>NC_092757.1:17742218-19004718 GCF_047496795.1 Chiloscyllium punctatum | reverse complement strand
AAGCCATTTCCCTCATTTTTAATTTAACTAACATTAAATGAATTTTCCCACTGGTTTTATTTGAAGATCAAAGTCACTAATTGCAATGAGTTGTCATTTGCTGGGACTTGTATCTCAAATCTGTTCAAGTTGGTTCAAGTGCCACACTGGAAGGCCCCAAAACTGTTATGACATCAATGTCGAACCCCTTTGTTAATTAAAATCACACACCTAGAAAAGCTCACCTCACATCATAATCTGTCAAAACATGAGCCACAGAGAACTACTAAATTCCACTAATAAACAAAAACTAACAATTTATGTGCGTGCAAGTTAGCTCGCTGAGCTTGAAGGTATGTTTTCAGAAATTTCGTCACTATGAGTAGGTGACATCATCAGTGAGAATCTCCGCGGAAGCTCTGGTGGTATGTCCCACCTCTCTATTTATAGGTCTTGGTTTCTTAAAGTGGGTAATGTCATTACCGGTTATTTTAACAAGAGAATGTAGACAGGATTTAAATTGATGCGTTTATTGATGGACTTCTGGTTAGAATACCATTCCTGTAAGAAGGTCCTTGCATGTCTTCGTTTGTGTGTGCTTTGTCCCGGTCAAAGTGGTGCCCTTCTTTGTCTGTATGTTATGGAACATAGTGAAAGTGCGTCATGTCTTTTGGTGGCTAGTTGGTGTTCATGTATCCGCGTAACACAACAACAGGACAGTTTCAAAGGTGGAACAATGATTTTATATACACTGTTTAATCAATGTGTGTGTGCAGATAAGTCGCATTTTTCATATGTGCGCAACACATTGTAAATGAACAACTGAGACACAGTTAACGAAAAATGATGCATATGATGTATAAAATTGATAAAACATTAAAACATGTTTTGAGACTCTCAACGTTCCCTCCTTTTCTGTGATTCCCAACTCTAATCTCTCATTCTCACCAGGATCTGTGCTCCAAATTCTTGATTCTGGTTTCCCAACTTATTTCAGTTAATCCCCTTTCTACCGGGACTTCAATATGTTGGCCTGCTGGGTTCTTTCCAAAACTAGCGTCAGTCATATTATTGGAGATAAATATTCTGGCATCAGACTCAGCATTTGAACATCTTACTCTGTTGTACATGCGCTGTACAAAGGACCACAGCACACAGGTATTACCAAAACATTGGGGGATGTTCATCTTCTTCCTTCGATAATGTGGTTGCCTCATTTTCCATATCTCCATATGTATATCCTCTCTCTCCTTCTCCCTTTGTATCTAGTTGAGAAATCCACCAATTATTCTTCGTGTCCCATCTCCCAAAACTCCTTCTTTCAGTTTATATCTAACGCTCTCTTCAAGTTGTAATGTGGTTATAATTGAGCAATGTAACTGCAAAGACATGCGGACGAAGCTGGCCAGAGTTAATTGGAAGGGGAGTTGAACAGGAAAGACCATGGAGCAGCAATGGGAGGAGGTTCTGGGGATAATTCGAAAGATAATACCAGAAATGCAACCCCAAGAACATGAAACATGCTCATGGGAGAACAAGGCAGCCATGAGTGATAATGCATCAAACCAAAACAGGAAACATACAATATGGTGAAGATGATTGGGAATCCAGAGAATTCATTGGCTCTGAAATTACATAACGCTGGCATCACTGACACTACAGAACTCTTAATCATGATCAGGGAAAGAAACAGAGGAAACACATTGACTTTTAACACAGAAGTTGGTATTTTTCAAGCAAAACGATTCAGGTGAATTAAACATTTGCTTTAAGATCAGTTAAATGCTTTTGCGGAATGTGTCAGGTTGGAAGCAAGACCCGGGAAGAGAGACCCTCAGCAGAATGAAAGTATGAAAATGGAAGCATTGCCACATCAGAAACCAGGTTAGGTCACTGAGTGCAGGGCTGATGGGTGAATGAGTCTCAGTGAGAATTGGGGAACAGACAGCAGAATTGCATTGCAGATATTGCAGCTCGAACCTGCGTATTCACGTAGTGCTGTCGACCACAGCAGCAGGAGAGGCAGACATGCATTAAACCACAACCTGTAACTTTTTACCAGGGAACCACCTCAGTCTGTCATTACCATCAACACCATCTATGGCTCAGTGACGAGTGTGGGTAAACATGTCAGAGTCAGATTCACATGAACTTTAGCCTGATGCTAACTCATTAAAGCTACCAGACTTGACCAACAGATCTCAATGTAGCCCTGCAGTCCTGCCACATTCAGTCATAAATGGTGATGGACGATTAAACGAATGACTGGAGGAGAGGGCTCCACAAACATTCGCGTCCTAAATAATGGAACAGACCTGCACATCAGTGTAAAAGAGAAGGATGTTTTATCTGCACCATCTTCTGCCAGAAGTGTTGAGTCGATGATACACCTCACCCTGATCATGATACCCACAAAATCACAGATGCCAGTCTTCAACCAATTTGATTCGCCGCACGTGACATGAAGAAACAGGTGAACACAGTAGATACGACAAAGGCAATGGGTCTTGACTCCATTCCTGCAATAGGACTGAAGACTTGTGCTGCGCAACAAGCCGTGTCCCTGGGGAAGCTGGTGCATTCCAGATCCAACCCTGACATCTCCCTGGCAATGTGGAAAATTACTCAGCTATTTCCAGTCCCCTAAAATGGGAATAATTACAATCTGACCAATTACCACCTCCTCAGTCCCATCATGACGGTCAAATTGGTGGGAGTTCTTTTTGACACAGCTTTCAAGCAGCACAGAAATAACCTGCTCAATATGGTTTTTGACAGGTCCCCATGTGGAGATGGTGCTGTTGTGGTAATGTCACTGGATTACTAATCCAGACCAGGCTAATGCTCTGGCAGTGGGTGGAAGTTAAAAACAATTAATAAAATATCGAGATCTCAAATCTGGGGTCAGTAACAGTGACCTTGAAGCCAATATCGATTGTAAACAGAATTTCCTTCTCCAATGTACTTTTAGGAAGTGAATCTCCCATGATTTCCTGGGCTGGCCAATAAGTGACTCCAAAGACCTCGAAATGTGATAAACATTTCAATGGTCTCTGAACCCCAAGCAAGGGCACTTATTTGTATCAAACTACTCCGAGGTCTGAAAGGATGAAACCGGACAGAACACCCGGCATCAGCATCAATGTCAGAAAAGGGAATGGGAACACAGTCCTGTCGACCCTGCAGAAACCTCCTTCCTAACATCTGAGAGCTTGTGACAGCATTTACAGAGCTATCCCACAGACTGAACAGAAACAGCGGGAATGGAAAACACATTTAACCTCCTCATTCTAGTTCATAGAAAAAATCTCCTCAATGCACTTACCCCACATGATACACATATCCGTTAATGTGAGTAACCTTGGGAAGCTATAAAATAGGTGGTACAGTAGTACGTTTGGTCCATCGAGTTTGCTACCCAATTCAATATAATGTTGGTTGGCCCTTCATTTCTCCAGCGTACTCCTGCTCTCCCACCATCTCTTTACAGTCTCTAAATCCTTATTTATAAGCAGTGTCTCGGTTTCCAGGTGCGAGCGTATTCCCCAAGTTCCCCAGTCAGCGAGAGCAGACATTTATTCTCATCTCAATGCAGAGTGACTGCCTGTACCTAATACTGTGGCCCCTTGTTTTAGAAGTCCCAGCCAGGGGAATTATCATCCCTGCTTCCAATCTGTCTTACCTTGTCAGTGTTTTGTATATTTCACCGAGATCTCCACTCATTTTCCTAAATCCCATGAAATACTGGCCCAGTTACCCCAAACTCTGCTCCCACAACAAGCCTGTCATCCCAGAGATCAGTCTGGTTATCCTTCCCTGCTCTCCATCGATGTCAGGTTTTTCCTTTATTAGGTAAGGAGACCAAAACTGCACACAATACAGCACAATGTTCAAGGTGATACCTCACCAAGGCCCTGTACAGCTGCAGTAAGACACCTTTTCTCCTGGACTCACATCCCCCTGAAATGAATGTCAACATACCATTTATCTTCCTCACTGCTTTCTGTTTCTGCAATATTACTTTCAGCGACTGGTGTACAAGGAGATGCAGATCCTTTTCAGTGTTACAGCTCCCCCACTTGAAGGGTCTGTATACACTGGTCAGCGTGCCAATGCCATGCCCAGTATTGACTTCTGGTTACAGAACTCACTGCGCTGCATGGGCATCAGAGGTTTATGCAGAAGGAAACAACAAAAAGGAGCATACGTCCCTTTGTAGATCAACATGATTCTACCAATCCCTTTCAAATGGTAGGCTGCCAATTTATCGTTTCCACCAAAGAGCACACCGTCACCTCTATCCACATTGTTCTCCATCTGTCACGTATTTACCCATTCACTCCAATTGTCTTAGACTTCTCAGTGCTTTTTTATAACCTCCTCACCCACTCACAATCCCACATCCTTAGTGCTGTCAGCAGGCTGGGATATATTGTATCTGATTCCAGCAACCAAATGGTTAAAGGGCATTGTGAACAGCTGGGCCCCAAGCATCGAACCCTGCGACACCTCAGCAAACGTCCTCTGTTAATTTCTATTTATTTATTTCATGAATCTGTTTTGCAGTTCCTCTGTAGTCAGTATATTCTTTCTTAGATTGGAACTCCGAATGATACACAATAGTCTAAGCTTAGTCTCACCATTGCTCGATGCAACTGGTGCACGACATCCTCTATCTTCCAATTACATTCACATGAATGTAAACCTAATTTTTACTTTCCCATTTGCATATGTTCTTCCTAATACCTCTCGGTTTATCTTTTCTTATGAGCTCAGTGTATGAGTTTTTTAAAAAAGCTCATGAATATCGAACTATACATTTTCCATTGGTTCTTCATTGCCTATGTCCACAAGAATCATCTTCAAACCATTCCAAAAAAAATTTTGCCACTTCTGGTTTTCCTTCCATCGGTACATTCTCACACTCCCCATTTATGTAATTACCTTCTAAATATCTAGTAGCATGTTCTTTGTAATCGAGTCCAAGAGATACCTGACTGCGGATGACAGGTTAACTGGTTTGTAGATTGCAATTCTCCAAATCCATCCTTTCTTAGACTGTTGGATAATATTTATAACCTTTCCCTTATCCAGATTGACTAAATGCCTTTCGGGAATGTGTCGGAAAATAAAGTGAAAATCCGCGATGCAATCAACATGTCTGTTGCTACTTCCTCTGAAATTCTTGGATGAAGTACATCTAGTCTGTCAGATTTATAAATACTCAATACAGCTTTCTTTTCAAAGATGACCCTAACACTGATAAGAATGGTCTTAGACTTTACTTACACAAGTCCCATGGTCACTTGGTATCTTTGGAAGAATTTCTGGACATTCTTCCATGAAGATAGACACAAAGAAACTGTTTCTTTTCCCGGCGATCTCTCTGATCTCTGCAAAGAAATTATCCTGAACGCACACCAACTGTTCCACATTTGAACTTGCTTTTCTTTTTTTCATACATTGGTAGACGCTTTTTAGCAGTCTTTATGTTTTTCTTTCGTTTGCACGCTTTTTCTCTTTCTGATTTTCTTCTCAGTTTCTTGGTTATCCTTTGCTGGGTCCTACATTTCTCTGAATCCACTGGCTCACTGCAACACTTGGCATTTTTCTAAGCTGCCTCCTTTCATCTGATAGGAAGATGAAGATGGGGTTGAAAGTGATAGTCGGAGAGGAGGGTGGCCCAGATTGGTAGAAAGGAAGGTGGACACATAGGAACATTCAAAAGGGTGGTGCTGACTTGGAAGGTTGCAGTGGGATAAGGTGGGATTAGGAGAAAATGGGGAAATCCACTATGATCCCCTGTGGTTGGAGGGTGCCAAGGCAGATGAGGCGGCTTTCTTCCTCCAGGCTTCTGGTGGTTCTGGTTTGGCGATGGATCAGACCAAGGACCTTCATGTCCTTGGCAGAGTGGGAAGGGGAGTTAAAGTGGTCAGCCACAAGGCGATGGAGTTGTGCAATGTGGCTGTCCCAGAGATGTTCTCTGAAATGATCCACAAGTTGACCTCCTGCCTCGCCAATGTAAAGAAGTCTACATTGGGTTTAAAGGATGCAGCAGATGAGGCGTTCTGTCTCCCTTCATCACAAAGCTCTTTCAACCCCACCTTCATCTACCTCCCGCAATCCCAGCTACCTCCCCCCTGCCTCACCCCCTTCTCATTTATCGCTCAGACCCCTTGGCCCTGATGAAGGGCTTATGCCTGAAACATCGATTTATCTGCTCTCAGTATGCTGCCTGACAGTGCTTTTCCAGCACCACACTCTTCGACTCTGATCTCCAGCATCTGCAGTCCCCACTTTCTCCTCACACCTTCAGGGCTGGCCTGACTCCGATTTATAACGGTTACTTCAAATAAAACAGAAACTATCATGTAATCAAACAGCAGAAAAGAAAACCAATACATTGTGGTCACTGTTCCCAAAAGGTCCTCTACAGCAAAAGTTTCAATTAGCTCTTCTGATCACTCAACACCAATTCCTAAATAACCTGATCTCGAGCTCAGTACTCGGCATAATGTTAATGTAAACCATTTCACACGTGGTCATGAGATCCATTTTCCCAGCATTAGCATTCACTTGGCTTAACACAGTTTAGATATAATGTAAACAGTACATTATTACTGCAGTACCCACAAATGTGTATATCTCATTTCCTGTTTTATAACATGTCCAGCATTTGTATTGCAGCTTTCACTTTGATATATAACTCCCATCAATGTTTACTCCACCTTGCTGTTTTTGTGCTCCACCTTACTAGATTCTGTGGAATCTGAGCGACGTGGGCTCTGGGGAGGTTAATGGTAGAGATCATCTTGCCACATCATTTATGATCTTCTCAAACTTTAATTTCTCCAGAACTCCCATGATACTGTGGAATGGAGAAGGACAATGATCTTCCAACAATGCTTTGTATTCCCCCAGAGAGCTGAGACAGCTCTATCCTGGGTGGGAACTTCACAGCAGGCTGGTAAGGTGTTGCTGCTGCTGTACAGGGTCAAAGTGAGATCACATCTGAAGTAGTGTGTACAGATTTAGTCTCTTCAATGAAGAAATGATGTTGTTATATTGGAAGCAGCTCAGAGATGGTTCCTGCAATGAAGGTGCTAGCTTATAATGAAAGGATTATCAGGTTGACCCAGTAGCCACTGGAGTTTACAAAAATTAAAGAGTGTCGTATTTCAACGTAGATGACAGAAGGAGTCAACAAGTGAAGCGAATTTCAAAGATAATGGAGGAATCCATTCCATTCTCCAGTCTGTTACACAGGAACAACAGGAGGATATTCAGACCTTCGACCCTGTTACTCCAAAACAGGACGAGGCTATTCAGCCCCTGGAGCCTGATATACATTTACAGAAGGAGGCCAATCAGCCACTCGAGCCTATAACAGTAGGCCATGCTGCACGAGTATCCTGTTAAACAGCAACAGGATCAGTACATTCAGCCTCCTCAAGTCTGGAACATAGGAACTGGAAGAGGTCACACAGTGACTGAAGATTGTTACACTGGGATAACAGGAGGCCATTCAGACCCACCGAGCCTATTGCAAGGGAATTGGATAAGGATACAAAACTATCTGAGACTTCTTTCATGAGAAAGGAAGAGGTAATTTAGACATGTGTCTGTTGTATGAGAACAAGAGAAGACCAATTACTCCCTCGCTCCCATCTCCGGTATACATGAGGAGACCGTTCAGTGTTTCCACCTGTTATGGAGAAGTATGAGAAGACCCATCAGTCCCTCAAAATGTTACACAGCAACAGGAAATTCCATAATCTCCCAATACTCTAAAACATCAACAGGAGGAGGTCATTCTGTCCTTGGAGGTGACAACATGGGAAAACCAGAAAGACATCAGCCCATCAAGTTTGTACACCAGCAGGATGATGAGTCCAGTCAGTCACACATGCCTCTTATACAGCAATTGGAGAGGATCTCTTAAAACCTTTTGCCCATTAAACAGGATTTCAAAGAAAGCGTGAAGGTTTTCGAAAGGGAAGTATTTATAACGAATGTATGCATTAGGGAGTAAAACGTAACGATAAAACTATTGTGACTTAAGACAATTATTAGAATCCATTGTTGAGGACATTTGAAAAGATAAGCCACAATCCATCGGTGTCAATATGGTTTTACAAAGGAGAAATCAGGTTTGAAGTGTTTGCTTGAGTTACTTAAAGATGTGACAAACAAGGTGGACAGAGAGAATCATGAACACGGAATATATCTGGTCTTCGTGAAGGCATCGGATGTGTCACTTCTCCAAAGAGTAAGTGGTAAGATCAGACAACATGGGTTTAGGAGTAATTTATTAGCTTGGATGAAGGATTGGTTAACCAACAAAATGCAGTCAGATGGAATAAATGCCGCATTTTCATTTGGAAAATGCAATTTCTGGGGTGCCATTGATTTCAGTACTCAAGCCTCAGTCATTTTCAATCCATGGTATTACTGTACTCGGTTGACAGGATAGAAAATGCGATACCACATTTTCAGATGACACTAACATCGGTGAGAAATTGCTTTGGAATGATGACGCACGAGGTTTTAAGACCATATGGATAGGTTGGGTGAATGGGCCAACATTTGGCAAGGAAAATTAAAGAGAATAAATATGGGGCTATTCAAGTTGGCCAGTGTAATAGAAAGATAAATTATTCTCTAAATGGAGAGAAACTTCAAAGTGCTCTGGTTCAGAGGGATCTGGGTGTCTGCTTGCACATCACAGAAAACCTGCCTGCGGGTCCTGCAAGTAATGAGAAATGCAAGTATAATTTCAGTGATTATTTATAAAAGGATAGAGTAGAAAGGTAGGGAGTGTTGGTGTAGCTATGCAAGACATGAGTGAGGCTGCAACTGGAGCACAGTTTGGGTGTCCTGCAGAATGAGGTATTTCCATTGGAGGCAATTCAGAAGAGCTTCATTAGATTGATTCCATATTTGAAGTGCTTGTCTTATGAAGAGAAATTGAGCAGTTTAGGCCTATACTTTCGAGTTTACAAAAATGAAAGGAGATCTCATTGAGGTCTGTAAAATGTTAAAGTAATTGAAAGTGTCTATGTAGAGTGGATTTTTTTTTCACGTGGCCCAATCTACAACAAGAGACTAGAGTTTTGGGATGGACAGATAGCAGGAAAGTGGAACAGAGGCCCCGTTGACATCAGCCTCATCGAGGAATTGGATTCCTCACAGATGCTCCTTGTTCTTATTCAACCCTTCGACAATGTTGCACAGGAATTGTGGAAGCCTGGGTATCATACACGAAGCAGGCAGTCAGGATAAATCAGTTTGAGAGAACGTAACGGTAGGGTCACACAGTGACCAGCGCTGGGTTCTCAACTATTTACAGTCTATATTAATGATCAGGAGGATGGAACAGATATACAGGTGCTGAGTTTGGTGACGCCGCTGTGGTAAGCAGGAGATTACTTTATCAAGAGAGTTTGGAGAGTCTGCAAATAGATTCAGATAGGTAAAGATAATAGTTAATATTTTGGCAGGTGGAATTTAACATGATATAACCTGTCATTCCATTTACAGGAATAATGGAAGGCAGTATGTTACTGAAATGGAGAGGGATTACAGGACTTAATGATACTGCGTATTAGGGGGTTCACTCAGACTCGTTCTGACATGGGAGGTTTTGCTCCATCCCTGATCATCTGCTCCTTGGCGCTCCAAGTGCCCCCATTGCTCTCCCTGCACATGGAATACTTTGGTGTGGTTGATTGGTGGTGGGGATGGTGTTTTGAAATATGTATCTAGGGGGCTGCCTTTGTCCAATATATATTAATTTCTTTCTATGTGGAGACCCGCTGACGATGGGAATGGCTGACCGCTTCCGAAAGAAGAGGCCCTGACTGTTACCAGGACAGTGGGTATTCACCAACATGATGTATTATGCATGGGGACGCTGCAATATTAATAGAGAGAGAGCTCTTTCAGATCCTCTATCACTCCCCATTGTCATGGGGACTCTGCAGATGCCATGTACACCATCGGGAATCCCACTATACTGGATACACACGACATCTCCCTGCTATGGGAGAAACAATGTATTTACCTCATCCATCATATATATCCTCCATCACCGAATGGTGACATTGATGTTGAGACACTGGGAGATGATGGATATGTCACCTAGTCCTGCCTGGAAAGTTCTGGATCATAGAAGCTGAATGAAGCTGTGATCCTAACAGCCACTGGCAGCACCATCCGCCCCCTGATGTGAAGCTGCAGGTCGTGTTAAAGGAGTTGACACCGCTCTGTGACCAGCTCCTTATTCAGTCAGGGTCCCTCACACTCTGCTCATGGGTTAAATGAAGCTTGGGAAGCTGTTCCTGGAAAACCCGGGGTGGATATAGCAAATCCTTTTCCCCAGACACACTCACTCCGTGGTTTCAGAGCTTCCCCTCTCTGAAGCCTCTGCTCCATTTCTTGTTCATTTGGGGATCATCTATTGAAGCTTCCAACCCTTCTGGGACCCCCAGCAGCTTTTGAATGCTGCAGCTAAAAGCAAAACGCGGAATCCTGAACTGGGAGAGCTGCCCACTGCCCTTCCATTATACCCACCATTTTAATAAAACCTAAAGACTTTCTCAGTTATTTACTTGGGCTGTTTTCAGACAGTAGTTGCACCTCTGCCTTTAAAACCTCTCTTAAAAAAAAACTCAAGAGAAAATAATCTTTTTACAGTGATAGTATCCTCACAACTCCATCTTTAATAGAATAATATATCAATATACAAAGATGGATTCATTTTAGACCTCCTAGTCTTCCTCTATAAGCAGACTGAAATGCATATACTTTACATTGACTGTGAGCATACAAATGTTCACAACTAGTTTCGATTTCAGTCATTTTACTCCTGCCACAGAATGCCTTTGTCTTTCCTCATCCAAGTCTCCACAACGTGTCAAACCTTAGGTTTTCTCGCCTTGTCACCTGTATAATTTCAAACTGAATGGCAGCAATAATAAGCTCAATCGAAACAGACTGGTATTTTTCTCCCTAAACTTCTCCAAAAACTTTAAGGGGTCAGGATCAGTGAAAAGGATTTGGCTCATGTATGTTATTCGCAATTTAAATGCTGACATGTTGCAACACCAACACCAAGTTCAAGGCCTCCTTCCCCATTGTGGAATAAATCTGTTGATGTTTCCACTGGACACTCCAATCACATGTTACATAATGAAGCACTTCTCATCTCTCCAATACTCCCTCTGAATGACATAGCTCCTCATGTCTCAGCATAAAAGAATTACATGCTCCTGTACCTCTTAATGCTGAAACTTCTTTACCAGCTACTCCAAGCCTTTGCCAGTAAACCTTACTTTTACAGGTATGTGTTTTAAGAAAATCTCGCACATTCTTCTCAATCTCTCACAGAAACCAAACTTTGATTTCTGAACCCAATCATCATCATCAGCCATTTCAGCTTCTAATCCTGCTGTTTTAATTCTCTAATCTTCCATACGGATTCTCACGACTGCAGGAAGTGAATTGTTGAACTTCTCCAAAATAAGAATCTCTCGAAGAGTGTCTCATAGGTTTGCTCTGTTTTTACTATCCTTACCCACCTTTCAAAATGACTTTGTTTGATCCTTTCAAACTCAATGTGCATTTAACCAGGGCCCCTTTTTTAGATTCCTGAAACGCTGTCTGTCGGCTTCTGGCACAAGCTCATGTACACTTCAGATGGCTTTCTTCACCACCTCACACTGGCCAGATACCTCCTCCAATAGGGATGCAAATACCCACCAGCTTCGTTTGGATCAACTAAATCCACGTGGTCACTGGCCATTGCATTTGTTTAGCCACTTTCTCAAATGAAGTTGAAAATGCCTCTCCATCCTTCTCATCAAATTTAGATAATGCCTGGGTGAATTTAAACAGACCCGCATCAGGCCATTGGCGACTATAGGGTTGCTCAACCTCACTATTGTCCTCATCCAGCCTTCCGTCTACCTTCATCTCCGCCTTCTATGTCAACTTTCGTCTCTAACTGCTAACTTTTGAAGTTGAACCTCTCTACTTTTCTTCTCTCTTTTTTCTTTATTTCCTTTTCTTTTATTTCTACTTTTCATCATAATTCAAACTATTTCAATTCCTTCTCATGTTCAAAGTAACTCATTTGAAATTGAATTCTAGCCATTTCCATAGATTCTGGGGGCGTTTCCACCAAATTTAATTGCCGAGCGATAGCTGTAATTATCTCTCATTTTCTCACAAACCCAACCCCAACTCTAGCTTGTCTGCCAATTCCTACAGCTTTGCCTTCATTACCTTTTGTAAAACCCCCAACTTCACTTCTTTCACACCCAGAGAACTCTCAGTGACTGAAAGAATCTTTATTCCCAAAACACTGTTTAAACCAACCGAATTCAATATCCGGAACAAAAGACACTAACAAGTAGCATACGCGACCTTTGAACCCAATAGTCTCCCGGTGAAAAATCTCCAGTGTCTGCATGAGCTTTTTCTGGATGCTCCTGTTTCCTCCCACAATCTAAAGATGTGCATGTCAGGTGAATTGGCCATGCTAAATTGTTTGTAGTTTTCAGAGATGTGTGGGTTAGAAGCCTTTGTCGGGGTAAATGTGTAAATATAGGGTAGAAGAATTGGTCTGGGTAGGTTACTCCTCGGAGGTTGGTGTGGACTTGTTGGGTCGAATGGCTAGTTTGCACACTGTCGGGATTGTAATTCTAAACCCAATTTGGTATTATCGAGTTAGAACCAGCCAAGAGTCCCTAATTGCTATAGATAAACTAAATGCCTCAAACTATTTTAAGAAGGTAACTTGGATGCCAACATTTCCTTATTTTAAAGTTAGATGTGAAGTGGGAGTTCCAGATGTGATGCTACTCGTCAAACCACTCACCATTAATTAAAATTCAATAAATTTAAACATTCTAATGAAAATCCATACATAATGAAGAGGTATTTAGAATAATTTAGCTATTGGAAACCTTCACCGAATAATGGATACAGTACATTCTACTGTACTGCCTTTTCAGCCTCTCGAGCCTGTTACAAAGGGACAGGAAGTGTTTATTTAACATTTCAAGTCTGTTACGCATAAATATTAGATTTAAACTAGTTGTGGCTTAGGAAAGACCTGATGTAAACATTAAAGTTATAATTTTGTAAAAGACCAATTTTGAAAGTGCTAGGTGAGCCCTGTGAAAGGCTGATTGGAATACCCGATTCACAGGTAAATGGATGGTTGGAAAATGCAAGGCCATCAAAATTTGGTTTCATAGAGTCCAGAGCCAACGTGTTCCTATTAGTGAGATGGGCAAGGTTGGTGGGTGCAGGGAGTGCTGGATGGCTAGATATATTGATGCTCTGATCAATGTACGGAAGAAGGCCTATGTCAGGTAAACAGAGCTGAGATCAAGTGAATCCCGAGAGGAGTATAAGGACAGTAAGTGTATAGTCAATGAGGAACTTCGGCCAGAAAAATGTGGACATGAGATTGCTTTAGAAATAGGGTTAATGCGGCATTGAAGAAATCCTACAAATCCTTTAGTGGCAAAGGATTAACTAGGTAGAGAATAGGGCACCTTAAAGATCAGTAAGGCTACCTATGTGTGGAACCACAGGAAATGGGAGGGATACGAAACAAGTATTTCTCCTCAGTATTTAGTGTGGACGAGTTTACATGAACGACCGAATGAAGAAATAAAGAGTGATATCTTGAAAAGTATCTGTATTACAAGGAGATGTTAGACATTTTACAACATATAAAGGTGAAAAAAACCCTTGGGACCTGATCAGTTATATCCCAGAAGTTTGTGGGAAGGTCCGAAAGAGACTGCTCAGCCTTTTGCTGATATATCTGTATCATTGATTTCCACAGGTGAGGTGCAAATAGACTGGATGGCTGCCAGCATAGTGTCATTATTTAAGAAAGTAAGGAAAAACCAGGTAACTATAGACTGGTGAGCCTGACGTCAATGGTGACTAAATTGTTGGAGGTCATATTGAGGGAACGGATGTATAAGCATTTGGAAAGACAAGGACTGAAGAGGGCTTTGCACGTTGAAGATCACAGCTCACTGATAAGGTGGAATTTTTGAGGAAGTGATTAAGATGATTGATGAAGGCAGGACATTGCATGTTTTCTTTCTGGAATACAGCAAGAAAACCATAATGTTCTACATGGTAGACTGTTTAGCAAGGTTAGACTGCCTGGAATCCAGGGAGAGATCTTCATTTAAATCTAACATTTTCATGAATATTGGAGACAAGGCGTGACAGTGGAAATTTGTTCATTAAACTTGGAGACCTGTGACCAGTGACGTGCCCCAAAGATCAAGAGTGGGTCCACTGCCTTTTGTTACTTATAGAAATCATTTGCACTTGGGTTTGTGAAGAATGGTCAGTAAGTTTGTAGATAATAACAAATTTGGTGGTGAAGTCGACAGTGAAGAATGATCTCTCAGAATATCATGGGACATTGATTAGCTGAGCTGAGGAGTGGCAGATGGAGTTTATTTTAGATAAATGTGAGGTGTTGCATTTTGGCAAGAAAAATCAGGACAAGACATATAGGTAGGGTCCTGTCGAAAGTTGCCAATCAAGGAAAACTCCGTCGGACTCATAGAATCCGTACAGTGAGGAAACAAGCTATTCGACCTATCGAGGCCACACCGACCCTCTATACAGTATCCTACTGGACCACCCCCTATTCTATCCCTCTGTGCCTGCATTTCCAATGGACAATCCACCTCGACTACACATCCCTTGGTACAGTGCGCAATTTAGGATGGCCTTACCTGTATATCATTATACTGGCGGAGGAAGACATAGCACACAGAGGAAACTCACGCAGACACGGGGAGAATGTACAAACTCCACACAGTCAGTCATTCAAGGGTGGAATTAAATCCAGATCGCTGCCCTGTGAGGGACCTTGTGGTGCGGGTTCTCAGTTCCATGAAAATGCCGTCACAGATAAACAGCGCAGTGAAGAAGGCACTTTGTGATCTTCCCTTTATTGGTGCGTGCTTTGAGTCTTAATATTAGCATGACATGTTGCATCTGTACAGGACATCGGTTTGCCCACTTTTGTAATATTCCCTTTAATTGTGGTCAACCTGCTGTCGGAAAGATGTTGTCAAACTTGAAAGGGTACAGAAGAGATTTAAAAGAATATTGCAGGTGTTGGAGGGTTAACGTTTGAATAGGCTGGGATTATTTTCAATTGTTGAGGCTGAGGGGGGACCTTAACGAGGTTCATAAAATCGTGAGGGGCATAGATAAGGTAAACAGTCAATGTCTTTTTCCCCAGGATAGGCGAATCCAAAATTAGAAGACAAAGGTTTCAGGTGAGAGGAGAAAGATTTAAAAAGGGACATGAGGGGCAACATTTTCACACAGAGACTGCTGTGTGTATGGATTGAACAACCAAAAGAGGTGGTGGAGGCAGGTACAGTTACACCATTCAAAAAGGCATTTGGATGGATACATGCATGGGACGTGTTTAGTGGGAGATGGGCCAACTGCTGGCAAGGGGGACGAGATTAATTTAGGATATGTGGTCGGTGTGGATGACCAGACCGAAGGATCTTTTCCGTGACGTACATCTCTGAGAGTCTATTGAATTTTGAGTGTTTAACATGGGATCAGGAGGAGGCTATTCAGCTTCTGAATTCTGCCAGGCGGCTTGTTTGCTCAATTACTGAGAGTCAAAAACAAAAATGCATCATTCAGATTTTGATGGTGTTTTACAGAAACAGGAGAAAGGTTTTTCGTCAAGAAGAGCCGTAAAGAATGTGAAGAGGCCATTCAATCCCTCAACTCCATTCCACAGGAGTAGCAGGGGAGCTCAGAGCTATTGGAGCCTGTTACTCTGGAGCACGAGGAGGACATGTATTTTCACAAAACTTTGGATTAGGAGGTAGTCACTCAGCTGCTGAAGACTGGGACACAGGAACTGGAGGGAGTCGTTCAATTGCTCGAGACTGTGAAAAAGGGAGAGTAGCCAGTCACTCAATTGCCCGAAACTGGGGCACAGGGAAATATGGAAGCTAGTGAGGCCCGAGGATCCTATTACGCAGGAACAGGAGGAGCTGACTCACTCCCCACCAGTATGGGACACTGGAGGAGAAGGGGAGTTTGCTTGGAACAAACAGAAATATAATGAATAAGTTGCCTTAGTGGTCCATTCAATCATGTCCCACCATTCACTAAGACCACGGCTGATCTGATGGTGATTCCCTCATTTTATTTTACAGAGATTCCGCTCTCTGCAGCCTGTGCTCCATTGTTGATCATGTTGCACACCCAGATGCTGTAACAACAGTCACCATGACTCATCCAGAGGGATGGGTCGAACCAGATGATTCAGGATTTGACGGATCGAATCACAGAGATGAAAACACAAAATAAACGTATTGCCAGATGTTTAGTTCTCTCACTTTGCATCCAACTCACATAACCAGCCTATCCATTATACGTTCAGGATGGAGCACTGTGCAGATCCAGCTATCGTATTGCTGAATGCATCCCAGCAATATCCAGAATTGAACTCTGTGCAGCCCACACCAATACTTGATCTATAATCCTGGCCTAAATGTACAGTGTGAGGAGCTGTGCAGACCGCACTGATTCGTTCTTATATACACCCAGGCTGTTGCATTGTTTGGTAACACTGTGTTAGCTCCCTGCCCAGCGTGGGGAAACCTGCAGTCAATGCTGGAAGTGACAGGATGTGCAGCTACAATCCATTTACAGCTCTATATCTCCACTATGCCTTGACAAGAAGTGCCGTGGATGTGAAAATCACTGCGAGGGAGAGATGTAAGTGGAAGCAGTTTAAATACCAATAGTTCTAATTAAGGCGAGTATCACCCCAGTATTTAAAGATAAAATAATTGAGATAATATCCAGTGAGGTTCTGTTAATGGTGCAAAGAAGTTAGAGGGGATGGCAATATTATAGTGGTTGCACTATAAGCCTCCAAATCAACAATGGGAATTAGAGGAACAAATATGCAGGGAGACTGGGGAGACTTGCAGGAACAATAGGGTTGTTATAATAGGTGACATTAATTTTCCGAACATACACTGGGGCTTCCAGATGTTTATGAATTTATACCGAATATAATTTGTTAAGTGTGTCCAGGAACGTTTCCACAAGCTATATAGCGGGTCCTACTCGGGAAATGGCAGACTCGACCAACTGGTGGGAAACAGGGCAGGATAGGTGGAGGAGGTAAAGTGTGGAAGCATTTTGAGAAAGGTGTCTAGAGTTGTTATAATTTTAAAATAGTTATGGGAGGGACAAAATTGTTCCACAAATTTAAGTTCTAAATTGGGGCAAGACAAATTTTGCTCTAATTGGACAGGGGATTGCAGGGGATGATCGAAGGAGTTTGGTTCGAAGTAAAAGGATCTCGGGCAAGAGGGAGGGCTTAAAAAGTGAGATAGCTTGAGTTCAAGGTTTCTATTTTCCGTTGAGGGTGAAGGTAAAGTGAGGCTGGAAGAGAGAACCCTGGATGACAAGAGATATTGAGGCTCTGACCAGTAAAAAAGGATCAACGAAATAGACGTTTCGGGCAAAAGCCCTTCATCAGGAATAAAGGCAGTGAGCCTGAAGTGTGGAGAGATAAGCTAGAGGAGGGTGGGGGTGGGGAGAAAGTAGCATAGAGTACAATGGGTGAGTGGGGGAGTGAATGAAGGTGATAGGTCGGGAGGGAAGGTGGAATGGATAGCTGGAAAAGGAGCTAGGCATGTCGGACAAGTCCAGACTAGTCAAGGGGACAGTGCTGAGCTGGAAGTTTGAAACTAGGGTGAGGTGGAGGAAGGGGAAATGAGGAAGCTGTTGAAGTCCACATTGATGCCCTGGGATTGAAGTCTTCCTACAGGCGACTGGTGGTGAGGGAGTGGCGGTGAAGGAGGACCAGGACCTCCATGTCCTTGGCAGAGTGGGAGAGGGAGTTGAAATGTTGGGCCACGGGGTGGTTTGGTTGATCGGTGCGGGTGTCTCGGAGATGTTCCCTAAAGTGCTCTGCTCGGAGGCGCCCAGTCTCCCCAATGTATAGATGACCACGTCGGGAGCAACGGATACAATAAATGATATTAGTGGATGTGCAGGTAAAACTTTGATGGATGTGGAAGGCTCCTTTATGGCCTTGGATAGAGGTGAGGGAGGAGGTGTGGGCACAGGTTTTACACTTCCTGCAGTGGCAGGGGAAAGTGCCAGAATGGGAGGGTGTGTCGTCTCCTCTACATTGGGGAGACTGGGCGCCTCCTAGCAGAGCGCTTTAGGGAACATCTCCGAGACGCCCGCACCAATCAACCAAACCGCTCCGTGGCCCAACATTTCAACTCCCCCTCCCACTCTGCCGAGGACATGGAGGTCCTGGACCTCCTCCACCGCCGCTCCCTCACCACCAGACGCCTGGAGGAAGAACATCTCATCTTCCTCCTCGGAACACTTCAACCCCAGGGCGTCAATGTGGACTTCAACAGCTTCCTCATTTCCCCTTCCCCCACCTCATCCTAGTTTCAAACTTCCAGCTCAACACTGTCCCCTTGACTTGTCCGGACTTGTCCGACCTGCTTGGCTCCTTTTCCACCCATCCACTCCACCCTCCCCTCCCTGACCTAACAACTTCATCTCCTCCCCCACTCACCCATTGTACTCAATGCTACTCTCTCCCCACCCCCACCCTCCTCTAGCTTATCGCTCCACGCTTCAGGCTCACTGCCTTTAATCCTGATGAAGGGCTTTTGCCCGAAAAGTCGATTTCGCTGCTCATTGGATGCTGCCTGAACTGCTGTGCTCTTCCACCACCACTAATCCAGAATTTGGTTTCCAGCAACTGCAGTTATTGTTTTTATCTCAGAAGAAAAAGGAGGCGTGCCTCAGTTTCATGCAGCTCAGATCAAGGGAATCCCTGGAGGTGCACAGAGGATAGCGGAGGTTACTGAAGAAGGTAATCAGCAAGGTGGAAAGGGGTATGAGATAACCTTGGCAGAGAAGATTAGGGTGAATCCAATTTTTGTATAGTAAAGAAAAAGAACAACTAGAGAGAGAATAGGATGTCTTAAAATCCAAAAGAGGCGTGCATGTGTAAAAATTCAAGAGATTGATGTAGTCCTCAATTTCCCCTCTGTGTTTAACATGAAAAAAAGACATGAAGACCTGTGACCTTTGGGAGGTTAGTTGTCATATCTTGCTAGTGCCCATATCACAGTAGAGGTGCTGTTGGACACATTAGAATGCACAAAGTCAGACAAATCTCTTGGTCCTGACCAGATATATATAAGAGCACTGCAAGAGGCGAGAGCAAAGGTTTAGGGGCCAAGGTTCCAGAAGACTGGGCTGTTGCAAATGATGTGCCCTTATTCAAGAATGGCTGCATTGAAAATCCTGGGAAATATAGACCCGTAAACTTCACACCTGTTTTCGGTAAACCACTTGAGAAGGTTCTGAGAGATAAGATGTGCATGCATTTGGAAAGACAGAGTTTGACTTGGAGCAGTCAGCATGGCTTTCTGCGTGGCGGATCATGCCTTACAAAGTCTGTTAGAGAGTTTTGAGAAAGTGACCCGGAAAGTTGACGAGGGCAGGGTGGTGGACATAGTCTATATGGATTTTAGTAAGGCCTTTCATAAGGTTCCACATAGGAGGCCGCTCGAGAAGGTTAGATCGAATGGAATTCAAGGTGAACTGGCAAATTGGCGACACAACTGGCTTGACATTAGGAAACAAATGACTAGGGTGGAGGTATGCGTGTCGGACTGGAGGCCTGTGACTAGTGGAGTGCTTCAGGGGTCGGTGCTGGGCCCATTGCTGTTTGTTATCTATATCAATGATTTGGATGAGAGTGCACAACGCAAGGTTAGTAAGTTTGCAGATGACACTAAAATAGGAGCCATCATTTACAGTGAGGAATGTTAAAACGTTATCAGATATTGCACAAGTACGTTGATCAGCTGGGGAAGTGGGCTGAGAAATAGCAAATGGAGTTTAATATAGATAAGTGTGACATCTTGCGTTTTGGAATGTCAAATCCAGGTAGGAGTTTAATGATGAATGAGAGGGCCTTAAGGAGTGTAGTGGAACAAAAGGACGTTGGAGATCAGGTGCACAGTTGTCTGAAATTTGAGTCACAGATACACAGGACAGTGAAGAAGGCTGTTGACATGCTGGCCTTCATCAGGGCATTGACTCTAGAAGTTGGGACGTTATGTTGCAGTTGTACAGGATGTTGGTAAGGCTGTAGGTGGAGTATTGTGTTCAGTTTTGTTCAGCTTGCTCTGGAAAGGATGTTATTGAACGAGGAAGAATGTAGAAGAAATTTACAAAGATGTTTCCTGGGCTAAAGGGTCTGAGTTATAGGGAGACGTTGGACAGGTTAGAACTTATTTCTTTACAGCGTAAGAAACTGAGAGGGTTCTTATGGACGTGTACATCTTATCGAATCATGAGAGGCGTGCATGGGGTGAATACTTCAAAATCTTTTTGCAAGGTTCGGGAATCGAGTACTAGCGAACATCCGTTAATGTTTGGAAAGGAAAAAAAAAATAAAAATGAACCTGAGGGTCAACTTTTTTACACAGAGCGTGGTACGCATTTGGACTGAGCTGCTAGTGGAAGTGTTTGAGTTGGCTACAATAACAACATTGTAAAGGCATTTGGACAAAGACACCGATAGGAAAGGATGAGAGCAAGGCCAGGGAAATGGCAGATTGGCCGATAAGGGGCAATTACACCATGGTGGATATAATGGATGGACTAGTACAGAGGGGGATCATTCTCTTCCCAGAGGGAGCCACATCACCCACCGAACATGGTCTGAGCTCACCACCCAACTCAGTGCAGTATCTGCTGTCTGAAGAAATGTCCAGCAATACAGGACAAGCATCAATAACATTCCCCGCTCTGTCAGGATAAGGGTCACCGTGTTCTCTCTGCGCCCTCACACTCATTGTATATCTGTTATGGCAGCGATCCCTGAACAAGGCTCATGATCCCCCACTCTCACTACTGCATGCAACACCTTCCCTCTCTCTCCATCTCAATCTTTCGCCTTTGCAAAACCCCCAGAGCAGTTATAGAATATTCTGGAGAATGCCAATTATGGAATGTTCCAGATAATGTTCCAAATAATTCCCAGTTTCTGGAAAATGGCAGTGTCCCAGTGTGTAACACATAAGAGGAAGGAGTAAAGATGTACGTTTTTCAATTAATACACATTTCAATCCATGCTGAAGCATTTCAGCTCTTCAAACGTGCTCTGGAACTTAATAAGGTCCCCGTTGATCTGATGGTTTTCTCAACTGCATGTTACAGGAACTTTTACTTATTCAACACCCTGGGTTCCTGTCACTGACCAGGTTGCACTCAGGCACGTTTACCCCGGATTTTTTCAAGCGCCTGTTTGAGGGCATTTCCCATGGGGACGGACAAGCCTAACAATATATTCCATCATCTTTATACTTTCATGCAACGGTCAGCATGTATTACACAGACCAAACAAAAATCTACACTTATTTTATGGTTATAAAAATCCAATTACACATGGTAATTCTGGTTATTTCACTTGACTCACCTTAATGATATTAAACCAAAGACAGCTTCTAAACACATCTTGTTATAAAATACAATTGCAAACAGAGAACCTTTTACCCTCAGGTGTTCTCTTGACTGTTATCTGCATTGTACCACTTTCCTTGTTATGAATGTTTCTCTTACCCTTTGTCTGTGACTGTTTCTGTCTGTAACAGTTACACTGCCTCCCAGTCAGTTGGCTGGACGGCAGGTTTGTGATGCAGAGGGAGGCCAATAGAGCAGGTTCAGTTCCTCACTCTGACAGAGGTTACCATGAAGGGGAAGCTCTCTCAACCTCACCCCATCACACCAGGTGTGGTGATCCTCAATATAATCCACCATGAGTGGTCTCCCTAATAACAGTTTTTGGGACTCTAGTCCATCAATGTTAGCATTTTCATTTAAAAATATATAATTTTAATGAAAAATAGATTTTTAATATTATAATAAACCAATCACAAGATTACTCAAATAACTGAACAAAAATACATCCAATTGCATATACATACAAAACAAGTTAAAAACACTACAGAGACAAAAGAAAAACAAAAATAAACAATAAATAATGAATAAATAATGCAGCTCAGCATATCAAAACGGTAGCGTTCCTTCATCAACAAGCATTAACTGATACACATTTTTATGTTCCTAGTTCTTCCTCTCTGAATGTTGATTCATTAGACAATATCGTCATGGCTATATAAAAGCCCTTCTGAGAGTGGCAGATAAGCCTGTATCGCGGTAATCTAAAAAGGGCTGCCATGTCTTATGTAAATCTCTGTTTTTTGGTGTACCATCCTGGCGCATGAAGAGCTTACGACGATCCAACAGACCCGGGGGTTTCAGACATATGACAAAACAGAATATTTTTCCTAGAACAAAAAATAAGAATTTTTTTTCCCCATGTGCATCTGTGTAAAGTACCCTGGACAGGCCAAAGAAAAGAGAAACCAGGTCCATCTCCAATTCAGTCCCCAAAACCCACTCTATCACACCTAACACAGTGCTCCAATATATCTGAAGCCTGCAGCAGGACCACAAGCAATGAGTAAGAGTGCCTGTAGTCATTCTGCATTTAGGACATGCTGAAGATATTCCCACTTTGAATTTTGAGAGACAATCTGGGGTCAGATAAACCCTATGAAGAATTTTCAACTGTATGGAATGGGTCCTATTACAGATCAAACCCCTTCTAGCATTTTCACAAATTCCTCCCATGTCTCCAAAGTGTTCTGAATCCCCACCTCTCTCTACTAGACATCACAAAGCTGCACAGTCTTGTCTGAGGGGACACTCTCCAACAAATGATAAGGGATACTGACAGAGAGTGAATTCTAAGCAATAGGCATGCTCTTCTCTCTATTGGAACTGTAAGAGTCTGTTAAAAGCGTTTTTTAAAAATCTAATCTCTGATCTGGAAAATAACAGAAGAGGTCTCTACTAGGTAGTCCATACGTACGAATTATTTGATCAAATGATATCATTGTTTTCCCCTCAAATAACAAGTGGTGGCTTAGTGGTTAGCACTGCTGCCTCACAGTACCAGGGTCGCAGCTTTGGTTCAGGCCTTGGGTGACTGGCTGTGTGGAGTGAACGTATTCTCGCTGTGTCTGTGTGGGTTTCCTCCCACAGTCCAAAGGTGTGCAGGTTAGATGAATTGACCATTGATAAATCACCGATAGTGTTCAGGGATGTGTAGGTTTGGGCATTAGTCAGGGTAAATATAGGATGGTAGGGGAATTGGTCTGGGTGGGTTACTCTTCAGAAGGTCGAAGTGGACTTGCAGGGCCCAAGGGCTTGTATCAAAACTGTAGGGATTCAACTAATTCTAAAACATTCAAGCAAGTCACACCCCTGGCTGCCCACAGTTTAAACCTGGAATCCATTTACCCACGAGGACAACCCAGTATACCAATTATAAGAGTAAGAAACATGGTTTTGGCTGTAATGCCCTCAATCTGACGCATTGTCATTCATGCTTTAACAGTATTGATAATTATTGGGTTATGGCAATACCCCATAAATGTCGTCAATCTGTCTGAGACCAACAAACTAATAAGGGTTCACTTTGTCTGAGAGGGTTCAATATCTAGCCCTATTGACGCCGACTCCTCAGCAGCCCAGACACTAACATAGGATAATAAAGAGCTTAATTGATAGATTTTATCTGGGAGATCTACTCCCCACAATCTGTGGGGTGGTTGCAATTTGGTTAGCTTGATAAAGAGTCGTTTATGGTGCCAAATAAAAGAGCTAAACCAACCATAAAGTCTCCTAAATGTCTGTCTAGGAAACGTCAAAGGAAGCATTCACACGGGGAATAGTAAATGAGGAAGCACATTCATTTTGATACCAACTATAAGACCCAGCCAGGATATTGAAAGTACCTCCCATCTTTGATGGTCTTGTTTAATTTGGTCAACAAATGGACATAGTTCATGTTAAGTAAATTATCAAAGACGGATGTAATGAATTTACAGAAATAGGAAACCCCTCCCCCACCACAGCGCCCCCCCCGACCCGGGACCATTTAAAAGGATTTGCATTCAACATCAGGTATTTCCCCAATACCTCCCATAGGCATGGCCTCCAACTTTGTAAAGTGAATCTTAAAGCCCGAAAAGGCGGCAAGCGAATTATTGCATTGCATCACGTGAGCTGCCAAAATTGTGGGATTTGACAAAAACATCAGACCATCTGCATACAACATAATCTTATGTGAATTCTATCCCACCTCTGGGGCAGGTATGTTGGGGTAATATTTCCAATTGTGCAGGATGCCACCGTATCTAAGATTGTGGCAGGGATGGGGAAAAGATCAACCCTCATGTTCCATTTCTGCAGGTTAAAGCAGAAAATAAAATTCCTACTTGGGAGGCAGATTTTCCTCCAGACTTCCACCAGCTCTAGTTCTGCACACAAATTCACTAATTGCTTACATTATAACGAGGGTATTGGGGGACATTTGGACATTCTGTCCACCGTGACACCATAAGACAGTCGAAATCTCCTTCTACAATAAGGTGCCACGATTTAAGATAACTTACTTTGGAAAATGCATCTCACAAGATATTAAGAGGGTGCGCCGGGTGGCAATAAACATTCAAAATACTGTATTATTTCCCATAGTTCAAGGCTTTGAGGATTATGATCCTTCCGTGGGTGTTTAATACAATCTAGTAATTTAAATGGAAGATTCTTCTTGTGCATTATAACTTTTCTCCTACTCCTAGTATTAAAAGACGAGAAATAAACTCGATCAAATCCACCCTGCTGTAATATGAAATGTTCCTTGTCATCAAGGTGCATCTCCTGCAATAGGGCAACATCCACCCTCTCTTCTTTAAGATGAGAAAGTACATTTTTCCTCTTGACTGGCAGATGGCTCCCCTTAATGTTTCAGGCACACTATTTAAGCACATCATTATCCATAAGACACTGTAGCAACATTTGAACTCTCGACAGTTTCACATCAAATTACACATCGCAGAACATTAATGACAAAAGACTCATTGAGCCTAAAAACTGTACAAACTAAAACTACTACAACTAACAAACTCTAAAAACTTTACAAAGCTAAACATATAAAAAACAAAGAACGAAACAAAATCCAAAGTGCCAATGACACTTGATAGGGGAATTTACCACATTCCCCGCCCACTGGGGACGCTTACATATCCCAAAACTGTATCTTCTGCCCTCTACCAATATGGCATTCAGGGCAATTAATAACAAAAATCGGGCTTCAACTGCCCTGAAGTCGGCACTTAGTCATCACAACCACATTTGTAACTCCCTCCAGCTTAAGCCACACCCCAGACACAAGCAAAGAAAGAGAAAACGAGTCGTCATACGAATGATGAAGTTAAAAGAACTCTACCCACCCCTGACTCTAATTTAACACTGGTTAATACCAGAAAAATTCAACAAAATTTCTTTAAGAGAAGAACATGACTATCTAAATATCCAGCTTACTTTAAAATGTCTACAAAGTTTTTGCTTTTTCGGGAGAGTCAGAATAGTGTATGGATCCATATGGACTATGGTAAATAATACAGTATTTTGAATGTATATTGCCACCCAGCGCACCCTCTTAAAAACTTGTTAGATGCATTTTCCAAAATAAGTTATCTTTAATCGTGGCACCTTATTGTAGAAGGAGATTTCGACTGTCTTATGGTCTCACGGTGGACAGAATGTCCAAATGTCCCCCAATACCCTCCATATGGATCCATTGAAAGCAATATGGAGCATCGCTGGGTTCCATAAGGAATACTGAATCCCTTACTCTTCTCTTGATATCATCAAAAGATTTTCCTTTCTGAATCACTGCTACTTAACAGTCCTGAAAGAATTTAATCCTGGAGCTCTCGTGAATTAAAGCCATTGGAAACCACACTGAGCTTCCATTAGATTTTGTTTATCCCCATAACTATGTAACTGCAAAAGGACAGGGTGAAGGCGTTGGTCTGAGTCTGACATGCGCGCCATAACCCGATGAACTGTCTTAGTCTTCACTCGTCCCTCTTCAGCTTCGAACTGAAGGATTCACAGCAGTCAGATCTAGAAAAATCTCATTGGTGACCACCTGCTGTCTGGTCCAGCAGAACCACGATGTGAACATTCTTCATCCTGTCCCAGTTCAGCTAAGGTATGGACTTGTATTTCAAGGGCGAGGATCCTCTCCTGAGAGGAATCGACCGTGGTCTGTGTCAATGCAGTTCGGCGCTTGACATTGTCTGTTCTGTTTCCAAGGCTGTCAAGTTGCTGTGTTTGGAGCACAGCTGAGAGCGGCTCTAGCCACGGCTGAATCCTTCTTCAATCATGGCTTCAATCATTTCACATACTTGGTGAACTCAGTGACCAAGGCCTGGTGAGTAACTGGGTCTATCCAACGAGCAGATTGGGTTGCAGCTACGGCCTCAGGCATGTTCGATGCTTCTGACAGGTGCACCACTTGTTGGGACTTACTCGATCCTTTCCCGTGTTTTGCCATTTCCCTTTGTCAAAACGGGATTAGTAAAGATTTTATCGCTCTTTCTAGTGTTGAATTTTAAGTAAATGGCTGGGATGGGGTGGGTTAGAGATCCACTTGGCCTGTGCTGTGATGCAGAGCTCAGTAAAGCAGACCTCCTGGATCGTCGCCATCTTGGATTCCCCCTTAACATTTTATCGATATTATCATTTCGTTTTAACTTATATTCCTGGATATTCTGGAGCCATGTCATTTGGTACCACTGTCTACACTTCCCCCACAACGCACATTCCTGCTAATCGCCGATAATCCTGAACTCCGTTGTTATTTATGAACCTTCTGTCAGTGCCGCAAAAATATTCAATATCTCTGCCTCCAATGTTCTGTGGGGAAGAGAGTTACAAAGGCCCACAATACTGAGAAATCAAAAATAAAACTCAAGATCTGAGTGTGAGATTAATTTTTCTTTGTCTCCTTATCTGAGAAAGCATATAATTACATTGGAAGCAGTTCGAAGATGTTTCACTTCATGTATTCCAGGAATGAGTACCTTACATTATGAAGGCTTTAACATGTCACTCTTGGAAAGAGAGTTGATCTTATTGAAACATACACGGCTTAGACGAGAGTGGATCAGATTGGGTATAGTCCAAATTTATTGTCATTTTCATAGAATCTCTACAGTGTGAAAGCCGCACATTCATTCCATCAAGTCCACACTGACCTTCCGAACAGCATCCCCCCGGACCGGCACCCCTACCCTATCCATGTAATGCTGCATTTTCCATGACTAACCTACCTAATCTACACATCCCTGGGCACTATGGACAATTTAGCATGGCCAATCCACTCTAAGCTGCGGATCTTTGGACTGTGGGAGGAATTTGGAGCATTGTGAGGAAACCCACAGAGATACCTGCTTAGAGAATGCTCAAACTCCATACAGAGCGTCGCCCGAGGTTGGTATTGAGGCCAGCTCCTTGGGGATGCGAAGTAGCAGTGCTAACCACAGATCCACCATGCACATCCATTAGTTCTAGTAGCTATTTATGGCTGACTAAAGGAATCTGCCTGACTTGTTCCTGTCACTGAACCTGACTCGGTCTGAGACCTTTATGATCGGCCATATCACCAACCTGGTTACATTAAAATTTGTTGCGAGCAGTGGAGGAGTGTGACTAGAAAAGGAAACGGTGGCACCCTGCAACCTCAGTCAGAGCAATAATTAGGAAAATTCACCAAGTGGGCATTCATTCCAGTAGGAATTCTCTTTCCCAGAAGTTTGGGAGGACTGAATCTTTATATTATATCGAGGCTGGCTTCATCTGAATTTCCATAGACAGGTGAATCAGGGATAATGGTGCATGGAGAACAAAATGCAGCTAGGTACACAATGGAATGAGCCGTGACCTTATTTACTAGTGGGGTAGTGTCAAAGGGCCTAATGGCCACCCCGTGTCCCTCAGCCCTGTGTTCTGATGTTCCATTCAGCCCACTCACACCTGCTACACTAGGGAAGATCGAGGCCACTCCGATGGTTAGGTGTAGCTTTGGAAATGTACTTGGAAAATCCAGCCTGGGTCAGGAATCGACCCCCACCCCCAATCTCTCTTTCCAGGCTTCCCCTCTCTATTAC
Source organism: Chiloscyllium punctatum (assembly GCF_047496795.1). Lineage (NCBI taxonomy): Eukaryota > Metazoa > Chordata > Chondrichthyes > Orectolobiformes > Hemiscylliidae > Chiloscyllium > Chiloscyllium punctatum. The sequence goes on along the minus strand of NC_092757.1, from coordinate 18,976,561 downwards.
CTCTTCTCTAGATGTGGGTCATGTTACAGACCTAGATATGCTGGGAATACAGCCCCTATACCCCACCCACGGTTAACTCAAACAAATCACCTGCTGTCCCTCAATGCAACATTGTGCAACACGACTCCAGGAAAATAACCAATTAATTTCCAAAGCATAACATGTAAAATTAATAAATAGTAACAGACGTAGGTCATTCGGCTCCTCAGGTGATCCCCTTCATTTATTAAGAACATCGCGGACCTACTCAAGGGCTCAACTCCACCTTTTGCCGACTCCTGTATCCCTCCACATCTCTCTGGGTTAGGGAATTCCAGATATTCACTACATTCTGAGAGAATACATCACTTTGCACCTCAGATTGAAATCGATGTTCCTTATTCGGTATCTATATCCTCGAGTTCGGCACTCTGCCCAGGAGTGGGAGCAACTTCTCAACATCTACCTTCTCAGGCCCGCTCTGTATCTTGTATATTTCAACAGTATCCCTCTTCATTCATTTAAACCCCAATGAATAATCACCTCACCATTATAGGGATTCTGAATAACTCCACCATTTCATCTCTGGAAGCCGGCTAATGATCCAACCTGGTTACTTGCTGCATCAGCATGTTGACTGTATGTTTAATACACAGGAACACTCCAATCACTTTGTACTGCTCCTTTTTCTGGAAGTCCTCTCCATTAAATAGCAGCCTGTCTTTTGGTTCTCAGTGTCTTCCACAAACTCGGAAGTTTGCACTCAGTTCCCTCCTTCAGGCTATCAGCATAGATTGTAAATAACTGATGCCATCGAACTGATATGTATGGCACTCCAGCAGATACACCTTTATCATAAGGATCCATTAATCCTGACTGTCCGATGTCTATGTGTTAACCAATCATCATCATATGTTAATACATTATCCGTCATCCTACGATCTTCTGTCTTGAGTAAGATCTTTTATTCTGCTATACCTTGTGGAAAATCACTGGAAAGCCTCTTATCTACCAGATCTGCTTTAGCAAGTCCGCTTGTTACATTCTCAGGCATCTCCAGAAAAACTTTGCATGATTTTACAGTGCAAAATACAATTTCCCTTTCAGAAAACAACACTGACTCTGCGTAAAGCTGTCCTCAATGTCCATGCTGGTCAGGTTTTCCAAACTAAACTAGGCCCATCTATTTTCATTTGGCCCATATGGCTCTAAATGTTTCCCATTCATATGTTTGTCCAAATGAGTCTTAAATGTTGCAGCTCTACATGGATCTATCACTCTTTCTCTGGCAGCTCATTCCATACCCACACCGCCCTCTGTGTTAAAACATTGCCTCCTCGTCCATTTTAAATCTTCCCCCTTTCACCTTAAACCTATGCCTCCTATGGTTGAACTCTCCCCTCCTGTGGAAAAACCCTTGGATATTCACCCGATCCATACCTCTCATGATTTCATAAACTTCTATAATGTCAGTCCACAACCTTCTACTCTCCATCTGATACTAACTTCAAGAACAAACGTTTAATGATAAGTGCTACAAATTTGAAACTATATTAAACATGGCAGTAAAACAATACTCAGCCCAACCTTCATACTGTTATTTGTCTTTCTCCTTATTACAATATGGCCTTGTGTGCTTGTGTCTTCCTTATCTGCACTCAATAGAGAGAACCCCTTTCGCCCTGTCACATCTTAATTTAAACCAGTTTTACATACTCTTCTTTTATGTTTTGTCACACTCTCTTTTCCCTGTCCCCCATTCCCTATCTCTGGATAAGAATTAAAAGCACATTTTCCAAGCATTTTCAGATCTGAAAAGTGTCACACTAGACTTGAAACACTAATTCTGTTCCTGTGTCTCTGCAGATGCTGACAGACCTGCAGAGTTTATCCAGAAGTGAATTTGGGAACAGAACAATTGTTCAATTCAACAAATAACGATCAATACTGGAAATAAAAATACCAAAAATTGCTGGAGAAACAGGGAGCTTTGTAGAAGGTTCATGGACCTGAAAGTTTAACTCTGCATTCACTCCAGAAAATTCTGCAACATCTTTAGTAATTTCTTCAGCAATTTCTGTTTTTGAGCAATTTCCACCGACATTTGACAAATATGCTCAAACATCCTGTCCAACATGGAGCGCCGTACACTGGGAACTGAACGATAACGCATGATGACAAGTTCCGTGACTCTGAAACTGCATTAGTCTGGTATCACTGACACTGCAGTGCTCTGAATCATGGTCAGGGAGAAAAACAGAAGGAAACACATTCACTTCAAATACAGAAGATGGCATTACTGAAAGGAAAAGATTCAGATTAGTACCTAAAATTGATTGAGTTAAAGTAACAAATTGGAGGCGTGACACCAAGGAAAAAATTTCAGCAGAATGAGAATATGAAAATGGAAGGGTTGCCGCACCAGAAACCAGAATAGATCAGTGAATACAGGGCAGTTGGGTGAATGGGTCTCGGTGTGAACTGGGGGACAGTCAGTAGAATTGAATCGTAGATATTGTATCTTAAACTGGGTTATCATCTGATGCTATAGGTCATAGCAGCAGCAAAAGCAGAATTGTATTCAATGACAATCTGTATCCTTTCCCTCAGGATAAGCTCTCAGTCCACTATTACCATCAAGCAGATCTATGGTTCAGTGACGAGTGTGGGTGAAGATGCCAGGGTCAGTACCATGTGTACCTTTACCTGATGACAACGCATTAAAGCTACCGCAATTTACATTCGAAACAGCAGAACTAACATCTGGTTCAGAGGCAGAAATTATCCCACGACTAACAAATCTGATCTCAGCTCTGTCATCCTGCCAAATCCAAGCATAAATGTCGATGAACCATTAAACAACATACTGGAGGAGAGGACACCACAAATATCCCCATCCTAAATAATGGAACAGTCCTGTACGTCAGTGTAAAAGTCAAGTATGTGGTGTCTGCACTATCCTCAGTCAGACATGTTGAGTCGATAATCCACCTCACCCTATCATGATGCCCACAGAATCACAGATGAAAGTCTTCAACCAATTCGATTCGCTGCAGGTGACATGAAGAAACAGGTGAACACAGTACATACGACAAAGGCAATGGACCCTGACACCATTCCAGCAGCAGGGCTGAAGACTTGTGCTGCACATCAAGCCGTGTCCCTGGCGAAGCTGTTTCATTACAGTTCCAACTCTCACATCTCTCTGGCAATGTGGAAAATTACTCAGCTATGTCCAGTTCCCTAAGAGGGGAATAAATACAATCTGACCACCCCATCAGTCCCATCACGACAGTAAATTGGTGGGAGTTCTTTTTTTTTAACAGAGTTGTCAAGCAGCACAGAAATAACCAGCTCAATGTGGTTTCTGTTAGGTCCCCATGTGGAGATAGTGCTGTTGTGGAATTGTCATTTGATTACTAATATAGATCAGGCTAATGCTTGGGCAGCTGGTGGCACCTGGTGGAATAAAAAAAAACAATTATTAGCATATCGAGATCTAAAATCTGGTGTCAGTAACAGTGATCTTGTGTCCAATGTTGACTGTAAACATCGATCCCCTTACCCAATGTACTTTCAGGAAGTGAATCTCCCGTGCTTTCCTGGTCTGGCCTAAAAGTGACTCCAGACACACAGAGATGTGATAAACTCTTCAGTGGTCTCTGAAACAGCCAAGCAAGACACTCAATTGTATCAAATTGTCCGAGGTCTTAAAGGATATACCCGGAGAGAACACCAGGCCCCAACCTTGGAGTCAGAAAATGGAGAAGGAAATAGTGTCCTGTTGACCTTGCAGAGACCTCCTGACGGTTTGTGACAACATTTACAGAGCTTTCCCACAGACTGCATAGAAACATCGGGAAATGAGTACGTCACACAATGCATTGCGCTTTCCCTGTGCTAGTTAATGGCAGAACATCTCCTTCATGCAGTTTTACCCATACAATATTCGTATGCCATAATATGTTTAAACATTGTGAAATATAAAATGAGAAATTCTGTAGTCCCTTCAGCCCATCAATTTTGCTCCTCCATTAAAATACAGGCAGTTCTCAGATAACGCATGTTGATTAAATACAATTTGGCTGCAATGCGTTTCGTGAACCTTTTTCCATAAAGTGAACTCCCGTTCATTGTGACGCAATTCCTTGTCGGGAACCAACTGAACAGCAAAACGCAGCCTCAAGATCCTCTGTCTGCAAAATGTACAATCAATGTGTTCAGTTAAAACAGGAATGTAATCCGGTCTGGAAGCCTTGAAAATGAGCCTGAAACGGGGAGTTGTAGTATCCACTTAGAAAGAACTTTATTTCAAACTGTGGGAGAATCTTGAGGAGAACTGGAATTTTCCCATCAGCATCACATGTTCAGTCAGCCCCACGCACTTTCTGTTGAAGAGTGTGCTGAAAGGTACACTGTTGTAGTCAGTGACGGTAGTTTGAAAGTGTTACATTTAGAGGACAGTTTCATTACAATATGTGATTTAAAGATGTATTTTAGACTGTGCTAGTGTGTGTATTAGACTAAAATTAACTTTTGGTTTTACTGATATTTGGGGGGTTTGTCCCTTACCCTCTTTTTCCCATATACACCATTATTAATATTGCACGATATTCTACAACACGGTGTTGCACAGGAACACAGCTACTGCGTTATTGGAGAACAACCTGGACTGATCGCTGATCTATCTCCACACGATACTCCTGTTCTCTCCATATCCCCATAATTTCCAGAAATCCTTACTTATATTCAGCGCCTTGGTTTCCACAGCCTGATCTGGGAAAGAGTATCCCTGGTTCGCCACTCTCTGAGTGCAGACATTTATTCTCATCTCAATGCAAAGTGGCCTGTCTGTACCTAATACTGTGACCCCTTGTTTTAGACGTACAAGCCAGGGAATTACCGTCCCTGCTTCCAATCTGTCTCGTCCTGTCAGAGATTTATATATTTCACTGTGATCACCACTCATTTTCCTAAACGGCATGGAATACAAGCCCAGTCGCCCCAAACTCTGCTCCCACATCAAGTCTGTCATCCCAGAGATCAGTCTGGTCATCCTTCACTGCTCTCCCTTAATGTCAGGTTTGTCCTTTGTTGGGTAAGGAGACCAAAGCTGCACAAAATTCTGCACAATGTTCGAGATGGGGTCTCATTAAGGCCCTGTACAGCTGCAGTAAGATACTCTTACTCCTGCACTCAATTCCCCTGAAATGAAGGTGAGTACACCATTTATCTGCGTACCTGCTTTCTGCTCCTGCAATATTGCTTTTAGTGACTAATGTACAGGGAGATACAAATTCATTTCAATGCTCCAATTCCCCACTTGCAGGGTCTATATACAATGTATGCCATGTGTACAATGTCTATATACAGTGTGCCAATGCCATTCACCGTATTGACTTCTTGCTTCAGAACTCACTGCCCTACATGTACCTAGAGGGCTGCGCAGAAATAAACAAAAATGCAGCTTAAGTTCCTTAATAGAACAACATTTTTCAACCACTTCCTTTTCAAATGAGAGGCTGCCTTTTTATTGCTCCCATCGAAGTGCACAAGATCTCATCTCCCCCATTGGTCTCCATCTGCCACGTATTTTCCCAGTAATTTCACTTGTCTCAGTCACTTTGGAGCTTTTTTACATCCCCTCACCCACTCACATGCTGACATCATTCAGTACTGTCAGCAGAATTTGGAATGTTGCATTTGAGCTCCTCAACCAAATATATAATGTGTATTGGGAATAGCTGGGGCCCAAGCCACGATCCTTGCTATATCCTCCTAGACTTCCATTTTTTTTAATAAGAACATTGTTTTATTCCTACTCAGTGTTTCCTGCCAGCTCTCCCATTCTAAAACCATGACCATATATGAGCCTCGGTCCCACAGGATTCGAATTCGCACAATAGGCTTGGGCTTTATCAAAAATCTTTCTGAGATTCCACTCGTATTGCATTGATAGCTTCTCCATAATTTTGCTAATAGCCACTATCTCAAATATGATTCACATTTCATAAATCTCTGTTGATTTTGACTATGCCCATTAATGTCAGTCCGATACTTTCTTTAAACTGTTTAGTTGCTAATTTCATCCTATTCCCTTTTTCTCACCAGACTAAAGATCCCTATTATTGCGAGGAAGTTTTGTTTTTTTTGTTTTGTTTTCCTCTGTGGTGACATAACTGAAGTATTTGCTCCATCGTTCTGCTATTTCCCGTTCCTCAATTATCTGGTATCAAACTGTAAGTAAGCTGCACATTTATTTCTCTTAATTTTGCCATTGGCATATTTTCAGAAAATATTACAAGTTATGTCTTATAAAATTTGTTAAGATATTCTTCAGAAACCTATCAATTCATATTTTAAGGTACTCAGTGATTGGCCTTCTACAGCCATACAATCACAGAAGCAAAGATACTGTACCATCAGAAATACAGCATGGTCTAAATGAGGCCCATTTCCCGATACGATACCCGTAGCCGTGAATCTTAAGGCATTTCAAGAGCACAACAGTGTATTTTGTAATGGTTTTGAGTTTACCATGACAACTCCCCTCTCAAGAATTGCATTTCAGACCCCAACACACTCTGGATGAAAAGCAATCTTCAAATCCTCACTAAACCGCAAACCCTTCACTTTATAATTGTGGCCTTTGACTAAAAGGAACAGCTGTTGTCCATCCACTCTGTCCATGCTCCTCGTAATCCTATGCTTCTGAATCACGTTCCCCTCAGCCACCTCTCCTCCAGTCTAAACAACCAAAGGTTATCCTGCTTCTCTCCATAGCTGATATGCTCCATCCTGGTGAATCTCCTCTGCACACCCTCCTGTGCACTCACATCCTTCCTGTAATATGGTTTCCAGAACTACACACAGTGTTCCATGTTGGCCACACCAAAGTTCCACATTGCTCTTTATAATCTGTGCCTCAATGAATCAAGGTTATGTTTACACCTATGCTTTCCCAAATTGAGTATTAACCTGTCCATCACATTCAGGGATGTGTGTAGAAGCACCCTCTGACCTTCCTAGTGTGCTGTCATTCATTGAATCCTCCCCTGTCTGGTTCCTTCTTCCAAAGTGTAGCACCTCATATTTATTAGGGTTACATTCCATCTGCCATTGAACTTCCCAGCTGACCAGTCCATCTGTATCTTCACGTAAGTTAAGGCCTTCCTCCTCACTGCCAACCAACCAGTTAATCTGCGTATCAAACACAAACTTACTTATCACACTCCCCACACCTCGTTCATATTCACAGCGACATTATTTATGATTACCACAAATATTAAGGTTGAAAATCACACGACATGAGGCTAGAGTCCAACAGGTTTGTTCGGAGGCACTAGCTTTCGACGTGCTACTTCTTCATCAGGTGAAGCCAGAGAAACATCCTGTTAATTTCCAACTTGTCACATGTTTTGTGACTTTTATAAATTTCACAGTGACCCATCTCTCATTCTTTGAAACTCGAGAGAGCACAGGCGGAGTTTCCTCATCACGCAATCTCGCCAATTGAGGGATTAATCTGGAGAATGTCCATTGAATCTCCTCTGTGGTCAGTATATTCTTTCTCAGATTTGTTGACCAAAACTGAACTCAATATTCCAGATACAGTACTCACCAACACGCTGTTAAACTGCTTCAACATCTCTTTACATCTATATTCTGACTCCCTTAAAGCAAGGCAATCCAAACATTAACTTACCACTTGCATATATTCCTCCAAATACCCTTCACATTCATTGCATTTACGAACTCATTGTGTGACTTCTTAAAGAAAGTCTTCTGATAATCTAAAATGTGCCAATTGTACTGGTTCCCCATTATCTATGCTGTAGGAATCAACTTCAAACAATTCCAAAGCTTTTCAAGTATGATTGCCCTTTCAGAAATACATACTGATTCTCTCCAAGGTTGCTGTTAATTTCTAAATAACGAATATCACATCCTATATGATAGACTCCAACAGTTTTCCCACAAAGGTCAAATTAATTGGTCTGCAGTTCTCCAAACTATCTCTTCTTCCCTTTGTAGATGCTTGGATCACTACCGTTCATCTGTAGTGCTTGGATCACGTTTACTAATGTTCATTTATCTACAACGGCTTCCAGACTATGCAGAATGGACTGGGAAATGGAGCACAGTCATCGACAGTGCAACTAATATTTCTATTAGTGGTTTATTTCTGAAAAATTTGGTATGAAGTACATCTGGTTTGTCAAGGTTAATAATGCCCAATCCAGCTGTATGTTCAAGTAGAGCCTTGTTACTAATATAAATTGACTTTATGTCTTTCGATCCACAAGTCCTGTATGATCACTTCGTATTTCTGGGTGATTTTCTGGATCTTCCTCCATGAAGACAGATGCAAAGTAACTGGTTATTTGCTTGGCCATTTCCCTGTTATCCATAATAAGCTCGTCTCTCCTAATTGCAGATTTCCACATTTAACTGTGCTTCTCTCTTTCCTTTGAAATATAGAACATAGATTTATGCAGTCTTTGAGTTCCTGTTTGTTTGCATGCATGGTCGCTTTTTGATTTCCTTACCCGTTTCATGGCCCTCCTTTTCTGGATAGTAAATTTCTGTGAATTCTCAGGATTCCACAATGTATATATGGTCCTGACCATATATATTCAGGAACACTGCAGGAGGACAGGAAAGAAATAGCGGGGGCCCTGGTTGGTACTTTTGCATCATCGGTAGCCAATGGGTGAGGTCCTGGAGGACTGGAGGGTGGTGAATGTTGTGCCGTTATTCAAGAAGGGCTACAAAGAAAAACCGGGGAACTATGGACCAGTAAACCTAAAATCTGTAGCAGGTAAATTACTTGAGAAGATTCTGAGGGAGAAGATAAACATGCATTTGGAAAGACAGGGCCTTGTGAATGGGGGATTATGGCTCACAAATTTGTTCGATTGCTTTGATAAAGTGACCAGTAACTTTGACAAGGGCATGGTTGTACTGAAATCTATATGGATTTCAGTAAGACCTTCAATAAGGTTCCACATGGTACTCTGCTCTGGAAGGTTAGATCACATGGAATTAAGGGGGAGCTGGCAAATTAGGTCCAAAATTGGCTTGATGATAGGAAAAAGAGGGTAATCGTAGGAGGATGCTTGTTGGACTGGAGGCCTGTGATGAATGGAATACCTTAGGGTTCGGTACTGGGACGTGGACAGTGAGGAAGGTTATCAGAAATCTCAGAAATTACAGCATTGCTTTGATCAGGTGGGGAGTGGGCCGAGAAATGGCAAATGGAGTTTAATTCAGATAACTGTAAGTTCTTGCATTTTGGAAAGTCAAATCAAGGCAGGAGTTTCATGTTGAATGGCAGGGCCTTAAGGAGTGCAGTGGAACAGAGTGACCTTGGAATTCAGGTGCACGGTTCTCTGTAAGTGGAGTCCAAGGTAGACACTGCACTGAAAAAGGCATTTGGCTCACTGGCCTTCATGAGTCAGAGCACTGAGTATCGAAATTAGGGAGTTATGTTGCAGTTTTACAAGATGTTGGCGAGTCCATACTTGTAGCGTCATGTTCAGTTTTGTTCACTTTGCTCGAGGAAGGATGTTATTAAACTGGAAAGAGCGCAAAAGAAATTTACAAGGATGTTGCCAAGACTCAATGGTCTGAGTTATCGTGAGAGGTTTAACAAGCTATGAGTTTTTACTTTAGAATGTATGAGGCTGAGGGGGATCTGATAGTAGTGTATAAGAACATGGGAGGCATGGATAGAGTGAATGGACTCAGTCTTTTTTCCCCAGGAGTGGGCAATCACGGACTAGAGGGCATCAATTTCAGGTCAGAGGGGAAAGAGTAAAAGGGAACCTGAGGGGCAAATTCTTTTACACACAGGTTGGTATGCATATGGGATGAGCTGCCAGCAGAAGTGGTTGAGGCGGGTACATTCACAAAATTTAAAATACATTTGGACAAATACACAGGTAGGAAAGGATGAGAAGGATACAGGGAAATGGCAGGGAAATGGGGTTAGTGTGAATGGACATTTGGTTCGGAATGGACCAGTTTGGGTCGAATGGCCTGTCTCCGTGCTGTAAGACTATATGGGTCTAACAACCATTGTTCTCCTACTGAATGTTATATTGTACTTCCCCAATTCACTGGAGTGAACTTGACCCTCTAACCTCTGGGCTTCCATGATGTTTGACCAGAATGTTCAAACATTCCACATTGAATACAGACGCCGTGTAAAATATAACATATTAATGTCACAATTCCTCCAAAGATGCTTCAGAGCAAGGTTAGTAATTAGTGCTTCCGACCAAACAATAGACAATAGACAATAGGTGCAGGAGTAGGCCATTCTACCTTTCCAGCCTGCACCACCATTCAACATCATCATGGCTGATCATCCTTAATCAGTATCACACAACACTAAATCCGAAATAATCCGCTCTCTAGTTTGGTTCACAACATACTCTCCAACCTACCTGATATACACTTATGGTATTTATTTTGTTACAACATTAGCAGTCACTTAGTTAACTCAGTCTCGATGCAACTTGACACCATTCATTAGTACTGCAGAACCCAGGAGTATGTGTTACTCATTCACAGGATGAGGGCTTAGCTGGATAACCAGCATTTACTGGCCATGCCAGAGCGCAGTTAAGCGTCAAAAGCGTTGCCTTGGATCTGGAGTGACATGCAGGCCAGACCAGATAAGAACAGCCGTTTCCTTCCCTAAAGGACATTAGTGAACCAGATGAGTTTTTCCAACAATCAACAAAAGATTCCTGATCATCATAAACCCAGGTACTTATTGAATTCAAATTCCACAATCTGCCATGTCAGGATTTGAAACCATGTCCCCAGAACATTACCTGGGTCTCTGGGTTAAGAGCCCAGCGATAATATCAGTATTAGATTACTTACAGTGTGGAAATAGGCCCTTCGGCCCAACAAGCCGAAGCGCAATCCACCCATACCCCTACATTTACCCCTTACCTAACACTATGGGCAATTTAGCATGGCCAATTCACCTGACCTGCACATCTTTGGACTGTGGGAGGAAACTGGAGCACCCGGAGGAAACCCACGCAGACACGGGGAGAACGTGCAAACTCCACACAGTCAGTCGGGACTGAAGCGGGAATTGAATCCGGGTCTCTGGCGCTGTAAGGCAGCAGTGCTAACCACTGTGCCACTGTGCCACCGGGCTGCCCTACGTCACAGCTTCCCTTTGAGTATAGTTGCATATCTAATTTCCAGAGCATATGATGCAAAATATTTGCGCGACAGTTTTGATTCAGACATATAACACAATTTTGTTACTCCTTGCTATTTGTAAGACCCACCCACACTGATTCTGTGGAATCTGAGGGACAGAGTCTGTGTCGTTATAAGTGATAGACTTGGATAAGGCATTCTGGGAGGCAAACCTCGATGCTGAGATGATCTGCAGACATGCCCAGCAATACAGGACAAACATCAATATACATTCCGCTATATCAGGATAAGTGTCACTGCATATTCTCACTGTTCCCTAGACTCACTGTATATCTGTTACAGCACCTACCCTCAAACAAGGCTCACACTCTACCTCCAATAAGGCTCAAGCACGACCACTCCCGCTGTTGCATTCAGCACCTTCCCTCCCCCACATTTTCTCTCCTTGATGCAATAGCCCCACACACTAATAGCACTACATGGATACAACACTATGGACACACTCCCTCCGGCCACCTCACCATGTCACACCTCACCTACCACAGCACTAACAACAGTGCCAACAACTCCCACCCTCACTCATTCTCTCCCTTTTTTCCCATTTCATGAGAAACAGCCTGGATAGGACAGAAAGGGCCATGCCAGGTGGTGGAGTGCCGGAGTACCGTTCCCTCATTCCCCTACCATGATATGTGGGGAGGATCCTGGAGAGAGCCAGAGAGGACCAGGAGGCCTTGTGTGGAGATTCTGAAACATCCACGTCCCACCAACCGAATAACGAGTAGTGTTCAGTAAAGAGCAATTCTCAATTCAAACCAACAGTCAGTTAAAACTTCATCTCTCTCACTCGCAGAACAGATATGCCATTGCACAGAGATGCAGGCATTGACATACACAGACGTATTGGTAAATACCCCAATATACTCGCATACACAATGCATACAAGGAGATAAGCATGCACACACGGAGAAGCACACAAAGACATAAACAGTCACACACAAATGGACACAAACACAGATAGAAACACACAGGCTGATGCAAAGACAGACAGACATAGTCACGTAAATGCAAAAGTAACAAGCACATGGACATACACACATAAATACACATTAAGACACAGACACGAGTGCAGTTAAGACAAGTAAATAAGTTTTTGATTTATAAAGAGATCAAGGATTCGAGGGAGAAGGTAGGAGAATGATGTTGAGGAACATATTAGAAATGAGTGAATGGTATATCAGACTCGATAGGCCAAATGGTCTAATTCTGCTCCTTTTTTAATGCTCGTGTGTTGTTATGCTATCAGGTATTCTCTTCCTGAGACAGCAGCAGCAACATATTTGATTGGAAACAGTCAGTGGTAATGTTGGAAAAGATTGGAGGGCAGAATGGTTAATGTCTATTCCTAGTTATTGTACCACTACATCCGAAAAGGGGCAGTAATTTGATATGAGATTAACACAGTTTTTAAAATATGTGTTCCACAATGAAAGAAGGATTTCCCTTTCCCTTGGCTGTTCTGCTATCTGTGGTGTCCTCATCCTCAGGGAGCAGTGAAGACTCGGTTAATTTAGATATTTTAGTTTGAGCTTGACTGATCTTTGCCGGACAGGAGAGTCAATATTTATTGGAAACAGACAGGAGACGGATGGTCAGACACACTCCGATCAGCCATGAGCATTCTGAATGGTGCCGCTAAACGGCCAACTGCTGCCCCTTTCCAATGTGTTGTTCCCTCGATCCACGCTGCCGGCCATTACAGAGATATACTGCTGCCCCTATCCCATGTGTTGCTCCCTCAATCCACCTCCCGGCCGTTACAGAAATATACTGCTGTCCCTACCCCAGGTGTTATTCCCTCAACCCACCTCTCAATGCTATTACAGGGTAGAGGACCATCCCACTCACCCAGACTGTATCATTACAATGAGACGGGAGGAGACCATTCTGCCCCTCCAATTGCACAGGAATAATAGATGAAGTAATTCAGCTCGTTGAGTACATTACACAGCCCAGGACGAGGCCATTCAACCCACCTGAACTGCTGCACAGAAACAGGGATGCTGTCACTAACAGGATATAGTAGAGATAAATGATTTTCAAAATAAAACTGTAACTTGTTTTGAGTCAGCGATCACTGTAGTGTCATCAATGATCAATAATCTATGTAAAATATCTGGATGAAGGGACGGAATGGATCAAAGCTGAACTACATTGTACACCAAAATGATCATTCTATAGATCTTCAAATGGAGGTAGCGAATCTGCATTATGATTAGACAGGGAAGGTTAGTGAGCGTACCCTCAGCAGTAATAATACAATGTGAGTTGTCTATTGCAGTTGGGAACAATTTAAATGCAGAGAGATTGCAGAACTCTGTAATGCAGATGTTTTTCATATTCTTGGTGCATGAATCATATGAAATCTGTCTGCAGATGCAGCAAGTGATTCGGAAGGTAAGTGGAATGATGTTGTTTGTGGCAACGGGTATTGGGATTAATTAGGAATATTTCACTGTATCTGTACAGGGCATTGCTGAGACCACATCAGATACACCGGGTGCAGTTTTGATCCTCTAATCTAAAAATACAACCAGATACAATTCCTTTCAAAGATGTTCAAAGATGCTTCCCTTTACTCATTCCTGAAATGAAGGCCTTTTGTTATCGGGGATTATCTGTTTAGATCTGAGATGAGAAATCTTCTTAAACCACGATTTTCTGAGAGGTTTTTCAGCTGGATAGATATTTTCTCTTGTTAAGAAGACGAAAGCTAGATAATAATTTTTGATTGAGATGCATTGGTATTAACACAAATACTATGAAGATATCAACCCATTTTTTAAAATTACGCAGATGTATATAGATATCTCATCAAATCATCAAACGGGCACATTATTTTCTTTGTAGAGACGCTGATAGGGGAGGGGAGGGAAATATATCCCTAGTGGTGGTGTCCGTTTGGAGGTGGCGGAAATGACGGCGGATGATATGCTGTACATGGAGCTTGGTGGGGTAGTCGGTGAGGACATTATTTTATTTTGCTAATGAAAGGCACTGTGCACAACAACAGCAATGATGCTGCATACAGCATACAGTCTATTATCATCCATTCCAGAGAATGTAAATGGAGTGTGCACATGGTCCAGTTTGGTGTTCAGTGACATTCTTGTATTTTTCCACACAGAGACGGAGAAAAAATATTACTTGCTTCAGAACCAGCAGCCAACTGGTCTCTCTCTTACTTACTTCTGCCTGAAAACAAGGCGTGAGGGCAGAAAAATCCTGAGTCATCTTTACCACTCATGGAGGATTCCTGATGAGGATTCATTGGAAACTCTGTACAGCTCGAAGAAAAGGGAATTCAGACAAATCCAACTGTTCCGGGAAAACAAAATCCGCATTCCCAGACATTTGTGTGAGCAGAATAAGTTGAAAGTCAGAAAAAAACATTTGGGACACTCTATCATTTTACCATTTGTTCACAGTTCTCAGATTTCTGAAGAAAAATTACCCAGTCCGATACCTGGACACAACACTCAACTGGTTACATTTAAAATTTGCTTTCACCAATAGAGGAATGGGAAAAGACATGAATGACCCTCCAACATTGTTCAGAACACGAATAAGAGATTCTCATAGGGTTGTCAAGGTGTGAAATCCCTTCCACAGAAGATTGTGATGCCTGGATATTTCCCTTTGTTCAAAATTGTCTATGGAAGGCATTTGAAAGACAAATGAATGTAGGAAAAAGGTACACTGACAGAAAAGTGCTGAGACCTTAATCAGGTCATAGTGCATGGTAGACCCTCACTCAGAAATGACTCAAAAGTGCTTTGCTCTCTTTGATTACAACATGCAATAACAGTACATCCAGGAAAATTACAGCCATTTACTTTGAAATTACAGAAAATGAAAACATAAGGAACAGGAATAGGTAATTCGGACGGTCAAGCCATTGTATACGATCATGGATAATCTACTGTTCGCATTAACTCCTCCTTAATGCCCAGTTATTCACACTCCTCAGCTCTCTGACAGGTCAAAGATTCATGTACCACCCCATTAAATACTTTCAGTGATGTAGCTCCCCTAACTCTCTAGTCCAGATAATTCCTGACATTGATTACCCTCTGTGAGAGGAAAACACTCTCTACACATACACCGTCAACTATTGATGTGAACCAAGAGGTGAACACAGGGGCTCAGGAAAGAGTGAATGACCTTGATATCAAGGCAGTAGTTGACTGAGGATGTCATCAAGACCACCTACGTATCTGAGCTTAATGAGAATCAGGTCTCACCTCCTCACTGGTTGGGGTCTTTCAGAGCACAAAGGAAGATGTTTGTGGTCGGTGGCCAACAATCCTCTCAGTCCCGGGACATCTCTTCAGGAGATCCTCAGATTAACTTCCTCAGCACAAACATCTTCAGCTCCTTCATCAACGTCTATGTGCCCCCATTCCCGGCGCCCCCCATCTATCCCTAGATCAGAAGTGGAGTGATCACTGAAGATCACACAATACTCAGAACATTTTGTCCCCACTCAGCTTCTGAACCGGTCTGTGTCTATATTCAGCAAGACCCAAACAACATTTACGTTTGTGCTGTTAAAGTGTCGGTAACATTGATGTAACAGAACGGCCAGGCACTGCAAATTTCCACAGTTAAAAGAGGAGCTCATTCAGCACCTCAAGCTGGTTACCCCCGGATATGTGGAAACCATTCAGTCCATAGAAATGACTGAACAAGAAGAAGGACAGCCCATTCAATCCTCCTGCCTGTTCCACAGGAAGAGGAGGCGTCTGGTCAGTACATTGAACTGTTAAACAGGAACAGGCAAGAGTTCAGTAAGACCCCGAAACCTGTCCTATGGAACCAGGAGGAGACCATTCCCCCTCGAAACACTTATACAGGAATAGGAGGGTGTCATTGATGCTCCAACCTGGAAAACGAACGGAACAGAGACTGCACTCATAGACTGCTCACAATGCTCCTCGTGGCTCCATTGCCTGTGGAACAAATGATTCTTTAACGTGTTTTGTTGGCAGTGAGGAAGGAATCAAATGTTTTGTGCCAAGCCTCAAGGAGGCATCTTCCATCTCCAAGAAGACAGACCCATGTTCTCCTTGGGGGTCAGAAGCTGCTGGGGATAGTTAACTGTTTCAGAATGAAGGTGTTGTGGCTCCTGTCGCGATGGAGGATAACGTGAAGTTCTATGTATGATCACACACCAAATGCACTGGATTAATGTTGGAAGAGTTTATCGAAATGGGCAGTGGCGTGGACTGAGAGGAACATTCTCAGAGTCTTTTCAGCCATTGAGAATTATGTAAACCAAGTTAAAAAAAACATGAAATTTTTCACCGTATTAGTTCTGTTTGGAATATAATGAGTGACTGTCCATCACCTTAAGTTTCAATGCAATCACCTCTTATTCTTCAAAGCGCTACAGATCCGCATGCACTCCCGATGGCACAATCATCCCAATAATTAGTCTGGTAAAACTCCTTTATGCTGTTTCTGCCAAGAGGATTATTCCTTATAAAGAAGAGAAAATCTGTGCACAATACTCCAAATACTATCTCAACAACACTCTAAGGTTGATCATAACAATTCTGTTCCCTCACTTAGCTGTCTCAGCTTCTTTCCTGTGGTATAAAAAGCCATTCCTTCTCTCTGCACTGCGAATGATGTGGAATTTTGAAGTTTCTTACATCTGTGCGTCAGTCATCACCAGAGGTGTCAATGTGGATGTATATCACGTTCAGAGGGAGACTCAATCAGAAAGAATTCACTTGAAACAGGGAATGGTCACCTACCTGAATGGAAATGACTTGCAGGAAAATGCAAATCAGGCAGAGAAAGGGAGCTATCTTTCCTTTTGTTCTTCCCTCACGGGATGTGTGCAGCCCTGGTCAGGCCAGCATATTATGCTGATCTTGAACTGAGTGGCTGATTCAGCTGTTGCACAGGATAATAAAGAGTAAACCACATTACTGTGGGTTTTCAGTCACACAGAGACCTGAACATGAAAGGATAACCCATTGCCTGCTCTAAAGGACATGAGGCAAACAGATATGCTCCTGTTTAAAACTAGTGATGATGATTTCATTTGCATTCCATCAACTTCCTTCATGAGACACCAAAAGATTATTATTCTGTGCCGCTTGATTATGAGTAAATGACTTGACCACCATGCACTGTCTGTCCATCTGACAGATTCTGTGGAGAGGACAAATTAACCAGCTCATGTGACGTAAGCATAGTTAGAAGGGACTTGAAACGGTTATATCTGAATTTACCAAAGACACAAACGTTGGATTATTCAGCAGCTGCATTGAGGCTGAGAAAGTGACAGAAATATCCTGATAGTGGTCTTGGGCAGGATTGGTGAGTGGGGAGAATATGTAGAAATGTAAACATGAATGAAGAAAAAAGATAATCGAAATTAGGAACAGTCTGGTTTCTCCTCGCGTATTGTTGAGTAAGCTGTGAATAGTAATTTGCTAGTTATAATCAGTAAGGAATAAAATTTTTGACTGGATCTGAAAATGATGACTTGCAAATTTTAAAATTTGAATATGAACAGCAATTCAGTACAACTCAGCTTAATTGTCAGATGGAATGACTTACCAGGAACACCAACTATAGCGAGGATAGGATAGTAACCACCTTGAGTAATCCAAAGGATATCTTCGATCCGTGAGGCTAATGATATCCAAGGCTGAGAAAGGTAGAAAAGACCCTCGGATAAACTCCTGTCTGTTATTGTAATTATTCCAGTCTAAGGTTCTCAGATTCTGATCCATTAATGGAACACTCCAATCTAATGTTCTCAGATTCTTATCTCTCCTCCCCCTGTCTCTCTAGCTACTGATCCCTGTTCGTCCAGTCATTGATGCTCCCGCCCATACTGGGATAACACATTGAACCGAGTCCTTAATTAATAGAAGGGGCAAGCCCTCCAGTGACACATCTCGGATCCACGGAGAATGACATTAATCACAGTAACTGAACAAATAGCTCCAGCCAACGCCTTTCAATTCAATATTGTTTTATTCAAATTCAAATCAATGTTTCAAACTGTCATTTTCTGGATTGGATATGTGAGGGTGACTGATGGAACAAATCTTGAGGCCGGTAGATCAATTGAGTGTAACCATTCAATCTGTCTTGGATGCAGGAGTAATGCCATAAGTTTATCAGAACGTAAACACGTGTCTCTGATTATAAATGGAAACATACATCCTGGAACTATTGATCAAGCATCATAATTTGAATTAAACATTGAGACAATTTTTATAATTCATGATCTGAGGCGAATGCGTGTCTGAGAAACGTGGGGTTGTAACAGACAAATGCATGGATATGTTAACAGAGAATTGAACGTGGCGAATACAATTCAGATTGTTATTCCAGGTTTAGAGAGAGGCAGATGAGGCCTGTGCTCTTGATGTTATCGATGTTAGTGAAGTTGATGAAATGTTATTTACTGGACTTCAATTACAGTGTGATTATGGCATCGTGGAGGAGACAGGAAACAGAAAGAATTGTGGGATGTGACAGTTCAGACTGGAGGGAGGGACAATATTACTCCCCAGTCATCAGTATTGGAATGTTACTCTTTATAACTCATATGAAGAACAGATTCAAGGATACATCTAAAGTGAGGAATGAGGAGTAAATTTTGTTTATTGAACACAAAACACGGGGACAAAATGATTTTCTATCCGTACTAAACTATGGGAAGTACAAAGAATTAAGATACACTCATGATATTGAGCTTCATAAATTGAAATGTGTATCACAAAACCACGGAAGTGATGTGTAATCTTTGTCAATCATTTTTTGGTCCATAGCTGAGATGCTGATTTCCCCTCTGTCAGTGATCCACCTCATTGAGATTCTCTGGCGCAGTATCTCAGTATCGAGCCCGATTCCTAGTTTTTGCTGCTGTTCATCTAGTCTATTTAAATTAAATCACCTTCTCACTGTAGAAAAAAAAAGTCACTTTGCCTTTTGAACTCTGTTTAACTGTCAGCAACACAGCTCTGTGATATTATTGGCGATAAATGCTCTGGGACCACAGCCAGTATCCGCAAAGTGCTCACAGGGTATGGTACGAGATAAAGGCCTTGCAGTCTGTGAGAATTTCTAAATAAAACTTCCATTTTCTGTCTGTTCCTGTCTATCTCCCCCCATGCTGTTTGCTGATCTATCCAACTCACCCTCTTTTCGCATCCCTCCAATCACCCCCTGTTTCCAAATTGTGCAGTTGTACAACTTGATGTTTTGGCCATTTTGGAGAAATGGATAGAGCAGGGAAAGGACTGATCGTTGTAGGGTCCGTGGTTTAGATGCTTCAATAAGAACAAGAAAGGTACTAAAAGTGGGGCGGGGGTGGGGGAGGGTGGGGTGGCATTGAAAATCAAAGACAGCTTTACGTTGGTGGAAAGGATGCTTGATAAGGACTCGTCTAGCGAGGTCGTATGGGAAGAGATTAGAAACAAACACGGAGAGGTCACTCTGCTGAAAGTTCTCTATTGCCTTCTGAAAAGTTCCAGAGATGTAGAGGAAAGGATTACAAAAAGAATACTGGATAGGAGCGAAAATAACAGAGTAGTTGTTATGGAAGAGTTTAACTTTCCAAATATTGACTCGAAATGCTGCAGTTCAATTACTTTATATAGGTCAGTTTTTGTCCAATGTGTGCAGAATGGTTTCCTGACACAGTATGTAGATAGGCCAACAAGGGCCGAGGCCAAATTTGGTTTGGTACTGAGTAATGAACCAGACCAGGTGTTAGATTTGGAGGTAGGTGATCACTTTGCTGATAGTGACCACAATTCCGTTATGTTTACCTTAGCGATGGAAAGGGACAGGTGTATACCGCAGGGCAAGAGTTATAGCTGGGGGAAAGGCAATTATGATGCGATTAGGAAAGGTTTTTGGATGCATAGGATGGGGAAGGAAACTGCAGAGGATGGGTACAATTTAAGAGTGGAGCTTTTTCAAATAACAGCTACTGTGTGTCCTTGATAAGTTTATACTTGTCAGGAAAGGAGGAAGTTGTCGAGTGAGGCTGCATTGGTTTACTGAAGCAGTTGAATCTCTTGTCAAGAGGAAGAAGGCGGCTTATTTTAAGATGAAACGTGAAGGCTCAGTTCGGATGATTGAGAGTTACAAGGCAGCCTGGAAGGACTTTAAAAAAGAGCTAAGAATAGCCAGGAGAGAGCATGAGAAGTCTTTGGCAAGTAGGATCGCGGAAATCCCTCAAGCTTTCTATCAGTACGTCGTGAATAACAGAATGACCAAATGAAGATTAATGGCAATCAATGACAGTAGTGTTAAGTTGCGTGTGGAGTCTGAGGAGATAGGACAGGCTATAAATTAATATTTGAATCAGTATTCACAATGGAAAAAGAAAATGCTGTCGAGGCCAATACTAAGATACGGGCTATTAGACTAGACAGGTTTAAAGTTCGTAACGTGGAGATGTTAGCAGTTCTGGAGAGTGTGAAAACAGATTAGTCCCCTGGGCCAGATGGGATTTATCCTAGCATTCTCTGAGAAGCTAGGGAAGAGTTTACACAACCATCTGTTTGGATTTTTACATCGCCATTATCTACAGGGATAGTGCCAGAAGAATGGAGGACAGCAAACGTTGTCCCCTTGCTCAAGAAATGGAGAAGAGACAACCCTGGTAATTAGATACCTGTCTTAGTTTGGTTGTGGGTAAGGTGTTGGAAAGGATTATAAGAGATAGGATTTACTATCATCTAGAAAGGAATCATTTGATTAGGAATAGTCAACAAGGTTTTGTGAAGTGTATGTCATGCCTCACAAATCTTACCGAGTTCATTGAGAAAGTGACCAAACACGTGGATGAGGGTAAAGTGAGTTATGTGGATTTCATTTAAGCGTTTGATAAGGTACCCCCATGGTAGGCTATTGAAGAAAATATGGAGAGTGTGGCGTTGGAAAAGCAGAACAGATGAAGCAGCGTCTAAGATGCATGCACGTTGATGTTTCTCTTGTAAGCCCTTCATCAGGAATCAGTTTTCTGGTCTGCAGCATCTGCAGTCTTCATTGTCTCCTTGCTCCTCGGATGTTGCCTGACCTGCTGTGCGTTTCCAGCGCCACACTCTCGACTCTGATCTCAAACATCTGCAGTCTTTACTTTCTCCCAGAAAATATGGAGACGTGGAATTGTGAGTGATTTAGCGTTTGGATCACAAATCGGCTAGCTGAAAGCAGACAGAAGGTGGTAGTTGATGGGGAATGTTCATCCTGGAGTTTAGTTGCTAGGGGTATACTGCAAGGATCTGCATTGGAGTGATGGTTGTTTGTCCTTTTGAAAATGACCTTAATGAGTGTATAGAAGGATGAGTTAGTAAATTTACGGTTGACAGTAAGGTCGATGGATCTGTCGGCAGTGCTGAAGGATGTTGTCGGTACTGAACTGTAATGTTCTGTGTGCATGGACCTACTATGGGCTAAATAGCTTCCTTCTGTGATGTAACGATTCTGAGGCACTCTGGTCTACAATAAAAGCTTCAGGTGCCTGGAGAGACAAGCGGGTCCAGTAAAGGACACACACTGCACAATCATCCATCATCTCTTCCTGTTCTCTGATATACAGCAGCCTCAAAATATCAGTCCAAACAAAATAGATTGATTCACATTCAAGCAGTCAGCAGGACGTTCACCCGAGGGGATTGCCGTCAGAGGATTCAATGAATAATAAGGTTTCAGAATAAATCAAAAAATAAAACAATATCACAGCAGCATAATAATTGGCAGCAGAGTGGAACTTATCGTTCCAAATATTTCCCAGTTCAGCATTGTGTTCAGTTTTGGTCACCTTGCTATAGGAAGGATGGTATTAAACTGAAACTTTACAAGGATGTTGCCAGGCCTCAAGGGTCTGAGTCATAGGGGGAGGTTGGATAAGCTGGGACATTTCCCTTTAGAGCGCAGGAGACTGAGGGAGGCATGAAGTGCTTCGAGAAGCTAGTCATGGCCCACATCAGTTCCAGTATCCCAGCCTGCCTCCATCCCCTACAATTTTCCTACCAGTGGAATGGGTCCATAGCGGGTGCCATATCCCTGGAACATCTGGACAACAAGGGCACCCACGTCAGATTCCTGCTCATTGACAATAGGTTCACCTTTAACACCATTATTCCCTCCAGACTGATCATCAAACTCCCTGACCTTAGTCTTGGCTAGGCCCTCTGAATTTGGATCCTCAGCGTTCTGACCCACAGTACACAATCAGTGAAAATAGGTAAGTGTGTCTCTTCCATGATAACATTCAACACGGAAATCCCAAAGGATGTGTCCTCAGCCCCCTACTATACCCCTGTACACCCACGACTGTATTGCCAAATTTTGAACAAATGCCATCTACGTGTTCACTGATGACACCATCACAGTAGGACAGGTATGTAATGATGGCAAGTTAAAATACAGAACGGAAATAGAGGACTTTGTGATGTGCTGCACTGAGACCATACTCTAATTCAACGTCGGCAGAACCAACCAACTGATCAATGACTTCAGAAAGAAATGAGGAGAACATGTCCCAATCTGCATCAATGGAACTGCAGTTGAAAGGGTGGAAAGCATTAAGTTGCTCGGAGTGACGATAACCGACCTCCCATGTAGATGTGACAGCCGAGATGGCACAAGAAAAGCCTCTTCTTTCTCTGGCAGCTCAGGACATTTGACATGTCCACAAGGCCCCTCACCAATTTCTACAAATGCACCACTGACGGCAAAGTATCTGGGTGCATAATGACCTGGTGTGGACACAGCCCTGCCCAGGACATTAAGTGAAATGACAACAGGTTGTGTGCACAGCCCATGCCATCACGGAAACCAACGTCCTATCCATTGTCTCCATTGACACAGCTCACTGCCGCCGAACGGCTGACAACATTACCAAAGACACATCGTACCCTGGATCTCCTTTTGTCTCTTCCAACATGTAGACAATACAGAAGCTTGAACACACAAACCAGCGGCTCATGAACAGCATCTTCCCAACCATTAGTAAACTGAGGAATGGATTCTCTAACTTCAAATAACGCTGATCTTGCTAACATTGATGTTGCCTATTGCATGCCCTTTCTGGTGTAGCCTTTATGTCTCAGTCTAAGTTTTTCCTTTGCCCTATGATCTATATGTTCCTTGATTATTGTAGGAGCGAGATTCCCCAGCTCGGGACAAAGACTCTGGAGGCAGAGAGGACACAGGCACGGAATGGACTTTAATTCAAGCAAAACCTCGTTAATGCTGAGAGTATACCAAAGGATCTTCCTCGAATTTGGCTTTGACATGAGAAGACAATCGTTTCCTTCATCTTTAACTCAGATCAGAAGGCAAATCAATGACACACTTCGATTTTGAAGTAAAAAGCCAGAATTTTTTATATGTTTTGTGTTGCAATGATTGAACACAACTTTGTCAGTGTACCCTCCACTCCCCTTCTGCGGAACCAGTCTTGTAAAACAACTGATAAATGATGGACACTCGCATGGACAGCCCGAGCTTCTTATTTGTTTTGGAAGTTTGACGATTTTTGTTACCTCTAGGCCTTGGGATCTTGCTATAATGTATTCCAAAGTTTGTGGCTGTGCTCTTTTTAGTCATACCCCTCATTGTTTATTTTGAAGGATTGCATAAATTCTATTCTCCATTGGGCAGGCTACTACTTCTCACATTTTACATTAAAAAGTTGATTCTGATACAAAATTCGTAATATTATTATTATTTCTACTGTTAACCTTTTTCTGAGCGAATTAGACAAGACCTGCCAGGCATCTCTTAAAGTTTTATAATTACGTTGAAATCTGTGTCGATGATTATTCACCAAATATTTAACTAGAACTTTTTCTATTGTAAACAGTTTCAAAGGCCCAGCTGGTTTCTGAAAGATAACTTGAGTTGCTGTCTTTGAGGATGAAAAGAATCCTTACTGAGACCAGAATAAGTTACCTTTTGTAGTGATTCTTCAGAGTTTTTGTGCTACAATTTCATTATTTCATCTGTGTCCTGTTGCAAATCATCAATTTTTCAAAACAAGAACCTTCTTTATCACTATGTTGGCATGTTTCAGAATCTTGCGAATCAGATTATCCATTCTTTGGCCTTGAAATTATTTCCTTCTCAAAGTCACTTTTTTCATGAATGCTGAAGCAATCTATTTTAATGTCTGGCTATTTTGTGGCTTTTCAAAACCAGACAGCTGAAGTAGACTTTTAAATTTCGGCCACTTCATGTCTCTAAAAAAAAGGCAGCTCCAACTCTCACTATCCCTGTCCTTGGGGAAGCTGTTTCCTTCCAGCTCTAACTCTGACATCTCCCTGGCAATGTGGAAAATGACTCAGCTATGTCCAGTTCCTAAGTGGGGAATAATTACAATCTGACCAATTACAACCCCCTCAGTCTCATCACGATAGTCAAATTGGGAGTTCTTTTTGACAGAGCTGTCAAGCAGCACAGACATAACTTGCACAGTGTGGTTTCAAATAGGTCCCCATGTGGAGATGATGCTGTTTTGGAAAAGTCACTGGATTAATAATCCAGACCAGGCTAATGCTCTGGCAGCTGGTGGAAGTTAAAAGCAATTAATAAAATATCGAGATCTTAAATGTGGTGTCAGTAACAGTGACCTTGAAGTCAATGTCGATTGTAAACAACAATTTGCTTTTCGAATGTACTTTCAGGAAGTGATTCTCCTGTGCTTTCCTGGTCTGGCCTAAACATGACTCCAGACACACAGACATGTGATCATTCTTCAATGGTCTCTGAAAAGGCCAAGCAAGATACTCTATTGTATCAAACTGCTCCGACGTCTTAAAGGATAAAACCTGACAGAACACCCAGCCCCAGCCTCAGTGTGGAAAAGGGAACGGGAAACACAGTCCTGTTGAGCCGGCAGAGACACCCTTCTTAACATCTGCGAACTTGTGACAACATTTCCAGAGTTTTCCCACAGACCGCTCAGAAACATTGGGAATGGAATGGGCCATACAGCACATTGAGCCTGCACCATTCTAGTTAATGTCTGAACATCTCTTCAATGCACTTTCCCCACACACTGTACACATCCCTTAATGTGATTAACCTTGTGAAGCTATAAAATAGGAACTGCGATAATCCCTTTGATCTGTCGAATTTGCTGTCCAGTTCAATATAATGATGACTGAACATTTATTTCTACACCATACTCCTGCTCTCTCCACCACCCCTTCGGTGTCTAGACATCCTTAATAGTCTTTAATGCCTTGTCTTCCACAGCCTTGTGTGAGAGAGAATTCCCAGGTTCACCAGTCTCTGAGTGCAGATAATTATTCTTATCTAAATGCAATGTGACCTGTTTGTACCTAATACTGTGGCTCCTAATATTAGACGTCCCAGCCAGGGGATTTATCATCACTGCTTCAAATCTATCGAACCCTGTCAGTGCTTTAAATATTCCTCTGCGATCTCCACTCATTTTCCTCAACCACATGGAATACAGGCTCAGTCACCCCAAACTCTGCTCCATAAAAGTCTGTCATCCCAGAGATCAGTCTGGTCATCCTTTGCTGCACTCCCTCAATTTCAGGTTTGTACTTTATTTGGTACGGAGACCAGAACTGCACACAATAATGCACAATGTTCGAGTTGAGGTCGAACCAAGGGCCTGTACAGCTGCACTGAGACACCCTTACTCCTGGACTTAAGTCCACCTGAAATGAGGGTCGACACCCCATTTATCTTCCTGACTGCTTTCTGCTCCTGCAATATTGCTTTCAGTGACTGGTGTACAGGGAGATCCCAGATCCTTTTTAAATGTTACAGCTCCCCACATAATGGGTCTGCGTAAACTGGACTCTGTGCCAATGTATTTCCAGTATTGGCTTCTGTCTTCAGAATTCACTGCCCTGCACGGAACTCAGAGGTCTGTCCAAATAATAACAGAAGAAAAGTGTCTTCATAGATCGACATTTCTCAACCACTCCCTTTTTAAATGGTTGGCTGGCATTTTAGTGTTCCCCAACAAAGTAGAAAACATCACATCTGTCCACACTGCTCTTCATCTGCCACATGTTTACTCATTCACTCCATTAGTTTCAATCAACTCGAAATTTTTTTCACATCGTCCTCAATTTTCAAAAGCCTAGTTCCGTCAGCAGACTTGGAAACCTTGCATTTGATTCCCTCAACGAGATGTTTGTGATGTATTGTGAATATCTGGCGCCCCATCACCAATTATTGCAATGCCTCATGAGCCTTCCAAACTGAAAACCATCCATTTATTCCTACACATTGTTTCCTGTCAACACTCCCATTTTAACACCATGTTCATATATTACCCCCTATCCCAATTGCTTTTACTTTGCACACTAGGCTTGGGGCTCTATTACAATTCTTGCTGAAAATCCAAGTTCAATGCCTCTATTATTTTTTCTGTAATTAATCTACCAGCCAGTTTCTCAAATATGTTTCCCATTTCATCAATGTATGTTGATTTTTTTCTCTGCCCATTATTTTCGGTTCCAATAATTTCACCAAATTAGTTTATTTACTAATTTTGTTCAATATCATTTCCTCCTCAGACTCAGATTTTATCCTAATGCTGGGAAGGCTTTGTTGAGGTATTTTTCTGTGACGACAGAAGTGAAGTAGTTGTGTCATGTTTCTCTGTTCTCCATTCTCCATTTCCTGTTTTCAGACTGTAAGGAAACTGAAACTTTGACTAAAAAGAACTGCTGTTGCCTATTCACCCTCTCCATGCCCCTTGTAATATTAAACCTGAATTACTTACCCACTCAACTTCTTCTGCTCCAAAATAAATAACTCGAGCTTACCCATCATCTCTCCGCAGCTCATATGCTCCATCCCAGGGAACATCCTGGTGAATCTCCTCTGCACCTCATCCAGAGCAATCACATCCTTCCTGTAATGTGGCTCACAGAACTGCACACAATATTTTATTTTGCCTAACCAAAGTGCCATATAAAATTCGTATAACCTTTGGGTCAATGAATAAAGGCTTTATATACAATCATGCTGAACTAATCAATTATCACTTCCAGTCACATTCAGAAATGTGTGGAGAGGCAGCCTCTGAGCTTCCTAGTGTGGTGCCATTTTTTGAGTACTCCCCTGTCTGGTTCCTTCTTCCAAAGTGTATCACCTCATATTTATCAGGGTTACATTCCATCTGCCATTGATCTGACCATCTGACAATTCGATCTGTATCTTCCTGTAACATAAGACCTTCCTCCTCACTGCCAACCACCCGGCCAATCTTTGTGTCAAACACAAACTTACTTCTCACACGCCCCCTACCAACTTCACATTCACATCACTTATGAACACCCAAATAATAAGGGACACAGCACTGATCTCTGCGGTACACCAGGGGAAATTGGGCTCCAGCCACACAAACACCCTTCTACCATGAAGTTGAGTTGGGATGCAACTTGCCAAGTCACAAATAGGCCCTACATGTTCACTGGTTGTTCTTTTCCACTTGGTGTACGTGAAGAATATCTGGGGATATTCCTTAATCTTGCCCTGCCAACAGACTTCAATGCCCCTGTGTTAGTCAGTCCCCTCCGAGGGAAGACTTTCCTCCTTATTACCGTCTTAAATGGCATATCCCTTATCCTGTCATTATTTGCCTTAAATATAGAGTAGACAGCTAGAGAAACATCATGTTTATTTCCACCTCATCACGTGTATCATAGATTTTTGAAATTTCACTGCGATCACCTCTCATGCTTTGAAACTGGAGAAGTCGCAAGACAACTCTCTCCATCAGAAAATCTTGTCATCTCAGGAATTAATCTATAGAATGTCCATTGCACGTCCTCTGTGATCAGTGTGATCTTTCTAGATTAGGTCACCAAGACTGAACTCAATAACTCAGGTACATTCTCATCAACACTCTATGCAACTGCTTCATGATGTCTTTCCCTCTATATTCCGATTCCCTTAAACAAAATCCAACCTAACTTTAATTTTCCAATTACACGTATTCCTCCAATTACCATTCAAACTCATTGCATTTACGAACTCACTGTGTGAGTTATAGATTCATAGAGATGTACAGTATGGAAAGAGACCCTTTAGTCCAATCCGTCAATGTCTAGCAGATATCCCAACCCAATCTAGTCCCACCTGCCCACACCCGGCCTGTCTCCCTCCAAACCCTTCCTATTCATATAACCATCCAAATGCCTTTTAAATGCTGCAATTGTACCAGCCTCCACCACATCCTCTGGCAGCTCATTCCATACACGTACCACTGTCTGTATGAAAATGTTGCCCCTTAGGTCTCCTTTACATTTAGATCAGATTACTTACAGTGTGGAACCAAATCCACACCGGCCGGCTGAAGCGCAACCCACCCAGACTCATTCCCCTTCACCTAACTCTATGG
Source organism: Chiloscyllium punctatum (assembly GCF_047496795.1). Classification (NCBI taxonomy): domain Eukaryota; kingdom Metazoa; phylum Chordata; class Chondrichthyes; order Orectolobiformes; family Hemiscylliidae; genus Chiloscyllium; species Chiloscyllium punctatum. The sequence continues at coordinate 18,947,946 of NC_092757.1, read as the reverse complement.
GCAGATTAGCTTAGCCAATTCACCTAACCTGCACATTTTTGGATTGTGGGAGGAAACCCACAAAGACACGGAGAAAACGTGCAAACTCCACACAGAGCGTCGCCTGTGGCGGGAATTGTGAAGCAGCAGTGCGAACCACTGTGCCACCATGCCACCCAACATCTTTCTCCTCTCACCCTGAACCTATGCCCTTTAGTTCTGGAGTCCCCGAACCCAGGGAAAAAACTTTGTCTAATTACCCTGTCCATGCCCCACATAATTTTCTACATCTCGAGAAGGTCACGCCTCAGCCTCCGACGCTCAAGGGAAACCAGTCCTGGCCTGTACAGCCTCTTCCTATAGCTCAAATCCTCCCACCCTGGCAACATTCTTGTAAATCTTTCCTGAACCCTTTCAAGTTTCACAACATATTTCCGAGAGGAAGGAGACCAGAATTGCACGCAATATTCCAACAGTGGTCTAACCAGTGTACCGTACAGCCGCAACATGAACTCCCAAGTCCAATACTCTCACCAATAAAGGAAAGCATAACAAACGCCGCCTTAACTATCCTATCTACGTGCGACTCCACTTTCAAGTAGCTATGAACCTGCACTCCAAGGTCTCTTTGTTCAGCAACACTCCACAGAAACTTACCATCAAGTGCATAAGTCCTGCTAAATTTTGCTTTCCCAAAATGCAGCATCTCGCATTTATCTGAATTAAATTCCATCTGCCACTTCTCGGCACATTGGCCCATCTGATCAAGATCCTGTTGTAATCTGAGGTAACCTGCTTCGCTGTCCACCACACCTCAAATTTTGGTGTCATCTGCAAACTTACGAACAATACCTCCTACGCTCGCAGCCAAATCATTTATGTAAATGACAAAAAAAGAGAACCCAGCACTGATCCTTGTGGTACTCCACTGGTCACAGGCCTCCAATCTGAAAAACAACCCTCCACCTCCACCGTCTGTCTTCAAACTTTGAGCCAGTTGTGTATCTAATTGGCTAGTTGTCCCTGTATTCCATGAGATCTAAACTTACTAATCAGTCTCCCATGGAGAATCTTGTCGAACGCGTTACTGAATTCCATATAGATCACATCTACTGCTCTGCCCTTATCAATCCTCTTCGTTACTTCTTCAAAAAACTCAATCAAGATTGTGAGGTATGATTTCCCACGCACAAAGCCATGTTGAATATCCCTAATCAGTCTTTGTATTTCCAAATGCACGTACATCCTGTCCTTCAGGGTTCCCTCCAACAACTTGCCCACCACCGACGTCAGGCTCACTGGCCTATAGTTACTTGGCTTGTCCGTACCACCCTTCTTAAACAGTGGCACCACTTTTGCCAAACTCCAGTCTTCTACCACCTCTCCTGTGATTATCAACGATCCAAATGTCTCAGCAAGAAGCCCAGAAATCGCTTCTCTAGTTTACCACAGAGTTCTATGGTACACCTGTTCAGGTCCTGGGGAATTATCCACCTTTACCCGTTTCAAGACATCCAGCACTTCCTCCTCTGTAATATGGACATTTTTCAACGTGTAACCATCCATCTTCTGATATTCTACATCGTCCATATCCGTTTCCACAGTAAATACTGATGCGAAATACTCGTTTAGTATCTCCCCCATTTTCTGCGCCTTGCTGATCTTTGAGGGGCCCTATTCTCTCCCTAGTTATGATTTTGTCAGTATTGTGTTTGTAAAAACCCTTTGGGATTCTCATTAATTCTACTTGCTACAGCTATCTCCTACTGCCTTTATATTCTTCTTAGGATTTGCTCGATCAAACCTGTCGATAACTGACACATGCTTCCTTCTTTTTATTAACCAAACCCTTTAGTCATCCAGCATTCCTTATACCGACCAGCCTTTCCACTCATCCTAACAGGAACATACTTTCTCTGGATTCTTGTTATCTCATTTCTGAAGGCTTCCCATTTTCCAGCCGTCCGTTTACCTGTGAATATCTGCCCCCAGTCAGGTTATGAAAGTTCTTGCCTAAAACCGTCAAAATTGGCCTTTCTCCAATTTTGTACTTCAACTTTTAGACCTGGTCTACCCTTTTCCATAATTACTTTAAATCTAACAGAATTATGGCAGGTGGCCCCGAAGTGCACGTCGACTGACACCTCAGTCACCTGCCCTGCCTTATTTCCCTCGGGTGGGTCAACTTTTGCACCTTCTCTAGTACGTTCGTCCACATACTGAATCAGAACATTTTCTTGTACAAATTGCTCTCCATCTAGACCCTTAACGCTATGGCAGATCCAGTCTATGTTTGGAAAGGTAAAATCTCCTACCATAATTACCCTACTTTCTTACAGATAGCTGAGATCACTTTACAAGTTTGTTTCTCAATTTACCTCTGACTATTAGGAGGTCTACAATACAATCCGAATAAGGTGATCATCCCATTCTTATTTCTCAGTTCTACTCAAATAACTTCACTGGATGTATTTCCAGGAATGTCCTCCCTCAGTACAGCTGTAATGCTAACCCTAATCAAAAATGCCACTTTCCCTCCTCTCCTATCTGCCTTTCTATCTTTCCTGTCGCATTTGTATCCTGGAACATTTGGCTGCCAGTCCTGCCCACCCCTGAGCCATGTTTCCGTAATTGCTATGATATCCCAGTCCCATGTTCCTAACCATGCCCTGAGTTCATCTGCCTTCCCTGTTAGGCCCTTGCATTTAAATAATTCAGTTTACTTTATTAGTCCTACCTCGTCCCTGCCTGCCCTGACTGTTCGACTCGTTTCTGTTCTCAGTTGTACCAATCTCAGATTGATCTATTTCCTCACTATCTCCCTGGCCCCCTCCCCCTCCCCCCACCTGACTAGATGAAACCCTCCCGAGCAGCTCAAGCAAAGCTCCCTGCCAGTATATTCGTCCCCTTCCAATTTAGGTGCAATCTGTCCTTCTGGTATAAGTCCCTTCTACCCCAAAAGAGATTCCAATGATCCAAAAATGTAAATCCTTCACTCAAACACCAGCTCCACAGCCATGCATTCATCTGCTCTATCCCTCTATTCCTGCCCTCGCTGGCTCGCAGCGCCGGGAGTAATCCAGATATTACAACTCTCGAGAACATCCTTTTTAAATTTCTGCCTAACACCCTGCAATCTCCATCCAGAATCTCAAACTTTTCCCTTCCTATATCGTTGGTTCCAATTTGGACAATTACCTCTTGCCGGCCCATCTCCCCCGTAAGAATATTCTACACCCTTTCTGAGACATCTTGATATTGGCGCCAGGGAAGCAACACACCATTATGTTTTTTCTCTGCTGGCCACAGGAACGTCGGTCTGTACCTCAGACTAGGTAGACCCCTAACACAATTGACCTCATGGAATCCGACGTACCCCTTGTTACTTTAGAGCCAGTCTCAATACCAGAAACTTGTCTGTTCGTGCTATGTTCACCTGTGAATCCATCACCCCCTACATTTTCCAAAACAGCATATTTGTTTGAAATGGGGACATCCCCAGAAGACTCCTGCACTAGCTGCTTACCTCTCTTACGTTTCTTCGAGTTAACCCATCTATGTGACTGCATCTGAGACTTTCCCCCCCTTCCTATAACTGTCATCCATCACATACTGTTGCAGTTAGATTTTTCGTTGTTTCTAACTGTCTCTCCAACCGATCCATTCAATCTGAAAGGCTTCACAACTAGAAACATGTATTGTAGATATAATCCGCAGTAACCCTTAAGTCCTCTTTAAACTCCCACATCTGATAAGAAGTACATATGATTCTACTAAGGCCATTTGTGCTCCTTCACAATCTACAGACCCAGAAAAACAAAACTGTCTTATTCTTCTACAAAACACTGCCCCAGGTTAAATTTGTATTTATGACTTCTATTTTATGATTAATCAACGGACATATCTCAAAAAACATATAATTTAAGAAGAACCCACTCTACTCACTTCTGCAGACTTTCTGTAGGACACAGTTAAAACAATTCACTTATCTGGCTGGGGACTTTGCCCAAAGAGTTCCTCCAAACCAGTTGTAAATTTCACTGTTTGTTAATTTGTCTAGGCACTCTCCGATATCCAGGGATACATTAATTCAAACAGCAAAGTCAGTAACTGTGCAGGTACGCTGTCCTGTCAGTTGCCTCCCCTCACCATATGCTTCCTTTGTCTGTTCTTTTCCCTCTTAAAACTGCTGTTGCTTTGACCTTTTTCCCCCAAAGTTCCAAAACAATGCAACAGCATACAAAACAGAAATTGCTGCTCCTGGAATTCGGGGAAATCACCTTCAACACGTAAAATACCTCAAAAAAGGAGCAGCTGTTACAGCCAGAAGTTTTTCCCGCCCACACTTCTGAAAATCCAAGTACATTACTTCCACTGGTTGTCCGTGGTCTATGCTGCAAGAAATAACTTCAAATCAGTTTGTCATGCATGATTTCTCTGTCAGAAATGCAATGTGATTCTCAACAATTTTGCTGTTCATTTCTAAGTACCCAATATCACTTCTTATATAATGGATTCTAACTGTTTCCCTACATAGGTCAAATTAATTGTTCTGCAGTTCTGCACATTATCTCTTCTTCTCTGTGTACATGGATGGATCAAGTTTACTACCTTTCAGTTATCTACAATGTCTATGGCCATTGCAGGATCTACAGTAAAATAAAACACAGTCACCCACAGTTCAATTAATATGCTGTTTTATTTCTGTCATTTTGATATGAAGTATACCTGACCCATCAGACTGAGCAATGATCAATCTAGCTCAATTTTCAAGTGCTACCTTGGTGCTGATATGAATTGACTTTATGTCTTTAGTTCCACAAGTCCCAGGTGATTACTTGCTTTACACAGAGATTTCCTGGCGTTTCTCCATGAAGACAGATGCAAATTAGCTGGTTAGTTTCTCTGCCATTTCCTTGTTCCCCACAATAAATTCTGCTATACCTTACAAATTTCCACATTTGGCCTTACTTTTGTTTTCTTTGGTCTATGGATCGTAGATTTGAGCAGTCTGCGTGTTTTCTGTTCGTTTGTTTAATGTTCATTTTGATTTCCTTCACACATTCTTCGTCCTTATTTTCAGAAAAGTAAATCTTACTGTATGTTCAGGTTTGCACAATGTCTGGAATTCTTCTGAAGGTGCTTCCTCAGATTTAATGCAATCATTAATTTCTTATGTAAACCATCAATGAGACCCTTTCCCTTTCTTTGGTGTTTGTAACTTAGTGATATGTACGTATTTTTCAGACATTACAGTATTTCTATCACTGACAACCATTGTTTGTCTCACACTAAATGTCATTGTATTTTTCCAATTCACTTCACCCTCTAGCCTTCAGGTTTCAATGATATTTGAGTGTAATGTTCAAACATTCGATATTGCTTGCAGGCGCTGTGTAAAATGCAACATATTAATGTCACGATTGCCCAAATCTGCCTCAGAGCACGGTAAGTAATTAGTCCTTCTGACCACACAACACCACGCCCGAAATAACCTGCTCTCTACTTTGGTTCACAACACACTCTTCAGCCTACCTCATATTCATTTATGAAATTTATTTTTCACAGCATTAGCAATCATTTAGTTAACGCAGTTTAGATGCAATTTTCGATCACCCAGTATTACTGCAGCACCCACGAGATTTGCATATCTAATTTCCAGAGTATCGGATGCACAACAGTTTTGGTTTAGATATAAAAAGCACGAATGTTTGTTCGTCCTTGTTGCTTGCAAGATCCACGCAAACATATTCTGAAGAAACTGTGGGATGTGCTCTGTGGTGTTATTAGTGACAGACGTCGACAAGACATTGGGGAGGCTCACCCCCAACGGTGAGATGATCTGAAGAAATGCCCATCAATACAGGACAAGCATCAATAACCTTCCCCGCTCTGCCAGGACAAATGTCTCCCTATTCTCTCTACTCCCTCACACTCTGTGTATATCTGTTACAGCACCTGCCCCCGAACAAGGCTCTTGCTACACCACTCTCACCTTTGCATGCAACACCCTCATTCCTTCACACTCTCTGTCAATGAAAGCAAATCGAGATTGAATTTATTGTTTTGTCAACATTGAACCAGTGAGACAATTTGATGCTGGGTGCATAAAAATGCGAACATTTTGAAAATTGGGGAGAGAACAGATGCCATCGAGTCGGAAGAAGCCTGGGCATCAACCATCTTGCTCCGCAAGAAATTAGGAAATACTCACTATCACATATATTTTTTCACATGAAACATATTCATAGTAAACAGAAATACGAAGATCCAGGGAATTCAGCAGCCAGCAGAATAACATCACAGAGGATGGCAGTGGCTGTGTGGTTGTGAAATTAAGTTGATGTAATCTTCATAAGTGTCTATTGGAACAGCATATTGTTTTAGAGTTGGGGGCAGTTGTGTGGTGGGGGGGGGCTGGATAAAGAATAAATAGTTGTGGTGTAATGTTCACTTTTACAGTTAAAAATAAATTGGCATTATTTTCTTTAAATAGTGGAATTTGGGAGTTCTCTGTGATTCATATTCTAACAGATTCCGAGGGGAGTTGAACTTTCCTGGGTGTTTGGTTTAATTAATAGAGGCATTCACCACCATGTCATAACATTTGTAAAGACGAACAGAGAGCAAAAAAAAACAGAAGTAGGGAGTGAGAAGATAAAATATAAAAAAAACTGTAAGAGCTTCTTTCGATATGGAAAGGGCAAATGAGAGGCAAAATGGGCATCAGATCGCTGGAAATTGACACAGGAGAGATAATAATGTGGAACAAGGAAATGACTGAGGAGCTGAAAAATAACTTTGTGTCAGTCTTCACGGTTGAAAACACGAGTAATATCCCAAAAATTGAAAGACGTAGTGGACAGACCTGAGTAAGGTGGCCATCACCTAGGAGAAGGTGCTGGAAAAAACTGAATGGCCTGAAGGTAAGTAAATCACGTGGACCAGATGGACTCCACTCCAGATTTCTCAGGCAGATCGCTGATGAGACGGGGGAGGCGTTGGTGGTGATCTTTCAGGAATCTCTCGAATCAGGGAGATTCCCAATGGACTGGAAAATCGCTAACCTGATACCCCTGTTTAAAAAGTGAGTAAAGCAAAAAACGGAAAATCACAGACTGACTAATCAAAACTTGGCTCTGGGTAAGACCCTGGAATGCATTGTGAAGGATGAGATTTCTGAAAACCTGGATGTGGATGGTAAAGTAGGACAAAGTTACCATGGTTTCATCAAGGGGAGGTCATGCCTGGGAAACCTTCTAGAAAACCTTGAGGACGTAACGAGCAGCTTAGAACAAGGAGAACCAATGGATGTCATTCACCTGGACTTCCAGAAGGTCTTTGACAATGGCTACGGAGTAAGGCAAGGGCCCATGGTATTAGAGGCAAAGTGCTAGCATGGATAGAAATTTGGCTGTCTGGCAGGAAGCAGAGAGCGTCGATAATAGTGTCCTTCTCAGGATGACAGCCAGTGACAAGTAGTGTTCCATAAGGCTCAGTGTCGGGACCACAACGTTTCATTTTATACATTAACATTCCAGATGAAGGAGCTGAAGGCATTCTGGTTAAGTTTGAAGGTGATATGATAGGCATAGTGACAGGTAACGTCGAAGAGGCATGGAGGCTTAAGAAGAATGTGGGTAGGTTAGGATAATGGACAAAGAAGTGGCAGATGGATTACAAACTCGGAAATTGTGGGAACATGCACTTTGGTAGGAAGAATAAAAACATGGACTACCGAGAAAATTCAGATGCCTGAATTGCAAAGGGACTTGGGAGTTCAATTCCAGGCTTCTCTCAATGTAAACTTGCAGATTGCGTCAGTGGTTAGGAAGGCAAATGCAGTGATGGAATTTATTTTGAAAGGATTTGAATGTAAAAGGAGGGATGTACTTCTAAGGCTCCATAAGGCTCTGGTCAGACCACATGTGGAATATTATGCTCTGTTTTGAGCCCCATGTCTCAGGAAGGATGTGCTGACCTTGGAATGGGTTCACAGCAGGTACACGAGAATGGTCTCGGGAATGTTGAAGACTCTGGGTCTGTTCTTGATGGATTTCAGAGGGATGTGAGGGGATCTAATTGAAACATACAGAATACTGAATGGCCTGCACAGTGTGGATATTGAGAAGACTTTCATTGGTAGGAGATTCTAGGACCCAAGGATACAACCTTAGAGTAAAGGGAAATCCTTTTAGAATGGAGGTAAGGGGAAATGTCTTCAGCCAGAGAGTGGAGAACCTGTGGAATTCATTTTCACAGACGGCAGTGGAGGTCAGATCATTGAATATATTTAAGATAGAGATAGTTTGGTTCTGGAGTATCAAAGGGATCAAGGGGTACAGGGAGAAAGCAGGAGAACGGGGTTGAGAAACTTGTCAGCATAATTGAATGGCGGATCAGACTTGATGGGCTCAATGGCCTCATTTCTGATCCTATATTCGATGATCTTATGGTCGTAAGCTGCAGTCTGATGCTCCCGTTCTCTTACTTTGTCCCTCCTGACAGCAAAGTGTGAGATTAAAAAATCCCTGAGTCATGTTTAACAAGCGTGGAGGATTCCTATTGAGGATTCATGGGAATCGCTCCACTGCTTGAAGGAAATGAAATTCTGCCAAATCCAACTGTTCCAGGAAGAAGTCTCATACCAACAGCTTGTTTGAGTAGAATAACGTCGGAGACAGAATAGCAGTTGGGACACATTATCTCTTTTCCATTTGATATGAGTTCAAATACTATGAAACTCTGGGAACCATTCCTTATTCTTTATCATCTTCAGACATGTGCGATTGTGCATGTGTCTGTATGTGTGTGACTCCGTGTCTCACATGTTTCGAGAAATAACCTAGGTTACACTTCAAATTTGTTGTAACCAGTGGAAAAGTGGTGCTGGAAAAGGAAGCAGTGACCCTCCAACATTGGTCAGAGCAGGAATGAGAAATTCTCACGGAGCGGTTCAAATGGGAATTCTCTTCCCTCGAAGTTTATTCCCAAGATGGCAGCTCAACACCATTACATCCAGCGTAATTAAATATGGCCCATAAATGTTGGCCTATCAACAACACCCACATTCCATGAATAAATAGAAAATGATGAACTGCAGCAGAATTAATTGGATGGGAACAAGACTGTGAGACCACTGCCTGGTGCCTTCCAGAAATGTGCTGCCTGTGTACTTTGGCTTTATTGTATTTCCTAGTATTGTGCCTGGATGCTTGCATTTATTCAAAGTTGTGTTTTGCAACACTTGACAGACAGGTGAATGGAGGAAAATTGTGGACAGACAGAAAATTGCTGCGCAAACCACAATCAGATCAGCCACGATCTCACTGTCTGTTCGAGCAATGACAAAGTGTCTAATTACCTACTCCTGCTCCTCAGTCCTATGTTCCTATGTTCCATTCAGTCCTTAACACCACCAGAACAGGAGTAGATAGAGACCAATTGCTCCAAATATCTGGTCCACAGTATTACAGGATATCATTCAGTCCCTCAACACTGGGTGATTTGGTGTGGGTTGGAAAATGTGATGGGAAATCCAGGCTGGATACAAAAGAGGCCTCTCACCTCTTCACAGAGTGTCTCCTCGCTGCAGCTGGTGCTTCGTTTGTTGGTCATGTTGTATACCCAGATTCACTGTGAATATCGGGTCCATATCTCGCCCAGAGATGGCTCACCAGATACTTTTCTCTCACTTTCCTCAACATTCAATAACAGCACTTCTGGGTAAATTACAACCATTCACTTTCCAATGACAGAATATGAGAGCATAAGAAACAGGAGTAGATAATTCCGATGCTCACGCCAATGTATGCGATCATGTCTGACCTACTGTTGGCATTAACTCATCTTTAATGCCCAATTCCTCCATCCCCTCAGCACTCTGACAGGTTAAAAATTCATCTACCTCCTCTTTAAATGCTTGCAGTGATCTAGCTCCCCTAACTTTCTATACCTGAGAATTCCTGACATTCACTACCCTCTATGAGAAGAAAACGCTCTCCACATAGACACCATCACGTATTAAAATTAACAAAAGGGGTTAACTGGCCTGCACATTTAAAAGGCATTCACCCCGATATCAAGGCAGGATTTGACTGAAGGTTTTATTCTCAGAGGCACTTAAATATCCAGAATTATGCTTCCCGAGTAAAATAAAAATACAAGCCATGGAATTTATCACCTTCTCAGTGTCTGTGTAGAACATAATGGGTGATTGCCCATCACCATCAAGGTTCAATGCAATGACCTCTTATTCTCTGACAGTGCTACAGATTAACCTTCACTCACTCCTCTTTTACCATCAGCTCAGGGATTATTCTGGTGAAATTCCTTGACACAGTCTCTAGAGAAATGAGATCATTCGTTCTAAGGATAAAATATCTGGCCATAATACCCCAAATACTGTCTCAACCACTCTCTCAGTGATGATCACAATAATTCCTTTCCCACACTTACGGTCTCTGTATCTTTATTATGACATAAAAACCCATCCCGTCACTATGTACTGCCATCGATGTGGGATTTAAAAGTTCCTTGCATCTGTATGTCAGCATCAGTAAATCCAGCACCAAAGGTGCCTGTGGAGATGAACATTACTCTTGGGAGAGACTCAATCAGAAAGATTGCACTTGAAATAGGGAATAGTCACCTACCTGAATGGAAATGGAGTGTAGGAATGATTGAAACAGGCAGAGGAAGGGAGCTAACTTTACATTAGTTCTTCTCTCACGGGATGTGTGCAGCCCTGACAAGGCCAGCATGTTATACGGATACTGAACTGAGTGCCTTGTTCAGCTGCTCCACAGCACAGTAAAGAGTAAAACACATTGATGTGGGTTTGCACAGACATGACTGGGGAAGAATAACCATTGACTTCTCTGAAGGACAGGAAGTAAGCAGATGGGCCTTTTTTATCACAAATTATGATGGTTTCACTTAAATTACATCAATTTCCTTCATGAGTTATCAACAGATTATTATTCTGTGCCTCAAGATTATGTGTCAATGATTTAAGCAGCATGCAGTGTCTGCCTGTCTGACAGAATCTGTGCAGTGAACAAGTTCAACATACTCAAGAGAAATTATTCTGCAAATGACATGTGGGTGGAAAGGACTTGATAAGTTGTATCCAGATTTAACAAAGGCACAATTGATGGTTTATTCAGAAGATGCACCGAGGCTGAGGAGTAGTTGGTAGGATTAGGGAAAACCCTAAGGCTTTCTATAGGTTTGTCAGGAATAAAAGGATGACTAGGGTAGGTATCGGTCCAGTCAAGGATAGTAGTGGGAAGTTGTGCGTGGAGGCAGAGGAGATTGGAGAGACACTAAATCAACACTTTTCGTCAGTATTCACTCAGGAACAGGACATTGTTGCTGATGTGAATATTGAGTCACAAGTGATTAGAATGGATGGCTTTGAGGTATGTAGGGAAGAGGTCCAGGGAATACTGGAAAGGGTGAAAATAGATAAGTCCCCTGGGCCTGGTGGCATTTATCCTAGGATCCTCTGGGAATCTAGGGAGGAGATAGCAGAGCCATTGGCTTTGATTTTTATGTCATCGCTGTCTACAGGAATAGTGCCAGAAGACTGAAGGGTCCCCTTGTTAAAGAAGGGGAGTAGCAACAGTCCTAATAACTATAGGCCAGTGAGTCTCACTTCTGTTGTGGGCAAAGTCTTAGAGAGAATTATAAGGGATAGGATTTATGAACATCTGGATAAGAATAATGTGATCAAGGATAGTCAGCATGGTTTTGCGAAGGGCATTTCGTGCCTCACAAACCTTATTGAGTTCTTTGAGAAGGTGACCAAGGAAGTGGATGAGGGTAAAGCAGTAGATGTGGTTTATATGGACTTTAGCAAGGCGTTCGATAAGGTACCCATGGTAGGCTACTGCAAAAATTGCGGAGGTATGGTATTGAGGGTGCATTAGAGGTTTGGATTAGGAATTGGCTGGCTGGAAGGAGACAGAGGGTAGCAGTTGATGGTAAAGGTTTATCTTGGAGTGCAGTTACTAGCGGTGTTCCACAAGGATCTGTTTTGGGACCATTACTGTTTGTCATTTTCATAAATGACCTGGAGGAGGGGCTTGAAGGCTGGGTGAGCACGTTTGCGGATGATGCGAAAGTCGGTGGAGTGGTGGACAGCGAAGAAGGATGTGGCAGGTTACAGCGGGATATAGATAAGTTGCAGAGCTGGGCAGAAAGGTGGCAAATGGAGTTCAATGTAGCTAAGTGTGAAATCATTCACTTTGGTAGGAGTAATAAGAAGATGGATTACTGGGCTAATGGTAGGATACTTGGTAGTGTGGATGAGCAGAGGGATATTGGTATCCATGTACACAGATCTCTGAAGGTTGCCACCCAGATAAATAGTGCTGTGAAGAAGGCATATGGCGTACTGGGCTTTATTGGTAGAGGAATTGAGTTCCGGAGTCCTGAGGTCATGTTGCAGTTGTATAAGACTCTGGTGCGGCCTTATCAGGAGTATTGTGTACAGTTTTGGTCGCCATACTATAGGAAGGATGTGGAGGCACTGGAACGGGTGCAGAGGAGGTTTACCAGGATGTTGCCTGGCATGGTAAGAAGATCGTATGAGGAAAGGCTGAGGCACTTGGGGCTTTTCTCATTGGAGAAAAGAAGGTTTACGGGAGATTTGATACAGGTGTACAAGATGATTAGGGGTTTAGATAAGGTTGACAGTGAGAACCTTTTTCCACGTATGGAGTCAGCTGTTACGAGGGGACACAGCTTTAAATTAAGGGGAGGTTGGTATAGGACAGATGTTAGGGGTAGATTCTTTACTCAGCGGGCTGTGAGTTCATGGAATGCCCTGCCAGTATCAGTGGTGTACTCTCCCTCTTTATGGTCATTTAAGCGGGCATTGGACAAGCATATGGAGGTTATTGGGCTAGTGTAGGTTAGGTAGGATTCGGTCGGCGCAACATCGAGGGCCGAAGGGCCTGTACTGCGCTGTATTTTTCTATGTTCTATGTTCTATGAGACGGGGATATCATGATGGTGATATTGGACAGAATTAGTGAGTGGGGAAGATATAGAAATGTAGATCTGTGCAGGGCTAGAAGTATTATGGAATTTCAGAAGAGTCTGGTTCCTCCTCACATATTGGTGAGCAATTTGTCATGAGTAATTTGCACGTTATAATTTGTGAGGAATGGAATATTTCATTGGAATTGAAATATTGATGACCACCTTTCTAAATTTTAAATAATATGAGCAGCAATTCAGTCCAACCTGGCTAAATGAACAGATAGAATGACTTACCAGGAACACCGACTTTAATGAGGATGGGATATTAACCATTTTGAATAACCATCAGTGCACCATAGAACCGCAATGCTAATTAGATCCAAGGTTGAGAAAGCAAGTCAAGACCATCGGATAAACTCCTGTCCATTGCTGTAACATTCCAGTATAATGTTCTCGGATTCTGATCCACTGCTGTCACACTCCAGTCTGATGTTCTCAGATTCTGATCCATTGTTGGAACATTCCAGTCGAATGTTCTCAGATTCTGATCTCTCCTTCCCCTCTCTCTAGATCTGCTGATGCCTGCTAATGCTGTCGGTGATACTCCCGCTGATACTATGGGATAACACATTGAAACGATTCCCTCATTAATAGAAGAGGAAAGTCCTCCAGTGACATATTTAGGATCCACGGAGACTGAGATCAATCTCAGTCCCTGAACAAATATCTCCAGTTAACCTATTTCAATTCAATACTTTTTATTAACATTTTAAAAACACATGATTAAAATTTACGCATTCTGGGTGGGATATGTGGGGGTGACAGAGGGAACAAATGTTAGAGCTGGTAGATCAATCATGTGTAAGCATTCAATCTGCCTTGGATATGGGAGCAATGCCAGAGGTTTATTAGAACATGAGCATGCTTCTGTGTTTATAAATTCAAACGTATGTTCTTTAACTACTGATCAGGAATTACAATATCAGTAAAACGTTAAAAGAACATTTATCATCCATGATCTGAGAAGAAAATGTCCCTCAGACTCCGTGCGGTTGTAACAGACAACGACATGGTTATGTTGACAGGGAATTGTACCGCAGAGATAATGGAGACTGCAGCTGTTTGATAATTCAGAGTATGTAAAGCATGGCAGTGGAAAATGCACAGCAAGCCAGGCAACATCCGAGAAGCAAGAGAGTCGACGTTTCAGGCAGAATCCTTCTTCTGGACAGGCGAGGGGAAAGAGGGTTAAAGGAAAATGGGTGATGGGATGAGGCTTGGGGAAAGGTAAGTAATATGTGAGCGAAGGTAGGAGATGATAGTGATAGATCGATGGGGAGTGTGGGATGGAGCGGTGGGAATGAAGATGGACATTAGGTCTCCTCTGAAGGGCAGATGTGAGTTTGGGGGTTGGACCTGGGTTCTGGGTTGGCCAGGGGAAATTTGTAAATCAGTGGATCCAAAGTCCATGCCGCGTATTTGTTGGCTCCCGAGGCAGACGATGATGTGTTACTGGTGACATGCTGGTACATCTCTTCTGAACCCACTTCAGCTTAACAATCTCCTTTCTATAACAGAACTGCACACAGAACTGCAGAAGAGGCTTTATCAATGTCCTGAACAATCTCAGCATGCCTGCTCAGCTTCTAAACTCAAAGGTCTGAGCACTGAAGTAATCTGAAACACCCTGCACCACAGACTTCAAAGAATTATATCTGCGCCCCTGGATCCCTCATTTCTATGTAACTACCAAAGCCTAGTATTCATTGTGTAAGCCCTCCCCTTGTTTGTTTTACCAAAATGCAATACTTCACATGTATCCAGGTTAAACCCCATCTGCCACACCTCAGCCCAGTGAATAATATTACTGCCCCCTCACACTCCCCCTTCGGATTAAAACGACAATCGCCTCTCCAGAAGGCCTACAGTCACCAGCCTTGAGTTTCCCAAAGACCCAGAGCTTGGTTTGCCTTGTGCAGACAGAGGGAGGAGTCGGTAAGCAAAAGCTGGATAGAAAATAGCTGTCTTGTATCAATTAATGATTTTAGGAAGAGGGAAGCCACATGTCAGAGATTTGAAAAAGTGACCGCTGGGCCCAGAATTGTGTTCTTTCCTCGTCTCTGGTGTTCAGTATTGATATCTACTCGAGATCCTTCATAGTGTAGAGTGTGTTGCAGGATTTCTTTCCCTAATATAGCAGACTACTGGTAAAAGACATTTAAACCGGAAATCATAGCCAAGCAATTAAAGGTGTTCATAGTTTATCTGAATGGTACAGCGAATGCACTCAACATCCTCTAATTGAGGCTAATAATTTGTACTTTTTTACAATGAGAATTGTCCCCTGTATAATTTGGTAATGTGAACCAGAATTTAATAAATCCATACACTTCAAATATGACCCAAAATCTGGGCATGGTTTAGGCCTTGTTTAATGGATGGTGCCCACGTTTCTGAGCCGGAGCTCTGGATTCGATTCCAGTCCATGAATGTTTGATAGTGCCCCTATCTCTGGAGGAGGTGGAGTGCATTCATGTCCTATGGAAGTGTGCCACAGCGAGTTACAACAGGCTGATGAACAACATACAGGAGCATCATGTTGCAGCTTTAGCGGCTAACGCCGAAAATTCCCGTTTCAACTCCCACAGAGCTGATTCACATGTCTGAACAAGTTGATTAAACTTTTTTGGAATAGTGCCTTGGTGGAGAAGGAAGAGTTACGACTATTGAATTTGAGACTACAGATCCAGGATGACTGAAAGCGCAGCCAACCGTCTTGATTGGAGTCACATTTAAACTTTCTAGAGGTTTATAAAATTATGAAGGGCATGGATAGAGTGAGTGGTCAAGGTTCCTTCCCCCCAAGATAGGAGAGTCTAAAACTAGAAGGCATAGGTTGAAGGTGGGAAGAGAAATATTTGATAGACAATGAAGAGCAACATGTTTTTTCCTGCAGAGGATGGTGCTTCTATGGAATAAGCTGCCAGAGAAACTGGTGGAGGCTGGAACAATTACAGCATTTAAACAGCAACTGGGTGGCTTTATGATTACTGGAATATGGGCCAAATGCTGGCAAATGGGAGTGGATTAATTTAGAATATTTGGATGGCATGAACGAGTTGAAGGGTCTGTTTCCCTGTTGTACATCTCTATGAATCACTGATTTAATTAATGAAGGTCTCTTTGTAATCTTCCGTTGTTCACCATTCTACAAACAATGTCCACTGTACACCCAAACTTGAAGTCATCCTCAAATTTGCGAAATATACCTTCTATAATTCTCATCTAGATCATTTATATAAATGACAAACAAAAGTGGACCCAACAATTTTGCCTCTGTATCATCGCTGCCCACAGGCTTCCAGTTCAAAAAACAACCATTCACCATCACCCTGTCTCCTGCCATTAAACCGATATACACAAAAACACACACACGATCGCACACACATACAGAGACACTGATGCAACCATGTCTTTAAGACAAAGGTTAGATTAAAACCACGATCAAGATTTAAGTGAGAAGGCGGGAAAATTGTGTTGAGATTCACACCAGACAGGATCAAACTGCAAAGTAGACCTGATGAAACAAAAAGGCCTAATTCCAATTCCCTATGCTCTGTGGCCTTAACGTGTCAGGATTATTTTCTAAGGGTGCAGTAGAAGCTGAGTTTGATAAATACTTGACTGAACAGTCAATGGGACTGTGGGATACGTTTGAGGGGCTGAATGGTATATGTTTGTTCCTGTTTGATGTGCCCTTGTTTCTGTAAAGAGTACGTGACTTGCTGTGAGGTTAACACGCTTTAATGTAAAAGGGGTCTCCCATTACCATTTGAGATAACGTTACTCCTTTCTTCTTTGGATTGTGCGATCTGTGGCGTTCTCATCCTCCGGGAACAGTGAAGTCTGGGTCACTGAGGATATTCAAGGCTGACCTTGACTGGCATTTGATGGACAGAGGAGTCAATGTTTATTGGTAACAGACAGGAAAGGGGTATTCAGCTACAATCAGACTAGCCATGATGTTTCTAAACTGAGCAGCAAGTTGGACGAATGGCCAACTGCTGCTCCTACCTCACTCGTTGTTCTGTCAATTCACCATTCGAGGCTGTTACAGAGGGAGAGAAAGATCCCATTGAGCCAGTCAGCATTGTGACAATACAGCAGGGGGTGGCCATAATGAAGCTCCATGGGGTTAGACAGGAATAGAATGAAGTATTCAAATCATTTCAGTAAATTACACAGCACAGGAAGACGCCATATAACCATCCCAGGCTGTTACGCAGGAGCAGGGGTGCCTTTGGCAGCCTCAGGAAATACAGACAACAGATCATTACTCATTTTATTTTTGGCAATTTGTAACTAGTGGAATTCTTCAGGGATCTGTGTGAGGTCATCAACAAATTACAATCCACACCAATGAATTGGATGAAGAGGATGGAGCTCACTTTGCTCATACATCAGGATAGTCAATCAATAAGATGTCAAATGGAGACAGAGCGTCTCCAATGAGATACAGACAGGGGAGGGCAGCATGTCTGCAATGGGATACAGACGGGGAAGGCATAGCGTCTACAGTGGAATACAGACAGGGGAAGGGCAGACCGTCTACAATATGATACGACAGAGGGAGGGCAGAGCGTCTGCAAGGGGATACAGATGGGGGTAGGGCATAGCGTCTGCAATGGGATAGAGACGGGGAAGGGCAAAGCGTCTGCAAAAGGACACTGAAAGGGGGAGGGCGGATCATCTGCAATGGGATACAGACAGGGTGAGGGCAGAGCGTCAGGAATGGGACACAGACGGGAAAGGACAGAGCGTCTGCAATGGGATACAGACAGGGGGAGGGCGGATCATCTGCAATGGGATGCAGACGGGGGAGAGGCAGAGAATCAAGCAATAGCATACAGACAGAGGACAGTTTTGAGCATACCTTCAGCAGAAAAAAAGTACATTGGTGTGATAGGAATTTTCTGTTTTGGGGAAAAGACAAAACAGCAGAAAATTATTTAAATGCAAGAAGAATGCAGAACTGAGTGGTACAGAGGGACCTGTTTGTCTTAGTACATGAATCGCATCAAATTACTCTGAAGATGCAGCTGGTGATTTGGAAGGTAAATGGAATTATTCTGTTCCGTGTAAGGAGTGTTGTGTTTGATCTTAGAGATGTTTTTTTGCATCAGTACAGGGCATTGCTGAGATCACATCTGATGTCTTATGTGTCGTTATAATTGCCTTAACTGATAAAAACAAAATTGCTTTCGAAACGTTTCAAACATTTTTCTCTTTACTCATTCTTGGGATGAAGGGATTACGTTACGAAGAAGGAACACTTCGACCTGAGAATGAGAGATGTTTTATTGACCGTATAACATCTTGAGAAGAGTGTAGTTGGTGAATACCGGATGGATATTTCTTCTTATGTGGGACAATAAAATTGGGGAAATAATTTAAGAACAAGTCAGGTTCAAAGGAAAAGTCATTGGACCGAACAAGTGAACTCTGATTCCTCTTCATATCTGATGCCAGACAGGCTGAGCTTTTCCAGCAATTTCTGTATTTGTTTAAGAATAAAACATTCATCTTAACACAGATATTGTGAAGTCATCAAACGCTTATGTTTACATTATGCAGGCACATATTAACACATCTTCAAAACAAGTAGGGCCATTTATTGTTAATGCATTGATTCGGTGTATGACAACAGCAATGATGCACTGACCTGGAGTCTAGAATGTGATGGAGTTATATAGTTCGGACAATATTCAAGGAGAGCTCACATGGTCCCGTTTGGGGCCTGATAACGTTACTGATTTAACTTACAGATAGAAATATGTAGCCTATCTGTGAACGAACAGCCTATTGCTCCCTTTCTCTTTCCCTGCCGCTCAACACAGCAATGTGTGGGAATGAAAACAAGCCTAGTCGTCTTTTCCACCTATGGAGGATTCCTGATGAAGATTCATTGGAATCTCCCCACTGCCTGAAGCAAAGCAATTCAGCCAAATCGAACTGTTTCAGGAAGAAATCCCATTGTCAGAAGGTTATGCGAGACGAATAACTTCAGAAGTAATTATTCAGACTCGATATGTGAGGGGATCAGACAAGAGATTCTATGGCTGCAAAAGGGAATCCAAGATGATGTATAGCATCCTTCGTGCCAGAGTCCAGGATGTCTCAGAGCGGCTGCAGAACGGTTCGGTGTGGGGGAGCAGCCAGAAGTCATTGTGCACATTGGTACAAATGACACAGGTAGAAGTAGCGATGAGGTCATGCAGAGTGATTATACAGAGCGAGGAAAAAGGGTAAAAGACAGTCCCACGACAGTGGAAATATCCGGTTTATTTCCAGTGTTCCGTGATAGTGAGGGTAAGAACAGGCGGACATGGAAGAGGAATGCGTTGCTAAATAATTGGTACAGGAGGTAGGGATTCAGAGTTTTAGATCACTCGGATCTTTTGTGGGGCAGAGGTGACGTGTTCAGGAAGGACGGGTTGTACCTGAATTGGAAGGAAACTAATATCCTGGCAGGCAGGTTTGCTAGTGCTACAAGGGAGGGTTTCAACTCGATTGGCTGGCGTGGGGGACGGCGGAGAGGACGGCGTGGGATCCTCAACAGCAGGGTTGCAAGTGCGAGGCTGGAAGGAGATACCGTAATTACAAACAGTAAAGTGCAGAGATAGGGTAGGCAGGAACACGACAGGGAGCAAGGAATGCCTGTTGGATTAAATTGCATCTGTTTCAATGTAAGATGGCTGACAGGTAAGACCGATGAACTCAGTGCGTGGAGAGGTATGTGGGACTGCGATATTATAGCCATTGCAGAAACATGGCTAAGGGAGGGACAGGACTGGCAGCTTAATGTACCAAGGTACAGGTGCTTTATGCGAAACAGAGATGGTGGAAGGAGGTGTGGGGGTTTCATTTTTGATTAAGGCGAGTACCACAGCAGTAATCAGAGATAAAATAACTGATGGATCATCCAGTGAGGATTTGTGGGGGAAGCTAAGAAATAAAAAGGGAATTATGATATTATTTGGGTTGTACTATAGGCCCCCTAATAGTAAACGGGACTTAGAATAATTAAAATACGTAGAGAGATTGGGGAGACTTGCAGGGCCAATAGGATTGCCATAGTCGTAGATTTTAATTTTCCTAACATTGACTGAGAATTACATACAATTAAGGACTGAGATGGGTGTATCTATGAAGTGTGTTCAGAAATGTTTCCTCAAGCAGTATGTACAGGGAGCAATTCGGGAAGGGGTAAATCTTGACCTACTCTAAGCAATAGGGCAGGACAGGTGACTGAGGTGACAGTGGGGGAGCACGCTGGGACCAGTGACCATCGGTATAAAATACTTATGGAGAAGGACAAAACTGTCCTGTGAGATCAATTTCTAAATTGGGGGAAAGTGAATGTTGATGGAATTAGCTCGGAGCTTGTAGGGGTTAGTTGGAGGAATTTGTTTAGAGGCGAAGGGACCTCCGGCTAATGGGAGGCCTTTAAAAGTGAAATGGCTGGAGTTCAAGGTCTATATGTTCCTGTGAGGGTAAAAGGCAAGGTTGGCAGGAAGAGGGAACCCTGGATGTCAGGAGATATTGAGGCTTTGACAGGCAAAAATGAGGTGCGGCTGTGGTCCATGCAGCTGGGATCAAGGGAATCCCTGGCGTTGTACAGGGAATACAGGAGTTTACCGAAGAAGGAAATCAGAAGGGCGATAAGGGCGCACACGACAGCATTGTCTGAGAAAATTAGGGTGAATCCAAAGAGGTACTTTAAGTATATTAAGGTTAAAAGAATAACTACATGAGAATATGACCCCTCAAGGTCCAAAGTGGACATGCATGTCTAGAACCATAGGAGATGTGTGAGATTCTCAATGAATATTTCTCCTCTGTCTTTACTGTGGAGAAATACAAGTAAACTTGGGAGGTTAACAAAGGTCGTGGTGATATCTTGGGGTTAGTCAATATCACAGGAGAGGACATGTTGGATGCATTAGAATGTATGAAGGTGGATAAATCTCCTGGTCCTAAACAGATGCATGCAAGAATACTGCAAGAGGATACAAAAGAAACTATGGGGACCTGCGTGATATTTTTGCATCATCGTTAGCTGCAGGTTAGGTTCCAGAATATTGAAGTGTAGCAAACGTTGCGCCATTTTTCATGAAGGAAAGCAACGAAAAATCTGGGAACTATAGACCGGGAAGCCTAACATCTGTAGTAGGTAGGTTACTTGAGAAGATTCTGAGGGATAAGATATGCACACGTTTGGAAAGACAGGGTTTGATGAGAAAAAGTTCATTATTTTCAATGTCCTACGGTATAGAAACAGGCCATTTGGCCCAACAAGGCCACAACAACCCTCTGAATAGCAACCCACCCAGTCCCATGCCCCTAATCTATATTTACCCCTAAATAATACGCATAAGGCTGTTGGCAATTCACCTGACCTGTACATCTTTGGATTGTGTTAGGAAAATGAAGCTCCCAGATCAAACCGACGCAAACACAGGGAGAATGTGCAAACTCCAAAAGAGAGTCACCCGAGGCTGAAATCAAATGCAGATCCGTGGCACTATGAGGCAGCAGTGTTTACCACTTAACCACCATGCCACCCTTGCCTTTTTCCAACGCAGTTCAATGACACAGGTACAAAATATATTCTGTGTTGCTGGAAAAGCGCAGCAGGTCAGGCAGCATCCAAGGAGCAGGAGAATCGACGTTTCGGGCATGAGTCCTTCTTCAGGAATCATCCTGAAGCCCTCCCTGAAGAAGGGCTCATGCCTGAAACGTCGATTCTCCTGCTCCTTGGACGATGCCTGACCTGCTGCCCTTTTCCAGCAAAACATTTTCAGCTCTGATCTCCAGCATCTGCAGTCCTTACTCTCTCCACAAAATGTATTCTGCCCTTCACCAATGATGCACGTTCCAATGCCACAAACCATGGATAATTTATTGTCCACTGAAAATGTCATCTTACTATTACTTATTATTGTTTGTTGTTATTTATTTTAATAATTATTATTGATAGTTTTTTTAGACTGGAACGATTGCATGACTTTGTGAGTGGGAGATCATGCCTCACAAATTTGCCTGAGTTCTTTGATGAAGTGACCAGGAATGTTGATGAGGGCAGCGCATTAGACATGGTCTGTATGGTTTTCAGTAAGGCCTTTGACAAGATTACTCTTGATAGGCTGGTCTGGAAGGTTAGAATCGCATGGAATCCAGAGGGAGCTGACAAATTGGATACACAGTTGGCTTGATGGTCGTAAACAGAGGGTTATAGTGGAACGATGCTCTCCGACTGGAGGCTTGTAACACACGAAATGCCTCAAGGGTCAGTGCTGGACCCATTGTTGTTTATTATCTATTTCAATGAGATTCTTCAGAATGTACAAGGCATGATTAGTAAATTTGAAGGTGACACTAAAATTGGTCGTATTGTAAACAGTGAGGAAGGTTATCAGAAATTGCAGCAAGATCTTGATCAACTGGAGAAGTGGGCTGAGGAATATGTTTTGCAAACGTAGATCAATGTAGAAGTTTCACGGTGAATGGTAAGGCCTTAAGCAGTGTCGTTGAGCAGAGGGACCATGAAGTTCAGGTCCACCGTTCTCTGAAAGTGGAGTCCCAGGGAGACATAGGCAGTGAAGAAGGCTTTTGGCTAACTGGCAGTCAACGGTCAGGACATGGAGGAGAGAAGTTGGTAAGTTATGTTGCAGTTATACAGGATGTCGGTGAGACTGTACTTGAGGTGTTGTGTTCAGTTTTGGTCACGTTGCGATCAGAAGGATGTTTTTAAATTGAAATGTGTGCAGACGGAATTTACAATGATGTTGCGAGGACTCAATAGTATGAATTATAGGAAGAGTTTGGACAAGTGAGAACTTTTTTTCTTTAGAGCGTAGGAGACTGAGGGGGGATCTTATAGAAGTGTACAAGATTATGAGAGGCATGGATAGGGTGAATGGACTGAACCTTTTTTTTCCAGAGATGGGGAATTGAGGACGAGAGAGCATCAATTTAAGGTGAGATGGGAAAGAATAAAAGGGAAACTGATGGAAACTGTTTTACACAGAGAGTGGTACACAAAGGGAATGAGCTGCCAGCGGAAGTGGTTGAAGCATTTATATTAACAATATTTAAACGGTATTTGGACAAGTACATGGACAGGAAAGGACGACAAGTGACATGTGCTAGGAAAAGAGGTTAATGTGGATGGATATTTGTGTCAGCATGGACCAGTTTGGGCCAAAGGGCCTCTCTCCATGCTGTAGGACTTGATGACTCCATAAATAGAATAGCATTTAGGTCAAACTCTCATTCTTCCTTTGGTCATGAGTTCGAATAATACTTGGACAACGTTCTTTCAAGATAATTTTGCAGAGATTTTCCTTTTCAGTTTGATATCCAACATGTGTGTGTGTGTGTGTGTGTGTGTGTGTGTGTGTGTGTGTGTGTGTGTGTGTGTGTGTGTGTGTGTGTGTATGTGTGTTCTGCAGTATTTTTCAAAGGGAAATACCAATGTACATAATTGCAATATCCACTCGCCATTCTTTTTTCTTTTTTCCATCATAGTTTGAGCAACTCTTTGCTTTTGTCATAGACATGTTGTTTTAACAGAATAAAGAAATCTGTCTGACCTATTCCGAACACTGACCCTGAGACACTCTGAGAACTATATCATTGGCCATATCACCAATCTAGTTAAAATTATTTTTTTGTGGCTATTGGACGAGTGGGACTAGAAAAGGGAACAGCGATCCAAAAACACAGGAAATTATTGACTCAGTCAACCTAATGCCAGTGTAGAGGATATTATTGGAAGGGATTCTGAGGGATAGGATTTACATGCATTTAGGAAGACGAGGACTTATTAGGAATAGTCAACATGGCTTTGTACAATGGAAATCATGTCTCATTAATGTGATTGGTATTTTGAAAAAGTGACGAAGAGATTGAGGAAGGCACTGTGATATACATTGTTCACGCAGACTTCAGCAAGGCATTTAATAAGGTTCCTCATCGGAGACAGAATACAGAGGTAAGGTCATATGGAATTCAGGAAAGGCGAACCAATTGTATACAAAATTTGATTGAAGGAAACGCGTTGTTTTCCAGACTGTAGGCCTGTGGGCCGGGGTGTGCTGAAAGAATCAGTGCTGAGCTCAGTGCTTTTTATCATGTATACAGACAACTTGTATGTGATTACCGGAGGCATGGTTCGTAGGTTTATAGGTAACATTAAAAATAAGTGGGGCAGTGGACAGTGATGATTATTTCAGAGTACAACGGCACCCTTTACAAACTTGTGCTCCATTTGTTGCTAGACCCAGATTCACTGTGAATACAGCCCCCATACCTCACCCAGAGATGCTCAAAAAGTCCTCTGGGCTTCTTGACTGCAACATACCATATCAGACCTTCCAGGTGCCTTCCTGTAAGTAATCTTATCTAATCTAATCTAATCAAATTTTCCAATAACAGAATGTGAGAATTTCAGAAACAAACGCCGGTCGTTCACCTCCCAAGCCTGCCTTGCCTTTCACTAAGAACATGGCTTCATAGCCCTCACCTCTCTGACATATCAAAATCAATTTCCAACATCTATGAGCATTTCCACAGAACACAGAACAAAGAACAGTAGAGCACAGTACGGGACCTTCAGCCCTCAATGTTGTGCCACCCGTTTATCCTACTCGATGATCAGACCATCCTCCATGCTTCCGCTCACTTTCTTCCATGTGCCTATCCAAGAAGCTCTTAAGTTTCCCTCACATAATTGACTCTACTTCCACTGCTGGCAGTGCATTCTACACACCCACCACTCTCTGTCTAAAGAACCTACCTTGGATATCTCTCCTTAACCTTTCTCCAATTACCTTAAAATTATGACCCCTTGTGATAGTTATTTCTGCCCTAGGAAACAGTCGCTAGCAATTCACTCTAACTATGCCTCACATCATCTTGCACACCTCTATCAAATCACCTGTCATCTTTCTTTCCTCCAATGAGAAAAGCCCTCGCTCCCTCAAGCTTTCTTCATAGAACCTTCCCTCCAGTCCGGTGAGCATCTTGGTAAATTTCCTCTGCACTCGGTCTAAAGCTTCCACATCCTTCCTAGAATGGGGTGAGCAGAACTGAACACAATATTCCAAGTGTGGTCCAACCAGGACTCTATAGACCTTCAGCATCACCTCACGGCTCTTAAACTCAAACCCCCCGCTAATGAAAGCCAATACACCATATCCCTTCTGAACCACACCATCAACTTGGGGAGCAAATTGGAGGGATCCGTGGACACGGACCCCAAGGTCGCTCTGTTCCTTCACACTGCTAAGAATCCTGCCTTTAACCATGTATTCTGCATTCACATTCGAGCTTGCAAAGGGATTCACTTCCCACTTTACCAGTGTGAATTCCATCTGCGACTTCTCAGCCCAGCTCTGCATCCTGTCAATGTCCCGTTGCAACCTACAAAAGTCCACCACATTCTGTACCACTCCAACAACCTTTGTGTCATTGGCAAACTTGCTAACCCACTATTCCACACCCCCATCCAAGTCATTTATAGAAATAACAAAGGATAGGTGTTCCAGAGCCGATCCCTGCGGAACACCACTGGTCCCTTTCATTGATGTAGCTCCCCTAACTCCCTGTGTAAGAGAATTCCTGACATTCACTACCCTCTGTTTGAAGAAAACATTCTCTGCTTCTCCATCATGACCTATTGATATGAGCAAAAGAGGAAATACAGGGGCTCAGGTAAGAGAGACTGGTCCTGATCTCAAGGCAGTATTTGACTGAGGATGAGATCAAGGAGCCTGAGGAAAATCACACTTAATGAGAATCGATTGTGACCTCTCCACTGTTTGGAATCATTCACGGCACAAGGGAAGATGATTACCATTGGTGGGCATCAATCATCTCGGCCATGGGGCATCTCTGCAGGAGATCCACAAGGTTGCTCCCTCTGCCCAGGCATCTTCTGTTTGTCAGTGGGGAATCCTGCAGTGTCAGCCCATTGAGTCAAAACTGAGCAGAAGTGGGGATATTCACTGAAGTTTACAAAATGTTTAGAGCAAGTTGTCCCTCTTCAGCTCTTGAAGCAGTCTGTGTCCGTGTGCAAATAGACCTGGACAGCATTCAAGATTGTGCTGCTAAAGTCTGGGTAACATTCATGTTACAGCACTGTACATTTCCACAGTAAAACGAGGAGCACATTCAGCACTTCAATCTGGTTTCACAAGAATATGGAGAAGCCATTCAGCCCATCAAAACTGCTGGGCAAAAAGAGGTATAGTCCATTCAGTTACTCCTGCCTATAAAACAGGAAGAGAAGGAATCTGCTCACTCCCACATCCACGTATATAGGATCAGTAAGAGACCATTTCACTCCCGGAATCATTAAAATGGAACAGGAAGAGTTAATTCAGCTTCTCAAGCCATTAACACAGGAACAGGAAAGGGTCAGAGATGTTCTAATGTTGCAAACACATGGAGCAGGGGCTGCACAGATAGACTGCTCCAAATTGATCCACATGACTTAATTACTTATAGTACATAAGTGTTACTTTAACATGGTTTTTTGGCATTCGAAATGAAGCCAACCTTTTTAAAGTATTCTCCAAATAATTGTCT
Source organism: Chiloscyllium punctatum (assembly GCF_047496795.1). Lineage (NCBI taxonomy): Eukaryota > Metazoa > Chordata > Chondrichthyes > Orectolobiformes > Hemiscylliidae > Chiloscyllium > Chiloscyllium punctatum. Next base: position 18,921,324 of record NC_092757.1, on the reverse strand, counting down.
TCAATCTCCAAGAAGGCAGACCCATGGTCTCCATGGGGTTCAGAAGCTGGTGGGGAATGACTAACTCTTTCATAATAAAGTTATAGTAGCTGCTGACAAGATGGTGCACAAAGTGACATTCAATGCAGTGTCAAACACTAACTGTGCATTCAAGTGTCCCTAGTTCATTCAGAGCCTGTAGCTCTCTGTCAATCGACATGGGGCTCTGCAGATGCATGTAAACTCTCGGGAATCAATAATCCAATGAAAAGGATGGAATTTTCACATTATTCAGCTGTTTGGGACATAATGAATGTACGTCCATAATCATCAAGTTTCAGCTTCTTATTTTCTCAGAACCCTACACATTAAACACATAGTCACTGCACTCACTCCTCATGGTCCAAGCATGCCAGGGTTTAGTCTGGTAAAACTCCTTTGCGCTGTCTCTGTGACAAAGAGATCATTACCTATAAAGCAGATAAAACAAATACTCTCTCAACAAAACACAACCAATGGGAAAAATGTTCTAACTCTGGTGCTTCAATCATTTTGCATCAAGAGCCACATATCACTTACCCCTATTCCACCCCTACACACCCATGGATTCTCACATCCTCCACTCACCTGTATTCAATCAAGTCGAGCATCTTCTCAAAACTCAAATAATCCACTCCCAATGGTTCTCATTTGTCGTTGTCACAATGCACAATCTCCACAAAAAGGTTTATCAACCATCATTTCCCTTTCCTGAATCTAGGCCGACTCTACCAAATCATATCATTATTTTCCAAGTGTCTAGTTGTCACGTTCTTTAGAAAAGGTTCTAATGTTTTTTTTTTTCTCTCACAGCTAATATCAAGCTATTTAGTTTCCTGTTTTTCTTCTCCGTCCTGTTTTAAATATTTACATTTACAATAGCTGATTTCCAGTCTGCAGGATCCTTTCCAGAATCTAACCAGCTTTGAAGAATAATCAATAATCCTTTCACTAGCTCTGTTTTCATCTCCTCAATACTCTGAGATTTAGCTCATCAGATGCAACATCTTATGAAACTACAGATCAATTAGATTTCCAAAAGGATACCCTTCATTCATTCTAATTTCCTGCATTTCCTCATTTTCACCAGTCCCCCTTCTCTCTAGTATTTTTGGAAGGTAGTTTCTGTAGCTTCCCCTGTGGAGATAGAATCAATGCCTTCCTCTCAGCAGGCAGGTGGCTTCTGTCAGCTTGTGATACGTCGGAGGACTACACTTCAGAGATGGTGGATACCTTTCCCACTCCTGCCTGGAAAGTTCCAGAATTAAAACAATTAAATTCATGTGAGAGCCAGCACAGTCCTGTCCCTGGTGTGAGGCTACAGGCTGTACTGAAGGAAGGACACATCTCAATGAGCACCTCATTTTTGAAACAAACTATTTTCATACTTTACACCTCAATGGGTCCAGCTTCGACAAATGTTCCTGGAAGTCCCAGGAAGGGAAGTGCAGTACTTTGCTCCTCCTTGTTTCCAAAGCTTCACTTCTGTGTAGTCTTCGCTCCATTTGTTTACCATGGACCCAGACACTCTGTCAATGCAGTGTCCAGAGTGCGGTCACCAGACCCTCTGGTCTCCCTGAATGAACTCAGCAGCTGACAAAACAAACCTGAGAACACCATCTACAGAAACTCCACTGACTTTCTAATGACAGCAGCAAGTCAATGCCCCACACACATGGTGCACCCATTCAGTGTTGAAAATGCCTCCCTCTCCTCAGTTTGTCTTCCTGTCTGAGAAAGCTGTTGCATCTCTGCACATTCCCACAGTAACATTTCCTCTCTCCAAAGAAGCATTTGACACTAACATTTCCTTCTTCTGTATTTCAGCAACTGTTAGGGCAGCACCAGCATTGCCAATGGAATAGATCATCACACTCAGAGAAGAGAGACGGAGGGAACATAACTCACTTTAATCAGGGATATACCTAAATGGATGTGATATTCGGGAATATGGGAAAGGCAGGAATGTTAAAATAGCTTCCCATTCTATTTTCCTTCCAGTTCATCATCAACTTTTGTTTGCTTTTCCTTTCTTTCTCTAATGGACACTGGAGAATTTTATTTCAGATCTCCATTATCCACAGTTCCTTGGTTTATTTCACCTTTAATGTTGTTGTTTCATGGTATGTCAGCATCACTGGCAAGGGTAGCATGTGTTGCCCATCCTAATTACCCTTGACTGTGAGGCCATTTGTCAAGACCACATGGAGCCAACTATTTTGTTGTGGGTCTGAAGTCGCCCTTAGTCCAGACCGGGCAATAATGTTAAGTTTCTTTATCCAAGGCTATCAGTGAAATATTAAAAGAAATCCTGATTGTTTATGGTTTCCATCAGTGAAATGTCATGCCTTTTTTTGTCATTCTACTTTAAGTTCAGTCATCGGCTGTGTTAGGATTTCAAACAATGCCTTTAGAGTCATCACCTTTGCCTCTGAATTACACGTCCAGTGACATTATGAATATCATACAGAGAACCTGTTGTGAAGTACCTGTAGTGACGGCAACAAGTTTGTGGTCAAAATATTTGTCACTGAGGGAGAGGTCAGAATACAACGGGAGCCATACATTCTGAAGTTAACAAAGGTGTAGATGATGTTTAATTCAGCAAGAGCACTGAGGTAGAGGTGGAGACTGGGGATATTATTGAGGTTGGTGTGGGCAGGTTCGATGACAGAGAGAATGCAGAGACATAAAACAGTTCAGGGCAAAAGTCAGGTTGAGGTTGTGAACACTCATGTTCCTTCCTAGATGGTTATGAGTGAAGAGTCTAAAATTAATTTAAAGGAAGTGGGGATTGTGATTGAACCTGAATAAAATATTGTACATTTTTGCTAAATATAAATAATAGAATTAGCAATGATCTTCACCATAGTTTATAGAATTGACTGGGATAGATTTACCAGGAACACCAATAATAGGGTAGTAACCAGCTTGAATAATCCTCAGTACGGCTTCGATCCACATCTCTAACAACGGCCAATCCTGAGAAAGCCAGTAAGGACCCAAAGATAAACTCCTGTTCATTGTTGGAACATTCCAATCTAATATTCTCAGATTCGGATCCATTGCTGGAACATTACAGTCTATTGTTCTGATTCACTTCCTCTCCCTCTCTCTGGAGCTGCTGATCCCTGTCGTGTTGAGGATGACGCCGCCCCTAATACTACGGGATAACAGGTTCAAAGAAGCCCCTAAACTATGAAAGAGGGAAAATCTCCAGTGACACAGTTAGAGTCATGGCGATTGACATCAATTATAGTCACTGAACAAACAGCTCCAGTTAACCCATTTCACTGCATCCCTTATCTGTCACAAAAATACTTGTTCTGGGTGGGATGCCGACATGATACATCTAATGATACATCTCCAACTGTAAAGTGAGAGGTGACGGAGCGAGATGATGCTTTCTCTTTTCAAGCTCGATGATTCTACAGCGTTTTGGCAGGGTAGGAATTGATGGGCTCCTGAGGCGATGTGTGTCTGATCACCAGGCCTGCTGCATTCTTTGATTTATTTATTTATGTTTAACTTTGACATATATCTTGCCATCATTTAACGGCTTAGTTGGGGTTAGGCATTTTTTGAGAGACACCTACAGTGCTATAGGCGGTGTAGATACAGTCTATTCCTTCTGGGCCTTGCAGCCGCGGCCTGGTCCTGTGGAGTGATGGTCAAGCTTTCACAGAACCAACTCTCGTTTTTGTTGTACTTTGTCTACTGTGTTTGAATATATTGTATTTTGCTTAATGCTGAATATTTTGACCAATCGAATTGCACCTGAAACAGAGCACCTCACATTTATCTTTAAAATAAGAAAATATTTGTATCAAGACTACCTTCATCATATATGTTCAAGGACGTCTGCTCGTGTGCATAGCAAGAAGGAGAGATATTCATGTTTTAATTGGATTATTTCTTAATGGACAACATGTTGCAGAAACACGGAGTTTAACAGCGGAATGCGCCAAGCTGTGAAAGTGATAATTCTATCAGGAATTATCCCAGATATTCAATCCTCCTCATAGATGCAGCCGAGACATATATAAGCCCAGGTGAGATATCTGCTTAGCGTGGAGCACCGTGCAGACCAAGCCTAGTACAACCCAGCAATCTGTCCAAGATGGAATATTGTGCAGACCAGGCTCAGTACAACCCAACAATCTATCCAGGATGGAATACTGCACAGGTCTCACCAGGCCACTAGCTATCTGTCCAACATAGGGACCAACACAGACCACACCGGTGCATTGATTCAGTAACCTAGATGAAACGGTCTGTCCAGCATGGGGTGGTATGCAGCCTACGCCAGTGTCTTGCTTTACACATGCGTCAAGGTTTCTGTTCAGTATTGGTGGCTGTACAGTGAATAGCAGTGAATTGATCTGTAAACATGGAGAAGTTACCCTCCCAGCATGGAGAGCTGTGTACCCTATCCCGGTGCATTGTTCAGTAACACTGTGTTCGATCCCTGCCCAGCGTGGGGAATCTTGCAGCCCATGCTGGAAGTGACAGGATGTGCAGCTGCCAGGCATTTACAGCTCCATATCTCCATTATACCTTGACATGGGGTGCTGTGTGCGTGAAAATTACTTCCAGAGAGAGAGAGATGGTGGGGAAATCAGTTTAAATAACAACAAACAGAAGAATTTTGGGAAAAAGAGAGAGGGAGATTGAGAGAATATTTCATGGAAGATCACAGGTTTCAGTATGATTATATGGAAATATTTCTACAGTACCCTGCAACATGAGCCAGTATTCTCAGGATTGATGGGTGAATGGGATATTGGTGTGCGTTTAGATGATGGACAGTTTTAGCTGAGCATTTGTTCCGCAGCTCTGTAACTGGGAGTGGGGTCAGCAAAATCTGACTCATTGCGCTGAACCTAACAAAAATTTATCTTTGTGTGATTGTTATTGAGTGTAACAGAAGTGTTGTCTGAACGAGGTTGAACACGTTTTCTGGTGCTATCATATCGAACTCATCTCATTAACTTCCCAGCCATCCCGTGGTGTCCCTCTTATTTAATGCCAGCCCGATTCTCCAACCCATCATGGCTGGAGGTACTCACCATCGCCCGGGTACCCCTGGATATTCCGTGATCCCTGGCGCTAGTGCCATCTTTGAAAGGCCAATGGGCACACGATTGAGTTTCTCTGTTTGGAGCTTCCCAGCACAGTTTACCCTGAGCATGGCAGATAAGGGGCAATTACACCAAGGTTTGTCGACAGGGACACAGAGGTCCTGGTGGATGGGCTAGTACAGAAAAGGATTATTCTCTTCCCAGAGGCGGCCACATCACCATACCCACCGAGCATAGTCCGACCTCACCACCCAGCTCAGTGCAGTTTCTGGGGTCTGAATAAATGTCCAGCAATACAGGACAAGCATCAATAATCTTCCCCACTCTGTCATGGTAAGTGTCACCGTATTCTCTCTACTTCCTCACACTCACTGTATATCTGCTATCACACGTACCCCCGATCAAGTCTCATGCTCCACCACTCTTACTACTGCATGCAAAATCTTCACACACACACACACACTCACCTTTGCAATATCCCCACATGTTGATGGAATATTCTGAAGAATGCTGATTTTGGAATGTTCCAGCTAGTGTACCAAATAATTCGCACGTTCTGGAAAATGTCAATGCCCCTGCATGTAACACAGAAGGGGAAGGAGTAAAGGTGTACAGTTTTCAAATCACATACAATTCAATCCATCACGAGGCCATTCAGTCCTTCGAACACATTCTAGTATTTAATAAGGTCAGGGCTGATCTGAATGGTTTTCTCAGCTCAATGTTGCATGATCTTTCAGTCATTTACCGCCCAACTTCATGTCACTGAGCAGTTGACACTTTGCCACTTTGAGCCCGGTTTTCTTCAAGCCCCTGTTCGAGGACATTTTCCATGGGAACACACTCTCCTAACAATGTATTCCATCAGCTTTAAACCTTTATATAATGGTAAGTATGCTTTACCTAGGCCAATCAAAAACATGCGCTTATTTTATGGTTATCAATATCCAATCACATTTAGTAATTCTGGTTATTTCACTTGTCTCACCTTATTGTATTCAGCCAAAGACAGCTGCTAATCACTTGTCTCATTATAAGATACAATTTCTGGCAGAGAACGTCTTTATCCTCAGTCGTTACCTTGACCATTATCTGAATTGTACTTTTATCCTTGTTATGAAGGATTCTCTTGCACTTTGTCTGTGACTGTTTCTGTCTGTGCCAGTTACACAGTCTCCCAGTCAGTTGGCTGGACTTCTGGTTTGTGATGTAGAGGGAGGCCAACAGCGCAGGTTCAATTCCCCACACTGACAGAGATTATCGTGAAGGGGAAGCTCTCTCACCCTCAACGTATCACCCGATGTGTGGTGACCCTCAGGATAAACCACCACGAGTGGTCTCACTCTAATGGCAGAGCAGCCTCATGGTCCTTTGGAATGCTATTCTATCACTGTTAGCCTTCTAATATGTTTACTAGATTATCATTTCGTTTTCCCAGACGTTCTGGAGCAGTGCCATTTTGTGCCACTGTCAGCATTTCTCCATGCTGCACATTACTGCCCAATCCCAGATAATCGTTGACTATATTATTACTTATGAACCTTCGGTCTGCGCCTCAAAACTATTCATATCTCTGCTTTTATAGCTCTGTGGGGAAGAGAGTTCCAAAGACTCAACACACTGAGAAAACAAGCATAAAAATCATCTGGGGCGTGTGGTTCTGTTTTGTCTACTTACCCGAAAATAGAGATAATTACTTTAGAAGCGGTTCAGAGATGTTTCACTTCATGTATTCTAAGGTAGAATGCCTTATATTATGGAGACTTTATCAGATTACTCTTATTGAAACGTACAAGACCTCGAGGGGAGTGGATCAGGTAGATACCCACTGGGTATTTTTATGGCCCAAACTTCTTGTCATTGTTATAGAATCTCGACCGTGTGGAAGCAGTACATTCTGTCGATCAAATCCGCACTGACCCATCAACCAGCGTTCCACACAGACATGTCCCCCAACCCTATCCATGTAACCCTGCATTTCCCATAACTAACCCACCTAACTGACACATCCCTGGGCACTAGGGACAATCTAGCATGGCCAATCCACTTTAAGCTGCACAACTTTGGACTGTGGCAGGAAACTGGAACATTGCAAGGAAACCCACATATATACATTGAGAATGTTCGAACTCCACGTAGAGTATCACCTGACGTTGGAATCGAATCCAGCTCCTTGGTGATGTGAGGTAACAGTGCTGACAACAGATCCACCATGCCGCTCTATTCGTTACTTGTGGCTGACTAAAAGAATCTGCCTGACTTGTTCCTAGGACTGAACCTGACCAAAAGCTTATCATCGGCCATATCACCAACCTGGTTATATGTAAGATTTGTTGTGAACAGTGACGGAGTGGGACGCGAAAAAGAAACAGTGACATGCTGCAACCCCATTCAGAACCGGAGTGAGGAAACACTCACCAAGTGGGAATACTCTTTTCCATAAGTTTGCGATGGCTGAAACTTTATATTATATCAAGGCTGGCTTTATCTGATTTTCCATACACAGGTGAATCAGGGACAATGGCACTTGGAGAGAAAAGTGTAGCTGGGACCACAATGAGATGAGCCATGTCCTTATTTCCTGGTGGAGTAGTGTCAAAGGGCCGAATGGCTCACTCGTGTCCCGCAGCCCTGTGTTCTTATGTTCCAATCAACCCTTCGGACCTCTACTCAGGGCAGATTGAGGCCACTTCGATGGTTTGGTGTAATTTCAGAAAAGTACTTGGAAAATCCAGGCTGGGTCAAGAAGTGACCCCGTCCCCCCACTCCCTGTCTCCAGGCTTCCCCTCTCTGTAACTTCTGCTACAAATGTGGGCCATGTTACAGACCCAGATTCAGTGTAAATACAGCTATCTACCACATCCAAGGTTAACTCAAACAAACCCTCTGCTCTCCCTGAATGCAGCATCGTACAACACCATTTTCAGGACAATAACCAGTTACTTTCCAAAAGAACGTAAGAAATAGGAACATGAGCAGTCTATTCGGCCCCTCAAGCCTGCACTGTCATTTAACCAGAACACAGCTAATCTGCTTCAGGGCTCAACTTCAATTTCCTGTTACTCCCTAGTATCCCTCACTCGTTGATATGTCAAAACCCAATGCACCCCGTCTGTAAATACATTCAGTGACCCAATTGCCACACTCTATGGGTTGGAGAATTCTAGACATGCACTACCTTCTGAAAGAAGACATTTCTTTGCATTTCAGTTTGAAATCGATATCATTTATTCTGCATTTACATTCCTGTGTTCGGGAGTCTGCCCTGAAATGGATCCACATTCTCAAAAACTACCCTGTCAAGCCCCCTTTGTATCTTAGACGTTTCAGTAATATCAACCTCATTCATTTCAACCATAATGAATAATTGTCTTACCATTTTAGATGTACTCAATAATTCAACACGATTATTTCAGCAACCCGCCTAACGAACCAACATACTTACTTGCTGCATCAGCATGCTGACATTATGTTTCAGACATAAGAACAATCCCATCCCTGTGTACTGTTCCTTTTGTGGGAATCCTCTCCATTAAATAAGAACCTGCCTTTTGGTTCTCAGTGTCATCCTCAACCTCGGATGTATATTGCACTCAGCTCCAGCCATCAGGCTATCACTATATGGATTGTAAATAAATGTTGCCATTGGACTGATATTTGTGATACTCCAGAAGATACATTTTACCAGGGAGATCCATTAGCCCTGACTCTCTGATTTCTATGTGTTAACCGACCGCCATCCCATGTTAATATAGTATATGTCATACTGTGAGCTTCTGTCTTATGTAACAATTTGCATTTTGTTATTACTTGTGGAAAATCTCTGGGAAGCCTCGTATCTGCTAATCCCCCTTTATCACGCCCGATTGTTACATTCTCAGGGATCTCCAGAAATGCTTTGCATGATTTTGCAGGCAAAATATAGACACCCTTTAAAAAAACCATGCTGACTCCGTGTGAAGCTTTTCTAAATATCCTGCGATGCCTTCCTTAATAACATACTCTCGCATATTCCCAGCAATAATGGCGAGGCTAACTCGTTCCTGCTTTCAGTCTCGCTCCTTTCTTGAAGACAGGCGCCACATTGGAGGGTCTCCAGTTTCGCTGGAACACTCCTGTAATCCAGAGAGTTATAGAATATTCACACCAGTCATTCTGTAATCGCTGCTTTTAAAACCAACTATGAATTACTGCTGACCTGCCCTTTGCTTCCTCTTATTTGTTTATTTAAAAACCTTGTTCCTTTTGTTAGAGACAGTTCATGAACTTCCCTCCGAGTACCATTTTGATTACATCATTGAAATACTTACAGTTCCTTCTCCTGTGAAGAATGATGCAAAATTCTGGTGTAAATGATCTATCTGCTCCCTCTAGGACACCCTCCAAACGTTCTCAATATACCTTCCTGACTTCATTTCTTCCAAAGGTCATACTTTCATCTTGAACTTTCTTTATATACACAGAAGAGCTCGTGCTGCTTGATTTTAGATTTCTTGCCAATTTGCTTATATCATATTTTTTCTTCCTTTTTCCTCGCTTTCTAAATTTATACAGTCACAAACAGAACCTTTGGTCCAACGTGTCCATGCTGACCAGGTTTTCCAAACTAAACTCGTCCCATCTGCTTGCATTTGACCCATATGCTTCTGAACGTTTCCCATTCATATGTTTGTCCAAATGTCTTTGGAATGTTATAGCTGTACTTGCATCTACCACTCTTCCTCTGGCAGCTCATTCCATAAGCACACCACCCTCTGTGTGAAAACATTGCTCCTTCGTCCCTTTTAAATCTTTTCCCTTTCACGTTAAAGCTACGTCCTCAATATTTGGACACTACTATCCTGTCGAAAAGACCTTGGCTAGTCACCCTATCCACGCCTCCCAAGACATTATAAACATCTGGAATGTCACCCCTCAACCTCCTGCACTCCATCTGATACGAGCTTCAAGAACAAGCATTTTAAAATAAGCACGACTATTGTGATACAGTATTCAAAATGACAGGTAAACAACACTCAGCCCAAACTTCATACTGTGATTTGTTTTTGTCCATGCTACAATACTAAGGCAGTGTGAAACTCTTACTAGTGCCAATAAGATGTCATACCTGAATTCCTTTGTCTAAAGAGGGTGATGATCTCTACAGTGAAAACTTATTTCTGGCCAGATCTATGTAAGAAAAGGCATTCTTATACTACACGGTCAGTGTGCAGTTGCCTTTAGCAGAGTGAGATGAAGGCTGAGTATTCTTTTGGAAATTTGGATCACAGTGTGAATTCAGTGCAAAGGGGAGAGGTGTTTTCAATAAGGTTTATTCCAAGAAGGAAACTTTCCAGAACAGATGTGAGTGGGAGATGTAAAACAGCATGAATGGAGAGGCCAAGCCACACTGAGACCAGAGGCAAAGTGACAGCACAAAACGCAGCTTGATGCTACTGCAGAGACGGTAGGCTTGATCAAAGAGCTTCAGGTGAAGTGGGTAGGGATCATAATGTGAGAGAATGTGCTCTGTAATTTGAGAGGGAGAACCTGGCAGCAGGAAGGGGAAACGTGCAGGGAAAGGGTGGAGCAGCAATGGCAGGGAATTCTGGGGGTAATTCAGGAAGCAGAGCTGAATGTCCTGCCCAGCATTTGCTCATGGTCCCTGGAATAAACATCCTAAATTTGGCCCTCCACTAACGCTCATCAATAGTACCCTTGACAGCTTTTGTCACCCATGGGTGGTTCATCTTCTTCAATAGAAAAAAATAATTGCTGAGCATTATGGGTTATCTGCTTGAATGTCTGCCCATGTATACTCACTGACCTTGTTCTTGGTCTATTGTCAAATCCACCTTCAGACCAGAAGTGAGGCAGAAATCCTACATTTAGATATCTGGTTCTTTTCAATCATTCGGGGGGCTTCCACATGTGGCTGAGCACAAGATCGGCGGAGGCTAACTCCATTCTCCCAGTTTCTCCGTCTCTGTTGTTTCTGGTTGATGATGCAACATTCCGGTGGGCAGCCTCTGACGTGACCTCCTTTTCCGTCAAAACAGAAATCCCCAAACTTCGGTGGACTGAGCCTTCAGCTGTCATTGTCCCATCTCCCGCGGTGCCACTCTCACTCCGTCCCTTCCTTCCCAGAACAATGATAGATTCCTCCTTTGTCCACACTTCCTACTGCATTAGAATCCACTTTCACAGAATCATCCTCCGCCATTTCCATCACCTCCCAGCAGGACACCACCATCAAACAATCTTTGCCTCCTGTCCACTGTCAGCATTTCACAGGAACGATCCCCTTTGTGACACCCTCCATTACCCGAGCACTTCCCCACTCCCCCATGGCACCTTCCTATGCAATTGAAGAAACTGCCACACTTGCCCATTCACCTCTTCCCTCCTCACTGTCCAAGGCCCCAGTCACACCTTCCAGGTGAAGCAGCATTTCACTTTTGCTCTTTCAATCCAGTCTCCTGCCATTGCTGCTCTCAATGCAGTCTCCTTTACATTGGGGAGACCAAACAGAGACTGCATTGTGGAACACGCCCACTCTGGAGGAATAATCCTGACCTTCTCATCGCTTCCCATTTCAATTACCTAACTTGCTCTCATGCTAACATTTCAGTTCTGGGCTGCCGAAATGTCTCACTGAAACACAACCCAAGCTCGAGTAACACTTCAGTTTACACTTTAGTATGTTTCAGCCTGTAGGGGTTAATACTCAGTTTCATAACTTCACAGCCTGATCCCATTATGGCCGTTCTCCATTTTTCATCGTTCTTTCTCATGGCGTCCCTATGACCTTGTGTGGTTGTGTCTTCTTTATCTTGCACTCGTTAGAGAGAACCCTTTTCCCCGATTCGCATCTTAATTTAAAGCTATTTCACATCATCTTCTCGGTTGCCACTGATAAAAACCCGTTTATCTTTTGCAATGCTCTCTTTTCCCCGTTACCCACCCCTCACCTCTGACAACGGATTAAAAAACCCAGTTTCCAATCCTTTTCAGTTCTGAAGAACTTTCACATTAGGCTTGTAACGCTAACTCTGTTTCTCTGTCTCTGCAGGTGTAGACACACCTGTTGAGTTTCTCCAGAAATGAATAGGCACAGAACACATTTTCAATTAATCAAATAACTATGGATACTGGAAATAAAAATGCAAGTATTACTAGAGAACTACGAGCTTTGTAGAAGGGTGACTGGACCTGAAAGATCAACTTTACATTCACTCCACAAGATGCTGCCAGACCCGCTTAGATTCTTCAGCAATTTCTGTTTTTGAACAAGTCCAACAGAAGTGTGTCAAAGCTGCTCGAACGCCCTGTCCGACATGGAGCGCTGTACACCAGAAAGTGGACAACAGCACTGGGTGCACACGTTCATTGGCACTGCAACTAAATAAGGCTTTCGCATCAAACGCAGATGATGGTATTATGGGAATGGAAAACAATCAAATGAATATTATAAAGGGTTTAAGGAAGGTAATAAGTTGGAGGCCATGACATCAAGGAGAGACCCTCAGTGGAATGAGAATATGAATATGGAAGTATTCCTACATGACAAACTAGAGAAGGTCACTTAGTACAGAGCTATTGGGTGAATGGGTCTCGGTGTGTACTGTGGAATAGACAGTAGAAGTGAATTGCAGATATTGCAACTCAAAGGGGACATTCATGTGGTGCTTTAGATCAAAATAGCAGCAGCAGAATTGTATTCAATCGTAATCTGTAATTTCTCCCCCAGGATAATCCCTTGATCTACCATTACCATCAAGCTAATCTATGGTTCAGTGACGAGTGAGGGTGAACATGCCAGAGTCAGAACCATGTGTACCTAAACCTGATGATAAACTGAAGTCCTGCACAGCTACAGTAACACACCCATACTCCTGTACACAAATCTTCCTAGAATGAAAGTCAACACACCATTTATCTTCCTAACTGCCACTTCTTCCACAGTGAAACAATCACAGAAGCGTAGACTGTTCCATCAAAATAAAACATCATGATCTACATTAGTCTTACTTTCTTACACGTGATCCATAGCCATAAATGTTGTGACACCTCAAATGTTGATCCAATTACTGTTTAATGGTTGTGAGATTACCCATCACAACTACCTTCTCAGGACGTGCATTCCTGACCCCAACACACTCTGGTGAAAAACAATCCTCAAATCCTCTTTAAACCTCAAACCCTTCAGTTTAAAATTCTGCTTCTTGTTCTTGGTCCTTTGACGAAAAGGAACAGCTGCTGTCCATCCATCCTATCCATGTCCCTCGTAATCTTATCCTTCTGAATCACGTCCCCTCAGCCTTCTCGTCTCCAAGGTAAACAACCCCAGCTTATTCAGCATGACTCCATAGCTGATATGCTCCATACCAGGAAATATCCTGGTGAATCTCCTCTGCAGCCCTAGAGTGCAATCACATCCTTCCTATAATCCCAGAACTACACAATTATCCCATTGTGGCCTAACCAAGATCTGGTATAACTCTTACAATCTATGTCTCGTTGAATAAAAGTTATGCCAACAGTCGCATGTGACTTCTTAACTAACTTATTATCCTTTCCAGTCATATTCAGGGTTGTGTAGAAAAGCACCGTCTGCATTTCCCAGTGTGCTGCCACTCATTGAGTCCTCCCCTGCATGGTTCCTTCTTCCAATGTACATCACCTCATATTTATGAGGGTTGCATAACATCTGCCATCGATCTGCCCATCAGACCATTCCATCTGTATCTTCCTGTAACATAAGGCCTTGTTCCGAACTGACGACTACCCGTCCAATTATTGCTTCTAACATACACTTACTTATTACACTCACCCACCCACCTCCACATTCCCATTTATATTATATATAAATACCACAAATAATCAGAGACACAGTATTAATCCCTGTGGTACACCAGGGGACACTGGTCTTCCGACACACAAACAGCCTTCTCCCAAGACCCTCTGTCTCCTGCCACTAAGACAATTTGAGTGCCACTTACCAAGTTACCCTTGATACCATGAGATTGCACTTTCTTTATCAGTTTCCCCCGTGCTGCTTTGTCAAAGGCTTGGTTGATAAAAAACATATAAATGACCTCATCGAAAAAAATCAATAAAATTCGTTTGGTATGACTTCCCTCTGATGACTTCATGCTGACGATCCCTGATCAAACATTAAACTGAATAAGTCCAATCAGCCACTCGTTCATCTTACATTGCAATTGGAGCAGACCTTTTACAGCTTTCTGCTTGTTTCACAGGAATTGAAAGAGAACATGCGGGTTTTCGAAAGGGAAGAACTTAGAATAACCAACTCCACTAGGGAATGGAAAGTATTGGACAAATTATTAGGATTGAAGGCAAATTGTTAGAATCTGGAATGACGGAATTAATAACGGGATATTTTCAATGTCAAGCCACGGTCCATGGAGTTAACATAGGATTACTAAGGATAAATCATGTTTGAATGATTTGACTAACATTTAAATAATATGACAAGCAAGATGGATAAAGGGGATCCTATAGATGTATTATAGCGGGACTTCCACAAGCAATTGCAAAGCATGCCTCACAAAACATGAATAGGCAAGACAAGAGCACATTGAATTAGAAAGAGAAAAATGCTAGGAGAGAGTATTGGCTAACTAATAAAAACCATGGTATGAAGATGCTGGTTTTGGACTGAGTTGAACAAGGTCAAAATCCACACAACGCCATATTATAGTCCAACAGGTTTCCTTAAAAACACTAGATTTCTGTGAGCTGTTTCTTCACCAGGTGTTAGGGAGAGAAGAGAACTTAGAGACAGGATTTATAAGGAAAAGATCAAAGTGTGTACAACTCATGCGCATGAATTGAACACATCTAAGATGGCTCTTAAATCTTGAATCAATTAGAATGAAGGCATACGTTTTGCTTGATTAATATGCAAGTCTCTGCTTTTCTTTCATGTTGCTGACTGGAGATACCGTCAGGTGTTATCGATGAAAGGAGGTGACCCCTCCGATCAGTCAATGCATTCTAGGCGTGAAGTCTTGTTTGGAGTCTGTCTGTGTCTTCACCTGGAGTCAGACCGGGTTCATTTGCAAAGAAGAAGGTGATGAATACCACATTGAACAATTGTCTACAAATTGTATGTATTTGGAACAAAGTAGATTATATATGCAAATACATATGAACAAGTGTAAATGAACCCCACAAATTTATATGCATACTCATGCGTCTGCGTTTCTGTGTGTACGTGTGTTCGTGTGTGTGTTTATGCGTGTGAAAGAGAGAGAGGGTGTGTGCGCTTTTGTGAAGGGCAGAGAGAGACAGTATGTGTGCGAAAGAGAGTGTGAGGGAAGACTATGAGTGAGCGTGGAAGGGAAAGAGAGAGGGGTGTGGATGCATGCGTGTGACACAACGGAATATGTATGTGTGCAGGTGATAGAGGAGGAGTGTGAATTTGTGCGTGGGACAGACAGGGAGGGTGCGCATTGATGTTTATAAGGAGGAGAGTGAGAGTGCGTGCTTGTCCAGGCCAAGACACAGATAGATACGACAAATTCTTTTCCCCACATACACTCATACCGTGTTTCAGAGCTTCCCCTCCCTGCAGCGTCTGCTCTGTTTGGTGTTAATGTTACAGGCAAAGGTTCTATAGTTACAGTTCCAATGCTCTGACCAAAGTTGGGTCAATAAATCCTCAGGTATTCCTGAATATCTGCGGCAGCTCACAGCACAACCTCCAGCAAACTACCACCAACACCTCCACTAACTTTTCCATAACGGTAATCCAGTCAGCAGCCCCTCAGCTACACGTGTTTTAAGAAGGCAGCCCAGACACTAACGCTTCCTTATTTTAAATGTAGACATGAATTGGACGTTCCAGATGTGTTGCGACTGGTGAAACCACTCAAAGTTAAGCAAAATATAATCTATTCAAACGCTCTAGTTAAACCTCAATCAAAGAGAAGAACTAATTGGTATAGCTTTCTCTATTGTAACACTTGTGCAAACACTAGAATGCACACTCAGGAACAACGGACAGACAGAAGAGACACAACAAACAGTGAGACAAAGTATCGTACCGCTGATAACAAGAAAAAGACAAACACATAACCTCAACACCAAGGAGAGGGAAGCACTAAAATCACTAAGAAACGATAAGAACATAATTATACTACCAGCAGACAAAGGCAGAATGATGGTCATCCTGGACAAAGCAGAGTACATGCAAAAAGCACAACAACTACTTGCAGATACCAACTCCTACCAAAAGAGGGAAGTTGATCCCACCCCACAGCTCACTAATAGGATAAACAACACACTGAGGAATCTACAAAAAAACGGACAGATAACCAGGTCTGACCTACAAACAATGAAACCTGAAAGCAACAACACCCCCAGATTCTATGGACTACCCAAAGTGCACAAACCAGACATCCCACTCAGACCCATAGTATCACTACCAGGGACACCATCACACAAACTGGCCAAAGAACTACAGCAGAAACTGAAACACCTGATCAGCGGATCCAGACACTCTTTCCAATCGACATAGAAATTCTTGGACATCATCAGAAATATACACATAGACAAGGAAGAAACTATGGTCTCAATCGATGTAACGGCACTGTTCACCTCCATCGACAAAACCCTAGCCAAAGAAACAATAGCCAACCTACTGGACAGACATAACAGACAACAGGACGTTGAACCGATCAACAAAGACGGCATACTTAAACTACTGGACTTGTGCCTAACAACACACTTCACATTCAACAACCAAATATACGAACAAATCAATGGAACACCCATGGGCTCACCGATCTCTGGACTCATAGCAGAAGCAGTAATGCAAAAGTTGGAACAGACAGCCTTACCGCAAATTCAACCCAAACTCTGGGTCAGATATGTGGATGACACCTTTGTAATAATTAAAAACACAGAAATAGGGAACACACACCAGGTCATCAACGCCACACTCACAGGAATCCGATTCACTAGAGAGGAAGAAAAGGACAACCAACTCCCATTCCTAGACGTGATGGTACAGAGAACACCGAACGGAGAATTCACCACAAAGGTTTACAGGAAAGTCACACAGAGAGACCAAGTCCTAAACTATGAAAGCAATCACCCCAACACACACAAACGAAGTTGCATCAGGACATTATTCAAAAGGGCCACAACACACTGCAGCACACCAGAACTGCAAAAAGAGGAAGAGGAACACCGATACAAGGTATTCGCCAAAAACGGATACCCTCGCAATTTCATCAACAGATGCCTAAGGGAGAGACAACGGAAGGAGGACATGCCACAACCCCAAGATCTAGCCACACTACCATACATCAGGAGCATTTCTGAAATGACAGCCAGACTACTGTGACCACTAGGACTCATAACAGCACACAAACCAACAGCCACTCTCAGACAACAACTCACCAGAACGAAGCACCCGATACCCAGCATAAGCAAAACTAATGTAGTGTACAAAATCCCATGCAAGGACTGCACAAAACACTACATAGGACAAACAGGAAGACAGTTAATGACCCGTTTACATGAACACCAACTAGGCACGAAACGACATGACCAGCTATCCTTAGTAGCCACACACACAGATGACAAGCAACATGAATTCGACTGGGACAACACTACCATTATAGGGCAAGCCAAACAGAGAACAGCCAGGGAATTCCTAGAGGCATGGCACTCATCCACAGACTCTAACAACAAACACATCGACCTGGACCCAATATACCGGCCACTACAGCGGACAGCTCGAACTGACAACCGGAAGCGGCAGAGACAGGCCACTATAAATGCCGGAGGAAACAGCACAGAAACGCTTCACAAGAGGCTCCCAAGCACTGAGGATGTCACCTAGACAGGGGACGAAACGTTTGCAAGACAAATTCCCAGCTCAGCGAACAGAACCACAACAACGAGCTCCCGAGCTACAAATCTTCTCCCAAACTTTGAACACCTACGGGCGAGAGACGCTAAGACAATGGATACAGTGCCTTCTACTAACTAACAGTGCTAATACAGTAACATCCCATAAACATACCCCTTGGCAAAAAGGTAAATTCAAACACTGAATCTTACATGCATTTCTCCAATCGGAGGAAGCCGCTTCAAGAGAGATTTCAGAGAGAATAGCAGCTGGGTATCATGTATCGAAACGTTCAACCTTTCAGGGACCCCTAGCAGCTTCTAAATGCTGCAGCTAAAAACAAACCGAGCAGACCTTGTCTGGGAGAGCTGGCCACTGCCCTTCCATTGTTCCCACCGTTTTAATAAAACCTAAAGGCCTCCTCAGTTATTTACTTCAGCCGTTGTCAGTCGGCAGTTCTGCCTTTCAGACCTCTCTTCAAATAATAAAACTTCAAGAGAAAATAACCATTTTGGAGTGACAGTATCGTCACATCTCCCCCTTTGAAAGAAAACCCCGAAACATTAATATACAATGATGGCCTCATTTTAAACCAGTTATTCTTACTGTTTCAGTAGACTACTGTACATATTGCATTGACACTAAGTATGCAAACATTCACAACTCCATTCTATTTCAGTCAGTTTACTCCTGCCAAAGAACGCCTCCGTCTTTATTAATCTAAATTGAATGGCAACAATAATAACATCTAGCTGAACAGACCAGAAGTTCTCTCCCTCAATTCCTCCAAAAACGTTGAGGCATTATGATCGTATATAAATTTGTCTCAGGCAAGTTATTTGCAATTTAAATGCTGAATTGTTGTAACACCAACACCAAGCTCAAGGTCTCCTTCCCATTGTGGAATATTTCTATTGATGGTTTCAGCGGACACTCCAACCATACATTTCATAATGGAGCAAAACTCATCTCTCTCACTGTCCTTCTCAGTGACATGTCTCCTCATGTCTCAACTTAAAAGAATTAAATGTTTCTATACATCTTAATGCTGTAACCACTTTGCCAGCTACTCCTGGCCTATACCAGTAAACCTGACTCTCACAGGTATATGTTTTAAGAAGATCTCGCATATTCTTCTCAATCCCTCACAGAAGCGAAACTTTGATTTATGGACCAACTGATCATCATAAGACATTTCAGCTGTTAATCTTGCGATTTTAACTCTCTGCTCTCACACACGAGTTCTCACAACTACAGGAAGTGAATTTTTGAACTCCTGCAAAGTAAAGATCTCTCTAAGAGTGCCATATGCTTGCTCTGCTTTTAATACCCTTCCCCATCTTTCAAAATTACTTTGTTCGATTCTTTCAAACTCAATGTACATTTAACCAGGGACCCTATTTTTAGATTCCTAAAACGCTGTCTGTCGGATTCTGACACATGCTTGTATGCAGTACAGTTTGCTTGCTTCACCTCCTCATACTCTCCAGGTCCCTTCTCCGATAGGGATGCAAATACCTCACTCCTTACACCTACCAGCTTTGTTTGGATCAACTAAATCCACATCGTCACTGGCCACCACATTCATCTAATGACTTTCTCAAATGAAAGTAAAGAGGCTTCCCCATCCTTCTCAGCAAATTCAGACAAGGCCTGTACATATTTAAGCAGATCCCCATCAGGCCTTTGGCTACAATAGAGTTGCTCACTATCATAGAATATAGAACAGTACAGCACAGAAAAGGCCCTTCAGCCCACGATGTTGTGCCTACCATTGATCCTCATGTAAGGTAAACTTAATGTACGAACCCTCAAATTTCTGTGACCATATGCATGTCCAGCAGTCTCTTAAATATCCCCAATGACCTCGCTTCCACAACTGCTACTGGCAACGCATTCCATGTTCCTATAATTCTCTACGTGAAGAACCCGCCTCTGAAATCCACTCTATACTTTCCGCCGATCAGCTTAAAACTATGACCCCTACATCCTCCTCATTCAGCCTACCGTCTCCCTTTATCTCTACCCTGCTAAGTTGACTTTCCTCTCAAATTGTTTACTTTTAAAGTTGAAACTCTCTCTCTTTCTGCATTTTTCGTTCTTTTTCTGTCTTTCTTCTCCCTCTCCTTTTCTTTTAATTCTACTTTTAATCATATTCCAAACTGTCCCAATTCCTTTTTGTGTTCAAGCTGCCTCATTTGCAAATGCATTCCAGCCATTTCCAAAGGTTCTGATGATGTCTCTACCATAATTTTAATGCCAAGCTATAGCTGTAATTATCTCTCCTTTTCTCACAGACAAACATTCAAACCCAACTCCAGTTTGTCTGCCAATTCTAACAGTTTTACCTTGCTCACGTTTTGTAAAATCTCGAACTTCACTTCTTCCACACCCAGAGGACTCTTCCAGAGAGAAGAAAAATTACTACACAAAGCACTGTTCAAACCAACCGAATTAAACACCTGGAGCAAAAGACCCTCTCAACTATCCAGATGCAGCCTTTGAGCCCAACAACCTCCCTGAGCATATTCTCCCAGTCCTCCGTTTTCCTCCCGCAGCCCAAAGATGTGCAAATTAGGTAAATTGGCCATGCTAAATTTCCCATACTTTTCAGGAATGTGCAGGTTAGTTGCAATAGTCATGGGTAAATATGGAGTAATGGGGAGTGGAATGGGTCTTGGTGGCTTACTCATCGAAGGGTTGGTGTGGACTTGATGGGCCAAATGACCTGTGTCCACACTGTAGGGATTATAATTCTGAACCCAATTTGGAATTGTCGATTTCGAACAGGGTAAGTGTCCCCAGTTTGCTCTGGACCAGACCAGATGGGCTCAAACTACTTTAGTCTTTGTCGCCTGGACGCCAACCTTGTCTTATAGTAAAGGTAGATGTGAAATGGGTGTTCCATATGAGATGCGTCTGGTCAGACCACTCATTTTAAGCAAAACGCAATTTATTTAATCTCTCTAAGAAAAATGCATAACAAGAAGAGGAGTTTAGAATAACTTAACTTCCGGAAACCTTAACAGAATAATAGATAAGTACCGTCTGCTAATGAACTGTTACATTGAACTAACAACTCATAAAGTCAGCCCTTGGAAAAAAGACAAATCCTAGGTCCTTCAGTCTTGCATGCAGATCTCCAATTCAGGAGGAAACAGCGTCAAGACAGATTTCAGAGAGAATAGCAGCAAAGGATAATTTACTGAAGCGCCCGTCCCTTCTCTGACCCCAAGCACCTGGTGACTATTACAGCTCAGAAAAAGTAGAAAGTCTGGTCTGTGAGAGCTGGCCGTTCTTATCACTATTTAAAAAACAAAACCTAAGAACCTCTTAAATTATATACTTGAGTCGTTTGTAGTCGGCAGTTCGACATTTAAGATCTCTCTTTAAAGAAAAGGCACAAAAAAAAATTTAAAGTGACAGCAATGTCAGAGATGTTAGATAACTGATCCTTTACAATAATACTCAAGAGGCTTCCTCGTGTTACTGGCCACACGATCGACTCAGAGGGATAGTCACAGCAGTCTTTATGGAATGCAGATCCGATAGTGAGGGAAACATATCCCTGGTGGTGGATTGCGTTTGTAGGTGGATCAGATGGGGGAGGATAATGTGTTGTATCAGGAAGTTTAATGGGATGGAATCCGAGGAATAGGGTGTTCTTTTCCTGTTGAGTTTGGAGTGGTGGAATTCGAAGACTAAGGTTCGGGAAGTGGATGAGAAGCTCTGGATGGCATCGTTGACCACGTGGGAGGGGAAACTGCTGCCTTTGAACAAGGAGGACATCTGGGATATACACTGGGTTCAGAATGTGGTGCTGGAAAAGAACAGCAGGTCAAGCAGCATCCGAGGAGCAGGAAAATGCGACGTTTTGGCAAAAGTCCTTCATTAGGAATCACCTTCTCCCTCACTTTCATCTAGCTATCACGTTCTCGGCTACCTTTCCCCCAAACCCCCTCCCCTCCCATTTATGTCGCAAACCCCCAGCCTCATTTCTGATGAAGGGTTTTTGCCCAAAACGTCGATCTTCCTGCTCCTCGGATGCTGCCTGACCTGCTGTGCTTTTCCAGCACAACATTCTCGACTCTAATCACCCGCATTTGCAATACTCACTTTCGCCTACATGTTAGTTTCAGCCATTTCTGTAATACTGACTTTAATTCTGTTCTCACTGCTTTTGAAAAGATTCTGTTAATCTTGAAAGCGTTCAGAAAAGATTTCCAAGTATATTTACAGTGTTGGGTTAGGGTGGTTTTGGCGAGTGATGTTGAGCAACACGGAGAGTATGAATGGGCTGGGGCGATGTTCCCTGGAGCGTTGGTTCTGACGAGTGACCTTACTGAGGTTTATTGCAGTCAATCCGATGCTCCAGGGTGAGCAATGCCAAAGGTCAGGAAAATAGACAGGACAGTTATTCGCATTGAAACTGCACTATTATTTAGGATACAAGAAGTTGCAGGTAGATTGAAGAATGGGACTGGTTGGAGAAATCAGAATTTCGAGGGTCAAATCACATGAATGAGAACAAAATAAAGGCATTCTCATATTAAATTAAATGATTAGTTATATCACATTCTCAATCCACCTCACAGAAACAGACTAGACACCATAAACCCAGAGGAGATATCTGTTCAGCGGGGAACACTGCACAGACCAGTCTAGTGCACTGCTGAACACCAGCCTACAATCAGTCCAGAGCGGAACACTGGGCACACTATAGCAGTACATTGTTCCATAAACCCAGATGAGTATGTGTTCAGCAGAGAGCTCTGTGCCGACTGGACTGGTGTACTGTGCAATACAACCCACAATCTACCGAGAGAGGAAAGGTATGCAGACCACAGCAGTGCATTGATGTATAAACCCAGATGAGATATGTGACCAGGTTGTTGAATCGTGTCCATTACCCCAGTGCATTTGTCAGAACACTGCGTTAGATCACTGCCCAGCGTGGGGAAACTCGCAGCCCATGCTGGGAGTGATAGGATGTGCAGCTCCCATCCATTTACAGCTCCATATCTCCACTGTGCCATGACAAGGGGTGTTGTGGGTGTGAACATCACTGCCAGGGAGAGATGGCGGTGGAATCAGTTTAAGTATCAACAAATAGCAGGGGTTTGGGGAATAGACAGAGAGGGAGAGACTGAGAGACAATGTCATGGGAGGATGTGATCACAGGTTCCAGACTGCTGAAGTGAAGACATTTCGACAGTATCCTACTACATGAGGCAATGTTTCCAGGAATGATGGGTGAATGGGATATTGGTGTGCGTTTAGGTGTTGGAGTGCATTAGATGAGCATTTATTCTGCAGATTTGTAACTGGAAGTAGTGTTAGTGCAGACTTCGACTCATTGGGTTGAATCTAACAATAATTTGTCTCAGTGATATTTTCAATGAGTATGACAGAGGGACTGTCTGTACGAGACTGAGCTAGTTTCCTGATGATATCTTATCGGACTCAACTCATTAACTACCTACCACCCCATGGTGTCCCTATCATTCAATGCCAGCCCGATTCTACAACCCATCGTGGCTGGAGGCACTCACCACAGCCAGCATGTCCCTAGATATTCCGTGGGCCCTGTCACTGGTTCCATCTTCAAAAGGTCAATGGGCACACGGTTGAGCTTTCTCAGTTTGGAGCTGCCCTGCACAGTTTATCTCGATCATGGCAGATAAGCGGTAATTCCACCACAGTTTGTCGACAGGGGCAAGGAGGTCCAGGTGGATGGGCTAGTACAGAGGGGGACCATTCTCTTCCCAGAGTGGGCGACACCACCAGACTCACCGAGTATGGTTTGAGCACACCACACAGCTCAGTGCAGTATAGATCAGAAGAAATGTCCAGCAATACAGGAAAAGCATCAATAACCTTCCCTGTTCTGACAGGATAAGGGTCACTGTATTCTCTCTGCTCCCTCACACTCACAGTACATCTGTTATATACCGACCCCCAAACAAGATTCATGTCCCCCACTCTCCACCACTACTGCATGCAGCACCGTCACGCTCTCTCTCTCCCTCCACTTTACCCCCAACACTAATAACACTCCTTGGATATAGCACTGTGGATTGACTCATTCCAGACACCTCACCATATCCCCCCTTCCCACCTGCAATAGCACTAATAGCAGGGCCACCCACTCCCACTCTCACTTCTTCTCATTCCCACATGCCAGGAGTACCAGTCTGAAATAGGTCAGAAAGGGCCAAGCAGGCTGGTGGAGTAACCGATACCCGTTCTCTTACCCCCTCCTCCCCTTGCCATGTGGGGAGGACCCTGGTATGAGCTGGAGAGTATCAGGACGCCTCGTGTGGAGATTCTGAAACATCCACGTCCCACCAACCTAGTAAGGAGTAATGTTCACTGAAGGGCGATTCTTACTTTAAACCCACTGGCAGTTCCGTTTCTTCCCGGCACAATTTAGATGGCGTGGCCCTGATACCATCTCCCTTCCGTGTTGAGCTGGTACAAATGGAATCCCCACGGTCTCGGTGGGTAGGAGGGTGGGCTCTCAACACATCGTCACCATCGCATCCCAGGAAGGCAGTATGGAAACTCCCTCCTCCACCTCCTCCTGTAAACAGCTCAGATACTGAAACTAATCTGTGATACTTACAGCGCTCCCCACTTGTCCAGACATCTTCAATAATCTGTGCTCGTATATATTCTGCTCCTACGCCACTTTAAAATGGTACAGAATGTTTTATATTGACTTTCAGAGTTATTCCTACCAAGGTGCATTACCTCACACTGCTCTGCATTGATCCTGATCTGCCATAAACCTGAAAACTACACCAATGTGTCACTGTCCTGCTGGAGTTCCACTCTGTTCTCCACACACTTTATAACTTTTCCAGGTTTGGTATCTGCAAATATTGAAATTGTCCGACAGACACATGCCACACAGAAATACTGACTCACTCAGTATTGTGAGCAAGTGCAATACTAACACGCTCCCTGACGACCATCACTGCCAGCCTTAAATATTGACACACACCAGACAGAGTACGTGAAATATTGACAAGGTTACGGTGGAGCAAGAGAAATACTGACAGACAATCCATGTCTGTATTAGCTTCAGTATATTACTGAGTGTCTCTATGTCTCTGTTTTCGTGTGTGTCTATTTGCGTGTATCAGGATGGAGCGAGTCTGGCAGTCCCGATGTGCTTTAAGTGATATAATATCCCCCTGTCACGAGCTCTGAGGACGTGTCCTTTCACTACTGTCCGTAGATGCTGGCAGACCTGCTGAGCTTTATGCTGCTGTCAGTCCCAGCTGGCCTCCCCACACCACTGTACAGGTTGCAGTGGACGGTGAAAATCAGCAGGGATTCAGTTTGGGAGGGACAGAGGGAGGGAAGCAGCTCACAACACCATCAACACACAAAAACAAACACAGACACACACATACACACACACTCACAGAAACAGGCACACACAATCGCAGACACCAACACACACACAGACAGACACCGACACATATACAGACACACATACACACAAACACACTCACAGGAACAGAAACATACAGATGCAAACACACACGCAGTCAGACACAGATGCATCAACAAGTGCACACAGACTCACAGAAACAGACACACACGCAGACACATCTACGCCTGCACGCAGACACACACGACACACATACTAACAGCCACCCCAGACCCACACAGACACACTCACCCCCACACACTCACTGATGCAGATAGACACACAGACACTCAAACTGACACACAGAGATGTACACACGCTAAACGACACACATACACACGCGTGCGCACACACACAGACACAACACACACAGCCACAGATTTCACCAATTTCCTCATTTTCCCTCCCCCCACCTTATCCCGGATCCAACCCTCCAACCCGGCACCTCCTTCTTGAACTGTACTACCTGTCCATTTTGCTTCCCACCTATCCATTTGACATTCCCCTCTGACCTCTCAACTTCACCCCACCTTCATTTAACAATTGCCTTCCCAGCTACCTTCCCCTAGCACTACCTTCTCCCATTTATCCCTCAGTCCCCTTGGCCTACAAGCCTCATTCATAATGAAGGGGTTATGCTCGATATTTCAACTCTCCTGCTCCTTGGATGCTGCCGAACGGTTGTGCTTCTTTTTAGCACCGCATTCTTTCAACATAGCCACACACACGCACAGGCACAGACAAAGAAACACACACAGAGACAGACACACATACACACACATACTGAGACACGAACAAAAACACAGACAGCCACACTTCCCACCCACGAAGACATCCACATTCCCCCCACACACAGCCACCCATGTTCCCCACACATGCACACATACGTTCACACACAGGCAAACACAGATACATACACATAGACATACGCAATCAGTCACATACACTAACAAACACAGACACCTACACTCTCCACACATGCACACATACGCTAACGCAGACACATACAAACAGATATACACACTCAAACAGACACACACATTAACATGGACGCAGACACATGAAAAAAACATACATACAGACACAGACACACACAGAGACAAACGCACACACACATACAGGCACACAGATGGACCCACAGACAGACATACACACACAGGCACACAGATAAAGGCACATACGCACTGGCATACACCACACAGAAGATGCACACATACAAACCAACACACATGCACACACAAACTCACAGACACACAAACAGATAGGTACCCACAATCTCCCCATACACAGACACCCACATTCCCCACACACATGCACACGCATGCACTCATGCAGATGTACATGGACACACAGGCACGGACACACACAGAACAATGACACACAAAGACATGCTCACACACAGACGCACATACATATACACAGCTCCACACACATACATATAAACACATAGGTACAGACTCATTGACACACACACATTGACACACACACACACACACACATCCTGTAAAATGCAATGTTTTGTGACTTACCATTACAAATAATCTTACATGTAAGAAAGGATTGAAAAGTCCTAAAACACACCAGCAGAGGATGGCATTGTATCTCTTTCAGCAAAAAGAGGGAGAGACAGAGGGAGAGGGAGGCATGGAACCCCATTCAACGATTCACCCCAAAACAAACCAGTTCCCAATGCACACAGATGTAGAGATAAAGATGCAAACATACATACACACACTAATGCAGAACACACAGAGAGATAGATACACATAGATACGCATATAGACAAACACAAATCGAAAGAAATATGCGTATGCATACTTGGACATGCAAACACACAGGGATCCACAGAGTTATACAGGGGGTTTGAAAAAGACCTATTGGTCCATGCAGTCAATGCTAATGATAATCTCAAACTAAACTAGTCCCACGTTCCTGCGCTTGGACCATAGTTTTCTAAACCTCTTGTTCTTGTATTTAATAAAATGTCTTGCAACTTTACCCACATCTATCACGTCTGAGGACGTTCATGCCATACATGAACAAAATGATGTTTAATAAAAATGCAAATCATAGATCCTGAACATGTCGACACAAGTACTCTGTGGGATGCTCGAGATGTGATTGCTGGAAATTTTGATGAAATGTTCTTATCATCAATAGCCACAGATGGGATGCAGGAAGATGAGAGGTGACCAACGTGTTGTCATTATAATACAAACTGGCAAGGAAAAGCCAGCGAACAATAGACAAGTGAGCCTAACATCAATGGTGGGCAGGTTGTTGGAGAGAATCCTAACGACAGGATTTACAAGTATTTGGAAAGGCAAGGACTGATAATGGAAAGTCAACATGGCTTTGTGCAGGGGAGATCATGTCTCACGAACTTGATTATTTTTTCTTGAAGAAGTAACAAACAGGATTGAAGAGGGCAGAGCAGTGGACGTGATCCATTTGGACTTCATAAGGTTCCCCCTGGGAGACTGGTTAGCAAAGTGAGATCTCAGGGAACACAAGGAGATCTAGCCATTTGGATACAGAACGAGCTCAAAGATAGAACACAGATAGTGGTGATGGAGGGTTGTTTTTCAGACTGGAGGCCCGTGATCAGTGGTGTGCCACAAAGACTGATGCTGGGTCCACTGTTGTTCATCATTTACATAAGTGGTTTGAAAGTGAAACAGGAGGTATTGTTAAAAAGTTCAGATTTGACATCATAATTGAAGGTGCAGTGGACAGAGAAACTGATTACCTCAGAGTATAACTGGATCTTGATCAGATAGATCAATGGGCTGAGGAGTGGCAGATGGAGTTCACTTTAGATAAATGTGAAGTACTGCATTTTGGAAAGGAAAATCAAGTGCAGTTGCAAGTATGCAGGATAGTGACGAAAGGCGTTTGAGATGCTTGTCGTTGTTGGTCAGTCCACTGAATGTAGGAATTAGAATGTCATATTGCGGCTTTAAAGGACATTGGTTAGGCCACTATTGAATACTTTGTATAATTACGGTGTCGTTCTTCAAGGAAGGATTTGTGAAACCTGAAAGAATTCAGAAAATATTTACAAAGATATTGCCAGAGTCGGATGTTTTTAGATTTATGGAGATACTGAATATGCCGGGGTTATTTTGTCTGTAGCATCGCCGGTTGAGAGATGATCGTGAGAGATGATCTTAGAGGTTTATAAAGTCATAAGTGGAATGGATACTGTCAATAGCCAAGGTCTTTTCCCCAGGGTCGCAATCTTCAAAGCTAGAGGACATAGGTTGAAGGTCAGACAGGAAAGGCTTATAAGAATGTAAGGGGCAAAATTTTCAAAGAGAGGGTGCTTTATATGTAACGAGCTGCCAGAGGAAGTTGTGGAGTCAGGGATAATTACAACATTTAAAAGTCATCTGGATGGGCACATAAATAGTAAGTGTTTAGGGGTATATGGGCCAGATGCTGGCAAATAGAACTACATTAATGTAGGAAATCTGGTCAGAAAGGACGAGTTGGATAAAAGGGTCTGTTTCCATGCTGGACAGCTCTATGACACTATGCTTTCTGTAAAACTTGCTCCTGTCACCTTAAAATTACCCTCAGTCTTGAAGTCCACTACCCGAAGGAAAAGACACCTGCCATTTAACATTATCTATACCCCTCATTGTTTTATGAATCTTCATCTTGCTTAGAAGGTCTTAGCCTTCTCCGCTGCAGTGGGGAAGGTCCCAGTCCATCCAGCCTGTCCTTATTACTTAAACACAACATTCCCAGCAACAACCTGGTAAATCTTTTCTGAACCTTCTCCATTCCAATAATATCCCCATTGTGATTGGGTGACTTGAACTGCCCACAGTACTCCAGGAGAGACCTCACAAATATCCTGCACAACCAGAAGATAATGTTCCAACTCCTGTACTCAAAGTCTGAGAAATGAAGGCCAGCAACCCAAATGCCTTCATAACCACCATGCCTACACATGATGCAAACTTCAAAGAAATATGGCAGAAACTCCTCTGTTCTACAACAAAAGCAATGGTCTGACATTTAATTGTGTATGTCCTCTCCTTGTTTGTTTTATCAAATTGTGATACCTTGTATTTATCGAAGTAAAACTCCATCTGCCACTCCTCCGCCCAGTGAGTGATAGTACTGGGGAAGAAAGGCTGGAAAGTAGTCCGTTGCCTGAAGTCATTTCGTGGTTTTAAGTCGAGGGCAGTCACACGTTAAGGCGGGAAAGAGTGATTAGTGTTTTTGATCCAAAAAGTATGCGTTTTCGTCATCGCTGGTGTTTAGTGATAAGTATCTGTTCCAGATCCTTTATAGTGCAGACTGTGTCTGCAGGATGTCTTCCCCTCATATTGTAGATATCAGATAATAGCCACTTAATGTGGAAATCATAGGCAAAAAATTAAATATCTTCATAGTTTGTCTCGAAGGCAGGGCACATAATCCTACAATTGAAGTGAGTACCTTTCATCTGTTGAAAAATGTAATTCTTTTAACTGTGTAATTCAGTAAAAGTGATCCAAATTTTAATGAATCCACACTGAGCTGAAAGCTGACAGTTAATATGTGATCCAAAATCTGGGAATGGTTTAAGACTTGTACAGTGGGTAACGTCCATGCCTCTGAGCCGGAGCTCTGTGTTATATTCCAATACCTGAACTTGCGTGGTAGTGTCTCTCACTCTGCACCAGAAGGTCTGGATTTAACTCCTGTCTGTTACGGAGGTATGTCACAGTATTTCAAAACAGACTGATGAATAAACACAGAGGTGAATAATGTTGCAGCTTTAGGGACTATTGCCAAGTGGTGGTAGTGTCCCTACCTCTGAGATCAAAAGTCTAGATTCAAATCCCACAGTGGTGTTTCATAATGTGGCTGAACAAGTTGATTCAAACGATTTTAGGATTGTGATGTGTTAGAGAAGGAAGAGGTGTCTGTATTGAATTTCAGAACTTCAGCCCAAGGTTGACAGAGAATACAGACAGAAATCATGAAGACCATGGATAGGGTGAATAGTCAGGGTCTTTACCACAGTGCAGTGAAGTCCAAAACTAGAGGACGTTGAATTAAGATTTAAAAGGGACCAAAAAGTGACTATTTTCACACAGATGGTGGTGTGTGTATGCAATGGGCTGCCAGACGAAGTGGTGGAGGGCTGTTGCAATTACAACATTTAAAAGGCATTTGGATGGGGACATGAATTGGAAATGTTTAGGGGGATATGGAACAAATGGTGAAAAATTCAACTAAGTTAATTTAGGACATCTGGTTGGCATAAGTGAGTTGAACTAAAGGGTCTGTTTCTGTGCTGTACAACTCGATGAATCATCGATCCAATTTGTTAAGCTCTCTTTATAATCTTATGAAATCTTCTTCACCTTCCATTTTATTACTAATCTTGGTATATGCCGTAAACTTGCTCACCATGCCTCCTAGAATTCTCATCTAAATCATTGATATAAGTGACAACCAAAAGTGGATCCTGCACCAATCCATGTGGAACGCCACTGGTCACAGGCCTCAACTCCCAAAGACAACCTTTACCACTCATGGAGGATTCCTGCCGAGGATTCCCTGGAATCGCTCCACTACCTGAAGTAAAGGGAAGTCAGCTAAATCCACCTGTTCCAGGAAGTGATCTCATTGCCCGTATTTTGTAAGAGCAGAATAGCTATATAAGCTGAATGATATTTGGAACAATCACTCATGTTTCCTTTCGTCGTGAGTTCAATTAATACTTGGGCACAGTTCTTTCAAGTTAACGTACTGCAGAGATTATACTTTTCAGTTTGTCATCAAATGTGTGCATGTGTCAGTATTTTTAGAGAGGGAAACATCGACGTACAGATTTGCAATATTCACGCCGTTTGACATTCATCTTTTCCATCGTAGTTTGAGTAACTTTATTTCGGTCATAAGTTTGTTAATTTTAGCAGATTAAATAATCCTGCCCTGACTTGTTCCTAACCCTCACACACTCTGAGACCTATATTGTCGGTCATATCGCCAACCCGGTTAAATTAACATTTGCAGTGAGCAGCGGAAGTTTGGGATGAGGAAGGGGAATAATATCCTGAAGGGGAATAATATCAGTGTGCCTGCTGTCATTGGTGGCCATGCTGTTCGAGAGCATTGACAGGGTCAGGATTAACATCTATTTGCAAATGCAACACCTGAAGAAGAATAGTCAACATGGATTTGTGCATGGGAAATCATTTCTAACAAAGTTGATTGCATTTTGTGAAGAGGTGACAAAGAAGATTGGTGATGGCAATGTGGTAGACGCTATCCATACAGACTTCAGCAAGGCATTCGGCAGGATTCCGCATGGCAGACAAGTTGGTAAGGTTAGGTCATAAAATGATCCAAGATAAGATAGCCTAGTGATTACAAAATTAGTGTGAAGCTAGGAGACAGAGGGTGGTAGAGGACTGCTTTTTAGACTGGAGGCATATGATCAGTGATGTGCTACAAGGAGCAGAGCTGAATCCAGTGCTTTTCATTATTTATATAAATGATTTGAATGTGAATACTCGCTTTTTTATTATGTATACAGATGACATTCAAATTGGAGATGCAGGGGCCAGCAAGGTTTACATCAGAGTACAATGGGACCTCCATCAGATGGGCCAATGGACCAAGGAGTGACAGATGAAGTTAAATTTAGGTAAATGTGAAGTGTTGCATTTTGGTAAGGTAAAATAGGGCAGGACATACACAATTAGTGGTGAGGTCGTGCGGAGTACTGTTGAACAAAAATCCTCATAGATCCTTGAAAGTGGAGTCACAGGTCGACAGGGTGGTGAAGAAGGGGTTTGGTGTGCTTGCCTTTATTGATCAGTTCATTGAGTATGCGAGTTGGGAGATCATGTTGCAACTGGGCAGGATGTTGGTGAGGCCAGATTTTGAATACTGTGTTTAATTCAGTTTGCTCTGCTACAGGTAGGATGCTGTTAAACCTGAGAGGGTGCAGAAAAGATTTACAAGGATATTGCTGAACATGGAGTGATGAGCTACAGGGAGAGTCTGGACAGACTGGGGCTTGTTTACTCTGGAGCATCGGAAGCTGAGACGTGACATTACGGAGGTTTATAAAATCATGAAGAAAATGGATAATCTGAATAGACAGGGTCATTTTTTCCAAGATAGGGGAGTACAGAAATATCGGACAAAAGCTAAAGCTGACAGGAGACGGATATTAAAGGGACAATATTTTCATGGAGCCTGTCGTGTGTGTATTGAATGATCTCTCAGAGAACATGATGGAGGCTGGTGCAGTTACAAAATTTAATAAGCATCTGGATATGCATATTAATAGGAAGGATTTAGATGAATATGGGCATAATGCTGGCAAATGGGCCTACATCAGAGTAGGCTCTCTGAGTGATGTGGACAGGTCTCTGTGCTGCATGACACTGTAAGGGAGATGATAAGAAATTCTAAAAGGACCATTTGAGTGGGAAGTCTCTTCTCCAGAGGTATGTGGTGCCTCTTTGTTCACATTTATCCAAAGCTGAGTTAGTTAAATATTTGACAGTGAAGTGAGTCACAGATAATGGCATACAGACAGGAAAGTGGGGCTGAGACCATAGCCTGATCAGCCACAATCTTAGTGCCGAATGGAGAAGGTTCATAGTGTCTAACGATTTAACCCTGGTCCTGTTCTGATGTTCCATTCAGACCCTCCAAACTGCTAGACTGGAACAGTTGGATGCCACTTACTGCAATAACTTCCCTGACTTTCTGGAAAGAGAATTCCTGGCATTCACTACCTTCTGTTTGAAGAAATCACTGCCTGTTCCTACACCAAGATCTATCATTATGAGCGATAGAATACAAAGGCCTACCGAAGAGCGACTGGCCCTGATATAAAGGCAGAATTTAATTGAAGATGACATCAAGGCGCCTGAGTAAAATTGCACTTCATCAGAATCCATTGCAAACTCTTCAGTGTTTGGAGTCATTTACAGCACAATAGAGCATGTTTACCATCTCAGCCGTGGAACATCTCTGCAGTAAATCCTCAGGGTAGCTACCTCAGCCCAGGCAAACCCAGTTTGTCAGCAAGGAATCCCTGCTGTGTGGAAGCAGGCCATTCATCCCATTGAGTCCACATCAAT
Organism: Chiloscyllium punctatum; assembly: GCF_047496795.1. Taxonomy (NCBI): domain Eukaryota; kingdom Metazoa; phylum Chordata; class Chondrichthyes; order Orectolobiformes; family Hemiscylliidae; genus Chiloscyllium; species Chiloscyllium punctatum. Next base: position 18,887,808 of record NC_092757.1, on the reverse strand, counting down.
CAGAAGTGGGGATATTTACTGTATGTTACACGATACTCAGAAAGCTTCGTCATCCCTGACCTCCTGATGCAGTCTGTGTCCATGTGCAACAAGACTGAGATAACGTTCAAGCCTGTGCTGTTAAACTGTCGGCAACATTCATGAAACAGCGCTGCACATTTCCACAGTGAACGGAGGAGTTCACTCAGTACCTCAATCTGGCTTCACAGGAATATGGGAAAGATATTCAGCCCATCAAAACCACTGGACCAGAAGAGGGACAGCCTATTCTGTCCCCCCTGCCGTTACACAGGAAGACAAGGTTTCTGGTCACGCCCACACATCACTTACAGGGGTCAGAAAGAGACCATTCCACACCCAGATTCAGTTGCAAAGGAACAGGAAGAGGTCATTCAGATTCTCACGTCACTTATACAGGAAAAGGAAGGTGTCAGAGATGCTCCAACATAACAAACAAATGGAGCAGGGGCTGCACAGATGGACTGTTTCATTGTATTCCTCGTGGCTTGATGACTCGTTGTATATTCGTGTTATGCTAGCATGGTTTTCTGGCAGTGGGACTGAAACGATGTTTTAAACCAGTTTACAAGGCACCTTCCATCGCTGAGAGAGCAGACCTACATCCTATCTGAAAGTTAGAAGCTGTTTGAGATGGAGAATGAAGGTATTGTGGCTGTTGACAGGATTGTGAAAAATGAAAAGTTGAGTGGAGGGTCACACAGTAGCTGTATTCCAGTTTTCAGAGTTCATTCAGAGCCTGTACCTCTCTGTTAATAGAAATGAGGTCTCTGCACAGGCACATAAACTATTAGGAATCTAGCATCCTATGGAAAGTATGTAATTTCACACCTTGTCAATGGCTGTTTGGAATATAATGAGTGTCCATCCATAATCATCACGTTCCAACTTCGTATTCTCTCACAGTGCTACAGGTCAAACACATACTGCACTCTCTCCTGATAGTACCATCATGCCAGGGTTCAATGTGGTGAAACTCCTTTGCACTGTCTTGGTGACGTGGTGATCATTATTTATAAAGCAGACTCAGTCTGTACCCAATACTACAAATACTCTTTCAACAAAACACTACCATTGAATAAGGTATATTTACTGTGGTACTTCAAGTATTTTGCATGAAAGACCAGCTGTTATTTTCCGTTATTATTACTTCTGTCCCATCAGGATTCTGTTAGTGACTTATAACCAAGGACATCCAAGTCCTTTTCAACAACATAACTTCCCAACCTCTCAACATTTAATAAACTTAAATGAGATTCATTACATTTGTTGTTCCCTTCCGAATCATGTTATATCTTGTGAATAGCTATTCCCCAAGCACTGATCTTTCTGATACCCCACAAGACTTCCATCCAAAGAAAAACATTACTCTATTCATTTTGCCCATTATCCAATTTTTGATCCGTTCTGTGTGTTCCACCCCTACCTACCCATGGACTCCAACATTCCCCACTCACCAGTATTCAACCGTATCAAACATTTTTCTCAAAATTCAAAAACTCCACGCCTACTGGTTGCCAATTGCCGATGTCACAACGAACAATCTCCACAAATACAGCAAGTTTATCAAAGATCATTTCCCTTTCCTGAATCTAGACCAAATATAAATATATCGTTATTTTCCAAGTGTCCAGTTGTCACATTCCTCATAATAGGTTACAATGTTCTTTTTTCTCACAGCTGACGTCAAGCAATTTAGTTTTCTCTTTGCCCTCTCCGTCTGGTTTTAAATATTAGGGGAACAATAGACGCTTTCCAGTCTGCAGGATCCCTCCAGAATCTAACCAGCTTTGAAGAATAATCAGGAATTCTTTCACTTGCTCTGTTGCCACCTCGTCAATCCTCTGGGATGTAGCTCATCAGATCCAGCAACAAACCAAGCTTCAATTTGAATAGATTTTCAAAATCATACTCTTCATTAATTCTAATTTCTTGCATCCCCTAATTTTCACCAGGGCCCCTGTTCCCTAGTTAGTTTCTACCCGTTCCTCCGTGGAGACAGAACCAATATATTCCTCTCAGCAGGCAGATGGCTTCCGTGAGCTCGTGTTATATCGGAGGACTGCACTCCAGATAAGTCACTCAATCGTGCGTGGAAAGTTCCAGAATCAATCCAATACACTTCAAGCTGATGTATATGTCACCCACTCTTTCCTGGAAAGCTCCAGAATCAATCCAGTTCACTTCATGGTGAGTGTCAGCACAGTCCCGTTCCTGCTGTGAGTTTACAGACTATATTGAATGAGGGGAAACAGCTCAGTGACCACCTCATTTTTGAAAGAAGCTGATTTCACATTTTACACTTGGAATTGGCCCAGCTTAGACAAATGTTCATGGAAATCCCTGGGAGGTTTTTGCAGTTTCCTATCCCTCCCTGTGTACTTAGCTTCCCTTCGGTGTATTTCGACCCCATTTGTTTACCATGGAACCAGAACTCTCTGTAAATCCAGTGCTCATATCTCGTCCAGAGTGGGGTCACCATACCATTGGGTCTCTCTGAATAGACGTGGCAGCTGATATCGCAAACCCGAGAAAAGCGTCCACAGAACCTCCCTTTATTCTGGAATGACAGGAGAAGTCAAATCCCCACACACACGGTGCAGTGTTGAAAATGTTTCTGTTCTGAGCAGAAAAAACCGTTACATCTCTGCACAGTCCTACAGTTACAGTTCCCTTCTCCATAAAAATCAGTTGACAATGTAACATTCCGTTTCTATGTATCTGAGCAACTATAAGGGCAGCACCAGTATTGCCCGCAGAGTCGATCATTGCACTCAGAGAAGAAAGACAGATGGAGTATCACTCAATGGAAACAGAGACACATCTAAATTGACATGATATTCAGGAATATGGGAAAATGGAAATTTTAGAATAAGATCCTATTTTATTTTACTTCTAGTTTGCTTTTCATTTCTCTCTCTCTTTCTCACTGGACATTTCTACATCCACTGAACTAACCTCCCCCTCACTCATCCGACCATCCCTGATATAAATGATATTATTTCACAGTTGCTTTTAGTTATGATATCGGGTCACTAGGTTGGAAACTTTATCTATTTTTCTCTTGACAGCGGCTGCCATACTTGCTGAGATTCTCCAACATTTTCAAACGCGGGAGAATTTTATTTCGGATCTCCATCATCCACAGTTACTTGGTTTATTTCACCTTTAATGCTGTCATTTCCCAGGATATCAGCATCACTGGTAAGGGCAGCATTTGTTATCCGTCACTAATTGCCATTGTCTGTGAGACGATTTGTCAAGGCAATATGGAGCCAATCTTTTTTTGTCACACTTAGTTTCTTTACCAAAGACTATAAGTGAAATAATTAAAGAAATCCTAATGGTTTATGGTTGTCGTTTGTAAAATGAGATTTCATTACAATTGTTGCCATTCAAATTTAACTTCTGTCATCGGCTGTGGAAGGATTTGAAACAATGCATTTAAAGTCATAACTTGTGCCTTTGAATTACACGGCCAGTGACATTCTTATTCTGATATGAGGTCCCTATTATTAAATAGGTGGTGCGCCAAGAACAAGAATATGGTCACAATATTTGTAACTGGAATAGTGGTCAGAAAAGAAGTGGAGCCATAAAATCGCAAGGGAGCATCGCTGGCTTATTCAGCAACAGCATTGAGGCAGTGGTGGAGACTGGGGATATTATCGAGGTGGGTGTAGGCATGTTTGATGGCAGAGAGGATATAGAGACATAAAACAATTCAGGGCAAACGAAAGACTCAAGGGTCGTAACAGTCTTGTTCCTTCTTAAATGTCTATGCGTGAAGAGTCTGAAATTGATGGAAATGCAGTGGAGTTTGTGACTGAAACTGAAGATAGCAAATTATGTATTTGTTAAATATAAATAACAGAAATAACAATAACCTTCACCATCGTTTATCGAATTGACAGAGATAGATTTACCAGGAACACCAATAATAGCGAGGATGGGATAGTAACCTGCCTGAATAACCATCAATATGGCTCGTATCCGCAACTCTAACTATGGCCAATCCCGAGAAAGAAAATAAAGACAATAAGATAAGCTCCTGTCTATAGTTGTAACATTCTAATCTAATGTTCTCAGATTCTGAGCCATTGTTGGAACATTCCAGTCTGTTGTTCTAAGATTTCCTTCCTCTCCCTCTCCCTGTAGCTGCTGATCCCAATCATCTTGAAAATGATGCTGCCGCTGATACTATGAGACAACAGGTTGAAGGAAGCCACTTACTAATAGAAGAGGGAAACAGTCTAATGATACAGCTAGGATCCATGGAGACTGACATCAATCACTGTCACAAACATATCCAGAAAACCCTTTTGACTAAAACCCTCATACATCACCACAATACTTTCTCTGGTTGGGATGTTGACATCGCTGACTATTGGGCAAATAGCACATCTCCAATTGTAAAGTTAGAGGTGATGTAAAATGATGATACTTTGTACTCACCAGCTCAATGATCCTACTACGTTTTTGCAGGATAGAAATTGCTGGCGTCCCAAGGCCGTCTGTGTCTGATCACCAGACCTGCTGCATCCTTTTGTTTTATTTACTTATATTTAACTTTGACACTTATCTTACCATCATTTAACGGATTAGGTGAGGTTATGCATTTTTGAGAGGCTCCTACAGTGGCTTGGACGGTCTATATCCTGTCCATTCCTTGTGGTCCTTGAAGCTGCGGCATGGTCCTGTGGAGCGATGGTCAAACTCTCACGGATCAAGGATTTTTAGTTTGACTTTTCACCAGTTATTGATGGGGTCTCAGCAGGGTTGAGAGGATGGAAATGTTTCCTGGCTGTTACACACTGTCTCTGAGATTTCTCTCAGAATTGGCTTTTGATGTTCTTTCCTCCTGGATTGGAGAACTGCATGTGAGACAATCTGTTTCCTGATTTTTTTTTATAACAAGTATATGTTTCCGGGATGTCACTATATTTGAGCAGTTACTGTATAGTAGTTAAATAACCTATAATTCTCTTTAGGTTTTCCAGGAGAATTAAGTTATTTCAAGTTCTACTTGTTGGTGTTGTATTTGAATAAATTGTGTTTTGCTTAAAATCAAATATTTTGATCAAACGAATTGTATCTGAAACACAGCACCTCAAATTTACCTTTAAAATAAGAAAACATTCGGGTCGAGACTACCTTCGTCATGTGTTTGAGGGGCAGTCTGCTCGGGTCCACAGCAAAAAGGAAAGATTTTGACGTTTCAATTGGAGAATTACTTAATGGACATGTTGCAGAAATATGTGCTTTGACAGCACAATGCAGCGAGGTGGAGGAGTGATACCTCTATCAGGAATTATATTGCATACACAATCCACCTCACAGATCCAGTCCAGACACGTGTAAACTCAGATGAGTAATCTGCTCAGCATGGTGCACTGTGCAGACCAGGCTCTGTATAACCTAGCAATCTGTCCAGGATGGAGCACACTGCAGGTCTCACCGGTCCACTATCTATCTGTCCAACTTAGGGAGCAGTGCAGATCACACCGGTGCGTTTATTTAGAAACCCGGACGAAACATTCTGTCCAGCATGGGGTGAAATGCAGCCCACACCAATATATTGCACTATAAACGTGAACAAAGGACCTGTTCAGTATGGGGAGCTGTGCAGTGAAGAGCAGTGAATTGATCTGTAAACCTGAGCAGTTACCCTCCCAGCATGTAGAGTTGTGGACACCACCCCAGTACATTGATCAGTAATACTGTGTGAGATCACTGCCCAGTGTGGGGAAACATGCAGCCCATGCTGAAAGTGACAGGATGTGAAGCTCCCATCCATTTACAGCTCCATATTTCCATTGTACCATGACAGGGGGGTGCTGTGTGTGTGAAAACAACTGCCAGAGAGAGATGATGAGGGAATCAGTTTAAATTCCAACAAACAAAAGGATTTTGGGAAAACGAGAATGGAAGGTTGAGAGACAATTGCATTGAAGATCGCAGTTTTCAGAATGGTGAGATAAAGACATTTCGACAGAATCCTGCAACGTGGGCCAGTATTCCCAAGAATGATGGGTTAATGGGATATTGGTGTGAGTTCAGATGATGAGTTTTTGGATGAGCATTTGTTCTGTAGCTTTGTAAAACAACAGAGTCTATGATTCATTGGGCTGAGTGTAACAACAATTTAGCTCAGTGACATTTTTATTGAGTGTGACAGAGGGATTGTCTGCGCCAGGTCGAGCTAGATTCCTGGTGCTATCTTGTCGAACTCACCTTAATACCCACCCACCTGACACCATGGTGTCCCTCTCATTCAATAGCAGCTCGATTCTCTAACCCATCATGGTTGGAGGTACTAACCATCGCCTGGATATCCCTGGTTATACCATGATCTCTGGCCCTGGTGCTACCTTTTAAAGGCCAATGGGCACAAGTTTGAGCTTTCTCAGTCCTGTGCTACCCTTGACAGTTTACCCTGAGCATGACAGATAAGAGGCAATTACACCACGATTTGTCGACCGGGATATGTGGATGGGCTAGTACAGAGGGTACAATTCTCTGCTCAGAGGTGGCCACAATACCAGACCCACCATGCATCGTCTGAGGTCACCACCCAGCATAGTGCAGTAAATGTGATCTGACGAAATGTCTAGAAATACAGGACAAGCATTAATAACCTTTTCCGCTCTGTCAGGAAAGGGGTCACGATATTCCCTCTACTCCCTCACACTCACTGCATATCTATTATAGCACGTACCCCCAAACAAGGCCAATTCTCTAACATTCTCACTGTAGCATACCACACCTTCCCTACTCTCTCTCTCTCTCTCTCTCTTTCTCTCTCTCTCTCTCTCTCTCTTTCTCGCCTTTGCAATACCCCAACATGGCAATAGCATGTTCGAGAGAATGCCGATTTTGGAATGTTCCAGATAATCTTTCAAATATTTCCCATTTCAATGCCCAAGGAATAGCGAGGCATGTTTTTCAATACACAGACAATTCAAATCCATCATGAGGCCAGTCAGCCTTTCAAACGTTCTCTAGAATGTAATAAAATGGCAGCTGGTCTCTTGATTCTCTCAGCTCCATGTTACAGGAACTTTCAGTCATTCAAGTCCCTGGGTTTCTGTCACTAAGCAGATGGCACTCAGGCACATTTACCCTGGTTTTCTTCAAGCGTCTGTTCGGGAGCATTTCTCATACAGACGGACTCTCCTCTCAATACATTCCATCAGCTTTATACTTTTATGTAATGCTAAGCACATTTTACACAGAACAATAAAAAATATGCACTCATTTTATGGTTATAGATATCCAATTTCAATTAATAATTCTGGTTATTTCACTTGTCTCATCTTATTGTTTTCAGCCAAAGACAGCTTTGAACCACTTGGCTCGTTATAAAATACAATTTCTAGCAGAGAACGTTTTCATCCTTAGCTGTTATCTTGACCGTTATCTGAATTGCACCTTTACCTTGTTATGAAAGTTTCTCTTGCTCTTTGTCTATGACTGTTTCTGTCTGTAATAGTTACACAGTCTCCAACTCAGTTGGCTGGACGGCTGGTTTGTGATGCAGAAGGAGGTGAACAGGTCAGGTTTAGTTCCTCATAATGACAGAGGTCACCATGGAGGGGATGCTCTCTCAACCTCACCCCATGTCCTGAAGTGTGGTGACGCTCAGGACAACCACCACGCGTGGCCTGTCTCTAATGACAGAGCAGCCCCATGGTCCTTTGATACTGAATTCTATCATTGTTGCATTATAAACTTTTATCTATTTTATAATTTCGTTTTGCAGTATATTCCTGGATGTTCTGGAACACTGTAATTGTTACCACTGTCACAGTTTCCTACACACTGCACATTCCTGCCCATTCCTCAATAATCCTTGACTTCGTTGTTATTTGTGACCCTTCTGTCTGCGCCTCAAAAATATTGAATATCTATGCCCCCAATGCTCGGCGGGGAAGATTGTTACAAAGACTCACAACACTGAGAAAACAAAGATTTAGCTCATCTGTGTGTAAGATTGTTTTGTCTCCTTACCTGTGAAAGAATATAATTCCACTGGAAGCAGTTGAGAGATGACCTAGGAAGCATGGACTGGGAGCAACTGTTCCATGGTAATGGCACGATAGACATGTGGAGACTATTTAAGGAACAGTTGCTGTGAGTGATGAATAAATATGTCCCTCTGAGACAGGCAAGACGTGGTAAGATACAGGAACTTTGGATGACGAGAGCGGTTGAGCATCTCATCAAAAGAAAGAAGGCCGATTACATAAGGTGGAGGAAGCTAGGGTCAAGCTCAGCTCTAGAGGATTTCAGGAAGCGAGGAAGGAGCTCAAATATGGTCTGAGAAGAGCCAGGAGGGGGCATGAAAAAGGATTGGCAAAACAGATTACGGAGAACACAACGGCATTTTACACTTCTGTGAGGAACAAGATAATGGTAAAAGAAAGAGTAGGGCTGATCAGGGATAGCATAGGGAACTTGTGTGTGGAGTCTGAGGAGGTTGCAGAAGCCCTAAATGAGTTATTTTGCTTCTGTCTTTACGGAAGAAACGAACTTTTTAGTGAATGAAACCTTTGAAAAACAGGTGTCCCTGTTGAAATGGATAGAGATAGAGGAAGCTGATGTGCTGAAAATTTTGTCAAACATTAGGATTGACAAGTCGCCAGGCCCGGACCAGATTTGTCCTCGCCTGCTTTGGGAAAGGAGAAGTGCAATTGCTTCGCCACTTGTGGAGATCTTTGCATCCTCGCTCTCCACTGGAGTCGTATCTGAGGACTGTAGAGAGGCAAATGTAATTCCTCTCTTCAAGAAAGGAAATAAGGAAATCCCCGGCAACTACACACTAGTAAGTCTCACGTCTGTCGTCTGCAAGGTGTTGGAAAGGATTCTGAGGGATAGGGTTTATGACTGTCTGGAAGAGCATGGTTTGATTAAATGCAGTCAACATGGCTTTGCGAGGGGAGGTCAAATCTTATCGATGTCTTTGAGGATGTGACTAGAAATGTTGATGAGGGTCGAGCTGTAGATGTGGTGCATATGGACTTCAGGAAGGCAGTTGATAAGGTTCCCCATGGTCGGGTCATTCAGAGGGTCAAGAGGAATGGGATATGGGGAACTTAGCTGTCTGGATACAGAATTGGCTGGCCAACAGAAGACAGCGAGTGGTAGTAGAAGGAAAACATTCTGCGTGGAAGTCAGTGGTGAGTGGTGTTCCACAGGGCTCTGTCCTTGGGCCTCTACTGTTTGTAATTTTTATTAATGACTTGGATGAGGGGATTGAAGGATGGAACAGCAAGTTTGCAGATGACACAAATATTGGAGGTGTCGTTGAACGTATAGAGGGCTGTTGTAGGCTGCAACGGGACATTGACAGTTTGCAGAGATGGGCTGAGAGGTGGCAGATGGAGTTCAACCTGGATAAATGCGAGGTGATGCAATTGGGAAGATCGAATTTGAAAGCTGAGTACAGGATTAAGGATAGGATTCTTGGTAGTGTGGAGGAACAGAGGGCTCTTGGAGTGCAGGTACATAGATCTCTTAAAATGGCCACCCAAGTGGACAGGGTTGTTAAGAAAGCATATGGTGTTTTGGCTTTCATTAACAGGGGGATTGAGTTTTAGAGTTGTGAGATCATGTTGCAGCTCTATAAAACTTTGGTTAGACCACAATTGGAATACTGCATCCAGTTCTGGTCGCCCTATTATAGAAAAGATGTGAATGCTTTGGAGAGGCTTCAGAGGAGGTTTACCAGGATGCTGTCTGGACTGGAGGGCTTATCTTATGAGGAGAGGTTGACTGAGCTCCGACTTCTTTTCATTTGAGAAAAGGAGGAGGAGAGGAGACCTAATTGAGGTTTTAAAGTTCAGGAGAGGCATAGATAGAGTTGATTGCCAGAGTGCCAGAGACTATTTGCCAGTGCAGAAATGGCTAACATGAGTGATCATAGATTTGAGCTGGTTGGAGGAAAGGATAGAGGGGATGTCAGAGGCGGGTTCTTTACACAGAGAGTTGTGCGTTTCCGTGCGTTGCCAGCAGCAGTTATGGAAGCAGGTCATTGGGGACATTTAAGAGACTGCTGGACATACATATGGTCACAGAAATTTGAGGATGCATACATGAGGATCAGTGGTCGGCACAACATCGTGGGCTGAAGGGCCTGTTCTATGCTGTACTGTTCTATGTTCTATGTTCTATTACAAATAGTTAATCCAATGGTTAAGATATAGGTCAGGAATCAGCTCATGGCCAAAGGAATCACCATAGTTGTGCCTCGTCTGTTTCAGCCTCAGATAATGGCCGGGGATGGAATGAAGTCAGAGGAACGAAATGGTGTTTGTAACCAGAACAGAAGATAGTGACCTCCAAGCTTTCAATATTTAAATATTGAATTGTGCTTCATAGTTGAAACTGAGTAGGTCAACCGACAAGGCCCAGTGCCAGAACGAAAGAAGGAGAGAAAGAATGAACAAGTTCACAGTTGTTCGTTATGGTTTGGAGAGTGAATGTTTACAGAGTAGAGTAAATGAAAATAACAATAATACAGTCACACATGATTAATGTAAATAATAAATGGACAGTGAAACTTACCAGGTACACCAACAATAGCCAGGGTAGGATAATAAAAATATTGAAAAATGTAAAGTGCACATTCGATTCGCCATGGTAATAGCCACAAATGATATGTAGAAAGAATCCATACATAATAGGATAAACTCCTGTCCATTGTTGTTACATTCCAGTCTAATGATCTCAAATTCAGATCTCCCATTCCCCTGTCTCTGCAGCTGCTGATCCCTGTTAGTGCTTTCGGTGATACACCCACTCATACTATGGGATAACACATTGAACGGTGCCCATTTTATCATTAAAATATGTAAACCCTCCACTGGGATATGTACAATCGATGGAGACTGACATTAATCACAGTCACCAAACAAATAGGTTCAGTTAACCAGTTCCTTACATCATTTTGCACATCCCGATAAAAGGGAACATTTACTCAGTCTGGATTGTGTGGATGACGTTTGCTGAGGGATAGATCATAAATTTTTCAATCTTTTTAATCTTTCTTACTTGTATGTAGAATTATTGCTGGAACATTGCAGAGTTGTGTCTGTTCCACCCTGTTTATAAAAGGAGACAGGGATAGAATAACAGACCAGATGCATAAAATGCCTGGTCGTTAAGTTTCTTGATTCCTTGAGTAATGCTGATCGTAGTTTGAAATGCCCTGGCATCAAACCATTTCATAACCTCGAGGCAACATTCAGCGCATTGAAATTGCTGCTCATGAACAGGGAGAAACAATTCTGTCCCCAAGTGCCTTCTATAGAGGCATAGGAAGACATAGGCCTTTCGGCCTATTACAGAGGGACAGGAGGGACTGATCAGCCTCTCGAACCTGTTACTCGTTCACCTTCTCAGACCTGTATAACAAAAGCAGAGTCAGTCAGCATGATTGCTCAATTACTGAGTAAAAAATATAAATGCAACATTCTGCTTTTGATGGTATTTGACAGAAGCAGCAAAAAGGATTTCAGTCAATACGAACTGAATGGAATGTGAAAAGGCCATTCAGTCCTTCGGTTCCATTAACACTGGAGCAGCAGGAGAGCACAGAGCTGTTGGAGCCTGTTATTCGTGAGCAGCAGGAAGAGAGCACGCAGCTATTTGAGGCGGTTACTCAGCAGAAGCAGGAGGAGAGCACACAGCTATTGTAGCCTGTTACTCAGGAGCAGCAGGAAGAGAGCACACAGATATTGGGGCCTCTACTCAGGAGAAGCAGGTGGAGAGCACACAGATATTGGGGCCTATTACTCAGGAGCAGCAGGAGGAGAGCACACAGCTAATGGGGCCTGTTACCCAATGGCAGCAGGTCGAGAGTACACAGCTATTGGGGCCTCTACTCAGGAGAAGCAGGTGGAGAGCACGCAGGTATTGGAGCCTGTTACACAGGAACAGCAGGAAGAGAGCACACAGCTATTGGGGCCTCTACTCAGGAGAAGCAGGAGGAGAGCACACAGCTATTGGAACTTGTTACTCAGGAGAAACAGGTGGAGAGCACAAAGCTATTGGAGCCTGTTACCCAATGGCAGCAGGTGGAGAGCACACAGGTATTGGAGTCTGTTACTCAGGAGAAGCAGAAGGAGAGCACACAGCTATTGGAGCCTATCACTCAGTAGCAGCAAGAGGAGCCACACACATTTCGGAGCCTGTTACTCAGGATAATCAGAAGGAGAGCACACAGCTATTGGAGCCTGTTACTCAGCAGAAGCAGGAGGAGAGCACACAGCTATTGGAGCCTGTTACTGAGCAGAAGCAGGAGGAGAGCACACAGCTATTGGAGCATGTTACTCGGGGCAGCAGGTGGAGATTAGAACAGAGGAACAGGAAGCAATCTTTCAACTGCTCACGACTGTGACTCAGGAACAGGAGGCCGTCACTCAACTGCTCGAGACTGGGACACAGGAACAGGAGGCCGTCACTCAACTGCTCGAGACTGGGACACAGGGATAGGAGGCAGTTATTCTCTGATCTGATTGTGATTCCCTCATTCCATTTTGAAGAGATTCCCCTTTCTGCAGTCTCTGCTCCTTTTGAGGGTCATGTTGCAGCTCCAGATGCTGTCACTACAGTCACCATGACTCATCCCAGTGGGTAACAAAAGCATCTGGCCTTCCTGAATTTCCACAGCAGCTTAAAGCACAGCCTCCAGGAAACGGTCCCCAGCTTTTCCACTAACGCTCCAAAACTAGAATTAACTCAAATGTCACTCAAGTGCAAGTGTGAAACAAGGTCTGGATCAGTAACAGTGGAAGTGATTCCTTGTTACTGAGCACATGATCAGCAGAGAGTGATTAACGCAGGCGTTCAATTGATTGACACAGATCAAGTTAGAAAGGTGTGCATCAAAACTTAAAAAACTCCACTATCCAACTTGGAGCACAGGGCAGGACACCGGGAAGTCAAATAAAACACACGCTATGCTTTTTGAACATTGTTTCTAAGCTGCTTAATGTTGGAAGCTGATGCTCAGTTTAAATACCAACAGTTTCAATAGCAACAAATGGGAGGGATTTGGGAAATAGACGGATGGAGAGAGACTCAGAGTCAGTGTTGTGGAAGGATGTGTTCACAGGTTTCAAAATGCTGAAGTGAAGACATTTCGATAGCATCAAGTAACATAGGCTGGTATTTCAGGCAATGGTGAATTAATAGTATACTGGTGTGAGTTCAGACAGAATCATGGACTCTCGGAGATGTACAGCACAGATACAGACCCTTCAGTCTATCTCGTCCATGCCGATGGGATATCACAAATTAAACTAGTCCCATTTGCCAACATTTGGCCCATAACAATGTAAACCCTTCCTCTTCGTGTACCCATCCAAATGCCTTTTAAATATTGTAATCATAACAGCCACCACCACCTCCACTGACAGCTCATTCCAGACATGCACCAATCTGTGTTAGAAAAAGTTGGTCCTTAGGTCTCCCCTGATATCCATGTCCTCTAGGTTTGCGAAAAAGTTCCTGGCTATTCACCCTGTATATGCCTCTCATACTCCAAGAAAAATCACCCCAACCTACTCACCGTCTCCCTATAGCTCAAATCCTGGCAGCATCCTTGTAAATGTTTTCTGACTCCCTACAAGTTTCACAATATCTTTCTGCTAGGAGGGAGACCACAATTGAATACAATACTCCAAAAGAACCAATTAATGTGCTGTACAGCAGCAACATGGCCTCCTAATTCATATAGTGAAAGCACTGACCAATAAAGGCAAGCATTCCAAATGGCTTCTACAGTATTCTGTCGAACTGTAACACAACCTTCAAGGAATTTTGAACCTACACTCCAAGACGTTATTGTTCAGCAACACTCCCGAGGACCTTACCATTAAGTGGATACATCATGCCCTGATTTGCATTTCCAAAATGCAGTTCCTCCCATTTTTCCACACTAAATATCATTCGCTGCTCCTCAGCCGATCAGCCCACCTGATCAAGATCTCATTGTACTCTGACGTAAACCTTCTGTGTTGTCCGCTACAACATCAGGTTTGGTGTCATTTGCAAACTAACCAACTGTCGCTGCTGCGTTCACACCCAAATGATCTATATAAATATTGAAAAACATTGGACCCAGCACTGATACTTGGCGCACACTACTGGTTATAAACCTCCAGTTCGAAAAGCAATCCTCCATCGCCACCCTCTATCTCCTACCTTCGAGCCAATTTTGTATCCACATGGCTAGTTTTCCATGTGCATTCCATGTGAAGTAACCTTGTTAACCAGTCTACCATGCAGAAAGTTGTCAACTGCCTTCCTGATGTCAATATCGGCAATGTGCACCTCTGCCTCAATGAATCCTCTTAGTCATTTCTTCAAAAAATCTCAGTCAATTTAGTGAGACACCATTTCCTATGCTTAAAGCTACGTTGACCACCCCGTATCAGTCCTTGCCATTCAAAATACATGTAAACCTTGCGCTTCATTATCCACACCAACAACTTGCCCATCACTGACGTCAGGCTCACTGGCTTTTCCTATCCATCCTTCTTAAATATTTTAAAGTAATGACATCACGTTATCAAACCTCCTATCTTCTGGCACCTCACCTTTGACAATCAATGATACAAATATCTCAGCATGTGACCCAACAATCCCTTCCCTAGCTTCCCACAGAGTTCTAGAGGACACCTGATCAGGTTCTGGGGACTTTTCCATCTTTACAGGCTTTACGAACTCCAGCATCTCTTCCTCTATAATACAGACACTTTTCAAGATGTCACTGTTTATTTCTGAAGTTCTTTAGTTTCCATATCCTTCTGCACAGTGAATACTGATGCAAGGTGCTTGTTTAGTATCGCCTCCATCTCCTGGGATTCTCCACATCGGCATCTTGGTGATCTCTAAGTGGTCCAAAACTCTCCCTCGTTACTCTTCCATCCTTAAAGTATTTGTACAGTCCCTTTGAATTCTCCTTAACCCTATTTTCAAATCTATCTCATGGCCCATTTATGGCCTCCGGATTTCCCTTTTAAGTGTACTCCTGCTGGCGATAGAGTCTTCTCGACAATCATTTTAAATCTGAATTCAGAGGCGGATGACGATGATATATCTAGTTTTGATTGTTGGAAAAACCCAACTAGTTCGCTGATGCCCTTGAAGGAAGCAAACAGCCATCCTTACCTGGTCCAGGTTACATGTGACTCCAGACCCACAACAATATGGTTAACTGTTAACTGCTCTCTGGGCAATTAGTGATGGGTAATAAATGCAGGCTAAACCAATTATACTCTCATCCCGTGAAAGAATACTGTAAAAACATCGACTCCTGATATCTCTTCATGACATATGCTTCCCTCTTATCCGTGACCAGGTCATCAATTTCTCCAGTCCTCCAGAATTCCTTACACCTACCCGCCTTACCCTTCACCCTAACAGGGGCATACTGTCTCTGGGCTCTTGACATCTCATTTTGAAGGCTTCCCTCTTCACACCTGACGCCTTATCTGTGAATAACTATCCCAATCAGTTTGGAAGTTAGAATCAAAGAGTCATAGAGATGTACAGCTTAGAAACAGACCCTTCTGTCCAACTTGTACATGCCGACTAGATATCCCAAACCAATCTAATCCCACCTGCCAGCATCCGACCCATATCGTTCCAAACCCTTCCTATTCATGTACCCATCCAAATGCCTGTTAAATGTTGCAATTGTACCAGCCTCCACCACTTCCACTGGCAGCTCATTCCGTACAAGTACCATCCTCTGTGTGAAAACATTGTCCCTTAGGTCACTTTTATATCTTTCTACTCTCACCCTAAACCTTTACCCTCTAGTACTGCACTCTTGGACCCCAAGAAAAAGACTTTGTCCATTAAATCCATCCAAGTTCTTGCCTAATATCATCAACTTAGCCTTCCTCCACGTTAAACCATTATCTGTTCGACCCAGTTCATCCTTTTCCATCTCTGTTTCAAAGTTAATAGAATTATGATTACTTGTTCCAAAGTGCTTCCCCTCTGATAATTCAATCTCCTGCCGTACCTTATTTCCCAAGGGTAGGTCAAGTTTATGTCCTTCTCTGTGATGGAGAGCATTGGACAAGCATCTCCAGCTTTGTGACTGTTCGTGGTTTCAACAGAATCTATGACTCATTGGACTGAATCAAACAATAATTTGTTTAAGTGATGTTTTCATTGAGTGTGACAGAGGCTGAACAAGGCTGAGCAAGTTACCTGGTGCTATCTTATCAAACTCCCCTCATTAACTAACCACCCTACCCCATGCTGTCCCGCTTATTCAATACCAGCCCGATTCTCCCACCCATCATGGCTGGAAGTACTCACCATCGCTCGGATACCACTGGATATTCCGTGATCCCTGGCATTGGTTCCATCTTCAAAAGGACAATTGTCACACGGTTGAGCTTTCTTAGTTAGAAGTTGCCTTGCACAGTTTATCCTGAGCACAGTAGATAAGGTGTTATTACACCACCGTTTTTTGACAGTGGTTTGGAAGTGCTGGTGGATGGGCTAGTACAAAGGTGGACCATTCTCTTCCCAGAGGGAACCACACCACCAGACCCACTGTGAGTGTTGCGAGCAGACCACCCAGATCAGTGCAGTATCTGCGGTCTGAGGAAATGTCCAGCAATACAGGACAAGCATCAATAAATTTCCCCGTTCTGTCAGAATAAGGGTCACTGTATTCTTTCTGCTCCCTCACACTCACTGTCTATTTGTTATAGCACCAACCACCGAACTAGGCTCATGCTCCACCACTCTCACTATTGCACTGTCTCTCCCTCTCTCTCACACACACAATTTCCCTCCACTTTCCCACCCACACTAACACTATGGACTGACTCCCTCCTGACACTTCACCATTTCCCCTATCACACCTACACCAACACTAAGAGCAGGGCCACACACTGCAACCTTGCCTCCCTCCCTTTGTCCCATCCCAGGAGTAACAGCCTGGAATAGGACAGAAAGGCTCAAGCCGCTGGTGGAGTGCCCGATATCCGCTCCCTCATCCCCCCGCCACATGGGGAGGACCCTGGTACGAGTCGGAGAGGACAGGGATGCCTCGTGTGGAGATTCTGAAACATCCACGTCCCACCGACCGAGTAAGGAACAATGTTCAGTGAAGGGCAATTCTCACTTTAAAACCACTGGCAGCTCCATTTCCCCCCGGGACAACTAAGAAGCCGTCCCCTGATGCCATCTCTCTTTTGTGTCGAGCTGGTACAAATGGAAACCCCACCGTCTCAGTGGGCACGAGGGTGGGCTCACATCACATCGTCAACACTACCTCCCAGGAAGGGAGCACGTCGGCTCCCTCCTAAACCTCCCCCTGTAAACAGCTCAGATACTGAAAATAATCTGTGACATTTACTGCTCTCCTCACTTGTCCTGTCATATTCAATAATCTGTCCTCCTATACATCCAGCATCCTGTGCTCCTGCAGCCCTTTTATAATGGTACAGATATTTTATATTGTCTGCCAATGTTATTCCTACCAAAGTGCATCATCTCACACTGCTCTGCATTGATGCTCATCTGCCATAAAACAGAACACTACACAAATTTGTCACTGCCCTTTTTGGAGTTCCACACTGTCCTCTACACACTTTACAATTATTCCAGGTTTGGTTTCTGCAAGCATTGTAATTGCCCTACAATCACACTCCACACATAAATACTGACTCACTCACTAGTGTGAACAAGCGCAATATGCACACACTCCCCAAGAACAGACTGAAAAATCTGACACACACCAGAGAGCAAGTGATATATTGACAAAGTAACTGGAGCAAGAGAAATACTGGCAGACACTCCATGTCTGTATTAGTGTCAGTTTATGAGTGAGTGTCTCTATGTCTCTTTGTTAGTGGGTGTTTATCTGTGTGTATCAGTGTGGGGCAAGTCTGACAGTTTCTGTGGTGTTAATGTGATGAACTATCCCACTGACATGAGTTTCTGAGATTGAGGTACTCCACCCAAAACTTTAACTTTCATTTCTGTCCACAGATGCTGACAGACTTGCTGCGCTTTCTGTCACTGTCAGTCTCTGTTGGTCTCCCCACCCTCTCTACAGGTGGTAATGGAGGGCGAAAATCATCAGGGATTCAGTTTAGGACGGACAGAGGGAGTGTCTCAGCTCACAGCACCATCCAAACTGAGAGCACCGTCAACACACATATACGCACACACACACACTACAAACACGCGCACACACAGACACGTACACAAGACATATACAGCTGCACACAGACACTTACACATAGATACACATACGCATAGCCACCCTACATACGCGCTTACATACAGTCACACACCCGACACACACATCCAGACGCAGAGAGCCACACAGACACAAAGAGACATACACACGCCCATGACACACACAAACACGCACACATATGCTTAGAATCATGCAGACATATATGCCTTCACGCACGCATGCGCATGCACTCACGCAGACACACACACACACCCGTAAAACACACACAGCCACAGGTTTCACCCGTTTCCTCATGCCCCCCCCCACCCCAACTTATCCCAGATCCAAACTTCCAACTCGGCACCTCCCTTTAAAACCCTACTACCTGTCCATCTTCATTCCAACTATCCACTTCACCCTCTACTCCAAGCTATCACTTTTACCCCACCTTCATTTAATTGTCGCCTTCCCAGCTACCTTACCCAAGCACCACCCACTCCCATTTATCGCTCAGCCCCAATGGTCCACAAGCCTCATTACTAATGGTGGGATTATGTTCAAAATTTCAACTTTCCTGCTCCTTGGATACTATCTGAAATTCTGTGCTTTTCCAGCACCACACTCTTTGATACAGACACATACGCACACAGAGATACAGAAACACACACACAAACACAAAGATAGCAATGCTACCCACACACGAAAATATCCACACTACCCCCACTGCCCACACATACACATACACTCACACACAGACACAGACAGCCAGGTATACACATTCAAACATGAACAATTCTAACACACACAAACACACACATTCCCACATGCACACACATACACTTACACACAGACACACGCACAGATAGACAGACATACACACTCAAATAAACATGCACACTAATACACACAGACATGCACACGTATGGTCATAGACGGACAGACACACTCAGCCAGCCACACAACTAATACACACGCATACACGCAAAAAGCATATGTACGTACATATATGCACAAAGAAACACACACAGACACAAACACAAACATACACACACACAGGCACACAGATAAACACTGATATACACATGCACACACACACAGACAGAGGCATACACACATTAACACATAGAAAACACCCTTGCACACAGGCACCCACACTCCTCACACACACGCAGAATCACAGATACACACAGACACACAAGCACTCGCACACACACACAAAACAAACACTTGTATTATCACACAGACACACAGAGATACACAGACACATGTACACACCGACACACACAAACACTGATACACAGACATGCACACATAGAGGCAGACATACATTGACGCACGCGCGCTTACACTTCCTGTAAAATGCAATGTTTAGTAACTTACTCTTCCATATAATCTTATGTGTGAGAAAGGATTGAAAAGTCCGAAAGCAGACAAGCAGAGTGTGGCATTGTATCACTTTAAACAAAAGTGGGACAATCAGATGGAGAGGGAGGGAGGGAGAAAGGCTTTGAACCCCATTTCAATGATTCACCCCCAAAACAAAAGAGTTCTGATTGCTCAGAGATGCTGAGAGAGAGTTACAAACATATAAACACACATTAATGCAGGAGCACACATAACATGCACAGAGAAATACATCCACACAGAGACACATAGAGACACACACAAATGGACAAGCGCAGACAGAAATATGCAGATAGAAGCTTGGACACACAAACGCAAATCGTGTCATCGAGTTATACAGGGGGTTTGGAAACAGACCTATCTGCCCATAAACTCAATGCTAACGATAACCTGAAACTCGACTATCCTCACGTTCCTGCGCTTGGATCTTATATTTCCAAAACCTCTCGTAATATTTTACTTTAAAAAGTCTACTAAATGTTGTGACTTTACCCACATCCATCATTTCTCAGGACGTTCACTCCATTTACGAACCAAGTGACGTGTAATAAAAATGCACTTCATGGATCCTGATTAAGTATATACAAGAACTCTGTGGGAAGCTCGGGAAGTGATTTCTGGGAATCTTGATGACATGTTCTTATCATCAATAGCCACAGGTAAGGTGCTGGAAGATACGATACGAGATGACCAACGTGGTGATATTATTAAACAAACTGGGAAGGAAACGCCAGGGAACAATAGACCAGTGAGCCTGACATCGGAAGTGGGCAAGTTGTTGGAGTGAATCCTGAGGGACAGGATGTACATGCATTTGGAAAGGCAAGGACTGATTAGGAATAGTCAACATGGTGTTGTGCGTGGGAAATCATGTCAAACAAATGCGATTTTTGTTCTGTTGAACTAACAAAGAGGATTGATGAGTCAGAGTGGTAGACGTAATCTATGTGGATTTCCGTAAGGCGTCCGACAAGGTTCCCCATGGGAAACTGGTTAGAAAGGGTAGATCTCACGGAATGCAGGACGAACTAGCCATTTGGATACAGAACTGGCTCGAAGATA
Organism: Chiloscyllium punctatum; assembly: GCF_047496795.1. Taxonomy (NCBI): domain Eukaryota; kingdom Metazoa; phylum Chordata; class Chondrichthyes; order Orectolobiformes; family Hemiscylliidae; genus Chiloscyllium; species Chiloscyllium punctatum. The sequence continues at coordinate 18,867,104 of NC_092757.1, read as the reverse complement.
GAAGGCAGAGGGTGATGGTGGAGGATTGTTTTACAGACTGGAGTCTTGTGACCAGTGGAGTGCCACAATGATTGGTGCTAGGTTCACTGCTGTTCGCCATTTATATAAATAAATAGGATGTGAAAATAGGTGGAATGGTTAGTACGTTCATCGATGACACCAAATCCTTACTACAGGGTAGGGAAGTCCACAACTAGAGGACATAGAATTAAGATGAGATGGACAAGATTTAAATGGGACATCAGGGGACTATTTTCACGCAAAGGCTGGTGCACATATGCAATGAACTGCCAGAAAAAGTGGTTGAGGCTGGTACAATTACAACATTTACAAGGGATCTGGGTGGGGGCATGAATTGGAAGCGTTTCGATTGATATGGAAGAAATGCGAGAAAATAAACTAAGTTAACTTACAAGAACTGGTTGGCACGAATGAGTTCAACCACAGGTTCTGTTTCTGCGCTGCACGTCTCAATAATTCATTGATCTAATTAATTATGATGTGCTTGTAACCTTCTTAGCCTTCCACCATATAACTAATTTTGGTGTAATCCGTAAACATGCTAACCATGCCTCCTATAATACTCATCTAAATCATTGATATAAGTGAAAACCAAAAGTGAATCCAGCACTACCCCGTGTGGAACGCCGCTGGTCACAGGCCTCCAGTCCAAAAGACAACCCTCCTCCACCAGCGTCTCTCTACTGTCAATAAGCAGAAACACTCGCACGCATACAGACATGCAGAGACACAGACACTTCTGTTTCTTTTTCAGTCAGAGGTAGATCTGTGCTGATTGATAAGGGGATCAAGGGTTGCATTGAGAAGGTAGGAACATTTTGTTGAGAAACATATCAGTGATGATCGAACAGCTGATCAGACTCGATGGCCCAAACAGTCCAGTTCATGGTTTACACTACCGGAAATGTTGACCCAAGAGAGCAGTGGAGGCTGAGTTTGATAAATACTTTAATGAACAGAGTCAATGGGAACGTGGGATAGGTTTGAGGGGCTGGATGGTCGCCATCTTTCCAATTGGTTGCGCCCTCATTTCTAAAATAAAAGAGAAGATAACTTGCTCTGAGATTCATACACTTTTAAATTTAGAGGTTCCACCGTTTAAAGTTGAGAAACGGCTGTTCCCATCTCCTTATGATTGTGCTGTCTGTGGTATTCTCATCCCCCGGGAACAATGAAGACTCGGTCATTAAGATATTCAAGTCGAACTTGACTGACCTTTGTTGGACAAGGACGTCAGTGTTTATTGACAATAGACAGGAAAGGGCTTTTCACTCGCAAACAGACCAGCCAGGATCTTTAAAAACTGAGAGCCGGCTGGAGCGCCTATCCCATGTTCTTTCACTGCACCCATTCAGGCTGTTAGAATGGAAGAGGGAGACCCCATTAAGCAAGTCAGTTTCACTGCAATGTGGCTGGAGGAGATCATTCTGCCCCTCTAATGAGATACACAGGAATAGAATGAAGGAGTTGGACATAGTGTAATAGAGATATGCATCAGGAAAACAGACTCTCGTCCAACTCAGCCTTTCCAATCGGGTATCCGAAAGTAATTTAGTCTCATTTGCCACCATTTCGCCAATATCTCTCTGAATCATTCCTTTCCATATATCCATCTGGATTATTTTTACTTGTTGAAATCACACCAGCCTCCATCACTTCCTCTGGCAGCTCATTCCATACACGCATAATACGCTGTGTGAACAAATTGCCCCTTAGTTCCCTTTTATATCATTCCCCTCTCACCTTAAACCTATGGTCTCCATTTCTGGATTCCCTTACCCCAGGGAAAAGACATTTCTTATTTACTCTATCCGTGCCGCTCAAGATTTTATAAACCTCTTTAAGGTCCCCTCTCAAAGACAATAATTTATTTTAATGTGTAGTGACTGCAGCAATTTTTCAACGTAGCACAAACAGCCAAAAATGAAATTAATGATGAAGATTATTGTTTGTGTTAAATGGATGAATGCTCATCAAGCTAACCGAAAACCTCCCCTCCCCCTCAGTGCCTGTCTGGTGAAATTTGAGCACATTACTGATATTGCAGAATGGTTCTATTACTGCATCTAAAAGACAACATTTTTGACCTGGCAGCAATCCCGTCAAACGTTAGTCTATATTCAGTGCTCATCTTTTAAACTGTCAGGCACCTGGATCATTAATGGTACGAACTCAACCTGATGATATGACAACAAATGGCCTGAATGGAGGACCGCTTAGCTCAGGAACAAATCGACAACCAACTGCACAGTATAGCAGGAGGCCATGTAAATATTCTAAGGGAGCCCTAGTTAGTACCAGGAAATATGGAGTAGAAATAAATACTTGTTTTCAGGTTGGAAAGCTGTAACTAGTGGAACTCCTGAGGGATCAGTGTGAGTTTCTGAAGAGTTTACAAGGTAGATTAATGGTTTGGTGAAGTGGCCAAATGTATTGGTGTTTGCTCGTACACCGGATAAACATTCAATAAGATGTGAAGGGGAGGCAGAGAGTCTCAATGAGGTACAGACAGGGCAGGGTCGTGAGCAAACTTTACGCACAAAATAAATGTAAAATGTCAGTGATGGGAATTTTGTTTTGGAGGAAGCATAAAATAACAGTAAATTATATAACTGGAGGCAGAATGCAGAATTCGGTGGTACAAAGGGATTCGTGTGTCCAGCTACATATTTCGCAACAAGTTCGTCTATAGATGCAGCACGTGATTTGGAAAATAAATGGAATGATACTTTATCTTGCAAAGGGTATTGGGTATGATTTTAAGGTTGTTTTACTGCATCTGGACAGGGCAATGCTGAGACGACATCTAATGTACTGTGTGTTGGCTGTGAATTCCACTGAAGTAAAAAAAAACAAACGCCTTCTGAAACTTGGTTCTCTTTACTCGTTCTTGCGATGAAGGCGTTATGAGATTTTTTAAAATTAGATTACATACAGTGTGGAAATAGGCCCTTCGGCCTAACAAGTCCAAACCGACCGGCTGAAACACAGCCCACCCATTCCCCTACATTTACCGAACACTACGGGAAATTTAGCATGTCCAATTCACCTAACCTGCACATCTTTGGACTGTGGGAGGAAACCGGGACAAACCCACACAGACACGGGGAGAATATGCAAACTCCACGCAGTCAGTCACCTGAGTCGGGAATTGAATCCGTGTATCTGGTGCTGTGAGGCAACAGCGCTAACCACTGTGCCACCGTGCCGCCCATTAGGCTTTGAACGATCAGAGGTTTAGGACTGACAATGAGAAATGTTCTTACTGACCATATACGATTTTGAGCGAGTGAATACCTGATGAATATTTTATCTTCTATGGAAGAATAAGACTGGGGAAGTAATTTAAGGATAAAATGCATTCATTTAAGTACGGATATTATGAAGATATTAAAAGTTGTATTATAAAAGTGTACGGGAACATAGAAGCACATCTTCAAATCTAATGGGGCGATTTTTTATGAAAGAAATAGCTGTGTGTCCGACAGCAGCAAAGATGTACCTACATGGAGCAGGGAATGTGATGGAGTTGTACCGTTCAGACACTGTTCAAAGAGACCTCATCGGGTCCATTTTGCGACTGGATAACGTTAATATGTGATTCAACTCAGAGAGTGGGGAAATGTAACCTTCCTGAAAAGGAACAGCCGGTTGCTCCCTCTCTCTCCGTCTTCCTTATTCCAGCAATGTGTGTGAGCTGAAAACTCCTAAGTCATCTTTACCACTCATGGAAGATTCCTTTCGAGGAATCACTGGAATCACATCACTGCCTGACATATAGGGAATTTAGCTAAATGTACCTGTTCCAGGAAGTTATTCCATCACCAGTAGCTTGTAAGAGCAGAATAGCTCCATAAGCTGAATGGTATTTGGAACAATCACTCATGTTTCCTGTCATTCTGACTTCAATTAATATTTGGTCAAAGTTCTTTCAAGCTAACTCTCTGCAGTGATTTTATTTTTCAGTTTGTCATCAAACGTGTGCATCTGTCAGTATTTTTAGAGAGGGAAACATCGGTACGCAGATTTGCACTTTCCAAAATGTTTGTCATTCATCTTTCCATCGTAGTTTGAGTAATTTTGTTTCGGTCATAAACTTGTCAATTGTAGCAGATTAATGAATTCTACCTGATTTGTTCCTAATTCTGACTCAGTCTGAGACCTATATTGTTGGTCATATCACCAAGTTATTTATATTAAGATTTACAGTGATCAGTGGAAGCATGGGACGAGGAAAGGGAATAGTGACCTAAACTATTGATTGGTGAGCCTGACGTGGGCACGTTGTTGCAGAGGATTCTGAGGGATAGGATTTACATGCATTTGCGGATGCAACTACTGATTAGGGATAGTCAACATGGCTTTATGCATGGGAAATCAAGTCTAACAATGTTGATTGCGTTTTTTGAAGAGGTGGCAAGAAACAATGAAGGCCGTCTGGTAGACGCTATCCATACAGTCCTCAGCAAGGTGTTCAACAGGATTCCACAAGGCAGACAAGTTAGTAAGGTTAGGTGATAAATGGATCCAAGATGAGCTAACCAATCGACTACAAAATTAGAGTGAAGGTAGGAGTCAGATTTTCAGATTGGAGCACTGTGACCAATGGTGTAACACAAGGTACTGAATCCACTGCATTTTTCATTTGTATAGATGATTTGGGTATGAAGATTGGCCTTTTTATTATGTTTATAGATGACATCAAAATTGGAGGTGCAGTGGCCAGCAAGATTTACCTCTGAGTTTAATGGAATCTCGATCAGATGGGCCAAGGAGGAACAAATGGAGTTAAATTTAGACAAATGTGTAGTGTTGCATTTTTAATAAGATAAAACGGGGCATGATTTACATAATTAATGGTGGAGCCCTGGGGAGTGTTGTCGAACAAAAGGGTGCAGGCTCATAGATCTTTGGAGATGGAGTCGCAGGTAGACAGGGTGGGGATGAAGGGGTTTGGGATGCTTGCTTTCACTGGTCCGTGCATTGAGTATGCGAGTTGGGAGATCATGTTTCGACAGGTCAGGATAGTGGTGAGGTCAGATTTAGAATATTATGTTTAATTCAGTTCTATCTGCTGTAGGAAGGCTGCCTTTAAACTTGAGAGGGAGCAGAAAGGTTTTACAATGATATTGCCGAGCATGGAGGGAATGAGCTACAGGGAAAGGGTTGGCAGACTAAGGTTTGTTTACTCTGGAGCAACGGAGGCCGAGGTGTGACATTATAGAGAGTTATAAAATCGTGAGTGACATGGACAATCTGAATAGTACGGTCTTTTTCTCAGTACCCGGGAGTCCAAAACTATAGGATAAAGGTTTAAGGTGAGAGGAGAGAGATCGTAAATGGACAAAATTTTCATGCAGATTGTGGTGTATGTATGGAATGAGCTGTCAGAGAACGTGATGGAGGCTGATACAGTTTCAACATTTAAAAAGCTTCTGGATGTGCATATTAATAGGAAGGATTTAGAGGATATGAGCCTAATTCTGGCTTCACAAGAATGAGGGAAAGCCATCAAGCCCATCAAAACTGGGCAAGTAGAGGGTCAGTCCTTTCAGTCCCTCCCGGCGGTTACACAGAAAGACAAGGACTCTGCTCAGCCCCACACGTCACTTACACGGGATCTGAACGTGACCATTCTACACCTGGAGTCACTTAGAAAGGAAAAGGAAGCGGTCACTCAGCTTCTCAAGTGACTAACACAGGAACAAGAAGGTGTCAACACATAAACACATAGAGCAGGAACTGCACAGAGGGACTGTCCCATGTTATTCCCCGTCATTACCCAAATTACATCCGTGTTGTGTTAGCGTGGTTGTTTGGCAGTGGAAATGAAGCCATTTTTAAAAACAGTCTCAAAAGCATCTTCCACAGCTGAGTGATGTTCTTTCTGAAAGTCAAGTGGGTGAGGAATGGCTAACTGTTTCAGACTGAAGGTATTATAACTTCTGGCAGGATTGTGAACAATGTAACGTTGAGTGGAGGCTCACACAGTAACTGCGCATTAAAGTGCATTCAGAGCCCGTCAACGGAAATGAGGGTTCTGCACAGGCGTGTAAACTATTGGGAATCGAGCATCCTGTGGGAAATCTGGAAATTCTCACCTTATCAATGGCTGTTTGAAACATCATAATGAGTGTCTGTCCATACCCATCAAGTTTCAACTTCTTATTCTTTCACAGTGCTACAGGTTAAAGACATAGTTACTGCACTACCTCCTGATTGTACTATCATGCCAGGGTTTGGTCTGGTGAAAATCATTTGCACTGTCTCGATGCCATAGAGATCATTATTTATAAAGCACGACTGACAAGGGGAGCATTTTTTGTCCACCAATGATTGCTCTTGATTGTGAGGCCATTTGTAAAGACAATATAGAGCCAACCATATTGTTGTAGGTCTGCAGTCACACTTAGATTCTTTACCAAAGGCTATCAGTGAAATAATAAAAGAAATACTAATGTCTTATTGTTGATATAAGTAAAATGAGGTTTCATTCCAATGTTTGTCATACGAATTTAAGTTCTATCATTGGCTCTGGTAGGATTTGAAACAATGTCTTTAAAGCCAGAACTTGTGCCTCTGAATTACCCATCCGGTGACATTATTACTCTGATATTGGGTCCCTATTATGAAATAACTGGAGAGACAAGAACAAGCTTATAGTCAAGATATTTGTATCTGAAAGACTGATCAGAAAAGAACTGGAGCCATAAAATTCGAAGTTAACAAGGGGACAGGTGACTGCTAATTCAGCCACAGTACTGAGGCTGAGAGAATACAGAGACACATAACAGTTCAGGGGTAAAGGAAGATTTAAGTGTCTGAATAGCCTTGTTCCTTCTTAGATATTTATGAATGAGGAGTCTGAAATTGATGGATAGGTGTTTGTGACTGAAACTAAGGATAACAGTTTATGTATTCGTTAAATATAAATAACTGAAATAGCAATAACCTCCACCATTGTTTATAGAATTGACAGGTATAGGCTTACAAGGAACACCAACAACAGTGAGGATGGGATAGTAACCTGCCTGAAAAATCATCAGTACGGCTTCTATCAGCAACTATAACCATGGCCAATCTCGAACAAGATAGTAAAGACACAAGGATAAACTCCTTTCCATTATCAGAACATTCCAGTCTAATGTTCTCAGATTCTGATCCATCGTTGGAACATTCCAGTCTATTGTTGAAAGATTCTCTTTCTCTCCCTCTTTTTGTCCTGCAGATCCAAATCATCTTGTGGATGAAGCTATTGCTGATACAGTGGGATAACAGGTTGAAGGACGCCCCGCATTAATAGAAGAGGAAACCCTCCAGTGACGCAATTATGTTCCATGGAGACTGACATCAATCACCGGCACTGAACAAACAGCTCCAGTTACCCTCCATTCACTATAACACTCATATGCCACAATAATACTTGGTCGGGGTGGGATGTTGACAAAGCTGACTATTGGGTAAATGGCACATCTCCAATTGCAAACCTAGTGGGGAGGCAGAGAACTGATGCTTTCTCTTCACAAGCTCGATAGTTCTACTGTGTTTTGGGAGAGTTGGAATTGCTGGGCTGCCGAGGCCATCTGTGTCTGTTCACGAACACTGCTGCATCCTTTCGTTTCATTTATTTATGTTTTACTTCGACATTTATCTGGCCATCACTTAATGGCTTAGGCAGGGTTAGGCATTTTTGAGAGGCTCCTACAGTGCCATAGACAGTGTAGATACAGTCTATTCCTTGTGGTCCTTGCAGCCGCGGCCGAGTCCTGTGGAGCGATGGTCAAACTCTCACAGAACCAAGATTCTAAGTTTTACCTTTCGCCAATTATTGCTGGGGTCTCAGCAGGGTTGGAAGGTAATAAATCTCTGCAGGATGTTGCACACTCTCTCTGAAATTTCTCTCAGAATTGTCTTTTGATGTGCTTTCCTCCTGGATTGGAGAACTGCTTGTGAGACAATCTGTTTCCTGAATGTGCTTTTGACAAGGGTGTGTATATGGGATGTGACCATATTGGAACAGTAACTGTTCAGCAGTTAAATAAACTGTTGTCCTGTTAAGTTTTCCAATAGTTATTCCAAGTTCCTCTTGTTGTTGCTGTATTTTGTCGACTGTGTTTGAATAGATTGTGTTTTGCTTAAAGTTGAATATTTCGACCAAGTGAATTGTATCTGAATGAAATCACCTCGCATTTACCTTTAAATAAGAAAGTGTTCGGATCGAGACTACCTTTTCCATGTGCATTGAGGAGATCTGCTCGGGTCAATAATAAGAAGGATAGATATTTAAGTTTTACTTGGGTAATTACTTAATGGACAACACGTTTCAGAAATATGGGGTTTGACAGCAAAATGTGCTTTGCTGGTGGAGTGATAGCTCGACTAGGAAATGGACCGGATACTTAATCCACCTCACAGACCTAGCCCAGACATGTATAAGCCACGTATGGAACACTGTACATACCAGGATCAGTACAAACCAGCAATCTGCCCAGGATGGAATACTGTTCAGACTAAGCTCAATACAACACAGCGATCTGTCCAGGATGGAGCACTGCGTAGACTAGGCTCAGTATAACCCAGCAAACTGTCCAGGATGGAATACTGTGCAAGTTTCACCAGTTCACAAGCTATCCCTTCAATACGAGGAGCAGTACAGACCACACTGAGGCATTGATTCAGAAACCCAGATGAAATGGTCTGTCTAGCATGGAATGCAGTCTGCAGCCCAAACCAGTGTCTTGCTCTACAAATGCGGACAAGGTACCTGCTCAGTATTACACCTGTACAGTGGATAGCAGTGAAGTGATCTGTAAACTAGGAGCGGTTAATGTCCCAGCATGTCGGGCTGTGTACACCACCCCAGTGCATTGCTCCATAACACTGTGACAGATCATTTCCCAACGTGAGGAATCTTACAGCCCATGCTGGAAGTGACAACATGTGCAGTTCCCATCCATTTCCAGCTCCATATCTCCATTGTGCCATGAAAACCGGTGCTGTGGGTATAAACATCACTGCCACAGAGAGATGGTACGGGGGAGGGTTGTGGAGAGATAATTTTAAATACCAATAAGCAAAAGGATTTTGGGAAAAAGAGAAAAGGAGATTGAGAGACAAATTCATGGAAGATCAGAGGTTTCAGAATGCTGAAATAAAGATAATTCGGCAACATCTTGCAATATGAGCCAATATGCTCAGGAATGATGGGTGAACGGAATATCAGTGTGAGTTCTGATGTTGGAGATTTTGATGAGCACTTGTTTTGCAGCTTTATAACTGGGAGTGGGCTCAGCAGAGTCTTCGACTTATTGGGCTGAATCTGGCAATAATTTGTCTCAGTGACTTTTTTTCTGAGTGTGACAGAGGGATTGTGTGGCACGAGGCTGAGCTAGTTTCCTGGTGATATCTTATCGAACTCACTTCATTAACTGCCAACTCCACTCCATGACGTCCGTATCATTCAATAACATCCAGATTCCCCCACCCATCATGGCTGGAGGTACTCACCATCGCAAAGATGTCCCTGGATATTCTGGGGTCCTTGCACGGCTGCCATCTTTAAAGACCAACAAACTCATGTTTGAGCTTTCTCATTTTGGATCTGCCCTGCATGGCAGATAAGGGGCCATTGCACCATGTTTTGTCGACAGGGGCAGATGGATTGGCTACGACAGACAGGGACCATTCTCTTCCCAGATTAGGCACACCACCAGATCCACCAAGCACGGTCTAAGTTCACCAACCCAGATAAGTGCAGTATCTGCAGTGTGAAGAAATGCGCAGCAATACAGGACAAGCATTAATAAACTCGCCCACTCTGTCAGGAAATGGATCACCGTATTCTCTTGTTCCCTCACACTCACTGTTACAGCACCTACCACTCTCACTACTGCATGCAGCACCTTCCCTTCTTCTCTGACTTTCTCTGTCTCTTTGTCTGTCTCCCTCTGTCTGTCTGTCTCTCTTTCTCATCTTTGTAATACCCCCACAAGGTGGTAGAATATTCTGGATCATGCCGATTATAGAATGTTCAGATAATGTTCCAAACAATTCCCATTTTCAGAAAAAAAATGTCGATGTTCCCGTATGTGACGCATAAAGCGAAGAATTAGAAATGTACTTTTTTCAAATTGCATATAATTCAAATTCATAATGAGACTATTCAGCCGTTCAAACGTGCTCTAGCATTTAATAAGATCGGGGCTGATTTGATGGTTTTCTCAGCTCCATGCTAAAGGAACGTTCAGCCATTCAACCCACTAACCAGACGACACTCAGGCACTTCTACCCTGGTTTTCTTCAAACGTTTTTTTGGGCCTTACCCACGGGAACAGACTCTCCTAATAATGTATTCCATCAGCTCTATACTTCTCCACAACGGCAAGCACATTTTACACAGACCCATCAAAAATATGTTCTTATTTCATTATTGTTGATATCCAATCACAACTCGTCACTCTGGTTACTTCACTTCTCTCACCTCAGCCAAAGACAGTTTTATATCATTAGTCTCCTTATAAAATACAATTTCTGGCAGAGAACATTTTTGTCTTCAGCCGTTAACTTGACCGATATCTGAATTGCATCTTCTTCCCTTGTTATGAAAGTTTCTCTTACCCGTTGTCTGTGACTGTTTCTGTCTGAAGCAGTGACACAGTCTCCCGCTCAGTTGGCTGGACGTCTGGATTGTGATGCAGAGGGAGGCCAACAACGCAGGTTCAAGTCCCCCCGACAGAGGTTCCATGAAGGGGACGCTCTCTCACCCTCAACCCATCACCCGAGGTGTGGTAACTCTTAGGCCAAACCACCACGAACGGTCTCTCTCTCATGACAAAGCAGCCCCATGGTCATCTGCAACTGTATTCTATCACTGTTAACATTTTAAAATGCCTTCTATGTTATAATTTCGTTTTGCATTATATTCCTGGATGTTCTGCTGCCATTTCATTTGTACCGATGTCAACATTTCCACCACACTGCACATTCCTGCCCATTTCACGATAATCCTTGACTCTGTTGTTATTTACGAACCTTCTGTCTGTGCTTCAAAAACATTCAATATTTCAATATTTCTGCCTCTAATGCTCTGCGGAGAAGGGAGTTCCAAAGACTCAAAACAATTCGAGAAAACAAAAATTACTCTCATCAGATGTGTGAGGTATTTTTGGCTCCATTCCTGAGAAAGGATATAATTCCACTGGAAACAGTTCAGAGATGTTTCCCTTTGTACCCTTTGTACTGTTTCTTTTCTGGAAGTCCTCTCCATTGAATAGCAGCCTGCCTTTTGATTCTCAGTGTCATCCTCAAACTCGGATGTATATTGCACCCGCCCTCTCCTTCAGGCTACCAGTATAGATTAACTAGGAGAGAGTGACGACTGCAGATGCTGGAGTGCCAGATTTGAAAAATGTGATGCTGGAAAAACATAGCAGGCCAGGCAACATCCGAGGAGCAGGAGAATTGACGTTTCGGGCATAAGCCTGAAGAAGGACTTATGCCCAAAACGTCGATTCTCCTGCTCCTCGAATGTTGCCTGGCCTGCTGTGTTTTCCAAAACCACATTTTTCAACTACTGGCATAGATTGTAAATAACTGATGCCATCGGACTGATACCTGTGGTACTCCAGCAGATACACTTTTATCATAACCATCCATTAATCCTTATTCTCCGATTTCTATGTGTTAACCAATCGTCATCCCATGCTCATACGTTATCCGTCAGACTATGAACTTCTGTCTTGTGTGAGAACCTTTATTTTGTGATACCTTGTGGAAAATCTCTGGAAAGCAACGTGTCCACCAGTTCCCCTTTATCAAGTCTGCTTGCTAAGTTCTCAGGGATTTCCAGAAATACATTGCATGATTTTAAATGGCAAAATATAATTTCTCATTCACAAAATGACACTCTGAGTGAAGCTTTTCTCAATGTCCATGCTGGCCAGGGTTTCCAAAATAAATTAGTCCCATCTGCTTGCATTTGGCCCGTATGACTCGAAATGTTTCCCATCCATGTTTGTCAAAATGTCTTTTAAATGTTACGGTTGTACATGCATCTACCACTCTTCCTCTGGCAGCTCATTCCACACCTACACCACCCTCTGTTTAAAAGCATTGTTCCTTCATCCCTTTTAAATCTTCCCCCTTTCACCTTAAACCTATGCTTTCTATGGTTGAACTCACCCATCCTGTGGAAAAGACCTTGGCTGTTCACCCTATCCATGCCTCCCATGATTTTCTGATTTCGATGTCACCCAGCAACTTCCTTCATTCCATCTGATACTAACTTCAACATCAAGTATTTAAAAATAAACATCGCATATCTGAAAACAAATACTAAAAGTGACTGGTAAACAACACACAGTCCAAACTTCATATTGTGATTTGCTTTTCTTTTTGTTACAATACTGAGGCAGCATGAAACTTTTACTAGTGTCAATAAGTAGTCAAACACCTGAATTCCTTTTTACGAAGGGGGTGATGGACTTGACAGTGAAGACTTATTTCTGGCCAGTTCACATTCTCCCTCCTGACCTCCCTATGACCATGTCTGGTTATGTCTCCTTCTCTTGCACTCAAGAGAAGGAACCCCTTTCCCCCATTCATATCTTAATTGAAAACCCGTTTTACATCATCTCGTTCACCACTGCTAAACGTCCGTTTATCTGTTGCCACATCGTCTTTTCCCTGTCATCCATCCCCCACCTCTGGCATTTGATTACAAGCCCATTTTCCAATCATTTTCAGTTCGGAAGAAGCATCATACGTGACTTGAAACCCTAACTCTGCAGATGCTGCCAAACCTGCTGAATTTCTGCAGAAATGAAGAGGAACAGCACAAATGTTCAATTAAACAAAAAATTATGGATACTGGACCTAAAAATGCAAACATTGCTGGACATACAGGGAGAATTAAATCACAGATATTGCAGATATTGCAGATATAATTGGGTTATCACGTGATGCTGGAAACAACAGCTGCAGCAGAAACAGAATTTTACTCAATCATAGTGTGAAACCTTTTCCTGAGGATAATCCCTCAGTCGACCATTACCATCAATACAATCCATGTTTAAGTGACGAGTGTGTGTGAACATACCAGAGTCAGAACTATGTGTACCTAAACTTGATGATACCTCGTTAAAGCTGCCGCACTTGACTGGTTACACTCCAAACAACAGAACTCACATCTGATAGAGTGGGAGAATTGATCCCAATTCAAACAGATCATATCTAAAATCTGCAGTACTGCTACATCCAGGGATAAAGTTCTATGGAACATTAAACAACTTACTGGTGGAGAGGACTCCTGAAATATCTCTATCCTAAGTAACGGAACAGCCCGGTATATCCGTGTAAAAAAAAACAAGGATGTAGTTTCTACACCGTCCGCAGCCAGAAGTGTAGAGTTGATGATCCACCTCATCCTCGCCACGATGCCCTCAGAATCTCAGATGACAGTCTTCAAGCAATTCGATTCGCTTCCCGTGACATGAAGAAACAGCTGAACACAGAAGTTACGACAAAGGCAATGGTCCCTGACCCCATTCCTGCAAGAGGACTGAAGACTTGTGCTGCACAAGCCGTGTCCCTGGGGAAGCTGTTTCATTCCAGCTCCAACTCTGACATTTCCCTGATAATGCGCAAAATTACTCAGTTATGTCCAGTCCCCTAAGACGGAAATCATTATAATCTGACCAATAACCACCCCAACTGTCCCATCACGATACGAGTAGGAGGCATATCCGACAGAGCTAACGAGTAGCTCAGAAATATCCTGCTTAGTGTGGTTTCTGATAGATTCCCATGTGGAGATGGTGCTGCTGTGGAAATGTCATTGAATTACTAATCCAGACCAGGCCAATGCTCTGGCAGTTGGTGGAAGTAAAAGACAATTAATATAACATCGTGTTGTAAAATCTGGTCAGTAGTAGTGACCTTGAAGCCAACTTGTAAACACCAATTTCCTTCCCCAATATACTTTGACGAAGTGAATCACCCCTGCTTTCCTGGTCTTGCCTATAAGTAACTCCAGATACACAGATATGTGATACACTATTCAATGGTCCCTAAATTGGCAAAGGAAGATGCTCAATAGCATCAAACTGCTCTGAGGTCTTAAAGGGTAAAGCTGGACACAACACCCGGCACCAGCGTCAGTTTCAGAAAAGGGAATGGGACACATAGTCTTGATGACACTGCAGAGGCCTCCTTACTAACATCTGAGAGCTTCTGAAAATATTTACCGAGCTTTCCCAGAAACTGCACAGAAACATCGGGATAGGAATAGGCCATTCATCACACTGAGCCTTTTCCCCATTCTAGCTCATGGAGGAAATCGCCTCAATTCAATTTTCCCTTACAATATACATATCCCGTAACGTGATTAACCATCGGCAAAATATAAAATAGGAACTGCCTTCATAGAGGTTTCTACCCCATTCATTACAATGACAGCTGGTCCTTTATCTCCACACCAGAAGTCTGTTATCAGCAACCTTTTACTGCCTTGGTTTCCACAGCCTGATCTGGGAGAGAATTCCCGAGGTTCGCCAGTTTCTGAGTGCAGACATTCATTCTCATCTCAATGCAGAATGTCTAGTCTGCACCTAACACAGTTGCCCATGGTTTTAGACATCCCAGCCAGGGTAATTATCATCCGTGCTTCCAATCTGTCTCACCCTGTCAGAGTTTTATATATTTCACTGAGAGCTCCACGCACATTCCTAAACACCATGGAATATAGGCCCAGTCGCATCAAACTCTGCTCCCACGACAAGCCTGTCATCCCAGAGATCAGTCTGATCATACTTCACTGCTCTCCCTCAATGTTAGGTTTGTCCTTTATTAGGTAAGGTGACCAAAACTGCATACAATGTTTGAGGTGGGGTCTCACGAAGGTCCCCTACAGCTACAGTAAGACACCCTTACTCCTGGATTCAAATGCCCCTGAAATGAAGGTCAACACATTATTTATCTTAATAACTGCTTTCTGTTCCTGCAATATTGCTTTTAGTGACTGATGTAAAGGGAGATCCAGATGCTTTTCAATGTTATATCTCCCCAATTCCTGGGTCTATATACCCTGGTCAGTGTGCCAATGCCGTTCCCACTATTCACTTCTGGGTTCAGAACTCACTGCCCTGCATGGACCTCGGAGGGCTGCACAGAAGGAAACAAATAAAGGAGCATAAGTCCCTTTATAGATCAACATTTTAGAACCAATCCCTTTTCAAATGGCCGGCTGCAGTTCTATATATTCAACGAAGTGCACAACATCACATCTACCCATACTGATCTGCATCTGCCAAATGCTTACCCATTCACTCCACTTGTCTCAATCAAATTAGAGCTTTTCTACATCCTCCTCACCAACTGACAATGCAACATGGTTTAGTGCTGTCAGCAGGCTGGGAAATATTGCATTTGGTTCCCTCAACCAAATGTTGGATGTGTGTTTGGAATAGCTGGGGCCCAATCCCCGATCCCTGTGATACACCATGAGCCTTCGTCTCCAATAAAAGGGTCCTTTTATGCTGGTGTTTCTGGTTCAAGGGCTCCGTTGCTGGAGCTTGTACACTCTGACTTGCTTTTTCCGCTGGAGCTTGTACACTCTGACTTGTTTTTTTCTCCTTATTTTCTCCCCCTCTCTTTTATCTCTGTAACTCACTGACCTTGTAGCTTGGACAGCATCAGCAGCAACGAGAGCCCAAACTTGCAGACTTTGAGTGGCCTCAGGGCATGGCTCTCGAGAGGTCTCAAGCGGAGCAGTGTAAGAACCTTGAGCTGGGCCCAGTGCAGAGAAGAGTGTGCCCCTGCTTACTTTTCCGGAGCAAGCACAGGACCTTGAATTGGCGACTGCTACATCAGCAGAGGCAATGTGTGTGAGGTCGGCCCAGTAGCATAAGGTGATGCTGCAGGATCGGGAATTCGTTGTTGGTTAGGTGCTGCGCTGGTGCTGATGAAGTAGACGGTGGAAAGGCATCATGGAATCATCGATGAGATGGGCACAACAGTAAGAGACATGTCTCTGACATTGTTGGGTCTGGCACTGAGGGCGACTAGGCGGTTATGGAAGAGTATTGGCCCAACAGAAAAGATGGCACCAGAGGATCAGCAACTTCAATGTTGGTGGCCTCTGGTGTCGATGGTGATGAAGCTAGTGTGAGTGATAGCGGATACAGGTGTCACCGATAGTAAGGAGATGACTCAGGACCCACGGACTTTCTTCCAGCTACACCTTTCTTTTTTTAAGATGCAATATTCAAATTATTTATAACGGTGCCAGTTTGAGGCAGAAATTTCTTGTATTTATGCTGTAAAATACACATGAGAGTAAACTCAAAATCTATATCAAAATATTCCACTCATTGTTTCCTGCCAGCTATGCCGTGCTAAGGCCATGTTCATATGTTCGCCCTAGTTCCATAAGATGCGATGCTGCACACTAGCCTTGGGACTTTACTGAAAAACATTCCAAAAATTCAAATAGATTACATCCATTGCTTCACCATAATTAATCTACCAGCCAGTATCTCAAATATGATTCCCATTTCATAAATTTATGCTGACGTTGTCTATGTTCATTACTTTCAGTCCCACTATTTTCTACAAAACTATGTATTTGCTAATTTCATTCTCTTCCTTTTTTTCACCTGACATGGGTTTCCTGGTCGTGCTGGGTAGTTTTATTTTTGTTTTGTTGATGTTTTGCTCTGTGAAGACAGAATTGAAGTATTTGCTTCACGCTTCTGCCATTTCCCTGTTTTCCAGTCTCCATTCTCTGGTTTCGGATTGTAATAAGCTCCTATTTTTCGTTTACTTCCATAATGGCATACATTTGGAAGCTATTGCAGTTGAGTCGCATAATCTTTATTAATACGTGTTTTCAGAAACCCTGCAATTTCTGCCTTAGGCTGCTCAATAACGACCTTTTCACAATCATATAATCAGAGAAGGAGATATTCTACAAAATCAGAAATGCATCACGATCTACACTATTCCCACTTTCCTACATGCAGCCTGTAGCCGGGAATTTTATAAGAGTTTGATGCTGATGCATGTATTTCTTAACGGTTGTGAGGTGACCCACGACAACTCCCCTCTCAGAGAGTACATTCCAGACCACAACACACTCTGGGTGAAAAACATTTTTTCAATCAGCTCTAAACCTCAAAGGCTGCAGTTTAAATGTCTTATCTCTTGTTCTTGGCCCTTTGACTAAAACAAACAGCTGCTGTCTATCTCCCCTCTCCATGCCCCGAGTAATCCTAGCCTTCTGAATCACCTCCCACTCAGCCCTATCTACTCTAAAGTAAACAACCCGAGCTTATCCAATCTCTCTTCATCCCTGATATTCTCCATCCCAGGAAACATCCCGGTGGATCTCCTCTGTAACCCCTCCAGTGCAATCACATTCTTCCTGTAATGTAGCTCCCAGAACTGCACACAGCATTCTATCTATAGCCTAACAAATGGTGTGCTTAGATCATGTTACGTACGCCTCGATGAGTAAACAAAATGCTTACAGTGTAAAAACAATGACTGCAGATGCTGAAAACCAAATACTGGATTAGTGGTGCTGGAAGAGCACAGCAGTTCAGGCAGCATCCAACGAGCAGCGAAATCGACGTTTCGGGCCAAAGCCCTTCATCAGGAATAAAGGCAGTGAGCCTGAATCGTGGAGAGATAAGCTAGAGGAGGGGCTTACAGTGCCATGTGCTTTATTAACTAGCTTATTACCCTGTCCAATTGCATTCAGAGATCTGTGAAGACGTACCCTCTGAGCTTCCCCGTGTGCTACCATTCATTGAATATTCCCCTGTCTAGTTCCTTCTTCCAAAGTGCATCACCTCACATTTATCAGGGCTATATTCCATCCGCCATTGATCTTTACATCTGACCATTCCATCCATATCTTCCTGTAAAATAAGGCTTCCCTCCTAACTGCCAACCACCTGGCGAACCTTTGTGTCAAACACAAACTTACCGATCGCACTACCCAATTCTCCCCTCTCACCATCCCTCCACATTCAAATCTACATCATTTATGAATACCACAAAAAATAAGATACACTGCACTACTCCCAAAAGACACTGGTCTATCTCCACCACTTTTTTTTTGCAATGTGAGACCACATTAGCTGCTCTCCAGTACTCTGGAACGTCCCTTGTGGTCAGATTTGTCTTGAACATTTGGGTCAGATCATTCCCTCTCTTGGCTGAAACATTATCCTGTGATACAACTCATGTTGAATTTACATCATTCCAACTTGCATCTGATTTGAGAGCTCACAATGCATCTTCTCGAATTCTGTAACTGCGTCCTCCATCTCCCAAGTAATACAGATACGAAGCTCTCATGAAATAATCCATCAATATTCTCCAGCTTCACGTGCTGATTGACCCCTTGATTTCGAATTGGCTCTAATTGTTCCCTGGTTATCCTGTTCTACTTGATTTTTTAAATAGAATATCTTGGGATTTTCCCTAACCTTGCCGCTGCACTTCTTCAAGCGCCTATGTTATTCAGTCTCCTGTGTGTGAATTTTCTAACTGTCCCTGAAATCACGTCTTATTCTTTAAAACAGTACAGAACACAGGTATAATCTCACCACACTCCATGCAACCTGTGCAGAATGTCTTTAACTCTATGTTCCCGTTCCCTTTAAATGAAGGCCAACTTCTCTTTTGCCTTTCCATTTCCAAATGTCCCTCCTGAACCGCTTTGGTTTAATATTAGTTCCTACTTACTGTCTGAGCTCTTAAACCTGAATATCTAACTACATCACATCTACTCGTTTTCCATTGTCTCTGTCTACAAGAAACAGCTTCAAGCATTTTTTTAATAAAGTCACTAAAGGTGATTTCTTTTCGGGGGAGATCCAAGATATTGGCGACCCAGTAGGTTGCCCTGCTCAGCGCTACACCAGTACCCAGACAAAGTGATAACATTCACTTTTTCTTTCTGACCCATTGTGTACAAATACTGACCCCCTGTATTGCTGTATGTCAGTTGAAGTGAGTAAGGAAAATGACTAACTGTAAAGGAGCACATGGATCGCATCTAGTAGGCACTGCCCTGCAACCACGGATACACCTGCGGTTGTGGCGCCCGCCTCTGCGAAACCGCCAGGGGACTTACTATTAGAGCAGAGCTTGGTCATGGAGTACGTAAAACTCTGAGAGAAGATTGATTCAGAGATGGAGGAAACCCAGACCAGACTGGAACCGATCTCGGCCATGCTGCAGAAGCATGACTAGTTACAGCGTCTCAGACACATGCCATGGAGGTGGAGCAGCGGACTGTGTCCTCTGAAACCGCAGTGGAATCCACATCCTGTCGGGTCCAGGCCTTGAGATGGCGGGTACGGGCCTTGGAGGAGCAGGTCGATTCTGAAAATCGAGGCCACCAGAAGAATATCTGCCTGGAGGGACGGGAAGAAGAAGATCAGCCCGTCAGTTGTTGGAGCAATGGCTCTGGTAATGTTTGAAGCTGGAATTCGAAGCGGGCCGGGTGCAAGTCAGACCAGCACCCCCGCCCCTTCCTTGTACAATCCAGCACTATGGAGAGAAACAAATGGGTGTCCAGCACTGGGGAAGAATCCACTGGCTCTTATATACAAAGGATCACGAATTATGCTTTTCCAGGACCTTTCTATGTCCATGGTCCACAAGAGGCAGGCCTTTGATAGCGTAAAATGGGGGCTGAGGGAATTGAATATTCAGTATACTGTAAGATACATGACAATATTAGTTTCAACCACGGAGGGTCTGTGTTTAATTTTCACTCATTAGAAAATGCAAAGGACTTCTAGGACACCTTTAAATAGATTGGCTGTCTCAAATATTATGGACAATCATGTTCTCTTTGTTTCTTCTGTCATTTGCCTCATTGACCTGTTTTTTTTAATATGTGGAGGACCCATTCATTTCTCTTTCTCTCTTTTCTCCTTACTTCCTCCCCTCCCATTAACCTTTGATGTTTCTATAATTTCCTTTTTGTTCCTCGCTCTTAGTACGGAATGGGAGTAGTGTTTGCTGGGGGGTGGGGGTGGGCGTGCGGCTGCATTCCTTTACACAGGACTGCCTTGGATATGGATGGGATATGTTGAGTGCCCATTTTTAATTTTCTTGTTGTAAGACACGTGTACATATTTTAACCTGTGTTTTGTCTGGGTTTGGGGAGTTGCTTCAGCTAATAGGAGCCAAGGGGGATTCGTGAGTAGTATGAGCTCTCCCTTGCGGAAGGGGGTAAAATATCCTCTTATTTGTGTTATATGTTGGTTCATTGCACAAGGAGTTATTCGGAGTTTTAAGTTGGTTGTTTTTGCAGTTGTATTTTCAAGTTTAATCGAACTGTTTACCACGTTTGCTCGATGCACATTAAAAGAGGTCCTTCCTCACAGTGGGGGTCAGAGGCTGTTTCGGATGGTTATAGCTAATCGCTCGTTTAAAACTTCCATATCAGTTGTTTGACTAAATTAAGGACGAATGTCAGCTGTTTCTGATCGTTAAAGCTTAACACATAGAGAGGAACATGAGATCGAGTCAAAGAGTCATAGAGATGCACAGCATGGAAACTGACCCTTCGGTCCAAAAAGTCTAGGCCGACCAGATATCCCAACGCAATCTAATCCCACCTGCTAGCACCTGGCCCATATCCCTCCATACCCTTCCTATTCATATATCCATCCAAATGCCTCCTAAATGTTGCAATTGTCCCAGCCTCCACCACTTCATCAGGCAGCTCATTCCATCCACGCACCACTCTATACGTGGAAAATTACCCCTCAGATCTCTTTTATATCTTTCCCCTCTCACCCTAAACCTATGCCCTCGAGTTCGGGACTCCCTGACGCCATCAATAAGACTTTGCCGATTTACCCTATCCATGACCCTCATATTTTGTAAACCTCTATAAAGTCACCCGTCAGCCTCCAATGCTC
This sequence comes from Chiloscyllium punctatum, assembly GCF_047496795.1. Taxonomy (NCBI): domain Eukaryota; kingdom Metazoa; phylum Chordata; class Chondrichthyes; order Orectolobiformes; family Hemiscylliidae; genus Chiloscyllium; species Chiloscyllium punctatum. The sequence goes on along the minus strand of NC_092757.1, from coordinate 18,846,138 downwards.
CAGAGAAAACAGCCCCAGCCTGTTCAGCCTCTCCCTACCGCTCAAATCCTCCAACCCTGGCAGCATCCTTGTAAATCTTTTCTGAACCCTTTCAAGTTTCACAACATCTTTCCATTAGGAAGGAGACCAGAATTGCACCCAATATTCCAATAGTGGCCTATCCAATGTCTTGCACAGCCGCAACATGACCTCCCAACTCCTGCACTCAATAAACTGACCAATAAAGGGAAGCATACTAAATGCCTTCTTCACTACCCTATCTACCTGCGACTCCACTTTCAAGGAGCTGTGAACCTGCACCCCAAGATCTCTTAGTTCAACAACTCTCTCTAGGACCATTAAGTGTATAAGTCCTGTTCAGATTTGCTTTCCCAAAATGCAACCCCTCGCATTTATCTGAATAAAACTCCATCTGCCACTTCTCAGCCCAATGTCCCATCTGGTAAAGATCCTGTTGAAATCTGAGGAAACTCTCTTCGCTGTCACTACACCTGCAACTTTGGTGTCATCTGCAAAGTTACTAACTGTACCTCAAACACTCGCATCCGAATCATTTATGCAAATGACAAAAAGTAGGGGACGCAGCACCGATCCTTGTGGTACTCCACTGGTCACAGGCCTCCAGTCTGAAAAAACCCTCCACCACCACCCTCTGTCTTCTTCCTTGCAGCCAGTTCTGTATCCAAATGGCTAGATCCCCCTGTATTCCATGAGATTTAACCTTGCTCATCAGTCTCCCATGGGGAACCTTGTCGAACGCCTTATTGAAGTCCACATTGATCACATCCACAGCTCTGCCCTCATCAATTCTCTTTGTTACTTCTTCAAAAAAACTCAATCAAGTTGATCAGACATGATTTCCCACGCACAAAGCCATGTTGACTATCCCGAATCAGTCCTCATCTTTCTAAATACATGGACATCCTGTCCCTCAGGATTATCTTCAACACCTTGTCCACCACCGACATCTGGCTCACCGGTCTATAGTTCCCTGGTTTGTCCTTACCGCCCTTCTTAAACAGTGGCACCACATTTGCCAACCTCCAGTCTTCCATCACCTCACCTGTGACTATCGATGATACAACTACCTCAGCAAGGGGCCCAGCAATCACTTCCCTAGCTTCCCACAGAGTTATCGGGTACACCTGATCAGGTGCTGGGAATTTATTCCCTTTACCCGCTTCAAGACATCCAGCACTTCCACCTCTATAATCTGGATTTTTTGCAAGATGTCACCATTTATTTCCCTACAGCCTATATCTTCCATATCTTTTTCCACAGTAAATACTGATGCAAAATATTCATTTAGTATCTCCCCTATTTTATGCAGCTCCACGCAAATGCTGCCTTGCTGATCTTTGAGGGGCCCTATTCTTTCCCTAGTTAGCTTTTTGCCCTTAACATATTTGTTAATAAAAAACCCTTTGCATTATCCTTAATACTATTTGCAAGAGCTATCTCATGTCCCCGTTTTCCCCTCTTGATTTCCCTCTTAAGTATACTCCTACTTCCTTTATATTCTTCTAAGGATTCACTCGATCTATCCTATCTATACCTGACATAAACTTCCTTCTTTTTCTTAACCAAACCCTCAATTTCTTTAGTCACCCAGCATTCTGAAAACCTACCAGCCATTCCTTTCAACCTGACAGGAATATCGTTTCTCTGGATTCTTGTTATCTCACTTCTGAAGTCTTCCCAAGTTCCAGCTGTCTCTTTACCTGCGAACATCCGCCCGCCCCCCACCCCCCCAGCTTTCGAAGGTTTTTGCCTAATACCGTCAAAATTGGCCTTTCTCCAATTTAGAGCTTCAACTTTTAGATCTTGTCTATTCTTTTCTTTCACGATTTTAAAACGAATATAATTATGGTCGCTGGCCCCAAAGTGCTCCCCCACTGACACCTCAGTCACCTGCCCTGCCTTATTTCCAAAGAGCAGGTCAAGTTTTGCACCTTCCGTAGTAGGTGCATTCACATATTAAATCTGAAAATTGCCTTGTACGCACTTAAGAAATGCCTTTCCTTCTAAACCTTTAACAATATGGCAATGCCAGTCGATGTTTGGAAAGTTAAAAATCCCCTACTATAACGATCCTATAATTCTTCCAGTTAGCAGAGATTTCCTGACAAGTTTGTTTCTTAATTACCCTCTGACTATTGGGGTATCTATAATACAATCCCAATAAGGTTATCATCTCATCCTTATTTCTCAGTTCGACCCAAATAACTTCCCTGGCTGTATTTCTGGGAATATCCTCCCTCAGCACAGCTGTAATGCAATCCCTTATCAAAAATGTCACTTCCTCTCCTCTCTTGCCTCCCTTTCTATCCTTCCTGGAGCATTTGTATCCTGGAACTTTAAGCTGCCAGCCGTATCCATCACTGAGCCATGTTTCTGTAATTGCTATGATATCCCAGTCCCATGTTCCTAACCATGCACTGAGTTTATCTGTCTCTCCAACCGATCCACTCGATCTGGTAAGATTCACAACAACAACATTTATGGCAGATATAATCCGCAGTAACCCTTAAACTGTCTTTAAACTTCCACATCTGACAAGAAGTACATAACACTGCAAAGGCCATTTTTGGTCCTTCACAATCTACAGACCCAGAAAATAACACCGCCTTATTCCTCTCCAAAACACTGCACCAGGTTAAATCAATAGTTATGGCTTATATTTTAAGTTTAAACAAGATACTTATCTCTAAAAAACATATAATCAAGAAAGAACCAATGCATCACTTCTGCAGTTTTTCTACTGGACAAACTTAAAACAACGATGAACTTATCTGATTCTGTGTTGTGAATGTCACCCAAACAGGCTTCTCCAAGATCAGTCCTGAAATTCCCTGTTTGTTAATTTTCCCAGATGCACTCCAATGTCCAGCGATACATGAATTCAAAAACAGCAAAGGGATTAACTGTGTATGTTCTCTCTCTCTCTCACTCTCTCTCCCCCCTCTCTCTGCCTCTCTCTCTCTCTCTCTCTCTCTCTCTCTCTCTCTGTCTCCTCTCCACTGTCCTCACCATATGCTTCCTTTGTCTGTGATCTCCCTTTTTAAACTGCTGATGTTTTGACTTTTTTTCCCAAAGTTCCAAAACAATACAACAGCATAAAACAGCAATTGCTGCTCCTGGAATTCGAGGAAATAACCTCTACCACCTAAAACACCTCAAAAAAGGTGGAGCTCTTACAGCCAGAAATGTTTCCTGTCCTCCATCTTGCCCCTGGTACACCCCTCAACTTTGTAATAGATGCGCTTTCCAGGTTGATGTCCCTTGGTGGGGGACGGCGTCATACAATTATAGGGGGAGACTTTAACCCAACATCTGGGTCCCAAGGTGGATAGCATGTTTCAGGTTCTCGAAGATATTTCCCTGCAGTAATGGCAGCTGGTGGATCTAAACAGGGAATTGTGCCTGGTAGATATGTGGAGATGGTTCACTCTAAGGGTTGGTATCTTCACCTTTTTACCTAAGCCACATAACTGCCAACTAGGATTGACATGTTTTTGAAGGATTGGTCCTTTTGAATTCAGTGCTGTATGTAGAATTGGGATCATAGCCATTTCTGATCATGTGGCAGTTGACATGGAGGTTAAGGATGGTGGCGACGGGACAGGCTCGCAACACTGGTGCATGGATACTTTCCTCCTGAAGGATAGCTAGATTATTGAATATTCTTCATAGGATTTATTAATTTTTTTGCACATTAATTTGGACAGCCAGTAATCCGACCGTGCTCTGGGCGACTGCCAAAGCATATGCAAGGGGTTTGATTATTTCTTACTTGGCGACTCGGAAGCGGTAGAATGGAGCAGCTGAGACAGCATATTTTGAAGACCGTCTGTAACTAAGTTGCAGCAGATTACAATGCTCCGGGCTGCTCTGAACGCTGCCTTCATCCCGACAGTAAAGAGAGTAATTTCATTTGCGAAACAGAGTTTATTTGATTATGGTGATAATCCAGGTAGATATCTGGCATAATTGGCCAGAAAGAATAGTGCCCCCAGTCTATCACATTCATTCGTGAGTGCTCTGTTACTATCATCTGCGATCCCAGAAGGGTAAATGCAGCATTCAGGAAGTTATTTTCTGGGTCGTTCCAGTTAGAGGGCTGTGAGGACAGATTGGCGATGATGGAGCTCTTTGTTTGGACCCTGGAACTCCCAGGTGTAACTTCAGAGCAGGCTCTCGTTTGAATGTCCCTCTGACAATCCAAGAGATACAGGAGGCGGTGAGGCAGCTCCACAATGTTAAAGCAAAGGGCCCAGATGGATTTTACAATTAGATTTAAAAGGAGTTCATAGACTTGATGGTTGGGCCAATGTTGGATATGTACAATTATTTGCACAGTCAGGATTGCCTCCCATCAGCTCTGAGAGAAAGAAATATTTATCTTATTCTAGCAGAGGATTGCACTTCATGTAGGCCTTATTAAACGTGGACTGTAATATTTTGGTGAAAATGCTGACGTTGAAGCTGGAGAATGTCTTGGCCTTCATTGTGAAATAACACCAGACAATTTTTATTAGGGGTTACAGGTCGTCTAATAATATTAAGAGAGTGTTAACATGGTTCAGGTGTGCCAGCAAGGGTCGATTCCTGGCTTGGTAGTGGAATGCAGAGAAAGCAGTTGCCTGAGTGGACTCTTTTATGTCCTGGAAAGGTTTGGCTTGGAGGGGTCTTTGTCAGGTAGGTGGCATTGTTATATAGGGAACCTAAAGCAGCGGATTTCACTTATGGTGTAAGGTCTGAGAATTTTACCAATGGCTGAGGCAGCGGTCAACGGTTTCCCGTTACACTGTTACTATTTCCACTGGAGATTGACCCGTTGGCAGAGGCCGTCCGTAGTGACCATAATATAATTGCCCTGGAGGCAGGATCAGGATGGCATAAGATCACCCTTTACACATATGACGCTCTTCTCTTTCTAACGAGCTCGATGATATCTATGCCCCATTTAATACAAGTGATTAATTTATTTGGATCTTTCTCGGGATATAAAATCAATTTTATGAAATCAGAGGCCATGCCTGTCTCAGATCTTCTTAGATTACCTGATCTTGGAAGTTGAATCCGATTCCCTTTCAGATGGTCAGAGGGAAGTTTCCTGTATTTAGGAATTTTTATCACCCCAGCCTTCAATCAATTAGATAAAGCTAACTTCCTGCAGTTGCTTGAGAACATAGGGCAGGACCGCCAGTGCTGGGAGAATCTTCCAATACCATAGTTGGGTAGAATTGCTCTGGTCAAAATGAACGTACTTCTTTGTTCATTATATCCCATGCAAATGCACCTTTTGATGCTGCCCAGGTAGCCTATACGGAGGTTTACAGTCGGCTTTGATCTTTTATTTGGCATCACGGGCGGCCTCTTGTGGAGCTCACCCTATTTCAGCTTCCGCGGGTCGGAGGGATGTGGATTTTACACACTTTAAGAAATACCAATTGAGTTCTCTTCTAGCCTATTTGGCTGATTTGATTTGCCAAGACCCGCGATAATGTGATTGGACATCGACGCTTCCCAGGCAAATGTCCCCACATTAATCTGTTGTTCATGGACAAAATGAGGGCTGTTATGGACCATTGCAGAAATCCACTGTCGTGAATTTAGTTAAAGCATGGAGAATGATGCAACAAAGTGAGGGCAATCTACAAAAAAAACTTACCCTTTTACTCCCATTGTCGGATTGTTGGATGCTGGCTTTTGGCTTTGGAAGTCCAGAGGAGTTTCCTGTTTGGGAGATTTATTTAACGGGATGGGCATGACGCCTTTCGAGCAGCTGAGCCAGAAATACGAGCTATCGAGGAGATTCGGGATTTTTATACAGAAAAGGACTACATTAATGGTTAGTCCCCATAAGTCGAATATGGATGTGCGAGTTCTTCAGTCCACGGGCACTCTCTCGATCAGTACTTTCTGGCATTTAATAGGAGGTAGTGTCTAAAAGGACATCGAGCAGCTGTGTGGATTTTGGGTTCAGCAACTAGGGGTGGATCTCTTCACTGGAGGAGTGGGCAAATATTTGGAAGAATGTCTGGAAGATTTCGATTTGTAATAGGACGCAAGCTATGCAACTGAAGGTACTCCACAGGGTTCATTTGGCATCGGAGTGGCTTGCCAAATTTAAGAAAGGAACGTCCCCAATGTGCCCAAATGTAAAACAGATGTTGATACTCTTACTCATTGCTTGTGGCAACGCCACAAACATCATAGAATTTTGGGCGCTATAGCGAGTGTTTTGGAAGGGGTATTGGGAACCGAGGGCAAGATAGATCTGATTTCCCGCCTCTTGGGTTTGCCGAATGACTTGTCTTTGGGAAGAGATCGTTTAGTATCTTTTCATTTTGTGCGAGGAAGAACATTCTGATGAGTTGGGTGCCGGAAAATCCCCCAGGATTCTCGGGGTGGTGTCGGGTAGTTATGGAGCACTCCCTGGACTTCCTTACAATTGTCTTGCACCAGAAAATGAAACTTTTTGATAGGACGTGGCGGCCCTTTTTGAACCATGTAGGCTCGGACTTATTGGCTATTTTGTTCAGGGCCTTTTTGTAACCATTAGCATTGTGTCTGGTGACCTAGATGCCCCATGGGAGGAAACATTCTCAACAAACACTGCTTCACACTGCCAACTCTTGATACACTAAGGAGCCAAGTGGGACCCACAGCCGGAACATGCTGGAGAGCTCAAGTCATACATCTTGCACATTGTTTCTGAGTGTGATAATTATGTCCTTGGGAATCCAAGGATATGAGCACCAACTGCTAGGTTAAGGTGCAGAAGGACGGATATTCATGTTATAATTGGATGATTACTTCACTGACAAATTCAATAAGTGTGCCTCTTCTCAGATAAATAGGACTAGCTGGAGATCTCAGACTTTGCGGGCGGCGTCCAGTAACAAGAATAAAAATATAAAATAAATATGCTGAGCGATAAGCTCAAATGGTCAGTTTTTTGAGATGTCTAATCCACCGCACAGAATCAAGCACCATATTCCAGATGAGATATCTGTTTATCATGGAGCACAGTGCAGACCAGTTTAGTGTACTGCTCAGTACAACCCAGTACTCTGCACAGACAGTGCAGACCACACCATTCCATGGGGCGCTGTGCAGTGTATAACAGTGAATTGCTCTGTAAAGCTGGAGCAGCTACCCTCCCAGCATGTAGAGCTGTGTCCATCACCCTAGTACATTGTTCAGTAACATTGTGTTAGATCACTTTCCAGTATAGGGGAACTTGCAGCCCATGCTGGAAGTGACAGGATATGCAGCTCCCATCCATTTAGAGCTTCATATTTCCATTGTGCCAAGTGATGTAGAACAACTAGTAAAAAGGAAGGAGGAAGTTTACTTAAGGTTGAGGAGGCAATTATCAGACAGGATTCTCGAGGTTTACAAGTTAGCCAGGAAGGAACTGAAGAATGAACTCAGGAAAGCAAGAAGCAGGCATGAAAAGTCTTGGTGGGTAGGATTAAGGTAAAAGCGAAGACGTTCTGCACGTATGTCAGGAACAAGAGGATGGCCAGAGTGAGTGTAGGCCTTATTACAGATTGTGGAGGGAAGAGTTAGGAATGTCCTTAATGAATGCTTTGCTTCAGTATTCAATACTGAGAGGGGCATTGAAGTTTATTGGGAGAGCGTGAAATAGGTTGATATGCTAGAACAGCAGGATGTGATGAAAAATCTGAGAAACACAAGGATAGGTAAATCTCCTTATTAAACAGAATATAAACAAGGATGCTACAGGAAACGAGAGAAGAGATTGTTGCGCATTTGGCAATGATCTTTGCATCCTCACTGTCCACTGGAGTCAGGCCAGGTGAAAAGAGGTTGGCAAATGTTATTCCCTAGTTTAAGCAGTGGAATAGGGATAATCTTGGGAATTATAGACCAAACAGTCTTACGACAGTGGTGGGCAAAGAATTGGAGAGGATTCTGAGAGACATTATTTATGACTACGTGGAAAAAAAACATCGTTTGATTGAGATAGTCAGAATGACTTTGTGAGGGGCAGGTCATGCCTCACGAATCTTTTTGAACTATTTGAGGATATGACAAAACACATTTACGAAGGTAGTTCAATGAATGTGGTGTATATGGATTTTAGCAAGACTTGATAAATTTACCCACATTAGGCCCATTCAGTAAGTAAGGAGGCACGGGATGCAGGGAAATCTGGTTGTCTGGATACACAATTCCTGGCCCATAGAGGACAGAGGATGGAAGTAGATCGAAGCATTCAGTCTGGATCTCTGTGATGAATGGTGTCCCGCAGTGTCAGTTTTAGGATATCTGCTCTTTGCGATTTTTATTAATGGCTTGGGTGAAGAAGTGGAAGCGTGGGTTCGTACGATTGCCAAAAACAAAAAGATTGGTGTAGCTCCGGATAATGTTGAGGTACGTTGTAGGCTGCAATGGAACACTGACAGGATTCAGAACTGATCAAGTTAACCCTGGAAAAGTGTGAAGTCATTCACTTTGAAAGGTCGAATTAGAATGTCGAATATTGGGCTAAAGGCAGTATTCTTGGCAGTGCGGAGGAACAGAGGGATCTTGGGCTCCATGTCCAGATATCCATCACAATTGCTACGCAGTTTGATGGCAAATCGGCAAAAGCGAGGACTGCAGAAAAAAATGACATTTCAAGCAGCAGCTCTTCATCATCTGAAACATCAATGTTCCTGCTCTTCAGCTGCTGCCTGACCTGCCGTGCTTCTCCAACTCCACCCTAATCTGGACCCAGGTTGAGGTTTAAATTAGATTACTTACAGTCTGGAAACAGGCCCTTCGGCGCAACAAGTCCACACCGACCCGCCGAAGCACAACACACCCATTCCCCTACATTTACCCCTTTACCTAACACTACGGGCAATTTAGCATGGCCAATTCACCTGGCCTGCACATCTTTGGACTGTGGGAGAAAACCGGAGCACCCAGAGGAAACCCACGCAGACATGGGGAGAATGTGCAAACTCCACACAGTCAGTCGCCTGAGTCGGAAATTGAATCCGAGTCTCTGGCGCTGTGAGGCAGCAGTGCTAACCGCTGTGCCACCGTGCTGCCCACCAAGGTGGTTGTTAAGAAAGTATATATATTGTGTTGGCTTTCACAAGCTAGGGAACTGAGTTTCAGAGTTGTGAGGTTGTGCTACAGCTCTATAAAGCATGGCTTAAACCACTTTTATTAAGTTGAAGGTGTGTGTAGTAACTTTTAAGAGAGAGTGAATGTTGTTCTCCACTGAGAGCTTGCAAGCACCTGTTGTATGACTAGCTAGCAGTCCCAGAGTATACTGGAAAAGATAAAACATGCAACGTTTGACTGTGAAAGAGATACTTTGAGTTGTGGTTGCTGTTTTGACAACAATTCGAATTTAACCAACCAGTTTAAATTATGCCCCAGGATACTAAAGTCCATCGATTTTGAATTTATTGTTTTGTTAACATCCAACCAAAGAGATGATCTAATATTGAAGGGCATAATAGAAACAGGCAGTTCGCGAGTTAGGCTGACAGTAACTGCCATCTGGCGAGAAACTGCCATGCAAAATTCTCTCTGTCAAAGATACTGTTTTTGTATGAAACATCCTTGCACTAAAATTCAGAAGACAACCCAGTAAGACCGTCAGTTGAAAGAAGGAGAACACTGGAGATGACAGATGCTGTGTGGTTTTGAATTTAAGTAGATGCAATTTTAAAATGGGCTTTTCTTGTTGGAACATGATGTTGTTATAAAGTTGGAGGCAGATACCAATCAATTCAGAGAAAGGGGGGCTTAGAGTTGTGAATAGTTGTTCAATGTTCACTTTTAGAGTTAAGGAATAAATTGATATTATTTATCCTTAAAGAGTGAAATTTGGGATTTGTCACTCGTACTTTAACAGGTTACGCGTCGACTTGTGCTTTTCTGGTTGTTTGGTTTAATTAGCGGAAGGGTTCATTTCCATGATGTAACACTACACGTGGAACATCGTGTTTAGTTCTGTTCGCTTTGTCATAGAAAACGTGTGGAAGCTGTAGAGATGGTGCAGAGGATTTCGTGCAGTGAAATAGAAATATTGACACACAGCACACAGAGCAAGTGAAATATTGAGATAGTCACCACACGAAAAAAGTAAATGCTGGCAGATTCTCCATGCCTGTATAAACATCAATATTGCCAGTGTGTGTATAGTATTTATTTTTTGATTACAGTGTATCTGTGTGTGCATGTGCATCAGTTTATCAGTATGTATCTCTGTATGTCTGTATTAGTATCTGTGTGACTGCATCAATTTCTGTGTGTGTGTGTCTGAGTATCTGTATTAATTACTGTGTGTCTTTCCGTGTCTTTATTCGTCTCTGTGTGTACCTGCTTGTCTCTGTTTGTATCCGTGTGCAAAGCGGATATGTCAGCCTCTGTGGTGTTTAAAGTGAAGCAATGCCCACTCGGTTGGCCTTCACTCTCTCCTACGTCGACGGTATTCCTGGTGAGGTGCTCCAGCCCAAAACGTTGATTTTCTTGCTCCTCGGAAGCTGCCTGACGTGGGTGCTTTTGCAGGACCACACTCTGGACACTGATCTCCAGCAGCTGCAGACATCACTTTCTCACATCAGAGTTTCTGTCTGGGAGGGAGACAGCTCACAGCACCATCCAAACTGACAGAACCGTCACCACACACACACGCAATCACACATATAGGCAGGTATAGGGAGTATCGTAATTGTACTGAGGACCCTAAGAGTGGAGAATGTTCATGTAGAGTAATGCCTGCGCTCCTTCGACAACGTGGAAGTGATTTGTCTTTGAAGATTATTCACAGAGAGTACACAATAAAGAGTATTTCCACTGTAACTGCATCCAATCAATGTCGAACGAAACATTTGTAAGGTGATATAATGCGTTTCATGCACGTTCTTTAACTTGAAAACCTTTGTAATGCGCTCTTACAAATTATCAGTGAGAAAGAATGGAAAAGTCCTGAAACTGACTCAGTGATGTTGGTAATATCTCTGGAACAATATCATTAGGTATCAGACGAAGGAAGGAATCCGATTGACATCAGATGCAGAATACAATTTAATATTTCCTTTTGTCTTGAATTTAACTTTTTCTACGAGAAACTCTTTCAAACTGATATTTTGCAGAGTTGTTTTTCTGTTTGTCTTCATGCATGTGTATGTTTGTGTCTGTGTGCACCTGTGTATGTGACACTGTCAGTGTCTCAGTGTTTGTGTCTGTGTATGTGCACGTTTCTGTGTATACAAACTGCGTCTCAGTATACATTGAAAGATAAATATTAAAGTTCATATTTGTCAACACTGCTTGTCATGTATCTTTACATCATAGGTTGAGTAAGTTTACTTTGGTAAATTACATTTCCAAATTTAAGCTATCTCCCTGACTTGTCCCGAACAAAGAACCTGAAAGAGTCTGAGAACGACATCATTGGTCATATCACCTAGCAAGTTAGATTTAACATGTGTCATGACAAATGGAGGAGCTGGAGTAGAAAATGAAACAGAGACATCGCCATGTCAAGTCTGAACAGGGATGCGGAGAAATTCACAAAAGGCTGTTTGAGTGGGAATGGTCTTCCCCAAAAGTTTGTGGTGGTTGTGTGTTTGCATTTATTCAAAGCCATGCTACTATGATATCGGATAGTAAAGGACAATGCACTACAGCCTGATCAGCCACAATCTTAGTGCCTGGTGGTGAAGGCTCAAAGTGCCTAATGACCAACCCTTCTCCTCTGTCCCATGTTCCTATGTTCCATTGAACCTCTCAAATCTGCTGGACAGGAACAGTCGGAGGCTATTTACCCCAATAACCTGGTGCACAGAAACAGTGGAAACCATTCAACCAATGAAGACTGTCACACACATTTTGACATGGCGTTGGAAAATATTCTTGGGAAAAGAAAGGGTAGGTGGTAGAGTGAAACTTCTCATTCCTCTGTCGTTACAGAACTGTCTTCATTTGTTGGTCATGTTGCCGATCCAGATTCACTGTAAATACAGTGCCCATGCCTCACCCAGCGATGGCGCACAATATCCTCTGGTCTCCCTGATTGCAACATCCAATAACAGAACTTCCAGGAAAATAACTTCCCAATAACAGAATAAGAGAACGTCAGATACACGAATCTGTTATTCAGCCCTTCTTGTCTTTTTTTCCCGTCAATATGATCACAGATAATCTGCAAAATCCTCAACTAATCTTTTCTGCTGAATCCCTGCAGCCCTCAATATTCTGATGCCTCATATATCCATTGTGCCCCCTTTCAAACATCTTAGCGATCGACCTTCCCACCTCTGGAATACAGAAGTCCTGACAGTCACTATCCTCTGTGAGAAGGAAACGCCCCTCACAAACACACCGTGACCTATTCACATGAATAAAAGATATGAACACGCGGTAAGAGTGACTGGCCCTGATATCAAGACAGGATTTAACTGTGGATGGTATCAAGGAACCCGAACAGAACTGAATACCATGGGAATGAATTGTAAACTCCCCACTGATTAGATGCATTCAGAGGACAAGGGAAGATATTTGTGGTTGATGAGGATCAATCATTCCTGTCACAGGACATCTCAGGGCGCATCCTCAAGGTAGCTTTCAACGTCTTTCCCACATCATACGGTCAGAAGTGGGAGATGTTCACTGAAGATTGTTAAGAATAATTTGGCACCTGTCCACTGCTGAAGCAGTCCATGTCCATGTGCAGCAATGCCTGGATAGCATCGAAACTGTGTTGCTAAAGTGAAGGTAACATTCATGTAGCTGTCCAACTAGTCCCACATTCAAATAAGAGGAGTTCAATCAGCACCTCAAGCTGGTTGCAACAGAATGTATTCAACCCACTGAAACTGTTGGACAAGAACAGGGGTAGCCCATTCAGTCCCCCCTGCCTGTTAAACAAGGAGGGAAGGAGTGTAGACAGAACATTGAGGTGTTAAACAGGAGACAGGAGTTGCCAAGTCAGGTCTTTGAGCCTCTTCCATGTGAGCAGGAAGAGGCCATTCACCTGTCAAGTCAATTATGCAGAAATAGGAAGATGTCATTCATGCCCCAACATGACAAACAGTGAAGCAGCGACTACACAGATAAACAGCTCTATGTTGTTCCTTCTGGATCCATTGTCAGTGGTGCACGTGTTACTTAACTTGGTTTACTGAAGGTGAGAAAGTAAGGTGGATGGTTCGTGCCAAGTCTCAACTAAATAGCTTCTGTCTCCGAGAAGACAGACTAGTGTTTTTATGGAGACTAGAAACTGGTGGGGATGGCTACATCTTTCAGGAATACGGTATTCCTGACAGATCTGGCTGCTGACAGATTTGTGAACAGTGCAGGTTCACACACCAATTGCATATTGAGACTGTGAGAGTTCATTCAGAGCCTGGAGCTGCCTCTCAACCAATATGCGGGTCCGCGCAGGGATGTGAACTATTGGGAATCAAATATCATGGGAAAAAGTAATGTTTCACATGATCACTGTCTTTGTCTTGACAATATGAGTGTTAGTGCCTAATCTTCAAGTTTAAATATAAAAGACTGTTATTCGCTCTCAGCGCCACGGTTAAACACTCAATGTCTTCACACATTCCTCACGGTACCATCATCCCAGGAATAAGTTTGTTGAAACTACTTTACACTATCTCAGTTGCAATGAAATCATTCCTTATAAAGGAGAGAGAATCTGTACTCAGTGGCCTAAATACGGATCAAGCAACACTCTACAACTGCAGGAAAATGAATTTACTTCCACAGTTGAATCATTTTGTAATGAAACACAACATACTGCCCTGATAACTTGCTGGCTCGTGTGAATTGTGCAAGTGATAACTGCAGCTCCCAATCTCTAGTCTTCTAATAAATACAAAATGAAAAGGACTGTATTTGTTGCTCACATTCAAATCATTTCTTTGCCTTGTGAGCAGCCAGGCTCCAAGCACTGATACATGTCATCCCTTTGAGCAATGGCCTTTATTCCAGAGCAGAATCTTACTCTCTGTATTCCCCCTATTATCCAGTTCTTATTTCCATTAGTATATTCACCCCTTACACAAGGACTCTAACGTACTTCCTTTCCTGTCAAAAGTCTCCTGAAAATCCAAATGCACTGTTCCCATCGGTTCTCATTTGTCGATGTCACAATCAACATCCTCCATAAACTCCAGGTGGTTTATCAAAACGATTTCCATTTCTAACATCTAGGCTGACTCCGCAAATCATATCATTATTCTCCAAGGATATAGTTATTGTGAATTACTAAAAAAATCTAATAGTTTCCCTCACATCTGAGATCGATTTATTCATCACTTGGTATTCTGTTTTAAATATTTATGGTCACAGTAGTTACTTCTAAGTCTGCAGTATCCTTTCCATAGCATAAAAAGCTTTGACAAACTTTGTCCTCCCTCAAAGAGTTAAGGAATTGACTGTACAGAATCAGGCCATTCTGTACCTGCTCCCGAAAGAGCTACCTGGCAAACACAACTCACCAGCCCTAACTCTGTAAGCCTCTCAATTCATAACTCATTTAGTCCAGCAACTTACCAACATTCAATACAATGAGCTTTGTTTTTTTTTCCCAGTACTTCATCTTTGATAATTCTAACTTCTTGCAGTTCCACATTTTCGCCAGTCACCCTAACATTTCGGGAAGATTTTCTATTCTTTCCTCTGTGGAGACAGAAGCAACATATTCACCCCACCGGACGGAGATGGCCTCTGTCAACTTGTGAGTAGAGGATCGCAGTCTGGCAAAGTGGATGCTTCACCCACTCCTGCCTGGAAAGTTCCAGAATCAAAGCAGTTGATGGGCATTTTGAGTACAGTCCTCTCCCTGGTGTGAGACTATAGTTTGTGCTGATGGAGTTTTCACAGCTCTGTGACCTCATTGTTGAAATTAACTGGCTTCACACTTTGCACATGGCAAAGGTACAACATTGGGAAATATTTGTGGAAATCTCTGAAAGGATAGTGGGGTGTCCTGCTCCTTCCTATGCAGTCTCTGCAGACCCAGACTCTCTTCAAAATTCAGTGCCCAAACCTTGTCCAGAGTGGGGACACCAGACCCTCAGGTTTCTCTAAGTCATTGCAGTAGCTGATAACACAAACCCAAGAAAACAATCCGGAGAACCTCCACTCACTTTCCAGTGATGGGTACAAGTCAAATCTCTGTACACATGTCACACCCCCTCAGTGTTTAGAAATGCCTTTTTTCTCCTCAGTTTCTATTCCTGGCTGACAAACCATTGCAGCTCTGCACAGTCCCTGTGAGCTGAAATATTACTGGTTAATGGTCTCCATGGAAGTAGGTGACAATGTAACTGAAACATAATTCTGTACCTCAGTCACAATAACAGTAACACTACCATTACCAGTGTAGAAACAGAGAATGGGATGGTCGAGTACTATTGTCTCCAGACTATTAATCCGGGGGCCCAGCTAATGACTCAGACCTGGACTTGACTCCCGCCTCATCAGATTGTGGAATTTGAATTCAATGAAGTATTTGGGTTAACAATCTAATGAAGATTATCAATTGTCAAATAAAAACAAACATCTGGCCCACTTCTGTTCTTAGTGGAAGGAAATCTGTTATCTTCACGTGGTCAGGCCTACACATGTGACGCCAGCCCCAAAGCAATGTGATTGACTCTCAATTGCACTTTGAAATGGCCAAGCCATCCATTCAGTTATATCACGACAAGATCTCAAAGAAATGAAAGCAGACAGATCTAAGCACTAGCAGCCTACAGCATTTGTACTGCATTGGTTCAAGCAGGCAGCTCACCAACACCTTGTCATGGGCAACCCGGAAAGTGAAATATATACTGGCCCAGCCAGTGACACCCATGTCCCATTATTGAAGAAAAGAAGATTACCACACTCAGGGAAGAGAGACAGAGGGGACGTACTTCGTTTTAAGCAGGGACTTGGATATATAGGCATGATACTCAGGAATATGGGAAAGATAAAAAAAAATCAACGAGATTAATATCACATTTTATTTCCTTTCCAACTGATTATCAACAATTCCTTTGTTTGATTATTTTTCTCTTTCTCTCTATTTCTCCATACATTCACCTCACTCGACCATCACAAATTAAGTATTTCCCAGCTGCTTTCAGATCTGATGCATGGTGAGTGGACTCAAAATGTTTTTCTCTCAACAGTAACTGCCAACCTTGATCCGTTCCCCCAATTTGTGTCTCTTTGTTTTAGATCTTCAGTAGCTTTCTTTGTTTGATTTAATTTTTTTTTGTATTTGATGTGATGTCATCATCACCGCCAAGGACAGCATTTGATGACCATCACTAATTGCCCTTAATTGTGATCATTCCACAACGCAGTACAGAGCCAAGCACATTGTTGTGGGTCTGAACTCATTCTCAATCCAGACCCGGTAACGATGATAGATTTCTTTAGCAAAGGACTTCAGTGAAACCGGAAGATTTTTAGACAAAACTCTCCTCGTTTTATGGTTACAGTTTGTGCATTTGTTTTTATTTAGATTCTTATCATTTGAATTTAAGTCCTGCGATCAGCTATGGTAGGATTTGAAACAGAAACTTTAGTATTCTGACCTGTGCGTCTGAATTACCCATCCAGTGACATTACTACTCTGACACAGTGTCCCTGTCATGAACTTACTTTAGAGACATTACAAGTTTGTAATAGATCTATTCATAACTGGAGCAGTGGCGAAAAGAGAACTGCATCTGTAAAATCTGACCTTTACCAAGGCATAGATAATGGTTAATTCAGCAACAGCACTAACAGAATGGTGGAGACTCAGGGTATTATGAAGCGTGTAATGGGCAGGTTTGGTGATGGAAATAATACCAAGACATACATCACTTCAACGCAAAGAGGGTCCTCACAGTTTTGTTTCAGATGTTTGTGAGAAAGATGTCTGAAATTTGTGGAGAATGAGTGGAATTTATAATGAAATTAAATACAGTATTTTCTGTTTTTACCAGATAAAGATAACAAAAACAAAAACAAAAACAATGACGTTGAACATGGTTTATGTAATTAATAAAGAGATAGAGATGGACAAACTTACCAGGAACACCAACAATAGCGAGGATGGGATAATATCCTGCCTAAATAATCATCAGTACACCATATATTTGCAATAATAATGTTGACCCAGACCAGGAAAACCAGTAAAGACTATAGACTAAACTCCTGTACATTGTTGTAACATTCCAGTCTAATGTTTTCAGGTTATGATCCATTACTGGAACTTTCCAGTCTGTTGTTCTCAGATTCTGATCTCTCTTCTCTCTGTCTCTGTAGCTGCTGACTCCACTAGTGTCGGAGGTGGTGTATCTGCTGCTACCATGAGATAAGGCACCAAAGGAAGTCCCTTACTAATGAGAGAGGGAAAACCTCTATTGACACAGTTGAATCCATGGAGGCTGACATCAATCACAGTTACTAAACGAACAGTTCCAATTAACCCTTTCACTACTGCACTTGCAGCTCACATTAACAACTGGACTGGATGGCATGTCGACATCTCTAGCTATTGGCCACATCTCAAAACACTAATTGCTCTTACAAAGTCAGTGGCGAGGTGAGGGCGGGGTGGGAGTGATGAATGTTTTCTTTTTGCAGGTTAGCTTATTTAGCTGGGCTGTTCATGTATAATGTTGTAATGACTTGCAGCCCCAAACATCACACAATCAAGTTGTTGTTCTTGTATTTTTCTCTCCTCCACTAGAACAACCGGCAACCAAAAGATTGTCCCTGGGCATAGTTGCTGTTGACGCACAGAGGAAGCTTGGATCCGTCTGGACACGACTCTGACTGCTATCTGAAGGCAGCACTGTAATGTCAACACACAATGCACTTCAGGTTTTGTTTTAAATCGACAAGCATCTTATTGCTGTTTTATTCGCTTTAAAACTGTGAGATTTACAATTTTTGACTTCAGTCCAAAGAAAAATAAAACGGAATGTACAAAGACCTGGTTCATTAAAACCCATGGATTAATGAGCCAGGGACAGAATAAAAATAACATTAGTTCGGAGACAGAAAGGAATGGGAGCAGTGGTTGTGGAGATTTGAGGGGAAGACAACGATATTCCCCCAGACACCATCACGCTTGCTGACAGACAGAATGAAATGCAAAGCAAAGCAACCAAAATGAGACAGAATGCTGACAGCTGATGTGGCTCTGTGGGTCAGGGATGAGCACTACACTTTCACAGTGTTAGGGCCTGGTTCGATTACACCCTCAGGTGAATCTCTGCGTGGAGTTTGAATATTCTCCCCAGGTCTGCATGTATTTCATCCCAGAGTTCAAAGATGTGCAGATTAGGTGAATTGGCCAAGCTAATATTCTCACTGTGTTCACCGATGTGTCGGTTAGGCACAATAGTGAGGGGTCAATATCCGGGGTGGGGGATGGGGTAGACGAATGGGTTTGGTCAGGTTACTCTTCCAAGGACCTGTTTCCACACTACATGCATTCGATGAATGTCAACAGGGCTATTCCAAATGGAAAGAATCCATAAGTATTTCAATCACTGGATATACAGTTTGACAGGGTTGTGCACATAGAGAACATAGAACATTACAGCGCAGTACAGACCATTCTGCACTCGATGTTGCGCCGACCTATGAAGCCCATCTAAACTACAGTACTCCATTTTTCATCCATATGCCTATCCAATGATCACTTAAATAGTTTTAAAGTTGGTGAGTCTACTAAAGTTGCAGGCAGTGCTTTCCAAACCCCTGTTGCACGCTGAGTAAAGACACGACCTTCAACATCTGTCCTGTGGCTCACAACGAGAACGAAAGTATTAGGTTACAGGAGGGTATAAAAGGATTGTTCAAATGGCCACATCAATGACCCAAAAACGTAACACTGCAATATGTGAGATGCTGCACTTTGACAGAAATAACAAAACAAGAGATTACACAAACCATGGAGATAGGCTAGATTTGCTTTTGCTTTACTTTGGAGCAGAAAAGTTTATGGGTTGAACCTGACAGAGATGTATAACAGCATGAGTGATATAGACAGAGGGAACAGACAGCAGCTGTTGCCCTTAGTCAAACGGTTAAATACAAGGGGAAACACGTTTAAAGTGAAAGACAAGAGATTGAGTGATGATTTGTGAAATCTGTTTTGAACCCAGAGGGTGATATGCTTCTGGAATGCATTGCCTGTGAGGGTGGTTGAGGAAGGAAACCGTACAAACGTGGCAAAGAACTTGCATCAACACTTGATGGTGCCCGATTTGATAGGCATCTTCTTTATTATACGATTCCATGATATATTGTGAAACACCACCCTCTGACAGCTGTTCAACACAGTACTGCAGCTTGTTTAACACTACCTCCACCACCAGTAATACTTACTCTCAGCTAAACTGGCAGATGACATGCACAGCTTGCACTCCCTCCTAACAGCCACTTTGGGTGGTCCAACACCAACTGGACTGGAACTGCTTAACGGCAATTAATGTTGGACTAGCTCCAATAAAATCCCTAATGAAATTTTGAAAAATCCAATTTTCTAATAATAATTGAACAATGTAACCATGTTTACTGATCGGATGAGCTTGTTGCGGCCTTTGAAGTAGTGTGATGCATTTGCAGAAACCATTTCGTGAATACATTGAAATAAAAGGCCAACTGACAGCCCACGTCACGAATAGCACAAGTTAATGCAGCATTTAATCAGCAGCTGAATGAACACAAAATGCCAGAGCAGAGTCGGCCATGCGCCTTGAGGTAACTTTCATTAATGTAGTTTGGTGTTTTCTGGTTGGTGTAGATATGTTGCGCTGAATGGCCTGCTTGTGTGCCATAAGACTCTACCTCTTTAATTCTTGAAAACAGAAAATAGTCTCACCATTTCAATAGCTTGTGAGCATCACTTGTTGAAGAATATAGTCTCCAAGGTCACGTTGCATTCTGACTTGAATCGAAACCATTGTCCCTTCACTGACACTTGTTCCGAATCCTGCAACTCTCTCTGAAACAAAAATATTAGTGTTCCAGCACCACGAGGTCCACTGGGGTTCACTAACACATTATGAGTGGAAATTAAACATAGGCAACAGATCGGTGGTTTTGCGAACGAAACTCACCTCACAACAACAACTGAAAAGAAACTGCACTATTAAGACATCTATTCGACATTAGCTAATTTCTAAAGCAGTTTCAAAGGAGTTTTTCACTTGTTTAAAAAAAACACATTTGGAAAGTTGTGCCAATCAGTCTGAAAGGAAAAGACTTCATGTTTATGAGAATGATGTCCTAATTTTTTGGAAGCTGAAGACAACAAAAAGTAGAAGCGAGCATCAGGCCTAAGTGTTCCTTCTTTGCCCTTACAACGTTACTGTGTCATTTTTATTCAAGAGTCTGCCTGCCTCTGCCTCAGGAATATTAAATGTCCTCGCCTTCATCACTCTCTCGGAAGACAGTTTCACAAATACACAATACTTTGAGAGGGCTGAAACAACACACGTCATATTAAATGAGATATTCTTCAGTTTTACTTCCATCCACTTATTGTAATCTCTCATACAAACTGAAGTATCATTTCAGAATTCAACTTAAAAAGACTATTCGGAATATTATGAGCTTAAACAAGATCACATATTGTCCAGCTAAACTCCAGAAGATCCAGGGCCAGTCCGGTCAATATTTCCTCCTGAAATACAGTTCTTCACAGGAGTCAGTTGAGTGAATCTTCTCTGGACTGCTTTACATGTCAGTATGACCATAGCTCTTTCGATGTGGTCTCACCAGTACCCTGTAAAACTGTAGAAAATTCTTCCTACTTCTGAATGAATTCTGTTTCAAAAACGTTTCAACATTTGTCTGGCCTCTCTAAAACCTTGATGTACACGATCTTTTTTGTGTGATCCAGGTACCTGATTCCTCTGTTCCTCAATTCAATCTCTTCATTTAAATAATTCGTGCGTTTCCATTAAACTTCCAACATATTGGAACACAGACACATTATCCATTCTATCTGCATACACCAATATTTGTTCATTTGAACAACTTATATCTCTTTATCAAATCGTGTATTATTCATATACAAATAAGAACAGAAAAAAATATGACATTGTCAATTCCATTGGAATGTGGCGGCAGCCGATGACTTTGATCAAATATTCTGACTGTATTATGGAAGAATACAAACATTTGAAATTGTCTGTGTCCTCTCAAGCAGGTTCACATGTTAATATTCTTTCATAATACAAACAGAATATTTCGTCAAACACATAGGTTGACGCCACAATTCAGTGGAATCGAAAATGTCATGTTTTTAGTCTATGTCCAAGCTATAAATTAGCGCCAATGCTAAAGTGTGTTGCATCACTCAGTTCCCATCACTGAAATATGGACAGATGGTGTAGAATTCTGTGTGGGTGGAATTGAGAAACAACAAAGGTTAAAAAGGCAGAAAACAGTGAGGATAGAATGATCATGTCAGTATGGTAGCCAGTGACATGTGATATTGCACAAGGCTCAGTGCTGGGACCACGACTTTTTACTTTGTAAATTAGATGAATGTTCTAAGTGCATTCTGGTTAACTTTTCAGATGATATAAAGATGGGTGGAGAGACAGGTAGCATTGCGGAAGTGGAGAGGCTGCAGAAGGGGTTAGATACGTTAGGAGTGTGGGCAAAGGAGTGGCAGATGGAGTACAATGGGGGTAAGTGTGAGGTCATGCACTTTGGTAAGAAGAATATAGGAATGGACTATTTTCTAAATTCGGGAAAATTCTTCAGTCTGAAGTGCAAAGAGACTTGGAAGTTCTCGACCAAGTTTTTCTCAAGGTAAACTTGCAGGCGAACCAATTGTTAGGAAACTTTTATATCACGACACAGTGTGTTTTAAAATCTTGCATTCACCAAAGAACTGTGAATCGACTCATAAACAACATCTGTTTATTGAACTCAATTAATATTAGTACAATAAATTGTACTGTAACGTGACGAAACACACTACCAACTACCATATGCTTTAACCTAACTCTGTATGATCATATACTACTCCAACAGAATATTGCCTTGCTCCACGTGCTGATTTCTCTTTCTTACGATGGACTTGGAGGTAACTTCTGCTTTGGTGGTTATTCTCAATTTACTGCGCTAACTGGGGTTTTGCAGTGATTCTCATTCTTTAGAGACTTCACCTCATTTTGAGAGAATATGCAATGATCTGTCAACAGAATGACGATGTTGGATAACTCTGATCAATCAGACCCAAGCAAAGGTTGGCGCATTGATGGCCCAAGGGCGGCATTCCGTTGTCCCATTCAAGTTCAGCTCCAGGTTTGTATTCCATGGTCTGTAGTTGTCAAGTTTGTTTACAAATCGTCTGTGCGTAGCTGCAGCCTGTCTGGATTCGACAGCATGTGAATTAGCACAGAGAGTTTACTCAAGGCCGGGATCCATTTCCCAGCATGCTTTAATCATTGTTCATTTTTGTAACTCCATGGAAATTTGTTATTGTCCATCACAATTTCATTATTTCAGGTGGCACGACTGGTCACAAAGGCAAATACAATGATGACATTTATTTTGAGAGCACTTGAGTATAATAGCATGGATGTACTTCTGAGATTCTATAAGGCTGTAATCAGACTACATTTGGATTATTGTGTGATGTTTTGGGCCCCATATCTCAGGATGGATATACTGCCCCGGTGCGTGTTCAGAGGCAGTGCACAGGAATGGCCTCAGGAATGAAAAGCCTAACATATGAGATCTCTGGGATTAAACTCGTTGAAGTTGAGAAGGGTGAGGGGATCTAATTGAATCATTCAGAATACTAAATGCCTGGCCAGAGTAGATGTTAGAAAGATGCTTCCAATTTTTCGGAGAGAAAGGACCCAAAGGCATAGTCTCATAGTTAAGGGAAGACCTTTTATACCTAGATAAGGGGAAAGGTCTTCAGTCAGAGAGTGATCAATCTATGTTAATGATGGAAGTTTCCTTCGTTAAAGGACATTAGTGAACCAGATGAGCTTTCCCTTACAATTGATTCATGATCACCATCAGTCTCTTAATTCCACATTTGAATTCAAGCTCCACCATCTACCATGGCAGAGTTAAAATCCAGGTCATCAGAACATTATCTGGGTCTCTTGCTTAACAGTTCAGCGATAACACCACTACGCCACTGCCTTGTCCAGTCCTCCAGAGTATGACTAACTTGTGTAAAATGAATTGCCCGAGGGTTTTCCCTCAAATTTCCGTGTCAAATCATGGATGATTTTTCTCCATTACGCAATTCATCTTCCACTCACCAATATAATTGAATTGAGAGGTTATTTCGTATCTCCTTGTGTCTTTACCTTTTTTTATCTGTCCTGGCCTTGATAGTTTTGTTTCTTTTGCCTGACTAATCCACCAAAGCCAAATCCTTCCTTAGCCCAATATAATTATCATTGCTCAACACTAAAACCGTCATATGTGACTCTTGCCTTTTACATTCAATCTGAGTTTGAAACTACAGCATGTTGCGGACACTGCTTCCAAAAGGATCCTTCAATGTCACATAATATCAAATCTGAAGTAAACCATTCTCTGGTTGAATGCATGACATGTTGCTCTCAAAAACAATCCTTCATACAGTCTACGAATTGTTCTTCGAGGCTACCTTTGCCAAGTTGATTATTTGAGTCAATATGCATGCTCAGCCTGCTGTTCGGCCCTTGTCACCAGTCGTCATTATTTCCGACCTCAGAAATACTTCGGGGGGACAGTAGCAGAACATTACTCTTCCCAAGAGATTTCTTCTCTTGCTTTTTATTTACACCTGGACTGATTTACGTGTCGTTCCCTCGTGCCAATATCATTTCCTAGTGCAGCCTCGATATCATACTTAACCAATACATCAATTCCACCTCTTGCTCGTCCTTGTCTAACCTTCCGGAAAAGTGAGTGCCCTCGGACATGTCACTGTCCTGACTTGATCTCCCTGTTACCATGTTTCAGCAATCTGTACCAGGTCATACACATTTGTCTCTGTACCTATTGTCAGCTGATCAGTATTTTTCCAACAACGTTGTGTTTTTTAGATACAAAGTATTTAAATATGTTTTATTGGTTTGTCTTTCCCTTCTCATACTTTAGCTTCCTGATCTCACACACTTCGCTCCCTCACATCCATCACACTGTCCAACCTTATTTGTTAATCCCTGATAATTATGAGCCTCATCTCACTAATGTATTCCAATCTCCAACTTACAGTTTGAATTGACATGTTCCATCCTTCATCATGGTCATGAGACTGGCCATGCCTGCTGTCCTATTCACCTTTAACTTCTGCTCAGCTTCTGACTAGCTGCTTTGGTTCCTAGCCTCCTGGTTTATTCGTTTCAATCCACCCAATTTCCACTAGCAAACCTCCACATGACGATGTTGGTGCTCCTCCAGTTAAGATGAAACCTGACCACGTTTGAAAGCTCTCACTTGCCCTGGAAGAGAACCTAATGATCCAAAAATTGAAAGTCTCACCCCTGTACTAGGTCTTTAACAACATGTCAAACTTTACCACCTGTCTAATCATTGCCTCTTTTCCACGTGGCACTGGGATCAATTAAGGCATTCCAGCGGATTGTTCTCTTTCTCTCTCTCTCTCTCACACACACACACACGCATGCACACACAGACAGACGTATGCACATAAATGCTCACATGAACATACACAGACACACAAACAATCACCGCATTTCTTTGTAGAAGTATACCCAGTAACCTTATAAATAATCAGAATGACAACTGGAATGAACGAACTGGTTAAAGGTAGGATGCGAACATTTAGGGTTACTCTTCATTAAGCAGAACGGACAAAGCTGTGAAATTATTGCAGGGCTCAAAATTATGGAAAAAATGACAGCTTAAACTACGAATACTCTGTTTCTGTTCGTTGGCATTTCAGCGTCTAAGGAGTCCAAGTTTCAAGATTGTCAGCACAAGAGCTAGGAGTGAGATAAGGAGAAGCCTCATTATTGAGAGATTTGTTAGAATTTAGAATGCTCTGCTTGGAGAGTTGCGAATAAAGATTCAAAAGGGAACTGGATATATATATTTGTAAGTTACGAAGGTAAAGGGCTGCAGAGACCTGGTGGCAAATTTCCGGAGCTGATGCATACACAGTGGCCCAATAACCTCCTTCTGTCCATTAAAGTTCTGTATTCAATCATGTACAGATGCAAGTCAACATCAGTATCTGATTATTTCCTGTTGTAAATGCTGGCGAATATCTGATCATATTTGCTGCAGCATAACCATTTAAAATGCAAGTATTGCAATGTCAGCTTCATGATGAAGTCTAATTATTACTCAGCACATAAATATTGTAAATCTTATATCCCAATTACTAAAACAAATATTTCTTTGCTATGGAACAAAACACTTTGTAAATGTTTGACTTTTCTCTCATACGCAAATATGTTCATTGTTTTATATCATTAACCAAATGTCGCATTAAATGCCATTCATTCTTTAAAAAATGCAAGATTTAAAATTATTGTTCAAATTAATGTAATATCACAAATCATTTATTTAAGTTAATATTCACAGTGCATGTAGACTTATTGTCATTTCTCAATTGTTGATAAATAGCTGACGCTCGTACATAAGAATGCTTTTTATTTATGATTGTTCAATTATTTCCTCAATCTGAATATGCAATCGGTCAGACGCCAAGCACTTTCCAAATGTTGGTGTGACAATGTATTTATTTGAATACCGACAATGAGTATGTAATTGTAATTACGTCCATAGTCAGATAGCATATTCTTTGTTCGAAATAAAATAAAATGTCCATCTTTATTTTTGAATCATTGAAACATAGCAAATATTCAGATCATAAACTCATCACCTTGTAATAATAAGCTTCGTTAAAAATAGATTTAAAAGGATCTGAATTCAGGCAGAGTGTTACTGAACCTCATAGCTGCCTGTGGCACTTAGTGAGATCCTGGCCTGCACCAAAATGTATCCTGAGCACGACCTCGTGATTCAGGGCAGTCATTCAAGAATTATTTCACAACAAATCATTTGGAATCCACCTTGGGCCGGGGGGGGGGGCGGATGACTGTCCATCAGGCTATCACTGGTCTCTGTGTAAATACAAATGCTGTCCAAATTAGACATCAATGACTGGCTAGCAACCATGCTTTACAAATTCATTTTCAGTCAGACCCTGGCCCAGAGAGCAGATGTGTGGACACGGAGTGATCGAAGCACACCACACAAATTACTTACGGTGATGACATCTGGCCTACCTCCCAGACTCCGTACATCTGCAACCTTGACAGGCACTGAGTGGAGACGAAATCAAGGTGAAAGCGAAGACAGCAGATCATGGACGTTAGAGTCGTGAGGCTGGAGCTGGAAAAGCACAGCAGCTCAGGTAGCATCCAAGGAGCAGGAAAATCGATGTTTCATGCAAAAGCTCTTCATCAGCAATAAGAATGGGATCCATGAGGGTGGAGTGATAAATGGGAGAGGTTGGTGCTGGGGAAAGGTAACTGAGAGTGTGATAGTTGGATGGAGGTGTGGGTAATGGGTGATACATCGGAGCGAGGGTGGAGCAGATAGGTGGGAAGGAAGATGGACAGGTGGGCATGGTGGGTCAGTGGTGAGCACTGCTGCCTCACAGTGCCAGGGACCAGTTTCCATTCCAGCCTCAGGCGACTCTCTGTGTGGAGTTTGCACATTGTCCAACATGTCTGCATGGGTTTCCTCCGGGTATTCTGGTTTTCACACACAGTCCACACTTTGAATAAAAAGATGGGACGGGTCATGAGGTCGGTGCTAAGCTGGAAGTTTGGAAATGTGATAAGGTGGGAGGGTCGGAAATGTGGAAACTGGTGAAATCCATATTCATGCCATGGGGTTGGAGTGTGCCGAGGGCGAAGATGAGGTGATAAGGCAGTGGCAATAGATGGACCTGCATGTCCTCAGCAGAGTGGGAGGGGGAGTTGAAGCGTTCGGCCACGACGCAGTGGGGTTGGTTGGTGCGGGTGTCCCAGAGATGTTCTCTGAAGTGCTCTACGAGTTAAGGTCATTTCTCCCCAACGTATAGAAGACCGCATTACGAACAACGGATACAGTAGCTGACATGTGTGGAACTGCAGGTGAAACCTTGATGGATGTGGAAGGATCTTTAGGGCCTTGGGGGGGGGGGAGTGGAGGTGTTAGCACAGGTCTTATATTCCTGTGGTGGCAGGGAAAGGTGCCTAGACAGGAGGGTGAATTGTTGTGGACCTGAGGAGCACGACCTATCTTTTATCCTGTATTCTGCATTCAACAGTGATTGTCCAGAATGAATCACTTCACACTTTTCCATGTTGATATCCAACTGCCATTTATTAGCCCAGTTCTTCATCCTATCAATGTCCCAGTGCAAACTACAACAGCCCTCCACACTATCCAGAATTCTACCGACCATCTACTGACTTTTGTTCCATCGACAAATATAATAGCCAACCCTTCCACTTCCTCATCCAAATCATTTATCAAAACCACAAACAGCAGAGATCCCAGAACCGAATCGGACAGATCGCCACTTTTCACCGAGCTGCAGACGGAGTACTTCCCATTTACTACCACCTTGTGTCTCTATGGGCCAGTCAATTCTGTATCCAGACAGACAGGTTTCTCCGTATCCCAAGCCTCCTTACTTTCTGAATGAATCAACAATGGGAACGTGATCAACGGCCTTGTTAAAATCATGCACAACGCATCCACTGCTCTACCTTCTTCAATGTGTTTGATCCCATCCTCAATGAATTCCATAAGGTTTGTGAGGCATGACTTTGCCCTCACAAAGCCATGCTGACTATTTCTAATCAAGCTATGATTTTCCAAGTAATCATAAAGTCTATCTCCCAGAATCCTCTCCACTACTTTGCCCAATACTGATGTAAGACTGACTGGACTGTAATTCTCAGGATTATCCCAATTCCCTTTCCTGAACAAGGGAGTAACATTTTCCACCCTCAATCATCTGGCACTACTGCAATGGAGAGTGAGGACGCAAAGATCTTCGCAAAAGCGCAGAAATCCCTTCCTTCTCTTCCTGTAGCAACCTAGGGTGTTTTCTCCTCTGGCCCAGGGGATTTATCTATTCTTATGTTTGTATTTCAATTAGTCTGTACTTCGCCTGAAGTTGTCTACTCCCTGTCCAACCAACTGATTGACTGCTTTACATTTCAGGGCTATATACCATGCTGCTACACTTAGCATGCATGGTTCCCAATATCCTGTGAAACATGGAATGAAAATATGGGAAGGCATGAAAGTGCTCCTGATGAAGGGGTGATGCCCAAATCTTTGACTCTCTTCTTCCTCAGATGTTGCCTGACCGACTGTTCGTTTTTAGTGCCACACGTTTAAACTCTGATCTCCAGCATCTGCCATCCTCATTTTCCCTATTACTGACGGCTGTCCCATCTGCACACTGAGCAGGGAATTCATCAGCAGAAACTCGTTGTATGTGGAGCAGACTGCTCAGTTCTGGAAAATTGCATTAGATTAATAAATTTATTGACAACTAAATTGCATTTCAACAAATACTAATTCAGCCCCAAGTCACAGTTTTGGTTCATGAATTGGGCAGCTTGATAAGGTACACTGATTGATTGAAGAACTCCAAGGTGCAGAGTATTCCAGGTGTTATATTCCAGGGTGGTTTTGCTTTACCTTAATGCTGGGAATATTATCGGACAGGCAGATGTGATAAGGGAAAAAGACGACATGTGGAAATGTGACATTGTTGCCATTACAGAGATTCGTTTGAGGGAGGTCAGGGCTGACAACTCAATATGCTGTGGTACAAGAACTATAGGCAGGACAGGAGAGGGGTAAAAGAGGAGGTGGTGTTGCATTATTAGTTATGGAGTCAGTTACTACAGTAAGGAGGGACAATATCTTGGAAAGATCTTTTAATGAGGCTTGGTGGTCAGAGCTCAGGATCAAAACCATGGCAGAGGCACTGCTGGGGACATATTATGGATCCCCAGATAAAAGAAAGTACAGGAGCAGATACAAAACCAATTTACTGAGGTGTGTAAAAACAATAATAGGTTTATTATACACAGGCATTTCATTTCCAAGCACGAATTAGGGCAGTGATAACTTTTTAAGAGGGGACAGATGCCTTGAAATTAATTCCAGAAACCTCGTTGTATCATCAAGGAGCAGATACAGCAATGGGTGGGGCAGTGATGTGCCTCACTGTGGGGTAAGAAGTCAGTCAGGATATTGCAGTCAGGATTGGGAGAGCGGTATACGGCCAGTCACCGTGACATCATACATTTCATGTTTGTTAAGGAAAACATTTTAAATTCACTCTCTGATAAATAAAAGGTTTTTGGATTGGGGATACCGATTTTATGAAATAATATGAATAGATCTGGCCAAAGTGCAGTGGCCTCTGAGTGAAACTATAGCAGAACATCATGTGGCGGGGGGATGGGGGAATCACTTGATCAAAATGGAATTAATGAGAGTGTCCGCCCAACGTGTTACACAAAAGATGAAAATTTGGAAAATAAGCCCAGAGAACCTCGCCTGTCAACAAAAAAAAATCAGAACAGAATTAAAAATGAAAGAGATGTTTAAAGCAGGTACAAAGTGAGCAGGTCAATGGATGCACTAAATGAAGATAGAAAGTGTCGGGCTAATCTTAAAACTTCAGTATGAGGGCAGAAGGGGAATCGCGATAAAGCATTAGTGGGTAAGATTAACATGAATCCAAAGACATTATATCAGTTTATTAAGAGAAAGTGGGTAACAAGAGAAAGAAGGGTGTGTATGAGAGACCAAAGTGGCAGCCTGTGCACGGAGCCACAGGATATGTTAACCACGGGCTTCATATCGGTCTTCAGTTGGGAGAAGCAGTTCCTGGATTCAGGGAGAGTGACAGTGTGCCCCTTGAACGAATTGATAGAGAAGCCAAGAAAGAATTGGAAGTTTATGCAGGGGAAAGAATGGGCAAATCCCCAGATCCAAGTGAGCTGTAACTTAGGCTGATGTGGAAGATGAGGGAGAAGAGTACAGGCTCTCACATTTTTATTTTTTCTCTTGTCTCTGGCCACAGCGAAGGTGTGATGGGACACGATACAATCTAATGTTGGCACAACTCTCACACAGAGTGCTAGAAATAAGGTATGGTATTAAAGATCACCTCATCTCCCAACAGCGAAAGAGAAATAATTGTGGAATATTGTGAGGGCTGTTGAGACTAGATCATTAAACATCTTGAAGGGTGACGCAGACTGATTTTTAAACAAGGGTTGGTTATAGGGAAAATGAAATAAAGTAGAATGGGGTATTATTAGAATAAATATAACGGAATTGAACAGAAAAGCAGACTTAGTGGGCAGATAGCAACAATGTTGCTCCAATGTCTAATGCAATTCTTTTTCCAACAGCCCTGTATTCACTTGAAGATAACTTCTCTCCCTTTGGAGTGGGACACAGTTTGGAATGCAATCGACGGATCCAAGGAGTTCATAAATGCAATATTAATAGACAGAAAGGACCAGCGGACTGGGACAACGCGGATTGGCTGTTGGGATGAATATTTGCCTCAGCGCAGCCACCACCAGCAGGAGAAAGACTCAGCAAGACACCCTCTAAGTACAAGTGATGACGTGCTCTGCAGAGCAGGTCGTCATGGGCTTTGGTGTCAAGGAGTGTTTAAGGCACAAACATTGCATTACTGTAGTGTCTCCCTTCTTCCCTAAACAAAAGTAAATGTGGAGGAATAGAGAAAATGCAGTTGGTAGCAGAGTAATATGTAAGTCATTAGTTTGAGAGGCTTCAGACAGCAGCAGCTCAGAAAAAAAAAGTACAGGCAAGTTCAAATAAAGTCCTTTTAATTTAGTATTACAGCAGTCAAGATGGCAGTTAGGCCAGCTGTACGTTCCTCCTGCGGGATGTGGGAGCTCAGAGAGATTTACACTGTCCCTGTTGACTACACGTGTAGAAAGTGCACCCAGCCAGCTGCAGCTCCTGGGAGACAATGTTTGGGAGCTGGAGCTGGATTCACTCGGGATTATCGGGGATGCTGCGAACTTCGTATATAAGTGCTTTAGTGTAGTGGTCACACCAAAGATCCACCATCCTGACCATGTTTTTATAATGACTATAATGGTACAGTCCCACAAAAAGGTCCATGCCCTGAGTTCATTAGCCTTACCTGTCAGCCCTGTTGCATTTAAATAAACACAATTTAATCCAACAGCCAGTCCTTTCTCCCTATCATGTTCCAGGCAGAGAGTAGGTTTGGAATGGCAAAAGGAGTAGGCAGAGAATACAGCTGTCCCCTGTGGCCATTCTCCACGAAAACAGGTATACCACTTCTGATACTGTTGGAGGGAACGACCGTTCAAGGGAATGCAGTGGTAGCCAAATTGGTGGTACTACTACCAGTTTTGGAGCATACCGGGAAAGGGCAAATTTAAACAGGGTCTTGGAGATAGGAGAATTGATTGTTGGAGGGACAGATTGGAGATTCTGGAGCCTCAAACGGGAATCCAGCAAGTTGTGCCACGTCCCAGGTGCCAGGGTCCAGGAAGTTGCTGAGAAACTGTAGAACGTTGTCAAGGTGGAGGGTGAGCTGCCCGAAGTCATTGTGCAC
Source organism: Chiloscyllium punctatum (assembly GCF_047496795.1). Classification (NCBI taxonomy): domain Eukaryota; kingdom Metazoa; phylum Chordata; class Chondrichthyes; order Orectolobiformes; family Hemiscylliidae; genus Chiloscyllium; species Chiloscyllium punctatum. The sequence goes on along the minus strand of NC_092757.1, from coordinate 18,814,490 downwards.
GTTGGCATCACAAATGGTTCACATGGATATAGGATTGCGGTCCTCCAGTGTGATTACAGAGAGCTAGGAGAACAGTTAAAAACCAAGATCTCGAAGTGGTAATCTCCTGATTACTTTTTATTTCATGAGCTCAGGAAAGTAAGAATAGAAGGATATGGCAGATCATTGGGGTCTTTTCTGTGACAGAGTTGACCTGTTCAATAGGGACAGGTGGCACCGGCACTGGAGGGGGGGACAAATATCTTGGTGTCAGGTTTGGTCGTGCTCCCAGGAGGGTTTAAATGAGATTGACAGGGGGTGAGATCCTCGAGAGCAGGGTGGCAAGTGCGAGGCTGGAAGGAGATACAGTAATCAAAAACAGTCCAATGAAAAGACAGGTCACGCTCGAACACAACAGGGAGCAGGAATGCCTGTTTTTATTAAATTTCTTTCATTTCAATGCAAGAGGACTGACAGGGAAGGCCAAAGAACTCAGAGCATGGATAGGTATGTAGGACTGGGATATTACAGGCATTACAGAAACATAATTAAGGGAGGGACAGGACTGGCAGCTTAATGTGCCAGGGTCTAGCTGCTTTAGGCAGGACAGGGATGGTGGAAAGCGGGGAGGGGGTTGCATTTCAGATTAAAGGGAGTATCACAGCAGTAATCAGAGATGAAATAACTGAAGGATCAAATAGCGAGGATTAGTGGATGGAGCTAATAAATAGGAAGGTGTATAGTGATGTTATAGGGGCTGTACTATAGGACCCAAAATAGTCACCAGGATTTAGAGTAACTAATATACTTACAGGGAGGTGGGACATGCAGAAGCAAAGGTCTTGACGTAAGTGGGGATTTTAATTTTTATAACATTGACTGGGACTGCCAGAGCGTTAAGGGATTTGGTGGGGTGGAATACATTAATTATGCCAGAAAATTCCCTCAAGCAGTATGTAGTTGGGCTTCTCAGGAAGGGGCAAAATTCGAATTGCTCTTACAAAATAAGACAGAACAGGTGATGGAGGTGACAGTGTGGGAGCACACTGGAACCAATGGCCATAGTTCTATTATTTTTCACATATTTATGGAGAGAGACAAAACTGGTCCACAGCTTCAAGTTCTAAATGGGGGCAAGACGAAGTTAGATGGAATTAGGTAGGAGTTTGCAGGGGTTTGTTGGAATAGTTCGGTGTTGGCAAAGGGACCTCTGGCAGGTGGGAGTCCTTTGAATGTGAAATCCTTTGAATGTGAATGTTCAAGGTCTATTTGTTGCTTTAGGCGTGAAAGGAAAGTTGGCAGGAATGGGCAACCCTGGATGACAAGAGATATTTAGGCTTTGACCCAAAAAAAAGCAGCTCCGTTACAGGCAGCTGGGTTCAAGTGAATCCCAGGAGGTATATAAGGGATACCGGAATTTACTGAAGAAGGAAATCAGTTGGGTGAAAAGGGGGCATGAAAGGGGGCTGAGAAGTTTAAGATGAATCTAAAATGGTACCTTCAGTACATTAAAGGAAAAACAAAAAAAACTAGTGAGAAAGTAGGACCCTTCAAAGACGAAAGTGATATGTATGTGTGGAACCATAAGAGATGGGCGAGATCATCAACGGATATTTCTCCAATGTGTTTAACATGGAGAAAGACACGAATACTTAGGAACTTGGCGAAGTTCATGGTGATTTCTTAGGAACAGTCCATATCACAGTATAGGAGGTACTGGACACACCAGAATGCTTGAGGTTGGATAAATTTCCCGTTCCTTACTAGATATATCCAAGAACACTGTAAGGAGCTAGAGATGCATTTCCAGGGGACCTAGCTAATAGTTTTGATCATCATTAACAAGAGTTGAGATCCTGGAAGGCTGGAGGTATCAAATATTGTGCCCTTACTTAAGAAGGACTGAAAAAAGAGCCTTGTAACTATGGAGCTGTAAGTTTAACATCTGTGGTAGGTACGTTACATGAGAAAATTCTGAAAGATAAAATATACATTAATTTGTAAATACAGGGTTTGATTAGGAATATTGAGAATGGCTATGTGTTTGAAAAGTTTTTTAGAGTTATTTGATGATGTGGCCAGGAAGTTTGTTAGGTCGGGTCAGTAGACGTCAAAAAGTGTGGACCTGGAAAAAGGACAGCAGATCAGGCAGGAACCAGAGAATCGATATTTCAGGCATAAGCATTTCATCAGGAATATCCAAAACATCGATGATCCTCTTCCAGATGTTACCTGACCTGCCATGCTTTTCCAGTACCACACTTGTCGACTCTGATCTCCAGCATCTGCAGTGCTCACTTTCTGCTAGGGTGGTAGATCTAGATCTAGGGTGGTAAATTCTAGTGGATTTCAGTTACACCAGGAGCCTGATATACAGTTACAGGATGAGGCCAATCAGCCCATCGAACCTATACAATTGTACCAAGATTACATCATGCAGCACTGGTATCCTGTTATGCAGCGATAGGATCTGTCTATTCAGCTACTTCAGGTCAGTAACACAGGAAATGGAAGAGACCACAAAGTGACTGGACTCTGGGGAATGCTGGAATAACACGAGGCTATTTAGCTCCTCAAGCCCGCCCTTCCCTTCAGTAAAGTCAGGGCTGATCTGCTCTTGGCAGCAATTTCTCATTCATGCCATAATTTTACAGCCCTTGACTCTCTCAGAATCAATTGACACCCTCCTTACCCCCTCCCAATCATTACAGGGATGCAACTGTCTCGTATAGAGAGGCCCTAACAGTCACTACCCTCTGAGAGAAAAAACACTCCCCACACATATACCTTGGCCTATTGACATGAACAAAAGATATGAACACAGCGTCAGAGTGACTGGCCCTGACATTACATCAAGATTTGAATGAGCAAGGTTTCAAAGAGTCCGAACAAGATTGAACTTAATAGGAATCATTTGGAAACTCCCCACTGTTTGGGTCATTCAGAACACAATGTAGTTGGTGGACATCAATCCTCTCAGTCCCTGGATATCTCTGTAGGTGATCCTCAGGGTAGCTTCCTCAGCACAAATATCTTCAGCTGCTTCATCAATGTCTTTCCTTCCATCATTCGATCAGAAGTGAAGATGTTCAGTGAAGATCACATAAAGCATCAAATCCTGGACAATATTCAAGCTCATGCTGTTAACGTGCAGATAACATTTGTGTGTCAGCACTGCTGGACCCTGGACATTTCCACAGTATAGAAAGTGGAGCTCATTCAGCATGTCAAGCTGGTTCCATTGGAATGTGAGAAAGCCATTCAGCTCATTAAAACTATTCGATAAGGAGAGACACAATCAATTCACCCTCTGTTGGTTCGTCCACAAGACGAGATTTTTAAAAAAATATCAGCAAATGATGGAATTCAAAGTAGACAGTTCAGGACGCTGGAACAACACAACAAGCAAGGCGGCTTCAGGAGGTGAGAAGTCAATGACCTGAGTAAAAGCCTTCTTCAGGACTGGAGTGGGGGGTGTTAAGGGGGTCTACATTAAAAGAGGCGCAGTGGGAGAAGTGGAGACAGGATGGTGGGGTGGGGAGAGGTGAACAAAAGTAGAGGTTATGACTGGGTTGGTCGATGGGGGGAATGAATCCAATTGGGAGATGGAAGAAGGGCTGATCAGTGAAATAGAAGGGAGGAGGAGGGACTGGAAATGTATTTAGGAGATTGGAGGGGAGGTTATTTGAAATTGGAGAACTCAATGCTGAATCCCCCGGGCTGTAGGCTTGCCCAGGCAGAAGATGAAATGTTGTTCCTCCGATTTGCGGTTTGTTTCATAGTGGCAATGGAGGAAGTCAAGGGCGTGGGAGGGGGAATTGAAATAGAGAGTAACTGGGAGGTCAGTTCAGCCCTTATGGGCCCAGCTGAGATGCTGAGCAAAACATCCCCTTAGTTTACATTTGGGATCGCCGATGTAGAGAATACCACATCAGGAGCACCAGATTCAGTAAACTCGGTTGGATCCAACACCTAGCACATTTTCCACAAGGGCCATTCCCTTCACTAATCTTTGGTTCGTGCCACAATCTTCACCAAATCCTCCAATCCCCACTGGCACTGCCCCTGCAAACGGAAAAGTTGCACTACCTGCTTGTACACCACCTCCCTCACATCCATCCAGCGCCCCAAACAGTCCTTCCAGGTGAAATACAGCTGCCTCCCTTCCAACCTAGTGCGCTGCATCAGGTGCTTCCGATGTGGTCTTCTCTACATTAGAGAGACCGAACATAAACTAAGGTCACATTTTCCCAACCAACACAGCCAGGCCCAAAGGGACTGACGTGAACTCTCAGTCACTACCCATTTCAATTCCCCTTCCCCTGCTCTCCCCACCACCGACCATTTCCTTCTCACTTTATCTGCTTTTCCCCCTACCCCCACCCCGTATCCTGAAGAACGGTTATACAAGAAATATTGACTTCTCTACCTCCTGATGCTGCCTGGCTTGTTGTGTTCTTCCAGCGTCCTGTTTGCCTGTTATTACACAGGACGATCAGGAGTCTAGTCAGCACAACAAGCTGGTTAGCAGCTATCATGAATCACCCAACAATGAAGCTCTTCCTTAGGATGAGGAGGAGGACATGCAATCCCTCGAGACACTGACACGCGAAACGAAGAGGCCATTCAGCCCCTCCAAATTGTTACACTGAAATAGAAGGATGTCATTGATATTGCAACACGACAAACCAATGAAGCAGAGACTGCACCGACACACTGGCCCAAGTTGTTCCTCCTGGCTCCATTGCTAATGTTACACATGTGTTACATTAATGTGGTTTGTTGATGGAGAGGAGCACACCGGATGCCTTGTCCCAAGTCGCAAGGAGGTATCTGCCATCCCGAGAAGACAGGCTCGTCTTCTGCATGGAGATCAGAAACATTTGGAAATGGCCAACTTTATGAGTATAGCTGCTGACATGTTTGTGAACGACATGATGCTTCGTGCAGGGTCTCACTCCAACTGTACGTTGAGATGGTGATAGCTCATTCAGAATCTGCAGCTCTCTCACAACCAACATGGGGTCTCCACAGAGAGTGTAAACTATCAGAGAGTCAAAGAGTTTAACAGCAGGGAGACAGGCCCTTTAGCCCAAATTAGACTATACCAACGAAAATGTCCATTCATGTTAACTCCATTTCCCTGCACTTGGCCCATATCCTGCTAAACCTTTCCTATCAATGTATCTGTACACATATGAAAACACTTATTGCAGGAAAACATTTTATATTTCACGCTATCATTGTTTTGTTATGTGAATAATGAGTCCTGGTTAAAAACGCTCAAGTTTTATTGCAACCACTTTTTAATCTTTTGCAGCATTACAGATTAAACACTCATTTCCTTCACACTCTCTTCGTGGTACCATCACTGCAGGGATTAGTCTGGTCAAATTCCTTTACACTATCTCACTGTGGCAAGGATATTATTCCTTATAATGGAGAGAAAATCTGTTCACAGTGCCCCAAGTGCTGTCTCAATATCTCTCTACAACTGCACGGAGGTGTCTTCACGCCTATATTTGAATCAATTTTCAATGAAGGACATTATACAATATACTGTGCTGATTACTTGCTGCTCTGTCTGAATTCTGTCAGTGACTCATGACCAAGGGCATTCAGCTCCTTTTCACCAAGAGCACTTCCCATCATCTCATCTTCTCATAAATACAAAATGAGAAGGATGGTATGCTTTGCCAAATCATTTCTTTGCCTTGCGAAACGCTATACTTCCAGCACAGCCACGCCAACAGCATCATTACTCTTGCCATTGGAGATGTTTGGAGATGCTGAGGAGGCGATGGTCTAGTTGCATTATCTCCGGATTATTAATGCAGCGACCCAGGTTATGACCCAGAGCACTGACTCAATTCCCACCACAGCAAATATTGGAATTTGAGTTCAATAAAAAAAATCACGAATTAAGAAACAATGAAACGATTGCCAGAAACACTACCTGGCACACTGATGCCCTTCAAAGAATGAGATCTATCATCTTCACCGTATCGGGCTTACATGTGACTCTAGACCCATAGCAATGTTGTTAACACTCGGCTGCCGTTTGAAATGTCCAATCCCAACCACTCAGTTATATCACTCAGTATATCAATCTCAAAGAAATTAAACCAGACGGAACTAAGCATTGAATGCTTACAGCCCACAGACTGCAGTAATCAGGAAGGCAGCTCACCAACAGCTCTCAAGGACAACGTGGAAAGGGAATGACATGCTGTCCCAAAATCCCATGAATGAATTTTTAAAAGGGGAGACAAAGGGACATAACTCACTTCAAACCGTGACTTTGATGTATACCTTACATGGACATGATTTTCGTAAATATCGCAACAGGAGAAAAATAAATAAGATTAATCTTGATTTTTATTTCCATTCCAGCCGGTCATCAACAATCCCTCTATTTGCTTCTTTCTCTCTATCTCTCTCTTTCTCTATCTGTTCAACTCCCTCCTTCACCCCTTCACAGCAGACGTCCCTGTCACTAACATCAATCACACTATTTCCCAGTTGTGTGCAGTTCTGATGGATGGTCATTGGACTCAAAATGCCAATTCTATTTTTATCTCGATCCGAGGCTGCCAAATCTGCTCAGTTTCTCTGACCTCATTCTTCTGACCTCACGCATCATTCTTCTTTCCCCAGACTTTAGTGTTGTCATTAGATAGGATGTCTGCATCGCTGTTAAGGGCATCGTTTGTTGCCCTTACTAAATGTCCTTTACGGTGAGGTCATTCCTTAAGGCAGTATAGAGCAAAGCACATTGCTGTGGACCTGACGTCATCCTTATCGAAACCAGGTAATAATGTTAGATTTCTTTACCAAAGGACATCAGTGAAATAGATAAACTTATTGACAAAATGTTAGTGGGGTCATATTAGTGAGATTCGCTTTTATTTCCAGTTCCTGTCATTTAAGTTTAAGTTCTCTCATCGTCTGAGATAGGATTGGAAACAGTGTCTTTAGTGTCGTAACCTGGACCACTGAATTACGTGGCCAGTGACATTCTTATTCTGACACAGTGTCCCTGACATGAATTTACTTTAGAGACAAGAACAAGATCATAATGGAAACATTGCAATGGAAAGAGTGATTAGAAGAGAGCTGGAATCATGAAGTCTGAAATTTTCCAAGGCATGTATTATGGTGTATTTAGCAACTGAACAAAAGTCAAGCTGTGGAATGGGGATACCATGGAGCTGGTAGTGGGTCTGTTTTGTGATGGAGAGAATGTGATGACATAAATCAATTCAGGGCAAACAGATACTTCCGGATTGTGAACGGTGTTGTCCTCAGATGTGTGTGGGGGCAGTTTTGAAATTTGTGGTAATGAATGCATTTGCATTTGAAACTGAAGACAGTAGTTTCCAACTTTGCCAAATATAGTTAACAGAAATAGCACTGACGTTCACCATGGCTTATGGGCTTAATAAGTAGATAGAGATGGGGAGACTTACCAGGAACGCCAACAATAGCTAGCATGGGATAGTAACCAGCCTGAATAATCCACAGTACACCTAATATCCGAAGTCGCAATATGTTCCAATACCTGGAAACATATAAAAGACCCCAGGATAAATTCCTGTCCATTGTTGTAGCATTCCATCCTCGGGTTCTCAGATTCTGAGCCATTGGTGCAGCATTCCAGTCTACTGTTCCCAGATTCTGAACCATTGTTGGAACATTCCAGTCTACTGTTCTCAGATTCTGAACCATTGTTGGAACATTCCAGTCTACTGTTCCCAGATTCTGAACCATTGTTGGAACATTCCAGTCTACTGTTCTCAGATTCTGATCCATTGTTAAAACATTCCAGTCTACTGTTCACAGATTCTGATCCATTGTTAAAATATTCCAGTCTACTCTCAGATTTTGACCTCTCCTCTCCCCGTCTCTGCAACTGCTGATTCCTCTTAGTGTTGCAGGTGTTGCCTCTGCTGGTACAATGGGATAAATCACTGCAAGAAGCCCCTTACTAATAGAAGAGGGAAACCATCCGGCGACATCATTAGGATCCATGGAGACTGACATCAATCACAGTCACTGAACAAACAGATCCAGTTAACCCTTTTCAGTATGGTACCTTCAGATCACAAATAACAACTGAACTTGATTGAATGTTGACATCGCTGACTATTGGTCACATCTCCCATCACCAATTGCTCTCGTGAAGCTAGTTGTGAGGGAGAATGATGGAAGTCTCCTGATCACAGGCTAGATGATTCTGCTGTGTTGTCCGTTTGCAATGCTGTAACTACCTGAACACACCCCCCCAACCACCACCACCACCCTCCAACACAGCCACCCACAAAATATGCGATCTAGATGAAGTTAAAGTGCTAATCTCTCCTCAACTAGACCAGACGCCAGACAATCAATTCTCAGTGGGCATATTTTCCCTGACCATACACAGGAAGTGTGGATCTGACTGGATATTCCTCTCGTTGCTCTAATAAAACAATGTTGAACCTTCAACAGACAATGCGATTCAGCTTTGTTTTATGTAAACCCACAAAAACTTGAATGCACTTTATTGGCTTCAAAGCAGTAAGACTTACATTTACTGAATTCAGTTCAAAGCCATGTATGGCATGTTGTCACAAAACCAGTTCTTTTACAAGGTTATGTTGTCCTTAATTTTTTATACAGAGTCTAAATGAACAAAGATTCCAATATGTCTGAACTCTGAAAGTTTTCATTTTATTTATATCTAACAGGTAATGCCTTAGCCAGAAGGCTCTCTAGTACTTAATAAGAAACTTGGACAATCAAGAGGACGTGGCCAACTCTCTAACTGGACAGGTCTGATCAGTTCTGGGGTTAGTTAAGTCAGGGTCACTGTTGGAACTGGACGCTCTCCTCCTCTGTCTGACCTTATAACCTGAAAGCCTTTGTGAAAGTTTTATTCTTGGTGCTAAGGAGTTTGCTTATTGAGATTGTTGCAAGTATTTTGGAACAGGATCCTTAAGTCTGGATAGCCTGTCATGTTTATATAGGATTAGCTATTCAGGTATTCTATTTTTGGTCTCTTGTGCTTCATTCGGTAATTTGGTAAATAAATGTTTTGTTTAAATCTCGGCAGTCTGACCAGCTAATTCACTCTGGGAAGATCCACTCCACTCTAACATTTAAGAAATATCAAATTTACGGTCTGAGCTAGCTTCTTAAAATGTTCTGTGGGGTCGGGCCTGTTCCATAACAGAATGGGGGCCATTTGCGGGATTTAGGCAGCGAGTGGCAAGTATTAGTGTCTCCTATTCCGTGTGTTGATTTGGTGGGGATAAAGAGCTTCAGATAGTAATGGCTCTTGCAGGAACAAAGGATGTTTTGGAGGTGAAAAAACCTTGGTTTTTTTACAGAATGTACTTAAGTCCAAGCGGGAATTAGTGGACAAGCTTGCGTTGAAGCTATCTCCCAACGTGAGTAAAGATGAGATGATTGCAGCAGTAGTACAGCATTCCAATTTGCTGGAAACTCTATCAGGATCTATAGAGATGAGCAGACTTCAATTGCAAATGACGCAGCTTGAGTTAAAAGCGGAAATGAAGCAGTTTGAGTTTTGGCTAAAATCAAAGGAGAAAGAAAGAGAATGAATAGGTTTAGCAGAGGAAAGAAAAAAAAAACAATGAACATCCTTAGCAGGAGAGAAAGAAAACTGGAAAGGGTTTGTGCTTCAGAGATATACAAACCACGTTTTTTGGATCAATTCATAATCATCAGCCACTTCAGCTGCCAGCCTTGCCGTTTTAAGTCTCTGTTCTTCAAAATGTGTTAGCACTATGTCAGGCAGTGAATCTTTGAACTCCTCCAAAGTAATTGTACCTCTCAGAGCATCGTGGGTTTATTGTATTTTTAAAGCTCTTTTCCTAGAAACGTTTCAGGAATATAAGGAGGGATCCTGGTCAAACCTATATTGAGTTTGAAAAGATCAAACAAAGTAATTTTGATGGCTGGAAAAGAGCTTTACAACGCTCTGAGAGAGAGAATTACTTTGGAGGAGTTCATAGATTCACTGCCTGACACAGTGCAAACACATTTGGAAGAGCAGAGAGTTAAAACGTCAAGGCTGGCAGCTGAAGTGGCTGATGATTAAGAATTGGTCCATAAAACGTGGTTTGGCTTCTAGAATCAATTTCAGTCCATGAGGGATAGAAACTGGAGCAAAGAGAAATCCTCACGTGGGAGGGAAAAGCAGAAGGAGGTCATAAGGATAGCATGGCACAGGCTAAAAAGGAAACACTTGAAGGAAACAACGAAGTTAAAAGGCTCCGGTGTTTTCATTGCAATAAATTATGTCACATGAAAGCACTGTGTTGGTGGGTTCAGGGAAAAATAAACAGGTGCAGGAAAATAAGATAAGCTTGGAATTTTTGTTTGAGTGGTAACAGAAAACACAGTGGAAGCTAGAAAGCTGCATCAGAGTGTATAAGCTGATCAGAGGTTTGTTAAGGAGGAAATGGCAGATCTGCGTAGAAAATATACTGCAAAGGGATTTTTTTCTGACATAGAGCATGTAAAGAGGATGCAATATTAACGGACACAGGATCCTCTTATTCCATGATGCTGACAGATCAGGAGATATATACACCGGAAGGACTATTTCCAGAAAAGGTACTGCTAAACGGAATTCACCTTGAGACAAAAAGCGCATAATGACGTAATGTGAGGATAGGGTATCCAGAAAAGTGTGAATAAATTGTGGTATGAGTATTGGACAAACTCTGAGCTGCAGGGATACAAACTATCCTTGCAAAAAATATAGCTGATTCACCGGTAGGAGTATTGTCAACTCTGGTTGAAAAGCCTTTGGAGACGCAGGCAACTAAAGCAATGCAGGAGTCTTACCTGGAAGTTTCCTGAGTGAGGGTAACGAAGCCGCAATGTGACCAGTTGAAACAGGAGATATCAAAAATGTAAAGATAAGGAAGCGGAAGTGGCATTTGCATAGACGTTGTAACATCAGATACTTGTGAAAAAAAAAACTCTTGAGCAAAAAGGGCATCATGCAAATATTTTTAGCTCATTTAAACTAATTGAATTACAGCAGAAAGAAAAAAAAGGGTAAAGCAGTTTTATCAAAAAGCATATACGTTAGGAATTTTGAATGTATCCCTGAGTGTCATTACCTTAAAAATGATGTCCAAATGAGGAAAACGGAGACTATCACATACTCAGGGAGATGATAATTGGGCAGACGTTCATCAAATCATATTGCCAATGGGATACAGAGAAGAGATGATGTGAATGGTACATGAGCTACCACCGAGAAGTCATTTCGGAGTGAGGAAAACACAGGCTGAAACACAGAGACATTTTTACTGGACTGGACTGCAACATGATGTAGTTGAATTTTGCAAGTCGTGTCACACATGTCAGGTAATTGGAAAAAAAACACAAGTGATAATAAAACCTGCGCCTTTCTTAACTATTCCTGCATTTGAAGAACCTTTCACAAGAGTCTTAACTGATTGGCCACGTCCCAACATCAAACAAAAAGTTGGGCACCAGTAATTGTTAACAATACTGGATACATTGACTAGATTTCCAGAGGCCATCCCAAGATGCAGTATCACAACTAAAGGAATTGCAAAGGAATTACGCTTTTTTAAAAAATACACACGGACTACCAATAGAGATAGAGTGAGGTCAAGTTTCAAACTTAACATCTAATTTATTCACTATGGTGTCTTAGGAATAAAGCAATTCAAATCGACTGCATATCATCCAAAATTGCAGGGAGGGCTGGAAATTGCAGGCTTATGATCAAGATTATCCAGATGATTAGGGTAAGGGAATTCCATTTGCGCTTTTTGTGATCAGAGAAGCACCAAATTAACAGAGGAAATTCAATCCATTTGAATTATTTTTGGGGCATTAAGTGAGAGGACTATGAATATTGATTAAGGAGAAAATAGTAAATCAGAATTCAAAGGCCACACATTTGGACTAGGTCTCACATTTTAGGGAACGATTAAGAGTGGTAGGGAATTGGCTAGCCAGCAGTTAAAAGTATTGCAGCATGCAATAAAACAGGAGGCAGACATGAAATCAAAAAATTGCATTTGGGCGATCGGGGATAAGGTATTACTGTTACTTCCAGTTAATGGTGATCATTGAAAAGTAAGGTTTAGTAGACCTTATTAAAAACAACGGATATTGAGTGAGGATAAGTATTTGATAGGGACTCCAGAAAGAAAGAAATCTCACAGTGTATGTCATGTGAAAATGCTCAAAATGTACTTTGATAGGGAAGGAAAGCCAGAGGATAAGGGGTTAATGATTACGGCACAGAAGGACGAACCAAGTTGAGAGGATTCTGAATCGAACATTCCTCAAATTAAAGTGGGACAATGAGGTTCTTGTCTAAAATTGGGATAATTTATTAATTAAGCTTCATGAGAAAAATTGAAATGATTAGAAAGAGTTATTATTATCATACGTGGAGATATGCGAAAAGTGAATTGCTGAAGCATAGGTCACCTTCCTTGGCCATGCTATTGGACATAGGTAAACAGTGCCATGAGATTTACAAGTGACGGTAATTGGGGAATTTCGCATACTGTTGACAAAATGAGCAGTTCCTGAGATTAAGTCAGTTTTATCTGATATTTGTGCCTCATTTTTGCAGTGTGACTGCTCCACTTACTGAATTGTTAAAGAAAGGCAAGAAGTTTCATTGGACAGAGGAGTGTCAGAAGGCATTTGACGGAATTTGAAATATGTGTTAACCACTGCTCCACGATCAGACACACCTGATTATACAAAACCATTCAAGGTTGATTTATGTGCGAATGATGTGGATATCAGTGTTGGGCTCTTGCAGGAAGATGACGAGAAGTCAGTGAGACATACTGGGTATTCCTCCAAGAAGCTGAATGTTCATTAGTAGAAATATTCAACAGTTGAGAAAGAGACTGTGAGCTTTGTGTTGGTCTGACAACATTTCCTTGTTAATATTAACAGCAACGCATTGGAGACAACCATTTTCACTGATCACAACTCAATGAAGTCTTTTTGAGAATTTTTTTTAGGACACAACTGCGAGACTGTTTAGCTGGAGCCTGTTGTTACAGCTATTCTATTTGAAAATTGTGCACGGGGCAGGTCTTGAAAACATGATTATCAATGCATTGTTGAGACTTGAGTGACAAATAGAGGCACTCAGTGATGGAAGGACCACACACTGAATCTGGATGTAGTTGTGCATGTTTGCATGTTTACAGTAAACAAATGTACATGCCCATTGTAGAGTAGAAACAACTATTTCTGGGAGTTTTGACAACTGAAACCATCTTGGATATTGAAGATTCAGTTTTATATTGGGGGAGTTGTCACACAGGTGGGATCTTTACAAGGTTATGTTGTCCTTGATTTTTTTTCAGAGAGTTTCTAAATGACCAAATGTTCCAACATGTCCCAATTTTGAATGCTTCATTGGGGTCCTTTGTCTTTTTCGTACCTAACAGATAATGCCTCGGGCAGAAGCTTTCGAGCCTTTTTAAAAAAAACTGGTGTAATCAAGGGGATGTGGCCAGTTCTCCAGCTGCACAGGTCAGTTCAGTTCAGAAGAGTCAGGGTCACTGTTGAAACTGGACGCTCTCTCCCTCCTTCAGTCCTCTGACATTGTAAACTATCAGCTTTTTATGTAATTTTTACTCTTTATGTGCGTGGGTTTGTTTATTGGGATTGTTGCAAGTAATTTGGATCAGCATTCTTAATTCGAGGTAGCCTGACAGTTTTGGATAGGATGAATTATTCAGCTATGGTGTTTTCGGTTCGTTGTGTTTCATACCATATTTTTACAAATACATTCTGTTTGTTTAAAAGTAGGCAGTCGGACTAACTAATTCACGCTAGGAATATACACTGTACACTTACCTTCAACAAGTCGGAGGAGTTGTAGACAGTGAGGAAGGATATGGCAGGTTACAGCGGGATATAGAGAAGCTGCAGAGCTGGGCAGAAAGGTGGCAAATGGAGTTCAATGTAGCTAAGTGTGAAGTGATTCACTTTGGTAAGAGTAATAAAAAGATGGATTACTGTGCTAATGGTAGACTACTTGGTAGTGTGGAAGAGCAGAGGGATCTTGGTGTCCATGTACACAGATCTCTGAAAGTTGCCACCCAGGTAAATAGTGCAGTGAAGAAGGCATATGGCGTACTGGCTTTTATTGGTAGAGGAATTGAGTTCCGGAGTCCTGAGGTCATGCTGCAGTTGTATAAGACTCTGGTGCGGCCGCATCTGGAATATTGTGTGCAGTTTTGGTCGCCATACTATAGGAAGGATGTGGAGGCACTGGAACGGGTGCAGAGGAAGTTTACCAGGATGTTGCCTGGTATGGTAGGAAAATCCTATGAGGAAAGGCTGAGGCACTTGGGGTTGTTTTCATTGGAGAAAAGAAGGTTTAGGGGTGATTTGATAGAGGTGTACAAGATGATTAGGGGGTTAGATAGGGTTGACAGTGAGAACCTTTTTCCACGTATGGAGTCAGCTATTACAAGCGGCATAGCTTTAAATTAAGGGGGGGTAGATATAGGACTGATGTTAGGGGTAGGTTCTTCACTCAGCGAGTCGTAAGTTCATGGAATGCCCTGCCAGTAGCAGTAGTGGACTCTCCCTCTTTATGGGTATTTAAGCGGGCATTGGATAGGTATATGGAGGATAGTGGGTTAGTGTAGGTTAGGTGGGCTTTGATCGGCGCAACATCGAGGGCTGAAGGGCCTGTACTGCGCTGTATTCTTCTATGTTCTATGTTCTATAAATGGCAACACTGGGCTACGTGCTTAAGAATGTTTTGAGTGGTCGGGCCTCGTCCATAACAATGTACAATAACTTTGTCTATTAAAAGTCATGAATTAATGAGTAAGGGATGGAATGAATATGATTATGGCTACGAGACAGAAAGGGCTGCGGCCAGTGGCTGAGGAGACCTGAGGGGAGTGTAGTAATATCTCCCAGTCACTAGTATTCAGCCATCTCTGATTCTGACAAATGGAATGAAATGCAGTGCAGAGCAAGATAACGGATGACCTTTGGTACATGGAACACTAAACGACAATGTGAACGGAATAGGACAATTTAAATGCGATGTACATAATTATATTTTTTATTTAGAATGTTTAATCACAGGTTATATAGGCCTTTAAGATTGTTTATATCGAGACGGGATGTACAGAAATAAAAACACAGACTACAAAATGTGTTGGGTTACATGAGTTGCAGCAGAGTAAGAGTGAAGACAAAGCTCATACGGAGCTGGTGCAGAGATGATAGGCTGCATGACAACCATCTTTGTTGTAATTATTCAAAGAAATGTATTTAGAATGTTCAGAGACTGAGGAGACAAGTCTAGTCATAAAGCACACAGACAATATCATAATTAATAAACTATTCCCATTTATTCATCAAGTGTAGCTGTCTCTAAAAGGCCTTTAAAATCATAAATCACATTGGTGAGATCCGCGCATTTATTTTCAGAACTTAAAGAGGAAACAGACTCCAGTGTAATACTTGTGTCACTGACACAAGTGATAGGAACAGGAATGGAGAATATTGTCCAAATATAACCAACATCCAGACCAATCAAGAAAAAGCAAAATATTAGAGACAGTGGAAATCTGAAAGACAAATGCAAAATAATAGAGAAATGCAACAGATGACACAGGATTTGGGCAGAGAAACAGAGTTAACATATCAAGTCTTATATGAACCTGTCTTGAACAAGTTATGTTGGACTTAAAAAAAGTTAATTCCATTTTGTTCCGCTCCGATACTGCCTGAACTGTGGGGTTTCTTTCCAGCATTTTCATTTGGTGCAATAGCAGGAAACAGAGTATTGGTGAGCGGTTGCTTTTGGAACTGAAGGCTTGTGCCCAGCAGTGTCCCACAGAGGTTGGTTCTGAGTTTTCTTTGTTTGTCATTTATGTAAATGATTTGCATGATAATATCGAAGGCATGGTTCATAAGTTTGTGGATGACACCAAAACTGGTGGCACATTGGACAGTGAAGAATGTTTTCTAAGAATACAAAAGGATCTTGATGAAATAGGTCAATAGACTGACAGATAGCAGATAGAGTTCAAGCCGAATGAATGTGAGGTGCAGGCAATAGTGTGTGTTTGTTGCTGTCGAGGGAACCAGGAATGGGATGATTTTATTCTCCATCTCCAGGGTTCAAATCATCGATATCCTTCATGATCTTTGAGAGGCCTAACCCTCTCTTCCTGTTACCTTCTTCCTGTTAATGTAGTTGCACAATAGCTTTGGATTATCCTTGATCTTATCTGCCCATTCTATCTCATATCGCCGTTTTGCTTTCCTGATTTCTCTTGAAATAATGCCCCACACTCTTTATATTGACTAAGAGATTAAATTGAATATAGTTGTCTATATCTAAAGTAAGGTTTTCTTTGATTCTTGAATAAAAGCTCAATAACTGTTGTTGTCCGTTGTTCCTTAATCTTCCCTTCACTTTAATAGGAACAGAATGCCTCGCAACTCCCGTCGTCACACTGTTGAACGCCTCCCACTTGTCAGACATTGGTTTACATACTAACAGTCTACTCCAATCAAACTTGTTAAGTCCTTGTCCCATGCCGTTAAGGTTTATGGTACTCCAATTAAAAAAAATAATGAAAGGCTTTTTCTTTTCCATAACCATTATGAAACTAATACAATTATGATTGCAATGCCCAAAATATTCCCTCACGTTCACTTCAGACACTTCACCTGCCTATTACATAAAAAAGGCCTAGTTTTGCTGCTTCTCTGTGAGAATCATCCGGATATTGACGAAGGAAATTTTCGTGAACATATTTGATAAATTCTTCACCATCCAACCGTTTAACGCTGTGGTCGTCCCAATCAATTTTAAGAAAATTAAAATCCCTCATTATTACAGCCTTATTAAGCTTATATATATCCGAGTTCTCCTACATGTTTGTTTCTCAATTTCTTTCTTACTGTTGAAGAGCATATGGTACAATACAACCAACGTGCTCTTTCCTTTCTTATTTTTAATTTTGATCAATATATTTTCACTGGACGGTTTTTCACAACAGAGCATTTAGCGCAATCTGTTCAAAGTGAACTTTGTTTTCTTAGTTTTAATACTACCTGCATATTATAACTGAATAATTTTTTCAGAAATATCTTCCCCAGTTCCGGAAATAATTTATTCCTTAATCAAAAATGGCAGACCGCCCCTCCCTGACCTTCGTATATATTTCCACCCTTTCTATGTCTCTTTACAGCTGGAACATTGAATTGCCTGTCTTGAACATCTCTCAGGCGAAAGTGAGCACTGCAGATGCTGGAAGTTAGAGTCGAGAGTGTGGTGCTGGAAAACACAACACGTCAGGCTGCATCCAAGGAGCAGGAAAATCGATGTTTCAAGCAAAAGCCCTTCATCAGTCCATTTCTGATCAAGGGCTCTTGCCCAAAACATTGATTGTCCTGCTCCTCACATGCTGCCTGACCTGCTGTGCTTTCCCAGCACTCCACTTCCGAGTTGAACATCTCTCAACCATGATGTCCCGAACCCATATTCTTAAACATGCCCTGAGTTCTGGGAAGTCATATATTTGTGTGGTGCGTTACCAGAAATACTACTCGGGTAGTGTCTCCTCCTCCTCTGACCAAAAAAACCTTCTGTGCGCCAGATTGGTAAGGTAGCGAGTTGTTTTTTATTCCTTATTTTTTTAACAGACTCTTTGAGAAGTTAGAATAATGGGAATGGAGGTGAGGACAGTTGAATGTTCCTCCTGCAGAATGTGGGAGGTAAGGGTCACCACTAGTGTTCCTGCTGACTACATTTGCAGGAGGTACACCCAACTCCAGCTCCTCGAAAACCGCGTTAGGGAACTGGAGCTGGAGAAGCATGAACTTCGAATCATTCGGGAAGCAGATGGAGTTATTGAGAAGAGTTACAGGGAGGTAGTCACTCCTCAGGTACAAGAAAAAGGCAAATGGGTTACAGTCAGGGGATGGAAAGGGAACCGGCATGCAGTCCCGGGATACCCTGTGGCAATTCCCCTCAACAATAAGCATCCCATTTTGGATACTGTTGGGAGGGACGACTTACCAGGGGAAAGCAGTGGGCACAGGGCTCTCGCACAAAGTTTGCTATGCTGCTCAGAAGGGAAGGGGGAAGAGGAGCAGAGCAGTAGTCATTGGGGACTCCAGAGTTAGGGGGACAGATGGGAGGTTCTCTGGGGACGACAGAAACTCACGGTTGGTATGTGGCTCCCAGGTGACAGGGTTCTTGCTGTCTCTGACCGTGTATTTAGGATCCTTAAAGGGGAGGGGGAGCAGCCCCAAGTCATGGTCCACATAGGCACCAACGACATAGGTAGGAAGCGAAATGGGGATTTAAGGCAGAAATTCAGGGAGATAAGATGGAAGGTTAGAGCTAGGACGAACAGAGTTGTTGTCTCTGGTTTGTTGCCCGTGCTACATGCTAGTGAGACAAGGAAAAGGGAGAGAGAGGAATTGAAGGCGTGGCTACAGGAATGATGCAGGAGGGAGGGTTTTGGATTCTTGGATAATTGGGGCTCTTTCTAGTGTAGGTGGGACCTCTACAAACAGGATGGTCTCCATCTGAACCAGAGTGGTACCAATATCCTAGGAGGGGAAATCGCTAAGGCTATTCTGGTGGGTTTAAACTAATCCAGCAGGCGGATGGGAACCAAACTTGTACTTCAAGTATTGAAAAGGTTGAGAGTAGTGAGGTCCAACATCAAGTTTCTGCGACACAAGTTGGCACTGCCAAGCAAGAAATTGAAGTGTGCCAGGAGCATCTGGAATAAAGTGGGTGAACTTGCAGCATGGGTTTGTACCTGGGACTTCAATGTTGTGGCCATTTCGGAGACAAGGTAAGAGCTGGGACAGGAATGGTTATTGCAGGTTCCAGGATTTAGATGTTTCAGTAAGAACAGAGAAGATGGTAAAAGAGGGGGAGGTGTGGCACTGTAAGTCAAGGACAGTATTACAGTTGCAGAAAGGATGTTTGGGGAATCGTCAACTGAGGTAGAATGGGCTGAGGTTAGAAACAGGAAACGAGATGTCATCCTGTTGAGTGTTTCTATCGGCCTCCGAATAGTTCCAGAAATGTAGAGGACAGGATAGTAAAGATGATTCTTGATAGGAGTGAGAGAAACAGGGTAGTTGTCATGGGGGACTTTAACTTTACTACGAGTAATGTAGATGGGTCAATTTTTGTCCAGTGTGGGCATGAGGGCATCTTACCACTATATGTAGACAGCCCAACAAGGGGTGAAGCAACATTAGATTTGGTACTGAGTAATGAGCCCAGCCAGGTACTAGAAAAGGAAGTAGGTGAGCAATTTGGTGATAGCAATCACAATTCTGTTATGTTTACTTTAGTGATAGAAAGGGATAGGTGTATACCACTGGGTAAGAGTTACAGCTGGGAGAAAGGCAATTACGATGCGATTAGGCAAGATTTAGGAAGCAGAAGACGGGGAAGGAAACTGCCGGGGATGGGCACGTTAGAAAAGTGGAGCTTATCCAACGAAAGGCTCCTGAGTGTCCGAGATAAGTATGTACCTGTCAGGCAGGAAGGAAGCTGTAGTGCGGAGGAGCCGTTGTATACAGAGGAAGTGGAATCTCTGGTCAAGAGGAAGAAGAAGGCTTACGTTTGGATGAGATGTAAAGGTTCAGTTAGGGCCTAGAGGGTTACAAGGTAGCCAGGAAAGACCTAAAGAGAGAGCTCAGAAGAGCCAGGAGGAGACATGAGAAGTTGTTGGCGGATAGGATCAGGGTAAACCCTAAGGCTTTCTTTAGGTATTTAAGGAATAAAAGAATGACCAGAGTAAGATTAGGGCCAATCAAAGATTGTAGTGGGAAGTTGTGTGTGGAGTCAGAGGAGATAGGGGAAGCACTAAATGATTATTTTTTGACAGTATTCACTCTAGGAAACGACAGTGTTGTCGAGGAGAATGCTGAGATACAGGCTGCTAGACTAGGTGGGATTGAGGTTCACAAGGAAGAGGCATTAGAAATGCTGCAGGGTGTGAAAATAGATAAGTTCCCTGGGTTGGATGGGATTTATCCTAGGATCCTCTTGGAGGTTCAGGAGGAGATTACCGAGCATTTGGTATTGATCTTTAAATCGTTATTGTTGACTGGAATAGTGCCAGAAGACTGGAGGATAGCAAATGTGGTTCCCCTGTTCAAGAAAGAGAATAGAGACAACCCTGCTAATTATAGACCAGTGAGCCTTACTTCAGGTGTTGGTAAAGTATTGGAAAAGGTTAGAAGAGATTTGATTGATAATCATCTAGAAAAGAATAATTTGATTAGGGATAGTCAGTACGATTTTGTGAATGGTAGGTCGAGCCTCACAAACCTTATTCAGTTTTTTGAGAAGGTGACCAGACAGGTAGATGAAAGCAAACCGGTTGATGTGGTGTATATGAAATTCAGCAAGGCGTTCAATAACGTTCCACACAGTAGGCTATTGTACAAAATGCGGAGGAATGGGATTGTGGGAGATATAGCAGTTTGGATAAGTAATTGGCCTGCTGAAAGAAGACAGATGGTAGTGGTTGATGGGAAATGTTCATCCTGGAGTCCAGTTACAAGTGGTGTACCACAAGGGTCGGTGTTGGGTCCACTGCTGTTCGTCATTTTTATAAACGACCTGGATGAGGGGGTAGAAGGGTGGATTAGTTAATGTGCAGATGAAACGAAGGTTGGTGGAGTTGTGGATAGTGACGAAGGATGTTGAAGGTTACAGACAGACATAAATAAGCTGCAGAGCTGGGCTGAGAGGTGGCAAATGGAGTTTAATGAGGACAAGTGTGAGGTGATTCACCTTGGTTCGAGTAAACGTAATGCAAAGTAATGGACTAATGGTAAGATTCTTGGTAGTATAGATGAGTTGAGAGATCTCGATGTCCAGGTACACAGATCCTTGAAAGTTGCCAGCCAGGTTGACAGGGTTGTTAAGAAGGCATACAGTGTTTAAGCTTTTATTAATCGAAGGTTCGAGTTCCGGAACCATGAGGTTATGCTGCAGCTGTACACAACTCTGGTGCAGCCGCACTTGGAGTATTGTGTACAGTTCTGGTGACCGCATTATAAGAAGGATGTGAAAGCTTAGGAAAGGGTGCAGAGGAGATTTACTCGGATGTTGCCTAGTATGGAGGATATCGAGGAAAGGCTGAGGGACATGAGGTTGTTTTCATTGGAGAGAAGAAGGTTTAGAGGTGACGTAATAGAGACGTAAAATAATCAGAGGGTTAGATAAGGTGGACAGGGAGAGGCTTTTTCCAAGCATGATGACGGCGAGCACAAGGGGGTAAAGCTTTAAATTGAGGGGTGATAGATATAGGACAGTTGTAAGAGGTAGTTTCTGTACTCCGAGAGTAGTAAGGGTATGGAATGATTTGCCTCCAACGGTAGTAGATTCGCCAACTTTACATTTAAGTCGTCATTGTACAAGCATATGGACGTACATGGAGTAGTGTAGGTTAGATGGGCTTCAGATTGGTATTCAAAGTTTGTGCAAAGAATTTTCGCTCGGGTGCTCATAGTTGTGGTTCTGTTCGCGGAGCTGGGAATTTGTGTTGCAGACGTTTCGTCCCCTGTCTAGGTGACATCCTCAGTGCTTGGGAGCCTCCTGTGAAGCACGTCCTGCTCTTTCCTCAGGAATTTATAGTGGTTTGAATCTGCCGCTTCCATTTGTCAGTTCCAGTCAGTAACAGCTGGAACTGACAACCTCCCACCCCTTCCCCGACAAATTACTTTCAAAGTAGGGAATAGCATGAACCAGGAAATAACGATGGCTTGAGACAAGAGCACAAGAGTGATTATGGAAATGTAAGCATGCAATTTGCTTGGACTAATCAATTTGGCAAGGGGAGTCTCAAAGAACGATTCGTCGAATATATGATGTTTTATTTCTTCTATTAACATGTCATGGAACCAAACAGAGAACTGGCTTTGGCATGATGTAATGAGGAAGGAGTGATAAATCATATTGTAGTACAGGATCATCTCAGAAAGAGTGACCACAACATGTTGGAATTGCACATTCAGATTGTAACAGCGAAGACAGAGTCACATAGGAGAGGTTAAGTGTTGGACACTGATAATTTTACTAGTCTGAGGAAGGGCTTGGCCTGAGTGGACATGTCAAAAAGATTAAAGTGCAAGACATTTGAAGAACAGTGGCAACTACTTAGGAAGATAGTCCAACTCCCTCAAATAAAGTGTAATCCTGAGTGGAAGAGGAATTGTAAAAAGGTGAAAAGCGATCCATGTCTTAACAAGGAAGTCAATAATAACATGAAGGTTCTTGTCTGGTGGCATTATCGCTGACTGCTAATCCAGATAATGTTCTGGGGACATGGCTTCAAATGCCGCCACGGCAGATGGTGGAATTTAAATCCAATATGAACCTGGAATTAAGAGTCTATTGGTGGCAATGAATCCATTGGTCATGGTTGGAAGCACCCATATGTTTCATGAATATCCTTTAGGACCGGAAAACACCACCCTTACGTGGTCTGACCGACATATTTGGTTGACGCCTAACTGACCTCTGGGCAATTAGAGACAGACAATGAGTGCTGTCTAACAAGCGACTCCCCCATCCTTTAAGGAATTAAAGAAAAACACTTTAATTGTCAGCAAACAGCTACTAAAAACATAATCAAAATGGCTATGAAGGAAAATGAAGGAAAATGAGGAGAAAACATAAGAAATGAGAAAGAATACTTCTCTAAGTAGACAAAATTTTTTAAAATGCTGAAAGTAAATGATGGCCTCTGGGAGGATGAAAATGGCGAGGTAATAATGGGAAACTCCGAAATGTCAGCGGCAAAACCAACACTTTCTGTTTTCACAGTGCAAGATAATTTCAACCCAAAATTTAAAACAACTGCAAAGGATCATGATGGAAGTACGATGACAAGGAAGAAGATATTAAATACATTGATGGGATTATAGACAGGTCAGACCCTCGGCCTGCAGTATATTCTATTAAATGATGTAACAGCAGAGATAGTGGATGTGTTAGGAACGATATTCAAAAAATCCTTGAATTCTGGAACAGTACCGATGTATTGGAAAATTAATAATGTAGTACTCGTTCCCAAACCAGGAGATAGGCAAAAATTCACAAACTGCAGACCATTGACTTTAACCTCTGTTAGTGGGGAAGTTACTTCCGTCAACCATAAAGTATGAAATAACTGAACACTTGGAAAAACAAAGATCAATTCACCACTGTCAGCACAGTTTCATGATGGGCAGGTTGTGCTTGACAAACCTGCTGGAGTTCTTTGAGAATTTAACCAGCAAGGTGGATAATGGGGATGCAACAACTGCTGTTCATCTGAACTTCAGAAGGCATTTGACAAGGTGCTGCATAAAGGACTGATCTAGGCGGTTTGAACCGAGGGGTCAAGGGTAGAGTATTGAATTAGATAGAGGATTGACTGGCTAACAGAAAGTAGAGCATCGGGATAAATGGTCTTTCCCTGGCGAACTGTAACTAGTGAGGTGCTGCAGGGTTCAGTGCTCAGACCTCAATTGTTTAGAATCTGTCCAACTGACCTGGAAGGAGAGACAGAGTGTAGCAACTACACTCACAAATGGTATTAAACTCGGTGGTAAAACAGGCTGTAATGAGGAGCTAAAGAATTTACAGATGAATAATGGTAGGGTTAGAAAATGGGGCGGATTGCTATATCTGGCAGTTGGTGTTTAATGTGGATAACTGCACAGTTGAATTTCCTACCGCCACTCATAATTTCTATTTTCTTGTGTTGCACCACCGACAGTTCTTTGGATTTTATTCACCGCTGGTGGCTGGGGTTGCAGGAGTCGAGAGGTTTGGTTGAGGGAGATGCAGGTTGCTCTGTGTGTCTGGAGCAAGACACTAATGTGAGGCCTTGTTGATTCCCACAGCAGGCCTGGCAACCAGATGGCCTATCCCTGTTCTTACCTCCTGATGTTTAATTGCCTGGAGTAATCCACTTCAAAATGTTACAGTCAGACAGACAGTCCATAATTAATATGCCCTGTTCATAATTAAGGGACAAATGACCACTTAGATCAGAAGTAAAGACTTGGCAATTCTTTTGAGATTTAATGACTATTTGCTGCAACTGCAGTCTGGGATCTGGGTGATGGGACAACAAAACAGGTTAGCGTTGTTGCAAAATTATAGGGTAGATTTTGAGTAAAAATATTATGTTATCAATTCTGTTAGAAAGAGTCTATAATGTATATCTTATGAAAAATGTGTTGAATGTATTGTGGGAGAATACAAAAATTGAATTGGTTAGAAAAGGATGATGTGAAGTGGATATAAGTCATAGAACATAGAACATTACAGCGCAGTACAGGCCCTTCGGCCCTCGATCTTGCGCTGACCTGCAGTGTTTCTGACGTGAAGCATCAGAGCAGCGTGTAAATGTGACTGAAGACCACAGAAAGGAACAGGATGGGACAAAGTTTAACTAAAACTGTAGTTCAGTAAATCCATTTGTGACAGGAAACTGTGGGAACGAGTAAATTATGTTTTTGATTAATGGACAAAGTCTCTGCAACAAGGTAGATGGATTTGTGACACAGAGATAAAAGAGATTTTGACACCAGAGAGATGTGGTAACAGGGCGAACAAAAGGTGCAACGTAAATATTCAATGGTTCACAACCTTGTGCAAATTCAGGCAAAATGGGTAACGCTAACAATAATGGGAACCAAAGGCATTACACAGAAAGCATTTGGTCTCAGATCATGAAGTAGAGTCAGTCCGAATGTAAATTCTGGCTACTACTTGCCAAGGACACAAGCAGCAGAACAGTTTTAGACCACCCACCGAACAGCATTTCATGGCTCGTCACTGCAATAAATAGGAATTCATTGGAATTTTTAATAAAGGCATGGTGAATATTTAGTGAAACGTCAATATTCACAAAGTGTGGGACAATCACACTGACAGCAGTGACATTGGAAGAGGACTTCACAGAATTTTTTTCAGTGTTTCTTGGAATAACACATTGTGCAACTGGCGAGGGATGTAACTGTCTCAGAGCGACTGTTGTGTGATAAAACTTAGTGAATGAGTAATGTCACCTGGAGAGATCTTCTGGGAAATTGTGATAAAGTGCAGTTTAAATAAATATAAAGTTTTAAAGTGAATCACAGAAAGGACAACGAGAAACAAAACTAGCTAATTACATGGGTATGAGAGGAGAACTGACCTAGGTAAACAGGCGAAACAGACTGAAATATGTGCCTGTAAATGAACAGTGGAAAACCTTTGAAAGAACAGTGTAAAACACTCAACAACATTACCCTGAAACAGACAAAAACTCAGCAAGAAATCCCCACCAGTCCCTCATTCAGGACAAAATGGATGATATTAGATTCTGAGGCTGAGAAGAGCACCAAAATGTACTTAAAATCCTGAGGTGAGAGACTGTTTTCGGAGTAAGTTTTAAAGGGATTGCAATGGGTCTGCTCGAGGGACGAGGGCAGTGGGAAGGAAAATCATTGTCAGGGTTTATTGACATGATAGGAACAGGGAGAGATGAAGGTGCTGGAGGTAGTGAGAGCGTTACAGAGTGTGGTCAGGGCCTGAACGGTGTTATAAAGCCAGTACGAATTGCTGCAGCTGGAGGGGTTTGCAGAGGTAGGGAGGGACATATGTATTTTTATTTATTCATTCATGGGATGTGGGTGTCACTGCCTGGACCAGCATTTTTTGACCCCATGCTAATTACCCAGAGATTGTTGTGGCCCTGGTAGATAAATATAATACTTTGCTGGCCACAGGTGAAGTGCTGAATGACTGGAGGATCGCTAATGCGGTTCCTTTGTTCAAGAAGGACAGCAGGGATGGGCCAGGTAATTACAGAGCAGATAGTTCGACAGCAGGGGGAGGGAAATTATTGGAAACAATTGTGAGGATGAATCAACACTTTCAAAGGTAAGGATCAACTCGGTTTAGTCATCACGAATTTTGCAGAGGAAGATACTGTCTGAGGAATTCAGTTCAGTTTTTTTAAAAATATTGCTTAAGTATATTGAAGAAGGCTGTGCAGATGATGTGGTTTACATTAACTTGAATAAGTCCTTAAACAAGATCCAACATGGAAGGCTGATTAAAAAGGACTGGGTTCCAAGGCAAGTTGGAAAATTGGATGCAAAATTGGTGGACAGAATCTTTTCACCACCGGGTGTACCACAGGGAACTGTGCAGGAACCATTGAACATTAATAACTCGGATGTGAAAGCAGAAGGTATCATTAGTCGGTTTGCAGATGACATGAAAGGTGAGGGTGTTGTTCACAGTGAGGAGGATGGTCTCCGTCTGCAGTGCGATGTCGATCGGATGATAATCTAAGCAGAGTTTAGTTCTGATTGAAGTGAGTTAATACTCTGTGGGAGGTACGACATGAGAAGTACAGACATAATAAACGGTAGATCCTTGCGGAGTACTGAGGAATACAGGGACCATGGTGGACAAGTCCATAGATCCCTGAAGGTATCAGCACAGCGAGACAGGGTGGGAAAGGCACCTCAACTGGGAGCGGGACAGAGACCCACATCCTGGTGGGGTGAATTGCTAGAGCTGCTTGAGAGGATATAACACAGTCTGGCAGGGTGTTGGACCTTAAATAAACGTAAGGCCAGTAAGAAGATTGAGGCTGGTACACGAGTTAAAGACAGCAATTTCAGCAGACAAGGCAGGCAAGAACACAGCAGGGAATGGGGGAAAACTGATGATTAAACTGCATTTATTTCAATGCAAGGGGCCAGACAGCAAAGGAAGATGAACTCAAGGCATGGATTAGAACATGGGACTGGGAGATTATATTTATTACAGAAACACAGCTGAGGGAGGGGCAGGACTACATTGTTTCAAGGTGGAGATGCTACAGCAAGAGAGGACGTGTGGTGGTGGGTTTGATTAGATTAGATTACTTACAGATTAGATTAGATTACTTACAGTGTGGAAACAGGCCCTTCGGCCCAACAAGTCCACACCGCCCCGCCGAAGCGTACCCACCCATACCCCTACATCTACATCTACATCTACATCTACATCTACATCTACATCTACATCTACATCTACATCTACATCTACATCTACATCTACATCTACATCTACATCGACCTCTTACCTAACACTACAGGCAATTTAGCATGGCCAATTCACCTGACCTGCACATCTTTGGACTGTGGGAGGAAACCGGAGCACCCGGAGGAAACCCACGCAGACACGGGGAGAACGTGCAAACTCCACACAGTCAGTCGCCTGAGGCGGGAATTGAACCCGGGTCTCCGGCGCTGTGAAGCAGCAGTGCTAACCACTGTGCCACCGTGCCGCCCACAATGATTGCATGAATCATCACAGCAGTACTTAGAGAGGATATTCCTGTGGGATCGCCCAGTGAAGCTATGTTAGTGGAACTGAGAAATAAGAATGGGTCATCACTTTGATACGATCGGACCGCTGACCCCGAATAATCTGTGGCAGACTGAGGAATAAATATGTCGAGACATCTTAAATATCAACCATAATAATAGGGCTGTTATAGTAGCGTTTATGAACTTTCCAAACCTAGACTGGGACTGCCAGTGTTGAGTGTTTGCAAGGGAGGAATTTGGTAATTGTGTTCCAGAAAACGCCCAATCAATACGCAAATGGCCTGAAAAGAGAAAGGGGCAAAACCTGACCTCCCCTTGGGAATCAAGGTCGGGAAAGGGACTGAGATGTGAGTGGGAAAGCTTTTTGCCAAAGTGACCACAGTTCTAGTAGTTTGAAAATAGCTTTGGAAAAGGAAAGGTCTGGTCCACAAGTGCAAGTTATAAAATGGAGCCTGACCAATCTTGATCGTATTAGTCAGGAACATTCAAAATGTGATTGGGGAAGGGAATTATTTACAGGAAAAGGGAAGTTTGGCAAGTGAGAGTATTTTAAAAGTGAGATAAACTGATCGATCAGCGCCAGCATGTTTCTGTTTGTGTGCAGGTCAATGTTGACAGCATTCGGAAACACTGGCTGTCCATTAACAGTCTCGACAAGCAAAAGGGGGCAACATGTCAGGTATAGCCAGCTGCATCAAGGGAATTCCTGAGGATATACAGGGGCTGTAAGAATACACTTTGAGTAGAAAACAGGAATGGAGAAAGGCTAAATGAAATAGCCTCAGCAGAGAAGGAAAGGGGAATCCAAAAGTGATTGTATCAGTCTATTAAGAGTATATAAGTAACTCAGGACAAAATAGTGTCAATTAAAGATCAATGAGGCCATCGATGTGTGGAAGTGCAGGATATTCGCTAAGATCCTAAACATTTTTTTTTTCACTCCAGAACTTACTGTGGAGAAAGACTGGGGAATTCAAGGAACAAGACTAATACGTTAGACCACAATTGGAGTTCTCTGCATTCCAGTCTCTCTGCTACAAGAAGGATGTTGTGAAACTTGAAAGGGCTCAGAAAAGATTAACAAGATATTGCCCGGGTTGTTGCTGAATAAGCTGGGGTTACTGTCACTGGAGAATCGGAGACGGAGGGATGACCTTACAGAGGTTTATATAAACATGAGCGGCATGGATAGGGTAAGCATTCAAGGCCTTTTCCCAGAAGGTAGGGAGCCCAAAACTAGAGGGCATAGGTTTAAGGTTAGACGTGAATTGTTTACAGAGGGACTGAAGGGACAGCTTCTTCACACACATGATGATGTGTGTATGGAATGAGCTGAGAGAGAAAGTAATGGAGATTGATACAAGTACAACATTTAAAATGGGCATCTGAATAGTAAGGTTAGGCGGCATGGTGGCACAGTGGTTAGCACTGCTGCCTCACAGCGCCAGAGACCCGTGTTCAATTCCCGACTCAGGCGACTGACTGTGTGGAGTTTGCACATTCTCCCCGTGTCTGCGTGGGTTTCCTCCCACAGTCCAAAGATGCGCACGTCAGGTGAATTAGCCATGCTAAATTGCCCGTAGTGTTGGTTGAAGAGGTAAATGTACGGGAATGGGTGGGTTACGCTTCAGCCGGTCGGTGTGGACTTGTTGGGCCAAAGGGTCTGTTTCCACACTGTAAGTAATCTAATCTAATCTGTAAGTAATCTAATCTAAAAGGGTGTCGACGTATATGGGCCAAATGCTGGATAAGGGAATGGATTTATTTAGATCGGGTAAACCTGGACGAGTTGGGGACCGAAGGGTCTGTTTCTATGCAGTGTATATCTCTATGACTTGAAAAGAGTGCATGATATAAAAGAGGTGGCGCTGGAGGTTTTAAAACTCAAAGCTATGGCAAGTCCCAGAACCTGATTAAGAGTATCACAGGACACTGTGGGATGCTGGGGAAGAAATTGTGGAGCCACGAGCAAAGGTACATATCCTACAGACAGCCATGTGTGATGGGATGGCAAGCTGGAGGGTGGCATCATGGACAATGAAGGATGTTTTCTGAGATTACAAAGGGATCTTGATGAAGTGAGTGAATGGGCTGAAAAACTAGAGATGGAATTCAATCTGAATAAATACGAGGTAATGCATTTTGTAAAACAAACAAGGCGAGAGCTTATACAATTAATGTTAAGGCTTCGGTTAGTGTTTTAGAGCAAAGGGACATCCGGGTTCAGTTACATAATTCTTGAAGCTTGCATCACAGGATGTTTAAGACAGTGCTTGGCATGCCTGACTATTGCTCAGTCCATTGAGTGTAGGATTTGGAACGTCATGTTGAGATTGCACAGACATTTGTGAGTCCTGCTCTGCAATACTCTGTCCAGTTCTGGTCACCCAGTTAACAGGGAGGATATTATTCAGCTGCAGGGGGTTCGGAAGAGATTTACCAGGATATTGCTGGGTTTGGAAGGCTTGAGATCTGAAAAATGGCTGGATAGGCTGAGTCTTTTTTTCACTTGAGCCTGGGGGTTGAGACGTGATGCTATATATGTTTATGAAAAAAATGAGATATATAGATCAATTTAATGGTAGTTGCCTTTTCCTCAGGATGGGGGAGTCTCAAGAGGAGGGGGCCACATTTTTAAGGTTAGAGGAGAGAGATGTTCAAACAAAAGATATGGGGCAATTTGCTACACAGAGGATGGTTTGAGTGTGGAATGAACTTCCTGAGAAAGGGGTTGATGTGGGTACAATTACAACACTTAAAAGATATTTGGATAAACAGGTGAATAGGGAAGGGTTGGAGTGATATGGGCCAGCAACAGGCAGCTGGGAAGAGTTTAGTTTTAGATTATGGTGGGTATCAACTGACGGGTCAGTTTCCATGCTGTATGGCTCTATGACAATAATATGGTTTTATTCCATTATTGAAGAAATGATCAGGCCTGGGTCCACTGATGTGCATCATCTATATAAACGATTTGGTTGAAAATATAGGAGTGCTTGTGCGAAAGTTTGTTGATGATCAAATGAATGGTGTAGTGAGCAGTAAATTACGGTTATCAAAGGGGATCTTGACCAACTGGGCCAGTGGACCAAGGAATGAAAGATGGATTTTAATTCAGGTGTTGGATTTTGTTAAGACAAACCAGGGAGAACTAACACAGTTAATGGAAGGTCTCTGGGCAGTGGTGTTGAACAGAGAGAGAGAGAGAGAGAGAGAGAGAGACCAGGAGGTGCAAGTTGCATTGTTTCTCGGAAGTGGCATCACAGGTGGACAGGGTGAGGAAAGCGGCATTTGGCACATTTGACGACATTGGCCAGCACTTTGTTACATACATTGGAGATATTTGTAACATTGTCCTAAATATTTCCCTTGGACAAAGGAGGCCACAGGGTGACCCTAAGAATGGTGAATAACCAAGGGTAGGTGAGTCCAAAACTAGAGGGTATAAACAGGAGGTGAGAGAGCAAGGATTTAAAGAGGGAGCTGAGGGGGAACATTATCCACAGAGGATGGTGCATAGATGGAACAGACTGCCTCAGGCACATTGGAGAAACAAGAACAATTACAGCATGGAAAAAACATTTGGGCAGGTACATGGAGAGGAGAAGGTTTGAAGAGATAAGGGCCAAAGGCAGGCAAATGAGACTCATTCAGTTTAGGTAACATGGGCAGCATTGAGGAGTTGGACCACAGGTTCTGTTTCCGTGCTGTATCACTCCCTATCCAGCTAAAGAGGATTAGTGTACCAAAATAAGACATGTTGTAGACACTGAAGCACGTTACAATGATGGGGATGGTAGTCCGGAATGCAGTACATTTCAAATATGTGGAGGGACTATCGGGAAGGGAGGAGGTTCCAGGGACAGGGACTATTGTAGGAGTTAAAAATGACTGAAGACACTGGTGCACAAGACATGCCACAGATACAGTGTTGCAGAGTAGGGAGTCTTAGTACAGTGTTGGAGGGAGAACACAGAATAGCAAGATCCCAGGCAGCATTCCCAACCTCTCGTCGGAGGCCTACTCTCCCCTCTGTTGTACTGATGCTCACTAAGACAGCACAGGACTGGATTGGTAACTATGAATTCCCCATGCTGTCTCAGTGCAATGTAAGTTAATGTAGACGTGGTGATTGAGTCTGGGGTGTGTCAGTATGTACTGTTCTCCCCCCTCCAGCACTGTATCTTTGTCATGTCTTGTTAGCCGATGTTTGGAGCCCTCTCGTTGCTCTCTGCTCTGTGCACTATGCGTGATCTTACCTCACTGCAGGATTTAATGAAGGCACCAGATCTCCCTTCCCTTTGTCTCTCTGCCTGACCAACCATCTTCAATGAGGTGATGGATGAGACACACAGCAGTTGGGAAGTCTATTGAGTCAGCAGCTTCCTGAGTACCTCCAGGAGACAGAGAGAGAGAGAGACAGAATGGGACGTTAGACTGCTGCAGTGAGGGTTACACAAGGAGAATGGAAATGAGCCCCACAGATATCTGGAAAATCCCAAACTGCATCCCAAACTTGCGTCTGTCTGGGGTGGAGAATTCTGTCATCTCAGGCTCTAGAGTAGCTCCAAGAGCGAGAGACGCTGACAGAAGCAGTAATTAGACCCACACAGTGAGGGATACCACATGGAGAGAGACTGAGTGATATCACCAGAATGCTGGAAGACTTCAGGATCACACAGTCATGTTGGAAGAATGGGTTTAGCTTCATGTATCAGTGCTCAGGGATGAGCAACCAGTGAGCAGGTGAAGTAGTGGCCTAGTAACATTATTGTTAGGGCATTTGTCCAAAACCTCAGCTAATGTTCACGGGAGGCAGATTTGAATCCCATCATAAGATATGGTGGAATTTAAAAATTAATAATTTAAAAAATAGCAAATAACAATCCATAAACAAGTATGAAACCATTGCTGATGTACAAAAATCACAATCCCTGAGATTAGATTCCATACAGTGTGGAAATAGGCCATTCAACCCAACCAGTCCACGCCAAAGAGCAACTCACTCAGACCCATCTCCCTCGACCTAATACACCTAACATTATGGGCAATTTAGCATGGCCAATTCGCCTGACCTGCGCGTCTTTGGACTGTGGGAGGAAACCAGAGCTCCGGAGGCAATTCACGCAGACACGGGGAGAATGTGCAAACTCCACACAGTCGCCTGGGGCTGGAATCGAACCTGGTACCGTGGTGCTGTGAGGCAGGATTGCTAATCACTGAGAAACCGTGCCGCCCACGTGTCCTTTCGACAACAACATCTGATCATCCTCACGTGTTCGGCACGACATACCCACAGCAAAGTGTTTGCCTCTCAATTACCCTCTGAAATGGCCAAGCAAGTTATTCAGTTCAAGGTCAGCTAGGGCTGGGCAATAAAGGCTGGTCAGCCAGAGACACTCACATCCACTACCTGATTTATAAAAGAATCCAGTAGGATAGTCCCACTGGAACCGTGCTGGGACCAGTGTCCTGGCCGATCACGTCGGTAGGTTTATGGACAGGGCTTTAAACTGACAGAGAGGATGCTGGGACAGGGTCCAGGTGAAAGGAGCTTTCAAATTCAAAGAGAAAAGGTGAAACATCGGAACAGTATGGGGATGTGGGTGAAGACAAGCAGAAAGGAACAGGATGGGACAGCGATTAACTAAAACTGTACATAAGTGTATAGGTTTGTGACAGGAAATTGTGGGAAAGAGTAAATTATGTTTTTTTTGAATGGACGAAGTCACATCAATAAGGCAGATGGATTTGTGACATTGAGATAAAAGAGGTTTAGACAACAGTCAGATATGGTTTCCAGGGTGAACAAAAGATGGACATAAATATTCAATGGATCACAACCTTGCGGAAACTCAGGCAAAATGGGTAAAACTAACAATAATGGATAAGAAAGGCATCATAGAGAAAGCATTTGACCTCAGATCATGAAGTAGAGTCAGTCTGAATGTAAATTCTGGCTACTACTTGCCAAGGACACAAGCAGCAGAACAGTTTTAGCCACCAAACAGCATTCCGTTACTCATCACTGCATTAAACAGGAACTCATTGGCTTTTTTTTAACAAACACATTGTGATAATTTTGGGAAACATCAATACTCAAAATGTGGGACACTCACACTGGCAAGAGTGATATTGGAAGGGGAGTTCAGAGAATTAGTTTTCAGTGTTTCTTTGAACAACAAATTGTGCAACTGGCTAGGGACATAACTATCTCAGAGCGACCATTGTGTGATGAAACTTCGTGAATGAGCAATGTCACCTGGAGAGATCCTCTGCGAAATTGTGATAAAGTGCAGTTTAAAGAAATATAAAGTTTGAAAGTGAATTACAGAAAGGACAAGCTACAACTAGAAACAAAAATAACCAATAACATGAGTTTGAGAGGAGAACTGACCAAGGTAAATAGGCTAAACAGACTTAAATATGTGCCTGTAAATGAACAGTGGAAAACATTAGAAGGAGCAGTGTAAAACACTCAACAAAAGGACATTCCATTGAAACAGACAAATCCTCAGCAAGAAATCCCCATCGGTCCCTCACTCAAGTAAAAAGGATCATATTAGATTATCGGGCTTAGAGGATCACCAAAAAGTACTTAAAATCCTGAAGTGAGAGAATGTTTTAGGAGTGAGTTTTAAAGGGATTGCAAAGGGTCTGCTCGCAGGAGGAGGTCAGATGGAAGAGGGAATAATTGTCAAGGTTTTATGTCACAAAAAGAACCGGGAGAGCCGAAGGTGATGGAGGTGGTGAGAGTATTACACAGAGTGGTCAGGGTCTGAACAGTGTTACAAAGCCAGTACAGATTGTTGCAGCTGGAGGTATTTGCAGAGGTGGGGAGGGATATATGCATTTTTATTTATTCTTTCATGGGATGAGGGTGCCACTGATTGGATCAACGTTCTTTGCCCCACTGCTAATTACCCAGAGTATAGCACAGAGTCAGCCATATTGCTGCGGGTCTGGTGTCACGTGCAGGCCAGACCAGGTTAGAATGTCAGATGTTCTTCTCTAAAGGACGTAAGTGAACCAGGTGAGTACTTCCTACTGGGCAACAATGCTTTTATGGTGTCCTCACCAATGTCCTGTACAGCCACAACATGACATCCTAACTTTTACTCTCAATGCTCTGCCCAAAGAAGTTAACCATCCCAAACGCCTGCTTCACTAACCTGTCGACCTGTGACACCACTTACAAAGAACTGTCTACCTGCATCCCTGGGTCTCTGACTGACAACACTACCCAGGGCCCGAACATTAACTGTACAAGTCCCACCCTGGTGTGTGTCATCAAAATAGAACACCTCACATTTATCTAATTAAACTCCATCTGCTATTCTTCAGCCCACTATCCCAGTGTACTATTCGTCCTGTTGTATCATAGATAACTTTCTTCACTGCCAATTTACCAACAATTTCAGTGTCACTCAAAAAACTTACCACAAAACCAATATTCCCATCCAAACCATTTATCCAAATGACAAACAACAGGGGGACCCACTTCACCGCTGGTCACATGTCTCCAGTTAGAAAGGCAACATGTCCCCCATCACCCTCTGCCTCCTACCACCAAGCCCAATCTTCTGTCCAGTTGACTAGCTCCTCCTGAATATCATATCCTTTTACATTGATCTGAGCTTATTACCCAGTTTACTAGACAGAACGTAGAACACAGAACAGTACAGCACAAGACCCTTCGGCCATGATGCCATGCCCATATTTTACCCGACTGTAAGAACAAACTAACTTATATACCCTTGTTTTTGTGATCATCCATGTGCCTATCCAAGAGTCTGTTAAAGAGTCCCGTTTCACCCACCCACCACTCTCTGTGTAAAGAACCTACATCTGAAATCTCCCCTTACCCATCCTCCAATCACCTTACAATTATGCCCCCTTGTGCCATGTATGCCATGGGATAAAGAGGTCTCTCACTGTTCACTCTATCTTTGCCTCACACCATCTTGTTCAGCTCTACCAAATCACGCCACACTCTTCTTCACTCCAATGAGAAAAGCCTTTGCTCCCTCAACCTTTCTTCATAAGACATGCTCTCCAGTCCAGGTAGCATCCTGGTAAATCGCCTCTTTACATTCTCTGAAGCTTCCACATCCTTCCTGTAATGAAGGGATCAAAACTGAACACAATATTCTAATTGGGATCGAAACAGGGCTCTATAGAGCTGCAGCATAACCTCATGGCTTTAAAACTCAATCCCCCAGTTTATGAAAGCCAATACAACATATTCGTTCTTAACAACACGATCAGCTTGGTTGCACATTTGATGGATGTCTGGTCATGAAATCCAAGATCCATCTGTTCTTCCACACTATTCAGTATTCTGCCTTTACCCCTGTATTCTGCATTCAAGTCTCACCTTCCAAAATGCAGCAGTTCACACTTTTCCAGATTTGACTTCATCTGCCACTTGTCAGCCCAGCTCTACATCCTGTCAATGTCCCATTGCAACCTCCAGCAGACATCCACACTATTCACCACTCCACCAACCTTCGTGTCTTTGGGAAACTTACTTCCCCACTCTTCCACTCATACATCCAAGTCATTCATAAAATCACAAAGAGCACAGATTTTTTGACCTCTCCCTGCAGAAAGCCACTGGTCACTGAGCTCCAGGCTGAATGATTTCCATCTGTCATCACCCTCTGTCTTCTATGGGCCAGCAATCCTCTACCCAAACAGGCAGGTTGCCCTGTATCCCATGCTCTGTACTTTCTCAATGAGCCATAAATGTGTTTTGTCACATTCTCAAAGGATTCAACAAGATTTGTGAGGCATGACCTGTCCCTTACAAAGTCATGATGACTTTCTCTAATCAAACTATGGTTTCCAAGGAATCATAAATCCTGTATCTCAGACTCGCCAATAATCTGCACATCACAGACAGAAGACTGACACGTTTGTGATTCCCAGGATTACCTCTATTCCCTTTCTTGAATAACGCATGGCTGATTCACCTAACCTGCACATCTTTGGGCTGTGGGTGGAAACCGGAGCACCTGTCGGAAACTCATGCAGACATGGAGAGAATGTGCAAACTCCACGCAAACAGACGCCTGGGGCTGGAATTGAAATCGCGCCCCTAGTGCTGTGAGGCAGCAGTGCTAACCACTGAGCCACCGTGCTGCCCCATGTAACTCTCTAGAGCCCTGTTTCTGACCCTTGGTTCCTCAAACTTAAATTAGCTTCCTTCTTCCTCTTGACTAGATGTTCTACATCGCTTGGAACCTTGTCAAATGCTTTGCTGAAGTTCATGTAGACAATGCTGACTGCTCTGCCTTCATCTATCTCTTGGTCAACTCCTCCAAGAGTCAATCCGGTTTGTGAAACACGGTTTCCCACTCACAAAGCCATGCTGACTATCTCTAATCAGCCCTTGCCTTTCAAAATATATGTAGCTCCTTTTTCTCAGAATCTGCTCCAACAACTTACCCAGCACTGGCTCACTGGGCTGTGATTTCCTGGTTGCTCCCTGCATACCTTAAGTGATGGAAAAGCATTAGCCGCCCTCCAGTCTTCCGGTAACTCATTGTGTCTGTTGATAATATAAATATCTCTGTTGGGGCACTGCAATCTCTTCCCTAGCTTCCCATGAATATTCAAGGATAGACCTAATGAGCTACTGAGGATTGATCTACCTTTATTTGTTTTAAGATTCCATCACTTTTTCTTCTCTAGTGAGGATTCTTTCCAAGACATCACTATTTATTTCCCCAAGTTCCCGAGCTTCCATGTCTTTCTCCACAGTAAATTCTGACAACACTATTTTGTCTAATATCTCACCCACCTCCTGACAGTTAAGGTGCCCTATTCTCTACCAAATTACTCGTTAGCCCTTATTGAAACTTGTGTAAAGGTTTCTGAAAATTCAAATAAACCGGATCCTCGGTACAGCCACTCCTACACCCGTATCTATTCTGCCATTTATATTCTCACCAATAAAAATAAAATCTAACAGGTTCAAAAACACATTCTCTTTTTTTTCTGAAAAGCGTTTCTAAGGGTCCAATTATTGTTCATTGACATATCCTTTCAAACATATTTCAGCTCCCGACCTACGATCAGGCTAACACTGTTTGGTTTCAGACTGGCAGCAGAAAAGGTTCTGGGAGTTCGTGTTTATCAATCTGAAAAAGGTAGCTTACAGGTTCAACAGGTAATAGAGGTTTTGGAAATAAGGAGGATCGTGGGGACTGAAGGATAATATGGAAATGGGGAGTGATGTGGGGACAGTATGTGATTATGGACACAGAGAGTGCAGTGGTTACTGAAGAACATTATGGAGATAGAGGGTGTTGTGGGGCCTGAAAGGGGCCAAAGAGATCTGCAGGGCTGTTGGGCCTGAAGGAAGTTGCACAGATCAGGAGGATCATGGGGATTGAAGGAGGTTACTCTGAACGGGAGAGTCGTTGCGTTAGGATAAGATTATGGAGATAGGGAGGGTCATGGGCCCTTTTGGAGGTTATCGAGTTAGGGAGGTTTGTGGGGTATGATTCAGGTTACATGGAAAGGAAGAGTCGAGGGGACTGAAAGTGTTTATGGAGATAGTGAGGGCTGTGGGGACTGAAGGAGGTTATATAGATAGTAAGTTTATAGAGAAGCACAGGAAAGAAGAACAGGTATCGGCCATTTGACCACAGAGGCGGACCCACCATTCAATATGATCACCGCTGTTCATTTAACCCAGTACAGTATTCCTGCTGTCACATCTTACTCTGATATTATAGTGACTACTGGCATTTAGTGATACAGCGGGATGTAGTAACTGGGACAGGGGTGTTGGGGGGTGGTGTCTTACAAAGATAGGGAGGGTTGTGGAAGCTGGGACAGGTGACAGATACAGGGCGGGTTTTTGGAATGGGAGGACTTTACAGGGATTTGGAGGAATGCAGGGATGGGACGTGATAACAATCACAGGAAAGATTTTGGGAGCTCGATCTGAGACGGGTCCAGCTGAGAACAGAAGGGAGTCAAACAGTCAGGACAGGCAGGGACAAGGGAGGACTAATAAATTAAACTGCATTTATTTCAATGCAAGGGGTCTAACAGGGAAGGCAGATTAACTCAGGGTATGGTTAGGAACATGGGACTGGGATATCATAGCAATTACAGAAACATGGCTCAGGGATGGGCAGGACTGGCAGCTTAATGTTCCAGGATACAAATGCTACAGGAAGGATAGAAAGGGAGGCAAGAGAGGAGAGGGAGTGACATTTTTGATAAGGGATAGCATTACAGCTGTGCTGACGGAGGATATTCCCAGAAATACATCCAAGGAAGTTAATTGGGTGGAACTGAGAAATAAGAAAGGGATGATCACCTTATTAGGATTGTATTACAGACCCCCGAATAGTCAAAGGGAAATTGCCAAACAAGCTTGGAAGGAGATCTCAGCTTTCTGTAAGAATAATAGGATAGGTATAGTAGAGGATTTTAACTTCCAAACCTTGACTGGGACTGCCATAGTGTTAAAGGTTTAGATGGAGAGGAATTTCTTAAGTGTGTACAAGACAATTTTCTGATTCAGTATGTGGATGTACCTACTAGAAAAGGTGAAAAACTTGACCTACTGTGAGGAAATAAGGCAGGGCAGGTGAGTGAGTTGTCAGTGGGGGAGCACTTTGGTGCCAGCGATCATAATTCTATTTGTTTTAAAATAGTGATGGAAATGGATAGGCCAGGTCTAAAAGTTGATGTTCTAA
Organism: Chiloscyllium punctatum; assembly: GCF_047496795.1. Classification (NCBI taxonomy): domain Eukaryota; kingdom Metazoa; phylum Chordata; class Chondrichthyes; order Orectolobiformes; family Hemiscylliidae; genus Chiloscyllium; species Chiloscyllium punctatum. The sequence goes on along the minus strand of NC_092757.1, from coordinate 18,775,368 downwards.
ATTGGAGAAAGGCCAATTTTGACGGTAGTAGGCCAGAACGTTTGAAAGCTGATTGGAGGCAGATGTTCGCAGCTAAAGGGACGGTTGGAAAATTGGAAGCCTTCAGAAATGAGTTAACAAGAGTCCAGAGAAAGTATATTCCTGTCAGGGTGAAAAGGAAGGCTGGTAATTATTGGAAATTCTGGGTGACTAAAGAAATTGAATGTTTGGTTCGGAAAAAGAAGGAAGCATATGTCAGGTACAGACAGGATAGATCGAGTGAATCCTTAGAAGAGTATAAAGGAAGTAGGAGTATACTTAAGAGGGAAATCAGGAGGGCAAAACGGGGACATGAGATAGGTCTGACAAATAGAATTAAGGAGAATGCAAAGCGTTTTTACAAATATATTCAGGAAAAAGGGTAACTAGGGAGAGAATAGGGCCCAACAAAGTTCAGCAAGGCGGCCTTTATGTGAAGCAGCAGAAAATGGGGGAGATACTAAATGAATATTTTGCATCAGTATTTACTGTGAAAAAGCATATGGAAGATATAGACTGTAGGAAAATATATGGTGACAACTTGCAAAACGTCCAGATTACAGAGGAGGAAGTGCTGTATGTCTTGAAACGGTTAAAGGTGGATAAATCCCCAGGAACTGATCAGGTGTACCGTAGAGCTCTGTGGGAAGCTAGAGAAGTGATTGCTGGGCCTCTTGCTGAGATATTTTTATCATCGATAGTCACAGGTGTGATGCCGGAAGACTGGAGTTTGGTAAAAGTGGTGCCACTGTTTAAGAAGGGTGGTGAAGACAAGCTAGGGAACTATAGACCAGTGAGCCTGAACTCAGTGGTCGGCAAGTTGTTGGAGGGAATCCTGTGGGACAAGATGCACATGTATTTGGAAAGGCAAGGACTGATTAGGAATAGTCGACATGGCTTTGTGCGTGGGAAATCATGTCTCATAAACTTGATTGATTTTTTTGAAGAAGTAACAAAGAATATTGAGGAGGGCAGAGTGATAGATTTGATCTGTATGCACTTCAGTGAGGCATTCGACAAGGTTCCCCATGGGAGGCTGATGAGCAAGGTTAGAACTCATGGAATACAGGGAGAACTAGCCATTTGGATACAGAACTGGCTCAAAGGTAAAAAAACAGAGAGTGGTGGTGGAGGGCTGTTTTTCAGACTGGAGGCCTGTGACCAGTGCGGTGCCACAAGGATCAGTGCTGGGCCCTCTACTTTTTGTCATTTACATAAATGATTTGGATGTGAGCATAAGAGGTATAGTTAGTAAGTTTACAGATGACACCAATATTGAAGGTGTAGTGGAAAGCGAAGACGGTTACAACAGGATCTGGACCAGATGGGACAATGGGCTAACTGACAGATGGGAGTTTAATTCAGATAAATGCGATGTGCTGCATTTTGGGAAAGCAAGTCTTAGCAGGTCTTATGCACGTAATGGTAAGGTCCTAGGGAGTGTTGCTGACCAAAGAGACCTTGGAAGCAAATTCATAGCTCCTTGAAAGTAGAGTCGCAGGTTGATAGGATAGTGAAGGCGGCGTTTGGTATGCTTTCCTTTATTGGTCAGAGTATTCAGTACAGGAGATGGGAGGCCATGTTGCGGCTGTACAGGACATTGGTTGGTTTGGCCACAGCTGGAATATTTTGTGCAATTCTGGTCTCCTTCCTTCGGAAGAATTGTTGTGAAACTTGAAAGGATTCAGAAAAGATTTACAAGGATGTTGCCAGGATTGGAGGATTTGAGCTACAGGGAGAGGCAGAACAGGCTGGGGCGGTTTTCCCTGGAGCTTCGAAGGCTGAGGGGTAACCTTTCAGAGGTTTACAAAATTATGAGGGGCATGGATAGGATAGAATAAATCGACAGTCATTTCCCTCGAGGGCATAGTTTTAGGGTGAGAGACCTGGTCCTATAAAAGAGACGTTAAGGGCAACTTTTTCACACAGAGGGTATTACGTGTAGGGATCAAGCTGCCAGAGGATGTTGTGGAGTATCGTACAATTGCAACATTTAAGAGGCATTTGGATGGGAAGAGTTTGGAGGAATATGGCCAGGTGGGACGAGATTGGGTTGGGATGTCTGCTCGTCATGGACAGAAACTCAACCAGCTGTGTCGTTGGAGCAGTTCAGCAGAAATGGTAGCGGTGGGATTCGAACCCACACATCTGGCTAGACTGGCACTTTAATCCAGCGATTTAGACCGCTCGGCCACACAACCAACAAACCCTCCACTCCATTTTCTTGCACTTCCAATTGTGCTCCTGCATAACAACAGATGCAAACTCACGTGAAAAGGGTTCCATGATCCCTCTCCGACTCGCACAGCTGCTGGGATGTGCCCGTCTACAATATCAATTTCTCAGCAGATAATGATAGCCCATCAATCCAGACAAAAATCAATGGTAAGCTGAGTCTATCTTCTCAGACTGGAGTCAGCTACAAATGTATCTGTGAGTGCTTGAGCATATATGATCGGTTATGATTGGGTCAAATTATCATGAGCAACTTGATATTACTGCAATTTCGATTCTTGCTTTGCTAAATGATTTCACCCATTGCTTGAAACAGGACAACTTTCACGTTTACACGGAACATGGAAAAATACTGGACTACAATGAAAATGCACAAAGCTGTGCAGGCCGTGTCCCAAATCATACCGTGCAGCATAGTTTCAGTCACTGTGTCTGTTTTGCGGAATAACGTTCCCAAAGAATGTTCCACCCTAAAACCGGAGGTAACATTACAATCCGAGAACTTCAGATTACATTGTGAGGAAGGTCTGACCTCGGGGCCGGTTCGAGATGCCACTTTCCTTGCCTTTTACCTTAACCGTGCAATTTGCTGCAGAGATGTTCACACCTGGACATGCGCCTCATGGATACCAACTGAGTTGGAAACCTGTGTGGGAATCGATGAGAAGCGACTCAATAAAGTTTACCAAATTCCATAGTGCTTTTTAGAAAAACAGTTTCTGTTTACCTCAATCGAAAAGCCAGTTTCTGAACATAGTAACAGAAGTCAAAAGGTAATTACCTCACCCCACCTCCACTCCGGAAGAGGTGCTAACTGCCCTTGATTGCTTTTTGTTCACGATGTGAAGAGCTCTCATGCCTGAGTCACCTTCACGTCTCTGGTTGGTGAGTGAATCACAAAGAAGGAGTTTCACCAGAGCTGCAACTGCCACACTTCCCCACTCGCCCTCCCCGTTTACATTTTCCTGCTCCTCAGTGATTTAAAGAAAACCAAATGGATGCGATGTCATTCTGTAGCCTCACTGTCGATTCCTCCGTTTCAGTTCCAACGTGGCTTAGATCTCGGGGCGCACCTTAATACCAGCGACGCTATGAAAGCACAGGTCCAGAGGTTCCTCTGAGAGTGTAATTTCTTTCATTGCTGTTGCTGATTCAATGAGCCACTAACTTTGCGAACTGCTCCAAAACATGATTCAGGACCTCTGGTGCCAATTCTCGCACGTTGAATAACGACAGACACCTTCCAAATGAGGTCTTTCAGAGACGACTTTGGGATACATTTGACAGACAGACAAGTTCAGGAATCCGTGGTGCGCTGTGACACCAGCGCATCAGCTTCTTCCCTGTCTTTGAACCGGGCCGCCTGCGCAAGGAATGCAAATGCGGTAATGCTTTTCGTGGAAGGATCAGAAGGGGGTAGCTACACTCTCAAACAGAATGGCATATGATCAGAACCAGGTTGGAGAAAAACTTCACAATGCTTTGCACTGTAAGTAAATGGAATTGCATTGCATTTCACTACGAGAGCAGATTTGTTAAAGCAAACTCGAAGGCAGGTTTGCAGATGGGAAAGCAAGCAAGAAAGCTCCATTCTTGTCCATGTAAAAGGCTGCAATTGAAGAACAAAGCAGTTTCTGCCCAGTTTCGAACTGGGGACCTTTCGCGTATAAGGCGAACGCGATGACCACTACACTGCAGAAACAAGCCTCAGCTGGCCCTACTCGGGCTCAGTGCCATGCAGCCCTGAAGTTTGAAGCCATTCTACCTTTCACCTTTCTGTTTCCATGAGCTCGTTGTTTAATGGGACTTGTTTAAGTTTGGATATGTGCTGAGCATGGACGAGATACACCACAGTATCTGTTTCCACGCGGTGTACCCCAATAACGTTGTGTTGCTTACACCTGCTTTAAAGAATTACGTTTTAGCGGAGCTTGCCGTCGCAGTCTGTGGCAAATTCATTTAGTCTGTTCGACTGCTCATGGGAAAGGTAGTATTGTGAAACACTGCAGAAACGAACGACATCCTTACTTTTGCTCCGACTGACCATACTCTGTGAAAGTTTCCCAGATTCTCAATTGAGGATTTTTGCAGCTGGAAGTTACCTCAGAAATCCTGTTAATTCGTAATGTATTGAGCGAATCGAAAATCAGAAAGCATTTAACACGGAACACAAACAAAACTGGAAAACCAAATGCATTTTCAGACACAGCGAGCATGGATGCTAAATGTGAGACAGTCCGGGGGCATGAGCCATAAAGTAATCACACAACTGACAACAGGGCAATTCCAAACTACTCTTTCAAACATACTGGAGCCTGAGTGCATCACCACTTCCCAGACAATGCTGCAAAGAGACAAAGAAAGAACATAATAGAATGGGCCATAAAAAGTGAATTTCACCAATCGCAGTCTCGATTAGGTTACCTTTCCCTTCCGATGTCCCCAGGACGGAAATGAAGGAAGTGAGAGAAATTCAATAACATATGACATCGAAATTAATTGGAACGATTTTCTCATTGGCCAGAAAACCAAATAACGACGAGTCGAGTCACCGTAGGGCTCTGTTTCGCAACAGCGATGCAATAACAGTCTCCATTCGGTTCCAGTAAAAGCTCAACTTGCCTGGAACATAAAGCAGCAGTAGAGTTGCTTGCGGTTTTCCGTACGGGAGGCGAGCACTACCATGACAGCACAGACACTTTGAGAAAATCTGCACTCTCCAACACCACAGTTAACTCTCCAGGAATCGTACCCAATTTGTTAAAACCTCAACTTGCCAGGAACGTAAAGCAGCTTGATCCCGCGATTTACCGTGTGGGAGGCGAACATGATCATGACAAGATGGACACTGACCACCCATCTCCATAAAGCAAACTCCCAGTCCTGCTTTTTATTGGAACACGCCGCAGCCCCAGAAGTTGCAGTGGGGGACTCGAGCCTAACCTTCTTTAGTAATTGAGTTCTGAAGCAGGTGCCTCCAGCTCCTTGGCTACCCTTCATAGGGCTGATCTGGTTCGAATAGTGAAAGTTCCTGTGCCTGATCCGCAGGACACTCTGCAGGATTTTCAGACAGCGCCATCCTCCCTGTGACATGTACGTGCTGGATTACATTCTCTTGTGTCATGTGTCCCGACTTTGCCAATATCTCAGTTGTCTAACGCCCTACATCCTGTTGGTCGAACTGTGATTCCAGTCAGAATCACAAATGTGTAACAAAACACCTTAGCTGTGCTGGCTCTCTACAGAGATAAATGTGCTTCTCTTTTCGTATAATTCTCTTGCATTCTCCATCTAAATCTACACATTTTTACTTTCAACATGAACATTGAATTAGTTTTTCAACAACTCGATTGAAACTGCCTCTTTGTCAATGTCAGACCCTAGCCACTCCCTATGTTAAAACAATTCCCCTCGTGTACATTTTTCTTCTTTTACTAATGTTTTTAAAACTCTGCCGAATCGTTCTCGATCCTTTCACGCGTAGGGAGCATTCCCCCTTCCTTATTCCCTCTGTCTAACCCACTCATGTCTTGGAAAGGTTTAACAAGGCCAGCTTTTGGCCTTCTGCTCTCCAAGGAGACCTGTCCCAACTTTCCAAATGATCTTTATTGTTGACATTCCTCATATACTACACCATTCTCATCAACGTGTTCAGCGCTGTTTCCAATCATTTCACGTCCCCACTTCCTAAAGTTTCTCACCCAGAACTGTGCGAATATCCAGATGGTGAATTTACTCAGAGTGGGATTCTGTGGGTGAACATCCACTTACACTGGTTTGACTTTCACCACATGTGGTACTGTGCCATGCCCACTACAATGACACTTCTGACCCCAAAACCCAAATGTATTTCAAAGGATGCAACTTAATGATCTACATCTTTTTATCAAACAGTTGATAGGACGACCGAGCAACAGTGAAATCAAACAGCCAAGGCTTGATGGCGACTTGAAGTCAGACATTCTCCCATGCTCGTAATAACACAAGCGACTGAGCGAAGATCGTGCCCTAGATACTCTTACATTGCCAACACCAAACCAGCTGAGGTTCGGTCAGGTCCAACTACATCCCAATTTGTTCTCATATTTCTAAGCATCAAAGTGTTTTAAGAATATCGCCTTGTCATTTTGTCTCCTTGTTCACAGAACAGTGCTGTTTATCACTTCTGCTTGGACTAAGTTGTCTCCATCGGCAGAGTATTCAGCTATTTCCCTCCACCGGCAAGCATTGTGAGGGGAGGCAAGTGTGGTTACACTCTAAAGCTCGCTCTCATCGGCGTGGCCAGTTCTATCAAGTACTGGGAATCAGCAAGTTTGATTGGGAGCTTCCTGCAAATATCATTTATCTGAGCCAATGATAAAGATGTTGAGCTGGTGGGTAAGACACAAATGTACTCCGGACTCTCTACCCTCAGGTAAAGTCATGTGAGGGCATTTTTTTGTGCAGCCCGTTTGCTGTTCAAAATCCATCTTCACACAGCAATCCTGCAGAATGGCTTTTGTAACAGTAACATCGGCTTCTTTGCTGCAATCGGGCAGCAGTTAACACCTGAGCACGCAACCAGATAAAGGCAATCCGAGTAAAAGTCTCACTCACTGAGAGCCATCCCGAGGTCCCTGAGCTGCGGGGCTGCAGACTGTTTAACGCAGAAGATAGGGTTAACAATGAGACTTTGTTTCACCATCAGCCACTCTGTCCCAGAGACAGGAAGAGGGACAGCATCAATGCGTAGCGTCACTCATGCGCCGACAGAAGCTGTTCAGCCCATCGAGTCCACAACGACTCTCTGACACGTTTGTATCCCTGTGGTTATTCATAGTTATTGATGTATGTCTTAATAATGTGGAGCTGTGCTTGTATCGCAACTCTGTCCCCAACAAATTGATCGAATTATAATTCACAGCTTTTCATTTCACAGGGAGAACACTGCTGTGTGAAACGGCGTGGGGAATAACTGCAGGGCGTCATGCGCATGGAGCACGCTACAACTGATGTGTCTCACCTTCACCAGTTTATTCTTAGCTCTGGCAAGAGATTTTGTGAATCAGATCAGAGCACACCGATAGAGAACAGGAAAAGAGCTTCCAGAACTTCACAAGTGTGTTTCTTCATTTGTGCAAATTTCCTGTGTGTATCAGTATGAAATTTTCATTTCAGATACATTGAATGAAAGGAAGCAGAAAGTGAAACAACATGTAATGCGTAGAATAGAGATCTATTAGAGAGAAACACTGGCGGGGGCAGTACACACACTCAAACATGGAATTGTCAACGAGTAGAAGATGTTTTCAATCCAATAATTTCATGGTTATGAGCCCAATACGCTCCCGCTGGGCCGCTCTGTTCGCGCTGACCATAGCAGTTTCACACAGTCTTCAGCTTTTCGTCTGGCGTGTGGCATGTAGCTCTGAGGATGATTTCAAAAGGTCTTCACTATTACTGTGCGACACCGTGGTGCAGATGTGTCCCGGCTGTGTCAATATAACCTGTGACTAACTTGCCACATTCTGTTGGTTTAACTGTGATTTCACTCAAAATCACAAAATATGTCACATTGCAAAGTGAGTCCATGCAGCCCACCTTCGCTGTGCTGGCACCAAACAATAGGGAAGTGTCTGTGTGGTTTGATTGATTGACTTTATTTGATTGTCACGTGAACCTGAGTACAGTAAAAACTTTTGTTTGCGATTGGTAAATGCAGATCATAGAAATCAAGGGCATGCAGATCACAGCATGAGAAAAATAACATTTTGGACAGATGAAGGCTTTCAGGTTACTCCGCACAGGACTTGCACTTGGCAAAATCCACAATAACAGGATCAGCATCATTTGAAGTTAGGGAATCCATTTCTCCGTCTAGTAACGGTCTACAAGAAGGTACTGTTGTGTGTCTTTAAGCTTCGGTACCTTGATCTGACCTCGACCTTACCTCAATTATACCTGAGTCCAAAATGGAGTTGGATACAAAACTCCAGGGCTCGCACTTACATCACCCAACCCAGGCGACATCACACCCAAGACTAAAGAGCGAGACCGCAGCAGAAGCATGATCCATAAATCAGGTGAGTTTCCGTGTTTTTTTTAAAAAATAAACGGATTTTCTGTTGTTTCGGAGTGAAGGCAGCACTGAGTTTTAATAACAGCTCCTTGCCGCTCTGACTCCCGGTTCCCAGGAGGCTGTGCTGGCCACTTCCTCCGCGCGTGGGCTCCCACCATGGGAGCTGGATGAACTCGTCTTTTATTAGCAATCAGTGTCGTGGGAGAGCAATGTGTGTCCGCTCTTCAGTTTCCTATCAACCACGGGCTTATGGAGGGCGGGAGGGAGTTAGACGGAGTAGGATTTATGGAACTTCTGGAAAGCTGAGCAAAACGGAGATCATGCATGCACAGGAACTCATATTCTTTTGGAAACCTTGAGCAAATACCGCCATCTGAGACTGATAGAAAAGTGCAGAACTGCTGGGAAAGGTAGAATCTCTCTCAGTCATCGGGAAAGTGTCTGTGTCTTTCTCGAAGTCACAGCGAGGACTCTGCTGTCTGACTCAGCATGAGATGTTACTGCAGCGAGTCCTGTCGCTCAGGTACACTGGACCTGACGTGTATAAGCTTTATCACGTTACCCCCAGTTCAGAGAACAGATCCCACAGCTCACATTATCCCAGAGTGACATGGAACAGAAGAAAGCGATTCAGACCATCATCTGAACACCTGCTGGGGAGAAAACGGAAGTGGGAGAGCAAACAGTCCGGACCAGTACTTGTTCCCAGCATTTACAATCTTGGTTTGTGTGACAACAAAAGCAGCAACCAGGAACTGCTTATCTTGTTTCTTAAAACAGGTGAGAAAATTTGCACAGCATAGCTACATCTACCTGCTGTTAGTGAAATGGTGAACAGCAGAATACAGTGCAGAGATTATGGTCAGCACTCTGGGTTATGGGCTCATCATGCTCCAATTGGGACCTCTGCTCACAGGATTTGAACACAAACAAAGAAATGACTCAGTGACAAAACCTGTTGAAACGGATTCTGTGAGGAATTGAAAGCGATGGAATGATTAGCCCCTTGAGAGTGGGATGTAACATGAACTGTGAAGGGATTGTTTTCCAGACTGGAGGAGAGTGCGCAGTGCTGTTTCCATGGGTCAATATCAGGATAGATAGATTGAATCAGCGTCGAATGTTATTGTAGGGTATCCTGTCGCTTAGACACACTGCACCTCTTGAACAATGGTCTAATGCATGGACCTTTTCTGTAGAGTGGACAACTTTAAAATGGTTAATGAGGCAAAATGCACAAATGAGCGAAACAACAAAGCAACCACAGAAACTGGTGTTACTTGACGAGGTAAACCCCTCTTTAATGTAAACCAGCAAAACAGAAAGGGTTCACCCCGTGCTGTATTCTGTTAAAATTCAAGAGGCAGACAACGAGCCCAAAAATCACAATTTAAAGATAAAAATAACAACGTTATTTTTTTCACATTTGACAGAGAATAATCAACTTATAACTACTTTTAACTCATTTTCTCCCAACTGGTCTTTAACCTTCTGCTCTACAATACCTTCCCCAACCCCGAGCCCTTTAACATTTACAAGAAAATTCAATTTTAAAAACCAGCTAGTTGTCGAATCCTCTCTTTGTATATTCCTCTGTAGATTTTTTATCCAGGTCAGTGTTAATATTTTTCTTTTCTATGCAATCTATTTTTCCAGATAGGCACCTCTTGGAGATTTTGCTAACATTCTACATTTCTTGATATTTTAGCTGCTCTCTTTGCTGTTCTTTGCCGCTCTGGTAACTGGTCAACATGTCCGATATTTGTCCGACAAAACGTCGGATCATTTCATTGGTTTAAACATTTTAAAAATACCAAATTCAAACTTGATTGGGGCATAATTTAAACTAATTGGCCGAATTTGATTTTTTTTTGTATCCATGTATCGGAATTGATTTTTCAGAAAGAAAAAAATCATTTTCGAAGATGATTCCAGAATAGTTGAAAAACCCCGTGCAGACACACAAGGAGCGAATTTAACAGGGACAGGGATTCTGGGCTGCCAGGATGGAGAGGCAAAAGTGACACACTCATGAATTGTTTAGCGTTCATCGGAAAGAAATTGCATAATACCTACAACTGAACATGTGAAGTGTAAGAAGAGCTGCTGGTGTTGAAACGTGTAGCCGCTGGTTCTACATGAACTGCTACAAATTGTAAATGAACTGAGCTGTTTGTTTTAGCTTTGCATTGAATAGAAGCCGGTTAGCTCAGTCCGTTGTCTAACTGGTTTATGGGATAGAGTGAGACTAACAATATGAGATTAATTGTCGCACTGTCTTAGGTTGCCATAAGGATCATCAGCTCCTCCGCTCACGTGATCTGTAATACAATGTTGACTCGAGTGAGTAGGAATGGACATGTCGATGCCAAGCATTATTATCATTGCCATCTGTTGCCTTGAACATTTGGTCACAATGACCAGTAACGGGACTGAGTCCATTTAATTCTCACTGATCTCTGTCCAAAAAATCCAGCGACAAGACTCGTCCTTATTCCTGTTTGAACTCTCTGTTCCGTACAGCAGCAAAACTATTTGTCATGAATTTGCCAGATATGCTGACAACATTCAATCTACCCAAAGAGATAAATCTAATTCCTTTCGAATGGTTGAATGAGCTGTGTGAGTTTGCAGCAAACAGGATGATATGAAACGAGTTGAACAGCCTTTTCAAGAATGTAATCCAGTGCAGTGTCAGAAATTTGAAAAATGTCATCAAGCTAAAATATCACCTCTGTTTCTCGATTCTCATATGGATAATCACCTGGTGAATATGTGCAGTATGATGGTTAATAATTTACAACCTTCCCAAAGACAGAACAATCCCACAAATCAGAAACTGGCGTTTTCGAATAGATCCTGCTTTATTTGACATTACTCTTCAACTACACCTCAGTCTGATGCTCCAATAATTCCTGATCAACGTCAGTAAAACCAGCTTTAGATAAGGATCGAAATTACAACTGCGGCATGTTCACACGCTGTTACGTACCAAGCGCTGATCAGTTGCTCCAGTGGAGCCGCCGGCAGCAAGCCTATAACGTGCCCTACTCGTACCTCCGGGACCTTTGACCTGCCTGTTCTACTTTTGCTGTGGTTCTGAAATTAAATCTAAGGCAGAGGAGGAGGAACTGACATGGATCTGTGAGTATTCGAGCATCAGGTTAAGGAAACGGGACACAGAAAAATGGGATTGAAAACTGGGTTTCTGTGGGTCGCTGCGTTGATTACAATGTTACATTATTGCTGTCACAGGGCTTCTCATTCGGTTGGCTTCAATTTGGCACATAATTCGATTCATTGACACTTCGCGAACTTCCTTCTGCAAGTTCCTACCAACAGCACGAAACATACTGCACTCACCATCAATCTTCATCATGGCTACATCCAAGGACATGTTGCACAGTTTTCGTGAATACTGATGATATAAGAATGTTATACAAGAGTAAGTTAAATTTCACTTTAAATTGTAAAGTGATAAGAATCTAGGGTAAGATACTGAATGTCCAAATTCATGTTTATTACTGTGGCCAGAACTCTAGCCAGGCAAAGGGGAAATCTGTCCCTGAATCCCCAATACCTACACTGCCGTTTGCTACATGTGTCCAGTTGGAAACCTGTGTGAAGGAGCACGCAGTCTGACAGAGCGCCTGGGAGAATCCTCCACTGTCTGAACTAAAGCTACAACAGGAGCTGTGTATTCCAGCTGTGAGAGCAGTGGGATAAAGGGGAGGACCTTGGTATTCCGTGGTGTAGGTTCACAGGGTCCTCATAATGTTATTGTTTAAAACCGTCTGTCAGAAACAGCACATACAGAGAGGAATAGGATGGGGCCATTTCACCCGCCAGCGCTACCCTGGCATTTGATATCATTATGGCTGACATCACAACAACCTGTCACCCAAAGGGAAAAAGACACTGAATAAATCGGAAACCTCTGTGTAACTGTGGGACGGAAATGTGTTTAGAGACAGTGGGCTTCTGCAGTGTGTTTTGTGAAAGAGCAGCCGATTCTGGGCTGATCATATTTCAAATGATACGATTCCTTCAAAACTCACCACCCAGAAAATGAGGAATCTTCTCTGGTCAGTAGCAGGGACGAGAAATCCAGACGATGGGAACTGACAATGAGTCAGCAGAACAATCATTGATTCAGATGAAATCTGAACTAAACTCCGATTCTGCTGGGACTCAAGCCCACAAAAATTGAACCGCAATCTTAACAATGCAGTAGATGTCCAACGCGTCTCTCATTGTGCCACAGATATGCGCTAGCCTCAATTTTACTGCACCCAAGGTTACGGTGTTCAAGTCTTTCATCAAACATCTGTTTATCCTCGCCCCACTTTCCAGTAACTCGTCTTTATTCGTGCATGCTCTCGCTCCTAAAGTGTTCGGCCAAATACTCCTGAAGACACCACACGTTCAAATAGTGAGTTCTAGACAAACAACACTCTCAGGATGTAAAAATTCTTCCTAAATCTTCTCTGAACATCCTCTCTCTAGCGTCTCATCTATAGCCCTGGTTATTAACACTTACCATAAGAAGTTTATTCCTGTCACATATATCTATCCCCTTTCTGTGCACGTTAGTAAATTCCTCTCTCAGGTTTCTCCGTTCTCAGATAAAGAGCCCCAGTGGAGCTTTGGAGTGGCGAGAGTCGAGTGCTTTAAAAACACAGCAGGTCAGGTAGCATCCGATGAGCATGAGAATCGATGTTTCGGTCATAAGCCCTTCATCAGGAATGAGGATTTTGAGTCGAGATTGAGGGAGTGGAATGGGGTTGGTGGGCAGGTGATGGGAAAGTGGATTAAGGTGAGGGAGAACGTGATAATTCAGAGGAGGGATTGATGGACGTGTCCAGAGAGCAGTGGCGAATTGGGACTGGGATAATGATGGGGAGGCGAAATGAGGAAGCTGTTGAAATACAGGTTTATCCCGTCTGGTTGCAGGGTCCTAAGGTGGAATATGATACGTTCTTCGTCCAGGCATCGGCTGGTAATGAAATAGCGGTGACTTGTAACCGAAACATGGATTCTCCTGCTCCTCAGATCCTTTCTAACGTGCTGTGCGTTTGCAGCACTACACTGTCGACTCTGAGCTCCAGCACCTGCAGCCGTCACTTTCGCTAATCTTTGCAGAAGGAATGGTCGAGCTCAGGCACCACCTTGGAAAATCTCCTCTGACCACCCTCCCGTGCAAACACAAGTTTCCTGAAAGCTGTCAATCAGAACAGAACAAAATTGTCCAAAGAAAAGCAGACATATCTGAACAAAATCAGCAGGTTTAGTGCATCTGGGAGAGATTTCCGAGCCAACGATCCACCTTTGGAACGAATGATATGTGTAGGTAGGGCAGGAACGTGAAAGAAGGTGTACAGTGTCTAAAATAATTGAACTCGATACTGGGTATTGAATATTGCACAGACTCTCAGCAGGAAATGATGTGCCGCTCTTCCAACTCGCGTTGTGCTATGCGGGAGGTCTGCAGCAGACCAAACTGAAATGGAGGCATGGGAACACAGTAGGGTGATGCATTGACAGGAACCTGGAAGCTCAGGGTCTTATTTTGTTTGCAGATAGAACCTAGGTGTACACGCGTTTGTCACCCGCTCTGTTTTTCTTTCCCCAGTCTGGACGAGATCACATTGTTAACTGGAAAATCGGTTTGCTAAATTGAGTGATGGGCAGATAAATCAATGAACCTTACACAGTGAGGAGAGAATCATAAAAGATCAGCATTACACCTTCTTGGACTTTGTGGAATGTGCCATATGGGAAGTGTTGGAGGTCAAGGAGGATTGGACGATGGCGTACAGAGAGAAAGTTTCCTGCATAGTGCCGGTATTCAGTGGTAGGGGCTAGTGGGGAAAGGGCAGAATGTATATCTTCCTGAGCTACCTGCTCTAAAAAAAACAGCTCACTACGGAGCAAAAGTATTTAATGATTTTCATTCCAACACTGACACTCGGTACAGCTTGCAGAAGTCACGTGTTTGTACTATCGCTGCCACTCTGTCTCCGCGGGAGCAGTAGTACTCCCCCACGTTGATTCAAACAGAACAGTTCTTCGTGTGACATGTCCCTTCGAGAATGGAAGGACAAGTGTTAACCCGTCCTTGGAACGGAGTATCTGTATTGCTCAATAACAATCACTTAACTGTCCAAACTCCATTTCAAATAACTTGACCCATAGCCTTGTATGTCTTGGCATCACAAATTAAAATCTGAATACTTCGGAAAGTTTTGGGGATTTCTGTCTCTCCGATCCTTCCATACACTGCATTCTAGATTACAACCACCCACTGTTTGAAAACGTTTTCCACGTCACTCTAATCTTTCCGCCTCTGACCTTACATCGAGGGCCAACAAGTGATCGAAGTCTCCATCGAAGTATAACATGTATTTCAGTCTATTCTATCCATAACCCGCAGTACTTTTTACATCTTAATCGTGCCGCCCTCAATCTCCTCTGCTCTAAGAAAAACAACTCTAGTTTGTCCAATCTCCCTTTCCAGCCCAGACAATATCTTATCAAATCTCCCCTGCATCTTTTCCAGTGCTACCACATCCCTGCTATAATGTAAATTGCATAATTACACACATTGGTCTCGCTTGAGCCGAATGAACAAGTGAAATAAATGATGCAAAATTCGACAAAATCTGGTGTTTTTTTCATAAAGTTTCTTTTCCTCAATGCTGCCCTGTGCCCTTTTCCTGAGCCTGATGTTTCAATAATTGCTGGTCCATGTCTGTAAAAGCTGCTACATGAGGATTGATCTCACAACACAAGTATCCAAATTGATCAACCAGTTTGAAGGTCCCCATGGTGAGACTTGGGCATGGCCACACAGCAACAGTGAGCGCAGCAACACCAACTGAACTGGGTCAATGTGAAAGTGATTGTAAGGGAAATGGGAAGGGAAACTTAAAGGAGGTATGTGATTGCGGGAGGGAGGGAAGACTCCGAGAAGGGGTGAGTCTGAATCCTGATATATGACTCGCAGAGATGTGTGAGAGAGAGCGGTTTGGTGGCAAAGTAATCATAATCTCTGAGAATGTTTTCATGTAAAATCAACTAATTTCTTTCTGTGTGTTCTCTGCAGTGACTCGGATTCGTACGAGCTTACTGTGGCCACAATGCAGAATATTTTATCATTGAAACCATTACTGAGTCATGCAGACACGCGTTTAAAAACAACAATAATTACAGTGACAGAAGGTATATTAGGAAGAGTAGCAGATGCACAACAGGAATATTAGGGGAGGGATAGCAGATATGTGGGAATTCAAAATTGGCTGAATTTTAAATTCGATTTCCTCAGACGCTGTGGTGTTTCCATCGGACTGCATGTTGAAGACTGAGTTTGATGGATTTCGAGAAACAAAAACTTTCAGGGGATAGTGCGAGATATTAGTGCAATGTATGCTTCAATAACAATGAGTTTTAAATCTTTTGCTTCACTAACTTAACCACACAAGGAGGTACCCGTTGTTTCAGTCAGTATGATAATCCCAGTTCCAAGAACCAGAATCAGGCAAACTTTGTGGCTCAGCCACGAATATCAAACCGGAAGTGGGGGCGGAAATGAACACGTGAAGCTATTCTGTGGCATCAGTGACATGATTGGTAAAGGTGCGGACATTGAGTCATAGAGATGTACTGCATGGAAATAGCCTCTTTGGTCCAACCCGCCCATGCCGACCAAATATCCCAATTTATCTACTCCCACCTTCCAGCACTCTGCCGATATCCCGCCAAACCCTTCCTATTCTTATACTCATCCAAATGCCTTTGAAATGTTGCAATTTTACCAGCTTCCATCACTTCCTCTGGCAGCTTATTCCATACACGCACTACCTTCTGTATGAAAAGGTTACCCCTTATGTCTCTTTTATATCTTTCCCTTCTCAACCTAAATCTATGCCCTCTAGTTCTGGACACCGCACCACCAGTGAAAAGACTTCGTCTATTTATTCAAGCGTGTGAAATGCTGAGGATGGGAGTGCTTCTGGTCAAAGGCGAGGTGGAAGGGCATCTTGGTCTCAATTTATGATATTATTAAGATTCATCAGCAGCATTAACCAGCACTGAGGATTGGCTCAGAGGAAGCTAACTGAAGCCTTAAGTGAGAGGCCGATGTATTGAAAGCATTCTAAGAGATTTTCCTTAACAAAACGGTATTTTGTTACTTTGACAGTAAGAACGGATTTTGCTCATATCGTCTCCACATCAGTCCCTTGCTCCAGTAAACACTCCAATCCAGCGTACATTGCTTCCATTCCAACACAGGAACGCGTAGTATTCTCTCTCAGTCTGGGATAATCTAAATTGACAATGTCATTCTTTAAATGGAGAAATGCAGCAGGGAGTTCTTCGTGCAGCGGCGATATATTGGGTTAGTAATCTTTGAAGACTGGAACATGGCAGCTGCTGTTATTTAAATTCGATGAATAAAATCTGGAAAATGAACACAATCTCAGGAACAGAGACAATAACTTTAATATACTGAAAACTCATTCATTCAAGTCCCTTCGAAAGGGAAATCTGCCGACCAAAACGAGTCCTGTCAACATGCGACTCCAGACCCACAACAATGTGGTTCACCCATAAATACCCTCTGACTCAGTTCAAGGTGAATTACGAATGAACAACTAATGTTCTTCAGACCAATGATAACTTTTCGTGGGAGAATAAGGAAGCATAAAAGTATATGGACATCGGGGGAAATGGGAATCGTGTCTGTGTGGACTCGAATTCAACTGTTTGTCAAGCTAAATCGACAAAAGGATACCGCAACGCCAAGAAGTCAGGGCCATGGGATGACTGCTGGAAGGGATTCAATTACCCGCTGAGCTGTAAACTCAATTGCGCAGTCAGAATGCGCACAGGTCACTCACCACACCCATATGTGAGAAGTGATGACCCCGGAGAACAACTGACAGAGTGAACAGCAAGTTTACAAATGACAGTAGGAGTTCAACGCTGTTGTCATCGCAGCTGTTATCCCCAACCAACAATGAACCCTGTTTGGATGCGTGCTTCCAGTGGAGTTCGACTGTTTTTTGATGTCAACCAATGATTTAGACTGAGTTGTAGGAGATATCATTCAGAGGTTTGCTGATGATTCAACAATTGGACGTGAAGTTGACTATGACGAAGAATGTCAGAGACTGCAGGGATGTCTCAATAAGATGGAAAGGAAAAATGGCGAATTGCATTGAATTCAGATCAATGAGTGTAAACGAAATCGGGGACAAGAAACAATAGCAATGTGTACTCTGTGTGGTGTAGACAGACAAAGACATCTTGGGGTCGACGTTCATGATCGCTGAAGATCAATGGACAGGGGAATCAGTTGGACGGAAGTCGTACTGTAGATGCTGGAAATCAGAATCAATATTAGAGTGGTGTTGAAGAAGCACAGCAGGCCAGGCAGCATCCGAGATGCACACAAAAAATGACGTTTTGGGCAAAATGCCTTCATCAGAAATAAGGCTTGGAGCCTCGAGTTTGGGAAGATAAATGGGTGGGGTGGGGTTTGGGAGAATTTATCTGAGACTGCAATAGGTAGATGGAGGTGGGTATAAGAGTGTTAGTTCGGAGAAGCGGTTGGG
Organism: Chiloscyllium punctatum; assembly: GCF_047496795.1. Classification (NCBI taxonomy): domain Eukaryota; kingdom Metazoa; phylum Chordata; class Chondrichthyes; order Orectolobiformes; family Hemiscylliidae; genus Chiloscyllium; species Chiloscyllium punctatum. The sequence goes on along the minus strand of NC_092757.1, from coordinate 18,757,440 downwards.
GTGGATAGGTGGGAAGGAAGATGGACAAGTGGGACAGGTCAGTCGGATGGTGCCAAGCTGGAAGTTTGGAACTACGGTAAGGTAGCAGGTGAGGGGAAATGAGGAAACTGGTGAAATCCACATTGATCCCATGGGGTTGATTTGTCTTGAGGCAGAAGATGAAACATTCTTCCTCTAGGCGTCGGGTGGTGAGGGAGTGGCGGTCGAGGAGGCCCAGGACCTGCATGTCCTCGTGAGAGTGGCGGGGGGAGTTGAAGTGTTCGGTCACGGGGCATTGGGGTTGATTGTTGATGGTGTCCTGGAGACGTTCTCTGAAGCGCTCTCCAAGAAGGTGTCCGGTGGCCCCACTGTAGATGAAACTGCATCGGGAGCAACGGATGCAATAAATGGCAAGTGTGGATGTGCAGGTGAACCTTTAATGGATGTGGAAGGCTTCCTTGGGAAATTGGGCGGAGGTGTAGGTGTGTGGGTGCAGGTTTAACAATTCCTCTGGTGGCAGAGGAAGGTGCCGAGAGGGGAGCGTGGGTCATTTGAGGGCGTGGACTTGACTAGGTAGGCATGGAGGGAACAGTCTTTGCGAAAAGTGGATAGGGGTAGGGAGTGAAAACTATCCCTGGAGGTCAGTGTTACTGATATTTTTTAGAAACCCACTGACTCCAACAGATGTCTGGATCTCAACTCCTCCCACCGCACCACCTGCACCAATGTTATGCTGTGTTCTCAAATCCTCCGCCTCTGCTGCATCTTCTCCAAGAGGACCAGTACCACAACAGAACACAGCAGATGGTCTTCTTCTTTAAAGAATGGAACTTCCCCTCCCATGTGGTTTAAGATGCCCGCTAACGCATTTCATCCATGTCCTGCACGTCCATCCATGAACCCCATATCTCCAAACACAACAAGGACAGATCAAGGACAGAGGAAGGTCCTCAACTTCCATTCCACCAACCTCCGCAAAAATCACATCATCCACCGACATTTTCGCGACCTCTAAATTGACCCCACCACCAGGGATATATTTCCCTCCCCAAACCCTTTTTCCTCAAAGACCTTTCCCTCCGTGACTCTCGAGTGACGTCCATGCCCTCAAGTGACCCACCATTCCCTCCCAGCACCTTCCTCTGGCACTGCAGGCATTGCAAAACCTGCACCCATATCGTACCACTCACATCTATCCAAGGCTCCAGTGGAGCCTTCTATATCCATCAAAGGTTCACCTATACTTCCACAGATGTCATTTGTTGTATCTGCTGTTCCAGCTGCTGTCACCTCTAAATTGGGGAGACCGGATATCTTCTGATAGAATACTTCAGACAACATCTCCAGGATACCTGTAAGAATCAACTCCACTGCCCTATGGCCAAATATTTCAACTTCGCCTCCCACTCTCCTGAGGATATGCAGGTCCTGACTCACCTCCATCGCCACTCCCTCACTACCCAACGCCTGGAGGAAGAACGCCTCATCTTCTTCCTCGGGAACCTTGAAGCCCATGGCATCAAAGTAGATTTCATCAGTTTCCTCATTCCCACTACCTTATCTTAACCCAATTCTAAACTTCCAGCTCAGCACCGCCCTCCTGACCTGTCTTACCTTGTATTTTCATTCCCACCTATCCATTACACCTTGCAATATGACATATCACTGTCAACCCCCACCTCTATCCACCTACTGCACTCTCAGCGACCTTCTTCCCAGACCCACGACCTCCCATTTATCGCTCCACCCCATAGGCTGCCTGTCTCACTCCTAATGAAGGGCTTTTGCCCGAAACGTTGATTTTTCCTCAGATGCTGACCGACTTGCTGTTCTTCTCCAGCACAACTTTCATCTTGAAGGGATTGAGAGGGATATTGGATTTTTCTGTTGTTGACCACAGACCGTTGCAGCGAGGAGAACTTTGGCAAACACCAGTTTAGGGAATAGCTAAAGGTCTGAGCACAAATCTGGTCACTGCATTAATCAACATTTATAAATTTTTTAGATTAAAGATGGAGGGCTGAAGTATGCAGCTTTGCCCATCAAGTTTGATTCACCACTCAATGAGTTTATCATTGATTCATTTCAAAGTCAGGCTGCTATTAGCCTTGGAGGGGAACTTGCAAAGGGTGGCGTTTCGTTGCATGTTCCAACCTTGCCCTGTTAGTCAGTTCAGCTGTTCAGCTTTGAAGGTTCGGTCAAAAATTCTCGGATGAGTTACTCCAGTGCATCGTGTAGTTGGTGCACTCTGCTGCTATTGTGCCTTAACGGTGAAGAGAATAAATATTCAGGTGTTGAATCGGGTACAATCAAGTGACTGCATTGTCGTGGATGGTGTCCAGTTCCTTAAGTGTTGTTGAAGTCACACCCATCTCGGCAAATTGAGAGCGTTCTGTTCCACATCTCATTTGTACCTTGCAAACGATGTAGGATTTACGGAGCAATGAGTTGAGTTTACAATCCAAAACTCTCTACCAACGGACATATTTTTGTTGTTGAAAGTGTTTATATAGCCGGTCTCAATTAGTTTTCCCCAAATTCTAGCTCCGTGGACGATTACACCGGGGGACTAGGTTACAGTAAAGCCATTGAATGTCAATGGAATATGATTAGGTTCTCATTTGTTAGATTTATAATTACTCTATTTCGTTGTTGTGTGGACCAATCTGATTCCAACTGCTGGCTGAATTTAAGTTCCAATTCTCGTTTGTGCTTGAAATTCAACCGTTGCCTCACATAAGCTTCTCCACCTGCCTTAGTAATATGTAAGGACGTTATAAGGGACAGCAGAGATTTACAAACATGGTGCCAACCCTGTATGAAATGGAGCTCAAAAATCACATAATAACAATTATAAACGTTCAATATTCGTGGAATCTTGACAGGGTGGATATGGGCAGATTGTTTGCTCTCTGGTATGGGGAGCGCATCAGAGGACATGAACTCAGAATTAGATACTGCCTATTAATTCAGAAATGATGAAGAATTTCTTTGCTCAGGGCCCAGTGATTCTGTGGAACTCTTTCCTGAAACTCTTGTTGAGGCTGATTTGTTGTGTATTTTCAAACTGTGCCAGACAGATATTTAACCAGCAAGTCGATGAAGCATTATCAAGGTTAGACAGGAGAATGGAGATGAAGATTATCAGATCAGCCATGAGTTCGTTGAATTGCGGAGAAGACTCAATGGGCTGAATCGCCGACTCCCAATCCTATATCATTTGATGTAACGCCTTATTTTATTGATAAGTTTAGAATTCTGAGGGGATGGGATGAAGTGATAGAAAAAGTTTCTCAAACTGATCAGACAGATCAGGAACTAGGCTCATAAACTGATGAATAAGAAATGTGCAAAACTTGGAGTCATAAATGGCACTGGGCACACCACAGATGGGTATTTGTGCAGACGTTGTGATTACTAATGAAAATTGGTGGATCTTATATTGTTGCCAACTTGGTGATCACGCTGGATGATGGAATGCGGTATGATTCATGCAGCAAAAGCTTATGAAAGAATGAATGATTTGTTTCATTTGAAACGTTTTCTGCAGTTCCAATTCAATTGACTGTTTGAAATACTGATCAGAACTTTGTGTGGAGTGTTACATTAAAATTCACAATCCCACTGGATAAACTATTGCACCCGATCTCTCCTTAGTTGATTCACTTTCGTTCCATGTAAATTAATAGAACGTCAAGATGGAATGAACGGAGGAAAGAAACGTTGCACTCCTTTTCATTATCCCAATTTAACTTACAACAGAATCAAATTGCTTTATTTCGACCTTGATGTGGTATCGATTTATCACAAATCTCTGGTTCAATGAAGGACAAGAGCAAGAATCTCCATCCAATGTACATTAAAGATACGAGGCACAAAGGGAAACCACAGCTGCTTATGATGGAAGTAACAGCCAGAGTCAGATTCAAATCCACACATGCGCATTGGAAGACCAACCCGTCGCCTTCACAACTGGGCCACTTCAGCCCATGGCAATGGGGCACACATGTGACCACATCAAGACTACATACGGGGCACCGAGGGGATAAGACATTCCCTGAGCGGTATCGAATCCACACCATTATGTTTCTGCTTTCAGCGGAATAATAATACCAGCAAAATCCAAGGAATTGACCTCGTCCTTGGAAGGAATACCTTGTCCTTGATTTATTCCGATTCGGAACTGTCTCAGAATGAACCAGCAAACATGAAATTCCCGTCACATTCACACGCACATTTAGTCTTGACGCATAATTTCTTCAGACAGTTTTTCTCTCTCACGTGAAGAAGTTTATACGGATAGAAAAGTGAAGGTGATGATTTAGCTCGATGGGCTGTCTCATATGGCTGAACCTGAAGAGGATAAAATTCCCAGAAATGCAGTGTTGTTCGTTTCATTTTATTAATTTTGCTGCAACTTCAATCGGTTCATTGCAATGATCGGAAGTGAATTGGATTTATGCGATTGGAACGTTTAATGTTGCATTCAATTTTGATCCGAATTTATTTCAGCTTAAAGGAAATACCGATGAGAAAATCAGAAGGTGAAACAACAAAACAAGATGTTATTTTTGATGCTCAGTTACTTTGGCAGATTTCATTGGGTATCAAATGAACCCAACATCATGGCGATTGTCCCATCTTTAAGCCATGGGATTAAAGCAGGAAATCGATCTCCAAGAGACGGGTCACTTCCTGTTCATTATGGAATAGCTTTCCTTGACAATATACAAAATCTGCTCAGTTCCATTTATAATGCTTCATGTGGAATATGAATAGAAATCTTTCAAAACTCTGAGGTTTTTTTGCTGAATCTTACTCAAGTGCATACGTTTCCGATATTTCTTTGCATCTGAAGTCATCCAAATTAGACATTGTTTCCTCGCACCTACTACCCCACCCCCCACTCACCCCCACCCCCCCACCACCACACACCACTTTTACACTTTTACCTGGCCACAGGCTGTCTCTCTCCTGGTGAAACTCACTGCTTGTGTGTCTCCAAATGTACCTTTCCAAATATTTTGGAAACGAATTCTGTGAGTGATAGAAATTCTGCTCCCATCATTTCTTTGTCCAACATCGATGGGTTTGAAAGCCTGACGTTCAGAAATATGCGAACTTGAATGAGTGAATTTACCATCTATTTACTCTCTCCAAACCTCAAATCCTCCGGAAAACATCCATTCGGTTTTACTTGGTTCAGTGGCAAATTTTCCAACACACAAATAAGTAAAATTCCATCCCCACTAAACGTCGTCAGCGTCGTCTCTAATGCCTTAGCAGCCCAGTAAACACTGGCAGTGTCCTCTCTGATAGAATCACAGATTCCCTACAATGCAGAAAGTGCAGTCCAGCCAATAGAGTCTGTAGGGACATTCTGAACAGCATCTCAACCAGACCTAGCTCCCGTCTCTATCCCCGCAGGCCTCTGCCTTGTGATTTCAAATAAACCTTTTGGAATAAAACCTGGCATCGTATGACTGCTGACCTTTTCACTGCGTTACCCATGGCTAATTCACTTAACTTACTGAATTCACTCCCTGGACACATCAGCGCAATTTAACATGGCTAATCCACCTAACCTACAGACTTAACAGTAGTGCGAACCACTGAGCAAATGTACCATCACATTGAACACTATCTGTATCATGTGTTATGGCTTAACACACTGGTAACTCCGCCTCGTGAAAGCAAGCCGCGCCCACCAACCCGAATTCAATGCACCCAAACGCGGTTCTATGCTGTACAACCTCATTGTACACAAAGCTGCTGGAAATATTTCTGCACTCAGATCTGAATGGGTTTACTTTGTTTTCTTCCTCAGATTCCTGGTTTAAATAAACACATCAGTCAGGAACAACTCTATATAATGGTTTTCATTCCAACAAAAACACTGTGTGCAGTTTGCAGAAGTTACGTGTTTGCATTTTCACTGACACTCTCTCTCCCCAGGAGCTGCAGTCCTTCCCCATGCTGATTCAGACAGCACTGTCTTTCGTGTGACACATCCAATCGAGAATGTAAGGCCAGGCATTAATAACCTTCACTGGGTAACAACGCGACAGGTTTAAAATCTTTCCGATGTCCCCAGCTGAGAATTGAGCCCTGTGACAGGCGGGGACACTAACCACGATACTGTGGAGGAAAACAACGTCGAAGGACGCCCTTCAGCCTGTTGTGGCTGCACTTGTCCAACACAACTGCTTAACGGCATAAATCAAGTTTTCCATTATTTAGCCCATAGTCTTATATGTTTTGGCATCACAATTTAAAATCTCAATTTTTTAAAGGTTAGAACGATTCCCGCCTCTCTGACCCTTTCTGCACATCTACTCAAACCTTTCTGCCTTTTTCCGAAAAATCTTGGCCCCAGTGTTCGATCTCTCCATCAATAAGAAACGCTTCTTTCAGTCTATCCTATCCATATCCCTCAGCATTTTGTACATCTCAGTCATGTCTTCTCCAATCTCTGTGACAAACTACCCCAGTCTGTCCAATCTCTCCTCACAACTGAAACTCTTCAGCCCAGACAATATCCCAGTGAATCTCTACTGCAACGTTCCCAGTGCGATCACATCCATGCTATACTTTGAATTGCAGAACTGCACGCAGTAATGTAGCTAGAGTCGAATGAACTTTTTTTCTATTCTGTTACAGTATGAGGGCGTCGCTGGTTCGGCAGTATTTATTGCTGTCCCTAATTGCACAGCGGGAAGTTGAGACTCAACCATATTGTAGTGAGTCTGGAGTCACACTGAGGCCCGAAAAGTTAACAATTGCAGTTCCCTTCCTGAAACGACGTCAAATGATTTTGTATTTTCAACAATTGGTCAAGGATATATAGGAGTTATTAGATTCGTAATTCCAGATATTTATTGAATCCCAATTCTACCACGTAGCATGGTTGGAGTCAAACACGGGTCCCTAGTGTCTGAATTAACAGTTCAGTGGTTAGTGGTAAAAGCACTCGGCCATTGCAGAAAAGCAGTGAGACTGATCTTTTCCAATGAAGTCGCTTTTCCCCGATTCTGTCCTGTGCCATTTTCCTGAGCATCAACCCCCCCCCCCCCCCCCAATAATATTTGGTCCATGTCGGTAAAAGCTGCTACATGAGTATTGATCTCACAACAGTGTTAACCAAATGGATCAACTGGTCTGCAGGTCCCGATGGTGGGGTTGGGGCACGTTCACCCAGCAACACTAACTGCAGCCACACTGACTGATCTGTATCAATGTGAGAGTCTGTATTAGATTCTGCAGTGCCTTAGTGAAATAGGAAATGACTCCACAAACACATGATGAAATAGCAGCGCTCCGAAAGCTAGTGCTTCAATTAAACCTGTAAGATCATAACCTGGTATTGGGTGATTTTTAACTTTGTACTCCAGTGTCCAACACCGGCATCTCCAAATTAATGAAATGGGGGTATGGGATGGAAAGTTCACTGAGTGATCGTAGGAGGGAGGAAATCTCTGAGAACGGGTGGATTTGAATTCTGACATATGAAACACAGAGATGTGGGCGAGCAGAGCTTGAAGGGAAAAAAAATCATCACCTTGGAGAAAATCACCATATTGACGCAACTGAGTCCATTGTGTTTCACATCGAGCAATTACTTCCATAACTCGGATTCGAGCAGAGGTTGCTGTGGCTACAGCGCAGAGGACTAACCACTATACGATCACAGCATCCCACCGACCGACACACGAGCCAAAAGCAATAAGTAAAGTATCATTAGAAATATTAGAAAGAGCACCAAATGCACAATATCAGTGATTCGCGTACAGTGGCAGATATGTGGGAACTCAGAATGGGCTAACCATTTAACATCGATGCCCCAAGTGGCTGTCGTGATTCCATCATCAATATGCTGAAGGCTGAGATAAATAGATTTCTCCAAAACATCAAAGACTCCGGGGACAGTGTAGCTTTTGTTACCTGCACATCCACCAATATCACTTATAGTGTCCGTTGCTCCAGGTGCGGTCTCCTCTACATTGGGGAGACTGCACACCTCCTAGCAGAGCGCTTTAGGGAACATCTCCAGGACACCCGCACCAATCAACCACACCGCGCTGTGGCCCAACATTTCAAACGCCCTTCCAACTCTACCGAAGACATGGAGGTCCTGGGCCTCCTTCACCGCCGCTCCCTCACCACCAGACGTCTGGAGGAAGAACGTCTCATCTTCCGCCTCGGAACTCTTCAACCCCAGTGCATCAATGTGGACTTCAACAGTTTCCTCATCTCCTCTTCCCCCACCACACACCAGTTTCAAACTTCCAGGTCAGCACTGTCCCCATGACTAGCTCTGACTTGTCCTACCTGCCTATCTTCTGTTCCACCTATCCGCTCCACAATCCCCCCGACCTATCACCTTCAACCCCTCCCCCACTCACCTATTGTACTCTCCCACCCTCCTCTCACTTGTCTCTCCACCATTCAGGGTCTCTGCCTGTATTCCCGATAAAGGGCTTTTGCCCGAAACGTCGATTTTACTGCTCCTCGAATGCTGCCTGAACTGCTGTGCTCTTCCAGCACCACTAATCCAGAATCTGGTTTCCAGCATCTGCAGTCATTGTTTTTACCAAGCCTTTGTTGAAATATATGTTTCAATAGCAATGCAGTTTAACATCGGCTACTTCACGAGTTTCCCCACACAAGGCAGTAACCACTGCCACATAGTCCCAGTTCCTAGCCCCAGGATCAGAGGAACTGAGTGGCGCAGTCGCGAAGATGCAACTTGAAATCGGGATGGGAATGATGTCGCAGAGATACTCGATGGCTCACGTGACACAACCGGAGAATGCACGGTATTTCTATGACGGTTTAGAGGCGCAAGCAATTCCGAGGTTGGGAGTGCTTCTGGTCAAAGGCGGGGCAGAAGGGAATATGTATTCCCGTTTATAATAACAGCAAGCTACAGTGCATCTTGCAGAGACAGCCGAGTGCCACAACTGGGGCGTGGGCAGCTGGTTTGAAGTTTAATTTTGCTTCACTATCACCCAGTTCCCTGGAATGAATTGCTTTCACCATTTTTATTTCCAATTGTTTGATATCTCCCTGCAGTCTGCGGCTTTCTTTCTCATGGTTAATTGCATGACTAACTGTTGCATGATCTGCACACTGCTAAATGACGGCCACTACAAGTAAATATGAATCATTGATCTACATGTTAAAACAGTGGAACTCACTGCAGGCATGCTTCGTAGGTTTGCAGGCGACACCAGAATTGTAGACAGTGAGGAAGATTATCTAAGTTTGAAAAGAATCTTAATCCAAGGAGTTGTTGGACTTAAAAATGGAACATGGAGTTCAACCTGGATAAATGGAAGGTATTGCATTTTGGTACAACAAAAAGAGTATGGCTTTGCGTATGTTGGAGAACACGGAAGCTCGGGATGCAGGTACATAATTCCTTGTCGTTTGCATTACCTACAGACAAGATGGTTCAAAGGCATTTAACATACTTCCCTTCATTGTTCAGTCCTTTGTGTATAGTAGTTGGAACGTTATGTTAAAGTTGTGCAGGACATTGATGAGGTCTCTTCTGGAATATTATGTCGAGTTCTGGTCGCCCAGTTGTAGGAATAATATTATTCAGCTGGAGCAGGTTCAGAAAAGGTATGTACGCATGTTGTTGTGTGTTGCAGGTTTCAGTTACAATGAAAGGCTGGATAGGCTGAGACTATTTTCAGATTCGAGATTGGGGTGCTGGAAAACCACATCAGGTAACACAGAATCCCAGGAGCAGGAGAATCATTTTTTTCGCGCAAGTGTCGTTCACCAGGCTCTTCCCCGAAACGTCGATTCTCCTGCTTTTCAGATGCTGCATGACTTGCTCTGCTTTCCCAGCAAAACACTCTCGACTCTGATCTCTCATTTGCAGTTCTCATTTTCTCCTAGTTGAGACTGTTTTCACTCTAGGTTAGGGGTTTGAGCGGCGATCTGACAGAAGTTTATGAATTATTGAGAGGCAAGTTAGTTAACGATATCTGCCTTTTTCCCAGGATGGGGATTTCAAGGCGATAGGGCATATCTCTAAGATGAAAAGAGAGATTTTTAAAAAAAAATCATGTGAGGCATTTTTTTAGGGAAGGTGTTTTACGTGTGCAATTAACTTGCTGAGGTTGTGATGGATGAGGGTACGTTTGCAACATTTAAAGGGCAATTGATTCCAAACATGAATGGGAAAGTGTGATTTTAAAAATAAATTTATTCATGCCTAGCTCATCAGTTATTTCCCAGAGGGCATTTAGGAGTCAAACACGGTATTATCCATCTGGAGTCTCCTGTGGGACAGAGTAGATGAATATGACAGTTTGCTTCCCGAACTGGCATGAGTGAATCAGATGGAGTTTCCACACAACTGATTCAGTTCATCACGAGACTCTTCAATTCCAGGTGCTTATTGAATTCAAACTCCACTAATCTGTCATGCCAGGACATGAACCCTTTGTCCCCAAAGTATTACCTGGGTTTCGGATTAACAACACAGTAAGAAAACTACAAAGGCATTATGACCACTTAACGGCTCCAGCAGGAGACAGATGGGACGAGATTAGTTTGGCAGTACGTTTAGCATGGATTGGTTGGACTGACAGGCCTGTTTTCATGCTGTATGTCTCTCTGAATGATGCTATGGAGCAAATAGGCTGGTTGGGATTAACAGCAGCATTGACAGCATAACTGAACACCTGATGGGATATGTAATCCTGCTGGAGTTTCCGGAGGTTGTTTTGCTCAGTGATCCCTTCCCACACACGGGACTGGTGAACGGTCACTCCACAGTCTTACTGATTAAATGAGTTTCCATTTCTATGGTTAATTGAATCCCTTCCAGCAGTTCCCACATTGCCCTGCTTTCTATGTGGCATCGGCCTCCTTTTTTTCTACACAGGGTGAACGATCCTTTCAAATTGTGTCGACACAGATACAAATCCCGTTTTCCATGTTAGGAATGTGTTTTCACTCTTTCTCATTCACCCACAGGGTGTGAGTATCACTGGTCAGGACAACATTTATTCTTCGCCCCTCATGCGTTGCTGCCTAGCTACACCACAAACCTGGGTCAGATCCCAGCCTCTGGTGTCTGTCTTTGGGCAGTCTGCACATTATCTGCGTGTTTGCGTTTTTATTTCTCCTTCTGACCAAAGAAGTGCCAGTTGCAGGGATCAACAATGGGAAATGCAGGCTTATGGGATAGGGAATACCGTGGGGTCTGGTGGGATGCGCTTCGGAGCGACCGTTTGGACTGGAAGGGCCGACTAGCCTGCTTCACCAACGATGGGGATTATTGAATCAAGGGTCAGCGCATGTTTTTCTAGTCCTGGCGTCTCTCGTAGGCATGGCTGGGTGAAGATGCTAGAATCCCCTGCATAAGGGACGTAAATGAATGGGATTGCAGGAAATTAAAGTTATTATCTCTTTTCCTGAGATCAGGCTTGCATTTCAGGTTTTATTCGTCAAAGTTAAAAATCTCCGTTTCCGTGTCCCAGTCGCCAAGGATGACAAGTTTAAAATATCACCCCAACACCACATTCTCCAGGTTGAAGTCTTGACTGTGTGGAAGAAACTGATACTGAGCTGATGCAAGCAAATGTAGCTGCCATCGCCAGTGTCAGAGATACAGATCCATATAGCAAAATCATCTTTTAAATCCACCACTGCAAAGTTAAGGTCTCAACACGCCACACTTGTGCCACTCACCTGTCTTAGAAAGATGCACTAGAAATCGCTACGATAGTATAAACGGGGACAACCATTCCCTTGAGCAGGAGCATACTCAAACGAGGAATTTCTTGCGCCTCTATACCATCAGAGAAGGACAGCACGCTCAACTATTGCATCACTGGAGCCAGAGAGTAACTCTGCGCACTTATTCCCATCTCCATTTCTGGTTTGATCTGGGCGGCTGTGCTGATGTTAAGCCAAAATGCTATTGAAGCATACATTTCAACAATATCCTGTACTGTCCCCCGAGTCTTTGATGTTTTGCCGAAATCAATGGATCTCAGTTTTCAACATTCTTATTCAACGGATCTCCACACTTTCTGATGACATCGAAGTGAAAGATTCAGCTCATTCTTAGTTCCCACATGTCTGTCAGTGTTCGCTGAGTACTGATATTGTACATTTGCTGTTCTTCCCAACATTTCCTCTGCTAGTACACTTATTGCTGCTTGCAAGGATCCTATTCCGTGGTTACTGTGATCGTGGTTGTCGTTATTTTGCATTGTGACCACAGCGACATCGATTTGAAACGAAATCACGGCACAAAGTGTTCTCTCCGTTGTCCTTTGTGTGACACATGCCACGATATTAATTGTTTTACCTTCAAATTCCGCTCTCTCACATCTCTGCGTTTCATATATCAGGATTCAAACACACCCGTTGTCGGAGATTTCTCTCCTTCCCACGATCATTAAACCTCCTTTCCGTCCCTCCTCCCATTTCTCTGAGGCAATGCACAATCTATCACTTTCTTTCACATTCATACTGTTCTGTCTGTGCTGCTGCTTCGGTTACTGTGGTTGGGTGAACGTGCCCCAATCCCAACATCGGGACCTTCAAACAAATCGATCCATTTGTATACCACGGTTGTGAAATCAATCCCCATGTAGCAGCTTTTACTGACATAGGCCAGAGACAATTGGAGCGTCACGCTCATGGAAAATACCCAGGACCGTTTTGATGAAAAGACATTTTGTTGGAAAAGATCAGCTTTTATGGCTTTCTACGTTGGTCTTGTGGTAATTTCATAGGACTGCTAATCCAGAGACCCAGGTAATAGTCTGGGTACTTGGGCTTGAATCCCACCATGCCATGATTGTCAAATTTGGATTTAAAAAAATCTGCAAGGAAGAATCTAATGACTATTATATATCCATTGACGATTGTTGAAAAACAAATCTGTTCCACAGATGTCATTTCGGGATGGAATTTGCTATCTTTATTTGGTCTGGGCTGCATGTGACTTCAAACTCATAACAATATGGTTGAGTCTCAACTGCCCTCTGGGCACTTCGGAATGGGTAATAAATTTTGCTTAGCCAGAATCGCCCTCATACTAATCCAGAAATTTTAAAACAAATTCTCATTAGGCTCAAACAAGTGTGTTGTGTGCAGTTTTGCAAGTCACATTATTGCATGGATGTGATCACACTGAGAAAATGTCAGGAGATATTTACCAGGATACTGTTTGGGCTGAAGAGTTTCAGTTGTGAAGAAAGACAGGACAGAGTGGAGTGTTTGTCACAGTGTAAAGGAGATGTCGACAAGACATGATTGAGTTCGGGTATGGACAGGGTTGAATGAACGAGTTTCCCATTGATGGAGAGATCGATCAGCAGGGGCCAGAGACTTCAGGAGAAAGGTAGAAAGCCTTGAGAAGATGTGCGGAAAAGTTTTGATCAGCCAGTGGGTGGTTGGAATTTGGAATACACTGTCTGCATTTTTCAGAGCGGCAGAAATCCTTATAACTTCAATAAATATTCAGATGTGAACGTTTGATTCAAGACATATAAAGCTGTGGGGTAAGCATTCTGAAATGGGATTCAGTTCATTAGGCAGGTGTTTTTGACAAGTGTGGCCACAATTGGTTGAAGGGCCTCCTTTGACAATCTTGTCCTCGGTAGTATAATGGTTAGTGTCCCCGCCTGTCACAGGGCTCAATTTTCCCCTGGGGACAGTGTAAACGTTTTAAAACTATCGCTCCATTCCCAAGTGCGGGTATTGAGACCCGTCCTTCCATTCTCGATGGGGCATGTCACACGAAGGACAGTTCTGTTTGAATCAAGGTTGGGGGGGAAGGACTGCAGCTCTCAGGGAGGCAGAGTGTCAGAGAACGGCCAAACATGTGTCTTCTGCAAACTTCACCTTGTGACTGTGTTGGAATGAAAAGCATTTGACAGACTTGTTCCGGATTGAAGTGTTTACTAGAAGCAGGAAGCTGAGGAAGAAACAACATAAACGCATTCAAATATGAGTGCAGAAACATTTCCCGCAGCACGAATGAAATTGTAAAGGACAGAATAACGTTTCGATACATTGAATTTGGGTTTGTTTTGATGAGGCTGTTACCAGGGTATCAAACCATTAAAAAATGATACAGATTTGCTCAGTATGATGGAACATTGTCTCAGTAATTCGCACTGCTGTTCAGAGGGAGGGTTAGGTTGATTGGCAGAGTTAAATTGCCCTCTCGTGTCCAGGGAGTGAATGAAGTAAGTTAGGTAAATTAGCCATGGGTAACGCGGGGATAAGGTCAGAAGTCACAGGACATCAGGTTATACTCCAACAGCTTTATTTGAAATTATAAGGGGGAGGGATTCCCCTTCTTCAGGTGAAATATTAGGAAATAGGAAGGGGAGATAGGTCTGGGTGAGATGCTCTTCAGAGAGTCGATACCGGCTCGATTGACTCTAATGCTCGTTCTGCACTGTAGGATTCCGTGATTCTATGAATTAATAACGACGCTGTTTACTGGGGTGTAAAACCATTAGAGAAGATGCTGATGGGGGTGCACTGAGAATGAGATTTTATTCACTTGACTTCTTGGAAAATTGAGAACAGTTATCGCTGAACCAAAGAAGACTTAATGGGTTTTTTTCAGGTTAAGAAATGTTTGGTCAGAGTAAATAGGTGGAAAGGTCTCTCTTTCAAGTAACTAAACATCTACATGTCAGGCATTCAATACTTTTGATAAAACCTTTGAAGGACAAAAAAAATTATGAGAATAGAATCGCTGTCACTCCGATAATCTGTTTTTCAAAATATTTGGAAAGGCACATTTGGTGACATACAAGGAATAAATTTCACAAGGAGAGAGACAGCGTGTGGCTAGGTAAAGGTGCAGATGTGTTGTGTAGTCGGTCGGAAGCTGCAGGGAAACAATGTCTAAGTTGTTTGACTTTAAATGTAAAGAAATTTCTTTAATGTGTGCAGCTGAATAAGATTCGGTTCCAAAACTCTGCATCTTGAAAGACTTGGCATAACATTCCACCTAAAGCATTGCAAATGGAACTGAGAGGATTTTTATTCATTGTGAAAGGAAGATATTACATAATGAATAGGAAGTGACCAGTTGCTTGGAGATCGACGTCCTGCTTTCATCACATGCGTTAAGGATGTGAGAACAAACAACATGATGTTTGGTCCATTTAATACTCAGCGAAATCTGCCAAAGCAACAAGCAACAAAACTGGTGGGTTTTCTTTTGCACTTTAACCCTCTGTTTTTCTCAGCAGTATTTTCCTTCAGCTGAAATACAGTCAGAGCAAATTTGAATACAACATTGATCGTTCCAATGAGATATATCAAATTTACTTCCGATTATTACAATGAACATTGTGAGGTTTCAGCAACATTAAAATGAAGCGAACAAAACTGCGTTTCTTGCGATTTTATCCAATTCAGGTTCAACCATATGAGAAAGGCCATTGAGCCACAACATCGCCTTTATTTCCCTCTCCATGGCAGCTTCTTTACGTGAGGAAGAATGTGACTGAAGAAATTATGAATCAAATGTAGATGTAAATATGATGGAAAATTTTTGTCCTGTTTCATTCTGACTCAGTTCTGACTCAGAGTGTATCAATGACAACTATTCATTCTGACGAGCATAGCTATTTATTGGATGTTGCTGTTGTTGTAATTCTGGTGAAAGCAGAAACACAATGGTGTGGATTCGATTCCGCTCTGGAAATTTCTCATCCATGACTTTCACTGCATGTAACCGTGATGAGGTCATATGTCACCTCTCTACAAAATGTGCTGAGGAGACCGAGCGATTATGGTGGTGGGTTATTATACCGCTGTGCTCCACATTCACGGATTCGAGTCACATTCTGGTTGCTAACTTTTCGCACCGCTTTAGCAGTTTTTCTGTACACCTCACACCTCTGGTATACAATGGATCAAAATTCTTGTTCTTGCCCTTCACTGCACGTGCGATTGACAAATAACCGACACCACATTAAAGTCGAAATGAAGAGTGACAGCAGTCATTCTATTCAATTGTAGATGAAATTGATGTAATGAGAAGGAACGCATTTTTCTTTCCGCCCTCCATTCCATCTTGTCTTTCTATGAAATTACATTGAAAGGAAGAGAAACAGATAACAAGAGATGCGGAGCACACGTTTATCCAGTGGGGTTGTTCATGAGTATTTTAACCCTACAATTCACACAAAGATCTGATCAGTATTTCAAACAGTCAGTCGGAATTGGAACCACAGAAAATGTCTCCTTTGAAACAAACATTTCATTCTTTCACAAATTTCTGCTGTGTGTGAATCATACAACGATCCGTCATCAAGCATGATCACTGACTTGCCAACTGTAGAAGATCTAGCAACTTCCTTCAGCAATCACAGCTTCTGTACACAGCCACCTGTGCTGGGGCCCAGTGTCATTTATTGCCGCCAGGTCACAGCACATTTCTTCTTCCTGAGTTTATGAGCCTTGTTCCTGATCTGTCTGATCTTTTCTGTCACTTCATCCCATCCCCTCCCAATTCTGAATTTATGAATAAAAGAAGGCGTTAGACGCTAATGTTAAACCAAGTGGAAGTATGCTCTTCAGCCCACTGAGTCTGCTCAATCATGCAACGAACTCATGGTTGATCTGATTTGGAGATGCCGGTGTTGGACTGGGGTGTACAAAGTTAAAAATCACGCAACACCAGGTTATAGTCCAACAGGTTTAATTGGAAGCACACTAGCTTTCGGAGCGATGTTCCTTCATCAGGTGATAGTCAATATCTAATTCTGAGATTATGTCCTCTGGTGCTCTCCTCAGAGCACAGGGCAAGCCAGCTGCCCGTATCTTCCCAGTCAAGATCCCACGAATATTGAACGTTTTTAATTAATATTATGTGATTATAAAGTTCCCTACCACCTCCTTTGTTTCAAGGAGAATAATCCCAGCCTAACCAAACATTCCATGAAGTTCTACTGTATACAGAGTTAACAACATGTTTGTAAGTCTCCGCTGTCCCTTACAGCGGCCTGACATCTTACTAAGACAGGTGGAGAAATTTCGGTGAGGAACTGGGTTGAAATTTCAGGCGCAGACGGGAATTGGAACTTCAGAAAGCGATTAGAATCGGATTGATCCATAGAAGGACCAAATACAGCGAAGGTAACTCTGACAAATGAGAGTCTAATCATATTCGATTGACATTCAATGGCTTCAATGTAACTGAATTCCTCCGTGTAATCGTCCTGGGAGCAATGATTTAGGAGAAATGGAACCTGACCACCCATATAAAGAAGTTGACGACAAAAACATGTCGGTCAGTCGACTTTGTTTGATTATTAACTAAACACTTGTCTCCATGAAGCATACATCATCCGCAACGCACGAATTAGATGTTTAACAAAACTCTCTCCATTTGCCTAGGTGCATGTAGCTTCAATGCCACTGAAGGAACTGGGCACCCTACACAACAATGCAGCCACTTAACTGTACATTTTTCAACACCTGAATATTTATTCCCTTAACTGATAAGGCACAATTGCAGCAGAGTGCACCACATAGAAGATTCATTGGAGTAAGTAATCCAGGCTTTGTTGACAGAACCTTCAAAGCTCAAAAACTGTAACAGCTATAAGGACAAGTTTGAAGATGCACTGAAACTTCACCATTTGCAAATTACCCTCCAGGCACATACCAGCATGACTTGGAGATGAATCAGTGGTAAATTCATTGAGTGGTGAAGTAGTTTGATGGGCAAAGATTTATACTTCAGCCGGCTATCATTCATTTTTAGTTTTTAAAAATGTCGATTATGTCATGGACCAGACGTGTGCTCATTCCTTTAGTTGTTTCCTGAACTGGCGGTAGCTAAAGATCGAATATCATCCACAGTCTGTGCTCAACAATAGAAAATATCCAAAAACCTCTTGAACAACTCAGCTCCCTGTCCAACGATCTTCAGGGATCTGTGAATGTCCACTCCAAGATCTCTTTGTTCCTGAACACCACTCAGAATCCTCATTGTTATTGTTACAACTCCCCAAATTCACTACCACTCATTGGTCATAGGGAAAAGCAGAATTCATTTCTAGAATAATGCTTCGGTTTTCTTTTTATCCTTCTGTGCAGACCTCCTGACTCCAGCAGTCAATAGAGGTAATTGCATCTAAATGCTCACCAGTGTACATAGACACAACCCCCTCACGCTTTAACATTGAATGAAGATCTCATGTGGCAGTCACTGAAAGCAATATTGCACGAACTGAAAACAGCTTGGAAGGTAAATCGTGTGTTTACAATCGTTTTATGTTGACTTGATTACAATAGAAAGGGTATCAGAATGCAAATGTAAACGGCCTTGCTGTGATCCCATCTTGAACATTGTTCAGTGTTGGATGCAGTTTCGAGTCTCCTTACCTAATAAAGTCCAAACCTAACATTGATAGAGTGCAGCAAAGGATGACGAGACTGCTCTCTGGGATTACCGGGTTGTTGTCTGAGCAAAGTTTGTTTCGACTGGACCTGCATACCATGTTGTTTAACAAAATGAGTGGACATGTCAAAGAAATATATAAAACTCTGACAGGTCTAGACACACTGGAAGCAGGGATGACAACTACCCCGAGCTGCGTCTCCTAAAACAAGAGACCAAAAAATTTGAAACATGCAGACTATTGTGCATTGAGGTGAAAATAGATGTCTGGTCTCAGAGATTGGTGAACTTGGTGCATTCTCTTCCACACGACGCTGTGGAAGACCAGACATTCAATATTAATAATGATTTCTATTCACTGAAGGTTTCGGAAGACACCAAGCATACGGTGTAGAAATAAGATTTCAGTCACCATTATATTAGATTGGGTGGAAAATCCGATACACCAAAGGGAGCACTGCAGTTCCTATTTTATATTTTCCCAAGCTCAATCACTTTAAAGTATAGTTTCCACTCCTTTACAGATGTTGCTCTGCCGTATTTAGGAAAGCACTGCAAATATTGTCATAAGGTCTCCAATGTTAGAAAGGAGTTCTCTGCAGGTCGACAGGACTCTGTTTCCATTCCCTTTTCTGCTGTTGAGGCTGGGGCCATATGTTCTCTCTGGTTTTATCCTTGATGACCTCGGAGAAGCATTGTACAATTGAATGTCTTCCTAAGTTGATTTAGAGAATATTGAAGATGTATTGTGGATTGAGGAAAACAGAATGTTTACAAGACAATAGGAGGCTATTTGCCTGATTGCTCATCGAAAACCTGCCAAAATGCACAATTTGGAAACAGAGTTGATTGGCGATAGAACAAGAGAGAAAGAGAGGAATAAAAGCAAGAAAGTGAAGCTCGACAAACAGAGGAGAGAGACAGGCTGATGGAGAGAGAAAGTGGTGTTAGACGAAAGTGAAACTGGATAGTACAGAGTACAGTGTGAGGGATGATTTACAGGAACAGACAGAAGATGGATGTTTTGTTTAGAATTGCTCATGGACTGCAAGCCCAGTTGTCAGGTGCCATACATAGTGAGCAATAATTGATTCTGGCTATCATCCCAGGTCATTTGCTTCCAATAATATCAGAGAGCTGGGTTGCTTACAGCTCTACGTATTCCAGTAGACCAATAGATATATTCCAAAGAGAAGATTAATTAATTGAACTGGCTGGGACAATAGCAACAGGAGCTGAAAAATCCGCTGGACACTGTGTGAGAGACTTGCTCACAGGATCTCAGTTAGGGGGCTCACTGCCAGAGGGAAAATCAGGAACTCAACTGTGGTTCAAATAATGATTGATAAAATTTAACACCACTTCCATGGTTTTGTAATTCACAGTTCAATTCAAATAGCTCAGTATAATGAGTACATTTCAACAAGCTAATCTCATTCTACTTTCCTTAGTTTTATATGAACAGAAAGTCACATTGTCCCTGTATATTGTGTTGAATAAACACACTTCATTCCTCGTTCCTCATTTTAGATATATCCGCAAATCTGCTTGTTTAATGAGTTTAATGAGTAATAAAGAGTAACGTTCAAACAGTAATTACTGAGGAATGGTATTGCTCCTCCGTGCAGTCTGAATTACCATGTCACCAATTCTCTCAATTTTCTATTTCATCCTCATTGCCATAATCACACTATACTTGAAGTCCAGTGAATGATATTTCACCATAGTTCATGACATCGATATTCACGACATTTGAATAATACAATAACAGGCAAGAGTTTATCTGTTGTCTTGACTATTTTTCTCAGCCTTGGACACCATTACCATCATGGTTTGTAGATAGTCTTTGGGAGATTCAAGGTGTTTACTATATTGTCCTCGCTATAGTTGGTGTTCTCAGAAACTATGTGACATTTGAAATGCTAGCTTTCAGCTCAGTATGGATTTATCAGAGGAAGGCTCTTGCCCGAAACGGCGATTTCCCTGCTCGTTGGATGCTGCCTGAACTGCTGTGCTCTTCGAGCAGCACTAATCCAGAATTTGGTTTCCAGCATCTGCAGTTATTGTTTTTACCTCGTTGATTTTAACCCTACTGCGAATCATCTTGCAAGGATGCCTGCCTTGAAGAAGTTTTCCTCCTCTCTCTACATGGATTTATCAAAATCTGGTTCACAGCAATGTAATACACAGGGCTCATATTTCTTTGTTAAGTAGATGCAAGTTGTTTGCCCCAGTTGTAAGAGGCTGAGTGCATGTGTTGTGTCATCGAGATAACTTGTAAACAACATTAATTGTTTTGCAACGATTCCAGACTTAATAGCTGTAGTCTGCAACATTAGAAAAAGAAGATCGTGCAGTCACACTCTGTGCACTGTTAGATCACAGATAGTTAATACGGCCAGACATCCGAGCGCTGCAAGAGCCTACTTTCTGGCCCCAAAACACCGATCAGTATTTCCAGTCTCGAGGAAGTGACTGCTGATATCCAAAATTCATGAAATGATAAAAGGCAGCTGATTGTTTTCCAGCGTCTCCTCCCCACTGTCTGGGTCTGCAATATAACCCCATTCTCCTACTACCAGCACAAAGCAAACCAAGCTTAGCATTTATGTGAAAATCTTGGCCAGAGTATGTAGGCCGTCTGGAGATTAGGGGGCCTCCTCTAAATAAAGTGGGGTGGCTGCAGAGGGGCAGTAATGTCACTCACTGGACTGAGGACTAGCAGATCGAGATTACTTTGGATCAACGTCAAGTATTGCATTTTTGTAAAATAAATAAGGGCGGGACTTATCCAATTAAATGGAGTGTTTTGGTAGCGTTGGAGAACAGAGATACTTGGGGGGTTCAGGTATAATTCATTGTTGTTTGCATCACATGTAGTAACGTTCTAACGTGCTTGGCCTAAGTTGTTAGACATTTGTGTCTAAGAGGTGGGACCTTATGTTCAAGTTGTACAGGATGTTCGTAATGCAGTTCTGGTCGCCCTGTTGCATGGAAGATTCAGAGGAGATTTACCAGGATGTCGCCAAGAATAGAGATTTTGAGTTATGGGAAATGACAGGATAGACTGGGATTTGTTTAAAGATAAGCGTACCAGTTGGGGGCTAACCATACAGAGGATTATAAAATCATGAGGGGTATAGGTAAGTTTCAGTGGCATAGATAATTTCCCAAGTGTGATAAATTTCATGACTGCGGAAAGAAGAGAGGAAGAATATTCTTTTAAAGTCATTCAGTATAAGAACTGTGTAGCACTGAAGCATAATCTTCAATCCAATCTGTCCATTCGGATTAGAAATCCTGAAATAATCTATTCAAGTTTTCATGTATTTGGCCCATATCTTTCCAAAGCCTCTCGGTTCATGTGCACATCCAGTTGCGTTTTAATGCTGTGTTGTACCAGACTCCACCACTTCCTCTGCTGAATCAAAATATAAATGCAGCAACCTCCATCCAATGAAAAGTTACCGCTTATATCTCTTTTAATTTTACAAATCTCAACATTAGCTGTGTGGACACACAACTGGATTGGTAGGTGCATTTGAGTATGTGTGTGTGGTGCGTGTTTGACGTGCGGGAGTGTGTGTGTTTGTGAGTTGTGTGTCTGTCTGTGTGTGAATTTATGTGTTTGAGTGTGTGTCTGTGTGTTGTATGTGACTATGGACATATGTTTCTGTATCTCTTATGTGTGTGTATTTGTGTTTGTATAATGGTGTGTGGAGTGTGTGAGTGTTGATGTGTGTGTGCGTGTGTGTGTAAGTGCATTCGTGAGAGCGTGTATGTAAGTGAGAGATATTGTGTTCAGTGTGTGACAGTATATGTGCATCTGTGTTTGTCGTTCTTGTTGTTAGTATGTCAGTGTGTGCATCAGTGTGTGTGCGTATGAGTGTGAGTTCTTTTGTGTGTGTGTGTATATATGAGTGTGACTGTGTGAGAGTGTATGTGAGAGAGTGTTTGTGCGTGTCTCTGTGTGAGAAGGAGTGTTTGAGTGAGTGTGTGTGATTGAGTGTATGTCCCTGAGTCTGTGTGTGCCTGTGTGTGTGTTTGAGTGTGTGTATATCAGTGTGAGTGCAGATGTGTGTTTTTGTCTGAGTGTGTTTATGTGAGCATGAGTGTATGATTGTTTGTGTGCGTGTGGATGTGTTTTTGTCTGAGTGTGTGTGTGAGTTGGTGCGACTGAGTGTATGTATACGTCTGAGCATGAGCATGTGAGATTCTGTGTATGTGTGTGCGAGTGTGTGAGAGTGTGTTTGTGTGTGTGTGTTAGCGTATATTTTTGTGGGTGTGTGAGTGTCTGTCTGTGTCTGTGCTGTGCGTGTATGTGTGCGACTTTGCGTGTATGAGTGTGTCCTTGTGAGAGTGTGTTTCAGTGTGTCTGCGTGTATTTTGTGAGAGAAAATGTGTGTGACAGAGTGAGTGTGTGTGTGTGCATGTGTGTGTGTCTGTGTGCATGTGTGTTTGAGTGCGTGGCTCTGTGTGTGTGATTGTGTTGCTGCGTGTGTCGTGGTTGTGTGAATGCTTCAGAGTGAGTGGATGCGCTTGTGTGTCTGCATGTAAGCGTGTATATATGTCAGAGTAAGTTTGTTTGAGTGTGTGACTGACTGTGCATATCTGAGCGTGTGAGTCTGTGCATAAGCGTGTATGAGTACCTGTGTGTGAGTGTGTATGTGGTTTTGTCTGTCTGTGTGTCCGTGTGTGGGCGTAGGTGTGTCTAAGTAATTATTTGTGGATGTGCTTGTGTGTATGGGAGAGCGAGAAGATGTATGTGTTCACCTTTGTGTCTGCCTGTGCGTGTGTTAGTGTGCAGTGCGACTGAATGTATGCGTGTTTGTGAGAGAATCTGCCTGTGTCTGTGTGAGAATGTATGTTTGTTAGTGTGTGTCTTTCTGTGTGTGTGCGCGCGTGTGTGATACTGGGTGCGTGTATGAGTACGTGTGTGGGGGGTGGTGGCGGGGGCGGTATGGGATGCCCAATGCCACCTGTACAGTGGCTTTGGGATGCCATCTGTGACTGACAGTGACGGAAAGCTGAGCAAGTCTGGCAGCATCTGTGTAGAGAAATGGAATTCAATGTATCAGGTCTAGCGACAATTTCTCAGAACTCATATCAGGGCATACTTTAAATACCACAGAGTTTGCCAGTCTGGCCCCACACCAAGACACACGCACGAATGCAGATACATAAATACGTTCACAAACACGTTATATTTGTACAAATTCTGATATGGAGAATCTTAAATTATTTATTTTGCTCCATACTGAACTTCTCAATATTTCACTCGCACTGTCTGGTTTGCCAGTATTTCAGTCTGTCGTTGGGGAGTTTATCAGTATTGTGCTTGCTCACACTCGGGAACGTGTCAGTATTTCTGTGTGGAATGTGACACTTCATTGAACAATTTCAAAGATTGCAGTCCCAAAGTCAGGAAAAAAATTATTAATTGTGTCAAAGAAAATGTGGAATTCCAACAAGATAGTGTCATGGAGACACACAGACGAGGTCTAGTTAGGTGGATAAAGAACTAGTAGAACAACACAAAACCGAGAGTAGTAGTTGAGTCGAGGTCCTCGAAAGGGAGAAAGATGACCGGTGGTTTTCCACGAGGATTAGTGTTGGGGTCACTGTTGTTTCTAATACATATGAATGATCTGGAAAACGGCACTTTTGGTATGGAAAGCAAGTTTGCAGATGGTACAAAGATTGGTGGAGAAGGAGAAAGCATAAGGGACCGTCAAAGAATACAGAAGAATACAGATAGACTGGAGAGTTGGGCAGAGAATTCACAGATGGATTTCGAACCAGACATATGTGATGTGATGCATTTTGGGAAGTCTAAGTTTCAAGCCAATTATACAGTGAACAGAAGAGACTTGGGAACAGTTGATAAGTAGGGAGATGTTAGAATTCAGGTCCATTGTATCCTGAACGTTGCTGCAGAGGTGAGTAGAATGGTCAAGAAGGCATGGGGTATGCTTGCCTACATCGGACAGGGGATAGAGTAAAAGATCTGGTAGGTCATGTGAAAATACTACACGAACTTGTTGCGGCCGCATTTAGAATACTGCGTACAGTTCTTGTCGCTACATTACCAAAAGATGTGGTCGCTTTGGAGAGAGTGCGGAGAAAGTTTATGAGGATGTTGACTGGTATGGAAGGTCAGAGCTATGAAGAGAGGTTGAGTAGATGATATTTGTTTTCACTGGAAAAAAGTAAATTCTGGGTGGAACTGACTGATATCTAAAAAAATCATGAAGGCTTTTGATAGGGTAGATAGAGGTAAACTTTTCCCCAAGGTGAAGGATTCAGTAACGAGAGGTCACGCTTTCAAGTTTAGAGGTGAACAGATTAATGGGTTTGAATGCAGAAAGTAACGCAGAAGGTGTAGTAGAAGTAGTAGAGGCAGACACGGTAGGTTCATTTAAGATGAGTCTGGACAGATGCATGAGTAGGTGGGGAGCAGAGGGATACAGATGCTTAGGAAGTGGCCGACAGGTTTAGACAGTAGATTTGGATCGGCTCAGGCTTCGAGGGACGAATGGCCTGTTCCTGGGCTGTAAGTTTTCTTCATTCTTTGTACATTTGCACATACACACGCTCAGAGTCACCCCCCCCCCACACACACATACATATACTCACAGACACACACACATGCAAGCACACAATCACACACAAAAATAAACACACACATACAAATGCAGACATGCACAGGATAACATGCACGCTGTCACACGGGCACTCCAACACCCTCACATACCCACACACACAAAAGCACAGACTCACACACACACAGTCTCTGTCAAACACAGACAAACACACGCACACAGACACTCAAGACAAACAGACCGTCGCAGACACAGATACATACATAGCACATACAGAGACACACTCACAAACACACACATGCAACACGCGCGCACACACAATTGTTTGATGAGGAGAGGATCATAGTTGTACAGAAAGCTTTAGAACTTTGAGAGTCGAACATGTTCATGTGGCAAAATGTCTGCTCTTCCTCTCCTACATGAAGGTGTTTTGTCTTTGCACAACAATCCTGACACACAGTGCACACATTAAAGAGTCTTTTCATTTCAATTATTTACAACTGAAGCTGACTGAAATATTTTGTATGGAGAAAAGATGATTATTAACACTTTTTCTAACTTGCATTGTTTAGTGCCTTTTCCTTACAAATGATAGTGTCAAACTCCAACAGGACAGCCAAAGTGTTCAGCTATATATCAGATGTGCATCAATGCAGAACCTTGTGAACTGATGCACTCTGGTGAGAATAATATTAAACGAAAATTTGAAACAAACTCTACTTTCATAAAGGGGGATTGCACGAGCAGAAGGTGCTTGGTGTATATAAGCACAGATTATGTATGATGTCAGGAAAAGTTGGGAGAACACTGAATATTGCATATTGGTTCAGCATCTGAGCGGTTTACAGAAGAAGTTGTGGGAGGGAGCCTCCGTGCTGGTCCTTTTCAACAGTTGGTGGAGACGGTGTGTTCGATGTCTACTGCAAGACCATGGAGATTCCATTTCTACCAGCTCGACCCAAAAGCGAACTGGCATCCCGGAAATGGCTTTACATTGCACCGGGGGGATCAAAATTGACAGTTGTTTTAAAGGAAGAATTGTCCTTCACTGAACATTGTTTCTTACTCGGTTGTTGGAATGCAGATGTTTCAGATACCCACAAGCGTTGTCCCGGTCCTCTCCAGCTTGTGCCTTAGTCCTCCGGACAGGGAGAGGTGAAGGGTTTGAGGGAAGGGACATCTGGTACTTTATGCCCAATACAAGCTGATTTCTTCCTAGAATTGGAGAAAGTGAGTGACAGTGAGAGTGGATGGCCATTCTTTTCGTGCTGATGTAGGTTTGGGGTGGGCAATTGTGTGGTGTCCAGAAGGAGCATATTAGTATGGGGGTATAGTGGAGAGAAAGGGAGTGTGGAAAGTGCTGCATGCAGTAGTGAGACACATGGAGCAGGAGCCTATTTTGGGGGTACGTGCAAAAGCAGGTATACAGTGCGTGTGAGGGAGTAGAGGCGCGGTAACAATTATCCTCACATATCGGGGAAGGTTATTGATGCTTGTCCTGTATTGCTGGACATTTCTTCAGACCGCAATTACTACACTGAGCAGAGAGGCATGCTCAGACATTGCTGGGTGGGTCTGGTGGTGCAGTCTTTTCTGGGAAGAGAGTGGCCCTCCTTGGTACTATCCTATACAACAGGACCTCTGTACCCGTGTAGATAAACTGTTGTGTAATTGCCCCTTATCTGATATGCTTTGGGTAAACTGTGATTGGTAGCTTCGCACTGGGAAAACACAAATGCATCCCCATTGCTCTTATGAAGATATCATTAGTGCCAGGGATCACGGAATATCTAGGTATTATCTGGGTGATGGTGAGTACCTCACGCCATGATGGGTGGGATAAATGGACTGGCTTGAAGGAGACGGGCACGTTGGGATGGTGTGAGTAATTAATGTGGTGAGTTCGATTATGAAGTACCAGGAAACCAGCTTGGCCTCGTGCAGACGCTCTCTGCGTTACTCTCAATGAAAATGTCACTGAGATAAGTTATTGTTCGGTTTCGCCGAAAAAGTCAAAGACTCTGCCGATCCTACGCCCAATTTAAAAAGCTGCAGAACAGATGCTCATCTAAAACTCTCTATAATCTGAACTCACAACAATATCCAGATCAACCATTAATCCTGGAATACGATGTCTGTTTGCCAGATGCTGCACAAGTGTCTTCATTCCTTCATAACATTGTCACTCAATCCACCCTTCTCTGACGAAGTCTAAAACTCCTTGCATTTGGTGGTATTGAAACTGATGCCCTACGTCTTCACCCCTTGTCCTGACGCAATGGGAGCTGCTCATCCTGTGACTTCCAACATGTGCTGCAAGTTATTCCATTGTCTAGTTTTGCATTTGCCCAAACTGAGGAAAATACCTTGATATTTTACACTTTTAATGCTCCTCCAGAATTTATAATTTTTTTTTAATGTCACCCCTAACCTCTGAAGCTACTGTAAACCAGACCCAGTTGAATATACCTCAGATCCTGTGTCTTTGGCTTATCCTTGTAAGTCGTTACTGAAACTTTTTCAAGTTTCACAACACGTTTCATGTTCAGGGAGACCAGACCTGCTGGCAGTATTCCAAAAGTGGCCTAACCAATGTCCTGTTCCGCCATAAGACGACCTCCCAACTCGTATTCTCAATGCATTGACCAGTAAAGGCAAGCATTCCAAATGCATTGTTCACTGTCCTGTCTACGAGCGTCACCAATTTCAAGGGACTACGAACATACTCTCCAGGAATCTTTTTGTTCAGCAATCCTCCGCTGGACTTTACCAGTCACTGTCCAAATCCTGGTCTGATCAGGCATTCGAAAAATCAAAAACCGCCAGCATTAAAATTAAACTCCTCCTCCATTCCTCGGCCCAGTTGTGAATGGATCAAGATCCCTTTGAACTCCGAGTTAACATTCTTTGCTGTCCATTATTAAATTGTACCCAATGTTGATGTCATCTACAAACTTACTGACAATTCCTACGATGTCCACAATTGAATCATTTGTATAAATGACAAAAAATAGTGAACCTACGCTGATGATTGTGGCACACACCTTATTACAGGTCTCCAGTTCGAAAAACAACTTTTCACCACTACTTGCTGCGTCCTAACATCGAAAAAAATGGGTAGTTCGGTCGATTTTTCATGTCCTCAAACCGTGCTGAACAGTCCACCATGTGGAACCATGTTGAACACCTTGGGTCCAAAAAGACAAAAACCTCTCTGCCTGTCTGTCTGTCTGGCTCTCTCTATCTCTATCTCTCTCTAACTCTCTCTCTCTCTCTCTGTTTGTTTGTGTGTGTGTGTGTGTGTTTGTGTGTGTTGAACTGTGTTCGTATTTTGCTGTGTCTATGCCTAACTATGTGCTTGGGAGTGTGTTTGTGGATGTGTATGTGTGTGAGAGAGTGCTTGAGTGTGTGCGTGCTTATGAGACAGAGAGGGTGAGTATATTTGCTTGTCTGAGAGGGTGTGTATATGTCTATTAGTGAGGTAGAGAAAGTGTGTCTAAAAGTGTGTGTGAGAGAGAGTCATGTGCGTGTGTCAGAGAGAGAAAGTGTGTATGTGTGTGAGAGAGAGGGTTTGAATGTGTGAGAGTTAAAGAGACAGGATGTGTATGTAAAAGTGTGTCGGTATTCATGTATATGCGTGAGAGAGAGGCTGTGTCTGTGTGTGAGAGATAAAGAGAGGAGTGCGTGGGTGTGGGTATCAGAAAGTGCGTGCACGTGTGTGAGAGAGAGAGGTTTGTGTTTTAGGGTCTGTGTATATGTGTGAGATAGAGAAGATGTGCCTGTGTTTCTGAGAGATGGCATGTGTCTGTGTCGTATCAGCTGGAGGGATGTGTGTGTCTGTATGAGAGAAGATTCATGTATTTGTGTATGGGACAGTGTGTGCCTATGTTTGTGTGTGCCTGCAATGAGGCTTTTTTATGTGTGTGTGTATCTGGTTGTTTATCTGTGCGTGTACCGATCTGTCTGTCTGTGTGTTTTATGTTTCTGTGTGTGAAAGAGAGAGACAGAGAGAGGGAGTTTCTGTAAGTGTGTGTGTGCGTGTGTATGTGTGTGTGTGTTGGCATGAGTTAGGGGAAGGGCAACAACCCAGGGTTTTCCAAGAACAGCTTCCCAAGCGACACTTAACAAAGCAGCAGAGTATGGGTGGACTCTGATTAAATACTGAGCTGGTCACAGAGTGGTATCACCGCATTCATCACGAACTGCAACTTCACGCTGTGTATGTGGGCGATGCTGCCAGTAGATATTGGTGTCACAATTTCATAGAACATAGAACATTACAGTGCAGTGCAGGCCCTTCAGCCCTCTATGTGGCACGACCCTGTGCAACCAATCAAAACCAATCAAACCTACACTATTCTACTCTCGTCGATATCTCCATCCAATGATCACTTACATGCCCGCAAATTTGGTGAGTCTAATACTATGGCAGGCAATGCGTTCCATGACCATGATACTTTCTGAGCAAAGAAACTATCTCGGACATCCTTCCTACATCGCTCACCATTCAATTTGAAGCTATGCCTCCTTATAATATCGATCATTATCCAAGGAAAAAGGTTCTCACTGTGCACCCAATCAAGCCCTCCGATTATCTTAAATGTCTCAATTAACGCACCTCTTAACCTGCTCTCCAAATAATACAGCCTTAAGTCCCTCAACTGTCCCTCCTAAGAACTTCCCTCCATACCAGGAAACATCCTAGTAAATCTCCTCTGAACACATTCCAAAGCTTCCACATTCTTCCTCTGATGCAGTGATCAGAGCTCCACGCAATACTCCAAGTACGGCCGCACTGGAAATTTGTACAGTTGCAGCATGACCTCCTGGTTCCGAAAGTCGATCCGTCCACTAATAAAGCTAGAACATCGTATGCCTTCTTAACAACCCTCTAATTCCTGCATTAAACGTCATTTGCCACCTCGCATCCCATCTCTACAGCTTATCTGTGTCCTTCTGTAACCTGCAAAATCCTTTGCACTACCACAGCTGTATTGACCATAGTGTCGTCTGCAAATTTAGTAACTCATTCATCTACGCTCGTATCCAGGTCGATTATAAAAATGAGAAACAGCAGTGTACTCAAAACAGATCCTTTTGGTACACAATTAATAACTGAAGTCCGGGTGAACATTTCCCATGAAACACATCCAACTACCTTCTTTCAGCTGGACAATGTCAATATCAAACCACAAATTGTCCTCAAACCCATGCCTTCGTGTTTTGTGCAGTAACCTCCAGTAGGGAACTTCAAACGTCTTTATGAAATCCATATACACAACATCAACAGCTTTACAATCACACGCCTGTTTGGTCACATACTCAAAGAACTCAATTAGCTTTATTACGCACGACTTACCCTTCCTGAAATCGAGTTGACCAGCCCTAATGAGCTTATTCCTAACGAAATGACTTTCGATCTTATCTCGTATAATTGTCTCCAATAAGTTATCAGCAAACGAATTTCGGCTCACTCATCTATTATTTCTAGTGTTGTCTCGACTCACCTTCTTGAACAAGGGAAAAATACTTGTTATCCCCCAGTGTTCTGGCACTATTCCCGGTGATAATGTCGACATAAACATCAACGTCAAATCTCGGCAATCGCCTCCTTGGCTTCCCACAACATCGGAGTATAATTCTCATCTGGTTCAGGCCATTTATCTATTTTCACACTGCCCAGTGTTTCTAACACTTGCTCCTTGTGAACCTCAATCCCAACTAATCCAGTAGTCTGTTTCTCAGTATTCTCCACGACAACATGTTCATTTTCAGTTTAAATTGTGACAGAAATAGCCATTTTGCGCTTCCCCATCTCCACTGACTCCACACACAACTTCCCACTACTGTCCGTGATTGGCCCTAATCTTATTCAAGTCAATCCTTTGTCCTTATGTAGCTATAGAAAACGTTAGTGTTTTCCCTGATTCTTTCTGACAACAAATTCGCATGTCCGTTCCTAGCTTGTCTTAGCTCTCTCTTTAGGTCTTTCCTGGCTCCGTTGTAACTCTGAATCGTCCAAAATATACCTTCAAATTTCATCCTAACATAAACCTCCTTCTTTCACTTGACAATAAATTACGCTTCTTCGTAAACCGCTGCTCCTGCGCTCGACAACTTCCTCCCTGTCTGACAGGTACATTCTTATCAAGGACACACCGAGCTGCTGCTTGAATAAACTCTACATCTCTATTGTTCCCTATAGCTGCAGCTTACTCTCCCCAGCCTATGCATTCTAAATCTTGTCTGACCACATCACAATTGTCTTTCCCCCGCTTTAACACGCACCCTCCAGAGTATACATATCCTTTTGCATCGCTGAATTACACATAAGTGATTTGTGGTCACTATCAACAAAATGCCCACCTTACTCCAAATCTAACACCTGGTCAAGTTCATTACCAAGTAGCAAATGGAACGTAGCCTCTCCCTTTGTTGGCTTGTCTGCATACTTTGTCAGAAAACGTTCCTACACACAACGGTCAAAAATGGGCATGTCAATTATCTCCCAGCATATCGACATCAATATCCCCATTCGTTGACGGATGATATATATGTTGCATGAGGTGAATAAGCTATGGTCTCCCTTAGCATGGAGCTGCCGAATGTATCCTTCTTTATACAGTATAGCGTGATTCCCGAAGGTGTACATGGTTCTGCGGGGTTAGCATTTTAATGTGGAGTTGCAGAGGAACTGAAGGAACTCTCAATGTATCATATTGCAATGTACATCAGTCTGGTGAATATTCACTGTCCTGGCAGCAGCCACAGAGTCTTCATTCAGAAGCAGTCGTCTATTCCCGTCATCCTTGGGCCTCCACGTAGAAAGAAAGCATGACATCTCGGTTAAAGGTTGCCTCCGTATTACAAGGTAAAAATACCTTCCCCATCAGCACTCCCCACCACCACGCAGTCGCGTCAATATATCTGGTGTGTAGCGCAATACGGCCACTGGGAACATCAGGGAGCAAACCTTCAGAGATAAAAAGCAACACTTCCCATATCTGAATAAGTCAGAATGAATCCTGCTTTACCAATTGTGTCACTAACTCTTGTAAACCTTCTCCAATTAAGTGACAATTTGTCTGCCATTCCTTCTGAAACAAATGATACGTTATATATCAGGTTATATTTCTTCTGCGACTGTATTTTTCACTGACTTTAACTGTCAATATCCATTTGCAGACTCTCTATCCTGTCTTGATAATTTACTGCTTATCTTCATTTCGTGAACAAAGTTAGTTCCAATGCATTTGTTCAACTCCACTGGTTAATTGATACAGATGGTGAATACTTGGGAACTAAGGAGTTTTCACTGTGCCACTCTGTTGGTTACGTTATAGTAAACTGATTAAAACTGATGTCTTCCCAGTACCTGCTTCCTGTTTGATAACCAGTCCTCCCCATTCCTGTGCAGCACATTCAAAGGGCTGAATAAGGTAGAGGAGAATACGTTAGTAATTCAGCACCTCGGGCCTACTCCGCCACTTTCGATAATCATGTCTGATGTCATCTCGGCCTCAGTTCTACTTTGTGCCCACTCTCCATAACACTTCATTTCCACCATTTCCCAGCATACATGTAGTTCAGTATTTGGTCAGTATGTGTTGTTTACCTGTAGACTCTGGTCTGAAGTTCCACATTGTCTGTTTACTCTGCTGCGACATCTCGGAATGACAGTTTCTTGCTGTTTTCCCCCTTTAGTGAATTAATAAAACAACGACAAAGTAACACTTTTACGTAACTCAGCAAAGCGAACAACCAATGTGGAACTTCAAACCAGCGTCTACAGCAAAACAACATCATACTGACCAAATACTGAAATACAGAAGCAAACACACAAACACCCAAAAATGAAGCTGCATTAGAACATTGTTTCAAAGAACCACCACATACTGCAACATAGAGGCACTATGCAGAGCAGAGGAAATCACCCATGCAGTCTTTTCGAAAAGAACGGATACGCAATGAACACAGTCCCTCGATTCCTCAGCAACAAACCCCAACAAGCAAACAAAGCATGCCCAGAAATGTTAACCACTCTCCACTACATCAAGTCCATCTCGGAAACGACTGCCAGAATATTCAGAACTTTTGGCATCATGATAGGCCACAAACACTCCAACACACTAAAACAGCAGCTAATGAACTTGAATGACTCTATGCAGACAACAACCATAGCTAAGACCGATTACAAAAATACATTGCAATAACTATAACAACCACTACATTGGACAAACAGGCAGAAAACTTGCCATGCAGCTACATGAACATCAACACGCCATAAAAAAGCCATGACTCACTCAACTAGCATCCTTACATACAGACGAGGAAGGACATTACTTCGACTGGGACAACACATCCATCCTAGGACAAGTCAAACAGAGACAAGCATGTGAATTCCCAGAAGCATGGCCTTCCAACCAGAACTGCATCCGCAAAAACATTGAATTGGATCCCACTTACTACCTCCGAGAAAACAAAGGAAATGGCAACGCCGCTGAGAATGACGTTCCCAAAGGAAATAGTATCACCAGCCCAAGGATCTGTAAACACATGAATAGAATTCGTGCCATGCTACCAGTGCTTCATCTGGAGTTGCACAAATGGTGTTACCCAGCATGATGACAACTCGTTTGAAAGCAGACCTTCTAGCACAGCGAGTAAACCTACATCCCGAATCACAACCTGAGCTACAAATCTTCTCAAAACCTACTTCTAACCACGTGCGATCTTCTTTTGCAGATTATTTGTTTTTTGTGCCGACTTTATTCCATGCCTTCTGAGAGGCCAAATATTACACCTCTAGGATCCCCATTATCCAGCTTGCATAAAACATCTTTGATGAGCTCTAGCAAAAAAAAGAAATACGATTTCAAATTTGCAAAATCATGTTGATTCTTCTTGATTGTGGTTTCATTTAGCAAATATTCTATTCTTAATTGCTGAGTGAATGGTTTTATCTGTATTAATTACATCCCAACGGTTTTCTCACTACTTCACATTCCATCGCGAAGGTGATACTTCGCAATTCTTACTTCTTTATATTCTGTGTTCCCCTCAATTCTATGTAAATGGCACATGTCTTAAACTGAAGTGCTCTGTTTGCTTATTCTCTTCTAAGAGCTCAAGATCAATGGGCTGATGGCTTCCTCATCTTCCAACGCTATTGTCTCAGTGGTCTGACTGTCCTCCTCCTGTTGATAAGTAAGTGACTTGAGGGTTTCCAGAATCTTCCTGTTCCTAAGCAACGGTTTTACGGATTGACGAACAGCCTCATATTCCTACATAACTGACTGGAGATATTGAAAGAACTTCTCCTGCTTCCCTGATGTACGACCAAGTGACTGATTGATCTTCTTTTCTTATACACGAGACAAGTGTAGTGAACTTCTTCCTCATTTCCCGTACGAGGTCTTACACAGTTTGCATTCTTCTCCAATTCCCGTGAAACAGGCTTGATGGGGTTGCATACCCTCCCTTTATTCCAATGTCACCATCTTCACTCACTGTGTGATCTTATCCATTTACTGTGTTGCAGACGTGAGCGGGTTGAATTGACTGATTATTTTACTGTGCAACACGATACTGGTACTGCATGGCAGACCCTGAGCCCAGTGGTATAGACGCGAGAAGCTGATTGGCGACATCCTCTAATTGCATATCAGCTTCCAGCGGCTGAATTGCCTCGTCCCGTTCTAGTTTAACAGGTCGTAGTGCTTAAAATTATTCAGTTATTCCTTTTTAAGAGACTTGACAAGTGAATGGCTTTCTCCATTTGCTGTATAATTTGCTTGTGTTGCTGACTCCTCCCATTGTTCTGTGTAAAACTCTGATCATTTTTAATGCTTTTAAACTCCAATGGGCAGTGGCTCAAAGTGAGAATCGTTTGTTTTTATATTCACACCTTCATTGCAGCATTGAGTTGAGCGAGCCAACACAGCTTCCAATGAAGCAAATATTCTTTCTTCAGTGAGGAGATTTAATCCGTACTCACTGCTCCAGATGTGACCTCACTAAATCCTGAATAGCAGTCGCAACATTTTGCCAGCATGTTCAAAGTTTCACGCCATATTAGAGTAGTCTCAGCTGTATGTAGGAATGCACAGGATTCTTGAAGCATGTGGGGGGCAAGGTGGCTCAGTGGTGAGCGTTGCTGCCTCACTACACCAGGTAGTTGGGTACAATACTCACATTGTACCACTGCCTGTGCGGAATTTGCAAATTCTTTTCGTGTTTGCGTGGGTTTTCTCCAGGTATTCCTGTGTACTCCCACAATGCTAGCATGTGCACAACAGTTGAAGTGGCCATCTTAAATTGTCCATACTTTTAGGTGCTTTAGTCAGGTGGAAATGTAGGATAGGGGAAAGCGTCTGGGTGCGTTATGTTCAGAGGGTCGTTGTGGACTTGTTGGGCCTGAAAGACCTGTTTCCATACCTACGGGAGTTTAATCTAATCATTGTTCTTTTCTATCCCACCAGCATAACAGATGATCTGTTGAAAATATCACAAAATCTCTTGAGAAATACAGATAAGATGCAGCGAAATGTACTCACAACAGGTCAAACTAAATCTCGCCGAATTTCTCATCACAATCTACAGTTTATTTCACTACAGCCCATGTCGCTCAGATTCTAGTAAGGTGGAGCAAAGAAACAGCAAGCAGGAACAAACATTAGTGGAAATTTAATATCAAAGTGAAAGCTGCAGTGCAAAAGTTGCGCATGTTATAAAGCAGGAAAATTGACATACACGTTTCTGGGTGCTGCAGTAACAATTCAATTTTCTGGAAAAATTCTCATTACATCTAAGTATAATTAACGAAAAAGATTTATGATATGTGCAAAATGAATTTTTTGAAGCACCTATGAGATGGTTTGATTCATCACTATGTTGAACTCCAAGTTATATATCAAGCTTGTTTGGAATTAGTGTTTTGCAATAAGAATAGCTAATTTAAAAAGTTGCTGTAAAGGAGCTTTTAGGAAGAGTGATCATATTGGAATGATGTTTGTAAATATTGTTTTGAGTACAAAGTAGCAATTTTAAAATTGTGTTTATAAATGGTTATTGTATTGGCAAATGGAAAAGAATGGAATAGTGCAGGTTATATCAGATCCAGACTGGTGCAACTGGTCGGCGGGACATCGAGGGCCGAAGGGCCTGTACAGCGCAGTAATGGTCGATGTTCTAAACCTGCGTAATTCAATCCTGAAAACGTGAAGGCAAGTAGGCTTCAGCAAATTTAAAACATACATGAAAATGATATTTTCGAAGACAGGCAATGTCGGTTATTTTTAGAAACACTGTAAGGTATCCAACATACATTTATCCCTCCAATGTGAAAACATCAAAATGGAAAGATGACTCAATAACGGGTAACAGATGTTAAGACATGATGTCATAGGAAGCAGCTTATTGAAAATGAAGATATTGTATGAACCCATGGATGCAGAGAAATCTTGGACCCAGTAAAGAAGAATAAAGAAACTAATAAGGAAATCAGGAAAAAAAAAATTGTACAGCTACGAGAGACAAAGACTGCCGAAAAGCTTAACCTGATACTTGAAAGGAAAATGTAATGGTAGTTGTAAACAGTGAGTGTGCGGGCAGGATAAATTACTTTAGAGAATAGGGATATTACAGAAAAACTAAAAAGTTACTTGTGCCTATCTTCAAGGAGGCAGGTTCAGAAAGTTTCACAGAGAAATACGGTACGACCTTGCGACTTTATATCTAAATAATAAAATCCTTAAAATCAATGGGAACGTAGCATTTTGAAACATAAGTGGCTTAAGCATCGATACGTATGACGAACCACATATACGTCATGGCAGAATTTCAGAAGAAGTGGTGAAATGCATATTGATTGGATTGGAGAATCAGAATTGTTTTCCTCGACATTCCGGACAGATAGGAAACTCAGCCTGTGTAGTCTGTTGTTTCAAAAAATTAGAGGTGATCACAATGAAACTGCTAAAATTCACGCAGAGGGATTGACTAACACATGAGAATGGAGATGTGAGGGCAGGCAATGTTAGGGGAAATTCCAGGGTATTCCATACAAACATCAAGTAGCAAAGAATGACCAGGGAACAATAAGGATCCAGTAGAAATATAGAGGCCATTATGTTAATGAACCTAAAAATGTTGACATATTTCTATGAAAGAACTTTACATCTCTTTTACTAGGCAGGAGGGGGATACAGGTACAGAATTCGAGAAGATTGGCCGTGAAGCTCTTCAGCAAGTTGATATACGACACATGCAGAGACTGATAGTTTTGGGTGGTAGAAAATTGTCGAATAGTTTGGTCCAGATAAGTTGTGTCCCAAACTATTGTAGGAAAAGAAAGTGAGGAAAGACACTTATCCAAATATATATGCTGACCCTTGACTAAGTGAGTTGAAAGACGACCGAAGAACAGAAATGTAGTTCCACTTTGCAGGAAAGGTGGCGGAATTAGGCCAGGGAACCATAGACCAGTGAGTATAAGATCAGTGTCAGCGAATTTAATAAATAAAATAGGGAGGTGGAAATGTGATCTCCTTCGAGGGAGGCAATGTTTGACCAGGAATAGTCACCATGACATTATGAGGGATTTGATGGTATCGTTGGAATTTAGCAAATTGCATCCAATGTTGCCTTAATGCGACGACACAGAGGGTGGTGGTAGAAAGCTGTTTGTGTGACTGGAGACTAGTGTCACGTGGTATGCCACAGGCATCAGTGTTTTGTCCCTTATTATTTGTAGTGTTTAGAGATGATGGAGATATGAATGTGAATGGGGAGGGTTGAGTGTGATGAGAAAAACTTTCTTTGACTCAAGATTGCCTGGGTGATTGGCAGTGAGGAGGAAGGCCTTATGTTGCAGAAATATATAGATGGAATGTTCAAATGGGAAGATCAGTGGCATGAACAAATGTAACCATATTAAATATGCGGTGACTTTCATTCGAAGAATGAACTTGATACAGGAGGAAAAAAATGAAAGGAAACTCACGAGGGAGATCTGAGGGGGTTCTACATAGATCCCTGAATGTGACTGGTCAGGTGAATAGGTTACTTAAGAAAACACAATGGGGCTGTTGGCATACTTTTATTAATCGTGGCTTAGATTATAAGAGCTTTGCAGGACGTTGTTTAGGCGAGGAAGGAATATTATATGCAGTTCTGGGTACTACATTACAGGCAGAATGTTATTGTACTGGAGGTGATGCAGAGGTAATTCCCCAGGCTGTTCTCTGGGATGAGGCATATCAGCTATGAACAGAGACTGGATAAGATACAGCTGTTTACTTTGGAGCTCAGGAGGCTGAGAGGGTGTGATTAGACAGTGTAAGATTAAGTAGACATGGACTTGGTGCATAGGCAGTAGCTGTTTCTTTTATTCAGGAAGTCAAGGATAAGCGAGAACAGTAATAAAGTGATTGATTTGAGATTTAGAGTGGAGGTGAGGACTTTACTTTTCTTAGGTATCCATGGTAATAATGAATACTTATCTTCTCATCTTCCAAAATCCTGGTGGTGGCTGAATTCACAGATTTGAGAGCATAAAATACAAACCAACTATTTCTAAAGGGGTCGGTGAGGTAGCTGTGAATCATACGCTGGTTAGCAGCAAAGAAGCAGTCAGAAGCATCAAGAGTGTGTTACAATAGAATGCACTGCCAGGAAACTTTGAAAATTAAATTAATTTTAAAATAGTAAACATGGGAAAAGTCGATGCTAATATATTTGAGGTGAATCATAAATGAGAAAGTGACTGTTAAATACATTATGTAGAAGCAATGGATACAGTGAAATTTGATATTCAGAAAGATTGCAGATGAATTCCGAAGACTCGTGTGCAATAGCTGAACCTAAAATACTGGCAGGGAGTAAGAATGGGAGAGCTGACAGGAAACAATGGGTCAGAATGAACAGGTCTCTTTGTTTTTGGAGTGGAAATAAATGGCAAGCAGAATATTGCAGGAATCCATGCTTGCGTCACAGTTATTTACAACGCATATCAAATGTTGTTTGCGTGAAATTTTCCACTTCTGCTGACAGCACAAAACTGGATTTGTGAGTGTTTTAAGAGGATGTAAAGAAACTCCAAGCTGATGGTGACAAGTAAGCGAATGGGCAAATACGTGGCAGATGAAGAGCAATGTGAGGAGATGTGTTGTTAGCACTTTTGTAGGAAAAACAGGCTGGCAGATCATCATTTCTAAGGGATTGGTTGAAAAATGTTGATCTTTCCAGGCACCTTGCTGTTATTTTGCTGTTTCCCTCTGTACAGAAATCCGAGATCCTTCAGGACTGTAAGTTCCGAAGCCCGAAGTCAGTACGGGGAATGGAAGTGATTGGTACAGGAACCAATATACATAGACCCACAGAGTGCGTAGCTGTAACGTTGAAAAGCATCTCGATCTCCTGGTACACCAGTCGCTGAAATTAATATTGAAGATAAAGAGAGCAGTTTGCAAAATGAATGGCGTATTGGCCTTATTTTCAGGGAGATTTGAGTACAGAAGTAAGGGTGTATGACTGTAGCTATACTGTGCCTTCGTGAACATTGGATATTGTGCTGTATCATGTGCAATACAAATGGCTGAGAGGGAGGGCAGCGAAAGATAATCAGGCTGATCTCTGGCATGGCAGGCTTGTTGTGGGAGCAGAGTTTGGGTCGACAACCTGAATTCCTGGGTCTTAAGAAAATGAATGGAGATTTCAGTGAAATGCAAAAAGCCCTGTCAGTGTGAAAAAGATTTCAAGCAGGGATGATACTTTACCCGGCTGGGAGGTCGAACACTAGCGGTGACACTGTTGCAACATGGCCATGAAACGTTCTGTTAATTAAACCAAACATCAAAGAGAGCTTGTGTCGCATCGTAGTCAGTTAAAATATGAGTGACAGAAAACTCCCAAATTCCAGTAGTTAAAGAAAATATTATCAATTTATTCATTACCTATAAAAGTGACCATTGAAGGACAAGTATTCTCAACTCGAAGCTCTCTTTTCTTTTAATTGCTGTTACATGCCTCAAACTGTACAACAATGTACTGTTCCAATAAAACACTTCTTAAAACTACACCAACGTATTCTACAAAACATACAGCGAATGTCATCATTGGTGTCGGTCTTCTCCAATTTGAAGTTCTTCCTGGGCCATCTTCTTTCCTTTTACTACGAATATGCTTCCTATGAAAAGATATATTTCCTGCAAAGTGTTTAAATGTCTTGGGTCTTTCTCTCTCTCGATGGCAGTTGCTCTATCTAATTTTCAAAGTGCCTGCTATTTGTTATCTCCACAATCGGTTCTTCACATTGTTTCGATGTTGGCAAAACAAAAGCTTCAATTGATTGTTTTTTTAGTCACCTGGGGCATAATTTAATCTGATGAATTCGAATTGTTGTTTAACCAGCATTGAACTCACGTATCCATTTCACAGCCAAATGTTACATGTTTCTAATTTCCCAGTAAAATCTGAGACTGCTCTGGTCAGCTCTTAGTCCAGAACAGCATTCACACGCTCATCAATGCAGATTATGCAACTTCCACATCAAAATAACTCTTATTAGGTGCAGGTATGTCACTCTGCACTGAGATGAGAATACAATGCCTGCACTGAGCAACTGGTGATCCTGGGAATTCTCTCCCACATATGACAGTGGAATTCAGGGAAATGAACACAAAATGTACTTTTGGAAACAAAAGGGAGAGAGTTGGATTATGATTTGGGGATAGAGCATCAGATGTCATTACATTTAATAGAAGAGCAAAATTGATGGATGAAAGGGACGGCTGCAGTTCCTACTTTATTTTTTTTTCTGATTGTCCAGCTCATTAAGCTATGCGTGGTACTTCCATTGTGGGGTATAAATAGGTTGAGCAAATTTTTGGCAATGAAATAGAAAGTGGGAAGATTCATGTGTTGAATATTCTACTCCATTCTCAGTGTTTTTTATGAAGTCGGTTGGAAAGCTCGGGAAATGTTTTCACAAGCTGCTGAGTCGACAGGACTGTGTTTCAAGTTCCTTTTTCCGAGACCAAGGCTGGTGCTGGATGTTCAGTGCGGCTTTGTCCTTTGAGCCCTCAGAACAGTTTGATACATTGCAGGCCTTGTTTGGCCGTTTCATAGACTATTGATGAGGCTTTCACATGTCCGTGTGTCTGGAGTCAGTTGCAGGCCAGTCCAGGAAAGCTGATGAGCTTCATGAAAGTACATCAGTGAGGCAAACTGGTGTTTGCAATCGACATTTATTTCAAGGCAACTATTACTGACACCAAACGTTCTCTTCCTAGTTTTTGTTTTACCCTAAATAACCTTGTAGAAACTCTTTTGGTTCGACTTAACCTTATTCGCCAAAGCTACTTATTGCCCCCGTTTTGTCCTCCTGATTTCAGTCACATGCATTCCTATACCCTTGATGCTCGTCAAGGGATTCACTTGATCCCCCCTGCTACCTGATAGCTTCTGCCAGAGACACAATATCCCTGTCTTGTTCTCATTCCTACTCTTGCCAGCATTGTCTAACAGGAACAGGCTGTGCCTGAACCCACGTTATCTCGCTTTTTAAAGGTTCCCACTTGCCAGATGTACCTCTTCCTGCCAACAACCTCGCCCAGTCATCTTTTGAAACTTCCTGCCTAATATCATCACAATTGGCTTTGTCCTAATGCATAATTTTAAATTATAGACCAAGTTTACCTTTTTCCAGAACTACTTCAAATGAATAGAATTATGACCACTGGTCCCAAAGGGATCTCACCTAACAGCTCAGTCATTTGCCCTGCCTTATAATCCAAGAGGAAGAGAATTTGAGGACTACATCAGGTCAGCCATGATCTTATTTCATGGCAAGGCATGATTGAGCGATCGAATGCCTGCAGAGTCCTCAGTGTATTGTTGGTGCGTGTGTGTGTGTGTGTGTGTGTGTGTGTGTGTGTGTGTGTGTGTGTGTGTGTGTGTGTGTGTGTGTGTGTGTGTGTGTGTGTGTGTGTGTGTGTGTGTGTGTGCCTGCGTTTTTGTTTGTGCTTTTCGTGTATTAATGTGCGTATACACCTCTGAGTGATTGGTTTCTGTAGTTTTCAGAGTGAATCTATTGACATGGTGATCAAACTGTCTCTGTTCACTCTCAGACTTGGTGTCCGTCTGTCGTTTTCTCGTATTAAAAATGACGTATTACAATCCTTCGCTGGCCATCCCATGCCACTGCACCAGATTTGTTTGGAAAAGGCAGTAAAAGCAGTCACTCTCGCAATTGAATTGAATTGGCTTTATTGTCATTTGCACTCAAATGAGTGCAATGAATAATCCGCAAAACCATCACATATCGCACCAACATAGGGACAAGATACCTGGTGTCAGATAATTGAATATTTGGTGCAAAGTTAAAAGAATGTTGCATGAATGCCAGTAGAAGAATAAAAAGAAGGAAGAATGGACTCGATTTGTAGTATTTTAACCCCAGACTGTGCCAGCACCGAATCTGCAGACCTACTGGGCTCAGTATCCAGACTGCACTGGGCCAAGCCTCCAGACCGCACTGGGCCCATTCTACACACTGCATTTGATCCAGTCTCCAGAGTGCACCAGAAGAAGTCTACAGACGGCTCTGTGCCCAGTGTCCAGACAGCAACCAGCCAAGTCTCTGGACTGATACAGGCCTGGTCTCCAGCCTGCACCTAGCCAAGTGTCCAGATTGCAAGGAACTGAATCTTCAGGCCGCGCCAGGCCCAGTTTAAAGACCACGTTGGATCCAGTCTCCAGTCCGTATCAAGCGCAGTTTCCAGACATCATCAGGCCCAAACTGGCAGAGTCTCCAGAGTGCAACGAACCTAGTCTTCAGATTGTTTTCGTCCCAGTCTTCGGCCCGCACTGAACTCAGTCTCTCAACTAAAATGGGCGGAGTCTTAATACCGCAGGAGGACCAATCTCCAGACTGCGCTGGGCCCAGTCCCCAATTCGTACCGACCCCGCTCTTCAGACTGCACCAGTACTAGTCTCCAGACCCAAACTGCCCCAG
Source organism: Chiloscyllium punctatum (assembly GCF_047496795.1). NCBI lineage: Eukaryota > Metazoa > Chordata > Chondrichthyes > Orectolobiformes > Hemiscylliidae > Chiloscyllium > Chiloscyllium punctatum. The sequence continues at coordinate 18,714,428 of NC_092757.1, read as the reverse complement.
TCGCCAGAATGCACCAGGCCCAGTCTCCAGACTACACTGGATCCTGTCTCAAGAACGGCCCGGGGTCAGTCTCCAGTCTGCGTCTAGCTACGTTTCTAGACTACACTGCACCAAGCCTCCGGACTGCCCCAGTCCCAATCTCCAGACTGCACCATGTCCAGTGTCCAGGCCTTGTCGGGCCCAATCTCCTGATTGTATCAGGCCCCGTCTCCAGACTGCTCCAGACCTAGTCTCTAGACTACACCAAGTTCTATCTGCAGACTGCATGAGGCCCAGTCTCCAGACCCGACCAGGTTAAATCTGCAGAATTCAACAAGCCAAGTTCCCAGACTACACCGTGCACCATCTCCAGACCGCTCTAGTCCCAGTGTCCGGGGCACTCAGTCTCTAACCAAGAACGAATCCAGTCACTCCCCCAAACCTGGCCCAGTCTCCAGACCGCTCCGGGTCTAGTCTCCACACTACGCTAGTTCCACTCTCCAGATGACACTGGACGAGTCTCGAGGGGGAAGCAGGGTGAATCTCGAAACAGCACAGGATCACATCTCTAGCCCACATTCTCCCCAGTCTCCAGTCTACTCCGGGCCTTGTCTTCAGACCCCACCGGGCCCAGTATCCCGACTGCACAAGGCCAATTCTAAAGACCACTCCAGGCTCAGTCTCCAGACCGCTCTAGGTCGAGTCTCCAGCTGCGAGGTCTCGAGGCCTCGCCACCCTGTGCCAGCCTCTGGTCCTTGACTCATCTTCGTTATTCCATTCCGAGTAAATTTATAAAGTTAGAGGTTAGGTGAGAAAACACTTCGGACAACAGAAAAAAAAGATTTTCAGAGGAGAAAATCTTGGGCACGGCTATTCTGACTCTTCCGCCATCTTGAGTACATTTCTCAGTTGTTTCCTTCTTGAAAGAATGATCTTGAAGACTCTGAGCACTTTTTCCCGAATTTGTTACAGGACATTCCAATCCATTGTCACTATAATTTGGAAGACTACATCAAAATATATAAAACCTTTGAGGAAGTGCAATAAAATTAATGTCAATTTCTTCCAAAGTGCTTCGTTCAGAGTGTGCAAGTAATTGTACTATTGTGGTCTGATTAACTCCAGGTTCTGGACTGGTATATAATCCATGTTTAGAGACGAATGCGCCGCTGTGATCAGCACAGTGTTCTACTCTAGGTAGATTTCCAGGTTGGGCTGTAACGAGCTTGGTCTTCCCAATGCTCCTTCGTGAACATATGCCAATTGTGTCTTTATGATAACTGTTTTTTAAGGTGGATTGAGTATGTGATATAACTAATCATTTCAACTGATCTGACAATTTTTTAATTTAAGTTCTCTCTCTTGTGACTGGCTCCTCAGTCTCTCACTCCATTAATGTTACAGTGTGCCCACATGCAGTACATCGTGTTGTTGAATAAACACTATCGTGGCAGCAGCCAAAGCCTCATCATTCAGAAGCAGTCAGTCATTCCCGTCGTCTTCAGCTCTCTACATCGAAAGAAATGACGGCCTCTCAGATAAAGGTGATCCGCTTGATACACTGTTAAATTACTCTCCGCCACACCACTCTATATGCACGTATAATGCAGCCTGTTATTCTTCCTGAAAAATTCAAACGTTCGCAGTTACCCATGTTATATTCCATCTGCCAAACTGTCGTCCATTGCTTATCCACTTCCACATTCTTTACCTCATCTTGATAACTTAATGCCCCGCTTATTTTAGTTAGAATACATTTGTTCCAATTGTTGAAACAGTGGATAATTCTTGCAAATATTTGAGGACGCAGCAGTAGTCACTGTCAATGAAGTCGTCAATTTGTGTTAAACTGATAAAGACTGATTTATCCATAATTAATTCCTGATTCCGGCTCAGTAAACAGTTATCCTTGTATTGCAGTCTAGCCGTTATTAAGGCCAGAATATTGTCTTTCATTTCCTGTGTAACAGATTAAATTATTTGTTTCACTTGCTGAGTAACAGCCTCATATCGCTGAATTGACTTTTTCTGTTCCTGTTTAAAGCGCTTGATGGTCTGAATATACTACTTCAGTAGTGGTGTATTTGAATCGAGATGAACATTTTGGAACCATCAGTGACCAGCCCACTACTGACTTTATGATAGAAGGAAGGATTTTGATGCTGCAGTTGCTAGTGCCCACAGTGCCTTATTCACGCACAGTTTCAGTTTCGTCAGTCCTTTTAAATGATGCCCTACGTCGCAGGATTTACTGCAATGTAACACAGTGGGCAGTACCTTCAATAAAAGACTGAAACTTTCGCACCAGGACGACTGTGTGGGTTTTGCTACAGATAATTTTCAGGGATAGATTCATAGAACATAGACCATAGAACATAGAACAGTACAGCACAGAACAGGTCCTTCAGCCCACGGTATTGTGGCGACCATTGATCCTCATGTATGCACCCTCAAATTTCTGTGACCATATGCATGTCCAGGAGTCTCTTAAATGTCTCCAATGTCTCTGCCTCCACAACTGCTGCAGGCAACGCATTCCATGCTCCCACAACTCTCTGTGTAAAGAACCCGCCCCTGACATCCCCTCTATACTTTCCTCCAACCAGCTTGAAACTATAGCCCCTCATGTTAGTCATTTATTCCCTGGGAAAAAGTCTCTGGCGATCGACTCTATCAATGCCTTTCATTTTCTTGTATACATCAATTAGGTCCCCTCTTCTCCTCCTTTTCTCCAATGAAAAAATTCCGAGCTCAGTCAACCTCTCCTCATAAGATAAGCCCTCCAGTCCAGGCAGCATCCTGGTAAACTTCCCCTGAACCCACTCCAGAACATCCACGTCTTTCTTATCATAGGGCGACCAGAACTGGACGCAGTATTCCAAGTGCGGTCTAACCAAGAGAGCTGCAAAAAGATCTTGCGACTCTTAAACTCAATACCCCGTTAATGAAAGCCAAAACACTGTATGCTTTCTTAATAACCCTGTCAACTTGGGTGGCCATTTTAAGGGATCTATGTACCTGCACACCAAGATCCCTCTGTTCCTCTACACTGCCAAGAATCATATCCTTAATCATGTACTCAGCTTTCAAATTCGACCTTCCAAAATGCATCACCTCGCATTTATCCAGGTTGAACTCCATCTGCCACCTCTCAGCCCATCTCTGCATCCTGTCAATGTCCCGCTGCAGCCTACAACAGCCCTCTATGCTGTCAAGGACACCTCCAACCTTTGTGTCATCTGCAAACATGATGACCCATTCTTCAATCCCCTCATCCAAGTCATTAATAAAAATTACATACAATAGAGGCCCAAGGACAGAGCCCCGTGAAACACCACTCACCACAGACTTCAAGGCAGAATATTTTCCTTCTACTACCACTCGCTTTCTTCTGTTGGCCAGCCAATTCTGTATCCAGACAGCTAAGTTCCCCTGAATCCCATTCCTCCCGACCTTCTGAATGAGCCTAGCATGGAGAACCATATCAAATGCCTTGCTGAAGTCCATATACACCACATCCACAGCTCGATCCTCATCAACGTTTCCAGTCACATCCTCAAAGAACTCGATAAGGTTTGTGAGGCATGACCTGCCCCTCACAAAACCGTGTTGACTGCATTAAATCAAGGCATGCTCTTCCAGATAGTCATAAATCCTATCCCTCCGAATCATTTCTACACCTTGCAGACGACAGACGTGAGACGAACTGGTTTGTAATTGCCGTGGAATTCCCTATTTCCTTTCTTGAACAGAGGAATTACATTTGCCTCTCTCCAGTCTTCAGGTACGATTCCAGTGGAGAGTGAGGATGAAAGATCTTCGCAAGTGGAGAAGCAATTGCATTTCTCGTTTCCCAAAACAGCTGAGGACAAATCTGGTCTGGGCCTGGCGACTTGCCAATCTTAATGTTTGACAACATTTTCAACACATCAGCTTCCTCTATCTCTATCCATTTCAGCATGCACACCAGCTCTTCAACGGTTTCATTCACTACAAAATTTGTGTCTTTCGTAAAGACAGAAGCAAAAAAAAATCATTTAGGGCTTCCCCTACCTCCTCAGGCTGCACACACAAATTCCCTATGTTATCCCTGATCGGCCCTACTCTTTCTTTGACCATTATCTTATTCCTCACATAAGTGTAAAATGCCTTTGTGTTCTCCCTAATCCGTTCTGCCCAACCTTTCTCGTGCCCCCTCCTGTCTGTCCTCAGACCATTTTTGAGCTCTTTCCTCGCCTGCCTGTAATCCTCTCGAGCTGAGCTTGACCTTAGCTTCCTCCACCTTATCTAAGCTACTTTTTCCCTTTTGACGAGCAGCTCCACTGCTCTCGTCATCCAAGGTTCCTTTATCTTACCTCTTCTTGCCTATCTCAGAAGGAAATATATATTCATCACTTGCAACAACTGTTCATTAAACAGTCTCCACATGTTTATAGTGCCTATACCATGGAACAATTGCTCCCAAACCATGCTTTCTAACTCATCATAGTTTCCTCTTCCCCAATTCAATATCCTCCCATTTTGCCTAATCCTCTCCTTCCCCATAGCTATGTAGAATGCGAGCCAGTTGTGGTCACTATCACCAAAATGCTTTCCCATCACAAGATCTGATACCTGCACCGGCTCATTTCTGAGCACTAAGTCTAGAATGGTCTCTCCCCTCGTCGGCCTGTCAACGTACTGAGTTTGGAAACCCTCCTGAACACACCTTACAAAAACAGCTCCATGCAAATCTTCTGCTCGAAGGAGATTCCAATCAATATTGGGAAAGTTAAACTCTCCCATTACAACAACCCTACTACGTCCACACTTTTCCAAAATCTGACGACCTATGCTTTCTTCCAACTGCCTGCTGCTATTGAGGGGCCTGTAGTATACCCCTAAAGAGGTGACTGCTCCCTTACTGTTCCTAATCTCCACCCATACTGACTCGTTTGGTAGATCTTCCTCAACAATGGAAGCTTCTGTAGCTGTGATACCCTCTCTGATTGGTAGTGCTACACCCCCTTCTCTTTTCCCCCCCTCCCTATTCTTTTTAAATGCTCTACACCCTGGAACATCCAGCAACCATTCCTGTCCCTGAGATACCCACGTCTCTGTATGGCCACAACATCATAGCACCAGGTACTGATCCATATCTAAGTTCATCACTTTTATTCCTGATACTCCTTGCGCTAAAGCAAACACACTTTAAATGATACCTTGGTTCCTTGCCAGGAAAATCCTTCCAACTATCTGTGCTACCTCTTGTTATTGCCTCATCTGCATCAACTCTCACCTCCGGTATACAGCTCAGGTTCCCACCCCCCCACCCCCCGCCATACTAGTTTAAACGCTCTCGAACTACTCGAGCAAACCTTCCACCCAGGACATTGGTCGCCTTCCAGTTCAGATACAACCCGTCCTTCTTGTACAGGTCGCACCTTCCCCAGAAGGCATCCCACTTATCTACATGTCTGCAGCCCTCCCTCCTACACCAACTGCACAGCTATGTATTAAGCTGCGCCCGCTCCCTTTTCCTCGCCTCGCTATCTCGTTTGTGATAATTAGTTAGGTAAGAATGTTTCGTTCTATTATTAGTTTCCCACCAATTTCCAAACTGTGTATTTGAGGCTTCTTCCTGCTCTCTCGGTCGTGGGCCTGTGAAGACACGCTTGGTGATGAACATTGAAGTACCACACCAAGATTACGTTCTGTGTCCTCGCAACTCTCAGTAATGCAACCGATTTGTTTTCAACATCGAAAGGAACGGAGTTGTCACCGAGGTGTGATTTGGAGGTCAGTAGATATCATACAATTTCCTGGACCATGTGTGACCTGTAACCATGAGATTTCCTGGGTTCAGAAACCAATGTTAGGGAATTCCTGATAGTATCCCACGGTGCCCCCACCACTAGGAGATCTGTCCTACCACTGGGGAAAGATACACCCAGGAATGTTAACGGCAATTTATAAAATATTACCCATCAGTTTTGATTATGTGAGCATGAAGATTCTTGACTGGTCAATAAAAGGAATAAAGGTAATAATGGAGAAGATAATAGATTATCAGCTAAATGAAATTGCTCTACCTGGCTGTGATGTGTATTGTCAAAACAGATGAACGAAATCTCTGCATGCATCGATGTAAATAGATATGATTTATTGGCAAAGAGTGACCTGGTTAAACAGTGACCAATATTGAGAGCTGAATATCCAGAACATTTCACAGTAAGGTGGATTATGCAGAACTGAAAATAGGTGGGGAGATCTCGGAATAACAGATATCATCTTTCGGATCGTAAAAGTGGATGTTACTTCAAATGATCATGATATTGTATTAACCACCTTGATTTTGTTGCAAAGTGCCAGTTGAGATTGGGAAGCTGAGTTCGGCCCAATAAATGAAATGTGCAAATAGGTCTTTGTGATTGGTTCTTTATGACTCCATCACATTCCATACCTGATATTCCCCGAAACATTTTATACCCGACTTCCCCAGAAAATTCTGTATCTGACATTCCCTGGTATATTCTATGTCCAACATTCCAAGGGAAACTCTATAACTGACAATCCGAGAACATTCTTTCATTGATTTCCCCAGAACACTCTGCACTCAACATTCCCTGGAACATTCTGAAACTGATATTCCCCGTAGAATTCTATAACCACCACTCCCCAGAAATTGTATTAAAGTCATTCCTTGGAACATTCTATAAGTGACGTTATCCAGTACATTCGATAACTCACATTCCCTGGAACTTTCTGACATTCGTTGTTAAAGGCCAAACGTAAGTGAATTGAACAGAAGAGTCCCAGCTCGAGGGAGAAGGAGACATTGTTTCAAATTCCCCTCAGGCAGTCAAACGGGTGAATATGTTTGCCCTGCGACTACATTTCTTCACGACAGAAGGTAGCCAACAATTTAAACTAAAAGACAGAAATTTCTAACCTCCGTTTCTCTTCAAGGAAGTGGGCGAAAAACCTTCAGCACGGCAATGTTTTCACGCTCCGTATTTGGCACCGGAAAGACGTCACCTGCGTCTGCCCTCGAGTCATCGAGTGTTTGGAAATGATTTAGAAAACATCTGTTTTGATGGATGCCTGTCTGTTTCTTTGGGGAGGGAGAGTTTCGTGTGGTTTTTGACACATTTTGTGTCATTATTTCAGCTCCTCACGTTTGTTATTTCAGCTTAAATTATTTCAGAAATTCCTGAATACAGTGACAAATTTAAAAATATCACGCTGTCCTCAATCAAACTGGTCACTTTGCCTCCAGACTAATGTATAATGTGTTTGTTTCACTTCCTTACAGTTAACGTAGTGACGATCTACGTCCTGCTTTATAAAGATTGTGGATTGTCTCCAGTGTGAGACGTTACCTGGCGGCCATGGCAATGGCGGATCTACTGGCTATTATCCACGACCTGATAATGAGACACATTCCCAGAACAGTTTTAATTCCTGGAGTCCCTCCCCGTGTGTAATATCCACGCCTCTGAGGATCCCACAACTACCTAGCCAACACATAAGTCATCTCTTCCCCTCATCCCCATCTCCACTCAACGTCATCTGTCTCTCTCTTTAAATCCCATCCATCGCTCTCCCTCTTCCCCCTCGCTCTCTCTCTTGCACTGACTCAATTTTATTTCCACATCTCGTTCTCCTCTTTTCTCGCTCTCTCTGTCTACACATTCTGCCTTTCTGACTCCATTCCATTTCTGACTCCATTCCATTTCAATCTCTCCATTCCGGCAACACCCTCTCAAATCCCGGTATCTCCACACGCCTGCCTCATCACTCCCTCCCTCACACGCTCTCTCTCCTGCGATATCTGCCTCTCTCATGCAGTTTTACCTAACATCTACTTTCTCGTTCTTCCGCTTGCCCCACAGCTCTCTCTACTCCTCTCACCTTTACCATCTCAGACGCTCTATTCCCCCCTTCCCACACCCACCCCGTCTCTTTGTCAAAGGAGAAGCGAGAAATAGTGTGTCAATATAGAGGGAGAGAGGAAGCGAGAGAAATTCAGTCAGAGAACAAGAGCGAAGAGAGGGGTGCGTGGGGGAAGACAGAGACATAGTCAGAAGGAAAAGGAAGGTAAGTAGGAATGCGGAAGAGAAAAGTCAGAGGAAGGGCGACTCAGACATGGGGAGAGGGAAGGAGAGAGAGAAGGAATATCTGAGAGATGAACTGAAGGAGCACGTAAGAGAGTATCAAAATTTGAGAGAGGAAATGACGGAGTCCAAGAGAGAGACGGATGGAGAATGAGGGAGGGAGAGAGAATCTGACAGAGGGGGAGAGAGACATTGGGAGAGGGGGCGGGGGGAAAGAGGGAGAGAGACAGATCGGGTTTGATAGAAGGAGGGAGGGAAAGGCAGACAGGGAAAGGGAGGAAGGGAAGGAGGGAGAGCAAGAAGCAAAGATAGAGGGAGGCATCGAGAATGAGAGTGCAAGACTGAGACAGAGAGAGAGAGAATGTGCTGAGAAGAGTTAGAGAGAATGTTGGAGGGACAGAGCTAGTGTTTAGAGAATCTGTAACGGGGATGAGATAGTCCGGGAGAGAGGCAAAGAGAGAGACGGAGGGGAGAGAGATAGTGTGAGTGTGTTGAGAGAAAGAGAGATAAAGAGCGAGGGGCGGGAGAGTGTGGGAGGGGAGGTGAGAGAGTGGAAGGAAAGAGAGTAGGGTGGGAGAGAGAGTGGAGGAGGGGTAGAGAGAGTGGGGGGGTAGAGAGAGTGAGTCGGAGGGGTGCACAAAAACAGATTAGAGGGTTAGAGAGATATGAGTGAGAGGGGTGTAGAGATAGAGACAGTGGTAGATAGAACGAGAGAGAACGAGAGTGATTGAGCGGTGTAGAGAGCAGGAGTGAGACTGAAATAGTAGAAAGAGAGAGTGGGTGAAGAGAGACAGGGGAGTGAGAGAAAGCGTGTGATAGAGCGAGTGTGAGGAGGTAGAAATAGAGGAACAGAGAGAGCAAGAGGGAGGTGGGAGCGAAAGAGCGGCGAGGGGCAGAGTGGTGGGAATGGAGAGAGAGACAGACAGTGAAGGAGGTTGAGTACTATTGAGTGTTGATAGAGATACTGAGTGAGGGAACCTGTGAATTTCAATGGTGGACAGTGACAGACAGTGAGAGATAAAGATGGTGAGAGAGCAAGTGTGGAGAGGCAAATGGACAAAGTGGGAGCGGAGAGAAAGAGAAAGAGAGAATGGGATAGGCAAAGAGAATTGACAGAGATAGAGACAGACGGATATGGTGTGAGAGAGTCGGAGAGGGAGAAACAAACTTTGAATGTAGGAGAGAGAGTGGAAGTGATTGAGATAGAAAGTGGGCAATTGAGAAAGTGTGCGAGAGCGGCTGGGTTGAAGAGACAGTACGTGAGGTGGCGGAGTGACGGAGGGAGAGTGTGGTAGCGTTGAGTGATAGTGGGAGGAGGTAGAGAGAGAGATTGGAAGGGGGAGAGAGAGGTATGGGGAATGAGTGTGGGCCACTGAAAGAGAATTAGAGGCGCGATAGAGTGAGAAGAAAAGATAGAGTGGGGGTGAAAGAGATTGAGAAGGGGTGAAAGAAAGGGGAGGGGAATGGTTAGAGTGAAAGAATGAGAGGGGTGAGGTAGACGGAGACAATGTGTGGGGAGTCTGAGGGAGAGACAGAGAGCCTGATGGGGAGACAAACATATAGGTTGCGGTAGAGTGAAGAGATTGAGAGGCGAAGAGAGTGTGGTGAGTGTGGAGAGACGGAAAGAGAGTGGAGGAGGTGACAGAGTGAGGAGGAGAGACAGTATGATGGGGTGGGAGAGGGGAGAGGCCCGGCGTGGGCGAGACAGAGAATGAGTGGGAGTGAGTGAGAGGGACGAGAGAGCGAGAGGGAGCGGGGAGAGCCATTGCGGGGAGAGAGGGTGGGAAGTAGTGAGATAGGGAGCTTGGGATGGGCAAGCAACATTGGGAGGACTGAGTGACAGTGCGCCAGGAGGGGAGAGAGAGAGAGTGGGAGGCGTAGAGAGACAGAGAGCGACAGAGGTAGGCTGCGAATTAGACAGAATGGAAATGGTGGAGACTAAGAGACAGAGGGGAGCAGTGACAAAGAAAGAGTGGGGAAGAAAGAGGCAGAGAGCGTGGAGTTTTGGGAACGAGTGGAAGCGACTGCAGGAGACAGTAAAACGGGATACAGACAGGGGTGTGTGGAGAGAGAGAGTTTGAAGAGATAGAGCGAGACAGAGAGATTGGGAAAGGGGAGAGAGTATGTTGTGGGGTTGAGAAACATTGGGGAAGAGAGACAGTCAGACAGAGTGTGAAGTGCTGATAGAGACTGAGATATTGTTGAAAGAGTGTGGGGGACAGCGAGTTGGGCAAAGGGAGATTGGGAGGTTAAGAAAATGAGAGTGAGAGAGTAGAGATCGAGAGAGATTGGTAGGGGAAAGGGGTTATGTGGGGGAGAGATAGGGTGCGGATTGGAGAGAGTGAGATTAGGAGGGGAGAGGCAGAGTGGAGAGGTGACACGTTGGAGGAGCGAGAGTCTGAGTGGGAGGAGAGACAAACCACGTGTGAGAAGGGAGAGGGAGTGGGGAAGTGTTAGAGTGGGACGTTGGACAGACGGTGGGAAGGGTGAGAAAAAGTGTCAGAAGAGAGTGTGGGAGGGGAAATAAAGTGGGAGGAAGGAGTGGAAAACATAAGAGTCAGTAGAGAGACAGTGGAAGGGAATGAGAGACTGCTTCGTGGGAGTGACATCAGAAGGATGGTGCAGACAGTGAGAGTGACAGAGTGAGAAACAGGGGTGAGAGAGAGAGGGAGTTGGGAGACGGAGATTGGAGTGGCTGAGACATTTTGGGAGGGGGAGAAAGTGTTGGACGGTGTAGAGGGAGAGAGAGAGGGATTAAGTGGGAGAAGACAGAGAGAGCGCGAGTGTGAGGGGGAGAGAGAGAGGTGTTGGTTACAGTGGGAGTGGGAGGGTGAGAGAGAGTGGGAGGGAAGGGAGCAGGATAGGGAGAGAGACTGGGTGGAGGAAAGACAGTGTGGGAGGGGAGTCGGAGAGTGAGAGGGAGGACAGGAAGAGACTGGGAGTTGAGACAGATAGAGTATTGGAGGAGGAGATAGAGAGTGAGGTATCACGACAGGGGGTGAAATCCTCTGTTAATTCGAGCCCGATACACAGACAATCTTACCTTGTGCCATAATCTCTTAAATTTCAAGAGTTAAAGAACTATTCCAGAGGTCACTATTTCAAACAAGAATTAACAATTTTGTTCATATAGTCCAAAATAAAATTTTAAACAGCATCTGTTATCAACTCATTTCCCTCAAGTCTATATTTTAAACACCCACTCCACAGTATTGGTCCTATAAATTCCCCTTTACGTTAACTGCAATATTTATTTCAAACCTAATTATAGTCTTTGACTGTCGAACTAAATCTGTAGATTCCTATAAGTGGACTTCGGTCCTCTGCTGCAAACATTTCTTATAAACAGATTCCTTCCAGAGAACTGTTCTGCTTCTTGGCAGCTCGTTGTAGTTCTCGCTCTAACTGTTCAAAATGTCCTATTTTATGCCCCAAAACGTCGGATAATTTCATTGGTTTGATGTCATCCAAAACACCAACATTCAAATTCGAATGAAATTTGGTATCTGAGGCATAAGTAAAACTATGGCAGAATTTCAATTTGTTTTTATACCACGGCAACACAGACCAGCTATTTGTCTCAACTCGGTTTTATAATTTTAGCACCTCCAGCGCACTCTATGCCTATCTGAATCCAAACCAGAGTCCAATCTCGCTTAAAGGTACACTTACACGTAGATGATAGGGCAAGAGAAAATGCGTCGGCGGATGTGAGAGACAGAGAGAGTGAGGGAGGAAACGAGATTGGGAGGGGTGAAAGAGACAGGGAGTGGGCGAGAGGGATTGTCCCAGGACAGCAGAAAGAGAGTGGCGGGGATGGGTAGAGAGAGAGAAAGAGACAGAAATAAGGAAGTCGGCTAGACGGTCGAGTGGAAGGGTGGAGAGAGAGAAAGAGGCAGATCTTATGGCGATAGAGAGTCAGGGAGATGGGGTTGCGTGGGAGTCAGCGAGAAGGGAATGATTAGAAAGTAAGTAGAAGTAGGTTAATAGAATCGGGTGGGTCAGAGTGAGAGTGGCCGAGGGAAAAAAGCGTGAAAGAGTGGACAGAGAGAGTGGGAGGGATGCAATATAGAGTGAGGGGGTAGAAAGAGAGAATGGAATGTGAGAGAGAACCTGGGAGCCAAGAGAGAGTCAGAGTGGAGAGAATGTGTGAAAAGGGAGAGGGTGTGTGGGGAGAGATAGAGTGTGTGGTGGAGAATGGTTAAGCCTGGATGGAGAAAGGGTGACTGGTGTGGAGAAAGGGTCCACGGGTGGTGAGACAGTGAGCTGGAAGTGTGTGTGCGAGAGTGGAAGGGCAAAAAAAGTGTAGGATCGGGTAGAGACAATGAGTGGGGTAGGGAGAGACATTCAGACGGAGGGAGTGGAAAGGCATTCGGAGTTCTTCAGTGTGTGAGGATCGGAGGGAGAGGAATGGTCAGGCAGACTGGGCGGGAAGACGCGTGCAAGAGAAAGGGAGTGAGACATACGTGCGGGGAGACAGACGAAAGGAGCGAGGGAGCGTGAAAACAATAGGTAGAGATATCAATCAAGCGGCAAAGTGAGTCAGGCAGAGGGAGAGAGAGACGGAGAGTGAGGAAATGAGGGAGAGAGAGAGAAAGATAACCAGACAGTGGAAAGGACGGAGAGAGGGAGAATCTGATACTTCAAGGAAGAGAGAGAGGGAGAGGGAAGGAAGCAGACAGACACGGAGAAAGACAGAGGGAGAGAGTTGAACAGTGAACGAAAGAAGGAAGGAGAAAATCAGTCAGAATGAGGGAGAATGATTGGATCATGGGGTGGAACGAGGGGGAGAGAGAATCAAGTAGGAGAAGAATGGAGAAAGAATGTGTGCGTGCGTGTGTGTGCGTGTGTGTGTGTGAGAGAGACAGTCACAGAGTGGTATGGAGAAAGAGTGAGAGAGTCAGACCGAGGAAGAGGTAGAGAGAGATTAAGAGGGAGATAAACAATCAGAGCGAGAGGGAAGGAGCGAGAGAGTTAGAGAGACATTCTGACGAAAAGAAGGTGGGTAAAACAGAAATTCTGAGAAATGAAAGTGAGCGAGAGATAGATGGGAACAGCAAGGAAGAGACAGACAAGCGCAGGGAGGAAGGAAACGAGTGACAGTGGTAAGGTAAGACACAGAGGGAGATGGAGTGTAGGAAGAAGAGAGTGCGGGCGATAGAAAGAGCGAATGGAGGCGAGCAGAAATGAGCAATAGAAAGGGAGAATAAGATGGACAGAGACAGACAGTGAGACAGAGCAAAGGGAGGGCGGGATAGAGAGTGTGGGTGAGTCTTACAGATGAACTAAGGAGCAAGAGAGAGAGAATGAGAGGGCGATGGACGGAATGACCATTCATATCCCATAATATTAATTACACTTCCCAACACAAAACTGGTCTTTTGTAGGTCATAGTGTTAACAACAGTTTGCCGACAGAACACTGACGATTGATTCATCTTAACAGTAAACATACTTCCCAACAAAAAACTGATCATTCATAGTCCGAAATGTTAACAGCTCCCCAACAGAACAAACAGAACTCCACAACATAAAATAGATAATTCAAATAATGTTATATTAAACACAGCTCTGTGTTTAAAAATGACCATTATCAAACCTCATAATAAACACCGTTTCCACAACACAAAACTGAGCATTCATTGGCTGTAATATTAAGCACACCTCGTCCACAAAACTCACAAATCAACGACCATAATATTAAACAAAGCTCCTCTACACAAAACTGACCATTCACAGACCTAAACGTCAAACACAACTCGTCCACAATACTCATTATTCACAGACAGTAATATTAAACATTGAGATGAACCATTCCAACTGTTCACATAGAAATTCCCGGTTTAGAGAGCCGGACGATCCCAGCTGTTCACAATGTGATTCCCATTTTAATCAGCTGTAACATCCCCTCTGTTCACAATCAGATTCCCTGTTTGGAGAGCTGGAAGGTTCCAACTGTTCCTGGGGAGGTTCCACGTTTAGAAAGCCGAATCATTCTGGCTATGCAGACTGAGACTTCCTGTTTAAAAATTTGAACCAACGCGGCTGATCACACTAAGAATCCCAGTTTTGGGAGCTGGACAATCCCGGCTGTTCATACTACGATTCCCTGTTTACTGAGATGGAACATTATGGAAGTTCACACTGGCATTCCTGTTTTACAGAGATAATAATCCGGGCTGCTAACACTGAGATTCCCAGTTTAGAGAGCCGGACGATTTGGGCTGTTGCCAGTGAGATTCACAGTCTCGGGAGCAGGACCATCCAGCTTGTTAGCACTGAATCTCCAATTTTAGAGACCTGGACCGTGCTGGCTGTTCACAGTGAGATTCCCAGATTAAAGTTGTGGACCTTCCCGACTGTTCACATTAGAATTCCCAGTTTACCGGGCTGGACCATCCCAGCTGCTCACACTGAGATTCCCTTTCAAAGGTCTGGAACATCCCGAGTGTTCACTCCGAGCTTCCCAGTTTAAGGACTGGACCAGCCCGGCTGTTCACACAGAGATTCCCACTTTAGAGAGCTGAACCATCCTGGGAATACTGAGATACCCAGTATAGAGGGTTGGACCATCCCATCTGTTCACACTGAGATTTCCCATTGAGGGAATTCGATCAATCCCGCTAATCTCACCGAATTTCCCCATTAGAGTGCTGAGCCATGCAGGCGGTTCACACTGAGATTCCCAATTCAGAGAAGTGAACCACCCTGGCAGTTCACTCTGAGATTCCCAGTTTAGAGTCTGGACCAACCCACTGTTCACACTAAGATACCCAGTTTAGAGAGCAGGGCCATCCTGGCTGTTTGCACAGAGCTTCCCATTTTAACGAGCTGGACCATCCCGGCTATTCACACCGAGATTAGGCTTTTATAGAGTTAGACGATCCCTGCCGTTCACACTGAGATTCCAAATTCAGAGATGTGAAGCACCCCGCCTGTTCCCTCTGAGATTCCAAGCTTAGACAGATGGACCTACTCGGCTGTTCATTCTGAGACAACTGTTTAGAGTCTTGCCCAACCCAACTGTTCACACGAACATTTCGATTTTCCCGAGCAGGACCATCCGGGTTTTCACACTGAGATGAACCTTATAGAGAGTTGGACATTCCTTTACATTCACATTCCTTGACATTCCCATTTCGGAGAGGTGAACAGCCCGGATGTTCACTCTGGTAGTCTCAGTTTAGAGAATTGTAACATCCTGGTTATTTGCACTGAGATTCCCACTTTACAGAGCTGGACGATCCCGGAAAATGCCCAGTTGAGAGAGCTATACGATCACAGCTCCTCCCACCGCGATTCACATTTGTGATAGCCTGACATTCCAGTGTGTTCAGACTGAAATTCCCAGTTTAGAATGATTGACCATCCCCACCATCCAGACAGAAATTCTCAGTTCAGTAAACTGGACCATCCCAGCTGCTTACACCGAGATTCCCCGTTGGGGGAACTCGAACCTCCAGCTGCTTGCATAGGGCCTTCCCCTTTAAAAAGCTGAACCACACCGAACTTCACTGTAATATTCCCAAGTCATAAAGGTGGACCAACCCATCAGTTCACTCTGAGATTCCCAGGTTCGGGAGCTGTTTGCACTGAGATCGCAGTTTAGTGCGCTGGACTATCCCGGCTGTTCACACTGCGATTCTCAATTTAGAGTGCCGGACTACACCACTTCTACACATGCAGATACCCATTTTGCATACCTGGACTATCCCGGCTTTTCACACTGTGATTGCCAATTTAGAGAAATTGATCATTCCACCTGCCCATTCTGAGATTTCCAGTTTAGAGAGCAGAATCATCCCAAATCCTCACACTGTTAATTTCAGTTTAGGCAGCTGGACAATCGCGGTTGTTGACACTAAGATTCCCAGTTTAGAGAGCTGGACCATCCAAGCTGTTCACAATGAGATTCCTAGTTCACAGACCCGGACCAACCCAGCTGTTCTCACTGGAATCCCAGTTTAAAGAGCTAGAACATCACGGCTGTTCACACTGGCATTCCCAGTTTAGAGAGATGTATCTTTCCAGCTGATCGTTTCGGGAAACCAAGTTTTAGAGAGCACGACGATTCCGGCTGTTCCAACTGAGATTCGCAGTTTCAAGAACTGGACCATCCCGTCTGTTCACTGTGAGATATCCATTTCAGAGAGCTGAACTATCTCAAATGTCCACACTGAGATTCCCAGTTCAATGACCTGGACCATCCGAGCTGTTCACACGGTGATTCGCAGTTTGCAGAGCTGAAATATCCCGCTATTCATAGAGAATCCCACTTAGAAAGCAGGAACATCCCAGCTCTTCACACCGAGATTCACAGCTTAGAGAACTGATCCAGCTGATCGCAGTGAAAAACCCAGTTCAGACAGCAGGACTATTCTGGCTGTTCACATTGAGATTTCCAATTTAGAAAGCAGGACGATCCTCGTTGTTAGCACTGAGATTTCCAGTTAAGGGAGCCAGACCATTCCGGATGATCACACTGAGATTTTCAATTTAAAGAGTGAGACCATCCCGGCTGGTCAAACTGAGATTCAAAGTTTCGAGAGCTGCACCGTCACGGCTATTCACACTGAGATTCCCACTTTAGACAGCCAGGCCATCCGAGCCTCATTCCTGATTAAGGGCTTTTGCCCGAAAAGTTGATTTTGCTGCTCCTCGGTTGCTGCCTGACCTGCTGTGCTTTTCCAGCACGACTCTAATCTAGACTCTGATCTCCAACATCTGCAGTCATCACTTTTGAATCGGCCGCCCCGGCTATTCACATTGAAATTCTCAGTTTGGAAAGCAGGACGATATTGACTGAATTCACTGACATTCTTATTTTAGGGAGAAAAACCATCCCAATTTTTCAAACCAAGATTTCCGGTTTAAACAGGTGGGCCATCCCAAATTTTCGCACTGAGATTCAAATTTACGAATTAGTCCATCCCGGTTGTACCCACTGATATGCCCAGCGTAGAGTGTTGGACCATTCCGGCTGTTCACACTGATATGCCCAGTTGAGAGAACTTGTCCATCTGAGCTGTAATCCATGAGATTCCCATTTGAGGGACTGGACAATCCCAGCATTTCGCAATGACATTCCCGTTTTAGAGAGGTGGAGAATCCTGGCTGTTCACATTAAGTTTCCAGAGCTATAGAGCTGGACCATCCAGACTGTTCACACTGAGATCCCCCGTTTAGCGAACTCCATCATTCACTCTGTTTCACTGAGATTCTCCCTTTAGAGGGCTGAACCTCCCCGGCTGCTCACACTGAAATTCCCAATTTAGAGAACCGGACCATCCCTTTGATCACACTGAGATTTGCAGTTTACAGAGCCGCACCATCACAGCTGTTCGCACTAAGATTCCTAATTTCGAGAGCTGGAACATTCCGGCTGTTCACATTAAGATTCCCAGTTCAGAAAGTACTACCATTCCGGCTGTTCGCACTGAGATTCCCAATTTGGAGAGCTGGACTTTCCCAGCTGCTAATACTAGGATTCCCAGTTCAGGGACCACCTGGCGTTAAAGGAACTCGACCATCCCGGCTCTTCCCACGGAGATTCCCTGTTTAGTGAGATGAACCAAACTGGCTGTTCACTCTGATTTTCCCAAGTTAGAGACCTAAACCATTCTAGCTGTTCACACTCAGATTGGCAGTTAAGGAGCGGAACCACCCTAGCAGTTTACACAGAAATTTCCAGGTTAGAGTGTGGACCATCCCGGCAGTTCACACTGAGATTCCCAGTGCAGAGAGCTGGACCATCCCGGCTGTTCACAATGCAATTCCCATTTGAGAGAGATGGAACATCATGGCCGTTCAAACTGAGATTCCAAGTTTCGAGATCATGCCGACCACGACGTTTCACACTGAGATTTTAAGTTTAGAGAGCTGGACCATCCGTTTCTTCACGTTGAGATTCCTCATTTTGAGACCAGGCCATCCTGCCTGTTCACAGCAAGAGTCCCCGTTCGGAGAAGTGGATCATCCCAACTGTTCGCACTGGCATTCCACGTTTCGAGAACTGGGCTGTCCAAGCTGTTCATGCTGAGATTCCCAGTGTAAAGAACGGGAACACACTGGCTGTTCTCACGTGGTTTCCAGTGGGGGAGCTGAAACATCTTGGCTGCTCACTCTGAGATTCCCAATTTAGGGAGCTGGACCATTCCGATTGTTCACACTGGGATTCACGGTTCTGAGTGCTGTGCCATCCCAGCTCTTAAAACTCGATTCCCAGTTTCGGGAGCTGGACGATCCCCACTGTTCACATTGAGATTCTCAGTTTAGAGGGCCGGAAAATCTCAGCTGTTCACACAGTGATCCCTTTTTAGAGATCTGGACTATCTGTCCGTTCATAATGAGATTCCCAGTTTACTCAACTGGACCATCCTGCTCTTTACACTCAGTTTCCCAGTGTCGAAAGCCAGACGATCCCAAATGTACACGTTGGATTTCACAGTTTCGATCGACGGACCATCCCAGCTGTTCACACATAGATTCCCAGATAACAGAGCAGAATCATACCGGATGTTCACACAGAAGTTGCGAGGTTGGAAAGCAGGATGACAAACCCAGCTGTTTACATCGAGATTCCTAGTTTACAGAGCCAGACCATCTCAGCTGTTCACACTGAGGATCCCAGGTTAGACAGCCAGACCATTCCGTTCGTCCATACTGAGATTCCCAGTTTAGAGAGCAAGACCATCCCAGCTATTCAAACTGAGGATTCCAGGTTAGACAGCCAGTCGCTCCGGGGCTGTTCTCATTGAGATTCCCAGCTTAGAGAGCTGGACAATCACGACATTCACACTGTGATTCCGAGTTTAGGGGATGGAACATCTTGTCTGCTCACACTGAAATTTCCAGATTAGACAGCTGGAACACTCCGGCTGTTTACACTGAGATTTCCAGTTACAGAGCTAGCATCCAGGTGATTCACATTGATTTTCTCAGTTTAGTGTTCTGGACCGTCCCAAATATTCACAGTGAGGCTCCCAGTTTAGAGTAAACCGTCCTAGCTGTTCACACCAGGACTCCAAGTTTAGAGAGACGGACCATCCCTGTTATCCACACCTAATTTCCCAGTTTAAAGAGCTGGCTCATCCCATCTGTTCTCACCGAGATACCCGTGCAGGGAACTCGAATATCCTGACTGTTCTCATCTAGATTCCCTGTTTAGAGAGCTGAACCACCTCGGCTGTTCACTCTGAGATTCCCAGTTTAGGGAGCGAAAAAATTGCATTCCCAGTATGGAAAGGTATACGATCTGAGCTTTTCACACTGAAAATCTCAGTGTACAGAACTAATTTATCCCAGAATTTCACACTGAGCTTCCTCGTTAAAAGAGCTGGGTCCATTGCAGCTGATCACACTGAGAATCCCTGTTTAGATGGCAGGATGATCACGGCTGTTTCTACTAAGTTTCCCAGTTTGTGAACTTAATCATCCTGGCTCTTCACACTGAAAATCCCCGTTTCAAGAGCTGGACCATTCCGTTTGTGAACACTGTGATTACCAGTTTGCGGAGCAGGACCATTCCTCCTTTTCACATTCAGATTCCCATTTTGCAGCTCTGTACCATCCTGGCAGCTCATAGTGAGATTCTCAGTTCAGAGAGGTGGACAATCCCGTCTGTTCACACTGCGATTCCGTGTATAATGAACTGAACCATCCTGAGGGTTCACATTCAGACTCTGAACCACCCCGCTGTGCACACTGAGATTCCCAGTTCAGAGAGGTGCAACATTCCGGCTGAAAACGCTGAGATTCCCAGTTTACACAGCTATTATGTAAGCTGTTTGCACTAAGATTCCCAATTTATCGAGCTGTACCATCCCGTCATTTTGCACTGAACATCCCAGTTTAGAAATCAGGACCATTCCATCTGTTCATATTGATTTCCCATTTTACAGCTCTGGACCTTCCCGGCTATACACACGGAGATTCTCAGTTTAGAGGATTGGAACATTCCGGCTGCTTAGTGAGATTCCCAGTTTGCAAACCAACATCCCAGCTGTTCACACTGAGATTCTCAATTTGGAGTGTTCAGCTATCCCGTTCAGGGATCGCGACCACCCCGGTTGTTCTCACCGAGATTCCCTTTTGAAAGAACTGAACCTTCTCGGCTGTTCACACTAAGATTCCCAGATTAGAGCGCTGGACTATCCCATCTGGTCACATTGGGATTCCCAGGGGAGAGAGCCGGACTTTCCTAGCTGATCACACTGAGAATCCCAATTTTGTGAGCAGGACGATTCTAGCTCTTCCAAATGAGTTTCCCAGTTTAGCGAGATGGACCATCCCGACGTTAACTCTGAGATTACCTGTTCACAGAGTTCGACCAACCCGTGTATTCAAACTGAAATTCCCAATGTAGAGAGCTGGAAAAGCCAGGCAGATTCTGAGATTCCCAGTTCACAGAGATGGACCACACTGTTTGTTCACTTTGAGATTCCCATTTTACAGATCCGGACCATCCCGGAAGTTCACACTGAGAATCCCAATGCAGAGAGCTGGACCATCCCGGCTGTTCACAATGCACTTCTCATTTTAGAGAGATGGACCATTCTGGCCGTTCAAACTGAGATTCCAAATTTCGAGATCATGTAAGGTTTGCAGTTCTTGGAGATCAGAGTCGAGAGTTGATGACGGGGTCCGGCCCGAAACATCGATTCTCCTGCTCCACTGATGCTGTCTGACCTGCTGTGTTTTTCCAGCAACATATTCTCGGCTCTCATATTTGATCCTAAGATGACCTTCTGACCACACGTATATGCAACCACAAACTCCCGAAATTTCAATCTCTAAAATGTTGCTTCTCTCCACCTCACTCCAGCTCAATTGTTACTGTAACTCCTTACCCGTGCCTGCGTTGCCTTACAATTGACTATTCAGGTAGAGAACACCTGATTTCCAGATTGAACAACATAGAACATAGAACATTACAGCGCAGCACAGGCCCTTCGGCCCTCCATGTGGCACCGTCCTGTCATACTAATTTTACGTCTATACTAATTTAAAGGTCATCCCACCTAAATTATTCCATGTACATCCATTTGCCTGACCAATGACGACCTAAATGCACTTAAACTTGGGGAATCTACTACCGATGCAGGCAACCCCTTACTACAATCTGAGTAAAGAAACGAGATCTGATATCTATCTTATACCTATTTCCCCTCACTTTAAAGTTGTGTCCCCTCGTGTTTGCCGTCCCCATATTTCGTAAAAAGCTCTCCCTGTCCACACTATCTAACCCTCTGACTATTTTTTATGTCTCTAATAAGTCACCTCGCAATCTTCTCCACTCTAACGAAAACAACCTCAAGCCCCTCAGCCTTTCCCCATAAGACATTCCTTCCAAGCCAGGCAGCATCCTAGTAAATCTCCTCTGCACCCTTTCCAAACCTTCCACATCCTTTGTATAATGCGGTGACCAGAACTGTACACAATACTCCAAGTGTGGCTGCACCAGAGCTTTGTACAGCTGCAACATAACCTCCTGGTTCCTGAACTCAGTCCCTGAATTAATAAAGGTCAAAACACTGTATGCCTTCTTAACAACCCTGCCAATCTGGGTAGCAACTTGCAGGGATATGTGTACATGGACACCGAGGGTTCTCTTCTCACCTGCACTTCCAAGAATCCGACCATTAGCCCAGTACTTTGCTTTCCGATTCCTCTGCCCAAAGTGTATCACATCATACTTGTCCACATTAAGCTCCATTTTCTACCTCTTAACCCAGATCAGCGTCCTATCTATGTCTCTCTGAAACCTACTACATTTTTCGTCACTATCCACAACACCACCGACGTTCGTATCGCCCGCAAATTTACTGACCCACACTTCTAAGCCCTCATCCAGGTCATTTATAAAAATGACGAACAGCAGTGGACCCAAAACCGACCCTTGAGGTGCGCCGCTAGTAACTGGACACCAAGATGAACATGCTTCATCAACTACAATCCTCTGTTTTCTTTCAGCAAGCCAATTAGTGAGCCAGGTTGCTATGTCTCCTAAAATCCCATTCCTCCACATTTTGTATAATAGCTTATTGTGGGGAACCTTATCGAACTCCTTGCTGAAATCCATAAACACCACATCAACCGGTTTATTCTCATCTACCTGTTTGGTCACTTTGTCAAAAAACTCAATATGATTCGTTAACCACAACCTACCCTTCACAAAACCGTGGTGACTGTCCCTGAGAAGAGTATTCTTTTCTACATGATGATAAATCCTATCTCTTATAAGCTTTTCCAACATTTTGCTAACAACTGAAGTGAGACTCATTGGTCTGTAATTACCAGGATTGTCTCTACAAACATTTTTGAAAAATGGAACCACATTTGCTATGCTCCAGGCCTCAAGTACTATTCCTGTAGACAATGATGATTTGAAGATCAATGCCAATTCTCTGCAATCTCTTCCTTTGCTTCCCAGAGGACTCTAGGATAGATCCCATCCGGCCCAGGGGACTTGTATGTTTTCACACTCTGCAGTATTTCTCATACCTCTTCCTTGTGAACCTCAATCTCTTCCAGCTAGGTGCAAGTATCTCTGTATCTTCCTCGCCAACATTTTCATTTTCTGTCACGAACACTGTCGAACAATATTTATTCAGTGCTTCCCCATCTCCCCTGACTCCGCACACAACTTCCCTTTATTATTCTTGATTGGCCCTAATTAAACTCTCGGTCATTCGTTTATTCCTGACATACCAATGGAAAGCCTGAGGGTTAACCCTGGTCCTATCCGCCAACAACTTCTCATTTCACCTCTTGGCTCTTCTGAGCTTTCTCTTTCGATCTTTCCTGACTTCCTTGTAACCCTCAAGCACCCTAACTAAGTTTCACATTTTGTTGTAACATAAGCCTTCTTCTTCTTCTTGACCAGGGATTCCACTTCCTTTGTAAACCACGGCGCATGCGTTCTATATCTTCCTCCCTGCAATATTCTGATTCTAGACTTTCACACGATGGGTGACACCCTCTCAGCGTTTACCCTGCCAAACCCCTGAAGAATCCCATATGTTTCAATGAAATCACCTCTGATTCGTCCAAAGTCCAGTGCGTATAGTCTCAACCTGTTCAGCATTTACTTATAAGGTACTCCCTGCAAACCAGGGATCAACCCAGTGATCATTTTCCAAAATTCTTTCAATGAGCATAAATACTTCCATAAATAAATGGACCAAAGCTGCTTAGATTACTGCAGGTGCGCTCTCACCAGCACTTTGTGCAGTTGGGCTAAGACATAGACTGCAAACTCTGATACTGCAAGCCCTTGAAACAAGGTACAACATTTCATTCTCGTTCCTAACTTCCTTTCCTATGTGTGAGCTAGCTTTCTGTGTTGCCTGCAAAATTAACGTCAGGTTCTTTTGTGGTGCAGCTCACTACGTTTTTTAAAACTTAAATCGTCCATTTCTTCGTTATCTCCACTGACATGATCTATATGGACTTCAGTAAGGCGTTCCACAAGGTTTGCCATAGAACACTGATAAGCAAGGTGAGATCTCATGGAATACAGAGAGAACCAGCCATTTGGATACAGAACTGGTTCAAAGGTAGGAGGCAGAGGGTGGTGCTGGAGGGGTGCTTTTCAGAATGGAGTCCTGTGACTAGTGGAGTGCCATAAGGATCGGTGCTGGGTCCACTACTTGTTATGATTTACATAAATGATTTGTATGCGAGCATAAGGGGTTTACTTAGTAAGTTTGCAGGTGACAACAAAATTAGAGGTGCAGTGGACATCGAAGAAGGTTGCCTAAGATTGCAACAGGATCTTGACCAGATGGGCCTATGGGTTGAGAAGTGGCAGATGGAGTTTAATTCAGATAAATGCGAGGTGCTCCATTTTGGGAAAACAAATCTTAGCAGGATTTAAGCACTTATTGGTAAGTTCCAAGGGGCTATTGGTGAGAAAGAGGCCTTGGAGTGGAGTCGCAGGTAGATAGGTGAGTGAAGAAGGCGTTTGGCCTGCTTTCCTTTATTGGTCAGAGTATTGAATACATGTAGTTGGGAGGTCATGTTGCGACAGTACAGGACATTGTTTAGGCCACTGTTGGAATATTGCGTGTAATTCTGGTCTCCTTCCTATCGGAAAGATGTGAAATTTGAAAGGGTTCAGAAAAGATTTACAAGGATGTTGCCAGGGTTGAAGAATTTGAGCTATAAGGAGAGGCTGAAGAGGCTGTGGCTGATTTCCGTGGAGCTTTGGATGCTGAGTGGTGACCTTATCGACGTTTACAAAATTCTGAGGGGCATGGATATGGTCAGTAGACGAAGTCTTTTCCCTTGGCCTCGGGAGTCCAGACTGGAGGGTGAAGGTTTAATGTGAGAGGGGAAAGATTAAAAAGAAAAGACCTACGGGGCAATGTTTTTAGACCGAGGGTGATACGTATATGGAATGAGCTGCCAGAAGAAGTGGTGGATGCTGGTAGAATTGAAACATTTAAGAGGCAGTTGGATGGGTATATGAATAGGAAGGGTTCAGAGGGGTATGGGCCGGGTGCTCCCAGGTGGGACGAGATTGGGTTGGGATATCTGGTCGGCATGGACGGGTTGAACCGAAGGGTCTGTTTCCGTGCTGTACATCTCTACACCTCTATGACTCTAAATGAACAAATTCACATTTTTCCAAGTTATTCTACATTTCCCAACTTCTTGCCCACTTCTCCTCTCAAGATCTCTCTGTAAATTGTATGCAACCTTCTCAGACCTTGAGTGTTGTGAAAATTCTCCCTCTATCATTGTAACAGGTTTTTTTCTGGATTACTGGGCAGTGGGAAGCATGTGCAGTTGATACATTCATAGCGGGTACTTTTGGAAATGACTGGGTGGAGCTTGCTGCCCATTGTTCAGAATAGAGACAAAATATCAATAAGTTGTATTAGCCTTTCACTAATAATGTCTTATTGGCGAAGCGCAGTAGCAGCACAGAGGGAAAGAAAAGGAAGCAAATTCTGCTCTTACCGTCAGGCTAATTCTTGGAACATTCTAGCTCGTGTCAAAGATCTGCGCTCTGCTCACTGACATGAAATCTCAAGAAGGAAACTCATGGAAACCCATTTGGTTTCCCTCATGGACTGACTGCTAGTCTCGAAAAGGGGTGAAATGCACAGTCATCTGGTCCAGGAAGATGGGATTTTGTGAGTTTCTAACCCGAACTGGCAGTGCCGGGTTTTATTAACTTGCATCATAGGATAGTAAAAGTGGACTTGCAGGTGTGGATCTCAGTAATTGTAACGCCAAACTCTGACTGAATTACTGAACTCATCATTACATCGACATTTGCGTTGCGTGTGAGTATGCTGTACCAGTTCATTCTTACTTGGTGCCTGAAATTTCTCATTTGATTCACCACTTTCTCTTGACAGATTATCCCCAAATCTGCTCACTGTGTCCTGATTCATTTCATGATCAGCTGATGAGTTTACGTTTTATCATCCTCATGGATAAGTTCTGTCAACAGCTGTATCACATGTCCCCTGAATTTGCTTTGCTAAAATCAGAACAAACTCAGTTTCTCCAAACTCTATAAGGTACACATCAGGATTGTGTTAGGACATGTTCCAATTGGCTGCATCAATGCAGTCCCCAACAATGATAATGAAAGTGAACATTCTAGAGGTCAAAGAACTGTTCCAGAATGGGTGTCCCAGACACCACCATCAACATTTCCTCTCTTCACCACCGAGGCACCGTGCCAACATTTTGTCAACAGTAAAGTTTCCATTGTACTACCTGACCATAGGGCTGTTCTCTCATTAGGGAGCGATGATGAGTGTTGTTTTAACCTGAAGATTACCGCAGCCCAGTCAAAGAGAGAGGTTGAGAAGGAGACTCAATCGATTGTAAATGGATCCTCTCGATGTGTATCAGCACTAGAAGTGTCACATAATTGTGTATGTTAAAGAAACCTCTAAAGATGCAACTAAACCTCCCTGTTCCTTGAAACATCCTGGTAAATCTTCACTGCCCCCTCTCAGGGACCTGTCATCATTCACAATGTGTGGATGATCTCCGGTTTGCGTCGATCCATTTGCTCTGTATTCCAGTGGATGACCTCTTCATGCAGCAACAATCATACTGACCATTCCATCCTGTAAGGTTGGAAGACACAGCAATCTTGGTACCACGAAGAGGTACTTACATGTATGCTTACAATCCCAAGCTGACAACATTATGAATGAAATGCTGCAAAAAGGAATAAGAATACGTGAACTAGCACAGACTCAATGATCACAGTGCTTTTTTCTTTGTCCTGTACATCACTGAGTCACAACGTAGGTGCATGACAAGCCACATTTGAAGTCAGGTGCCCTGTATTTTCGAAGGAACATAAGGTAGAGAGGTAGGGCTGGAGTAATTTTGGGAGTGGTGCGCACAGGAATCTGCAAGTGCCACATCAAGTGAAGAATTAAAAATGGCTTTCTTTTCCGCATATGGCTGGAACTAGGGGAAATCACATTTTGCTAATATCTGTGAAGATGAGGATGGTTCAGAGATATGGTGGATTGTGAGGCTGGAGAGAATTGCAGAGATTGGGTGGTTGAACGAACGTTGATTGAAAAGAATGTGGAGCATTGACTGAAGAGAAAGAAAGTAAATTGTTTAACTTTAATGAGGCAAGGATCAGACACGATTTTAGACGGTTACAGGATAGCCAGGAAGAAATTGAAGAATGAACGGAGATGAAGACAGATGGTAGCAAGGTATTAAAATTTCAAAATATTGCCACAATTTCGATTAGAGAGATGTTGAAGCCATTTTTCAAATTTCTTTTGAAAACATGACCAGGCAGAAGGAGTGGCCAGAGAACTTGGCAGTAAGGTTTGTTCAGCTGAAGCTGGTAAGCAGAGCTATTGAGGGATTTGCAGCGATCTCAAATGAGGTATCAACAGATTACGCAGGTGGCAAAAAGGCGATTGTGAATGCCTATGAATTGGTACCAGAAGCATATAGACAGCGGTTCTGAAACATAAAGAAGGAACAACGTCAGACTTATTTTGAATTCGAAAGCATTAAACGTGGGAGTTTTGATTCAGGCCTTAAGATAGGTATGGCCTTTTAGCGATTATTCTGCTGGATGGTGTTAAAAACTCACTTCTGGAGATGATAAGAGCTTTTTTGGATGAACGCAAAAGATCGTGAATGAGAAGAGCAACAGAGTTTTCATCTGTACATACATTGGTTTATAAAGCAAAAATCAGCTTCCAACAGGACTTTTTTCTCATGAGGGACAGAAATTGGGAGAATGGGCGATCATTCACTATAAAGCAAGGAATAGTTTACGACAGGTGAAAAAGGAAGCCCAAGAGGATGGAAATGAGATGAAATACCTCAGGTGTTTTCACTATAATAAAGTATGACAAACAACATTAGAGTGCTGGTGTTTAAACAACATCATTTGGAAAAGGTGTTTCCACTGCAAAAAAATAGATTACATAAGATCACAGTGATAATCGTTGAAAAAACTCTGCGGGAAAAGATGTGGTAGAAGTGGCTAAGCCAGTGGATTTATAGAAAGTAGTGAAGGCAACCTCAAGAAAAGTCAAGAAACTGGTGGAGCCTGCACAGCCTGGGCAAGACCTGGGTATTATGTTCATGCCCGATCTCAAGAAAACATCACCTCTGTGGCCGAGAGTGTGGTCCTGGAAAAGCACAGCAGGTCATACAGCATCCGAGGAGCAGGAGAATCGATGTTTCGGGCATAAGTCCCTCATCAGGAATGAGGCTAGTGGGTCGGGCCTGAGAGACAAATGGGAGGGAGTGGGGTTGGGTGGATATAGCAAGACGTATATGAATGAGAAGCTTGGGACTGGAATAATGCGTGGTAAGGGGAAATTAGGAAGTTGTTAAAATTCACCTTTATCCCGTTTGGTGGCGATTTCTAAGGCGGAATGTGAAGCGCTCCAAATCCAGGCCTGGGGTGTTAACGGTTTGGTGCCTCCTTCAGGCGTCGGTGGTAGCCAGTTGTATCCAGCATCTAACATTTTCTAACATGTTACCTGAGAGAGTGGTAAATTGTGGAAAGGATGGACAGGAATTTAGCGTTTACTTGTGTAAGATCAGTATGGAGAACCAAATCAAGAGTGGGGATGTAAAAGTGTAATTTATTGAAAGCATGCCAGTTCCAGGAATACAGTTCGTTCATGGGACCAACTTAGTATGAGCAAGATGGAGTGACGACACTTGGTGTGAACCAGCCAGAAGGAAGACCAGGGAAATGCTGAGTCAAAAGAAAAATACCCTGGATATATTCAGATGCCACTTTCATCATTCAAAGTAAGAAGCTAAAACTGAAAGGCAAGAAGAAGGAGTTAATGTTCAGTCATCGGACACCCTGTTTGATGTAATGGTGCAGAAAAAAGTGAAGATGCTTGTAATAGATGCATATTCAGAAAATATGTCAGAATGTGAAACAAGGGTCGTTATTTTAAATTTAAAATCCTAAGATGAGAATGGAGGCAATGGCAGTTTAGAGAGAGCTAGTTGGGTGAAAGTGCACCAGATTGTGTTGTCGGTGGCATTATCCATAATAGCGGAAAATATTAGAGGGAGCACACGAATTGCCAGTACGATGTCAATCAGTTGTGATGATTGCACAGCCTAAGGCACAAAGACACTTCTATTGATCTGGACTGCACAAGGATGTGGTTAGCGTTGCCGGTGATGTCATATGTGCCAACTGGTAGGTAAGCCACAGGCAGTAACGGAATCAGCATATTTCTTGCCAATTCCCTGATATGAGGAACACTTCATGCAGGCTACGATGGTTGTGTACGTTTCCTCCATTAGCCAGAATTGACAGCCAATACTTGAAAATCATAATGGATATATCTAACCGATTTGCAAAAGCAAATAAATCATGGAATATTAAAGCACAAGGAATGATGCTGGAACTTGTAACGTTTAAGCAAAGAAAATTCAACAACCACTTAAGTCAGCATCTTGTCCCTTGTTCCCTTGTGATCTCAATTGATGAAGTTCAAGATTGCATTGCTTTTTCTCACTGCTGCCTCAATCAAGACCAGAACAGCTTTCATTTTCGGTTCTCCCGCATACAACGTATAAGCCAAAAACAAGACAGCGTTCTTTCTGGACCAATGTGCTACATGGACAGCAGAAGCTACACGATGAGCAGCAGAAAGTGCATCAGAAGGGTAAAACACATTATACAGCATAATAATTCCTAATATGTCATAGCAATAGGCACAGTAGTGTACAAATTACAGCGTAATAAAATAATAATTGTTCATATAACATCGCTCCAGCAGCAAATTGAAGTCATGAAAAGAGGTTCCGATGAATTGAGTCTGTTGACACACTATTAAGGAGCCGCATGAGAGCAGGGGAAGAAACTGTTGTAAAGTCTGGCCATTAAAGAGCGAATGCTCTGGTATGGTCTACCAGACAGCAAGAGACAGAGGAGTTTGAGTGAGGGATTTTGGGGTCTTCCACAATACTTTTAGCCTTTCGGATTCAGCCGATGGTGAACATGTGTCCTGGATCTGCATCACGTCCCTCTCTTTCAGCCACAACATCTGGTTTCAAGTCCGACCTGCTATGGAGTTCTGCAGGGCGTTTTGTTTTTTCCTGATTTGTTAATCGATGATTGAACCACGTCAACTATATTCTGTTTCAGCTGAAATTAAATAACTCTGCCTCAGTCAACGGGTCTGAGAGCAGAGGAGGCAGTGGTGCGAAGTAGGATAATAAATTCAAGTTCATTTGTACAAAAACTGATCAACTTCCACAGTGGATCTGTGTAGTAGTCATTCATTGCAAGATGGATTGAAACATTTATAAGATTCTGAGTAACTCATAAACGTGCACTTGCAAGGTTGTCCTTTTCAGTCCCAAACCACACGTTATATTGATCTGTGTGAAAATCTTTTTCCACTGAAGCATACATTTGAGTCAATTGGTTGCATACACCTGTGTCAGAATGTATAAATGAATATGCGTTGTGGTTCTTTTAGTTTGAAACTAGAGCTTGGTCACTGCGTGGATTTCAGGTCTGTGACCAGTGTATGTGTCACTCTCCCCTCTAATCACATAAGATTCCTCTTGGTGTTTTCCTTACCTGGGGGACACATGCTCCAGGTAGAGCGAGCAGGGAGCTGACTGGATGAGAAAGAACGTCGGCAGAGAGGGGCCTTTGAGTGACAAAACTGAACGTTTTTAAAAAATAATTCCTGTCATCTACAGATGCTTTTGCCAGGTGGAAGTAGCAGGAGGTGAGTATTAGAATGTGCATGTGTATGCATTAGGCATCTCAATGCTAGAATTAGAACATTGAACTTAAAACAATACAATGCAGAACAGGCTCTTCGGCCCTCGACGTTGCACCAACCTGTAAACTAATCCAATCTTACCGCCTTACACTATCCCATCATTATCCATGTGCTTATCCAGATATTGTATTAATCTCCCTGAAGTGGTGCAATTAAATACATTGGCAGGCAGGGAATTCCAAGTCTTTACTATTCTCTGAGTAAAGAACCTGCATCTTACATCTGCCTTGAATTTGTCACCCCTCACTTTGTAGTTATTCCCTCTTATACAAGCTGACGTCGTCATCCTAGGAAAAAGACTTTCACTGTCTTCTCTATCAAATCCTCTGATCATCTTGTATGTAACTCTCAAATCCCTTCTGAGCCTTCTTATTTCCAATGACAAAAGACCCAACTCTCTCAGACTTTCCTCATAAGACCTTCCCTCTTTTCCACGCAACATCCAAGTTCTCCTCTGCACCTTTCCCAAAGCTTCCACATGTTAATTGTAATGGTTCGACAAGAACTGCTCACCATATTCAAAATGAGAACACACGAGCATTTTGTATAGTTGCAGCATGGCATCACGGCTCTGGAACCCAATCCCTCTTACAATAACATCCGCCTTCTGAACAGCACTACCAACCTGGACTGCAACGTTTCAAGATCTGAGGACACGAACTCCAATATCCATCTGCAAATCCACAGCACCAAGAATCTTTTTATTGACCCTGTATTCTGCCTTCCTGTTATTCTTCCCAAAGTGATTCTCCTCACATTTAGCTGCTTTGAACGCCATTTCCATCTCTCAGCCAAATTATGCAGGTTATCCAAGTTCCCCTGTAACCTGCAACATGCTTTCACACTGTCCACTACTCTAACGACTTCAGCGTTTTCTGCACTTACTAACCCTTTCTCCAATTCCTGCCTTTAAGTGATTCATCACAATGACAAACAGCAGTGGTTCCAAGTCTGATCCTTGTGGCACACCACTAGTAACACACTCTAGGCTGAATATTTTCCATCAAGAACCAATAATCGACTGTTTTTCAGAAATCCAATGTCTAATGCAATTTGCAAAATCAACTTTAATCTCGTGCATCTGCATATTCTCCAACAGCCTACCACGTGGAAGGTTATCAAAGGTTTTACTGAAGTCCATGTCCACCACGTCAACTGCCCTACCCTCATCTACAAGAATGGTCAACTTCTCAAAAAACTCATTGAGCTTTGTGAGACACGACGTGCTCTTGACAAAACAATGTTGACTATCTGATATCACATTGTTGCTTGCCTGATGATTATAAATCATATATTTTTTAGATTAGATTACTTACAGTGTGGAAACAGGCCCTTCGGCCCAACAAGTCCACACCGACCCGCCGAAGCGCAACCCACCCATACCCCTACATCTACCCCTTACCTAACACTACGGGCAATTTGGTAATGGCCAATTCACCTGACCTGAACATCTTTGGACTGTGGGAGGAAACCGGAGCACCCGGAGGAAACCCAGCTGACACAAGGAGAATGTGCAAACTCCACACATTCAGTCGCCCGAGTCGGGAATTGAACCCGGGTCTCTGGTGCTGTGAGGCAGCAGTGCTAATCACTGCTCTTATATCTCTTAAAATTATTTCCAAAACACTTTTCCTACAATAAAAGTTAAGCACACTAGTTTATAATTATCTGGGTCATTTCTATTGCCCTCTTGAGCAAGCGCACAACATTTCCAACCCTCCAGTCCTCGGGTACTAAATCTGCAGAAAATGACGACACAAAGATTAAAGCCAAAGGCACGGCCGTCTGCTCCCAAGTTCCCAGAAAATCCCCGGATTAATCCCATCCTGCCCAGAGGAGTTCTCTACTTTCAATCATTCTGGAAATGATAACACCCATTCCTTAATAACCTCGATCTATTCTATTCCAATATGCCGAATTTCATTCTTCTCCTGTAAAATATTCTCATTTTTTCTAATTTATAAGCGATTATAAATAATCGATTCGCATCTCTCCGATCTCCACAGGATCCATACAAAACATCCCACTTCTTTTCTTTGACTGGCCCTATTCCTACCCCAGTCATCCTTTTATTCCACACATAACAATAGAAAGCTTTAGTGTTCTCCTTTATTTCAACTTCTAAAGACTCATTATGTCCTCTATTTGCTCTTCATAACTGTCTATTTAAACCCTAACTGGCTACTCTGTACCTTCCCATCACCTCATCTGAGCCATCTTGACTCATCAACACATTAGCCTCCTTCATCCGTTTAACTTTAGTTCCTTCACCGTATCACTTCCTCCCTGTCTGACAGGGACATACCTATCAAGGACGCGCAATGCCTGTGCCTTAAACCGGCTCCACACTTCGATTGTCCTCATCCCCTTAATTTTGCTACGCCATTGTATACATCCAAAGTCTTGTCTAATCGCATTTTAGTTACCCTTGCCCCCATCAATAACTCCTGGCCTGTGACACGTGCCTATCTCTTTGCATCGCTAAATTAAACATAATTGAATTATGGCCTGCATTTTCAAAGTGCTCACCTAGAACTAAATCAAACATCTGGCTTTGTTTCATTACAAGGCACCAAATCAAGTATGGCCTCAATTCTTGATGGCCTTTCAACATAGATTGTCAGGAAACTCTCGTATAAAAAAATAACAAAAACTGATCCATCCGATTTACTAAAGTTAGAGAATTTTCAGTCAATGTTGGGGAAGTTAAAGTCCCCCATAATCACCACAGTGTTGCTCTCACTCCCACTCAGAATCATATTGCCAATACTCTCCTCCACCTCCCTGGAGTCTGTGGTAGCTTATAAAAACTCCCTGCAGTGTAACCTCTCCTCTCCTGTTCAAGACCTCAGCCCATACAATCTCAGTAGACGAGCGCTCGTCAAAGGTTCCTTCAGCTACTATTATACTGTCCTTGACGAATAAGGACCCACTTCCCACTCCTTTAACGCCTTGCCTTTTCTTAATGAAAGATGTGAACTCTGGAAACTGCAACATCCATTCCTCACTCGGCGCTTTCCATGTCTCTGAAATGGCCACTAATCGAAGTTCCAAATCTGTATCCATGCTGCAAGCCCAGCTAGCTTATTTCAATTACTTATGGCGTGAAGTGGACACATTGCAAACCAGCTTCGTGTCTGCTAACACATTCCTGTGACGGTGAAATACTGTCCATGCCCTCCCTACTGTCATCGTCCTGTGCACTGGAAATACACCTCATGTTCCCTTCCCTTACTGAGCTAATTTAAACCCACCCGAATAGCAAAGCCAATTTCCCACCCAAGAATTTAGTAGCCCTCAGTTTCAAGTGAAGACCGTCCTGTTTGTAAAGCTTCAATCTTCCCTAGAATGAACCCCAATTATCCAAGTTCCTGAAAATCTCCCTCTTCCACCGCCCCTGTGGCCATGTTTTCACGTGATATCTCTCCATATTCTTTGCCTCGGTATCACGTGGCATGAGTTCCAAACGAGATATATCAACTCTTGTTTGTTTTTGCACTCAGCTTTCACGCAAACTCCCTGAAATCCTGCCTTACATCCATATCCCTCTTTCTACCTATGTCGTTGGTACCTAAGTGGACCACGACTTGCGTCTTGACACCCTCTTCGTTCATAAGCCCATAGACACAATCAGAGAACTCATGGGCCCTGGCACATGGGAGCCAACACACCAACCGTGAGTCTTGTTGATTCCCAACAAACCTTCCATCTGAGTAGCCAATGATGAACACTCTCCTCCTTTCCCTCCATCCCTCTGTTTAAAGGGACAGATTATTTGCCAGAGACCACTACCCCACTGCATACCCCTGATAGGTCTACCACCGTACAGTATCCAAAACGGTATACATGTTTTATTATCAGAGGAACCACCCGAGGGGATCCATCCACTGACCTTTTTTCTCCCTTCGAACAGTTGCCCACCTTTCTTCGTCCCTGTGAATAACTGCTCCCCTGTGACGCTAACCAATCAAAGCCTCTGCCTCCCAAGCGATCCTGCTCTCGCTCAAATTCCCTAACATGGACTTCGAGAATGACATGTGGCTGCATTTCCTGCAGATATACTTGGATGGTACATTAATAGTGTCCTTCATCTCAAATATCATGCAGTAGGAACATTCCTCTCCCTGCACTGCCATCTCAGGTGGTCCGCTTATCAAAAATCAAAATGGGAGAGAAGCTTACCTGATATGTCCCTGGTATTTCACGTTGGAGGAGGTGGTATGGTTGGAGACCTTCCAACTGTAAGATCTCGAGCTTACAAGACGCTCATTTTTTTGCTGAACGGAATTTTAAAAAAACAACTCCTGGAACTCTCTGTTAAATTATTGGAGTCTCAGCAGCTGGATGTCTGACTGAATCCTTCCTGCACACGCAGCAAGGGAACGTTCTCTTCCAGGTGTGAATTCTCCATTGAGTCACTAATCCAGCCCTTAATCTTGTCACTCTCTTGTTGTAGCCTGCAAATCCACTCAACACTGTCTACAACGCCTGATTCTTGTGTCATCGTTAAACTTACTAACCCACTGCGTCATGTAATTGTATATAGAACATAGAACATTACAGTTCGTTACAGGCCCTTCGGCCCACGATGTTCTCCGACCTGTGAAACCAACCTGAAGTCTGTATAACCTTCACTATTTCATTTTCATTCTAATGTTTATCCAACGACCATGTAATTGCCGTTAACAATGACTAGTCCATTATTGATACAGACAGGGCATTCCACAACTACGACTCTCAGTGTAATTAATCTACCTCTGACATCTGTCCTACATCTGTCGCCCTGAATTTAAAGCTCTGTCCTTTCTCACTGCCCACCCGACCTAATCCTCTGATTATCTTATATGTCACAATTACGTCACCTCTGAGCCTTTTCCCTCGAACGAAAACCGCCACGAGTCTTTCAGCAGTTCCTCGTAAGAACTTCCCTCCTTACCAGCCAACATTCTGGTAAACATCCTCTGAAAACATTCGAAAGCTTTCTATTTACCTACTCTACGGATCACAGAACTGTATGAAATATCCAAGTGCAGCCACACCAGAGATTTTTGCAGTTGCAACATGACCTCATGGCTCCGAAATTCAATCTCTCGACCAGCGAGTCCAACGAATGCCTTCTTAGCAACCCGATCAAACTGATTGGCAGCTTTAACCGATCGAAATGCATGCGTGTCAAGATCTCTCGGCTCATCTTACCTTCATCCCAGAACTCTGTATTCCTGTTGCTCCTTCCAAAGTGAATCACCTCACAATCTTTTGACATATCCCAGCCCGGCTCTGCAGCTTATCGATGTAATTCTGCAACATCGTTCTGTTCTGTCCAAAACTTGACCGACCGTCCTCTGCAAATTTACTCACCCATCCTTCTGCGTCTCCAAGCTGGTCACTTATTTTTTTATAAAAAGCAACAGTGACCCGAAAACAGAACTTTGTGGTACACCAACAGTAACTGAACTCCGAGATGAATATCGCCCATCAACTACCATCTTCTGTCTTCTTTCTGCTAGCTAATTCCCCATCCAAACCGCCAAAGCACTGTCAAGCTCAGGCCTCCTTTTTTTTTAAGTAGCCTACCGTGGGTAAACGTATCCAACGCCTTACTGAAATCCATAAGCACCACATCAACCGCTTTAGCCTCAACCACCTGGACAGTCATCTTCTCAAATAATTCAAAAGTCTTGTGAGGTAGACCATACCACTCACAAAAATATCTCACTGAAATACATATACACCTCATCCGCTGCTCGGAATTCATCATCTCAAAGAACTCAATGAGGCTTGTGAGGCATAACCTGCACATCGCTAAGCCAGGCTCTCTTTAATCAAACTAATTGTTTTTCAAATAGTCGTAAATATCATTTCTCAGAATCATTTTTTGTACCTTGCTTTCCACAGCCGTAATACTGGCTGGCCTCTAAATCCAGAGATTTCCCAATTTTCTTTCTTGAACAGAGGTCTAGCATTGTCCATCCTCCAATCATCCTCGACTGTGTCCCTGGAAAGACCATCGCCAAAGGCCCAGCAATCTCATTCCTCACTCCCTGGAGTAACCTTGGATATATCTGGTCTGGGACTGGGGACTAATCTATCTTGATTCTTCCCAGAATTTCCAGCACATTTACTCACTTAATATGTTCAAGCTGATTAACCTGGTACACAGTGCTCTCACTATCAAACATGCCCCTCGCTCCAGAAACTACTGAAGCAAAAAAACTCCTTTCGGGCATCCCCACCAGTCCAGACAGCAGGTGCAAGTTCAGTACATTATACCTGATCAGCCCTACATCTCTCTGATCATCCTCTATTTCTCATGGTTGCGTCGAACGCATAGATGTGTATTCCGTTATTCAGCAACCTGCTGTGAAGTACGTTGTGAATGGTCTTCTCGAAATCCAAATGAAATATGTTCACTGTCTGTACTTTATCTAACTTGCTTGATAACTGCTCACAGAATTGGAACAGATTTGACATTCGTAATCTTTCTTTGACAAAGCAGTAGTGACTCTGCCCTATTTTACCTATATCAAAGGAATCTGCGGTCTTATCAATGATATTGGATGCTAACAGCTAAGCCCAAACCGTGGCCAGGCCACCCACTTTTCATTCCCAGCCCCTGCCTCACTCATTTCGTGAATACGATAGTTGCATTAGCTATTTCTCAATCATCTGGGACCATTTTTTACTCCATTAATTGCTGAAGGATCACATTTATGAGAGACCATTAAAGTGCTTCGTGACTGTGTTCCTGCGATTACTTAATCATGTTGTACATTCGCAAATATATATTCAGGCGATGCTATTCAACCAACTGTGCGTGGGAAGGGATTCACCCTGTCATCCCAACATGCTGAACCGTCAGTGATTTCATCAGTAAGGACGCTCTTTTACTTTTGCTGTGAACCCTTGAAGACTAAACTAGATATTAGGTTATATTGGTTTAAAGACCTGTCATATAAAAAAAGCATGCTCCCTAATCGCTTGGCTGTAAACTACTCTTTGGGAAGCAGTGACAATAAATAAATTTCACAATAAGCTGAAATGTGATTTTAAAAAACTCAAGGTAATATTGGAACTCGGGCTTTGAGTCTGAAGGAACAAGATTATGAAGATATGGAATGCGATTTTATACCATGGATTTGGAAAACGTAAAAGTGTTTGAAGGTAGGGTACCCTAATGTACCAAGAAGCTCCACATGTTCTACAACAGATATACGTACTTAAAGAAGAAGTGATCACTTTCAGGACACCTGAAATTGTGATGATTCTGGGGAGCGGGTGAAATTGATAGTTAGATAGAAAATTTGAAGTAAACATGCAAGGAAATTATGAAAACTTCATTGGGTGCAGGAACGGAAAATATTGGCTAGCACAAGTTCGTGTATTTTATAAACATGACAATGTATATTACAAAACATGGAAATGGTAGAGACACAAGACGGTTACTCTGCACTAACTTAATGTGAGATTCGATGTTGCAGAACGCCATGATATAAAGGGAGTTCTGAAACCAGAGGACAAAATCATATAACAGGAAAGCGGTAGAAGTTGAACAGTAAACTGTATTGAAGTTTGAAATTGCATCGGGACCCCGTTGGCTTCATCCCAAAGTGTTGAGAAGGAGGATAGAGAGAGAAAGAGAGAGCGAAAGACAAAGAGAGAGAGAGAGAGAGAGAGAGAGAGAGAGAGAGAGAGAAGGAGAGGACGCATTGGATATTATGTTTCAAATTGTGATGTCTCTGGAAAGTTTACTTTTATGTCAGTATCAGGAAAACCGTAGCAATCTCTCTTTATTAAAAACAAATCACTGAAACCTTGAGAATGAGTGTTAAAATTGGGCCCAGTCAACATGAATTTGTGAAACGGAAACCACGGCTCAAAATATAAAGATGCTAAGGAAATTGCTTGCTGTGAAGATTAAGGGGAATGTAGATGTGATTTGCTTGTTCAAAAGGATTTTTCTAAGATGCCAGACAACGTTCATAAGTAACATTAGATTGCAATTGATTGGTGAAAACCTGCCAGCATTGATTAAGAATTTGTTATCATTGAAAACCAGAATAGGAATATTTGCTATATCTTCAGCAAATATTGTGACTGGTGGAGGACCACAATAAGAAGCTGCTGCTGTAATCTTTACTTTTAATATGTGCTGTCTTTATGTCTGTTCTCCACGTTCCAGATAATTTGTTTCCACCCTGATGGAGAAATTACATGCCTGTCCTTTGTATGGCTGAGGAGTAGGCTGATCATTGAATGTGAAGAGACATGAGGACACATGCAGCACAGAAAATCTGTGGCAATATTTGGACAGTGCAGGCATCTATCCTGAATGGAAACCAGCGGAATCAGTCACAGTGGGGCGAGGCCGCACCTGCTCTGTTTATGTGAAGGGAATCACTTGTTCAGCCCGCTTACTAACACACCAACGAGTCCACGCTGACGAGAGTCAACTCATGTGCCATGCATGTGGCAGGTCATTCCCCCTGTTAGCCGATGTGCTGACTCACCACAAATTCACAGTGGGGAGGCCGTTTCTTTGTCTGAAGTGGGAAGCGATCCTCTCAGTTATCCCACCTTAAGGCACATTAAATGCCTCACACTGATTAGAGACGATTCAAATACTTACACTGTGCGAAGAGCTTGAAAAGCAAATGTCATGTGCTGAGACACCAACACATTGACACTGCGGACTGGTCATTCCTCTACTCCGTGTGTGGGAATCAATTTATCCGTGCAAACGCCCTTTTGGAACGCCAACGAATACACAAGAGGTGAGACTTTGTTACCTTATCCCTCTGTGTGAAATGTTTCACACGGAGGCCTCTGCAGGGCAGGCGTCTGTGCTGTTGATCTTTACAAAACTCCGATAAAGTTACTGCTTCCTGAAACATTCCTCCTGCGTGCAAAGCGTGTTCATACAGGTTTGAAGCTAATACTATAGGCCTCTACCCAACAGTGCTGGATCACAGTTGTGCATCATTAATATAAACGATTTTTATTAGTATACAGAAGTCATTGTTAGCGGGTTCATGAGTGACACTGAAATTGCTGTCAAAGTAGACAGTGCAGAAGGTTATCTAAGAATAATCAGGATCAACAGTGCTCCAGAGCCAGTAGGCTAGTAGGTGGACAAAGCACGATCTTGCGTTGTGTCAAGGCAAACCAACCCGGGACTTGTACAGTTAACGTTAGTATCCTGGGTCGTGTTGCCAAACAGAGAGACTTCGAGATGCAGGTACACAGTTCTTTTTAAAATTTTGTCACAGGCAGACAGGGTGGTGAAGCATGCGTCAGGGACACTTGCCTTCGGTGTTCAGACCTCTGAGAGTAGGAGTTGGGATGTCATGCTGTGACTGTACAAGTGATTAGTGAGGCCACCATAAAAGTGTTGATCATCATCTGGAAAAATCCAACTGGTTCACATCTATTCTTTCTGGGAGGATTTATGACATTCTTACCTGGTCTCGCCGACGTGTGATTCGTGATTCACAGCAATATGGTTGAAACTAAGCCGACTTCAGGCAATTTACAGTGGGATTTGTATGCTGGTCCAAGCTGTGACTTCATCAGCACATGAATGAATAAATAAATAATACGGCTGCGAATACAACAGCTGCAGCAAATCGTACTGGCTTTCTAACACTGTTCAGGCCCTTGCAACTCTCTGTAACACGTTCGCAACCTTGGGCGGCACGGTAGCTCAGTGGTTAGCACTGCATCCTCATAGCACTAGAGACCTAGCTTCGATTCCAGCTTCGGTCTACTGTCTGTGTGGTGTTTGCA
Organism: Chiloscyllium punctatum; assembly: GCF_047496795.1. Taxonomy (NCBI): domain Eukaryota; kingdom Metazoa; phylum Chordata; class Chondrichthyes; order Orectolobiformes; family Hemiscylliidae; genus Chiloscyllium; species Chiloscyllium punctatum. The sequence goes on along the minus strand of NC_092757.1, from coordinate 18,674,279 downwards.
CGTTGTCGCTATGACTGCGTGGATTTCTTCCGGGTGCTCTGACTTCCTCCCACAATCTAAAGATGGTCTCGTGAGGTGAATTGGCCATGCTAAATTGACCGTCGTGTTCGGTGCATTAAGGACAGGGAAGTGTGTTTGGGTGGGTTACTCTTTGGCGAGATCTGTGTGGACTTGTTGGGCCGCAGGGCCTATTTCCACACTGTAGAGGATCTAAGCTAATCTCTTTCAACTCTTCCTGCTCCTGTCATTTCAACCAACCTTAACAATGTTTTCTCTACCTGCAGCGCAACTCTTAAGCAAAGCTGATCCTTCTGTCGTGCATGGAACATAGCTGGAAATGCCTTGTTGAGGTTTTGTATTGTTGCTAAATATTTTACACAGTTCTTTAAAGTGTTTTCCACTTCATTTGCAGCCAAACATTTCAGTCTGTTTACCATGTTGACGTTTTGTCAGTTCTGCTCCCAGGCTCATGTAATTGGTTTTGTTTATATTGTAGGCAGTGATTTATCGTTACTTCAAAACTTCATAATCTCTTTGAATTCGATGATACCCCTTAATCAGAATTTCCCAGAGGATCGCTCTTTATGACATTACTCATTCACTCAGCTTCATCACCCAACGGTCGATCTGAGACAGTTACGACCCTTGCCAGATGCACAATACCTGATTCAAAGAAACACTGACAAAAACATTTTCCGAACTCATATTTGAATGCCACTCTTGCCTGCAAGACTGTCCCAGATTAAACAAAGATAGAAGTTGCCCAAAATTATGGCAGTGTTTTTGTTGCAAATTCCAATGAATTCTTGTTTAATGCAGTGATGAGCAACGACATTCTGTTAGGCAGCCTAAAAACTGTAGTTCTGTTTGTGTTTTTGACACGTAGGAACCAAAATTTTCATTCAGACTAATTCAACGGCATAATCGGAGGTGAAATGATTTCTCTGTAATGTCTTTGGTCTCCATTACTCTCAGGGTTATCCATCGTGCTTTCCCATTTTGCCTGAATTACTGAAAGTTTGTGTACCGTTGAACGTTGATTTTTCACCTTTTGTTCACTGTATAACCACGTCTTTCTCGTGCTTAATTCTCATTTATCTCTTTGTCACATGTCTATCTACCGTTTGGCAGGTACCTACTCCATTCCAAAAGAACACCATAAATTACTTTTTCCCACATTTCCTTTCACAATTAGATTAGATTAGATTACTTACAGTGTGGAAACAGGCCCTTCGGCCCAACAAGTCCACACTGCCCCGCCGAAGCACAACCCATCCATACCCCTACATTTACCCCTTACCTAACACTATGGGCAATTTAGATTGGCCAATTCACCTGGCCTGCACATCTTTGGACTGTGGGAGGAAACCGGAGCACCTGGAGGAAACCCACGCAGACACGGGGAGAATTCTGTTGGATGACATGAAGTTTCAGTTAATTTCTGTCCCTTCTTGTTATTTTCTGCTTGTCCTCAGCCACATCACAATGTTGTTCTGATGCTTCACCTTTTTGTATTTGGACTTGAAAAGATTCTTTCTCATGAACCTTGTCTCTGCACCCCCTCTCTGAGTTTAAAGCCATGCCCTTCAATATGTTGCTGTGATTGTCAGGACACTACCTATGTTTACTTGCATAGGGATGAAACGTCTGAGAACAAGTCCAGATGATCAGGAAGCAAACTTACAACCTGAATCATAATTTGAGTTAGAAATCGTCTCAAAAATCGCATGGAACTGTCGTGCTGAAGGGATGCCCAAAGCATAAAGGTCCCAGGCTCAATCACCAACCTCTGGTGAGAGGATTGCTTTCAACTCTGCTGCACTGAGTATTCCTGAGAGAGCATAGGGGGTTCACCGTTATCAATCCAGTCCTCTTCGGTGTTAGTGAGCATCAGTACAACAAAGGTGAAAGACAGCTCTCCCAGGAGAGGGTGATAATGACTTCTGGGAGCTTTCTGTTCTCTATTCCCTATCCATTAATCAGTGTTACAATGTCACAGAGTCATATAGTAAGGAAACACATCTTTCGGTACACCTCATCTGCACTAGTGCCTTGAAAGCCTCAAACTCCAAGAATAGTTCCTACCTCTGTAACCTCCTCCTCACCAACAATCCCACTTTATATTTGAAAATAACTCGAAAGCCGATGACTCTCCCTACCTTTGCAAACTGCTCCAGATTGGATAGCAGGCCACGTCTCCCCAATCTCCTCCTCCAGTCACGACAATGATCCCTATTTCTGTCATCTTGCTCAATGCCGACATTCAACACTGTTTCGGTGAAATTCTCCAGTGTTTACTACCTCACCTTGCATGTGCTTTCCTACACCCCTGAAAGCACATGATATCACTACAAACCTCAATCCCAGTAACACACCTGCCTTCCATCATAAAGCACCGCACAGCCTCTGTAAGATCTAATATCACAACATAAATCCCTACCTGTACCAACTCCTCCATCCCTTCAGCCTTTCCTGCCTGCGTAACCTGCTCCAATCCCTACGACCATCCCTTTGTATCATGTTCTGAATCCACATTAACCCTACATGTAACTGCCACATTAACCAGTCTCTGCAATCTCCTCTATCGCTGGACCTACTGTTATCAATACAATGCTCCATAACTCTACCATCTCCATCAGGAATAACCTTCATAACTCTAAAGCTCCTGAAGCCAGGAAAACGGTCAATGCTCTTACTCATCCTCTTTATTGTTGGACTCCAACCCCAGTCCTCGCAGCCATCAATTTCTATAACCTACTTTAGTGTGAAGAACTGACCATTGTCTCCACCCTCTGTATTAGTAACTTCATTGAATCTAGAAAAAATATTACCACAAACTTAATTAAGGCAGTAAAGTCTTCCAGTTCCTCCCTAACTGTGCACCATCCTGTACCTTTTACACTCCTTATCACATCATTTCATCTCCACAACACTCATGATTCCAGTAAAGTAGTTCTATCTTTACAACCCAGTCCACCTCTCCGTACATCTTACATTTCATACACCCCTCCCTCTGCATGTAAATTCGTGGAGTCATTAGAAGCGTTTGTCTATTGCGTCCTCCAGAAATGACGAGAACATTTAATTCTATAAGCAGCACCAGCTGCTATAATGCCTTCATTTTGAGGACTATTCCAGTGAAACTTCGCTGGACCGTCTCCAATCCAAGAACATTTTCCCTCAAGGTAGGTGACCAAGCATGCTCACAACGTTCTCATTGTGGGCTGACTGGAGCCATCAATAGTATTGCGAGCCTTCACTATCTTTATTCTTTATCGCCTTTCAAATTATGCCAGCATTCAATTTGCCTTCTCTGTGAACTGCTGAACCGGTATGCCACCTATCTGAGATTTATACACAAGGACTCCCAAGGTAACTACGTGGCGTGGCTTTCTGCAATCCATATGATACCAAGATGTGGCAGTAATAATCAAGAAAGTGCTGGAATGTATGATAAACGATATGCCAAAATGATACCTGCACACAGACGAACCAATCTGATAAGTCCAGTTCATAGCACCATCAACTACAGGAGTAGAATTATGCCACTCAGGCAATCGAGTCCATTCCACCTTTCTTGTCGGGCTGAATTGTTTCTCAACACATATTCACATACACACTCTCTTCAACCCTTGATCCCCTTACTCATCAAGAACCTATCTGTCTCTGAGTTAAATAACGTGAATTACTTAGCCTCCACTGTGTTCTGAGATAATGAGTTCCATCGATTCATCAACCTTCGGCTGATTAAATTCCTCCACATCTCCATTCTAAAATGTCATCCCTTCACTCTGAACGTGTGTTCTTGGGCCTTAATCTCTCCTACTCGTGAAAAAGTCTTCCCACGTCCATTCCATTCAGACCCATCAGTGTTCTGAAAGACTGAATAAGATCCTGCCGCCTCCTAAACTTCATCGAGTACAGAGCCAGGGTGTTTAAACGTTCCTCGTATGACAAATATTTCATCACTGGAGTCGTTCTTGGAAATCTCTTTCTTGTACCCACTCACATCCTTTGTCCAGACTGTTAAGACATAGTGTGCACAGTAAGGTAGCAACACTCATTCCTTTCTGCCCGTTCTCCGTCTTATGACAATGCCAAGCATGTCATTAAGGATGCATGATTTCATTTCGCAAAGCCCATTTTCCTTCTTTGTATCTTTGTCTGATTGTAGACAGCATAATGGATAAAAGGGCGGATGGTTTTGTGGGATTTTCATAAACCTTTCAAAAAGATCCCACTGAATATGTGGATATGTAAACTTGGCACATGTGGAATTGGAGGGAATGAACTGATATGGATGGAGAAATTTAAAAAACAATCTAACTAGGAATAAATATATTGAGTGACGGAGCCATAATGATTCACAATGCTGACTTTATTGGATGGAGGAGGTGAAGAGTTTGATGGTGAACTGCCTTCCTAACCCACCACAATCCTTTGGGTGTAGGGGCAAACACAGTAATGTTGGATGGAGCGTGGCTTGGAGGAGATCTTTTAAATACTGGTATTTCTATACACCTGTCACGCCTGTGCTTTCAGCTTACAGTTGTTCCTGGTTTGTGAAGTTTTGTTGAAAGAGCCTTCCTAAGAGACCACAGCTTTGCTCGTCGATCTATTTTGAACGCAGTCATTCATTCATGATATGAGCTTTCCTAGCTGGATCCGTGTTTACTTTTCATTTTGAGTTGGCCTTGAGAAAATGGTGGTAAGCTGCCTTCTTGAACCACTGCACCTACCATTTGAACTGTTGTTATCTGTGTAACCGACACTCCTCAAGTCTGCAATTGGATGCGTCATCCTCCTCTAAATACAACTCACTTAGTTTTTCATAATATCTCACCTCCTTCAATCCCTTCTGTGCTGTTGATCACTCAAATTTCTTTACTCTTGTTTAAACGTCTGATCACCTATAACTTCTTCTTTTCTAAATTTTCAAGCTGTCAGTATCATTAACTCTCCATATCACTTTAACCATTACCACCCAGTTATGCTACCTTATGTCTCCATGAATTACAGCGGCGAGATAAGATAAATTAGCAATTTCAACCTGCTTATTAATCTCCCCTCTTCCAGCCTGTACAATTCCACTATTTTGATAATGTCTTCAAGCCCTCGACAATGCTCCCATTCTCTGTTCTCCTTATGTACTGCGTCTCTTTAACAGCTATGTTCCCCGCAGTTATTGCTAGTCTTCTTACTGTCTAATATAAACAGTCGGCAGAGTTGTAACTATCCTCAGTGTCAGTAGCTAATTGTTAAAGCCTTCACATCTCTATAAACAGCTCACGAAAAGTCCTTTAGTCTCTACAAAGTTCTGTCGTTTAAAAAGATGCCATCTTGTTATTCCCTTTAACTTCTTCAATACCTGCAACTCTCCCTGTCTCTTTCACTAAACTGCTTTAGGCACTGCACGTCTGCCGAGCTCTCAAGATATCAATCCACGCCCCTCACTTCGTTCAATCACAATAGCACTCTCCATCCTCTCAAATCTTACTCTTTTCCATTGTCTTCCAGGCACAACAGTTGACTTGTGAGGCAACAGTGCGAATACGCTGATATAAATCTCATATGATGCTTGAGACCCGTTAGTGCCTGGGGTTCCCAAAGACATAGAAGTTGACAGTGGGCAGCACAGCGCGCAGTGTTTTAATCAAGAGCAAAGATAGAGGCCTACTGGGACTTGGAGTTGGAGAAGCAGCAATGTGGGAAGCTTTAAATCCCTCCCAAAGCAGAAAAGGAGTGAACATGTGAGGGAACTACTTAGAACAGGAGCTTGAGGATAAATCAATTGTGTGAGTTATAGACAGAGTATAGTTGGTCGATATAATCAGTATTGATGATCGAGGTCGAGTCGTACCTAGGAGTCACAGAGACAGTGACACAGTGAGGGAGCAGAGTGGAGCGGGAGCATGAGGATTGCACTTATCTGGCAAAATCAGAGACCGTGAACCGATGAGCGAGTTGAGTGCAGTGGGAGCTGGATGATTACACGTACCTGAGAGTCACAGAGACGTTCACCCTATGAGGGAGCAGTGAGTATGTGAACTGGACGATTACTCGTATCTGGTAGTCAAAGATACGGTGCCCCTCTGAGGGAGCAGAATGGAATGCGACCTGGCGGTAACACGCACCTGGGAGTCAGAGGCACGGTGGTCCAGTGGGGGAGCAGAGTGGAGTGTGGGCTGGAGGAGTACACTTACCTCGGCGTCAAGAGAAGGTGACCTTATGTGGGAGCAGAGTGGAGCGGACACTCGAGAATTACACGTAAATGGGACTCACAGAGTCAAGTTGCTGCTACTGGGACTTGCCTGCTCTGAGTTTTCCAGACGTGCAGGAGACACTAAAGCAAACGTTGCACGTTATTTGGGAGATAACACTCCGTTATTTAGCTCATGTGTGAAAATTGCTAAAACTTAGCAATTTTATTTTTGAACTTCTGAAAGAACGTTTGAACTCAGAGTGATATGTGTAAGTCCAAGCCAATATAATGAAGTCATCACTGGAAACCACAGCTGGACTAGGGACTTAACCCTAATGTTATTGCCGCAATATTAACTTTAAACCAAGCATTTTAATAAGTAAGGCTTGGTACCTTGTGGATCATTTGTGATCCTGAGAGTTAAGTAGACAAATCAAACAGAGAGAGGATAACCCTGCAGGCACAACAGCATTGGAAGATAGAAGAGAATGAGCTCCCACACAAGTGAAGTGAAATAACTTAGAATATAGAAACAGCCTGATACCTCACTCACAATTCAGTTCTTCATTTTGGAAGCTGGTGAAGTTACTGGCTGCTCGGAGGAGTTCAGACAGACCCTTGTTTGTGGCAACGCAATTGGTCTAACTCTACAGGAGGTGATTGAGTAAAAAGGAGGAGCAATAGGCACTGGGGAATCATACATTGAAGAAGATGTAAGCATTTCTGTGACTGTCAATGTAATTCCAGAATGGTAGGGTCAAGAATGTCACTGTGTCTGCAGGACGTTTGTCTGGTGGGTAGTGAACAGTCAGAGATCAGGTCCATGTTGTTAGGAATGACATGGGTAGGAAGGGTGAAGAGATATGACAATCCGAAGTTAGTGGATCTGAAATGCATTAAACTCTGGAATACTGCCAGTGCCTTGTACAACTGAGAACAGAACTAGGAGTTTTAGGTAGATGAGATCGTGACTGGAATGATGATGCAGCAGGAAGGGCTTGAGATTGCTGGGAAATTGGGGCTGTTTTTGAGGAATGCAGCAACTATACAGGCCAGTTTGGTAACATGTGAGAGAGCTTTGACTGAATTCCTTGTGGGGTATTTGTGAAGGATTGAGAATAACGCGGTGTGTATATGGTATTCAATAAAGCATGGCGGAGGATACTACCAGGATTAACAAAATACTTGGAAATGCAGCTGGTACCCATTTCCAGCAAAAAGTTTCACAATGGAAGGTGGAATAAAAAAGCGGTCGAAATCTTCGTTACTCTACTTACCGAGAGCCTGCTGAAGAAATCCCAGGACTTTGCGTTAAATATACCTGAGTAAAACAAAATTCAGAAACGATATAAGGGAAGGGAAAGTGATAAAGACAATTTAGGAGACCAAGAGAAAGACAATGCATCCAAAGACAGAATAAATTTGCCTTTCATTACAGAAAGAAAATATATACAATTACACTTTGAGATATCTTCTGTCAGCCAGCAACTATTGTAAAGGATAGGGAGAATAAGTATGCAAGTACATTTGACAGTGATTGCAATATTACAGAGTAGTCATATTGAGAAACGGAAATTATCCAGATGTAGACAGGAATACTGGTCGGACAGTGCCCCAGGGCGAGGATTCCAGGATTGCATGGACGAGAGCTTACTGCAGGAGTATGCGTCCAGCCTAAGAGATCATCGAATGCTGGCAGTGGACTTTGCAAAGATTTGCGGGAAGTGGATCCAGTGTCAGTCAGGTAACGTTTTGGGCACGGAGATCATTTTATTGTAAACTTCAGATTAATGTTAGAAAATGGTATGCAATAACTGGAGTGAGAAAAATTAGATGACTGAGAGCGACCTTCAAAGCAGTAAGATTATATCTGGTTTGGCTTGAAAGGAACACCAAGTTTGTCAGAAAAAGAAAATATAAATAATGGGTTCCTTTCAAAGAGGAGCCGCTTGGTGTCCCATCGAGAAATGGTTCCTCAAATCGGCAAGGCAGGATAAACAAATCCAATGCACCCTGGATAACGGTTAAGAGCAATCCAATCCAAATGCATGCCAGAAGGAATGACGAAGGTTCAGAGGGGAGATGGTATCGCTTGTGGAGTTCTGAGAGTCAACTTTGAACATTCCAAGAAGCCGCTGTGGAAACCTTATACTGAGCACGTTAAAGTTGGAGTAAGGCCGCTGCAAAAATATGGAGTCGACTCATACCTTTCAAAAGTTCTCTGCGAGTAGTTAGGATGAACGTGGATGTGTTGTCAATGCATGTTCACTGGCAACATTCAGGAAGCGATTGAATGAATATTGATATAAAGATACTGCGTGAGGATGTGGGGGAAGAAGGAGATCATTGTTCAACAATGAGTTCAGTTGAAGAGCTGGTGTAACCTTGAACGGGCCAAGTGACACCCTTCAATGTCAAAAGACGTCTGTGTCGTTCAGTGAGATATCTTGGAAGTTCTCCAATCCAATAGTATACTTTCCTCTGAAACCACATCGATCCTGTACGATATATTGAGTACGTCACAAAGTTGTGTGGTGTCTCAGTGGTTCGCACTGCTGTCTTGCCACAGCAGAAATGCAACTTCGATTTCAGCCTCGGGCAGTTGGCTGTGTGGAGTTTTCACATGCTCCCACCGTCTGTGGATTTTCGCTGGGCGCTCTGGATTCCAGCCAGTGAGTTGCGAGTGAGGTGAGTTGGAAATGTTAATTTGCCCATCATTTTCAAGGGTATATGAATTTGTCAGTGGTAAATATAGGGTATGGGGTAATTCTTCGGATTGTCGCTGTGAACTTCTTGGAACAACTGGCCAGTTCCCACACTCTGGGGGATCTTTGATTCAATGCAAACTCCAGCAGCCAACGCGATGTTTCTTTAATTCTGTAAGCTGCACCAGTCATATCAGCCTTCTTTCTCTGGAATGTCCTCCAGCCACAACAATCCTCGCTCTCCATGAACCTGAGGGGCACCTGTATCCTTGGCGGGAGGTTTGCTAGTGCTCTTGGGGGGTTGGGTTAAACGAACTCTGTAGGGGCATGGGAACCTAGACTGTAGCTTTAGGGTGCAGGACCTGGAGTGTAGAGAGGTTAGGAACATGGCATCAATCTGAAAGGAGGGTGCCTGTAAACTGGGAAGTGGCTTGAAGTGTGTATACTTCAATGCAAGAAGTATACGAAATAAGGTAGGTGAACTTGCAGCGTGGGTTGGTACCTGGGATTTCGATGTTGTGGCTATTATGGAGACATGGGTAGAGCAGGGACAGGATTGGCTGTTGCAGGTTCCAGGGTTTAAATGTTTTAGTAGGGTCAGAAGTGGGGTTAAAAGAGGGGGAGGTGTGGCATTGCTTGTCAAAGATAGTATTTCAGGGGTGGAAAGGACGATGGATGAATACTCGCCATCTGAGGTAGTTTGGGCTGAGGTTAGGAATAGGAAAGGTGAGGTCACCCTGTTAGGAATCTTTTACAAGCCTCCTAATAGTCCTAGAAACGTAGAAGAAAGGATTGCGAGGATGATTCAGAAGAAGAGTGAAAGTAATATGGTGAATGTTATGGGGGACCTTAACTTTCCTGATATTGATTGCAAAAGCTATAGCTCAAGTTCATTAGATGGGTCGGTGTTTGTCCAATGTGTGCAGGAGAGTTTCCTGACAAAATATGTATATAGGCCAACAAGAGGTGACGCCATACTGGATTTGGTACTGGGAAACGAACCAGGCCAGGTGTTAGAATTAGAGTTAGGGGAGCACTTTGGGTACAGTGACCACAATTCGGTGACTTTTACTTTAGTGATGGAGAGAGATAAGTGTGCACTGCAGGGTAAGAGTTATAGCTGGGGGCAGGGAAATTATGATGCGGTGAGACATGACTTAGGATGCGTGGCTTGGAAAAGTAGGCTTCAAGGCAAGGGCGTAATTGATATGTGGAGCTTGTTCAAGGAGCATCTATTGAGTGTCCTTGATAAGTATGTACCTGTCAGCCAGGGAGGAAAGTGTCGTGTGGGGGAGCCGTGGTTTAATAAGGAATTGGTATCCCTTGTTAAATGGAAGAGGGCGGCCTATGTAAAGATGAGGCGTGAAGGTTCAATTGGGTCAATTGAGAGTTATAAGTTGGCCAGGAAGGAGCTGAAGAGAGAGCTAAGAGCAGCAAGGAGGGGACATGAAAGGTCCTAAGTTGCTAGGATTATGGAAAATCCGAAGGCCTTCTATAGGTATGTCAGGAATAAAAGAATGACTAGGGTAGGAATAGTTTCAGTCAAGGACAGTCGTGGGAAGTTACGTGTGGAGGCTGAAGAGATTGCGGAGACACTAAATGAATACTTTTCGTCAGTATTCACTCAGGAACATGACATTGTTGCCAATGTGAATACTAAGTCACAATTAAGTAGAATGGATGGCTTTGAGGTATGTAGGGAAGAGTTATTGGAAATTCTGGAAAGGATGAAAATAGATAAGTCATCGGGGCCTGATGGCAGTTATCCTAGGATTCTCTGGGAAGCAAGGGTGGAGATTGCAGAGCAATTGGCCTTGATTTTTAGGTACTCGTTGTCTACAGGAATAGAGCCCGAAGACTGGACGCTAGCAAATGTGGTTCCCTTGTTGAAGAAGGGGAGTAGGGATAAATCTCGTAACGATAGGCCGGTGAGTCTCACTTCTGTTGTGGGCAAAGTATGAGAGAGAATTGTAAGCGATAGGATTTAATAACATCTGGATAGGAATAATGTGATCAAGGATAGTCAGCATGGTTTTGTGAAGGGCAGTTCGTGCCTCACAAACGTTATTGAATTCTTTGAGAAGGTGAGTAAGGTGGTGACGAGGGAAAAGCGGTAGATGTGGTGCATATGGATTTTAGTAACGCGTTTGATAAGGTTCCCCATGGTAGGCTACTGAAGAAAATACGGAGGTATGGCATTGAGGGTGAGTTGGAGCTCTGGATTAGGAATTGGCTGGCTGGAAGAAGACAGAGGGTAGTAGTTGATGGTATAGGTTCATCTTGGATTGCCGTTACTAGCGGTGTTCCGCAAGGATCTGTTTTGGGACCATTGCTGTTTGTAATTTTTATAAATGACCTGGAGGACGGAACAGAAGGTTGGGTGAGCAAGTTTGCGGATGAAACAAAAGTCGGAGGAGTTGTTGACAGTGAGAAGGATGTAAAAACAATGACTGCAGATGCTGAAAATCAAATACTGGATTAGTGGTGCTGGAAGAGCACAACAGCTCAGGCAGCATCCAACGAGCAGTGAAATCAACGTTTCGGGCAAAAGCCCTTCATCAGGAATAAAGGCAGTGAGCCTGAAGCATGGAGAGATAAGCTAGAGGAGGGTGGGGGTGGGGAGAGAGTAGCATAGAGTACAATGGGTGAGTGGGGGAGGAGATGAGGGTGATAGGTCAAGGAGGAGAGGGTGGAGTGGATAGGTGGAAAAGAAGATAGGCAGGTCGGACAAGTCAAGCAGGCAGTAACTGAGCTGGAAGTTTGAAACTAGGATGAGGTGGGGGAAGGGGAAATGAGGAAGCTGTTGAAGTCCACATTGATGCCCTGGGGTTGAAGTGTTCCGAGGCGGAAGATGAGGCGTTCTTCCTCCAGGCGTCTGGTGGTGAGGGAACGGCGGTGAAGGAGGCCCAGGACCTCCATGTCCTCGGCAGAGTGGGAGGGGGAGTTGAAATGTTGGGCCACGGGGCGGTTTGGTTGATTGGTACGGGTGTCTCGGAGATGTTCCCTAAAGCGCTCTGCTAGGAGGCGCTCAGTCTCCCCAATGTAGAGGAGACCGCATCGGGAGCAACGGATACAATAAATGATATTGGTGGATGTGCAGGTGAAACTTTGATGGATGTGGAAGGCTCCTTTAGGGCCTTGGATAGAGGTGAGGGAGGAGGTGTGGGCACAGGTTTTACAGTTCCTGCGGTGGCAGGGGAAAATGCCAGAATGGGAGGGTGGGTCGTAGGGGGGTGTGGACCTGACCAGGTAGTCACGGAGGGAACGGTCTTTGTGGAAGGCGGAAAGGGGTGGGGAGGGAAATATATCCCTGGTGGTGGGGTCTTTTTGGAGGTGGCGGAAATGTCGGTGGATGATTTGGTTGATGCGAAGGTTTGTAGGGTGGAAGGTGAGCACCAGGGGCGTTCTGTCCTTGTTACGGTTGGAGGGGTGGGGTCTGAGGGCGGAGGTGCGGGATGTGGACGAGATGCATTGGAGGGCATCTTTAACCACGTGGGAAGGGAAATTGCGGTCTCTAAAGAAGGAGGCCATCTGGTGTGTCCTATGGTGGAACTGGTCCTCCTGGGCGCAGATACGGCGGAGGCAGAGAAATTGGGAATACGGGATGACATTTTTGCAAGAGATAGGGTGGGAAGAGGTGTAATCCAGTGTGTGTCAGGTTACAGTGGGATATAGATTAGCTGCAGTGCTGGGCAGCATGGTGGGGAATGGAGTTCAATGTGGGTAAGTGTAAGGTGATTCAATTTGGTATGAGTAACAAGAAGATGGGGTACTAGGCTAATGGTCGGATACTTGGTAGTGTGGATGAGCAGAGGGATCTTGGTGTCCATTTACACAGATCTTTGAAAGTTGCCACCCAGGTAAATAGTGCGGTGAAGAAGGCATATGATGTACTGGCTTTTATTGGTAGAGGAATTGAGTTCCGGACTCCTGAGGTCATGTTGCGGTTGTATAAGACTCTGGTGCGGCCGCATCTGGAGTATTGTGTGCATTTTTGGTCGCCATACTATAGGAACGATGTGGAGGCACTGGAACAGGTGCAGAGGAGGTTTACTAGGATGTTGCCTGTTATGGTAGGAAGATATTATGAGGAAAGGCTGAGGCACTTGGGGTTGTCTTCATTGGAGAAAAGAATGTTTAGGGGTGACTTGACAGAGGTGTACAAAATGATTAGTGGATTAGATCGGGTTGACCGTGAGAACCTTCTTCCACGTATGGAGTCAGCTATTACGAGGGGGCATAGCTTTAAATTAAGAGGTGGTAGGTATAGGACAGATGTTAGGGGTAGCTTCTTTACTCAGCGAGCCATGAGTTCATGGAATGCCCTGCCAGTAGCAGTGGTGGACTCTACCTCTTTATGGGCATTTAAGCGGGCTAGTGTAGGTTAGGTGGGCTTGGATCAGCGCAATATCGAGGGCCAAAGGGCCTGTACTGCGCTGTATTCTTTTATATTCTATGTTCTATGTTCCATATAATATTCCTCAAGTCCTTACAACTCTCCCTTTCTCTAAAACTATTCTATCCATATCTAACATCACTAATTACCTCCAATCCTCAAAAGCCTCACTATCTCCATGACATCCTTTGGCCAGTAAAGTGTTCACTATGTCTGAAATGTTCTCCAGCACCGACATCAGTCTCCTTTCTTCCTTCCAGTCCTTGAAAATTTCCCCGTTGTTTAACCCATACCAATGCCTAACCAGCTCTCATCTCTACAGCGCTCCCGATTCTCTAACCACCTTCTGTTGCTACATAGCTCCCATTCTTTGCAACCTCCCGATTCTAAGTTCATTCAGATCTGTGGAAACATTTTGAGTCTTATTTCTTAGTCATCTTCACCAGATGGTAAAATTGAAATAACTCCACAGAGGCCATGATATCGTCACCAAATCACGTTCGTTCTCTCCACGCATGGTAAATACCACTGACTTACGCAAGCCCAGAAGGGGTTCCTGTCGTGAACACAGCCCCTGACACTTCTGTTAACTTCTGTCAGCCAGTATTCCCTAAGTGGGCCAGGTTAATAATCCCAATCAACGAGCACATGTTCATAATTTTACTTGACTGACCACATTCCAAACGCTGCAAACTACTTCCACATAGATCTAAAATTAATTAAACCTACAAATCTCCCAGCCTCTGAAGGCATTTCCAGCTGCCAAATCCCTCTCTCTGTAATAGTCTCCAAGAAAAGTCCCATATCTTTCACTAGAACCTCCTCTGGTCAATCTTCTGCAGGACCAAACACTTTTAATGTTTTCTACAAGTTCACGATTTTACTCTCGTCCACCCATAACGTGTTTAACTGCATTTAAAAATACAACCCGCCATATGTTTATGTGGAATTCTACACAAGAAGGAAGGTGTTTTTGAAACAGGGCTTAGAGAACTTTAGGGCAGTATGAATGTTTGTGGAACAAGTGGGTTAACATCGGTGAGAATAGTAATGAAACATGAGTTTTTTTTCAGATACAGGCAGTTTTTCAGAACAGAGGGAAGAGTTGGGAAGATGGCTAGCGTAATGTTGTCCCCAGTCTCAGTGACATCTTCAGTGCTTTGTAGCCTCCTTTGCAATACTGCTCTACTGTCTCTTCCGGAATTTATGTGGTTCCGTATCTGTTGCTTTTAGTTGCTGGTTCTGTTTGTTCATTTTAGTGGCCCGTATATTAGATCTTGGTCCATGTGTTTGTTGATGGAGTTCATGGATGCCTGTCATGTTTCGCGGAATTCTCTACCTGTCCTCTGTTTAGCTTATTCTACGGTCGTTGTGTTGACCAAATTGAATTTCTGGTCACTGTCATCTGTGGGTTTGGTTCTAGGGAGAGCTGTTTGTGGAGTTTAGTGGCTCGTTGGTGATCGTGGATGGGGATTCTAAGTTGTCTCCCTGTTTTCAGTCTGCCTTACAGGAAAAAAAAGCACATTTCGGAACTAACAGCCGGATTTCTCAGACCACTGGGACTCATGACAGACCATAAACCGAAAGCACGCTCAGACAATAACTCACCAGAACATATGACCCGATATCCAGTGAGGATTGGATGATGGTGGTCAGGATCAGTCAGGTGATTTTTGACCACTTCTTTCACAGTCTGGAATATTGTGTTGACCACTTTTAAAGGTGTGAATCTCCTTTATAATTCTCCTCTCCAGGAATGTATGAATCCCAATATTTCTTACTAAGACGTATGGAACACCTCCCTGCTTTCGTACAGACAGACAAGGACCAATACAATGTTATAATTTGGTCAAGTCTCATTTAAGTCGAGTCTCATTGAGGTTTCTCTCCACAGAATTAAGTGAATTTTCTCATAACACCACCCCAATCTGCCTCATTAAGTCCCTTCCCTGTCCGCGTCTTCTATCTCTCATCTGACATAAGGCCGATGATTTTTTTCCATTCTTCATAACAACTGTACACAGCTTGGATCTGCCAAAATGAAATGTCTTCCCTGTTGCAGCTGCCATCTGTTAAAAAAAGTAATTAAACTCTCGGATTGTGAAGTCGAGTCTGTCCTGGTCGTGGCAGAAGAGATAACACAATTGCTCCACTTTCAGGTTCTGGAGGATTTATAGAGCTGAAGAAGGAATTTATCTTCCTCCAAGGCTGGCACTGAAGCCACGACACCAGACCTACCAGGCATAAAAATTGTAGTTGAGGGGCTTCTGACGCACTCCTATTTTGAAAAGTTAATGGAGTTGCTGCGGATGGTTCGCTGGAGATTGCATTGTGAGCTTCCTCGTACATTGAGGGATTCTTGAGGATTCGGTGATGCCACACCAGACGAAGCATTCGGACTGAAGCTACAGCATCTGGGTCTGCAACATGAACAGCATATGGAGCAGAGGCTGCAGAAAGGGAAAGTTCTGAAACCACAGAGCATTTGTGGGTGCGGGCTCGGTCTGTGGAGATGGGTTCTACATGATTCACGCAGGGCCTTACAAGAACCACTTCCAAAAACACACTTAACACAAGAGCAGAGTGTGAGGGGACCCTTACTGAACCAGCCGCTGGGCAAGGAGCGGTGTGACGTCCTTCAACACGACTGCAGCTTAATACAAGAGACAGAACGGTGTTGCCAATGAATATTATGATCAGTTTTATTCAACATCTATGATCTGCTACTTCCCAGCCAGGAGTGGGATAGATTTCCATCATCTCCCAGTATGTCGACTTCAATGTCACTAATTGGTCAGTGATAGGTGATGGGCAGTGATGAGCAAGGCAGTGAGGGCAGGGAGAAGAGAGTCTTGTGAACTGGAGGGGGGATAGCGGAAAACAGTGAATGTGATAGTTTGGGAGGGTACAAGACCGGGATAGAGGGAGTGATTGGGCTCGTGAAAAAACAAGATTGGAGGAAGGGGGAGGGCAAGACAGGGCAATAGGGAGCAGGTGAGACCAGGACTGGGGGAATGCGCAAACGGGTGAGACTGAAAGTGAGGAAGGGTAGGGGCAAGCAAGACCAAAAGTGTGTGCGGGAGGGAAGGGAGGAATGTGACCAGAAGCGAAGGAGGGAGCAGGGTAGTGAGGGACACCAGAATGTCGGGAGGGAGACAGCGCACGAGACAGTGATGGTGAGAGGAAGAGAGGAAGCAAAACTGGGATTGAGTGAGGCAGTGAGCGACATAAGATGAGAAGGATGAAGGGACTGAGACGTGAAAGAAGCAAGGGAAGCCTAGAGTGGCCGAGCAAGTCCGGTAATGAAGGTGTGTCCAAGCAAGATCAGGACTGCGGGAGGGAGGAAGGGAGTGATCGAGACTTTGTGGGAGGAACTGAAACCGGGATTGGGAAATAAAGGGAACAAGAAAAACTGAATAGGAGCGAGCGAGACCAAAATGAAAGAGAAGAGGACGGAGCAAGATCGCAGTTGTGGGAGGGACAGAGCCAGTGACACCGGGTTAGCTGCAGGACGGGTATGACACGACGATCGTTAAAGGCGGGGAGTGAGCAAAACCAGGATGAAGGGAGCGAGTGAGACCGGGATGGAGTGAAGTGAGGAAGCAAGCGGGACCGGAAGAGATAGAGTGATGGAAAGAAGGAGTGGAATTGGAAATGAAGGAGTGGGGGAGCCAGACTGGGTGGGAAGGGAGGATGGATGGAGGGAGCAAGTGAGACTGGGAGGAAGGAAGGAAGTGAGTGATGGATGCAGATAGAGAGCAAGACCCGGATCAGAGCGAGTAAAGGAAGGATGGAGGAGGAAGAGAACAACACGGGGTCGGAGAGAAGGACAGTTAGAGCGTGGAGGAAGGAAGCGAGTGTGAGCAGGACACAGGCAGGGAGAGAGACTGGATTGGAGAGAGGGCAGAAGCGAAAATAGTTGGGACTGAGACTAGGAGGGAGTGAGAACATGACGGAGTGAGCGAGACCGAGAAGGAGGGAAGGAGACTGGGTTGGAGGAAATGAGCACGACCGGGAGACAGCAAATGAGAGCGGAAGACAGAGATGGAGACCAGCAGGATTGGAGATAGAAAACAAAGGCAAAACGAGAAGGGAGTGAGGGAAAGAGTGAGACCGGGAGGCAGGTATAGAGTGAGGGTGAGATCTCAAGGGAGGGGAGGGGAGCGTGACCACGATGGAAGATGGAAGTGTGTGAAACCAGTATGGATGAAGTCAGTGAACGAAATTGCGGGAGTAGAGGCAGTGGGATGGCTGAGGCATAAGGGTGCAGTTGGGCGTGACCAAGACAGAGGGAGATAGGATGTGAGCAACACCGAGAGAGAGAAATCGAGAAAGATCTAATTGAAAGAGGGAGTGAGTGAAACGAGGCAACAGGGAAGGTGGGAAAGCGTGAGACGGGAAGGGAGGGAGGGATCGTGTGAAGAAGGGAGCGAGGGAGACCACGATGGGTGGCGGAGTGTGAGATAGACTGAGAAGGAGGGAGCTGGGTTGCGAGCAAAACCGAGAGAGCAGAAGGGAGGAAAATCAGGATTGTCAGGAGTGAGTGAGACCGGGCTGCAGGGAGGTAGTGAGACTGGCAGTGGTTGTCAGGACAACGCAGGCAAAGAGAGAGAATGGGTGATCTGGAAGGAGGAAGCAATTAAGCAAGAGAGATCAAGAGGGGTGGAGGGAGCGAGCAAAAGCGACCTAGTGGAAAGGAATGAGGTAGCAAGTGACAACGAGAGGGAGAGATGAAGTAGGGGGACAGGGAGGGAAAGATGTAAAAAGCAACTGGAATGGTTGGATGGCGTGAGCGAGAGAGAGCGAGAGGGTGCTTGGAAGGGAGCAATTGAGACAGGTTATAAGGTCGGGTGAGAGTCAGCGAGAACATGACAGAGGACGGGAGTGAGTAAGTGATGCCAAGATTGAGGAACGGAAGGGGTGCATGAGACCTGGAAGGAGCGAGAGATGCCTGGATTGTCGAGGCAGGGAGGCAGCAAGTCAGGATCAAGGGACCGAGTCAGCGAAGTTAAGGGGGGAGTCAACGAGACTGGGGTGAGGAAGCATGACCGGGATTGAGCGAGTGAGAGAGACCATGTGGAATGGAGGGAGTGAGCATGACTGGGACAGAATGTGTGCGAGATGGGGATCAACAGGTAGGGATTGAGGGAGCGAGTGAGACAGTGATAGAGGGAGGGAGGGTGTGAACAAGTTTGGGATCAATGGAGCAAATGGGTGAGCGAAACGGGGAAAGATTTTGCAGGAGGAAGTACACTGCGAGGGATGGAGCAAATATGACCGCGGGGAAGGTAGAGAGTAAGCCTGTGATCGAGAGTGGTAGTAAATCAGGGGTCAAGAGATGGAGCAAATAAAACTGGGATTGAAAGAGGGATAAAACGAAAGAGAATTAGATCGCTGGAGGGAGCAGGCGAGTGAGACCACGAATGCAAGACAGAGGGAGCAGGTGAGACCCAATGGGATGGATGGACCGAGCGGAACCGGGATAGTGGGAGGCAATCATTGAGACTGAAGGGAGAAAAAGGGAGTGCTCGAGACCGGGATAAAGGGTTCGAGCGCATGTGACTGGGATCAAGAGTGAAATGGAGCAAGTGATCGAGACTGGAATGGAGGGATAGAGGAGGACGTGAATGGTGGGAAGTGGGGTCAGCATCAATGGAGTGAGAGTGCGAGCACGTCCGAGAAAGTGGAGGTAACGAGCAAGCGTGAACAATATGAAGGGAGTGAATGAGACCAGCAGGGATTAAAAAGGGGCGAGCAAGTCTGATAGGAAGGAAGGGAGTGAGCAAGCCCATGATCGAGTGAGGGACGCAGCAAATAGGACTAGTATTGAGGGTGGGAAGGGGGAGCAAAGGAGGGACGAGTGAGTGAGACTAAGTTGGAGGGAGCACATAAGACCAGAGTCGAGAGAGGGAGGGAACTAACGCGACTATGAGGGAGGGAGTGAGCGTGAAAGTGCGGGAGGGTGCGATTGACACCAGTAGGGTGCTTAGCAGGGAACGATGCCTGAATCAAGGGAGGAGCGAGTGACACAAAAGGGAGACGGGAGGTGTGCAAGACTGACAGGGTGGCTGGGAATGAGGCCATGATAGAGCGAGGGAGAGAGTGAATTTCAGGCAGCGAGTTAGACCAGAAGAGAGGAAAGCATGATAGAGACCAGGATGGAAGGAAGGTGGGAACAAGACCGGGATCAAAGGAGGGAGAGAGCGAATGAGAACAGTGAATGGGACAATGATGGAGGGGGGAGGGCAGCGAAAATGACTGTATTCATGGCAGCGAAGAAGCAAGTGAGTCGGGAAGTCATGGACAGAACGTGCAAGATTGGGATGGGGGACGGAATAGATCGATTAATACTGGCATTGACGGAGAACTGAAGTGATAGAGAATGATATTGAAAGAGAGTTGGAGGTATCAAGCGAAGGTAGGCAGGGATTGAGCGGCAATGGTTGGGAATGCAGAAGGGAGCAAGCGATATTGACCTTGAGCAATACAGGGAGGGAACGAGAGTGAACGCAAGGCAGGGAGGGAGACAGCGAGCAAGACTGAGAACAATGAAGGGAGTGAGTGAGTGAGAACAGGACGGATCGAGGGAGGTATAGGTCAACCGAGTTCAGGATGAAGGAATAGAGCGAGCCCATGATCAAGGGAGAGAGGGAAGAAGAACAAAATCTCGGGATGGAGGGAGCGAACAAGATTGGGCTCGACCGCAGGAGTGAGCAAGTCCAGGCTCAGGGGAGCGAACAAGACCGGGTGGGAGTGACAGTGAACGGATCTATGTCGTCAGCGAGACCATGTGGGAGAGAAGGCACGAAGCTGACCTTGAGGGAGGGAGCGAGCAAGCGTGAATAAGGGGCAGGGATAGAGTAAACACGTGAGACTAGTATGGATGGAGGAAGGGAGAAAACGAGACCAGGATTGATGGAACAAGGCAAAGATCGCGATCGGGAGACAGTGTGAAAGTGTGACCGGGACGTAGGCAACGACTGAGCCAATGTTTGCTGGAGTAAGGGTGCGAGTGGTCGGGACACAGAAGGAGGGAGAAAGGAGAGTGGAAGGGATGGAGGCAAGAACCAAGGGAGACCAGGATCAATTGAATGAGGGAGCAAGCATGACCGCTGTGGAGTAAGCAAAGGAGCGAGAGAGACCGGCAGGGAGGGAGTCAGGAAGCAATCGGACTGGGAGGATGGGAACAGGTGAGACATTGAACAAGAGAGGAAGGAATCAAACTAGACCAGGGTCGAGGGAGGGTGAGAGTAAATGAGATTGGGATCGAAGGAGGGAATAAACCACAACAATAAGGGAGGGTGGGAGCAAAAGATACTTGGAGGGAGAAAGTGAGTGAAACTAGGAGGCAGGGTGCAAAGGAGCGAGGGAGTGAGTAAGGAAGTTGGGAAGGAGCATGCAATCGACACCAAAAGGAAGATAGGGAGGAAGCAAGCCTAGGATTAAGAGAAGGAGGGAGCGAGTGAGACGAGGATAGAATGAGGGAGAAAGCAAGACTGGGAGGGAGCTGAAAATGTGTTGCTGGAAAAGCGCAGCAGGTCAGGCAGCATCCAAGGAACAGGGAAATCGATGCTTCGGGCGTAAGCCTTTCTTCAGGAAGGCTTATGCCCAAAACGTCGATTCTCCTGCTTCTTGGATGCTGCCTGACTTGCTGCGCTTTTCTGGCAACACATTTTCAGCTCTGATCTCCAGCATCTGCAGTCCTCACTTCCTCCTCGAAGACTAGGAGGGAGTCAAACAAGGCCACGATGAAGGAATGAAGGGAGTGAAGGAGACCGAGATGATGGAAGGGATGAAGAGAGAGAGACTAGAAATGAGGGAGAAAGTATGAGAGATTAAGATGGAAGTGGCATCAACAAGACTGGGATCAATTGAGGGAGAAATCGAATGAAACCAGCATTGAGGGAGGGACATGGCGAACGAGAATGGCATTGATATAAAGATGGAGGTAGCGAGTTAGCGAGACAATTAGAGAGCGATGCATCGATCAAGACTGTTCACGAGGCATGGAGGAAGGGAGTGAACGCAACCTGGAGGCAGGGAGCAAGCAAGCAAGACTGGTATCATTGAAGGGAGTGAGCGTGTGAGACCAGGATGGAGCGAAGGATGGTGCAAAAGATATCGGGAGGAAGAGAGTGAGCGAGTGAGCCCGGAAAGGTGGCACAGAGGTAGCGAGTGATACCAAGGACAGAGTAGGGCAGGGTGCCTGCCAATGAAGAGAGAAACGGAGCTGTGGACCGAAGTGGGGAGGGAAAAAAAATGCAGGTGCTAAGACACGAGTGTAAACCGTTCTGCGAATTGAAACTACAACCTCACAAGGTTCACCTCACCTTTTAATCCCTTAAAGTATGAGTGACAGACAACGTGCAAGTTTCAGAATTTAAAGAAAGAAATGAACTCATTCTTTAACAGTAAATGTGACCAAGAATCAACGACTATTTACAACTCAAATCCTCGTCTCTCTTCAAGGTTTGTTATCTCCCTCCAAATCTATGACAATACACTGTTGCAATACAAACCCGTATTAAAATTGCACCAACTAAGTCATCAGAATTCAGTAAGATTGAATTTCGGGATGGAAGGTTTTAGGAACATGTCACAAGAAAAGAGTTGTCGATGGGGCAATGGTAATTATACACGATTAGACAAGACATAGAATACACACAATGGGGTAGCAAAAGGCAGGGGATGGGGACAATGGAAATGTGGAGCTGAGCTAAGGAACAGGTTTTGCATGTCTATGACAGGTATCTTCCTGTCAGGCAGGGAGGAAGTGATAAGGTAAGGGAACAGTGGTTTACTACCGAAATTGAATCTTTTGATGCAATTAGAAGAAAGAGGCTTATGTGATGATAAGACGAGGTGGTTCACATGAGGGAATAGAGAGTTACAGATTAGCTCGGACGGATTTAGTTGAGAAGAGCAAACTGAGGAAATGAGCAGTCTTTAACAGTTAGAGTAAAGGATAACCTGAAAGCTTTCTGTTGGTATCTGAGGAATAAAAAAAAGATGACGAGCGTAGCAATATGGGCAGTCAAGGGCAGAAGTGGCAAGTTGGGCGTGGAACTCTGTGAAGAGCAGAGCGGTGTTAAACGAATATTTCTCATCGGATTTCACTAAGGAAAAAGGAGAATATTGTTGAGGAGAAGAATGAGTTACGAAATATCAGACTAGAAATTATCAAGATTAGTAAGGAAGAGGTGACATCAATTCGAGAAAGAGTGAAAGTAGACAAGTCCCCTGTGCCCGATGGGATTTATCTGACGACTCTCGAGGAAGCTAGTGAGGAGATGGCGGAGCATTTGGGCTTTGTTCTTTGAGTTGTCATTTCTACATGTTTAGTACCAGAGTACTGGAGGATTGCAAATGTTGTGCCCTTGTTCAAGAAGGGCAGTAAAGATGTCCCATTTAAATATAGTCCAGCGAGCGTTATGCCTGTTTTCGAAAACGTTTTGGAAAGGATGATAAGAGATAGGATTTATAATCATCTAGTAAGCAACGATTTGATTGCAGACAGTCACCATGATTTCGTCAAGGGCAAGTCATGGTTCATAAACCTCATTGAGTATTTTGAGAAGGTGACCAAGCATGTGAATGTGGGTGATGCAGTTGACGTGATGCTCGTGGACTTCAGTCATGCCTTTGATAAGTTTCCATGTGGTAGGCAATTGGTGAAAATACATGGGATTGAGGATGATTCACCATCTTGGATTAGGAACTAGTTTTCTGTAAGGTAGCAGCCAATGTTGGATTACGGAAATTATTCAGACTGGAGTCCGGTTACTAGAGGTGTGCCACAAGGTTCTGTTTTTTTTACCACTGTGGTTTGTAATTTTTATATATGACTTAGATTCGTAGAACGATTCGTAATGTTGGAGATGACAGTGAAGTCGATGTAATCGTGAACAGTGTGGAGGAACGTTGCAGGTTGCAGACGGAATTGGATAAACTGTCAATCTGGGCTGAGAGGTAGCAACTGGACTTCAATGCAGCTAAACCTGAGATGGTGCACTTTGGGCAAAATGACAGGGTAGCAGAATACTGGAAAGATGCTTGGTCATGTCAATATGCAGAGGGATGCTGGAGCCATTGTACATAGATCGCTGAAAGTTGCCACCCATGTTGATCGTGCTGTTAAGAAGGCATACGGTCTATTAAGTTTCATTGACAGAGGGATTTCGTTCTGGAGCCGTAATGTCATGCGACACAAAACGGTAGTGCAACCGCACTTGGAATTTTGTGTACAGTTCTGGTCGCCCAATTACAAGGAGGATGTGGAAATTTACCAGGATGTTGCCTGGTCTGGAGCAAAGGACTCATGAGGAAAGGCTGAGAGATTTGGGTCTGTTCTCATTGAAAAGAAGAAGACTGAGAGGGGATTTGATAGAGACATACAAGATGATCACAGGGATAGACAGGGAAGACAATGAAAGTCTTTCTCTTCCGATGATGATGTCAGCTTGTACGAGGGGTCATAACTACAAATTGCCGATAGGTTTGAGACACATGCCAGAGGTAGGTTCGTTTTTAGAGTGTGGTAAGTGCGTAGAATGCCCTACCTGCCAATGTAGTTAACTTAAGCACATTAGGCAGATTTAAACAATTCTTGGATAAGCATACGGCTGGTGATGGGATCGTGTAGTGGGATGAGCTTATATTAATTCACGCGTTGGCGCAACATCAAGAGCCGAAGGGCCTGTTCTGCGCGGTATTGCTCCGTTTTCTGTGACCTAAAGCCATTCAATGGCTGTCATCTCCCGTGCCATTATTTCTCTTGATATAACTCTCCCTTGCTCAGCTTTCCTCTTTTGCTGCAAAGGTGTTTCATATGAAAGGGGTACCTTTGATAGAGTGTGTTTTGAATAGCAGTCTCATGATAAGTGGCAGTTATTTTCACTCTGGCGAACTATGACGACATGGGGTAAAACACTGCCAATTTAAACGAGCTACCCAGACACATGCATCTCGCTCCGAAATTGTGTTAACTTTCAAGTGGCAAAAAGAAACTATCCCTGACACTATATAAAAAAGAAAAATGAATATATTCTCTAGGTCCAA
Source organism: Chiloscyllium punctatum (assembly GCF_047496795.1). NCBI lineage: Eukaryota > Metazoa > Chordata > Chondrichthyes > Orectolobiformes > Hemiscylliidae > Chiloscyllium > Chiloscyllium punctatum. The sequence continues at coordinate 18,649,918 of NC_092757.1, read as the reverse complement.
AAGATAACTTTAAACAACAAAATTATACGGTTCCCTTCTCTTGAAAGTACAGTTTCCTGTCACACTACAATACTGGTTCGATCAGTTCTCTATTTAATTGATGGCATATCACTTTCAAACCTAATTTATCATCTTTGGATTTCGAAGTTTCTCTGTAGGTTTCTATAGGCTATTCATTGAGTTATTTTGCTGGTTGTTATGTTGGTGCTTGGCAGCACTATATTCTTCTCCCACGAACTGTTTGAACGGGCGGTTTCATGTCTCAAAACATTGGAGCATTTCATTGGTTTGATGTTATCCAAAACACTAAGTTTCAAATTAGATTGGATTTTGGTATGCATGCAAAATTTAAACAAACTGCTCAAATTTGAATTTGTTTTATACTATGGTATCGCAGCTCCAGATATTTGTGTCAATCAAAAGTTACTTTCTTAAACGTCTTTCAGCACACTCTGTGCCTCTGTCTTTCTGTTCAAGCTTGGAATTTCCATTAAAGAGGCAGTGGTGATTTGGAAGTGCCTGTATTGGACTGGGATGTGCAAAGTTAAACATCACCTAACACCAGGTTATACTCCAACAGATTTATTTGGAAGCACTATCTGTTGGAGCACTGTTCCTTCTTCATGGGTTTGTGGAGTATATGATGGTAAGACAAACAATATATAGCAAAATTTTGCTGTGTCATGCAACTGAAATTACATATTGAACAGCACCTGGATTACTTGTTAAGTCTCTCATCTTTTACAATGACCATGTTGGTTTCATTTTATGAATCCATGTTAGATTCTGTAAATCCTCTTTTTAGAAATATAATCAGTGTGAACACTGAGGCACATACAGCCTCTCACAGGGCACCTCACAACTTCAACGCATTTTCTGAGACGACATGGCACCTCTTGTTAAATTTCACTTGTGATTGTAAGTTTTTGGAAAAAGATTCTGGGATTTATACATGAAAGAATTGAAACCAACATTGTCATTCTAAAAGACGAGAGAGTTAACAAGCAGCCCATGTCTGTTTCAATAAATAATTTCACTTGCATCATACTGTGAATGTTTGAGATAAGTTGTGTTTTAAGACCCTAAACTCGACAACCAACGGATGATGGATCAGCACTCCGAAAGCTTGTGCTTCCAAATAAAACTTTTGGACCGTAATCCGGTTTTGTGTGATTATTAACTTCAATGATGCTGTACAAACCCGCACCTTCATAATACTCCCTCTTCAGAAAAAAAGAAACATCATAATGAAAAGATGGTTTCATTTTATTTTTGTCTATTACTTAACAACATTATCATCTTAACTTCTGCTCATATATACATGTCTCTATATAATATTAGATGCACATACCAATCTCATCTAAACTTTGTCATTTAAATTCACGATAGCATGTTTGTGACTATGTTCATAATTCCTGCAGCATATATTATTTGCAAATTAAATGTCTGTAACATAAGACTCGAACGAAATAGTATCAAATTCTTGTATTCTTTTCATCAAAGCGTTCCAAGAAGGTAATAGCCGTGCACAAAACGGTCCCCATTACATTTTTCGTGACATGCTCATTAAAATGTTGTAAGGCAAGTTCCAAATTTAATAGTTCCTCTTCAATCGTTGAGTATTTCATCTGGTCTTTCTTTGAAATGTAACCAACTGGCAGTGAAAGACAATTATCATCGTCTTGGAGCAGTACAGCCCCAACTCCTACGTCACTAGCCTCAACTTTGATGGCGAATTTGAGTTATTTCAAAGTTTGTTGCTTCCAAAACTGGTGTCATGGTTAATATTGTTTGTAATTGTTCAAATGCCTCCTGGCTATGTTCTGTTCAACGAAATCTCGTGTTGTTCTTCAGTGTATCAGTTGACAGTGCCACTACACTACTGCAGTTTGGAACAATCTTCCTATAGAATGGACTTAGTCCTAAAAATCGAAGCACCTTTTTCTTCGAGGTTGGTCTTAGAAATTCCTTGATGGCCTTCGCCTTTGCGTTCTGTGCAGTCAACCTTCCAATACCGATATTATGTCCCAAGAACGTCACCACTGCTTTCGCGAATTCAGTTTTCGACTTTATTTTTACAATTTTGCTTCTCGTAATCCTTCCAGGACTTACTGAAAATCAGTACATCGTTCAAAGAGAATGCAGAATTTGTTAACCCAGTCACCACCCTGTTCATGAGTCTTTGGAATGTGGCGGGTGTGTTCTTCATTCCAAAGTACATTGCATTGAATTGGTACAGAGGAAGGAACTGCTGTGTACCCTAAAAGGCACGAAGGTGGATAAGTCCAAAGTTCCGTTTTGATCTACCTTCGGTTACTATAGTGAAGGCGACCCTTAGCGAATACAGCAGAACATCAATAAATTGGAGAGTTGGGCAGAGAAATGGCAGATGGATTTCAATCTGGACAATTCGACGTGATGAATTTTGGAAGATGTAATTCAAGATCAAACTATACCGTTCATGGAAATGTCATGGTGAACATTGATATACGGACAATTATGGGTTTTCAGGTCCATTGTTCCCTGTAGGTGGCAACGCAGATATGTAGAGTCGTCAAGAAGGCATGCTTTCCTTCATCGGGCGGGCTATTGTGTGCCATAGTTTAAATTATGTAAGAGTTGTATAAGACTTTGGTTTGGCCACATTTAGAATATTCGTACACTTCTGGTCGCCACATTGCCAAAAGAATGTGGATGCTTTCGAGAGGGTGCAGGGAAAGTTCACCAGGAGGTTGTCTGATATATACGGCGCCTGCTGAGAGGATAGGATGGGTAGATTATGCTTATTTTATTGTGAAGACGTAGTTGAGGGGCGACCTGATTGAGGACTACAAAAATGTGAGGAGCATAGACAGGGTCGATAGCAAAAAAAAACTTCCTAAAGTGGAGAACTCAATTACTAGGGATCATGAGTTCAAAGTGAAAGGGGAAAAGTTTACGGGAGATATGCGTGGAAAGTTCCTTATGCAGAGTGTGGACGGTGTCTGGAATGCGTTGCCAGCTGAAATGGTTGGGGTGGGAATGATAGCGTCATTTAAGATGTGTTTAGAGAGGTCCATGAATGGGCAGATAGCAAAGCGATACAGATTCTGAGAAAGTAGGCGGCAGTCTAGATCGAGGAACTTGATCGGTGCAGGCTTGGAGGGCCGAAGAGCCCGTTCCTGTACAGTAATGATTTTTGTTCATTGTTCTGATATCGCCCATTTGGACAAACACATGTAGAAATTTCCTTCACCGTCTTTGACAATGGTACCTGCCAGCAACCACGCAGTAAGTGCAACTTGGTGGTTTAATCGGCTTGCCAAATTTGCCCTCTACAGTCCGCCAATCTCGTATAAGATCTGAGTCCAATTTTGTGAAGGTGTTGACATTCCAATAATCAAAGCAAAATAGTTGAGTCCCCTCAGGTTTGGAAACTAAGACGATCAGCGAACTGCTCTTTGTCTAGTTCAGTTCAATGACAAACTCGTTGAAATCCTCCACCTCCTTCTGGACTTTTCCAGCTTTGAGGAAAATGAAGCCTGTGGGGGCATTGTTTTATCGGAATATCATTTTCTACGTCTATTTCATGTATGGTAGCATTAGTCCTCCCTATGTATTTAGTAACAAAGTTTTTAACTGCGTTGTTTGCTCTTGAGACAGTTAGTCTACTCATTTGTACCATTCCTCATGGACTTCTTCATTTGTTAACCTATTTTGAGTCAAATAAAATATCCACGTCATCTGAATTTTGTTACGCACTCTTTGGCTCAGTGACTAACATCTGTTTCTGCAGTGCTTTCTCTGCATAATATTAGCCCATGAATATCCACTGCCTCCTTTTCGGAGTATGCATCAACATGTATATCTTTTATTATCTTGGCTTTGACGAGCACGTACGTTGAAGTCTTCAGGTCTAAACACTTCCCTCTGACCCTGTCTGTTCAGGCTTTGCCTACACCATTACGTCAAACAGATTATCCGCTCTCTGAACATCAACTCCTTCATGTTACTCCTCAATATGCGGAAATAACTTGATATTCTTCATTTAACTTTTCAGTTTCCTGGTCTTCCGTGGACTTTTCCATAACAAGGGGTGTCATTCCCACGTTGAACCCTTCCAAGTCATTCCCAAGACCAAACCAGATTTCTGGAAGTGACACTCTGTCAAATTCTCTCGTTGTTATTTCCCCAGTGAAGGGTGGCACTCCAAACTCATGTTGCATTGGGAACTCTAAATTTCTGTACATCTATCCCATAAGTGAATGCACTCTCGGGTAACAGGACGGCAAGAGTGCACTTTCTCTCATTTCATACAATTAGAGATGGGTGAATTGCTGTATCTCTCGCAATTATAACTTCCCTTCACTGCATGTTCTTTCCAAGTAAACATTACCCACAGATGCAAAATCTTTTCGCGATTGGGCACTAATGCCATACCCATACCTTACATAGTCTGTGCACTCTCCTGTAGCAAGGCGACATACCTTGGGGTTTCCTTAACTGTTTCCACTCATACCACAGGCCTCGCTTCTTTTACCACGTCTTTTCTAACAGTACCTTTCTTTAACGACCAGGACTCTGACTTTCTGTGTCCCACATTATCACAAAGTAAACATCGAGGACATTCACCTCCTTTCCACCCTTTTGGCCTTTTTTGTTTTAATCTTTGTTAAACACCTACCGGGTTCTCTGTTCTTAGCTTCATAGTGCAGGGTCTCTCCTTCTCCCAAATTCTGTCGCTAACAGGATGAAATCGTTGCCGGAAGGCTGTCATATGCATTAGCATGTATTCATCTAGTAACTCTGCTGCCATTCTTACTTTCTGAAATTTCTGTTGATTCATCTGAATTCGTATCACCTCCAAACGTGAGTTTTCAAACTGTTCCAGCAGAATAATATCTTTTAGAGACTCATAGGTCTAATGTATCTTTATGGCCCGCACCCATCAATCAATTTGGCAATGTTTAATTCTTTCAAACAAGACATAAGCCTGACCTGGTTGCTTCTTTATTTTTCTGAACCGTTGTCGAATTGCTCCTGGTAACAATTCATAAGCACTTAAAATAGCCTGTTTGAATTCTACATAATATCTTAACCCCTCGTCTGACAGCGCGGCAAATACCTCACGAGCTCTGCCTAGCAGTTGAGTCTGAAGTAGAATTAGCCATAAATCTTGAGATGACACCATCTGCCTAACCAATCGTTCAAATGAAATAAAAAAGTCTTCGTAAACTATCTTCAAAATGTAGCAGAGGTCTGAACTGTTCGGATATTTCACGACCTTCTCGTTTAATTTCGACCCTGTTAACTTGACTTTGCTGACAAAATCGTAAATTCTCATTAACGAATTATCTCTCTTCGTTTAGGTAAAAACAATGACTGCAGATGCTGGAAACCAGGTTCTGGATTAGTGGTGCTGGAAGAGCTGCTGATGAAGGGCTTTTGCCCGAAACGTCGATTTCGAAGCTACTTGGATGCTGCCTGAACTGCTTCCAGCACCACTAATCGAGTATCTCTCTTCATTGTCAGCTGCTTTCTTTCTATCTCTTTCTCTCCCTTTCTTCTTTTTTTCTTTCTCTTTCTTCTCTCTACCTTTGCTCTGCTGAGAACCTTCTCCCGACCTTACCTCATCTCCTCCATTTTCCCCAAATGCAATTTATGTTATTTTTCTAACTCTCCTGAACTTGTTTGTATTTTTTTACACACATAAGTTTTGTGAGTAGTTCCTTACGATTTTAGCTTTAGTTTTGTTCTTGGTTAAACCCAAATTAAACTTGTTTGTTAATTCTAAAAGAAAGGAAGTTTTCTTTCATTCCAAGCATTCTTGGTAAATTTGAGAACCATCGTCAAACTCCAGAACCTCTGTAGCAAATTTAACAGCAACTGCTCTCACTTTTAAAAAAGTGAACCACAAGTCGCCGAAATTTAAAAAAAATGTTTCTCACCTACATTTTAATTTAACAATCTACGACACTAGCCTGCAAGTATTTACATTTAATGGGCTTTTCTCGGAAACCAAAGCGACTCAAATTTCTTCACATTAAAGACTGGATCTGTCTAAACCTGTCCAAATCACTAATCCAATACTGAAACTGTTTGAATCTTGGCGACGATCCCCCAAGATGTTCAAGTCCCGGCGGCGAGCCGACAAGCTTCTGTGACACGGGGAAAGCCCTCTGCTAATTTAAACCTGACACACAGAAAAACACATCACGTACCGTATTCCGTCAATTTCGAGAGTCAAAGGTTCATCACAATATATATTCATTATTTAATTTCAAGACAGAGCATTAAACAATGTCTATTTATAAGGCCTTTCACGAAAACCTACTTAACCTCCCACTGTAAACTTAGGTTCAATAAATTCCCTCTTGAATTTATGGCAAATCAGTTTCAAACTCAGTTGTCGTCTTCGGATGTAAACATTTTTCTGTATTGTTTTCTAGATCGGATTCGGTGTTCTGTTGCACCAATTTCTGATCGACAGGTTAATATCAGAGAACTATTCTACTGGCTGTTATAGTGGTGCTTGGTCTTTGGTATTTTCCCTCTCACTGTTCAAAATGCCCGATTTTGTACGCCAAAACGTCGGATCATTTCATTGGTTTGATATCATCGAAAACAACAAAACGTAGGTGAGAAACATTTTTTTTAAAATTTCGGCGACTTGTGGTTCACTTTTTTAAAAGTGAGAGGAGTTGCTGTTAAATTTGCTACAGAGGTTCTGGAGTTTGACGATGGTTCTCAAACTTACCAAAAATGTTTGGAATGAAAGAAAACGTCCTTTCTTTTAGAATTTGGATTTTGGTGTCTGTGTCATCATTTGAACTGATTGAACGAATCAGATTTTTTTGTGACATGGCAACGCAACTCCAGTTATTTGTTAAACCAAATGTTACATTGTTAAATTTTTCAGCATACTCGACGCATCTCCAGGTCCGTGCCAGCTTCCCCTCTCTCTTAAAGGGACAGTACATAACTACATCTGCATAAAATCCCCACGGGAGACTACTTGCAGAAAATACGGAGGCATTTGTTTGAGGGTGACTTAACGGTTTAGGCCAGAAAGTGGCCTGCTGTAAGAGGTCAAAGCGTCGTAATTGATGGGAAATGAGCATCCGCGATTTCACTTCCGAGTAGTGGACCAAAATATTCTGTTTTGGAACCAATGATGTTTGTCATTGTCAAAAATGACCTGGACGAGGGCGGAGAAGGAAGGGCGAGTACATGGGCAGTTGACAAGAATGTCGGTGGATTTGTGGTGTGTGACGAAGGATGCTGCAGCTCACAGAGGGGCATAGACAAGCTGTGGAGATTGACTGATTGGTTGCAAATGGAGTTTAAATGGAAATTTGTGAGGTAATTCACTTTGGAAAGAGTAACAGGAAGACATACAGGAGTTGGGAGGTCATGTTGCGGCTGTATAGGACATTTGTTAGGCCACTGTTGTAACACTGCGTGCAATTCTGGTCTCCTTCCTATCGGAAAGATGTTGTGAATTCTGAAAGGGTTCAATAAAGATTTCCAAGGATGTACCAGGGTCGGAGGATCTGAGCTGTAGGGAAAGGCTGAACACGCTGGGGCTGTGCTCCCTGCAGCGTCGGTGGTTCAGGGGTGATCTTATAGAGGTCTACAATAGTATGAAGGGCATAGATAGGATAAATAGGCAAAGTCTTTTACTTGGGGTCAGGCAGTCCAGAACTAGAGGGCATAGGTTTAGGGTTAGAGGGGAAAGAGAGCAAAGGGGCAACTTTTTCACGGAGAGGGTGGTACGTGTATGGAATGAGCTGCCAGAGGATGTGGTGGAGGATGGTACAATTGCCACATTTAAGAGGCATTTGGATGGGTATATTAATAGGAAGGGTTTGGAGGGATATGGACCGGGTGCTGGCAGGTGGGACTAGATTGGGTTGGGATATCTGGTCGACATGGATGGGTTGTAGCGAAGGGTCTGTTTCCATGCTGCACATCTCTATGACTCTATGACTCTATGACACGAGTACTGGGTTAATGGTAAAATTGTTGTTAATATGAATGAGCACAGAGGTCCCGATGTCCATGTTTATTCTTGTGGTTCTGTTCGCCGAGCTGGGACTTTCTGTTGCAGATGTTTCGTCCCCTGTCCAGATGACATCCTCAGTGCTTGGGAGCCTCCTGTGAAGAGCTTCTGTGATGTTTCCTCCGGCATTTATAGCGGCTTGAATCTGCCACTTCCGGTTTTCAATACCAGCTGTCCGTTGCAGTGGTCGGTATATTGGTTCCAGGTCGATGTGCTTACTGATTGAATCTGTGGATGAGTGCCATGCATCTCGGAATTCCCTGGCTGTTCTCTGTTTGACTTGTCCTTTAATAGTAGTGTTGCCCCAGTCGAATTCATGTTGCTTGTCAGCTGCGTGTGTGGTTTCTAAGGATAGCTTGTCGAGTCGTTTAGTGGCTAGTTGGTGTTCACGGATGCGAATCGTTAGCTGTCTTGCTGTTTGTCCTATGTAGTGTTTTGTGCAGTCCTTGCACGACATTGGTTTTGCTCATGCTGGGTTTCGGGTCCTTCGTCCTGGTGAGTTCTTGTCTGAGAGTGGCTGTTGGTTTGTGTGCTGTTATGAGTCCTAGTGGTCGCTGTCGTCTGGCTGTCAGTTGGGAAATGCTCTTTATGTATGGTAGACAGGGACGAAACGTCTGCAACACAAATTCCCAGCTCGGCGAACAGAACCACAACCACGAGCACCCGAGCTACAAATCTTCTCACAAACTTTGAACATCCATGTTTATAGATCACTGAAAGTTGCTATGCAGATTGATAGGACTATTAAGACGGCCTACAGTGTTTTAGCTTGTTTTGGTGGAGGGATAGATTTGCAGAGACATAAGGTCATGTTGTAAATGAGGAAACGTCTGACGTAACAGCTCTTGTAGAATTCCGAACAGTTCTATCGCCACATTGCAGGAAAGATGTGGAAGAATTGGAAATGATGCTGCAGAGAATAACTACGATGTTGTCTCACCTGGCCCGGCAGGTCTTCTGAGGAAATACTGAGAGACCTGTGATTGTTATTGGAAGAGAGAACAAGGTTAAGAGGTGATTTAAAGACATTGTTTCCTCTGACAAATGCATAGCTGCGCCAAAAAAAGTCTGGAATTGAATTTCCTGAACAGAATTGCCTTGGTATTGTTTTTACACATCTCAATGAATTGGTTAGACGTCAGCTTCTGTATTTCCATCTTACTGGGGTCGATAATAAGACAATAGGTCTATGCCTTTGGATGTTTTGTTCCTCATCTCTACCCAAAAATGCTCAAGATATCATCCCTCCTTACTGCAGTAACTGACTCTTTAAATTAATATCGCACTTTTACTGCAGACTCGATGAACAAAATGATGAATTCTGCTCCAAAATCTTAAGGTTTTATGATACCTGTAAATTTCTTCCCCAGAGCACTGGTGAGGCTGAGTTTGATAGATACTTCATTGTGAAAATGTCAGCGTTAGACTGAGAAAGTTGTGGATGGCTATATAGTTTAAGGCTGTTCCTAACTCTATTTTCCCTTGTGCCACAATGGAGTTGGTGATTTTTTTTTTTGTTAGGTTAAGGATGTTCCTTTCTCCTTCGGGGCGCGCTATCTGTGGTGTCCCCATCCCCACGTAAGATGGTGTGACTGGGGATACTTTAAACTTGATTCATCTAATCTTTGAACAACATTGGAGTCAATGTTTATTGGGAACAGTTCGGAAAGAGGTGTTCAAACACAGTCAGATCAGCCGCGAGCATTCTGAACGTTGAAAGTAGTCCTGAAGAACCGATTGGTCAATTACTATTCCGATCCTATGCGTTGTTCTCTCAAACCACAACTCGAGGCAGTTATATGAGTAGAGAAAGATTGGATTCAGCCAATCAGACAAGGAGACAGAAAAAGACATTTAGTGGTTCATCGAAGGAGTTAGACATGAGCAATTTGAGGACAAGACCATTCACACTCATGGAGGTGATACACAAGAACAGAGGTATTCTGTATATAACAGTAGCGATTGACTTTGAATGTCAGATCGAAAACTGCAACCTGTGGCATTTCTCAGAAATCAAACCAATTAGATCATTGGTTGAATTAGTTGGTACACCAAGATAATCACTTAATACTTTTTCAAGTGTTCTCGATCCATTGATCCCATTGATTACGATCTCTTAGCAATCTTAGACAAACTTACTGAATGTCCACCTTAACACTAATTTTAGTATCATCTGCAAACTCAATAACCAGACGTCCTATATTTTCATCCAAATTATTTATATAAACGACAAATAAAAGTAATCCTGCACCGATCATGATAGAACATGTTTGGTCACAGAGCTCCAGTCAGATAAACAACTCTCTGCCAACATCACTCTTGCTAATACTGTAAAGAAAATTTTGTATACAAATTCTCGCTGGATCCCATGCGAGCATACTTCTACTATCTCGTCCACATGCAGAACCACATGAAAGGGTTTTCAAAACTCCACGTCGACAACATCTACTGTTCTCCCTCATTCTACTAGCTTTATTAAAACGAAAGACTCAATCATTGTTATAAGACACGATTTGCCTCGCACAAAACCTACTGGCGACCACTAATCAGTTATTCCCTCGTAAGCGCATGTAAATCGTATTATTCAGAATAAAATTAATCGAGTTACCCACCAGTGATGTCAGGCTTGCATGTCTATAATTTCCAGGTTTCTCCTTACATCCTTCCTTATAAGTAGCACACATTATCCAACGTCCAGTTCTCCGGTATTTCACCAGTGTTTATCGAAGATACAAATATATCTACTAAGGGTCCCCCAACTTCCTCGCCAAATCCCCATAATGTACTGATTACAGTTGATCACGTCCTAGAGATTTATTGAAGATTATGTTTTATAAGACCTTCAGCACTTCCTCTTCCTTGATGTGAACTGTTTTCAAACCGACAAATTTGTTTTGCTGAGGTCACTCGTCTCCTTATATTTCTGCACATTAACAACTGTCATGCAACAAACTAACATCTGACGTTATATTAAAACACAGGAGCATTTTTGTGCTGAGAGAAAGACATTGGCGACAAAGGCAGCAAATAAGAAACGAAAGAGAGCATGGCACTGAGATGCTGTAAAACAGTTCGGATGAACTATAAGAAGACCTCACATGGTCCAGTTTTAACATCGGAAAACGCTATTGTCCGTTTGAACTTAGGGAAGGACAAACGTAACCTGCCTGAGAAGTAATGATCTAAAACTTCCTTTCCTCTTTGTTTCTCCTTTCATCAAACTGTATGAAAGCTGAAAATGCTGAGTCACATTAACTGCAGGTGACGGAATCCTGTCGAGAATTCTATGCAATCTTCCCATTGTCCATTTCGATACAGTAGAAGGAAGCCCTGCACAAGGAACTGTTTGAAAAGAACAGTTTTAAAATAAGTACAACATTGGGAACAATTTGTCAATTCTCCTTTATCATGAACAAGTTTTAATGTTCTTTTGTGTGTGTGTGTGTGTTTGTGTGTGTGTGTGTGTGTGTGTGTGTGTGTGTGTGTGTGTGTGTGTGTGTGTAGCATTATTAGAAAGATAAACCTATATCTATGTGTTTGCGTTCTCCAAAAGGTTTCTGAATTGCCATAATATATGTGCTTGTGCTTCTATGTTTTCACAATGAGCCAGTTAATCAACGCTATTTAAACAAAAATGCCTAAATTCTTCCTTACAGTGAACTCGACCAAATCTGTGGATTTTTTTTTTCGTTTGTCCATAGCCATTTAAAATTTATAACGTGTACAATTTGTGGTGATATTACAGGAGTTCGCCTTTTAAAGCAAAGAGTGATCACTCCAATCTCGGTAAGAACAGAAATAAGGACAAATTCTCTTCTGGAAATATAAATGTTCCGATCTCTCCAACAGAATTTAATGATGTTTTGACTTGATACTACATCGATCTTTACTCAGTTAGATTTATGGTAGTCGAGGGAAAATGGATAATGCGATACGTGCATAGAAATTTTGCTGAGATCACAACCAGATCAGGCACGGTCTTATTTACAGGTGCAAAGGTATCAAATAGTCAAATGGTCCACTTCTGCTTCTCAATCCAATGTTCCTCACCTTGCAAGCTCTTTAAGAATCTTTAAATGTTTTGATTAAATTTTCCTATCATTATTTTAAAACCTATTCCATGCATAATGAAACCTTTCAACATCGTTTCATAAGAAAATACCTTCGTCTCGGGGATTAATGTTGTCAACTTTCTCTCAACTGCTGCAGTGAATCTGACATTTCTTCTGTTGACGAAATTTGAACCATTCACAGTACTGTAACTATTGTCTGCAGTGGATTGTACATGTGGTCTACCTCTACATCACTGTTGTTGGTATTACTGTTTGAAAACCAAGCCTCTAGAAATTCCTGTGTATGTCTGTCGTTACATTGCCCGGAGACAGGTAAGTCGTCCCAGTCAAACTAATTGCCCATCTTGTCTGAGCGTGCTCAGATGAGGGAGAGTTGACCATTCGTTTTGTTCTTCGCTCATGTTCGTAAACATATTGACAGGTTTCTGCCCGTCTGTCCAAAGTAGTGTTTCTGACAGTTGTGATACAGGATTCTGTATATTACGTCGGTCCTAACAGTCGTGGGTCTGGAGCCTTTCGTCATTGTCATTAGTTGGCGTAATACGGTGGTGAGTTGTTGTACTACCAATGGTCCCAGAGATCGTAGGTTTCTGATTGTCATTTATGACACGATCTTGATAAAGGTAGGGTCCCCGCTGAATTATGGCGCACTGTGTCTTATTTTCATTGCTTGTCTGAGATGTATCGTTGAATGATGCTGTCGGAATATCCAATGTTTCTGATCTTGTGCAGGCGTTCGACATCAATCTGCGTAGTTCTGGAGTGTTTCGTTTGTAATCACTCGATTAAATAGTATCCTGACAGTTCTGTTTGTCAATGTTGAAGTGACTGCTGTTGAAGTTCAGGATTTCGGAATCCTGTGTAGTTTCTTTAGGAATTTGTTCTATTATGACATCTAGGAATGGGAGTTGATTGTTATCTTCCATCTCTTTCGTGAATTTGATATCTGCGAATATGTTTTTGATGGGATGGTGTGCGTCTTCTCGTTTGGTGCGTTTGATGATGCCACATCTGTCGTTATATTTTCCCACCTGGTTTGGTTAGGATCCGGGGTGGGGAGTGTGAGCTTGCTTTCCAGTCTTTGCAAGAGTACTTCTGCTGTGATGATATCGTTGATCGTTCAGTTGCATAATTGACTTAGAATCCTCGAGTCACAGAGTCCTAAAGCACAGAGAGAAATGCACTTTGTGCAAACCGGTGTATGACGAACAAAATGTCCATCCATACTGGGTCAATGTCCTGGAACCTGGCCCATATCATTTGAATTAATTCCTAACCTGGGTATTAGTTCAAATGTTTTTCAAATTGTTGTTAATGTGCCGCCTCAAACATTTCTCTAGCATCTCATTCCATACGTACACCAGCGTTTATATGAAAACATTTCCCTCAGCTTGACAGTTACTCTTTTCCCTGCAGCATTTGCCTGATGCCCTCCATTCCTCGACTTCTGAAAAACTAGGAATACGAGTGAGTGCATTCAAACGATCCATGACTCTCATCGTCTTATGCACTTCTAAGAGATACGAAGTTTGGGAGAAGATTTGTCGCTCGGGGGCTCATTATTGTGGTTCTGTTCACCGAGCTGGGAATTTGTGTTGCAGATGTTTCGTTCCCTGTCGAGGTGACATCCTCAGTGCTTAGAAGCCTTCTGTGAAGCGCTTCTGCGATGTTTCCTCCGGCATTTATAGTGATTTATATCTGCTGCTTCCGGTTGTCAGTCCCAGCTGTCCGCTGCAGTGGCCGGTATATTGGGTCCAGGTCGATGTGCTTATTGATTGAATCTGTGGATGAGTGCTATGGCTCTAGGAATTCCCTGGCTGTTCTCTGTTTGACTTGTCCTATAATAGTAGTGTTGTCCCAGTCGAACTCCTTTTTGCTTGTCATCTGAGTGTGTGGCTACTACGGATAGCTGGTCATGTCGTTTTGTGGCTAGTCGGTGTTCATGGATGCAGATCGTCAGCTGTCTTCCTGTTTGTCCTATGTAGTTTTTTGTGCAGTCCTTGCATGGGACTTTTTACACCACATTGGTTTTGCTCCTGCTGGGTATCGGGTCCTTCGATTTGGTGAGTTGTTTTCTGAGAGTGGCTGTTGGTTTGTGTGCTGTTGTGAGCCCACCTATAACTTTTGCCCTCTGGTATATACCTTTGCATTTCCATCATTAAAGTGAAAAAACCCAGTTGCGATCACTCTGACCAAAGTCTTCACTGAATTCCACATATAACCCCTAGCCTGGTTTATTATCTAGTGCCAAATCCAATGTAGCCTTGCGTCTTTTGGTCAATCTGCATACGGCATCAGAAAACTCTCCTGCACACATTGACAAAAACTGACTCTTCTGAAGTACTCGAACTGTAGCGTTTCCAGTCGACATTTGGAAAGTTAACTTCACCATAATATTTATCCTTTTACTTTTTGGTCTTATCCAGTATCATCTTTGCAATCCTATCCCCTACATCTGCAAATTTTCTTGGCCTATGGAAAAGTTCCAAAAGTGTGACTTATCCTTTCATGTTGATAATTTTAAATTTACTATCTCAGTCGACGAGTCCTTTTCAAACGTACTTTCTGCCACCGGTCATATTGACCTTGGCTAACAATGTCACATGTTCCCGCTTTTAACAGCGTCACTGTTCTTCCTGAAACTTTGAAACGCCAGAACCTGCAACAACCATTTCTCTTTCTGCTCTATGAATGTCTCTGAAATGGCTACAACATCGAAGTCCCAGGTACCAATCCGTGTTGCAAGTACACCCACCTTATTATGGATTCAGCTGGTGTCGAAGTAGACATATTTCAAATCTCCTTCCTGCCTGTCGGTATAATCTTGCGACCTTGCAACCTCATCTAATACCTCATTTTTCTGAACCTCTTGCACACTGGAACTGTAATTCGATCTCCCATTGCCCTGCTGATGTAGTTTCAACGCCCCTGTAGAGCATTAGCAAACTTCTCCCACTGGATATTGATACCACTGCAATTCAGGCGTGGACCATTCTGTCTGTAGAGGTCCCGCCTAGTCCTGAATAATCCCTAATTGTCGAGGAATTCAAATCTCTCCCTCCTGCTCCACCGCTGTCACCACGTTATCAAATCGTCTCTCTCCTTGTGCCTCGTCTTGCTGGCACGACGCATGGGTAATGAACCAAAGATAACAGCTCTGTCCGTTCCATATCAAAGGTTCCACTCTTGCTCCCTGAAGTTCTGCCTTCAATCCCCATCCCCTTTCCGACCTACGTCATTGATGCCTATAACGAGAACAACTTGGGGATGCATTTGAGTGCACTTCCCGCAGATGAAGTCAGAGGGGACACTATTTGCGTACTTTACCTCCCACAATATGAAGGAGGAGCATTCAACTGTCCTAACCTTCATTTATACTGTTCTGAATTTCCGTTAAGGATCCCAAAAACATTGTTTTAGACAAAGAAAATCCTGGAATCTGGGAGGTAAGACACCAAACGCAAGTCTCTCTCGATCCCACGTAATCTCCTATCTGTCCACCTGACTGTGGAGTCCCCAGTGACTGATGCCCTGCCGCCCTCGCCCCATCACGTCTGAGCTACAGGGGACAGACTTTTTGCCAGAGATCTGCATCCCATGGCTTACCCAAGGTAAGTCGTTCCACTCCCCGACAGTAAGCAAAACAGTATACTTGTTAATGAGTGTCACGGCCACAGTGGATCCCTGCACTATCTGCATGTTCCTCTTCTATCACCGAATTGTAACCCGTTTACGTTTTTCCTGTACCTGAGGTGTGATTACCTCTCTGTAACTCCACGCAATTAGCCCCTCAGCATCCGAAATATTCCAAAGTTCAGGCTGCAACTTCAGTTTTAGTTCCCTAATGCAGTTTCGGGAGAGCTGCAATTGCGTGCAATTCCCGCACATTAAGTCAGAGGGCACACCAGTGACGATCTTTAACTCTCACAATCTGCAGGAGGAACATTCAACTGTCCTAACCTTCATTCCTACGGTTCTGAATTCCCGAAGAGAGCATTAAAAAACAAACGTAGTAATCTTCGTAATTCGACGCATAGAAAATTTTTTCTTGCGAAGAGAAGGAGGATGGGATGGAGACCCTACCGAAGTAGTGTGTTGGGTGAAGCAACTGGCCAAACATATTACCTCACTGACTCGGCAGTCCTGTGTCTGTCCCCACTCAGCGTGCACTCCTCCTATACATTAGGTAAGTTTTAAAATGCTAAATGTACATTCCCACTCGTCACCTGTTCCTCGTCGTCACTCTGCTGCTGTAAGAATTGAAGTCCCTGACGCTCAAAGTAAATTGTGTAAAGGTCTTACCTTCGCGGCAGGCACCAGTCATTGCTGTTGCTGTTTCTGCAGTAAAACACGTGTGATCACACATCTCAGGTCTCAAAGTAGAAGCAGTCTTGCACAGATTGCAATGCACATCTCTCCTCCAATGCAACCAACCCTGTGAATCAGATACTTGGACGACGCATTTGCCATCATCAAACGCACCAATTTCTAAGAAACACACCATCTCATCAACATCATATTTACCGGTATGAAATTCACGAGAGAAGAAGACAACAACAATCAACTACCATTAATTGACGTCTTGGCAGAACGAGAGACCAATGGTGCATTCCTGACAAGCCGATACAGGAAGGTTAGCTAAATAGACCAATTCATTATTCACAACAGCAATCACCCCAACGGCCACAAACAGAACTGTGTCAGGAGATTTTTTAAACGAGATATCACATACTGCAACAAACCAGAACTACCCAAAAATGAGGAAGAACACCGTGGCAAGATCATCACATGTCTATGACAAGCGGACACTGCACATTAACATTGCACAAATGACAGCCAGACTCTTACGATCACTGTGAATCATTATATCACACCAAACCACGGCCACACTAAGTCAACTACCTATTAGGACGAAAGGCCCCATACTATGACATGCAGGAACTTCGTTGCATACACATTCCCTTTGTCACAAGGACAGTAAACACCACATTGGACACACTGGCAGAAATCTGTAATGCAGAAACCAGCAGGCAAAAAAACGGCACGAACAATTCTCTCTCACCTATATATACTCAAACACGAATTGCCATCAATTAGTCCGGGAAAATGTAGACCTCCGAGGACAGGCTCACCAGAGAAATGCACCAGATTCCCAGAGTGCTGGTTTTCATCCCGGAAAGCCAACTACAAGCACGTACAAATAGACTCCATATACAAATAACTGTGGTGAAAATAATAACCTCCACCTTAACAGTCCAGATCATACAAATACTGTAACTTCACGGAACATCTTACTTAAATAGTGACGAAACATCAGCACGATAACCCATCACTTTGGCGAGCAAACGAAAGTCTGCACCCCTAATCCGAGCAATAGATCTTCTCAAAAATCTTACAAAGATAAACCTGCGTTTTGTTTTTGAATCTCACTTCAAGTTCTGGTCAGCCTTTTGACTGCAGATTGAATGAGCTTGCATTTTTTTTCCTCCATTTCTGAGTTATTTATTAAATCTGTGTATTTAGCTCTCATCTAAAGGTTGGGAAAAGATTTGTAGTTCGGGAGCTCGTTGTTGTGGTTCTGTTCGCAGAGCTGGGAATTTGTGTTGCAGACGTTTCGTCCCCTGTCTAGGTGACATCCTCAGTGCTTGGGAGCCTCCTGTGAAGCACTCCTGTGATGTTTTCTCCAGCATTTATGGTGACTTGTATCTGCTGCTTCCGGTTGTCAGTTCCAGTTGTCCGCTGCAGTGGCCAGTATATTGGGTCCAGGTCGATGTGCTTATTGATTGAATAAGTGCCATGCTCTAGGAATTCCCTGGCTGTTCTCTGTTTGGCTTGTCCTATAATAGTAGTGTTGTCCCAGTCGAACTCATGTTTCTTGTCATCTGAGTGTGTGGCGACTAAGGATAGCTGGTCATGTCGTTCCGTGGCTAGTAAGTGTTCATGGATGCGGATTGTTAGCTGTCTTCCTGTTTGTCCTATGTGGTGTTTTGTGCAGTCATTGCATGGGATTTTGTACACTGCATTGGTTTTGATCATGCTGGGTATCGGGTGCTTCGTCCTGATGAGTTGTTGTTTGAGAGTGGCTGTTGGTTTGTGTGCTGTTATGAGTCCGAGTGGTCGCAGTAGTCTGGCTGTCAGTTCTGAATAGTTTTTCCTGCGCCACTCTGGTGTTGGAGGCGGTGCAGGCGACATTTGGAAGAATAATGAAGGTCTTGGAATTGAGCGGGAATTGAGGACTTTGTTTCTGTATTCTGTGAAGTTTAGAAGAATGGGGCAGGGGTGGATCTGTTTGAAATATACAGAAAGCGGCGATGCCTGCATACAGTGAATGTGGAGAAGATGTTTCCACTAGAAGGAGGGACGTGGATGCGAGGGCAGAGTCTCAGAGTGAAGGGACGATCCCACAGAACTGAGATTGGAATAACTTTCTTCAGCAAGAAATTGATAAATCTGCGGGACTCATTGTTTCATAAGGCTATGGAGGCCAAGATACTGAATGTACTTAAGACTGAGTTCGATAGATTGTTGTTTCAGAAGATGGAGGTAGTGAGATTGTGTGTGAGAGACAGTTTTTTTTGAGTGAGAGAGAGAGAGAGGTCGAGACATTGTAAGAGAGAGCGAGGTTGTGAATGAGAGAATTACAGAAACTTGTGTTTGTGAGAGAGTTTGAACTTGTGGATGAGACAGCAAATGAGATTGTGAATGAGGGAGGAAGTGAGGTTCTGCCTGAGAGATTGGAAATGGGCACGAGAGAGGTAAAGTGAGATTGGATATGGGATAGATCGCAAGAATGAGAACGTGAAACAGTAATACTGTACATATAAGACATCTGGAAACATTGTGCATGAAAGAGGCAGAATGAGATACACAGAGAGGTCTTATGATAGAGTGTGTGAAAGAGGGTGACAGTGAGAATTCATACAAAAGAGAGCAAATACGAATGTGCATGGGAGAAAGTGCGATTCTACGTTCGCGAGAGCATGAGACTTTGAATTATAGAGATAATTCTTGTGTCCGAGAGAGAGATATTGTACACGACAGAGAAAGTGATAGAGAGATTGTGTATGGCAGAGATTCTGTGCAGACATGCGCATGCTCCTTTAGCATGCCCCATTTTAGAATCAGAAGATGTATTTGGGAGTAGGACATGGCACGGAGGAATCGAGCGACTATTCAATTGAATTTCAACGATGAGTATTCTGACAGTGAATCCAAATAGCATAGGGAGAATCATTCAAAGAAGTTGGTGCTGAATTTCTCATAGAACTCAGTTCTTGTTGAGGTTAGATCACAGAACAGAGAACATGGAACATTACAGCGCAGTACAGGAACTTCTGCCGTCGATGTTGTACCGACTTCTCATGCAAATCTGAAGCCCATCTAACCCACATTATTCCATGTACGTCCATATGTTTTTCCAATAACGACTTAAATATACTTAACGTTGGCAAATCTACTATTGTTGCAGGCAAAGCATTCCATAACCTTCCTATTCTCTGAGTAAAGAAACTACCTCTGATATCTGTCCTAAAATCTAACACCCCTCAATATAAATCTATGCCCCGTCATGCTCGCCGTCACCATACTTGGAAAAAGGCTCTCCCTGTACACCCTATCTAACCCTCCGATTGTCTTATAAAGTCACCTCTCAACCTTCTTCTCTGCAACCAAAACAGCCTCAAGTCCCTTAGCCTTTCCTCGTCAGACCTTCCCTCTATACCAGGAAACATCCTAGTAAATCTCCTCTGCACCCTTTCCGAAGCTTCCACATCCTTCTTATAATGTGGTGAAAAGAACTGTACACAATACTGCAAGTGCAGCCGCACTCGCGTTTTGTACAGCTGTAGCATAACCCCATGGTTCCACAACTTGATCCCTCTATTAATAAAAGCTAAAACACTGTATGCCTTCTTAACAATCCTGTCAACCTGTGTGGCAACTTTCAAGGATCTGTGTACCTGGACACTGAGATCTTTCTGCTCGTCTACACTACCAAGAATCTTGTCATTAGCCCTTTACTGTTCATTCTGGTTACTGCAACCAAAGTGAATCACCTCACACTTATCCGCATTGAACTCCATTTGCCACCTCTCAGCCGAGCTGTACAGCTTATCTATGTCTCTCTGTAACCTATGATATCTTTCTCCACTATCCATAACTCCACAGACATTAGTGTCGTCTGCAAATTTATTAACCCACACTTCTGTGCTCTCATCCAGGTTGTTTAGAAAAATGATGGACAGCAGTGGACCTAACGCCGAACCTTGCGGTACATCACTGGTAACTGGACTCCAGGATGAACATTTCCCATCAACCAACATCCTCTGTCTTCTTTCAGCAAGCGAATTACTGATCCAAACTGCTATATCTCCCACAATCCCATTCCTGCACATTTTGCAAAATAGTCAACTGACGTTGTCGATCAGTGTATATGTGTGTGTGTGTGTGTGTGTGTGTGTGTGTGTGTGTGATTGTGTGTGTGTGTGTGTGTGTGTGTGTGTTCATGTATTTGTCTGCTCGCGCGCACATGATCACAAATATGTGTGCTTAGAGGTATACGACACGGCCAGTTAAGACTGAGATAACACTCTATCTGTGTTCGGAATTGCCCATGCATTAATATGTGACTCTGACATCATCAAGAGATCTCCTTGAACTGTCCCAATCCTGTGGATCTTTGATGTGGATATTGCAGAGAAGTCTTTTCTCCGCATCAAACAACATAAAGCAAGCATAACTTGCAAATTTGCACAGAATTTGAGAATGGAATAATCGGGAAGATAGGTGTAGAAGAGTTTAGGAGAATGCAGGCACATGTTGTTTGTCTTCAGTCTGAAGTTGAAAGTGGTCCACATGGGTCCTGTTGTTATCTCAGTAAAAACAAAAACGCATGCATTTCCTTAATCTTGGTGACTAATTATTATGAAGCACAACATTCTAGAAAAAAAAGGAAGAGAGATGAAAGCTTCATTTTTTGTCATAATGAAGAACTCAATGTGATAGGGAGAGAGGTCTGGCCTATAATTAACCCAAATGCCACTCTCACGCTGAAAAACCCACAAAGACAATAAGATATGGACATTGAGAAAACAGATGTCTTCAGTGCATCTCAAACACGGGGATGGACAAGGTTTGGAATGATGTTCAGGGTAAATGAGGGAATGGGGAAGGTAATGTCAGATTCCCAGTGAAAGAGATGCTGACACAGATACAGAGACAGGCATATACAGAAACTGGATAGTACCGCCCTCGAGATGCTTCAGAGTTAATACTGAGACACACATGAGCTGTAGATTAGCAGACGGTTGCATATCTTGCTCTGGTTACCTGCAGTTTACTGTACATTTCCAGAGGCTGAAATTGAGACACTCGAGCTGTACAGCAGAAAATGAGAGTAAATTCTTATCTATTACCTGCAGTGTCCTGGATCACGGCGGCTCAAGTGGTATCCCGGCTCGGCGTGTGATTGAATCTTATGCAGTCACATTCCCGAGGCATCAGAGGACAATGGAAAGGTGGCGGTTACAGCGCTGTCGACAGTATCTGCAATAGCGGCGCTGAGAATAGAGACCAGAGCGAGATAAGTGGAGGACTCATCAAAGACTATTGAACTTTTAACTTATTACTTTATTTTCCAAGTTTAACTTTGATAGACTTTAGCATAAACTGTAAATAATTGCCTTGTTTTCTGACTATTTTATGAACTAAAGATTAACTTTTAAATCCTTGCTTCTCTTACTACTTTGTATCTGAGTTCTTTTTTGTAACTCGTTATTTTGGTCGCTGCGATGGTGGCAAATGTGGCGACATTGTGCAATGTTCACTGACGCCATGTATTCCGCACATGACTACACATGACAATAAAAAAAGATATCTAAGACAATAAAATCTAAAAAATTATGAGAAACTTCAAACAGCTGACTGATGAAGGGATGGGACAGTTTAAAGGGAGTTAGAGAGGTGAGTCCCGGAATGTATTTACACACAATAAGATAAAATTATAAAACACAGACTTTGTTGAGCCAACAGCCAATGTATCTTCTGGAGCACAGGAATGTATGGGGAAATGCGAATTGAATGAACGAATGATAAACACATTGACTTGGATCGCATTTACCAACACCTGAGTAAAAGAACAAAAAAGGACATCACCACAGGAAATGACATTACCACAAGAAATGACATCACCAACCCAAGGAAACCAAGACATATAAACAGAAAGCAGGAAACACCAGCAGTGCTCCCTCAGGAAGCTCACTGAAGATGTTACTTCGTATGGTGACAAAACATCTGAAAATGAACCTTTCATCTTAGTGAGCAAACCTGCATTCTTTACCAAATCGTGTTGCAATCCGAACTGCTCACACAAGCTGTTAGTGCTGGACTACGATGATTGGCCAGCTGAATTTGGCTGATTGTTGCCTGTGCCTCCGCTGATGGGATTGTTTGAATACCAAAATATATGAAATTTTGCCTTAAGTGGAAAATGTGGCTTTGAACTTTCACGGCTTATTCACATTGCTCTAAAGAAGAGAGTGGGTTGTTGAACTTTTTTTTCGCATGCACGAATATATATATATATATATATCCGAGTTCCACCAGGGAATAATGTTTTCACCAACCCCAGATGGAATCATATAAACTCTGCTTGAAATTTCCCATCGCAAAACACATTCCCTTTTTAGACATATTGCTTAATTTTATGCGGGTTATGGGTTGTTTTGACATTCATGCTTTCTTAATATTTTTGTCAAAATGGAAACATCTTTTTCATCGAATACTTACCCTCAAGTAAGGCACTTTCACAAAAATTAATAGTCATTGAGTCTGCATCGAGTTCACTCACCTCAAGGTCGTTCAATAGGAACAAATCTAATTCTCAGGCTGAACCAACTAAACGCTTCCTCTCAGTGTTTATGTTCAGTGAGCTTTGCAAAAGACAAGTATCATTTTGTATCTTCGGAATCATTTCCTCCATCTGCATCTGAAAATTCAGTGTGTGATAGAAGTAAGAGAAGAGTTGACTTTTTCTGTATTATTGAATTCAAGAAATCTCTCTGCATGTTAATTATATACTTTTTTAAAAAACACAGTTTCCTGTCACGATAGTCATCTTCGTATATCCTGTGTTATGCCTATCTTTCTGATGAATATTTGTTTACTCACGTCCCCAGCCCTTTTCCCATTGTAGACTCTCGAAAATCACTTGGCAACTTGTGGAATGACCACTTTGGTGTATAGGTTAAGTGAGCTCTAACAAATTAACTCCACTCGAACAAATAATTGGCAGAAATTCTAACTAGTTGAAGTTACTACACTGATTTCTCTGGCACTCCACCACTTACAACTTTTCTACCCAAACATTTACACTTTTATCCGGACATTTTAATGCCTTCCAGCTACACTGGAAACCTTATTCTAGATTTTGAAATTTTAACGACCTCATTCTCTGCCGTGTAATCTACTCAAAGGATTGAATTACATAAAATTGCTTCTGCTTGTTATTTTAGAGAAACGAGTATTCTTTTCAAGGGTAACAATCCTAAGTGCTTGAACAGTCTAAACCTCAGCCACAAAAAACGGCATCGAAGGATTTTTTTTAGAAAACAACGTCAGAGTAAAAAGAAATTGTTAGCCACTGGGTTGCTCGATCCTGCTGTACTCAGTAGAGAGCTCACATCTAATTTATTGTACGTGAACATATCTTCCTTGTCCGTTTTTAATAAACATTGATTCATTTGTCCATCAACGAATAATAACTGTCAAACTTAAACATTTTTAATAAGCCAGATTGTATTTTTCTTTGGGAATAAGCTTGCTACAGGCAGCGCAATCCTAAAGAGAATAGAATATCCTTGTTTGTAAAGTGAGATACTTTGAACGAAATTAGAAGTTGTATGTCACAAGGGCAAACATTGGAACAGGTGCCGGTCATTCAACTCAAAACTGCTCGATACAAACCTAAACTGACGTTAATCAAAATCGTCCAGTGTTCCCTGGACGGAATGGTTTCAGATACAAAAGTAATTTTAGAGATTGAATACCTCCTTGTCTTCCACTGAAATCTGTAGTACCTGAATTTAAAACGGTTCAACATAGTTCTGACACCCTTATATGGGGAAACATGACCCTGGCATCTACCTGGGAAAACATATCAGCATTATTTGCATCTTAATAAGAGCACTGATCATTCATATAAAAACCTTTGGGTCTCAGTCGAAATGGCAACATTCCCATGATAAACACTTCATCGTTCGAAGCAGTTATGTAAACTGTTTCTAAAAATGACTTCGAACTCCGTTAGGAGCATTCTGATGAAATCGTATTGCTGCTGCTCAATGTTTTAAGCTTCCTACGTTCCATTTATATTTTCACAACTCGCTCCTCATTCCTCAGGTGTCCTTCACTGTACCTCTTTTCGATTATATGTTCCCATTCCAAGAATGTTCGGCTGAAAAGTTGATGATTGAGGAATATTACCAGTTCAGCCGTGTGGCTTCACTACGCGGTTTTCAGATTGATTAAGCAATACTATGTGCAGATTCTCTCTTCCCTTTAATCAATGGGACTTTGCTGTTTAAACAAGTTCAACTCAATGACATTGGATTTTATTATATTCTGATGCACCAGGAGTCGTAAACATCTCCAGTCCAGCCCATTGTTTCAAACGACTAAATGGAATTCAACAGATAAAACGTTCCATTCGAATCTCCAGTCTGTTATATTTTCCTTTTCCTTGCATGCTTTCCAAGAAATATCTTAGTTTTCCAGATTTTTTACTCTGAAAATTTCTGAAGGAATTTGACAATGGTGCATCATTTACATTGCTATTTCCACCAATGCTATCTTCAGCAACCGCAATGTTTTGTGCAGACGAGATAAATATTGTGCTTCATTGTGTTGTGACAGGTGTTCGACTGAAAGGAGTTAACTAGAGTTGTTTGTTCAGTGACTGTAATTAATGTTGGTCTTCATGGATTCTAAAAGCGTCGCTGGAGGGTTTCTCTCTTCGATTCATTCCAGACGACGTTCAAACTGTCATCCTGTAGTATCAGTTGGAGCATCAACTTCAACACTTCGAGTGCTCAGCAACTGCAGTGAAAGCGAGAGGCAATATCATAATCTGAGAACAATAGACTGGTATGTTACAACAATGGTCAAAAATTTATCTTGGGGTCTTCATGGTCTTTCTCAGGATTGGCCATCCTTACCATGGCGAATCTTGTGTTTACTTTGGGTGATTCAAGCTGGTTACTATCCTACCCTCGCTATCATCGGTGTTCCAGGTAAGGCTTTCTATCTGACTATTAAGGCAGAAAACCATATTGAACGGAATTATTGTTCAAGTTATTAAGATTCTGAAAGTATTTAAACAACTGTCATCACTTTCATTCATAAAATCTATCTATTACAAAAGAACCTTGAAGTCAATTTCTGAGGAGGAAAACAAACTGTTCCCTACCCCGTACAGTGACATTGTGCTAATCTGATTTCAGTCTCGCTATTCTCCACAGCACAAACAATGTACATGGTCAAGTCTACAAGATCGTTAATCCCTACCTCCATCTGACTGCAGTTGCGTTTGCAGTATCCAGCCTTAGGTATTAAAGTTCTCGTCCGCCTGCAGTTTTGATTGTAAATCAAGCGCAAGTATTTCCTAATCGTCTTGCTACAGATGTTGTATCCTGGTGAGACAGTGAGATGGTGATATCGTTGCAGTACAGTAAACGAGAGCCACAGGCACATACTGTTCCTAACATGGGTGTGTAAATTCATCCTTAACCCCTTGCATCTGCTGCAACTCAGAACAACCCTGTCATCGCCATTATTGCGAGTAGATTTTAATGAACTGGCTTCACTAATCCTGGTTCATTCATTTCACTTAGAAATAGTATATTGCGTTCCCTCGTAAAGAGGAGCTGAAGTGAACAATTTGTCCCCTGCAGGTCTGACATTCAACAAAATCCAGACTGATCTGTTTCTGATTTGCGTTCAAAATTCTGCTCTAAGCAGAAAAATGGTTGATTCCCCCGCTTAACAATAGAATAAATACATTGTATGACGGGAGTAGATAAAGATGTGCGAAGATTTGAAGGTCGGTAAATGTGAAATCATCCATCAGCAGAAAGAATAAAACAATGGCCGTTGGCAGAATTTTGAGACGGAATGCAATTGGATGTCGACATGCAGGAGTCGCCAAACATTTTTATCTGGATGGAGTCAGTAATGAGGAAAGATATTTTTTAAAAAAAAATTGGCTATTGTGAGCAGTATTGAAGGCGTGTCAATTAGTTTATTTGGTTGATTTCAAAGCAGAATGACACCACTATTTCAAGTTCAATTCCTGTATTAGCTGAAAAAATTAACTGTTTGATTGATTAACGAATATCTTAATAGAAGTTTCGCGAATAGACAGATAGGCATCTGGGGAAGCATTTCTCCAATGACGGCCTATGACTAATGGACTGCAACGGGAAATAGTGCTGGTGTCTCAATTATTTAAAACACGATGACTTGAGTGATAGAAGCACATGGACGTACTCGATATCCTGGAGTATTACAAACTGAAGTGAGAAGGATAATTTTGACGGTGATGCAAATAATTTATTTTGCATTAGAACAGGTGACCTGAAATTTTACTAGTTTGATATCTGGAAAATAATGTTGAAAATTTTGAGCTACTGCACTTTCTCATAAAAAAGAGAACAGACAATTATGATTTAAACGTGAAAAGAATCCAGAAACTCACTTCAAAGAGTAATTTCGCTTCCTCGGTCTTGACAAACAAAAATTCAGCATTCAATTTAACAGGCTATCAGGAATGCAAATGCAATATTTTAAAGGTCGTGACGTATAAATATCACGCAAAAGAAATTCGCGTTTCTGTGCAAACTGCAGTTGCAATATCGTGAATGGCTCAGGTTCCGTTTTCTGTGGAAATGATAGATGAATTGGAAACAGGAGGGAGAAAGTTTATAACATTAACTCCGAGGATTAAGGTATTTCCTTTGAAACGAGTTCGAGACATTTCGTCATGCACCAATTGAATTGGAGAGGCGAATTTAACAAGAAACCTTTCAAAAATCCTTAGTCGGCTGGCTAGGTTAAGTGTATTGGAATGAGTCCCATTTATTCGAATGTGCACCAACCAATGGAAGAGCAACATTAGAACATTTGATCACATTGCACGAGCTAATAAGATAGTGATTGATCTGGTTGGGATCAAAGTCACACTTTTGAGCAGATATCACATTATCTTTGTATCCCTCGTCTACTATCATTCTAACTGAGTAAGACTAAATGTAATTTAAATTCCTAGCAACATTAAATTCTGTAGGAGAGATTTGCACATTAGAATATCCAGAAGAGAATTAGTCCTCTTTTCTGATCTTACCGAGTTTGGAGGACTGACTGTTTTCTTTTTTGTGGCAAACATCTGCATTGGTCCCAACAAATGTTACAAGTTATTCATTCGGAACGGTGATGGGATAAATGATAAATGTTCGAGTTCATTGTTCGGAAGAATGTCGGCAGTGTTATTTAAACAGCAAGAATCGACTGGCTTATTGTGAAAACAAACGTTCACAGCACAGGTACAAGTGCAGTCCAGAAACAATTTGGAACATGCAAACACGTACAGATATGTTTATCTTTCGAATAATACCACACACACATAAGCATACACACACATACACACACAGATACACAGAAACAGAAAACAAACACACATCTGAGGATTAACTGAAAAATGATAATTCTGCAGAATAATAAAATTAAAGCATTTTTTCTATTTCATATTTAGAGTCATGAAAAAGAAAAATTGACAAATTGTCCCAAATTTTATACTTGTTCCAAAGCTATTCTGTTAACACAGTTCCTGGCACTGGGGTTCCGTCCATTACATCGATATGGACAATGGGAAGATTGCAACGATTTCTTGATAGGATTCCGTCACATGCAGTAAATGTGACTGAGGGTTTTCAGTCTCAGTCTTTGCTGTGAAGAACAACAAATAAAGAGACAAAGAAACAGACCATTCTTTCGCAGGCAGGTTGCACTTGTCCTTCCCTGAGATCAAACATAAACTGACGTTTTGTGATCCTCAAACTGGATCATGTGAGGTCTTCTGGAAGATTATCCGGCGTGTATTATTCCATCCTCGTGCCATGCTCTGTTTCACTTAACCATTGTTGGTTTTTCACCCAATGCCTTTCTTTCAGCATGAAAATGGCTCGACTTTGAAATTAAACTTGTGTTTCTCCATTTCACGTCAGCTGTTACCGTGCAGAAAGAAATGGAGATGAGTCGCCTCAGCAAAATAAGTTTAAACATTTGAAAACAGTTCACCTCAAGGTAAGGGAAGTGCTGAACATCTTCGAAAACAGAATCTTTAATAAGTGTCCAGGACCTGATCAAATGTACATCAGAATATTGTGGGGTTTTGGCGAGGAAATTGGGGGATCCTCAGTAGATGTATTTGCATCGCCGATAAACATGGGCGAAATACCATAGGACTGGACGGTAGGTAATGTTGTACCATTGTTTAAGAAAGGCTGTTAGCAAAAACCTGGAAATTATAGATTTGCAAGCCCGACATGAATGATGGGTAACTCAATTGATTTGATTTTGAAAGATGGGAGTTACATGCAGTTGCGAGACAAAAACTCTGATTTTTCGTAGTCGGCATGATTTCTGTGAGGCAAATAATACATCACAAATGACGAATGAGGGCAGAAAGTTAGACGTTGACTAAACTGACCTTTGAAAAGTCTTTGATCAGTTCTGCATTTGGTCTAATTATTAACAGTTAGCTAAAATGGGATTCAGGGGGAATTTTCCAACTGGATACAAAATTGTCTTGATAGTATTCAACAGTGGGTGATGGCGGAAAGTTGGTTTTCTGACTGGAGGTCTGTGACCAGCCATGTTCTTTTGTGATCAGCACTTGTTTACTTTCATTTGTCATTCATATAAATGATTTGGACGTGAACATAGGCCTTAAACGAGTAATTGTAAGCATACGGCTAGTGTTTCGAAAAAGAGAGACCTAAGGGTTCAGGTACATAATTCTTTGAAGTTTGCATCTCATGTCGACACGATAGTTGAGGAGGAATTTAACACACTTGACTTCATTGAGCAATCATTTGAGTTGGAAGTTGAGACGTAATATTCAGGTTGCACTCGAGTTTACTGATGCCGCATAACCTGCACAACATGGACTATGGGAGGAAATTGGAACAGCCAGAGAAAGCCCGCACAGACACGGGGAAAATATGCAAACTCCACATGGGCAGTTCCCGAGGGTGGAATTGAACGATCGTCACTGGCATTGTGATGCGGAAGTACTATTCACTGAGCCACCGAACTGCCATTTTCTTTTCATAAGATAGCAAATACTGTGAATCTTTCACATTGCACATCTGTTTCATAATTCAAACAATGTCCTGAAACAGAGACAGCAATTTGTCTAGACCTTTGCAAAGTTGCCCACAAGATACGTTGACCGGATGTCCTAAGCGAATCTAATCCCATTTGTCAGCTCTTCACCGATATCCCTCTGAAACCTTCCTGTTCATACACTCATCCAATTGCCTTCTAAATGTTGCAATTGTACTAATCTCCACCACTTCCTCTGGCAACTCATTCCACACACGCGCCACCCTTTGCGTGATAACATTACCTTTTAAGGCCCTTGTGCAAATTTACCCTCACACCCTGAACTAATGCCATCTCATCTCCTTACTCAATAGTTCACGGGAGATGTCAGAAGTCAACTGCCGTGGAAATGTTTTGCAACGTATCCACTCCATCTCAGGAAAACTGCCCAAACACAAATCATTTCAAAATTGCAGAGCTAGCACAGATATTTCTCCACATGTGTTCAGTAAAACAGCAATCCTCTTCATACCAGCAATGTGCGTCTATGTCTGAGTGACTGCATGTATGTGTATGTGTGGTGCGTGTGTCTTTGTGTATACGTGTGTCTGTGTGCATGCTGGTCTCTGTCAGTGAATGTTTGGAGTGTGCATGTGCCTGTGTGTATGTCTGGTGTGTGCTGATTTTGCTGACCATATGCTCAGTGCTGCTCCCTACCACAGTCTTTCCTCCTCTCTAACTTCTACCCAGACGTTGTTTACCTCTGCCGCTGTCTGCCAGTGACAAATGCAGGCCAGCAGAGAGATGTATTCTATCTTTCTTAACACCACACCGACTATAAGACCTGCCTAACACAGAGATATACACAAACACTAAAAGACAGAGTTACACACACTAATGCAGGCACATATATGCAGACACGCAAACACATTCACACTCACTCAAAGATACACTGACACGACACATACGTTGGGAGTCAATAAGTATTTCTCTTACTCAGTGATTTCACTCAGAGTATTTAATTTAGTGGTTCTGGTTTGTGTCAGTGCTTTTGTTTGTCAATTTGCAGTGTGTCTTTTTTTAAATTCACTTCTTGTTTGGAATATCTCAATATTTTTGACCCTCTCTTGGGAGTGTATCAGTTCGCCACCTACTCACACAGTGAGTGTATCAGTGATAAAGTTGTTCCGTGTGGGAGAGTGACTCTACTATAATTCCAATGCTTGCAGATGGCACGCCCAAACTGAAAGAATTGTACAGTGTGTGCACCTCCTTGGGGAACACAAACAGTGCATGGACAAGTTGATGCAGTGTGCAGATACATGGCAGATGAGGATAAATGCAGAGCAGTTTGGGAGGATACACTTTGGTCGGAAGAACATGAAAACGCGCTATAAAATAGGTGGTAAAGTGATAAAGGGGTACAGCAGCGGAGAGTTCTGTATATTGTGTATGTGAGTGTGTGTGTGTGCGCATGTGTGTTTACAAATTACTGAAGATGTCAGGACAAGTTTGGAGAGCAGTTAATATCACACATTAGTTTCGTAATCTGAGATTCTTGAAGGAAGAGGTGTGGGACGGAGCCTCCGTGTTCTTTTCTTGGGAGTTGATGGAGACGATGTGTTCTCAGCTCACTCTCATACCCACTGAGGATCATGAAAATTCTATGTGTACCGGTTCCACACAGAAGGGAGTTAGCATCAGGGGAGTGGCTTCTCTGTTGTCACAGGTGATAATCATAACAGTTTGTTTTAGTAAGAATTATACTTCACTGAACATTGCTCATTATTCAGTTGTGTGACACGGATGTTTTGGAATCTCCACACGACTTGTACAATCCCATATCTGGCTCGTGTCAGGCTCCTCTCAGCTTAGCGTGACGGTGGGAGAGGGTTGCGGGAATAGATGTTGGACACTCCAGCACCGAACTTGGCCTATTTTACCGTTTTATAGGATAATGAAGGAATGTGGTAGGTTGGAATTGGGTGCCGCTGATGTTAGAGTTGGTCTAGTTGAGCAGAAAATGATGAGATGTCCAGAATGAGTCAGTCGAGAATGTTATTAGCCTGGATTTATAATGGAGCTGAAAAGGTGTTGCTGGAAAAGCGCAGCAGGTCAGGCAGCATCCAAGGAATAGGAGAATCGACGTTTCAGGCATAAGCCTTCCTTCAGGAATGAGGAAAGTGTGTCCAGCGGGTTAAGACAAAAGGTAGGGAGGAGGGACTTGGGAGAGGGGCGTTGGAAATGCGATAGATGGAAGGAGGACAAGGTGAGGGTAATAGGCCGGAGTGGGGTGGGTGCTGAGAGGTCAGGAAGAAGATTGCAGGTTAGGAAGGTGGTGCTGAGTTCGAGGGATTGACTGAGACAAGGTCGGGGAGGGGAAATGAGGAAACTGGAGAAATCTGAGTTCGTCCCTTGTGGTTGGAGGGTTCCGAGGTGGAAGATGAGGCGCTCTTCCTCCAACCGTCGTTTTGCTATATTCTGGCGATGGAGGAGTCCAAGAACCTGCATGTCCTTGGTGGAGTGGAAGGGGGAGTTGAAGTGTTGAGCCACGGGGTGTTTGGGTTGGTTGGTCCGGGTGTCCCAGAGGAGTTCTCTGAAACGTTCCACAAGTAGACGGTCTGTCTCCCCAATATAGCGGAGGCTACATCGGGTGCGATGGATGCAATAAATGATGTGTGTGGAGGTGCAGGTAAATTTGTGGCGGGTGTGGAGGTGCAGGTAAATTTCTGGCGGGGAATTTGTGGTGGATTTATAGTGGAATTAAGATACAGAGGTAAGGTGCTGGATCCAGTCATGACAGTGGAGTAGCACAAGACCTATTCATGGGTAGTTGTTACAGATATACAGTGAGGGTGAGGGAACTGAAAGAATGTGGTAGCACCCATCCTGGCAGTGTGGGAAAAGTTCTTGATGCTTGTCCTGTATTTCTGGACATTTCGTCACACTGTAATTATGCACTAATTAGAGTGGTGAGCTTATATTTTGCTCAATGTGTCTGATGGTGCATCCTGTATTGGGAAGTGAATGGTCGTCGTGCAATTTCCACTTATTTGCCACGCTCGAGGTAAACCATGCAGGACAATTCCAAACTGAGAAAGTTCAATCTCATTAACATTGGCCTTTTCAAGATGGCAACCGTGCCAGGAATCGCGGTATATCCAGCGGTATCTGGCAATGGTGATAACCACCCGGATTGCTGAGTGTGAGAATCGGGCTGACATTCAATGAGAGGGACACAGTGGGGTGAAGTATGTCATTAATGAGGTAATTTTCATATAATAGCACCAGAAAACGAACTTGGCCTTGTGCAGACAAACCCTCAGTCAAATTCAATACCAATGTCATATGGGCAATTAATGTTCCATCCAGCTCAGAAGTATGTTACACACACATCAAGTGACAAAGTTGCAGATTGCGGTGACAATCTCGTTAAAAACCCTGCATCACCTGAACTTGCACCGATATCATGTTCATCCATCATTCCTGGAAATATTGGCCTTTTATTGCATAGTGCGATCGACATGTCTTTATTTCAGCATTCTGAAACCTGTGAACACATCCTTTCATAGTACTGCCTCTCAATCTGTAAGCATCACTAACCTCTTAGAATTGTTCCTGTTTTTATTGATTCCCCGACATCTTTGGCAGTGATGTTCAAATCCACAACAATCTTTCTAATGGCACAATGAAGATACGGAGCTGTAAATCGATAGGCACTGCACGTTCTGTCACTTCCCGCAAGGGCTGCAAGTTTCGCCACCCTGGACACCGATCAGACCCAGTGTTACAGAGTAATGAACGAAAATGGGACAAAGTGATGAGTACGGATGCTGGACGTCAGACTGGAATAGTGTGGTGCTGCAAAAGCATAACCTGCAAGGCATTATCCGAGAAGCAGGAGAGTCGACGTTTCAGGCCTGAGCTCTTCGTTAGGATGTCATCACCAGGGGCTCTTCATCAACAGCTCATGCTCGAAACGTCGACTTTCCTTTTCCTCGGATGCTGCCTCTCTTGCTGTGCATCAGTAGCACCGCATTTATCGACAATGCACGGAGGTGGTCCGCCAAACGCGACATGATGGGAGGATAACTGCTTCACGTATATAAATCCATAAACAGGTAAGATTAAGATTAACGAAAGATTGAAAATTGTTAAAAGGTTTATGGTCCAGCTCGCAGCAACCCACATCCATTCCATCTCGGCTGAGTGAATGCTCTCTCTCTTTTTGTAATATCAAAAGCGATGTCATGAAGAGTGAACTGGACCAGTTTGTTCCGTGACTGTGATTAATGTCATGTTCCATGTGCTTTAGTTATCCCAGTGGAAGGATTTCCATCCTTTAGTGCCAAATGTGTTCTGTTCAATGTGTTCTCCCACTTTTAGAGATGGACCATCATCTACAGCAGTTAGAAGGATCATCGGCCCCAGGAAGATGGGGATGAGAGATCAAAAACTGATAACGTAAGAATGGAATCTTAGAATATTATTCAGGAATATTCCAGTAGTGACAGGCGTTTATCCAATTATGTTTAAATTCTTTATACATATTGTGATTAGTTTCGAATTCAGTCCACATCCAATGTGCACTTTACATGATTTGTTTTTTTTAATTATCCTATGCTGGCAATTTTTGGTGCCCCTGTTAAGAATGACTGTCTAGATATTATTTCTACAAACCGGGATTTATTGTACTACTGTTCCGACCATTTATTTCAGACTCGTTGCTGCTGTTATTGTTCAGGTTGAGAATCAAAATCCAGATATTTACATTAAACCCATCACTGACAGCATGAATGAACTTGTTCATTCGCTGTCTCCCTCTTTGATTCTGGCAGTGTCCATTGTACGTCTCTGTGTTGGCATAATCAGTTTCGATCAGGAAGTGCTGCAGTGCTCCAAAATCGAGCTGTTCTAAGTAATTACCTTATGATTTTGCCACATTAGTCAGCGGATGAAGGAACAGCGCTCTAAAACATTATATTCGAAATGAAATAGTTGGGCAATAACCCGGTTTTGAGTGATATTTCAAAACTATTTTTATTCTCAGTTTCAGCTGTAAGCCACGACTCATTCCTCTGATCCTGCTACACTGCTACTTGATGAAGTTGAAATAATCTAAAAGTGAGTACATCCAAAAAAATCTGGTGGACTATCAACTGGTGGTGTGTGATTTTTATCTTTGTTCACCTCAGTCCAACATCCGCATACACACATCATTCCATCACTGCCATTGTAATTTAAATATTGCGAGTATGGACTTCTCTCTCTCCTGTCTTGTTACAAAATGTTTTACTCTTCCGACTCCATTCCAACCCTCGCTGATATCAGAAGTGATCCTTTTGGCCATGATTTGATTCCTGACGACATTCTCTGACCACTTTAGAACTTAACCACTAATAGTTCCAGAATATGCTTCACTGGTTCTCCTTACCAGCTCCTTGAACCTTGACTATGGTTTACAATTTTTTAGGTACCAATAATTGGCTGCTGGCACTCCCACTTCCAAATCTACAAAAGCAAATCTGAACAGATGCTTCACAACTTGGATGAGAACTCACACCAAAATCCAATCCATGCCCAATTTCATTGGGCACTGATCGATGTGGTTATTGGGTCTGGTCATGCCTTTCTCTTAATATTCTCAAACACATTATCGCATCTGTTGATAAAATGTTCTGCAATCTCTCGCTGTCAATTAACCAAACCTTTGTTAGTTGTTCATTTTTAAAAAATACTTCTATCCATGCATGTTCTCTCTCAAATTAAGATTTCTGCAATTGACACCCTACCCCCCCCCCCCGGACCCCCGCCACCCCGCACTCGCACACCCACCAGGACGCACCGTACACTCCACCATTTGCCTTCTCCTGGTGCAAAGAAGATATTGCGATATAATATTGTGGCCTTCCCACTTACTGTCACTCACAGCATAGGCTGCAGATGTTCCCATGTAAGGCAATTATCCAGACGCAATGTAATGAAAATCGTTTGCATACTCCCCCTGCTGGGCAGTTAGTCCAGTTCACTGAGTAACACATGAGCATCGTGTGCACAACTGTCCACATTTGTCTCCCTTTTCGTCCCGGTTTTTGATATCTGAGTCGGCTTTGTGAGGAAGATATAAACACTGATGTTAGCAGGTATTTCAGATGACATGACAATCCCCTTATCAAATGTTGCAATCCTTGTGATTTCCACAAATCCAAGGTCTCTGTCCTCCAGTTAGTCACACTCCTTTGTCTTCTTTCGAAAATTACCAAAATTATTCTCTTGTTAATTAATTGCCAGTTTCCATATTTAATTTATTTAATTAATCATTCATCTCTTCTGAATTTTTCACTGGCTTTGATTTCTCACTTCCTATTATATCGATTCCTGGTGTTAACAAGGAGGGAAACAATTCATTTTTTAATGTCAGACTTTGTTTCACTTCCCGGATTGTCCCACGTAGTGCACCATGTTCGAAAGGGAGTTTCAGAAGCTTTAACTCATGGCTTGGAAACTTGGTCTGCGCCTGTGCTCTGAACTACTGGGTTTGCCCTTCTAACCTGATCGTGCAGTCAGTAATACGAGGAAGACTCTTGAATAGTATTGTGAAGGACAGGCATCTAAATTGTAGCTGAGGGACTCCTGACTGTCTTCTCTTTTCGAAAATGTTGTGGCGATGCTGGGAATGCTTTGCTGGGCGTTCAGCTGTAAGCTGCTTCAGACATTAAGGGAGACCTTTGGATTTGCTGAATGACCGCTGGATGTAACATGGTGACTCCAGTTAGACCATCTGAAACATGAACTACAAATGGAATAGATGCAGCTGAGAGGGGACGCTCTGAAACCATCAAGTTTGCGTGTCTGGAAAAAGATCTGCCATATCCAAATCAGGCTTTCCAAGAACAGCTTTCTAAGCTACACGTAACCAATGAGCAGAGTGTGAGTGGACCCTGACTGAAAAAGGAGATGGTCATAGAGTGGTGGCCTCTGCGTCAAAACGACCTCCAGCTTCAAACCAGAGTGAGGATAATACTTCCAGTAGCTCTTAGGATCCTACTTGCATTCAGATTCCACGAACGAGAATATTCCAAGTAAAACTGGCGGACTAATCATTGTCTTCCAGTCTGTCGATATGCTAGCCCCCAGTCAGTGAAAATGCATGTATGTCGTTGATCAGGTGAACACAACGCTTTCCTCCTCAGCAGCAAGCTTCCACGTGTAACCTTGTTTTCCCAGGATAGCGGGATTCCCAATTTTGGAGATGGTTCTGCGGTGATCTTCATATCAATGGGGTGAGGTCGGGGAAACAAAGGAATTCTCACTCCAAAATTGTTGCAGTGTGACCTTGCAAATCACATCATATTGGTGAATGCCCACTGTTCTGGCAGCAGCTGCAGCCTCTTCATTCAGAAGCAGCCAGCTATTCTCATCAGCTTCGAATATCCACGTAGCAAGAAGAGATGACATCTCAGATAAAGGCCGCTCCTGTGTTGCACCATTCTCCAGTTCCCACCGCCAATCAAACGCTTCAAAGTATCCCGTGAGTACTGACAGTAATGAGATCCCTGGGAACATTATGGAGCAGACAATCATTGAGATGGCATATCACTTCCGATTTGTGAACGTTCAAAGTGAACCATCCAGTGCACATTGTATCACTAAGTTCGGTAAACTTTCTCCACTGCAGTAACATACAGACTTGCATACTTCCAGAAAATAAATGGAAGGTTGAACCTTGCATCCTATTCCAGCCACCAAAGTATTATCCATTGACATTACATGTCTACACCCAGTTGCAGAATCTATACCTTCTGTTACTCATTTAATTTCCTGCTTATCTTAAAGCCATCGGCAAACCTAAACAGCAAATATATGTTACACTCCTCCAAATCATGGATATAGATTGCAAATAATTGAGGACCAAACATTAGTGACTCTACTGGTTACGTTATTTTAACGTAATCAGGTCTGATTAAACCCGAGTGCCTGCTTCCTGTGTCATAAACCCATTGTTCTGTAGCACATTCGAAGAGCTGAATAAGAACAAGGAGATTCAGCGGACAATTTAGCTTCTCGAGCCTGCTCCGCCAATTAACACAATCATGGATGTTATCATCTCG
Source organism: Chiloscyllium punctatum (assembly GCF_047496795.1). Taxonomy (NCBI): domain Eukaryota; kingdom Metazoa; phylum Chordata; class Chondrichthyes; order Orectolobiformes; family Hemiscylliidae; genus Chiloscyllium; species Chiloscyllium punctatum. The sequence goes on along the minus strand of NC_092757.1, from coordinate 18,612,317 downwards.
GCCTCAGTTCCACGTTACTTCCGGCTCTCCATGACACTGCATTTACTCAATGTGCTCGCATCCACTCTGAGATAACGAATTACATAGGTTCTCAACGCTTTGAGAGAAATAATTTCTCCACATCCCTGTTGGATGCTCCTCCAACGTATTCTAACTCTATGATATATTGTTCCAGATCGGTCCACATGGGGGAATATCTACTTCCCATTTAGATTACCAATTTCCTTTGGCATCTAGCATAGTTCCTCTCACTCATCTAAAACCCTTAGATTATAGGCCTCAACTGCGAAAGTTATCTTCATACGATCATTGCAAATTTGGATAGAGCAGTTGTAAATTCGCAGGCACGGAGTTAGGACTTAGTTCCTGTAAAATTATAAAGTGCTGGGGGAGAACGCATTGTGTGACCCTTGTGCTCAGAGATTCAAGATGAATGTATGTGAGCAGCAGCTTGAACTTGTGCAGGTACACCGAGATCCTGATTTGAAACATTTGTTTGAAAAGGCTATGCAATTAGCAGGCGAGTCTGCAGTTTTTGAAGAACTAACCGGGCTTTATAGTTTAGCCAATCAATTAAACCAGACGCTTCGATATGAAAAACATTCTAAAGTTAAGTCTTAATGTTTTGACAACACAGAAGCAATCTCACTGATATGTCATTATAGGTGCAAAAGAAGGGGGAAGTTTGTAAAAATAAATCAAAACAAGCTGCCACTCGGCAGAGCTAACTGGCCACAACTCTTTCGAGTGAGAAATTGGTTATAATGATAACCTATGTATTAGAGAAGCCGTCATCTAAATAATAACAATACCAACGTTGGAGAAGACGCTTACGAGAGAAGAAACGACAGAGAACGCAGATCTTGAGAGAAAATTCCGAAAGACACATAGCCTGGCTGTGATTTCGTGACATTAAGTTTTATTTTGTTTTGGATGAACGGGGCTTGATATCTTTGAAACAGTGCATAATTATAACCTTGCTTTATTGTGGAATATTTCGTAGTTTGAGGGAATTTTTAAAAACACTTTAGTTAACTTGTTCACATTTAGACCTCAATAAGTAAATTGCTTCTTGTTAATTTAAGAGCTGTTTACACGACTGTTCACACTCTTTTGCAATGATTATAGGGCGAGTTGTTCGGCTTTGGGATTTTCAGATGGGTACACCTTCCCTAAGCAACAGTGTGTTTGAATCTTGCCCGGATCTGGACAGATTTAAGGTATGGGGGGACAGTACATTTAAATAGACGTGGAGGCGAGAATGTCAAATCTTTAAATAAATCTTAACTGAGAACTGGTAGGTCCTTTTGAAACTTCTAGTTGTTTCTTTTTTCAATTGACGATGAGGAAATGGCTCTTAATATATATAAGAGATTTTGGGAAGTCATGATGCGTTCCAAATTTGCCAAGGACCTTTAGAAAGATCGAACAAAGTGATGCTTGTAGAATCAACAAACAGGCTAAAATTGGGTTTAATCATGGGTAATAAGAAACATGAAATTGGAAGGAAATTATCTAAGTATGTTGGCATTCTGAAAAGCAGTCAAGGCCAATGAGGTTACCAAATATAAGTTAGAAATTGGAAATTGGATTTTGAAGATAAGGACTGAGAACGAGTGTTTGAAAGGCTGGAGTTAGAAGAAAAAGAAAAGGGAATATTGACTCTGGCAGAACAAAGAGAAAAAGAAAAAAAAGTGCTCTCCTCGAAGAAAAGGAAAGGGAAAAAATGTTCTAGTTGGAAAAAACGAAGTTGGAACTTGATGAAAACAAATCCACGAGAGAAGTAAATATATAGGGCAGAAGTGATGAACAAACTCATTGTAGCCAACAGCTTGGTAGGGTTATATACAATTATGTTCAACATTAATAAATTTGATGAAAGAAATATAGAAGCCTTTTCAAATATGTCCATCAATACCACATTTTGACGAAAGAGGTGTAGAAAAACCGACTACTTAGATGAATTGCCCAGGGACCATATATGTTTTGTAGATTCAAAATGTTGTTGATCGGAAGAGCACGAGAATTGTTTGCAGTAATATTAGAGAAATTGTCAGGAGAATATGATGAAGTAAATTAGGTCTACATTTCGTGACGATGAATTGGTGCCCGAAGAAGATAGACACCGGTTCAGAAATGTAATGAAGGAACAATTTCAGATTTACATCGAGTTTGACAGAATTTACCAGAGCAGCTTTGATAGATGGCTTAAAGCATGAATAAGACATATGATGTTCTTAGAGCCATTATTCAACTGGAGGAGTTTAAAAACTAAAACACCGACAATGTCTGCAGAGGTGCCGGATAAATATTCATTCGGGCGGCATCGAAATCTAGCTACTGACAGCTGTTTCATTTCTTGAGGGGTAGTGTTATAAAGCAGAGCTTTAGGCCCAGCCCGAAGAAGTAAAATCGAATATTCCACAAAGGAGCGCCCTGCCCTTCAATCTGTTGAAGGGAGTGTGAAAATTGCGTAACCTGCATCTTAGCAATATATAATGATATAATAAAAAGAAATCCATGACACTCATTTAAAAATCAAGAAGTAAAATTTTAATTCCCTATCTCCAGATGTGGATTTATTAATTAAACTGTTAACATACTGAACAATTCCCCTCGAACTACTGTAACAATGCTGCTCTGTTAATTACATTTGGTTGTTGTTGTTTTATATTTAAACAGGGGTCATGTACGCACAGGTTCCGAAATGCCTGTGTCTATTTGAAGAAGTTTTTAACTTTTGTAAACACTTGTACAACAAACGGGGTGTGGCCAGTTCTCCTAGCCCAGCCTACTATGACTTGGCATAATCGAAGTTACAATGACTGGAGATAAGTCATAGCAATGGTACGGAAACCAGATGGTACAGAATGGTGATGCATGCAATGTCGCAAATTCATTGCAGTCACGAAGACTGATAGATATCCGATTCCGTGTTTGGAAGACTGTGTTGAAAATGTGCGATATTTGAAAGATGGACTTGCTCAGAGGATACTGATTGGTTCCTTTGTCAGAAGGAGCGAAGGCAATTTGGGCTTAACTAATGTGAAATGGTCTACTTCAGTTTAAAGTCATGCCATGTCACATGAAAAATGTGCCAGCCTTATTACAGACACTAACCAATAATTGAATTGGCAGACTATCGAGATGATTTGATGGTTTTTAGTCACGTATAGAAGGAACGATTGAAACTTCTTTTAGAGTTGTTCGATAACTTGGAAAATCAGTCTAGGTGATAAACCTAACTTAAAGTAAATTTGCCAAAGCCCAAGTAATGTCCATTGGGCATGTTCTTGGGAATGCACAAAGACCCATATTGGAAGCAAAAACGTCGAGTGTTCGGAACTTTCCCAAACCATCGCCAAAAAGAAAGGTACCATGGCTGCTGAGACGGAGTGGATTTTATCGAAAAATCGTACCAGAAATTGGCAGTGTGGCTGCTTCACAAACTGACTGAGAAAGAAAGGCAAGAAATTTCAGTGGACAAATAACTGTCAGTAGGGATTTGACAGCCTTAGAGCTGCGTTAGCCACTGCCCCAGTATTAGCTGCGTCTAATTTCGCAAAGCCTTTCAAGGTGGCTATCGATGGAAGTGATGGGATGTTGGTGCTGTGCCCTGTTAAGAAGACGATGAGAAGAAAGAAGGACTGATCTGGTATTTCTCCATTAAGTTCAACATTCGTTAGCAGAAATATTGGACGATTGTGAAGGAGATTTTGAGGTTGATGTTGACATTATGACATTTCAGTGTTCATATTTTCAGTAAAGAAACTGAGACAACTTATCTACACTGACCATAAAGCATTGACGTTTGTGAAGTACCTTAAGGACAAAATTGTCAGACTGTTGAGGTGGAGTTTCTTGTTCAATTTGATAATTGTCTACGTCGTAGGATGAAAAAAAACGGTTTTGCAGACATATTGTCGTGACTTGATTGAGAAATGGAGCCATTCAGTGGCAGGAGTACAGGAGATTGAAAAATAATATAGTTGTGCATCTTTGTGCATTGTACAATTTAATGTATACGTGCACTATGAAGTACTAATAATGTCGTTTCGACGGTTTTAAAAGGAAGACATTTTTGAACATTAATGGTTCATTCTTTCTTGAAAGGGGGAAGAGTGACGAAGCTGTTTTTTTTAACAGGCTTCTGCTGTATTTGGGTTCTTTTTTTATTTTTCATAGAGTTAATAAATGATAAAGACCTCGAAAAGTTTGGGTTACAATGACTTTAGGGTCAATTTGATAATATATAACAAATATTTCCTCAGTCAGACTGCTTTCAAGTTTAAAATAACAATACTTGATCGATGAATGGGGAGTGACCATTTCTCCCACTGAACGTCTCTAGTTTGGTTTGCATTTTAGCAATAGTGTTGTGAAGCTGCTGGACTCAAGTCAAGCAGGCCTCTGCTGACTCTCTATCTCTCTCTCTCTCTCGGACTTCCCTCCTGTAAGAATCTGTGATTGATTTGCAATTTTTGCCAAGGGTCGTTTATGATTATTGTATTGCAAGTATTTGGAACAATATCATTTAGGTCGTATACACTATTGGGCTTTCAGATAGGTTAAGTTCTTTTGTATTTTGTTTTATTTTGTTTGAGTTTCATTTGGAAAATATATTCTGTTTCGATCAAAATTTAATCATTGGCATTTCTCCCGCAATATCCATTGTACATTTGCTTACACAACGAGCAAAGTTAGGGTCTGCGCTACTTTCTTGAAATGTTTTGAAGGTCTGACTTTTCCATAAAAGAGTTCTTATGGGAGTGAGGAAGATTCAGGCTCAGAGACAGAATTATTTTTTAATTGGCCTGACATAAGTAAAGAAATGGTTGAATTTCTCTCTCCTCTTGTATGTTTGAGGTAATATGAAAAACACAGGAATTAATAAATCCGATGCCTGTGATGTTATTTCATGCATTGGAAGACCGTTTTTCAGATGTTAACATTCATTGTATAGGTCCCCTCCATAAAACCAAACATGGGAAACCACACTTGCTAACCGTAATTAATATGTCCGCCAGCTCTCTGGAGACAATTCCATTATGAAATTTCAAGTCACAAAAGATGTGTAGGACTTGACTGCTTTGTTTACCTGTAATGGACTTCGCAGGCGGATTCAGATCAAGGGTGCAATTTTACTGCCAACTAATCTGAGGACGGCATGATCAGGTTAGGCATCAAACATATTAGATCAAATGCCTGCTATCCTGAGTCGGAGGGAAAATGGGAAAATTGGCATCAGATCCTGAGGGCTTATTGTCAGGATGACAGAAATGATTGAGACAAAGACGACCTCTTTATATTATTTAGTATCCGAGATGCTCAAAACCAATCGACACAATTTCCACCATTTGAAATGATATTTGTATCCAAAGTAAGGTACCCTTCAAAATCAAGCAGGAAAAAGTGGACGAATACAAAATCAGCAATCTCGCGGATGATTTATATATCTGAGTAGAGGGAAAGATTAAACAGAGTACGGGATTTCACTGGACAACATTCGGAGTGGTACAGCACCCAATGAAGCCGATATTCGATAAGAAATGTAAAATTCGTACCTTTGCACATTGTGATAAACTATTGATAATTCTACGAGTATCGGAGTTCCTTCCAAAGCAAGGTTTACTGGTCCCTGTCAGATCATGAAAAAGTTGCTTTAGGTGAATTATCTGGTAAAATTTCAGATGGGAGAAAAGGAATGTCATGTGAACATGCGAAAGCAGTAACACGACAATGAAAAAGAAACGAAGAAATGGATATTAGTTATTGCCACTCGGAGTGATGTACAAAATCCAGTTGATTCGGATTTTATCGGCGTCAGAATAATTTGCAAAGTATGTAACTATAAAAGAATGCATAGGACAGTACGCGACGTGTCCAATGAACAGAAATCTGAACGGAAAGTTTTGTTACAGGGCTATGAGACGTATGCAGAAGTAGAATGCTTAGGACTTAGAACATGAAGTTTACGTAGCGAATGCTCTTTCGATAAAACAACATCCCTGCAAGGTTAATCTTCTCAACTCAGTAAAAGTTGAGAAGTAGGTGGATGCGATTGTCCAGGAAGACATCAGAGCAATGATTAAAAGTGAGTGAGCTTCGCTGACTGCATTGTTCCCAATATCAGATGGTCGTCAAAGATTCTGTGCAGATTATTAGACTGTCAATTCTCATCTCACAAAATCTGACACCTACCCAATTCCAAGGCTAGAGAGTTGACTGGATAAGGTACGACAAACCAATTTCTTTGCAAATTTTGACTTACTTTGTGGTTAGTGGCAAATGATGTTGTTAGATAAAGCAAAAGAGATTTCTACTTTTGTGATTCTGAATGGGCCACACCAATTTAAGTTAATAAATTAAAAATGCAAATGGCACTTTTCAAAGCCTTAAAGGGAGCGTTTTTGCAACATTGTCTAATTCTGCTGTGTCAATGTCCTTGTGATATTTAGCCTATTGTGAAAAATGTCACAGAGAGAATTAGGCAGAGTGCTTTGAGAGACCAGGGAAACAGATCTGTCATTAACTTGGCAAAAACAAAGTTTGAGAAGGCAGAAGTGACAGTCTTGCGTACAATATCAGATACGAACGGATCACACCTAGGAAGCTGAAGACGAGCTCCATCCAGGCATTTCCGTGGTCATCCTCGAAACAGGAAATGCTCAGGTTATTTCGATTGAGTGCATGCAACAGGAAATTTGTACAAAACGCACATTAATGTTTTTCATTTTTGCAGGAGGGTTTCCTGATCCAGTGTGTAAAGAGGCCAACAAGGGTGGAGGCCACATCAAATTTAGTACACGGTAATGAAACCGGCCAGGTGTTAGATGTGGTGGTACGTGAGGACTGAGTTAATGGCGACCACCATTCGGTTTTGTTTATTTTAGTAATGGAAAGGGCAGGTACATATGGCAGGGACAGATTTATAGCTGTGATCAAGACAATTACGATGCGATTAGGTAAGATTTAGAATGCCGAATTGGGGAAGGTAACTCCAGGGGATGGGCACAACCAAAATTGGAGGCTATTCAAGGATCAGCTCATGCGGGTCCCTGATAAGTACATACTGCTCAGGCAGGGAGGAGATTGTCGAAAGTGGTAGCCATGGCTTACACGGCCATTTGAATTTCTTGTCAAGAGGAAGGAGAAGGCTTATGTAAAGATCAGACTTGATGGCTCAGTTACGGCGATTGAGAGTTACACATTAGCGAGGAAAGACGGACAAAGAGAGCTAAGATGAGTCAGGAGGAACATGAGAAATCAGTGGCGGACTGGAACAAGAAAAGCCCGATGGCTTTGTACAGCTTTGTTAGGAACAAAAGATTGATCAGAGTAAGATTAGGGCCAATCAAGCATCGTGGTGCGGAGTTGTGCGTGGAGGCAAAGGAGATAGGGGAAGCTCGAAATGAATACTTTTACGCAGTTTTCACACTAGAAGAAGACAATGTGATTTAGGAGAATACTGCTATACAAGCTATAAGACTTAATGGGATTCAGATGCATAAGGAGGAGGTGTTACCTAATCTAGAAAGTGTGAAAATAGATAATCCCCCTACGCCAGAAGGGATTTATCGACGGATACCATGGAAGGCCAACGAGGAGGTTGCGGAGCATATTGCTTTGAACTTTATGTCATCATTATCGACAATAATAGTGCCAGAAGACTGGAGCATAGCAAATGTTGTTCGCTTATTCAAGAAGGAAAGTAGAGAAAACCCTGGAGAGTATAAACCCATGTGCCTTACTTCGGTGGTCGGTAAAGTATTTGAATAGATTATAAGAGCAAAAATTTGTAATCACCTCGAGAGGAATAAGTTGTTTGTGGATAGTCCACACGGTTTTGTGAATGCGAGGTCGTGCTTCACAAACCTTACTGAGTTCTTTAAGAAGATAACCAACAGGTGGATGAGGATAAAGAAGTTGATGTGAGCCTTTGGATTTCATTAAGGCGTTTGTTAAGTTTCTGCACGGTAGACTATTACACAAAATACGGAGGCATGGGTTTGAGGGTGATTTCGCGGTTTGGATCAGAAAGTAGCTGTTTGAAAAAAGACAGTAGTCGCTGGTTGATGCGAAATATTCATCCTGGAGTTCAGTTATTGGTGGGATTCCAGAAGAATCTGTTTGGATCCAGTGTTGTTTGTTATTTACATAAATGACTTGGGTGTGTGGGCTTAGAAGGATGGGTTAGTAACATTACCGAAAATATGAATGTCGATAGTCTTGTGGACAGTGATGAAGGATGTTGGAGGACACAGCAAGACATAGGTAAGCGACAGAGCTGGGCTGAGTTTTGGAAAATGGCGATTAAGGCGGAAAACTGTGAAGTGATTCACTTTGGAAGGAATAACAGGAATGCAGAGTAGTCGGCTAATGGTAACATTCTTGGTACTGTCGATGAGCAGAGAGATCTCGGTTTCCATACATATAGATACTTGAAAATTGCATTCAGGTTGTTAACTTGGTTAAGAAGCCTTATGGTATTCACCTTTTCTTGGTAGAGCAATTGAGTCTCGGATCCCTGAGAACATGCTGCAGCTGTATGAAGCTCTGATGCTGGCATGATTGGAGTATTGTGTACTTTTCTGGTCACCACATTATAGGAAGGATGTGAAAGCTTTGTTAACTTTTCAGAGGAGATTTATTCGAATGTTCCCTGTAATGTAGGGAAGGTCTGATGTGCGATGTCCGAGAAGGACTTGAGGATGCTTTCGTTAGAGAGAAGATAGTTGAGTGGCGACTTAATTCACACATACCAGATAATCAGATTTAAATCGGCTGAACAGTGAGAGCCCTTTTTCTCGGATGTGGATCCTGGCACGAGTGGATGTGGATTTAAATTGAGGTGTGAAAGATATATGGCATATTTCAGAGGTAATGTCTTTTCTCAGAAGGATGAGAGGGCGCGGAATGCACTGCCTGCAATGGTAGTGGACTCGTCAACTGTTAGGACATTTATCTCGCCATTGAATCGGCAAACGGACGAGATTGCAATAGTGTAGATTACATTGTCTTCATATTGGTTCCACAGATTGGCGCAACATCGAGGAACAAGGTGGAATTAAAACGCCAATCGGTTACTTTTCAATTATTTCAAGTACTTTTCATGTTACGCTCAAAATAGCACTAGAAAATGCATTCTATCGTTGAAAAGGCATTGTGGAGTACGTCTTGACAAGATTTGTACCTCAGGATGAGGTTCTGGTGTAGATCTGCTCGCTGAGGTTGATTTCAGACGTTTTGTCTCCAAACGAGCTAGCATCTTCAGTGAGCCTCTGCTGGTGTTTCCTGCTTTCTACTTATGTGTTTGGTGTTCCTTGGCTTGGGATGTCATTTTCTCTGGGTTACTTTATTTCCGATGGTGATGTCATGTCCTATTCGTTTTCTCAGGATGTGGTAAATGGGGTCCATGTCAATGTGTTTCTTGATAGAGTTTCAATTGGAATACCATGCTTCTAGGAATTCTCGGGAGTGTCTATGCTCGGCTTGTACTAGTACAGATGTGTTGTTCCAGTTGAAGTGATGTCCTTACTTATCCGTATGTAAGAATATCAGTGAGAGAGGGTCATGTCGTTTTGTGGCTAGTTGATGTTCATGTATCCTGGCAGCTATTTCTTTCTGCCTGTTGATCCAATGCAGTGTTTGTGACAGTTCTTGCACGGTATTTTGTAATTGACATTTGTTTTGCTTTTTGTCTGTATAGGGTTTTTCAAGTTAATTACCTGCTGTTTTAGTTTGTTGGTGGATTTGTGGGCGACCATCATGCCAGAGTAGATGAGAAGTCATTTCTGAGATTTCTTTGATGAAGGGAGGGGTGGCTAGGGTTTCTGGATGCGTTTTGTCTGCTTGTTTGGGTTTGTTGCTGAGAAATCGGTGGTCTGCGCTCATTGTGTACCCACCCTTTTTGAAGACACTGGATAGATGATTTTCCTCTGCTCTGCGTAGTTCCACTGTGTTGCAGTGTGTGGTAGCTCGTTGGAATATGTTCTGATGCAGGTTCGATTGTGGATGTTATGATGATTGCTTCTGTAGTTCAATATTTGTTCCGTATGTGTTGTTTTCCTGTAGACGCTAGTTTGAAGTTCCCCATTGGCTGTACCCTCTACTGTGACATCGAGGATTGGCAGTTTGTTGCTGTTTTCCTCCTCTTAGAACACATAACATAGAACATAGAAAAATACAGCGCAGTACAGGCCCAACGGCTCTCGACGTTGCGCCGAACGAAGCCTACCTAACCTACACTAGCCCAATAACCTCCATATGCTTATACAATGCCCGCTTAAATGACCATAAAGCGGAGAGTCCACCACTGATATTGGCAGGGCATTCCATGAACTCACAACCCGCTGAGTAAAGAATCTATCCCGAACATCTGTACTATACCAACCTCCCCTTAATTTAAAGCTGTGTCCCCTAGTAACAAACAACTCCATAGTCAGAAAAAGGTTCTCACTGTCAACCTTATCTAATCCCCGAACCATCTTGTACACCTCTATCAAATTTCCCCTAAACCTTCTTTTCTCCAATGAGAACAGCCCCAAGTGCCTCAGCCTTTCCTCATACGATCTTCCTACCATGCCAGGCAACATCCTGGTAAACCTCCTCTGCACCCGTTCCACGGCCTCCATATCCTTCCGATAGTATGGCGACCAGAACTGTACACAATACTCCAGATAAGGCCGCACCAGAGTCTTATACAACTGCAACATGACCTCAGGACTCTGGAACTCAATTCCTCTACCAATAAAGCCCAGTACGCCATATGCCTTCTTCACAGCACTATTTACCTGGGTGGCAACCTTCACAGAACTGTGTACATGGACACCAAGATCCCTCTGCTCATCCACACTACCAAGTAGCCTACCATTAGCCCAGTAATCCATCTTCTTGTTACTCCTACCAAAGTGAATGACTACACACTTAGCTACATTGAACTCCATTTGCCACCTTTCTGCCCAGCTCTGCAACTTATCTATATCCCGCTGTAACCTCCACATCCTTCTTCGCTGTCCACCACTCCACCGACTTTCGTATCATCCGCAAACTTGTTCAACCAGCCTTCAAGCCCCTCCTCCAGGTCATTGATAAAAATGACAAACAGCAATGGTCCCAAAACAGATCCTTGTGGAACACCGCTAGTAACTGCACTCCAAGATGAACCTTTACCATCAACTACTACCCTCTATCTTCTTTCAGCCAGCCAATTCCTAATCCAACCTTCTAATGCACCCTCAATGCCATACCTCCGTAATTTTTGCTGTAGCCTACCATGGGGTACCTTATCGAACGCCTTGCTAAAATCCATATACACCACATATATTGCTTTACCCTCTTCCACTTCCTTGGTCACCTTCTCAAAGAACTCAATAATGTTTGTGAGGCACGACCTGCCCTACACAAAACCATGCTGACTATCCTTGATTACATTATTCCTATCTCGATGTTCATAAATCCTATCCCTTACAATTCTCGCTAAGACTTTGCCCACAACAGAAGTGAGACTCACTGGCCTATAGTTACAAGGGTTGTCCCTAGTCCCCTTCTTGAACAAGGGGACCACATTCGCTATCCTCCAGTCTTCTGGCACTATTCCTATAGACAACGACGACTTAAAAATCTTCAGAAAATTGTATGTCAGTTCTGTTATTATTGATGGCCTTGAAGTTTTCCTCGAAGTTATTTGGTTTAATGGTGACAAAGGTGTCACCCATATAGCAGACCAGAGATAGGGTTGGCTGTTTGGTAAAGCAGTTTGTTCGAGTCTCTGCATAACTGCCTCTGCTGAGAATCCTGATTTCGGTGATCATATCGGCGATCCATGGGACAAGACAAATAGAGACACACACGAGAATTCATGGAAGCATGAAATTCCAACTGCGACTCTAACAACAAATGCACTGAACTTGACTCCATTTACCTGCCCCTGAGAAAAAGAATGGGAAATGACATCACCATATGAAATCACGTCATAACATGAAATGACATTACAAAGCCAAAGATCTCCAAAAATATAATGAGAAAGCCGGAAAATCCAGCAGTGCTTCATTCAGACGCTCACTGAAGATTCGAACTAGCATGGTAATTAAATGTCTGAAAATGAGCCAGTCATTATTGAATTCGGTAATGGCCTAATGACGCTTTGGAGTTTACTTTGTAAACAATGCATCAGAATTGATTGTGTTTCCTGATCACAATTCCTTGACATGTCTGGATATTTTGACAACGTGAACATCAAAGTATTTCACTGGAGTCAATAGTTACACTGAATTATCCAAAGTTTGTATTTGTTTCATTTGACAAAATATCTTGGATTCTATCTTGGAAGTTAAAAAGAAAAAATATTTCGGTAAGATAGAAACGGCAGTGTTCAATGTAACATAAAATAGAATTAGTAGTAAACGATTTACACTATTTTAATGAGCTGTCAATCCACGAACATACTATTCTAACGTTTTAAAAATACAATTCCTGAAGCCTCTTTACATGATGATGCTTATTTGTTTCCTGAAGGGCGGAGGTGTTGCTAACTTGGTTAGAGTAATTGTAGATTGGAAGGCAGTACGTTCGAATTTGTTGTTTGTAAAAACTAAAATCACGGTTTGGTGGAGCATTGCGTGGTCCCTTTAACAATGGTGCTTCTTCTGTATTTAGAAATTTAAAATGGATGTCAGCTTTAAATTTTGCCAGTGCATAGAACGACTGAAGTGAAACACTGACAAGCCATATAATTAACAGGCCAGGAAGCTGGTTTTATTTACACAACAGACATTTAAACTTAGCCAATCGATTTGAAAAAGGCACTTATTTACCAATGACCTATAATATTTTCGCCTGATGCCTTTGAAAACATCGACCAGTCGTTAACTACAAAATGTTGATTTGTCTTGATAGATAAAAAAAGGGCAGTTGGACAAAGACCCAGGACGTTCATTCTATCCGACATAGCCCTTGAGATGGAATCTTTCGCTCTCACAGTACCATCTATGCTACAGATGAAGCACTATCAAAATAAAGCTAACGATAGAGAAGGCATTCCTGACAACAGAAACGTCGAAGAAGGCGTAACTAAACGAGAAACGATGGCGAAAACATTCCTGAGAGAACACTCCAGAAGAGACAAAAAACCTGTAGATGCTGAAATCCAAGGTAGGCATGCAGGAGACTGAAAGCACGCAGCAAACGAGACAGAATCATGTGAATGTAAGCCTTCTTGACGACTGGTGGAGAAGCCAAGGTTTTGGGTGCAACCAACATTCTGGAAGAAACGAAGCAAGGCTGTAATTTTGAAAGCCGTAATTTTATTTTGTTTTGCATGAGTCGTACTTTTTTCAAATTTTTTTTCTTCATTAGTAGGATTTCGATGAAGCTGGCTGGGCAGCACTTATAGCACATTCCTATTGGCCCTGTGAAGGTCGAGCTAAGCTGCATTTCTTTAGATTATATGACTTTTTTTTAGATTACTTACAGTGTTGAAACTGGCCCTTCGGCTAAACAAGTCCACACCGACCCTCCGAATAGGAACCCCCCCCCCCCCCTTATACATTCCCCTACATTTGCCCATAAACCTAACACTACGGGCAATTTAGAATGGCCAATTCACCTAACGTGTACATTTTTTTGACTGTGGGAGGAAACTGCCTGCCCACACAGCCTGACGCGGGAATTAAACCTGGGTCTGTGGCGCTGTCAGGCAGCAGAGCTAACCACTGCGCCACCTGCCTTCTTAAATCGGTGCTGTCCACATGCTGTGATGCTGACATGGAGGGAGCTCCAAGATTTTAACCCAAAGACTGCGAAAGAACGGCGGATTAATTCCAAGTCAGGGCGGTGAGTGGCTTGGAGTGACATTTGCAGGAGATGGTGTTTCCAAGTACCTGCTGCCCTTGTATTTCCAGACGGAAGTGGTCGTGTGTTTGTCAGGTGCTGTCGAAAGATCTCTGCTGAATTTCTGCAGGGCTTCTTGCAGATATTAAACACTGCTGCTACTAATCGCCAATTGTGGAACTATTGAAGGTTTGTAGATATAGTGCCAATGAAGCAGATTATTTTACCCTTGATGATGTTCAGTCTCTTGAGGGTTGTTGGAGCTGTATCAGTCCAGGAGAGTTGGCACTATTCCATCACAGTCATGAATTTTGCTTTGCGGATGGATTGTGGAATTTGGGGTGTCAGGAGGACACTTACACGCTGCAGTATCCCTCGTCTAGACTTGCTGTTGTAACCACATTATTTATAAGAGGTATCCATGTGAGTATCACATCAATGGCAGCCCCAAGAATGTTGACAGTCAGAATTTCGATTGATTTTCTGGCATTTGTGTGGAGTGCATGTTACTTGCCATTTGTCGGCCTCGATTTTGTCCACAACTTGTTGCATTGAAGCACGGATTGCATCAGTCTCTCAGGAGTCACAAATGGCGCCTAATACTGTGCAATCATCGGCGAACATCCCTACTTCTGAATTCATGAGGCAGCGAATGTCATTGAAGAAGCAGCTAAAGATTGTTTGGCCTGGGATCTACACTGAGGCACTCCTGCAGAGATGCCCTGGAGGTGAAATAACTGACCATGCACAATCACAACCATCTGTCGTTGTGCCAGGTGTGAGTCCAATCAGTAAAGTGTTTACCCACTGATGACTATTTATTCCAGTTTTACCAGGGCTCTTTGCTGCCATACTCCGTCAAATGTCGGCTTGCTTTTAAGGGTTGTTACTCTCAACTCACCTCACGATTTTATCTCTTTTGTCCATGTATGAACCAAGGCTGTGACAAGGTCAAAAGCTGAGTGACACTGGTAAAGCAGAAATCCGGCGTCACTGAGCAGGTTGTTGCTGAGCAGGAGCTACGAGATTGCACTGCTGATGGCATCGTGCATCATATTACTGATGATGCAGAACAGACAGATTGGGTGGTAACTGGCTGATTTGGATTGGTCCTGCTTTTTGTGTACAGGACATATCCGGTTCATTTTCCACATTGTTGGTTAGATCCCAGTGTTGGAACTGAATTGGAAGAGCTTGACGAGGGGAGCACACATCTTCAGTTCTATTTCCGGAATGGAGTCAGGACCCACTGATTTTCCACTATCCCGTCCAACATGCCGTACGTTTACATCATGTGAAATGGATCAAACTGGCTGCCGATTGGTATCTGTGATGCTGGGAACCACTGGACGAGCCCGAGGTGGATCATCCATTCGACTGGTATGGCATAATATTATAATCTTGATTTATTCGGCAATAGTTAGCAGATAGACGGAATTGATTCGTTTCGTTAATAGTTCGTTAAATTTAATCACTATTACAAAACGAGAACTAAATTGTAATGTGTTGATTTTCAAGTGAGAAACCTGAATTGAAAAGGTCTATTATCCTTGCAGGGAGATTTTCGAGAGCTGCTGTGGAGGATGTAAACTAGTTAGGTGGTGGGTGGAGGGGGGAGGGGTTGTGGTGGGACCGAGGGAGATAGTGAGGAAAGAGATCAATCTGGGACTGGTACAGTTGAGAAGAGAAGAAACTTAAACAGTCAGGGCAGGCAGGGATAAGGTAGGACTAATAAATTAAAATGCATTTATTTCAATGCAAGAGACCTAACAGGGAAAGCAGAGGAACTCAGGCCATGATTAGGAATATGGGACTGGGATATCACAGCCATTACAGAAACATGGCTCATGGATGGACAGGATTGGAAGCTTACTGTTCCAGAATACAAACGCTACAGGACGGACAGAAAGTGAGGCAAGAGAGGAAGCAGTGGTATTTTTGATAAGGGATAGCATTACAGCTGTGCTGATGGAGGATATTCCCGGCAATACATTCAGGCAGGTTACTTGGGTGCAACTGAGAAATAAGAGAGGGATGATAACCTTATTGGGATTGTATTATAGACCCCCTAATAGTCAGAGAGAAATTGAGAAACAAACTTGTAAGGAGATCTCAGCTATCTGTAAGAATAATAGGCTGGTTATGGTAGGGGATTTTAACTTTCGAAACATAGACTGGGACTCTCATAGTGTTTAGATAGAGAGGAAATTGATAAGTGTGTCCAATATAATTTTTTGATTCAGTGTTTGGATGCAACTACTAGAGAAATAAGGCATGGCAGGTGACTGAGGTGTCAGTGGGGGCGCATTTTGGGGCCCGCAACCATAATTCTATCAGATGTTTTAAAACAAATATCCTGGAGAAGGATAGATCAGATAGAAAAGTTGAAGTTCTAAATTGGGGAAGAGCCAATTTTGACGGTATTAAGCAAGAATTTTCAAATGCTGATTGTGGACTGATGTTCACATGTGAAGGGACGGCTTGAAAACGGGACAGAGAATCCAGTGAAAGTATATTCCTGTGAGGATGACAGGAAAGGCTGGTAAGTATAGGAATGTTGGATGACGAAAGAAATTGACAGTTTGGTTAAGAACAAGAAGGAAGCATATGTAAGGTCGAGACAGGATAGATCGAGTGAATACTTTGAAGAGTTTAAAGAAAGTAGGAGTATACTTAAGAGGGAAATCAAGAAGGTGAAAAGAGTATATGAGAGAGCTTTGACAAATAGAATTAAGGAGAATCCAAAGAGTTTTTACAAATATACTACGGAGCAAAGGGTAACAAGGGAGTGTATAGGATTCCTCAAAGATCAGCAAGACCGTCTTTGTGTGGAGCCGCAGAAAATGGAGAAGATACTAAATGAGTATTTTGCATCAGTATTTACGATGGAAAAAGATATAGAAGATATAGACTGTAGGGAAATAGATGGTGACAACTTGCAGAATGTCCATATTACAGAGGAGGAAGTGCTGGATGTCTTGAAACTGGTAAAGGTGGATTAATCCCCAGGACCTGATAAGGTGTACCCTACAACTCTCTGGGAAGCTAAATAAGTGATTGCTGGGCCTCTTGCTGAGATATTTGTATCGTCGATAGTCACAGTTAAGGTGCCAGAAGAATGGAGGTTGGCTAATGTGGTGCCACTGTTTAAGAAGGTTGGTAACGACAAGCCAGAGAACTCGCGACCTGGGGTCGGAGTGTCCAGAAGCAGAGGGCGTAGGCTTAGGGTGAGAGGGGAAAGATACAAACGATACCTACCGGGCAACATTTTCACACAGAGGGTGGTACGTGTATGGAATGAGCTGTCAACGGAAGTGGCTGAGGCTGGAATAATTGCAACATTTAATATGCATTTAGATGGGTATACTGATAGGAATGTTTGGTAAGATATGGGCCGGGTGCTGGCAGGTGGAACTAGATTGAGTTGGGATATCTGGTTGGCATGAATGGATTGGACTGAAGGATCTGTTTCCATGCTGTACATGTTTATGACACTCTGACTTCAGAAGTTGTTCAATCGCAGGTTACTTCACTTTACACCCACCTTTTGACAGATCATACCGCGAGCTGCTGCTCTTTGTGTGTTTTGCCTTTCGTTCTCAGGGGGCGGGGGAGTCAACCTGCACTTTATAAAACGGTGACCTGCTTATCTGCAGAATCAATCTCGTGAACCTTTTCTGAAATGCCTCCAATCAGGGCATAGAAATTGGACACTGTATTCGAGTTGCAAGCTCAGTTCATGGCAGAGGGCATACCCAGTCAAAAAATTTCGAACAAGTAGCCTGGACCCCATATTGGAGAACTGATTTAAACAGGTAAAGCGTGATTATTCCAGGAGTGATCCTGTTTGACTATCCACTAAGTTTCACAGAAATATATTTTATTTGCAATGCCATCTAATGAAACACAAACAAAATACATAGAAGAACTTAACATATCGGAAAACTCAATGTACTATCCCAAATTAATGATGAAGTTCTATAGTGCAGAAATAATCCACTTAAACACATCAAGTAAAATCAAGCACATATCGGCAGAAATATTTGATGGTTGAGAAGAAGACATCGAGCTTGGTCTGACAGAGAAAGAGAGAGAGACAGAGAGAAAGAGAGAGAGAGAGAAAGAAAGAGACAGAGGGACAGAGAGGGAGACAGAGACAGAGAAAAACAGACAGACATGGCAGATACACCTTGTGTTGATTGGACCAGCAGCCTCACTGACTGACAGACTGCTAAAAGCCAATCAAACCCGGAGTAAAACTGAGCTGGGACAATTGTCCTCTCACTTTCATTATACACTTGTTTTCTTTTTAAATCTTGGAAGCCATTTCGCCTGAGACAGTATTTGTTATCGGTAATCACACTGGCTGGCAAACACTTCAAATCCAGACTTCTCAGAATCGCTGCTTTCAGGACATCTTGGGAAATAAATGTGCAAAGGACAGCATAACCTTGTTAAAAGAGCAGCATCGTCACATTTCTCTGCTTTAAAAAAAACAACCATGATTATCCAAAGATTTTTAAATATTAAAATCCTTAATTTTAAGTTGTTAATACCCCACGACACACTTATACATTACATGTACAATAACAATGCAATCATATCCTATTACGGTTTGGTTCGGTCTGTTTTATGCTGACCACTGAAATTCTCCACTTCTCATTCAAATCTCGACGTAGCAATTTTCAAATTGAAAATCTACGAAAGCAAAGTCCATCGAAACACTCTGGCAATTTTGTCCTTCAGTTTCTTCGTAATATTCAATTGGTTTTGATCAGTGTGTATTATTGTCTCAGATACATTACTTGATTTAAAAAATGTGGTGCTGGAAAAACACAGCACACCAGGCAGCATCCGAGGAGCAGGAGAGAAGAAGGGCTTATGCCCGAAATGTCGATTCTCCTGCTCCTCAGGTTCTGCCTGACCTGCTTTGTTTTTCCAGTATCACATTTTTCAACTCTGGTTCTCCAGCATCTGCAGACCTAACCTTCCCTCAGATACATTATTGGTAACATAAATATTAAAATTTTGTAACGCCAACACCAAGCTCGATGTCTTCTTCTCAACCATCGAATATTTCTGCCGATATGTGTTGAACATCTTGGATAAATACCGGATAGGTCTTTCTATATTCTCATCATGTTCTTGAAAGCGCAGAGCACGAACAGCCACATCACTTGGATCGTTATCCACCTTGAATGGTTTTGAGGAATTAGGTGTGGTTAATACTGGCACAGTGGCTAACACAGCGTTCACGTTGTCAAATATGTTCTGGTATTCTGCTGTTCACTGAAACGTCTTGCCTTGCCTTTCTTTCGCTATTCAGTGAGTGGAACAGACACACTGCTAACACGTGGTATGAATTCTCAATAAAACACGACTAATGCTTCATAAACCATGCTGATTTTGAGAGATTGTGGTTAATATTGCAAATCTTCTGATATAAATTCCTTGAAAAAGCATTCAAACAATTTTGCTTATATCTCAAACAACTTGCTCGCTACTTTAGATTCCCTGATGAATATGATTAGTCTCAGTTATACAATTTCTAAACCCTTCACGTTCAACTTCCATTGAGCTCAATCTGTTCCAGTTTTACACACTTGATGGACTGACTATCCCACTGGTAGTGCTACATTATCGCTTTGCTGCCTGGCAGGTCCTGCTCCTGTTCCTAACTACAAGGTCCATGGTCTGCTTCTCCTCCTCCTGTAGCTGTGCAAAGCGTGTGATTACTTATGTAATCTTCCAATTGCTGTGTAAGAATGTGATGGTTTTAAGGGTCTCCTGACTCTTGAAGTGTCGTCCATAACAGGATTAAGATAATGAGCGATCTCCTCTTCAACTCTGAAATGAGAGTGAGGGAGTGATTATCTCCCGACCCCACACAACAAACACGTGGCTGAAGTACCTTATTTCCCATAAAAGGCTCAAATACTTTAAAAAATATACACCGTAATTGCAGGAATCCGTTCAGGGAACCATCTCTGAGCTGCTTCCAGTATAACAGTATCATTTCTTCATTCAGCAAATTGAATCTGTCCACATTAGTGTAGATTATCTTTCACTAAGGTTGTGTACAGCAGCGGCAATACGTTGTCAGCGTGCTCTAAAGTTCCTACTGAGGTTTGAGCAGTGTGAGCTTCCTGGAGGACATTACTGCTGATCAATCAATGCCCTGCATTAATCCAGCAGCATTATGGGACATCTGCTGAAAATGTCACAATGAAGCTTGAGAGGAACGAATACAATATGGTGAGATATTCTTAACGTCTACATACGCCCCGGCAAATATCTCGACTGCATCGAACGTTTTTCTCTCTAGAGCCCATGTCATTGAGATTACACTGGATCTGCTATACTAAGGATTATACACAACAAGGAGAAACACACGTTGAGGGGAGTTATGTATCAATGTCAAAGCTACAATACAAGTTTTGCGCACGTTACAACACAGGAAATTGAATCTCCAAATATGTGAGAATTGCAGTAATAATGAGCAAATTCAAATTGCTCCTAAACTGTTTTTACAGTATTAATGCTGGGAAAAATGAATAGCATGCGTGTATATAAGATGATTTGCTTTGGCAAGATGCTGAACACTGAGCTAGAAATCAGACTCTTTTGAAATTGATGTTGTGTGATCAGAAGAGCTAATGGAAAACTTTGCTTTAGCGCGGTTTTTAGGGGTAGTGATCATAATATATTAATTTTTTTGATGAAGTGTGAGTGAAATAAATGACAGTTTTTAATTAGCTTTTGATTTGTAATTATTTTTAGAAACCTGAACAATGCAAGCCACGAAGTTATGTTGGGCAACTGGGAACCAGAGAATTGGAAAAGTACATGAGAAAGGTTTAATAGAAGTCAGGCAATATTTGTTTTGATCAAAACACTGTAAGGTATATAATATACATGTATCCCTCAAAGGTGCAAGCAGCTAATAGAAAGGAAACACAACGGTAATTAACAACGAAGTTTAAGATTGCATTGGATCAAACGGAGCGGATTTTAATAATGGCACATATTTTCGTAACCTATAGATTCGAAGAAATTTCAGACCCAACAAATGATGACCACGAACTGATAAAGAAAAAAGGAAAAGAATAAGGATACAATGCAGCTACAAAAATAAAAACAACTCAAGAAGCATCTATCAATATTTGGAAGGGAAATAGAAATACCTTTGAAGGTGGAACAGTCAGTGAAGAGGCAGAATAACAAATTGTAGGTAACAAAGAAATTAGAAGAAAGCTAAACATTTGCTTTGTGTCTGTATTAATGGTAGAACATCCAGAAAATCTCGAAAAAATGGTTAGTGAATATGGGACATATGTAACTGAAGACGAAAAGCATTAATATCCGTAATGAGGTAATATTTGAAAACATAAGTCGATTGACATTTGAAACGGCTGACAGATAAAACACACTTCAGAACAGAATTTGGAGAAACCATCAATATGCATATTGATTTATTTGGCGATCGCTGTGTTTTATCTTACATAATCTGCGATGGCAGGATGCCATTCTGCATAACTGGAAGACACGTAACCCGAAGTGAAGAATCGAAGGAGGGGCAAACTCCAAAGGAGTTAACTTGTCATGTACAATCGAGAATAATTTGAAATCTATTAAAACTGATGCTTCGGCATTCAGCAATAAATCACACAATTGGAGAAAATGATAAACCATCTATGAAAGGAAAAACACAACTGAAAAACGTTATTTGAAATTGGATGACAATATTTCTTGTCAAGATAAACAATGGACTGCCAATGTATATGGCCCAGTTGAATATTGAGGAGGATCTTTTTTTAAGAACTCACACAGTCAGTTCGTAGAAAGCATTAAAGTAAACGATATGGAAATACTATGAAGTATCTTGAAAAACTGTCATTTGTCGCCACTAGTCGGCGCCATTGCGTATAATTTAGGAATGTGTAAAAAAAGTCAACATGAAGAGAGTCCATTGATCACGAGCCAGATCCTGAACATCGATAGCAACTGTGCCCACCATCCCTTCACAAGCACATCAACACAATCTAAACTGGACCCAACCAACATTGACATTACAGATCCTCACGTGCCATCTTTGTTGCTAGACAAATACTCTTCCAACATTGCCTCCTCACCTGCACGAGAACCACCGATGGCACAGGAATATATTTTTTTGCCGCTGGGTCAACCACATTGATGTTGCCAAAATGCCCTTTCAGCATCACTTTGTCAGTGCCATCAGCGGCCCCAAAACATCAAAAAAATTCACTGATTGTCAGGTATCATCTTCTGCTCCTGAGCCGATCGCACTGATGGCACATCTGCCCATGTAGTGAATGCCAATTCTGGGTCCTGTGTGCTCAATCTAGAAAAGTCAGTAGAGACAGTTTCTCCTCAGTACTGGACCTGATGTAGACCTGCACCCTGGGAGCAGCTCGAGGTCTGCTTTCTGAGTCCGACTCAACAGTTACTACTTGGGCCTGACTCGATGTCTGCTCCCTGCGCCCACGTTGAAATTCGTTTCCAGGTCCTAGATCGATGTTTGCTCTCTACCCATTCGATGTGTGCTCCCTCGAACTAACTTAGGGTCCACTTCCCTGTGACCCGCACGAAAACTGTTCACTGCTTCCGCCTTGACGACTGTTCCCTGTATTCAGCTTGCGGTTCACTTGCTGGGACAGGTCAATGTTCATTCCTTTGACCCTGCTCGAGGTCCCTAACTTCGGCCTGGCATAATTTCCACTTCCTTGGATCCACACCGAGACCGGTCTCTGAACTTGGTTCAAGGTCTGATCTTTAAATCCAGCGTGACTTCTGCTCCCATGGCCAGACTCCGTGATCCCTCACTAGATCTGACCCAACTCCTGTTCCCTCGGCCTCGCTCTAGCCGCTGCAAGTTGTTTCCTCCCTGGGCCCGGCTGAAGCTGTTCTCCTGCTGCCCAGCACGAGGCCTGTGCCCTAAGTGTGATGCGAGGTTCCCTCCTTGGCAGATGGTGGGCATCACAATCAAGATGATAGTGGTGCTGTATAACACAGCTGGACTTTCAGCATCTAAAGGGCAGTAAATCGAAAGTTCAGACAAAAGCCATCATCAGGAATGAGGCTTGGAGCCTCGGATGTGGAAAGGTCAATGGGACAGTGTGGGGCTGGGGAGAAGGTAACTCAGAGTACAATAGGTGGACGGAGGTGGTGATGAATTTCACTACCCCTATCCAGTCAGCCAGATGGGTGGACAGAATTTGTAGGATGAAAGGTTGATTGGTGGGACAGGTCAGGAGTACGGGTTTGAGCTGAAAGGTTGGAACTGGGGTGAGGTTGGTGAGGGGAAATGAAGAAACTGCTGAGGTCCACGTTGATGCCATGGGGTTTAAGGATGCAGAGGTGGAAGGTGAGGTATTCTTCTTCTCATAGTCACGTAGTGAGGTAGTGGCAGCGGAGGAGGCCCAGAACCTGGATGTCGTCAACAGAGAGGGAGACGGAATTGAAAAGTTCGACCACGGGATCGGTCTGGTTGATTCATAAAGCTGTCCCAGAGATGTTCTCTGAAGCGCGCTGTGAGAAGACATCCAGTTTCCACAATGTAGAAGACACCATATTGAGAAAAAAGGATGCAATAAATGACATGTGTGAAAGTCCAGGTGAAACTTTGATGGATGCCAAAGGCTGCTCTGGGACGTAGGTGAGCGGGAAGGTGTCGTGGAATGTTTGTAATTCCTGTAGTGGCAGGGGAAGATGCTGGGATAGGAATATGCGTTGTTAGGGGGCGAGGGCTTGACCAGGTAGTCGTGGAGGGGATAGTCTTTGTGGAAAACAGATGGGGAGGAGAGGGAAATATATCCCTGGTGGTGTGATCCATTTGGTGTTAGCAGAAACGTCCAGGGATGATATGATTAATAATAAGGCCTGATCTTCTATAACCTCCATTCACAGGACTGTTCCATAACTGATATTCACCGGAGAGTTCTATTATTGAAATTCTTTGGAATGTACTAGAACCAACAATTTCTGGAACATTACAAAACTGACCTGGTGCAGAACCTTCAGAAACTGACATATTTTCAGTAACCGACATTTGTGATAAAATTCGGTTACAGTACCACTTGCCAGAGCGTTTTATAACTGACATGCATCAAAACATTTTATAATCGACATTCTCCTGATCATTCTAACCAGGAACATTTTCAAAATAATGTTCCCCGGAATGTTCTACAACCTGTTTTCTATATCATTCTCTAATCAACACTATTTGCAAACGTCTGAACGTCAGTGAATTGAACAAAAGGGAGAATCGCGAGGGAAGCGATTCCATTGCAGTGACAAGGAAATACTGTTTCGATGTCCCCTGAGGCAGATCAAGGTGTTAACACATTTTCTCTGCATTTAAATCTTGGACGCCAGAGGACCAATCGCAAATTAGACATGAAGGCTGAAATTTCCAAACAACATTTGTCTTCAATGAACTTGGAGAGATTCGTTCAAGATGGCAATGTTTTCACCCTCCACATTAGGAACTGGAAGGAAGTGACATGTACGTGCTGTTCTTTGATCGAGTGTATTGGAATGTTCCCTCGAAATCAAGTGTTCTTGTAAATGTTTTTCTGTGTGTTTGGGAGGCAGCGTTTCTTGTGTTTGACATCGCATTTTTGTAAATAATTCAAAACTTAGCGTTTGTTATTTCATTACTGTTTACTATTAATTATTACATTAAATTTCTGAATAAGTGAGACCGTTGAAAATCAAACAGGTAACCTTGCTTGAAGGCTGATGTATATTTTGTGTGTTTTCCTCCTTACAGTTAACGTAGTGACGATTTACGTCTTGCTGTATAAAGATTGTGGATTGTCTCCATGTGTCAGTCGTTATTTGGTGGCCATGGCATTGGCAGATCTATTGGTCATTATCCTCGACCTGATATTGAGACACATTCCAATTGTTTATCGGGAACAGTTCTATTTTCTGAGTGACATCCCCGTGTGTAATATCCATGCTGTCCTGCTTTATGCAGCCACTGACTGTTCTGTCTGGTTCACTGTTGCTTTCACGTTTGATCGATATTTAGCCATTTGTTCTCAGAAGCTGAAAGGTAAATATTGCACTGAGAAAACGGCTGCTGTAGTTCTGGGAACAGTGACTGTGCTGAGCTGTTTAAAGAACATTTTCTGGTATTTTATGCTCACGGCTCGGTATTTGCTGGGAAACGACCCCTGGTTTTGTGATGTAACCATCAGTGTTTATTTCTCTCCTGTATGGGTCACAATCGAGTTCCTTCACAATATTCTAACCCCAGCTCTCCCATTTCTCCTGATTCTGCTGCTCAATGTTTTTACCGTCAGGCACATTTTAGTGTCCAGCAGAGCCCGCAGGAGACTACGGTCTCACATTAAAGGGGACGCTTACAGTGATACAGAAATGCAAAGCCGAAAGAAATCTATCATTTTACTGTTTGTAATCTCGGCCAATTTCATCCTGCTTTGGTCAATGTTAATGGTGTACTCGATATGGTACCGAATGGATGATTTGGGGTATAACTCCGTGCATCTAGATTGGTTTGTGCAAGAGATGGGTTCATGCTTCAGCTCCTCAGTTGCTGCACAAACACTGTGATTTATGCCGTGACACAGACTAAGTTCAGACAACATCTGAGGAATGTGCTGAAATATCCCTTTACACGAATTCATCCATCGATCAAATACAGTCATTAATCAATCCATCCAGAATTTTCACGTTTTGGTGCAATATTTCAAAAATGAAGCGGCCTATCGCTTTGGTCGCAGGGTGAAGAGAGTGCTCGTGTGTCCAATCTTACGCTCTAAGGCGTTACAGGGAAACCATTCCACTGACTGTACTTCAATTGCAACTAATAAAGACAGTCATTAAAAGTGCCAAGCATAAGAGTGCTTGTCTTTATGTTGAAGAAGCTGTGATAGAGCGAGGCAAACGTGACCCAAATTCATCATTCTCCGGGAAGGGGGCGGGAGGGTTATCGGGCCTGTGTTCAGCAGTTGGGCTTAAGTCACTCAGTCCTTGCTTCCTCTTCTGGGCCAACCACTCTGACCTCACCTTGATAAAATTCATCTATTCGTGATCCAAACTCTTCCGTCCTCTCTCTGCATCTCATTATCCCTGTCGCTGACCTTTCATTGTTTCTCACCCTTCGGTCTCTATCTCTCCTCTCTCGCTTTTTTTCTTTCTTTCTCCCTGTCTCTCTCTCGGCCTGTCTCTTCTAAATCTCTTTCTCTCCTTACATTTCACTCCCTTATCTCTTTTTCACCTCCTCACATGTTTCTCTTGTGCCCTCTGACTTTCGAACATTCTTTCTTTCCCGTCTTCCTCGTTTACAGCCCCTCTCTCCCACCTCTCTCTTGTGTCTCTTCTGATCTCTCACTCAGGCAGATGTAGAGGGAAGAAAGAGATGTAGGAGAGTAAGAGGTAGCGAGGGAAAAATGGGAAGAGGGCAGGAAGTGAGAGGAAGAGAGGAATGGGTATATAGAGAGAAGGAGCACAGAGAGAGACGGACGGGGAGCCAGAAAGAGCGAGAGAGGGAGGAACAGAGAGAAGGAGATGGATACGGAGGAGTAGAGAGGGGAAGAAAGAGAGTGAGGGGGGACCAACATTCTCGCTCTCTGTGTCCTCTCTCTCTCAGTCTAACCGCCTTATAACCCTCTATGTCTATGTCCAATCCCCACACTTACGTTCCCACGTTTGCACATCCAACTCTCTAACCATCTCCCTACTCTGCTCTCTACCCCTCTTGCTTTCAATCCTCTCTTCTCCCTCTCGGTCCTCTCTCTCTTTCTCAATCCCATTTTGTCTCTCAATATACCGTCTCACTTTCCACCTCCACCTCTCTCCCTCCCTCCGTCTCTACATTCCTCACTCCTTCCCCTCTCTCTCCACACTCTCATTTTCCTCCCCCACTCTTTCTCTCCCTTTCTCTCCATATCTGCCTCCTTTTCTGCAGCCCTCTCGTTCTCCTTTTGCCCATCACTCTCCCTCTACCCCACTGTACTTCTCTCTTGTCTTCTGTGTATCTCTATCCCACTCCACCTCTAGATCTTCCTGCCGTAGCACTGCTCTTCTCTCTCTCTCTCTATGTTCCTCTGTCTACTGGCTCTCTCCCTCTCTCTCTCTCAACCCCACTCTTCCCTGTTCTGTCTCGCGACACTCTATCCCTATCCCTCAACTCTCTACCTCGGGATTTCTCTCCCCGGTGGTCCTTCCTCACTCTCTTTCTTCCCCTCTCTACTCCTCCGTCTCCTTCTCCTTCTCTCTCTTCCTCACTCTCTCGCTCTTTCTGGCTTCCCGTCCGTCTCTCTCTATGCTCCTTCTCTCTATATAACCATTCCTCTCTTCCTCTCACTTCCTGCCCTCTTCCCATTTTTCTCTCACTACCTCTTACTCTCCTACATGTCTTTCTCCCTTCTACATCTGCCTCATCTCTCTTGCACTTCCGTCTCTCTTTCTCTCTCCCTCGTTAGCTCTTCCCGATATTTCTCACCTCCTATTCTCCCTCTCTTTACGATCTCTCTCTCCAAATCCTAATGACCCACTTCCCCTCTCTTACCTTCTAAAACTCTCTCTCCATTCACCCTCTATCCTCTTTCCAATCCTCCCCTCAATCTCTCTCTCGACCCCACTCTCTCCTCAACCTCTCTCGCACTGTCCCCGTCCGTCTCCTCTTTCTTCCATCATCTTTCTCTTCATCCCTTAGTCCCCCTCCTCTGCCTCTCTTGTCCCGTTACTGTCCCCATTCTATAAATGTCTTTCCCCATTCGTTCTCTCCCCCTCTCTTGTCTGCACATTTTCTGCCCCTCTCTCTCTCCCCTATTACTGGCCAATGCTCTCACTTGTCATCTCGCTACATCCTCTCCCGTCTCTCTCTCTCCCTCCTGCATACGCTATTTTCACTTTGCACTATCTTGGTCCCTCTCACTCTACAGCTGCTTCTCAAGCCCTTCCGCTCCGCCCAGTTGTCTCCCCTCAACACTTTATTGTCCTGAGTGCAAGTCGCTCTCCCTCTCCACATCTCTCCCATAACGCTCATCTCTCTCCCGTCTCACCATCTCTCTTACTCACTATCTCTCTTCACACCTCTCTGTTTCACTCCCTCTCTCGAATTTCCCCTCTCCTGTCTTTGCTTTACCTCTCTCTCTCGGAACCACCTTTCTTTTTTGACCCTTTCCATCTTGCTCCACTGACTCTGCCCTCACTCATTCCTTCTCTTTCACCACTGTCTCTCACTCGTTCTCTCGCCCTCACTGTCCTGGCTTCTTGCTGTCATCCCGCTCTCTGCCGGTCTCCCGTTCTCTGCATGTCTCTCTCACTTTCTCTTCTTCTCTTGTTTCTCTCTCTTTCCAGCACTCTTCCCTCTCTTTCTATTCCTCCATCTACGATCTTACGCCCGCTTCCTTAACTACATCTTTCATGCATCTCTCTCCACTTCCCCAGGATGCCTCCCAATCTCATTCTGCCTCTCGCTCCCTTTCTATCTCCCCGTCACACTCGCTCCCCCGCACTATATACTCACTGTCTCCTCCTCACACCTTAATTCTCCCTCGCATCCCTCACACTAATCTCATCTCCACCTCTCCTTCTTTCTCCCACCATCCCTGAACCCCAGACACTTATCTTTTACACCGTCTCTCTTTACCCATACTCTCTCTACCCCCTCTCCCCTTCTCTTTCTACCACTCTCTTCCTCTCTCTCTCCACTCTATCTCTCTCTATGTCACCCTCTTTCTCTCCCCTTGTTCGTCTCATTCTGCATTTCCCTCTTGCATTTCTCTCTTCCCCTCTCTATCTTACACCTCATCCCTCCCATCTCTGTCTTTCGCCCAATATTTCTCTACACCTTCTCTGTTTCAGTTCACTGAATAGTTCCCTCCACTTCACGCCCCCTCCGTTATTTCTCCCTTCTTCTTGCCTTCTTTCTCTCTCACTCTCTCGCACGTGCGTCTCTCTCCATCCCTCTCTCCAACAATCTTTCACTCACCTCTGCCCCTCCCAAAATCGCTCTCTCTCACCATCTACTACTGACTGTCACTCTCCCAGTCTCCCACTTACTCCTTGCACTTCTCATCCTCTCTGTCCCCTGCTTCCTCTCAGCCAATCTCTCTTTTACCACTCTCTCTTGCTCTCTCTCCCAATTTTCTCTCTGTTACACATTTCTCTCCTTCTCTCTCTTTGTCCACTTCTCTTCCTCTGTGTTTCTCTCACTCGTTTACTCTTTCACTCTCTCCCTGTTCCTCCCGGTCTTATGCTTCTATTCTCCCTGCTCTCCATGTCCCCCTTTCCTCCTTCTCCATTTTATTTCTCCCCCTCTCTCTATCTCCCCGTCACACTTGTCCTGTCGCTCCCTCTTTGTCTTTCTCTCCCCTCCATATCTCTGTCTCCCCGCTCTCTCCTTCCCTGTCTCTCCCAGACCCGATTCCCTCCATCCGTTTCTGTCTTTCTCCCGTCTTCCCCATACTGTCTTTCAGTCTCTTCCCTATATTTTGTCTCCTCCACATCTCCTTTTCCCCCTCTCTATCTCTCTATTTCTCTCACTCCCTCTCTGTCTCTCTTTCTCTCTCCCTCTCTTTTTCTTCCGCTTCTCTGCCTTACACATCATTCTATTTACACCACACTATCCTCCACATGCGCTCTCTCCTTCTCTCCCCTCCTCTTCTGCCATTCATTTTCGCCATACATTCGACATCTCTCTCTCTCTCGCTCCTGCCACTCTTCCCGTCCCTCTCCAGCATCTCTCTCTCTCTTTCCTCGTCTACCTCGTTCCTCTCTCTCTCCCAACACCCTCTTTCTCTCCGTCTTCCTCATTCGTTCTCTCCCCTCTCTATTTCTCTCCTCCTGTCCCCATTGCTCACTCCCACTCTGTTTTCACTTTCTCCCCATGATCTATTTTTCTCCCCCTCACCACTTCCATTTGTCTAATCCTCTGTTGCTTTTCACCTCTCTCACCCTCACATCTTTCTCACCACTCCGATCTATCCCTTCCCTATTTTCCACCCTCTCTCTACCTTCCAACTTCCTCTCTAACTATCTAATTTCTTTCTGTATCTCCACTCGCCACCTTTTTCCGCCCCCTCTTTCTGTCTATTCCCCATTTTCTCTCCCCTCTACTTCTATCTCCCTCCTTTCTTTCCCCGACTTTAACTTTCTCAGTCTATACCCCTCTCTTTCTCCCCGTCTCT
Organism: Chiloscyllium punctatum; assembly: GCF_047496795.1. Taxonomy (NCBI): domain Eukaryota; kingdom Metazoa; phylum Chordata; class Chondrichthyes; order Orectolobiformes; family Hemiscylliidae; genus Chiloscyllium; species Chiloscyllium punctatum. The sequence continues at coordinate 18,582,300 of NC_092757.1, read as the reverse complement.
TTCTTTTGTTCCTTCTATCATCACCGCCCACCATCGCACAAATCTCTCGATCCCCCAATCTGTCTTTGTCGAACCGTCCATCTTTTTCTATTCCCCATTTGCTCTGTCTCGCTCACGTCTCTGTCCCATCTCTCCCGTTTCTCTGTAAACCTCTCTCTTCCAATATTTCCAGTACACCCTCTGCCCCTCCTACTCACTCTTTCTATCCACCCTCTCCATCGCCACCCCTCCTTCTATGTCCCTACTCTCTCTCGCACTCTATGTTTCTCAGCCCATCTCTCGTTCTCTTCAAACCCCTCTTCATTTACTCCTCTGTCTCTCTTACCCTCTTTTTTCTCTCTTTCTTTACCTGCCCCTCTCGCTCACTCTCTCTCCCTCCCGTATTCCCTCTATCCATCCCTTACTCACGTCTTTCTCGCCACCCACCCACTCAGTCTTCCACTCTCTCACTTCTCTATCTCTCTCTGCACCAGCCCTCTCCCCTTCCGTTGCACCTCTCTCTGCCTCACTTCACTCCCTCACCCATTGCAATCTCTCACCATCTCATCCCTTTATCTCTTAGCCCCCCACTTTCTCCCCATCCTCTCTGTCCTTCTCACTCGTCATCTCTCTCACCCTCTCTCCCCATCTCTCGCTCCCCTCGTCTCTCTCTCTCTCTTTCCTCAGTTCTCTCTCTCTATCGTTGTCTGCCTGTCTGTCTTTTCTATCTGTCTCTGCTTTCTGTCTGTCCTTTCTATCTGTCTCTGCTTCTCTTCAACACATATCTCTCGACCTCGTTTTTTCTCACGTCCTCACTCACTTCTCCCTTTCCAGCTCTTGTTCCACCCTGTCCTCATCTCTTTCTCTCTGGTCAAATAAACGCCTCTATCTCGCATCCTCTTACTATTCAATTCGCTCGAAGCCATCCTTTCTCTCTCTTTCCCGATTTCCAGCTCTCTGTCGCCCAACCCCTCAACTTTGTAAATCTCAGTTTCTCCTCGCTTTCCATCTACTTCCTCTCTCTCTTTTGACGCTGTCCCTCTCTCTCTCCTACTCCCTCGTCTCTTTCTAACTCGCTCTGTTTGTCTCCTCCCTCATAGTTTCTCTCGACAATCGGTCATTTCCTCTCTCTCTCTCTGTCACTCTGTCTATACCATTCTTCTCTGTCTCCACAGCACTGTTCCTTCCTCTCTCTCCTCACCTTCCTACTCACTCACCCTCTCTCTAACATTCACTCCTTTATCTTCGCTCCTCTGTTTCGCTCGCCCTTCTCTATTTCTTCAACCCTCCACTCTCTCCCATTCCGCATCTCACTTTCATACACTTGCTATCTTTTCCCATACAGTCTTTCCCAAGTCACCCTATCCCTCTCGCTTTCCATGTCTATTTATACCTCTTCTCCCTGTCCCTCCACCCCTCAATCCCCGCCATCTCCCCTTAACACCTTCGTTCTCCCTCTCCCAGTCAGCACTCTGCTCGTCTGCTAACACTCTCACTCGCCATCTCTCTCCTCCCCTCTGTCGCTGTACACCACTCTGCCCCTCCCTTTCTCAGTCTCTCCCTCTTTAAACCCCCTCTCCACTTCTCTCACATCCTCTCTCGCCCTAAATTCTATTCCTCAGCCCACCCTCTCCCAACTCTCTCTCCCTGTCCTTCCCCTCTCTGTGTTTCCCGCATCCTTTCTTTCTTTTCAACACCGCTTTTTGCCTCACTATTTCTCCCGTTACTCACACTCTCTCCCCTTCTCCGTTTCTCTGGCTCCTCCACCCAACTCAACTCTCTCTCCCCAGCCTCCCACCCGATCTCTCTTGCTCTATTCCTCTCTCTATCACCTCTCTTGCACCCATTCTCTCCCTTCTGTCCTCCTCTCGAGCCTCTCTTTCTCGAAACCCCACTCTCTCTTCCCTTTCGCTCTCTGCCCCCTTGATCTCTCAAACACACTCTAACTCTTCCACGCACTCTGCCTCCCACTCTCTATGCCAACTCACCTCTTCATTCTCCCTCCCCAAACTCTCTGTCTCTCTAATCTCCAAATGTCTCTACTCCACCCCATTTCTCTCACCCTTACCGTCACACATTCACTCACTATCCATCCTCATTCCCCTTTCGCCATCCTCCCTGTCTCCACTTCTCGCATTGCCCTCTCATTTTTTCTGTCCTTTTCTTTACTTCTTTCGTACTCCCTCCCATTCCATACGTAGTCTTACTCTCTCTCCCCTATTTTCTCTCTCTTCCACATCATTTTGCACCATTGTATCACCACAAATTCTCTCCGCCTCTCATTTTTTCTTTCACTGTCTGTTGATTACTCTGCCCCTCTCTCACTCCAAGTCCCTCATCTCTGATTTACTAATCCGCCAATCCTCCCCTACCACCACAATCTCTTTCAGTCTCTCTCTCTTTCCTACTCTGTTGAACGCTTCCCCTCTGATTCTTTTTCTCTGATTCTGTCTTTCGTTTTCTTCCTCTCTGCATTTCACACACCCAGTCACTCTCTCTTCCGTCAATTCTTCTCTGTGTTGTTAACTTCCTTTTATCTTTTTCCCCACCCTCCCCCCAAGTTTTTCTTCTCGCTACCCCTCAGTCTGCCATCTCTCTCGACATCGTCCCCTCCTTCTCTTTCTCACTGCTCTGTCTTCATCACCTCAACACATTCTTCCCCACATGCTCTCTTTCATCCGTCCATTGCGTTTTGTCATCCTCTCTCTCTCCCTCACTCTTTGTTTCTCTCCCCACCACGGCCTGTTACTCTCACTCGCCATCTCTCTCTTATTCTCCACTTCTGTCTTCCCCACTCATTGTTTTGCCCTCCCTTCGTGCTCTCTATCGTAGTGTCTCCCTATCCTTCATCTCTCCACCCGTCTCAAATTCCTCTACCTTCACCTGCTCATAACTTCAATCACTCTCCACCCCTCTCTCCATTTTCCCTACTTTCTTTCCCCACATTGTCTCTACCTCTTCACCTCCTCTCTCTCCCTGTCCTTTTTCTCCCCCGCTCTCACTCTCTCTTCCCATCTGTATCTCTCTGTCCCTCCTCTGCCATCTCTTATTCTTTCTCTTCGCTTCCCCCTCTCCCCGCGACACTCTACTTTACCACACCTCACCCTGCCTCTGGCCTCTCTCTGTCCTCTCTCAAACGTTTCCTTCTCCCCTCATCTCTCTGTTTCTGATTGTCGCTCATATCCCTTTCTCACCCTGTTCCTTCCCCTTCCCTGTCTCTGGTCCCCCTCGTCTTTCTCCACATTTCTCCATACCGCGTTCTCATCACTGTCTTTTCCCTATTCCTCTTTCTCCCCTCTACACCCCGTCTCTCCATCTCTCTTCCTCTAACACTGTCATTGTCCCCATCCGTCTCCCTCTCTCCATCTTCCCCTTTCCCCTTCCTCTTCACTGTCTCTCTCTCCATCTCAGCCGAATTACCACTCTTACCCTCCCTCTCATTCTTCCCTCGCTATCACCTCCTAACTCTCCCTGACCCACTACATCCTCCCTGTCCATTATCTCTGCCATCTATCAATGTTCTCTTCATGCCCCTCTTCCCAGCTCCACTTCGTTCTCTCTTGCAACATCTCTCCAACTCCTTCAATCCTATCCCCCTCTTTCTTCCTCATTCTTCTCTCTGCCCAACATCTCTCTTTTGCCCAAATATCACCTCTATTCCTTCTATCTCTTTACTCCCATCTCAACATCTCTCTCACTCAGCATCTCCACATTACCATCTGTTCACCTCTCTCAATCTTCGTTCTCTCTCTCTCCCTGTGTCAACCTTCCTCTATTGGACTCTGTCGTATCTCTCTCCCTCTCTCCTCATTCTCTGCTTACATCACAGTCTCTCTCTACCGTGCTCTGACTCTCTTACTCTTTCCTCGCGCTCTCTGTCTTCCACCCTCTCTAATTCCCTTCCCCAACCTCATCCTCCAGTTTTATGTTTCTCGATCTCCCCACGCACCCTCTGCCGATTCCCCCTCTCGCCCTGTTCTGTCTCTATCTCTATGTCCCACTACACCGTCTCTGCCCACTTCTCTCTCTCTCGCTGTCTTTCTCCAACCTCCATGCTCATCCTTCCTCTTTCACCCACATATTATCTATTAGTTCTCACCTTTCCCTCTTCTTCTCTTTCTGCGCTCACCCTATCTCGCATGACCCTGTCTCCCTCTCCCCCTCTCTCTCTTTCTCTCTCTCCCTTCTGCCCTGTCAGGGGAGAACATGCCATTACCATTGTGTCTGTATCTCTGATAACAGGGAAACAGATAGTGCCCACTCTGTGTGCATTACAGAGCCAAGGGAGAGCAGACCGATTCCACTGTATCTGTGTCACTGAGAGTGGGAGAGAACACATGCACAATGTATTTGTATCACTGGACCCGAGGAGACCGGACTAATGCCACTTTGTGTCTTACTGTCCACCAGGAGAACAGACTGATACCTTTGCGTGGGCATCAATGACGCCCGGACGTGTCGACTAACACACTTTGTATCACAGACTCCGGGAAGAACACAGATATTTCAAAATCTGTGTGACTTCCCATGGGTAGCTCCGACTAAACACATCTATGTCTGTCCCACTGACTCCGTAGAGAGACGACTGACCCCACTCTATCTGTATCACTGGCAACGCAAAAACTCGACAGGCTCCAATATGTATGTATCACTGACTGGAGGAGAACAAAAGGACTGGAATATTTTGATATCACTAACCTCCTGCAGAGCAGACTGATCGATCCGTGTCTGAATCACCGACCCTGAAAGAGTAGACAAATGCATTCTGTCTGTGATACTGACCCATTAATAGTAGACTGTTACTTCTGTGTCTGTAACACTGACCAGAGGGCGAACAGACATCACTGAGTCCATATCACTGGCGTCATTGAGTGTAAACTGACATCACTGTGTGTTTACCACTGCTCACAGCAAGACTTGAATGACCTCAAAAAGTCTGTATCACTGACATCAGGGAGAACAACCTGGCCGTTCGTTTTTTTTTATCACTGATCCAGTGCACAAACAACTGAACCGACATTTTCTGCAACACTGACCACGGTGTGATAATACTAAAACCATTGCATCTATATCATTGTTCCCTGGGAGGACAGACTGACCTTACTATCGCTATATCATTGGCAGTGGAGGGGTGCAGACTGAGTCCACCCTCTCTGAATTACTGATCCCTTGGTAAGTACACTGACCGCACTGCATCTGTCCCACTGATCCGTGAATTGCAGTGTATCCCCACCGTGTGTCTGTCATGGTCCACAGGCAGACAGAGATTGACACCATTGTGTCTGTAACCGTGAAGTCGAGGAGAAAGACTGACCATACTGTGTCTGCATCACTGAGTCCAGGGAAAGAAGACTGGCACAACGTTACCTCAGTTGCTGACCCTCGGGTGAGCACACGTGCCCCACTGTGCGTGTTTCACTGATCCCGTGTGGGCAGACTGACCCCATACTACCTGTATATCAGAGATCACGATCGCAAATTGGTTCCACGGTGTCGGTATTAGTGAAAACCGGGAGAGCAGACTAGTCCCACTCTGTGTATATCACTGGTCCTGGGGAGCAGAGACTGACCTCATTGTGTCCGTATCACTCTAGTGGGACAAAAAACGGAACCCCTCTGCGTCCGTATGAATGACTCTGCGAAAAGCAGGCTGACACACTATACCGGTCCCGTTGACAGCAGTGAGGGCAGAATGACCAAACTGCGTCTGCATTATTGACTCCAGGGAGAGCAGAATGACATTGCTGCGTGTGTATTATTGACTGGAAGAGAGCACAACGATCAGAATATGTCACTATTACTGACTTCGTGCAGAGCAGATGGACCCCAATGTGTTTGTTTCACTGGCACAGGACAGAACAGACAAATGCACTCTGTCTGTGACTCTAACTGAAAGGGAGAGCTGACTGATATCATTGTGTCTGTATCACTTACCTCAGGGAGAGAACATTGACCCTAATATATCTATATCACTGACGTTGGAGACTGAAGGTTGGTACCACTGAGTGTATCCTTGCCCAGGGAGAGATGAACGTCCTGAACATGTCTGTATCACTGACCGCAGGGAAAGGAAACGGAACATACTGTGTTGCATCACTGTACCAGTGGCGATCAAGCTCTACCGACACTAACACAGAAAGAGAGCAATGACCTGATTGTGTCTGTAATTTACACCAGGAATGACAGACGTTTCCCACTGTGTCTGCATCACTGACGCTGGAAAGGGAAGACTGACGCCACTGTACCTGCAGCACTGACCCCAGGAGAGACAGAACTAAGATCTGTACTTCTATATTACTTACCCCTGGTAGAGAAGACGGAGACAACTGTGTCTGTGTTAATGACACCACGGACAGAAATCTAATCCTGCAGTGTCAGTATTGCAGACGTTCGTGGGGGTGAGGTACAAGATGGATCCCTATACGTGGGAGAGAAAGTGGACTGACAGAACTTTGCATAGCAGACCATGGAGAAACTAGGCAGATTCCTCTCTGTCTGGAATACTGAACCGGTCAGCTGACTGACACCACGGTGTCAATATCGCTTACTGCATGGACAGCACATAATTCCCAGTGCTTCTGCATCGCTGAACCCAGGAAAGAGTGAACACAGAACATACTCTGTGTGTTTCACTGACACTAGGGGATACCCGACAGACCCAAATCAGTCTGTAACACTGACCCCGTTGACAGCTGACTGACAACACTGTGTCTGTATCACGGATCTTGGATAGACTTGCTGATTCCATTTTGCCTGTTTCACCCACCCCCGGGACCTGGCTATCTGTGCATCACTCACACAGCGGTGAGCCGCCTGACAGACTTGCTGATCGCAAAGAGAACTGGTAGAATGCATTATGTCTCTATCACTGTCCCAGTGTTATGAAGATGAAGAAGTGCACTGCACCTTTAAGAGAGAGTGAAAGCTGAACAGTTGGCAATCACCTGTCATGTGGCCGATCAGCAGGCACAAAGTCTATTTGACAACTTGAAGATGTAACATCTGGGTTGTGACCTAGGCACTTGTTGTTTATGTAGCAGTTCGAACGTAGCCAATCATTTCAAATTATGGCCCAAGATACAAAGCACAATCGAAATTTAATTTTACTGTTTATAAAACATCAAATCAATGAGAGGATGTGATGTTTTGTGATATAAAAAAGGAGGCATTTTGAATAGTGCGCCATAGAAAGTGCCGGTTCTGCTATCGAAGGACTGCTATTCAAACAGTCTCTAAAATGTACCTTTTCCGCCTGAAACATTTTGGCAGCAGAAGAACGTAGATGACTCAGGGAGATCTAGAAGCAGAGGATAGTAGACACCAGGGCAAACAGCCGCTGTCTTGTTCTAACAACTGATTTGCTGTAAATTTGATAGGCGTTTATCGGATCAGTATATTGTTATAGACTTGGAGGTAAGTAACAAATCATTAAGCCAAAGAAATCTTTGAGTTGTGAATAGTTGTTTAATGTTCAATTTTGAAGTAAAAGACTTTTTTTTAATCGTGGAAACAGGATAGGTCTCCGTAATTCATGCTTTAATAGGTTAGGAGGCAAGGTGAGCTTTTCTCTGTGTATTGGTTTGAAGTGGCAGAAAGGTTTACTTCCGTGTCGTAACAGTCTGGGGACTCGTGTGTGTGATTGGACAGTTTCAGAGAGATTCGTTGAGATTTGAACATATTTGAACAGATTTGGGGAACGAAAGATCCCATCAGATTTACACCCTTGCCGACTGGTATAATGGATCTTCCAATAAAACTCAGGTGCGACAACTTGTTTAATTTTGGTTACTTGTGTTTGGTTAAATTAAAAGTGAAAGACCTGACTCTTTAAATTGTTGAAGATATCCCGGGGCTTCAAGATGATTCCCATTACTACCAAGAAGACTTTGAAGAAAGGAAAACCGATCTTCCTTTTAGAATTAGAAAAAAAAGTTTAGAATTGCGTTGAAGTTAGTCAAATGTAAAAGTGAAATTGTAATGACACACTTAGGTGTGTCATAGAAACAGACAAGTGAAGCAGTGAACCTAAATTCAATTACAGTTGAGGAAAATGAAAATAACCAAGAGAGAGCGAGAACAAAGATAAGGAGAGAGAAAGAGAGACATTAAAGCGTGAATGAGGAAAAAGAAAAGGAGAGAGAAAAAGAAAGAAAGGGAGAGGAAAGTGAGAGGGTGGAAAAATAAAGAGACATAATGCTCTTGGCGAACAAATTAGGACAGAAGAAACAGAAAGAGAGTGAGACAGAGAGAGAAGAAATGGAGGCAGAAACGGAGAGAGAAATTAAACTTCAGAAGTCGGGAAAAAGTCAGCAATGTCAAGTTAATAGAATGGAGATGATAAGGGAAGCTAGTAATACATGCAAGCATGTTAAAAGACTGGCAAGTTTTGATGAGAAAGGTGGCGAAGCCTGCTTTATTTCATTTGAAACATTGGCTGGATAGATGGAGAGATCAGAGGTCTTCTGCGAAATATTCATTCGGAGTAAACGGTTCAGAAGATCTCGTCTGGTGTTTGCTGTGCTGTCAGATGACGGTTGAAGAAACCATGAAGAGTTCAAACTGGCTATCTTGAGGGCTTATGAACTGGAAACAGAAGCGTGAACACAGCGGTTCAGAAACACAAGGAAGGAAACAGGTCAGATTTATGTTGACTTCGACAGATTTAAATGTAGTCATTTTGATGGATGGATGCGGGCCTGAAAAAAAAAGTTAAGACCGATGAGGCTCTAAGAGAGAATATCCTGCTCGAGGACCCTAAAATCTCACTTTTAGGGATGAAAAGAATTCAGTTGGAGAAACACAAAGTTTGGGAAGTGAGAAGAGTAGTAGCGATCACAGATGAATACATCATGGTGCATAAGTCCAGCGTGAGCTTCCGGCAAGGATTTCATCCTGAGAAGGATAGAAATTGACAGAAGTGGAGATTCTACACTATGAAACAAAGGTTAGAGAACACTGGTAGTTCTGTACCACAGCGTTAATAAAGAACAAGAGCGTGGAAAGGAAGTAAAAGTCCTCAGGCGTTTCCAAAGTTGGACACATAACGTCATAGTGCTGGTCGTTAGAGAAGGACACTATGCGAAAAGATGCATTAAAATAAGCTATTCAAGCGGTAGTAGTGAAAATAGAAAGGAAATTCCAAGAGAAGTTGAGGATCTGTCGGAGTGTGTGCAGCCTGGGCAGGGGCTGCGTATGGAGTTAGTGCCTGTTCTCTACGAAGAATTTGTTCTGTAAGTAAAGTTAACTTAGATATAACAGGGGCAAGGTGTTAAAATTTTGAAACATGCAGGATCTAACCAGTTTATAACTGTAAAAAGATGGATACATTTGCAATCCTTCTGACCTTTACAGGAGAGAGTGGTAATTTTTAGGATAGGTAGACAGACAAATAGCGCTCCCCGGTGTACCAACTCAAGACTGGCGTAAGAACAGTGAGAGTGATTGACAGGGTGTCATTTTCACGATTCCAGCTTGTTATTGGGAATGGTTAACAGTGTCCAAGGTGTAATTGACACCCATTATTGTTGAGAACCCCAAGGAAGACCAGGGGACTAAGGAGTTAAAAGAAAAAAAAACCCTGGTATTTTCCAAGACTGTGTAGTGACAAGATCCTTCATCATAAGTCACAACACGAATGGAAAAGTAAAGAGAAAGATGAAAGAGCTGAGGTTCAGTTATCGGACATCCTGTCTGACATAATGGTGCAGGAATAGGCAAGGGATCAGATAGAAGTCTGTCATCCTGAAAGGCGAATGGATTTGCAAGAAAAAACATTACTAAATAATAAATGGTACATAGAACATAGAACATTACAGCGCAGTACAGGCCCTTCGGCCCTCGATGATGCGCCGACCTGTCATAACAATCTGAAGCCCATCTAACCTACCCTATTCCGTGTACATCCATATGCTTGCCCAATGACGACTTAAATGTGCTTAAAGTTGGTGAATCTACTACCGTTGCAGGCAAAGCATTCCATACTCTCTGAGTAAAGAAACTCCTTCTGACCACTATCGATATCTATCACCACTCGTACTTGCCGTCACCATACTTGGAAAAAGTCTCTCACTGTCCACCCTATCTTACCCTCTGATTATCTTATATGTCTCTATTAGGACAACTGCCAACCTTTTTCTTTCTAACGAAAACAGTCTCAAGTCCCTCAGCCTTTCCTCGTAAAACCTTCCCTCTATACGAGGCAACATCCTAGTAAATCTTCTCTACACCCTTTTCAAAGCTTCCACATTCTTCTCATAACGTGGTGACCAAAACTGTACACAATACTACAAGTGCGGCCGCACCAGAGTTTTGTACAGCTGCAGTATAACCTCATGGTTCTGGAACTCGATCCCTCTATTAATAAAAGCTAAGATACTGTATCCCTTCCTAACAAGCCTGTCACCTGGGGTGGCAACTTTCAAGGATCTGTGTTCATAGACACCGAGATCTCTCTGCTCTGCTGCACTACCAAGAATCTTACCATTAGCCCCGTACTTTGCATTTCGGTTACTCTGAAGAAAATGAAACAACTCACACTTGTCCGCATTAAACTCCACTTGCCATCGCTCAGCCCAGCTCTGCAGCTTATCTATGTCTCTCTGCAACCTACAACACCCTTCGTCGCTATCCACAACTCCACCGACCTTAGTGTCGTCTGCAAATTTACTAACTCACACTTATACGCTCTCATCCAGGTCTTATATAAAAATGACGAACAGCAGTGAACCCAACATCGACCCTTGCAGTATGCCACTAGTAACTGTACTCCAGGATGAACATTTCACATCAACGACCACCCTCTGTATTCTTTCAGCAAGCCAATTACTGATCCAAACTGCGAAATCTCCCGCAATCCTATTCCTCGGCATTTTGTACAATAGCCTACTGTGGGGAACCTCATTGAACGCCTTGCTGAAACCCAGACACGTCACCTCAACCGTTTAACTCTCATCTTTCAGTTTGGTCACCTTCTAATAACTCAAAAAGTTTTGCGAGGTACGACCTACCTTCACAATACCGTGCTGACTATCCCTAATCAAATTATTCTTTTCGAGATGATTATAAATCCTATCTCCAATAACATTTTCCATGATTTTGCCACCAACCGAAGTAAGGCTCACTGGTCTATAATTACCTGGGTTGTCTCTATTCCCCTTCCTGTACAGGGAAAACACATTTGCTATCCGCCAATATTCTGGCACTATTCATATCGATTACGAAGATTTAAAGATCAATGCCAAATGCTCGGCAATCTCCTCCCTGGCTTCTCTTGTATAATAGGATAAACCGCATCGTGCCCAGGGGAATTATCTATTTTCCCAGTCTGCAGGATTTCCAATACATCTTCCTTGTGAAACTCAAGCCTGTATCTCAGTATTCTCCTCGACAACTTTGTCGTTTTGTGGAGTGAATACTGTCGAAAAATATTCATTTAGTGGTTCCCCTATCTCATCTGACACCACACCCAGCTTCCCACTACTATCCTTGTTTGGCCCTAATTTTACTCTCGTCAATCTTTTATTCCTTAATTACCGATAGAAAGCCTGAGGGTTTACCCTGATCTTATCCGCAAACAACTTCTCATGTCTCCTCCTGACTCTCCAGAGCTCTCTCTTTAGGTCATTTCCGGCTACCTTGTAACCCTCAAGCGCCTTAACTGAGCCTTCACATCTCATCCGAATATAACCCTTCTTCTTCCTCTTGACCAGAGATTCCACTTCCTTCGCCAACCACGTGTCCCGCGCTCTACAGCTTCCTCCCTGCGTGACAGGTACATTCTTATCTCGGACACACAGAAGCTTTTCCTTGAATAAGCTCCACATTTCTAATGTGCCCTTCCCCTGCAGTTTCCTTCCCCATCCTATGCTTCCTAAGTCTTGCCTCATCGCATCGTAATTTCCTTTCCCCCAGCAGTAACTCTTGCCCAGTGTTATACACCTATCCCTTTCTATCACTAAAGTAAACATATCAGAATTATGATCGCTATCACCAAAGCGCTCACCTACTTTCAAGTCTAATACCTGGCCGGGCTCATTATCCAGTACCAAATCTCATGGGGCTTCGGCCGTTGTTGGCCTGTGTACATACTGTGTTAAGAAGCCCTCCCTGCTCACACTAGGCAAAAACTGACTCATCTTTGGTACTCGTACTATCGTGTTCCCAGTCAATATTTGGAAAGTAAAAGCCCCCATTCCAACTACCCTGTCTCTCTCACTCTTATCGAGAATCATCTTTGATATCCTTTCCACTACCTCTCTGGAACTATTCGGAGGCCTATAGAAAACTCCCAACAGAGTTACCTCTCCTTTCCTGTTTCCAACCTCAGCCCATACTACTTCAGTTGACAAGTCCCCAAACATCCTTTCTGCAACTGTAATATTGTCCTTGATCAAAAATGCCATCTCCCTCTTAATATGATCTGCTTTCTTGATGTTCCCAGAGACCGCATTGCTCTCAGCACATACAGAAGGTTTGATGTGATCGGTTGATAGTGGAGAATGATGGGAGAGAGGGTGTTTTGAGCTGTGTATCAAGACGATCTTTATCGAAGATTGCATCCTTTCTTTCTACGGGGAGACTTGAAGATGATGGGAATGGCTGACTGCTTCTAAATGAAAAGGCCATGGCTGCCTCGAGAACAGTTGGTATTCACCACCACGATGTACTGTGCATGGTCGCACTGCAACAGTCATGGAGTGATCGTTTCTGCAGCTCCTCTACCTCTCCCCATTGACATGCGAACCTCGCAGGGCCATGCATACCATAAGGAATCCCGCTATCCTCGGAAAACGAGGATACACCCGCAGCTCCCTGCTCTGGGCGAAAACGCTGCATTCACCTTAACTCCTTCATATATGCTCCATTACCGACTGGGGACATTGATCTCTACATGCTGAGAGATGATTGTTCTGTCACTCGATCCTGCCTGTAAAGCCCCAGATCACAGAATGCTGAGTTAAACTGTAACCTCACTGGCAGCACCGTCTACCACCTGGTGTGAAGCTGCAGGTCATGTTGAAGGAGTTGACACCGCTCTGTGACCAGCTGAATGCTCAATTATGGGCCCGTCAAACTCTGCTCCTCTGCACCGCTCTCTTGATATGTCCTTTATGTCTGTTTTTCTTCCCACCTATCAACTCCACCCTCCTCTCCAACTTATCACTTTCATATGTCTGTTGCGTGTGCAGTTACCTTCCCCCAGCCCCACCTCATCTTATTTGTCTCTTAACCCCTTCTGGCACACAATCCTCATTCCTGATGAAGGGCTTATGCCTGAAACGTCGATTCTACTCCTCCTTGGCTGTGCTTTTGCAGTGCTCTTAGACTCTGATCTGCAGCATCTGCAGTATCCACATTCTCCAACATAGACGCCTGGTTATTTACAATACAGCTCGAGATATTTCCTCGTGTTACTGACGACACGTTCCGCTGAAAGGGACGACCGCATTCGTTCAGTGTGCAGACAGAGACCTAGTTTCAAAGACGTGAGTCAAAGATGCTGAAACTCCCCGTCGATCATGGAGAATCACAATGGACACACCTAGCAGTGAAGAACAGCCTGATACACACTATTTATTTGTTTCTGAACTTCATGATGCCTGACCTCGATGTACGAGGGAGTCAACAACAAAGGCATGGGGAAGTACCGAACTACAGAATGATGCAAATTCGAGATAGAAGCAAACGATTATCTGAGAACATGTTGTGGAAATATGGTGGGTACTGCAGGAATGTGAGACTAATTGCACAAGTCAGACTTTGGAGGATCCAACCACAGGGATGAGAACATTGAATACAGGCATAGTCAGTTCAACTGAAATTCTGAAACTGACTCACAGAACCCAGCCCAGACATTAAATTGGAACAAGGCAACAGACCAGCTTGGACAACTGAGGAAAATGTGTAAGTGCATTGCTCAGTTAACAAGTTTATCTTCTCTGCTGGGGGTAGCAGGGGAGGGAGACTGAAACCTATGCCAGTATATTGGAACTACACATGCACTTTTTTACCTGCGTAGCACAGGTAATTTTGCAGCCAATGCTTTGAGTGACAGCAAATAGGCCTCACAGAAATTAATGCCTGTATGTCTCCACTGTACGAGAACAAGGCAAATAGTTTTCTGAATTTGGTATGTACATATATTGCAGATCAGAGTCGAAGAAGACTGCAAAAGCACAGCTGGTCAAGCAGCATCCGGGGAGTGGTAGAATTGACGTTTCACGCATATGTGCCAGTTTGGGTAGATATGAAATCAGAGTTTGAGATGGTTCATGGAGTAAATCAGTTGAAACCTGAGCATCTGATAAGGGATTGGTGAAGCCACAGAGAGCCTGAGGGATGTTTCACCGTTAGATGTGTTATGACATGGCAGATAACCCCATGTTATTAAAAGTAAACACCCAGAAAAAGCCTACCACGCCTCATAATCTGTTAAAATATGAGAGGCACAAAACTCCCAAATACTATTGCATAACGAAGGCAATATTAAACAATAACTTTTCACCACTCTAAGCGCCCCCTAACTTTCTCTTAACTGTTTATTACCTGCCTCCACCTATACAAGAATATACTATACCAACAAAACACTTATAAAACTGACATCCAGATTATTTCAAAACCACGCAATTGCTGTAGTTTTTCGTATTTTTCTTCTTCTGGCTGAAGAACTCCGTGGGTGGTCTTCATTCGTTTTACATTGAAGATGTTTTATATGAAAAGGTAACTTTGACAGAGAATGGTTTCAGTACTGGTGTCTGTCTGTCGGTGGCAGTTGAATCAGTCTGCTTTTCAAAATGTCTGCCTTTTTTTAATATCCCGAACAGCGGATCATGTCATTGGTTCATTGTTGGCAAAACAATATACTCACTCTAGATTGGATGTTCATGTCCCGGGGCATAATTTTAACTGATTGGATCAATTCCAATTTTTGTCAAAACAGCAACCAAATCAGATATTTTTTCACAGACTAATGTTACATATTTTCAAATTTCTAATACAATCTAAGATGGCTATTGTCAGCTGTCTGTGCAGAACAGCATTCACTATCTTTTAAATGTAGAGTACACGCCGTCACTTTCATAAGTGGTGTGATGATATGCCTGGGGATATTAAAATAAAGGCATTGGCAGACCCAGGAAATATAAATATCAGTGCACACCGGAACAACAGATATTTGGGATTTTACTCTGAGTTTCTTTATCAGCTCTGGAGTATTGACTCAGATTTGCTTCTGTGGGTTGGAAAGTGGTAGTATCGGCAACATATTATTGACATCAATAAGAATGTTTTTCATATCTCAATGTTCAATCAGCAGATGATATGAGCCAGCGAAGTGTGGTCTGGAAGTGTTAGTCGTTACAATGAAGAATGATCAGGATTTGGTGTCAGGATTACCTCATGGCCAAAGGAGTCACGACTGTTGTAATACGCCCGTTTCACCGCAGGTATTGGCCAGGGATGATTAGACTAGAATCCCTACAGGGTGAAAATCGGACTTTCCGCCCAATAGGTCCACACCAAACTTCCAATGAGTAACCTACCTGGATCCATTTCCCTCTGACTAATGCACCTAATGTTATTGGCAACTTAACATGGCCAATTCACCTGCACTACACATCTTTAGACTTGGAGAGGAAACCAACGCAGAAACGTGGCGAATGTGCAAACTCCACATAAACAGTCAACCGAGGCTGGAATTGAAGTCAGATTCCTCATTCCCTGGCACTGTGAGGCAGCAGTGCTCACTGCTGAGCCACAGTAACGCATCTGATGGGTTAGAGTCAGAGGAAAGTAATGAAGGTTGCAATCGGAACTGAATACAATAACGTTTGTGCTTCTAATCTTTACAGAACGATGGCAATAATTCAATGAAATGTAATTCACAGCTGGAACTTCGTAGGTCCGCAGAGGGAATTACGAGGGTCACAGCCAGAAGCAAAGAGAGATAGCGCGAATGAACATATTAAATAATGCAGTTACCAGTGTTTTGTACAATAAATATCTGAATTCAGGTTCTCAACAGGAGGAATAACCGCAGCAAGAAGTCTGGAATAAAGGCAAAGTACTGTAACATTCATACACAGTTGACAGAAATAGTAACTGAACAGTAAGACTTACCAGGAACAGCAACGATATCTAGTATAGGATAATAAAAATATTGAATAATGCGAATTGCATAATAGCTTCGCAATGTTAATGGCCACCAATAGTACATATAAAGCATCCAGACATAGTAGGATAAATTCCTGTGTATTGCTGTAACATACCAGCCTAATTTTCTCAAACTTTGATCCACTGTTGGAAAATCTAATATCCCTACGTTCTGAATCGTTTTTGCAACATTCCGGTCTGTTGTTCTCATGTTCTGATCCATTGTTGGAACATGCCAGTCCATAGTCCTCCGATTCTGATCCAGAGTTGATACTTTTTCGTCGAACGTTCTCAGATTCTCATCTGTCCTCCCCTCTCTGTGGAGCTGCTGATCCCTATTCGTGTTGTTTGTGATGCTCCCACTCACACTGTGTGACAACTCATTGAACAGATTCAATTTATTATTAAAATGCGGAAAACCTCCTCTGTACATAACTGGTCTTCAGCTCGGTCATCAAACAAACAGGAACAGTTAACTTCTTCCACACATCACAGTTCACATCACAACAAAAGGGAACTGTGTGCAGTTCTGGTCTGCAAATCTGAGGAAGGACATTCTGGCTATTGAGGTAGTGCAGCGAAGGTTCACGAGGTCAACTCCAGGAATGGCGGGAGTACCTTACATTGAAAGACTGGAGCGACTGGGCTTGTGTACCATTGAGTTTAGAAGACTGAGAGGGGATATGATTGAGACATATACGATTATTAAAGGATTGGACACTCTGGAGGCAGGAAACATGTTTCCGCTGATGGGTGAGTGCCCAACCAGAGGACACAGCTTAAATATACGGGGTAGACCATTTAGGACAGAGATGAGGAGAAACTTCTTCACCCAGAGAGTGGTGGCTGTTTGGAATGCTCTGCCCCAGAGGGAAGTGGAGGCCGAATCTCTCGATTAATTTAAGAAAGAGTTGGATAGGGCTCTCAAGGATTGTGGAATTAAGGGTTATGGAGATAAGGCAGGAACAGGATACTGATTAAGGATGATCAGCCATGATCATATTGAATGGTGGTGCAGGCTCGAAGGGCAGAATGGCCTAATCCTGCAACTATTGTCTATTGTCGATTGTCTATTTACTTACTCGATATGGAATGTATGAGGGCTGCTGTGGGTATGGAACAGAAATCTTTCAATAGTTTTAATCTTTCTTCCGTTAATGTGGGAGTAGTGCCAGAATACTGCAGGGTTGTATATGTTCCACTCTGTATATAAAAGGAGACAGGGATAAAATAACAGACTTGCTGCTTGAAATGACTACTGCGAACTTTTCTGGAGATCATAACCAGGTTAACACTCTTCATTGCGTGTAATTTTGCACTATTGATAAGTGCCTGTTATCGAATCATTTCATAACTTTGAGACAGAGCATTTGAACTGTTGCTTAGGATCAGGAAGAAGCACGTCTGCCACCAAGTGCCTATTACAGCTGGGTAGGAATAGGCCATTCAGGGCCCACTAGCCAATTAAAACTTGAAGAGATGAAAAGCTGAAATTTTGAAAAGGAGAACACTTAACACATACAGGAATGTTACAGCAGCTGTACGAGGCGTTACTGACAGGTCACATGATGTACATTCCACTGTTTGTGTGTCTGGAACTGAGAAAGAAGAGACCTCTATTAGATACAGTTTTAAGGCTGCTCATCATCCACGGCAGACTATATATTTTAATGTTTCGATCCTTTTATACAGACACATGGGGAGGTCTCTCAGCCTTTCGAGCCTGCTACAGAGGAAGAGAAGGAGGGCATTCAGGTTTTCATGTCCGTCATCGAAAAACAGTCAGTCAGGTCAGTTGCGCATTTACTATTTTTTTTTAAACTAAAAAACACAAATCAAGCCCGGACAACATTCAAATTCTGAGGATGCAGTACAGAAAGAGGAGAAAGTTTTTCAAGGAACACAGGTTGTAAGGAATATTTTTATGCCATTCAGTCCTTCAATTCAGTTGCACAAGAGGAGCAGGACAGCCCAGAGCTGATGGAGCATGTTACTGTGGAGAAGGGAGACAATATCGATTTTCACCAACCTGGTACAAGGGGCAGTCATTCAACTGCTAGAGTTTGAAACAAAGGAAAATATAGAGCCCAGTGAGTCCCAGGGATACTGTTATCGGGAAACAGGAGGAAATGACGCCCTTCCAACCAGTCAAATACAGTGCGAGGGAAGGAGAAATGACTTTTGACAAACACAAATATCTGAATGAGCTACATGAGTGGGGTAATCGTTCTTCCCTTACTATTCAATGAGACCTGATCTGATTTGATTTCAACTCCTCATTCCATTCAACAATGATCCTGCCTCTGCAGCCTCTGCTACTTTTGTTTGTCATGTTGCAGACCCAGATGCTGTAACCTCAGTCGCCGTGACACATCCAGAGCTGGTCGCCAAAGTCTCTGATCGTTCTCAATTTCCACAGCAGCTTCAAAACATAAACTCCAGGAAACCATCCACTCATCATCTCCATTGACTTTTCACGAATAAAATCAACTCAAACGCCACTAAACGCAAAGTTCAGATGCGTGATATTAATCAATTACAGGCTTGGGGATTCCTCATGTTACTGAACGCATAATCAGCAGCGAGTGACTGACACAGAATCGACAGGCCCAGAACAAGTCACGAAGACCTGTCTCAAAGCTGCTGATACCACTTCTCCAACGTGGGCCACAAAATAAGATATCAAGATGAGAAAGAGAGCTTTCTTTCTTATCATTTATGACGCCCTTCATGTTTGTACCTGAAGTTCCAGGCTGCTTAACATAAAAGGCCATGAAAATACAGATTCATTCACATTAAAATTGAACAATGGTATTAATTGGCAACAAGTTTCACCACCATAGCGGATTAGCAGCGGAATGGGACTCGTCGGTGGAGTCAGATGTTGGAGGTTCCAATCAGAAGATTGCGAACATAAAATAAAATAAGTACCAAATTAGTTGAAATGGTTAGTTGTACCACATTCACAATACTCCTCACAGATCAAACTCAGGTACCAGACTGCAGATGAGGTATTTGTTATATAAGTTGCACTGTGCTGACCTGGCGAGTTGACTGGACAATACAGTCTCGCAATCTGTTCAGAATGAAACATTGTGCAGGCCACAGCAGTGCATTGATCTACAAAGTCAGACGAGATACTGGTGAGCCGTGAGGATCTGCTTGGTCCACAGAAATTCATTATTGCATAATCACAGAAGCATTTTTGGTTCAACATGGGGAGCAGTATAAAACACCCCAGTTCACTGCTCAGTAACACCGAGTAAAATTGCTGCCCAGCGTGGGGCACCTTGCTGTCTACGCTGGAAGTGTCAGATTGTGCAGTTCTGATCCATATCCAGCGTGATATCTCCATTTTCCAATAACCTGGGCTGCTGAGGTTGAGCAAATCACTGGCGAATAGAGATGTTTGCGGAATCTGTTGAAATACAAATAAATGGGAGATGATTCCGATGTTGACGGGGGCACAGCAGCGGGGTGAAGATAAGAAACTATCTCATGGAAGAATGTCTTAACAGGTTTCAGAATTTTGTAATGATGTCATTTCGATAACATAGAATATAGAACATAGAAAAATACAGCGCAGTACAGGTCCTTTGGCCCTCGATGTTGCACCGATCCAACCACCTAACCTACACTTAGCCCACTATCCTCCATATGCCTATCCGTTTAAATGCCCATAAAGAGGGAGAGTCCACCACTGCTACTGGCAGGCCATTCCATGAACTCACGACTCGCTGAGTAAAGAATCTACCTCGAACATCTATCCTATACCTACCACCCCTTAATTTAAAGCTATGCCCCCTCGTAATAGCTGACTCCATACGTGGAAAAAGGTTCTCATGGTCAACGCTGTCTAAGCCCCTAATCATCTTGTACACCTCTATCAAGTCACCCCTAAACCTTCTTTTCTCCAATGAGAACAGCCCCAAGTGCCTTAGCCTTTCCTCATACGATCTTCCGACCATACCAGGCAACATCCTGGTAAACCTCTTCTGCACCCGTTCCAGTGCCTCCACATCCCTCCGATAGTATGGCGACCAAAACTGCACACAATACTCCAGATGCGGCCGCACCAGAGTCTTTTACAAATGCAACATGTCCTCAGGACTCCAGAACTCAATTCCTCTACCAATAAAAGCCAGTACGCCATATGCCTTCTTCACCGCACTATTTACCTGGGTGGCAACTTTCAGAGATCTGTGTGCATGGACACCAAGATCCCTCTGCTCATCCAAACGACCAAGTATCCGACCATTAGCCCAGTACCCCATCGTTTTGCTACTCATTCCAAAGTGAATCACCTCACACTCACCAACATTGAACTCCATTTGCCACCTTTCTGCCCAGCTCTGCAGCATATCTATATCTCGCTGTAACCGGACACATCCTTCCTCAGTGTCAACAACTCCACCGACTTTCGTATCATCTGCAAACTTGCTCACCCAACCTTCTAGCCACTCCTCCAGGTCATGTAAAAAAATGACAAACAGCAATGGTGCCAAAACAGATCCATGCGGAACACCGCTAATAACTGCACTCCAAGATTAACCTTTACCATAAACTACTACTCTCTGTCTTCTTCCAGCCAGCCAAATCCTAAGTCAAACCTCCAACTCACCCTCAATGCCATACTCCGTATTTTTTGCAGTAGCCTACCATGGGGAACCTTATCAAACGCCTTACTATAATCCATATACACCACATCTACCGCTTTACCCTCATCCACCTCCTTAGTCACCTTCTGAAAGAATTCAATAAGGTTTGTGAGGCATGATCTGCCCTTTACAAAACCATGCTGACTATCCTTGATCACATTATTCCAATCCAGATTTTAATAAATCCTCTCCCTTACAATTCTCTCTAAGACTTTGCCCACAACAGAATTCAGGATTACCGGCCTATAGTTACTAGGGTTATCCCTACTCACCTTCTTGAACAAGGGACCAACATTTGCTATCCTCCAGTCTTCTGGCACTATTCCTGTAGACAACGGGAACATAAAAATCAAGGCCAATGGCTCTGAAATCTCCTCCCTTGCTTCCCAGAGAATCCGAGGATAAATGCCATCAGGCCGAGGGGACCTATCTACTTTCACCCTTTCCAGGATTTCCAACAGTTCTTCCCCACATACCTCAAAGCCGTCCATTCTAATTAATTGTGACTCAGTATTCACATTGGCAACAATGTCCTGTTCCTGAGTGAATACTGACGAAAAGTATTCATTCAGTGTCTCCTCAATCTCTTCAGCCTCCACACGCAACTTCCCAAACTATCCTTGACTGGACCTATTCCTACCCTAGTCATTCTTTTATTCCTGACATACCTACAGAAAGCCTTTGGGTTTTCCCTAATCCTACCAACTAAGGACTTTTCATGTCCCCTCCTTGCTGCTCTTAGCTCTCTCTTCAGATCCTTCTTGGCTGCCTTATAACTCTCAATCGCCCCAGTTGAACCTTCATGCCTCATCTTTACAAAGGCCGCCCTCTACCCTTTAACAAGGGATTTCAATTCCTTATTAAACCACGGCTCCCTCACACGACCCTTTCCTCCCTGCCTGACAGGTACATACTTATCAAGGACACTCAATAGTTGCTCCTTGAATAAGCTCCACATATCAATTGCGCCCTTGCCTTGAAGCCTACTTTTCCAAGGCAGGCATCCTAAGTCATAATTTCCCTGCCCACAGCTTTAACCCTTGCCCTGCAAGGCAAACTTATACCTCTCCATCACTAGAGTAAAAGCCACCGAATTGTGGTCACTGTCCCCAAAGTGCTCACCGACCTCCAATTCTAACACCTCGCCTAGTTCTTTACCCAGAACCAAATCCAGTATGTGCTCACCTCTTGTTGGCCTGTCTACATATTGTGTCAGGAAAACCCTCCTGCACACATTGGACAAACACCGACCCATCTCACGACCTTGAGCTATATCTTTCCCAGTCAATATCAGGAAAGTTAAAGACCCCAATAACAACCACCCTATTACTTTCACTCTTCTCCTGAATCATACTCGCAATCTTTTCTTCTACGTCTCTAAGAGTATTAGGAGGCCTGTAGAAAATACATAACAGGGTGACCTCACCTTTCCTATTCCTAACCTCAGCCCAAACTACCTCAGATGGCGAGTCTTCATCCATCGTCCTTTCCAAAGCTGTAATACTATCTTTAGCAAGCAATGCCATACCTCCCCCTCTTTTGACCCCACCTCTGACCCTACTAAAACATTTAAATCCTGGAACCTGCAACAGCCAATCCTGTCCCTGTTCTACCCATGTCTCCGTAATAGCCGCAGCATCGAAATCCCAGGTACCAACCCACGCTGCATGTTCACCTACCTTATTTCGTATACTTCTTGCATTGACGTATACACACGTCAAGCCACTTCCCAGTTTACAGGCACCCTCCTTTGAGATTGATACCATGTTCCTAACCTCCCTACACTCCAGGTCCTGCACCCTAAAGCTACAGTCTAGGTTCCCAATCCCCTGCAGAGTTAGCTTAACCCCACGCCTCCCAGAGCACTAGCAAACCTCCTCCCAAGAATACTGGTGCGCCTCAGGTTCAGGTGTAAACCATCCTGTTTATCGAGATCCCACCTTCACCAGAAAGAACACCAGTTATCCAAAAACCGGAATCCCTTCCTCCTGCACCATCCCTGTAGCCAAACATTTAACTGTTCTCACTCCCTATTCCTCGACTCTATATCACGTGGCACGGGTAGCAAACCAGAGGCAACAACTCTGTTTTTTCTAACTCTGAGCTCCCACCCTCGCTCCCTGAAAGCCTCCCTAACACCCTCAGCCCTCCTCCTACCTATGTCGGTGCCAATGTGGACCTCGACGTCGGGCTGCTCCCCCTCCCCCTTAAGGACTCGGAAAACACGATCAGAGACGTCACATACCCTTGCACCTGGGAGGCAACATACCAAACGTGAGTCCCTCTTGCCCCCACAAAACCACCTAAATGTGTCCCGAACTATCGAGTCCCCAATAAATATTGCTCTGCTCAAATCATACAACATGGGCCAGTATTTCCAGGAATGATGGGTGGATGTGATATAGCTGTGCGTACAGATTGTAGAGAGTTTTGCATGAGCATATTTTTCTGCAGTGTTGTAATTAGGAGCGAGCTCGGCTGAGAATGTGTCTTATTAAGTGGGATGTGACAATAATGTGTCTCAGTGATATTTACATTTTGTTTAACAGATGGACAGTCTGCACGAGGCTTAGCTAGATTCCTACATCTACTTTATCAAATTTACTTCGTTAACTACCTACGACACCCCATTCTGTCCATCTCATTCAGCTCCATCACGAATCCCTCACCCACCATGACTGGATATATTCACAATAGCCCGAAAGCACCAATATTTTCCCTGAGACCTGGCATTATTGTCATCTATAAAAGGCCAATTAGTACAATTTTGCTTTCTCAATTGAGCTTTAACTTTCCAATGTACAGTTTACCCCGAACATGGCAGATAAGAGGCAAGTACACCACAATTTGTCCACAGGAGCAGATATGTCTCCGTTTATGGGCATGTGCTGAGGAGAATCATTCTCTTTTCAGACCATGCAACACCGCCAGATCCACTGAGCATGATCTGACTTCAACATGCAGCTTAGTGCAGTATCTATGATCTGAAAAATTCTCAGCAATACAGGGCAAGCACAAATTCCTTCCCGGCTCTCCCAGGATAAGAGAGTCCATATTCTCGCTGCTCGCTCACACTCAGTGCATATCAGTTACAACACCTCCCCAGAACAAGGCTCATGCTCCACCACTACTGCATATAGAATTCTTCAGTTATATGCATTTTTATGATAATGTATTTGTTGGATTTTAAACTGATCCTACCAACTTCTCTCTTTAGCAATGATGATCATAACCACAGCACGTTTAGTCATGGCACAACAGTGAAATGGAGCTATCAATAGACAGAACCTGCACATGCTGTATCTGTTATAGCACTTTGCTCCCCTCTCTCTTTCTCGACTATGCAGTACAGCTACATGGTTGTATAATGTTCCGGAGAATGTTGATTACAAAATTTTCTCGAACATGCCACTTCTAGAAGCTATTTATATGGTGTCGAATTATGGATTGTTCCAGGTAACGTTCCAAATAATCCCATGGTTCAGGAGAATATCAGTTTTCCGGTGTATAAAACATAAAGGACGAGAGAAGTGCAGCATTTTTTTTCCAAATCACACACATTTCAAAGCCATCATGAGGCCAATCAACTCTTCATACCTGCCTCACCAATCAATAAGATCGGGGCAGATTTAACGGTGTCCTGAGCTTCATGTTACAGGAACCTTCAAACATAAAACACTCTGGGTTTCTGTCACTGACAGACAACAATCGGACACTTTTTATCTCATTTCACGCAAGTGTTCGACGGCCATGTCTGATGAGGACAGACGCTCCATTTTACATATTACATCAGATTTATGCTTTTAGGTAATCATAAGCAAACCTTACAAAGACCAATAAAAACTATATATGTAACGAATATGTTTACGAATATCCATTTGCTTTATGATGTCCGATCATAAATGGTAATTCTGGTTATTTCATTTGTCATAGCTTATTGTACTAATCCAAAGGCAACATCTCAACACTTGCATCATAGCAAAGTACAATTTGTCGTGGAAAACGTTTTTCGTTGTTTTCAACCGTTACCTTGATCATTATCTGATTTACAGTTCCTTGTTATCAAAGTTTCAATTTTACTTTGTCTTTGACTATTGCTGTCAAAACCAGTCACGCAGTCTCATACTCAGTTGGCTGGACGGCTGTTTTCTGATACAGAGGGAGTCCAACACTGCATGTTCAGTTCCCAATTCTGACAGTGGTTACGATGAAGGGACCATATTCTCAACCGCACACATTACGCGAGGGGTGGTGACCCGCAAGTTAATCCAACATCAGTGGTCTCTCTCTAATGGTAGAGCATTGCCATTTCACTGTAGAGAATTTGTTCCATCACTGTTAGCATTTGTAAATGCTATGAACATCATAATTTCTTTTTCCATTTTATTCCTCGATGTTTGAGTGATTTGCAGTTTCATTTTATACCACTGTCAGTAGCTTCCCCCACACTGCACGTTCCTGCACACTGCCTGATGGTCTGAGACTCCGTTGTCATTTATGAATCTCACTATCAATGCCTCAAAATTATTCAATGTCTCTGCTTCGAAAGGTCTCTGGAGAAGAACAGCTTCAAATATTCACAACAATCTGAGCAAGGAAAAAATGCCCTCGTCATGTCCGTAAGAAATAGTAGATGATGGTAAGCGAAAAATAAAGACAACAATGTGCCCATGAACTGTGATGTCAGTCAACTCTGTCGAAAGGACGTGCTACTGTAGCTGTTTTCAGGCGAACTGAGAACACATTCGGAGGACTGTGTGTGAAAGTTTTCTTTTGTGTCTCCTTATCTGAGCATGTGTATAATTACATTGGAATCAGTTCAGAGATGTTGCATTGTACTTAATCCTGGAACGAAGACTTATACTATGAAGGCTTGACAGAGTATCCTTGAGAGTGAATCTTATGGATTCAAACAAAATCTTGGGGAGAGTGAATCAATTGGATGCCCGATTGTTATTTATATATTTCAAATGTGCTGTCCTTCGGCTTTGGACTTTTTAAAAGGAAGGTTCGTTTGGTCATAAACGAGTTAGTTGTGACTGACAATACAAATCGGCTGAGTTGTTCTTGTCACTGAACGCGACCCACTCTGATATCTATATTTGACGATATCATCGACCTGCGACAACGAAATCCTCTGGCCTCCCTGATTGCAATATTGCACAAAATAACACTTACAGGAATATAACTTGTTTACTTTTCAAAGACAGAGAATAAGAACATAAAAATTCGAAACAAGAGTAATCGATTTAGCCCATCAATCTTTCCCCATTTTTAATAAGAGCAAGATTGATTTACTCTTATATTTAAACCCAATTTCTTTCAGTCCTTTTAACCACAACTCACCGATATGCCAATCAGACATCCACCCCGTCCCCGAACAATTTTCGTGATCGAACCTCCACAACTCTCTGGACTTGGGAATTCCAGACATTCACTGTCTTCTGGGAGATTGCATTCATTTGTATGTCAGTTTTAAACAAACGTCCCTTATTCAGTAACTGTTCCCCCGATTTCACTCAGGAATGGAAACACCTTATACAATCGGACTGGTCAAGGATAAAGCGAGGACTTCAGATGCTGGAGGTCAGAGTTAAAAAGTGTGTCGCTGCAAGCACCTCAGTTCAGGTAGCATCTGAGCAGCGGGACAGTCGATGAGTCTGAAATTATCTCGTCACCTACCCTCTCAGGGCCCTTCTGTAACTTGTATGTTTTAGCACTACCTCCCCTCATTCATTTGATGCAAAGAATAAACGCTAAAATCGCTGTCAGCTGGCAATTGTTCATATAGTCACTAACCTTATCTATAGCCCCTGTCAGATTCCTTAAATCCTTATTTCAAATTCCTCTTTTGTGTATGATTGTGCCGTCCGCAAACCCGGATACATATTGCACTCAATCCCACCGCTACGCCATCACCACTGTTCTGTACATAACGAATGACATTCGTGGTACTCCAGACGATACATCGTTTTAAACCAGTAAAGCCATATTAGTTCTGAATGTCCTTCTTCTGTGGGTTAACCAATCCTCATTCCATGCCCTGAACTCCTGACTGATGTGAGGACGTTCATTTTGTTCTAAAGCAACAGTGCTAACCACTGAGCCAACGTGCCGCCTTCCTTGCCCTGATAACGTTGAACATATTTTCTCTGATCGCTATGTAGTTTGTATCACTGAAAGACCAACAAGTACCTTCGCCGGTGAGGAAGGATGCAAAACACAAATGCAAATTCTCCGCCTGTTCCTTGTACCCAATTCCTCACTCACAACCTCCAATTATCTCATGTATACTTTACTGACTTTCTTTCTTCTAAGGCTCACACACATTCATCTTGAGGTTTTGTAAAATATATGTCGAAAATCACTTACTGTTTGTTTCAATCTACCTTACCAAGTTACTCTCATTATATTTATTTTCTTTCTCCTTCAGTTTGAAACATCTATTTCTGGTTCCTATAATAGCAATCCCAAATCTGGCCTATTATAACGTTCACCAATTTGATATGTTTAGTTTGTGATTGAATGCTTTCATTGACAGTGTCTTTGAACAATGAGTAGTTCTCCTTCTGATCAAGATAAGAATGGTGCATCATACCCAATTTGCTTGACCGAAGTGCACCAAATGACTGTTATTAAGGCATTGGTGAGGGCACAACTAGAATATTATCTGCAATGTTGGTTAACTTTTCTGAGCTAAGATGCTTCAGCTCTCGGAGGAGTGCAGTGAAGATTTACGAGGCTGAAACCGGGGAGAGATTGATTATGTTATGATTGTTTTCTCTTGAGTTCAGATGAGTGACAGAGGATCACATAGACACTCGTAAAATTTTGACAGGAGTAGACAGGGTAGATGCAGGACAGGTGCTCCCAATGGTGTCTGTGTCCAGAACAAAAAGACGCAGGCTGAGTTTTCGGGTCTGGAACATTTTGGATGCACATAAGGAGGCATTGTCAAAGCGCAGATTAATGAGCCTGTGGAATTCATTACCGCAGGAATTAGTTGATGTGAAATCAACCAACGTACTCAAAAGATGGTTGGATATTGCACATGGGGAAGATTACGGTTTGAAAGCAGGTTCAGACTACTGATTGGGTTGATCAGTAATGATCATTACGAATGTTGGAGCCTCCTTCTGCTCCTATCTTCTATGATTTATACTTTTCTATTTTATCTCCAGGAATTGAATTTATCAGCCTCTCCAGCTCTGATTTAATCGCAACTCCAGGCATATAGTCATTTGATTATGTCTAAAATGCACTCTGAAGTGATCAAGAAAATAATGCAATGGTCTCAAGCAATTGCGAGGTCTGAAAGTCTAAGCTCAGACAGAAAACCCAGCTGCGAAAAGGGAACCGTAATCTGAGCCCTTTTGACAGCGCAGAGACCTCCTTTCTAACGTCTGACTGCAAGTGACAACATTTAATGAGCTTCCCCACAGACTGCACAGGAAAAGGAAAATGATCAGAGAATTCAAACCATTGAACATTTGCCATTGCATGGACATTGCTGCACAGCATCTCAATGCACTATGTGCTAATCCCTAAACGCGACTGATTAGTGAAGGAAGAACACAATTAAATTTCGAATAGGAATCACTCCTATGGTCCATAGATCTTGCTTCCCATTTCAAAGTGTTGATGAATTATCCTTTTATCTCCACATCGTACTCCTGCTCTCTGTCCATCCATTTTTTTTTCAATAAACCAATCTACGTGATTCTACTTTGCACTCAGTGCCTGGGATTCCACAGCCTGACAAGGTAACAAATGTCCAATGAATTAGTCTCTCAGTGAAGGATCTATTAAAATCAAAATAATGAATGGCCTGCCTATACATAAGACTGCAGCTCCTTCTGTTAGACGTCCAAGCCACGGAATGATTATCGCTGCTGAAAACGTGTTGCTGGAAAAGGCCAGCAGGTCAGGCAGCATCCAAGGAACAGGAGAATCGACGTTTCAGGCATAAGCCCTTCTTCAGGAATGAGGAAAGTGTGTCCAGCCGACGAAGATAAAAGGTAGGGAGGAGGGACTTGTGGGACGGGCTTTGCAAATGCGATAGGTGGAAGGAGGTCAAGGTGAGGGTGATATGCCGGAGTGGGGTGGGGGCGGAGAGGTCAGAAAGAAGATTGTAGGTTAGAAAGATGGTGCTGTGTTCGAGGGAATGATTATCGCAGTTTTCATTTGGTCTCACCGTTTCGAATGCTATAGATTTTATTGAAATCTTCACTCGGTTTCATGGAATAGAATCGTTACTGGGTGATAACAGGCAATTTGGCCCAAGAAGTCCACTTCATCCCTCTTAAGCGTAACCCAAACAGATCAATTCCCGAAACATATTGATCCAGATTTGTTCTACGCAACCCTGAACATTTAGGGCAAGTTTGCATGGCAAATTCACATGACCTGCACATTTGTGGACTGTGGGGTAAAACCCATGTAGACACAGGGATACGATCCTAACTTCACACAGAAAGTTGCTCAAGACTAGAATCGAATGCATATCAGTGGCACTGTGGAGCATTTGAGTTAAACACTTAGCCACCGTGCCAATAATCCGAACATACTGGCCTAGCCCACAAAATGGCCCCTCATAGGAAAAAAAGACTGTCATCCGAATGATCCGTCAGATCACCATATGCTGCATCCCCCTTGAGCACGTATCTCCTTTATAACGTGAGGTGAATGAAATTGCACACAATATTCAATGATATTCAAGAAAATGTCACAGCTATACAGTGTTACAACATGGGTGTAAACGCTTCTGCTTATTTGAATCTTAACCACCAGAAAGCTCACTCTGCCTCATGAACAGTTCAAGTGAGTGACTTTGTGAAGAAAGCAAGTAACACTTTATTATGTATCGCTGCGAAACACAAGAACGTTAAAAACCAATTACCTCAAATGTAAATGTCCTTTGTCTGATAACACTTGTACCTCCCACTCTCGAACAATTTAATGATTCGATAAATAAATCCGACCAAGTTTTACCAACGAAATCAAATTTCCAAACCTGGCAGGAGTTGCTTTACCCTTGGTATCTTCGTTTGTACTTTCCTGGATCTTTTCTTCGGTCTTCTGTCTGATAACATTCATTTGAAAATGCACTTTTCAGAGAGCGGTACTGAAGGCCATATATTAGTTGGTGCTCTGTGCCGCTCGTCTAACTGTTCAAAATACCCATTTTCATATACCCGAACCGTCGAACTGCCTCATCAGTTTGGTGTCATCCTGAAAAGTAAAAATCAAATTTGGTTGTATTTTGGTAACTCGGAGCATAATTTTAACTGATTGGGTAAATTTGAGCTTTTTTTTAAGGCAGCAACACAGCCTCAGATATTTCTTTCACAACCAAATGTTACATTTTTAAATCTTCAGCACACTCTATGTTTCTCTAGGTCCTTGCCCGCTTCCATAATCTCTGAAAGGTAAGAAACAGCCCTGCATCTTCATAACACATTCCCCCGAAGGAAAAAAAATCATGAACCATCATAACGAAAAGAAGGTGACATATTTTTCCTCTACTACTGAACCACATTACCATTACAAACATATAACTTTAATATTAATTCATATTAACTTCCACACACACATATACATAATTTATTCTTTATTAGCAAATTCACGCTAATGCAACTGCTATTACTTCTTTCATGTGTAAAAAAAGGTCTTTAAAAAAGGTTTTGTGATTTACACATGAAAGAAGTGAAACTATCACTGTATGCTCACAGATGAAAGGCTTAACAGACAATCAATTTTTCAATGTATAATTTCAGTTATATCACACTGTAAATTGTTGCTATAAATTCTGTGTTACAATCGAGCCCTCCACTGTCACCTGATGAAGGAAAGTCGCTCTGAAAGCTAGTGTGCTCCCAATTAAACCTGTTGGACTATGACCTGGTGTTGTGTAATTTTTAACTTTGAAGTTTGGGACAAACTTCTGACATAATCCACTTATTCTCCAAAAACGAAGAACTGCCTCCTTTTTCGAGGTTGATGGTGGAAATTCCGCGATGGCCTTTGTCTTTGCATTCCAACGGGTCAACATTCCATGACAATTGTCATGTCCCAAACACGTCAACTCTGCTGTCGCAAATTCAGTTTTGTTTAGAATTATTCTCAATTTTGCGTCTCTTAATTAAAGATCTCTGCTAACTGGGCCGTGTGCTCTTCCCAGAACTGAGTAAAGATGACTAAATCGTTCAAGCAGAATCCACAGTTTGTTAGCCCACATACAACTCTGTTCAAAAGTCTTTGGAATGTGGAGGTTGCGTTCCTCATTCCAAAGGGTATCACTTTGAATTGATATAGCCCATTTGGGTTTACAGAGTCAGAAAGTTCTTTCGTCTTGTCTGAGAATATACTTGCTAATAACCACACAGTAAGTCCAACTTGGTGATGTAACCAGCTTGTCCATCTTTTTCGATGCTGTCCTCCAATCTTAGTATTGGGTGCCGGTCCAATTCCTTACAGTGTGGAACTTCGGATAATCCACGCAAAATAATTGATTTCATCAGGTTTGGTGACCAAGGCGATCAGTGAACTCCAGTCTATCTGACTCAGTTCGATGATATCTTTGATAAGCATGGCTTCCACTTCTTTCTGGACCGATCTGGTTTAAAAATATTAAGCCAACAGCTGTTGGTTTTATCGAAACGTTTTCCCGTCATCGATCTCATGCACAAAGCATTATCCCTCCCGTTATTCCTACATATTTCTTCATAATGCTGTTAGAAACCTTTCAACTACTGTCTTTCCTCCGAGACAGATAGGTTGCTAACCTATCACACTCTTGAAGGACCTCCTCATAGTTGAACATTCATGGAGGCACATAAAATTCTACAATATCTGGATAGGATTCTTCACTGTGTGAGCAGTAACTAACATCTGATTCTCCACTTCTTTCTCTCTAGTATAGTACAGTTTCAACATTTTCGATTCTAATTTTTCCCCCATATCACATCTTTACTTGATAATTCACCGGAATCATTTTTTCTATTTCAGTTTGATGGGAATACTAAACCAAGCTATCAAGTATCTTCAATTTTAAGTGTTGATGAATTTGCACCAGAAGTGCATTGACATAGGTTCAGAACCACCAAGAAGGAATCAAATCAGAATCATGTTGATTTCGAAAGCATTAAGCATATTGTCGTTGATAGACGCGTGTTAACTTGAAAGTAGCAGTCCTGGTAACAGTATGAACACGTCATCATCTCAAAAAACCGTCTGATCTGAGCCTTTATTTGCTATCGGCTTCATTTCACGATTTGAACAATTTAGTGCAGTTTAGCTAACTCACGTATTCGATTAATGTCTCCCTCACCTCTGATACATAACCTAAGTGTGCAATCTACAAATTGCCTCCTCATCATTGCTAATGAATAATTTCAAAGTGCCCCTCACTTCATGACTGTATATTAACAAAAGGAATGAACTGAGTAGATTCGTTTGCGGCAATTCTGATGGAAAAAATAAGAATACGACACTTTTATACCAGTCATTCGGGTAATCCTGCTAACAGTATGCTCTCAATATGGTATTCAAGTTCTGATGCCACCTTTCTAAAGTTCCTTGGGATTGATGATGATGCGCACTGGATTACAGTGTTGTGTGCCTCAGCTATCCATAGCCTCCTTAAACAGCTTAACAGTAACTTTTGACCCATTTCCCGACTGAATCTCTCTGTGTAGCCCATACCCAGGTGAAGGAAGATACTAACTCCTCGACCACATATTTCCCCTGATAATCTGAAATGGAATTTCCTCTGGAAACCTGGTAGACAGATCCATTATGGGTAATAAGTACTGGTTCCGAATTTTTGTGTTCAGAAGGTGGCCTGCGCAATCAATTGTAACCCGCATGAAAGGATCATCAAATGCAGAAATTGGCAATATATTTGCTGGATTTTTTATGACCTGTGGCCTTCCAATAATTTGACATGCATGACTTGTACGACAAGGTTTTACAGCGTCCTTGTGCATTCCACGCCAATAAAAATATTTTTGTACATAAGCCTGTGTCTTTCGTTCTTAAAAATGTGTTGCTCGAAAAGCGCAGCAGGTCAGCGAGCATCAAAGGAGCAGGAGAATCGACATTTCGGGCATGAGGCCCTCTTCATGAATGAGGAGGGTGTGCCAAGCAGGCTAAAATAAAAGGTAGGGAGGAGGGACTTGGGAGATGCTGCCTGAACTGCTGTGCTTTGCCAGCAACACATATTAAAGCTCTGATCTCCAGCGTCTGCAGTCCTCACTTTCTCCTGTGTCTGTCGTTCCCCGAATTGACTCCGTACAAGTAGTTCATGGTCTACACGTAACACTTTCTCTCTGCCTGTCTAAAACACAATCTGGTGCATTTCTGCGCATTTGTCCTCTGCATTCACCTGCCGTGGTTTCTATTCCCGTCTTAGGATCCTGTATTTCAGGTAATGACTCTCAGGAGTTATCTCTACCTCTTTTTAAGTGTACGCATCCACATCTGTATATTCATCGCTATTTCCTTCTGTTGCAAGTCCTTTAGCCTTTCAGGACGAAACACTTCTGTCTGACCCTCTGCTTGTTCAAGTTAATCGTGCAACATTACATCTAACAACGTGTCCGTTAAGAGAAGTTCAACTCCTTCTTCTCTCTTGAATGTTTGCTTCGTGCTATGACTTGATACCGGGATCTGTTTACTAAACAGCCTGAGAAAATACCAGGACAATTTTGTTTCATCTCCTCCATTTCTGATCCTCCTTCAGCTTCTCCACTCCAAATTTGGATCTGGCTAAAGGATTCCCAAGAATCAACTGGATTCCTGGAACTGACAGTCTGTCAATCACCCCCATTGTTACTTGCCCAGACTTGAGTTGGTAATCCAACATGATTTTACATCCGGGAAAGCTAAATTCCTGTCCAACTATCCCACAATTTACCACAATCTCAGGTAACAGACCAGGAAAATGGCACATTCGCTCATCTCTTATTGTTCAAGACTGTTTAGATCCTGTATCTCTCAAAATACCTTTAGTCCGTCTCCCCCGCTGTTTCTGAGTAAAACTTAACCACACAGACCAAGTCTTCATAGAGATCAGGTACTGTCTCCATACACAGCCTCTGCTTAAACGGTACATTCCCTTGCTGCTCCTCAGCTCTTCCAGGGAATTCTTTTACGTCTATCACACATGCCTCTCGCTCAGCTTCTTTTATTACATTTTTTACAAACGCACTATTCTGTGATCTTCACTGTCCCACTTTACTACAGTGAAAAGTCCTGAAGCCTTTCACATCATTTCCACCATCTCGGCTTTCATTTCTGACTTGTGGTAAACCCTTGCCAGTATTCTCCTCTGTTTCTTTCGTCGTGTAGGATCTCCCCATCTTCCAATTTCTATCCCTCACAGAATGAAATTGTAAACGAAGCCTGTATTATGCACAAGCATGTTTTTCTTTGCTATTTCAGCTGCCCTTCTCGCTTCCTGAAGTGTTAATCCTCCACGAGAATACTTATCATTTCTCGCAGTGACCATTTACGCCGACAGCAGACTGAACTTTCTCACAGCCTAATAGGTCAAATCTGTCTTTCAAACCCACACACACCTATTAAAATGAATATACTTAAAGCTTTTGAAATCAGCATCATTATGACTTGGTCCCATCTTTATGTTTCTGAACCGCTGTCTATGCACTTCTGGTACCAATTCGTATGCACTTAAAATAGTCTGTTTGACCTTTTCATAATCTCTAGCTCGCCCCCCCCCCTCCCCATCTAACAGCATGGAAAATATCTCACTTGTTCTGCCTACCAGTTTAATGTGTCTGAGCATTACTCAAAAATCTTCGGACCACACGATCTGCCCAGCCAATTTTACGTTTGCATATCTCAATAACTTCCTCTTTTAATCTCCATCCCTTTAGCTTCGCTTTGCTGACGAGGTCCTGAACTCTCAATTTCAAATTCTTTCTCTCTTTCTTTAACCTCTCTCTCTTTCGCTCTTACTATCTCTTTCACTTCTCTTTCTCTGTTTCCCTTTTTTATCTTCAAACTCTATTTTCCTCACTCGTAATTTAAGTTCTTCTAATTGAACTGCACTTGCCTGTTTTTCTGACACACATCAGTGTTTGAGTGACTACCTTATATTTTTCGCTTTACTTTTGTCCTTCGTTAAATGAAATCTAACTTCTTTGTTAATTCTGAAAGTATGGCACTTTTCTTTCCTTCCAAACTTTCTTGCTGGAAAAGCACAGCCTACCAGTCTGCGTCTGAGCAACAGGAGAGACGACGTCTCGAGCATAAGTCTGATAGTCTGTGCTTTTCCAACACCACACTCTCATCTCTAATCTCCATCATCAGCAATCCACACTTTGTCCTTCCCAACATGGTTAGAAAATTTGGTAATTATCTTCAAAAACTATAAACTATTTAGCAATTTTAAGTGACATTTTATTCACTTTTAAATTAACCAGCCACATGTCTTCAGCCTGCTGGCGTGGGCGGCATGGTGGCATAATGCTTTACACTGCTGTTTCACAGTCCCTGAAACCCGGCTTCAATTCTCACCTCAGGCAACTGTCTGTGTGGAGTTTGCATATTCTCCCTGTGTCTGCGTGCGTTTGCTCTGGTTTCATAGCAGAGTCCAAAATATGTGCAGGTTCGTTGAATTGGCCACGCTAAATTGCCCGTAGCGTTTGGTGTAGTGGAATGGGTCTGCGTGGGTTGCTCTTCGGAGGGTCGGTCTGGACTTATTGGGCCGAAGGCCTTTTTCCATACTATTAGTGATCTAATCTAATGTCTCCACTCTGTTTTGTTTAAAGTTCGAGCACACTATACTGTAAGTATTTAAATCTAATTACTTTTTTCGTATCCCAAATCAGTTCAAACCTCTCCAAATCTCAGTCAGGATCTGTCCAAACCTGTTCAAATTGTTGACGCAACCCCTCAAAGTGTTACACCATGGTGTAAACACCTCTGCTAATTTAAACTAGCCACACAGAAAAGGTTGACCTCACGTCATAATCTTTTAAAATTCAAGAGGAAATAAACTATCCCAGAGGTCGATATTTAAAGTAAAAATTTAAAATTTTGTTACTTAAATCCAACAGAAAATATTGAAACCAAAAACTATTTGACTTCCTTGCTCTTAAACATATCTTTTACCTCCCACTCTGCAACACTGGTCTGACTAAATGACAAAAATTCCCGATTCAAATTGATACAAACTGCTTTCAACTTTGTTGATTCTCCATTGTAGATTTTCCTCTGTCGTCTTTCCGAGTTCGGCTCCGTAGTTCTGCTGCCTACACCTCTTATTGACAGGTACCTTTCACAGAACTCTTCAACTATCAGTCTATCTTTGTGCATGCCCTTGGCAGTTATTCTTTGAACAGGTCACAAATTCCGGTTTTATACCCAAAACGTGTCATAGTTTCATTGGTTGCCATATTATCAAAACACTAAATTCTGTTTTGATTGAATTTTGGTATCTTGGGGCATAATTTTTACTGATTGGAAAATCTTCAATCTGTCTTTGTCTAATGACAGCTCAATTGCAGGTGTTTGTTTCAACAAAGTGTTCTATTCTTACTGCGTTCAGGACTCTCTGTGCTTTGTCATTACTTTCCTGCTATTCAATTCTCTTCAAGGTATCATGGATCTCTACACCTTCATAATAATTGGTTCGCAGTCTGCCCCACTTAGCACCGTAGTAGTGCGAACACAGTACTCTGAATGTTCGTTTGGAGACGAAGGCTTGACTATGTCTTTACAGAAATAGTGTAGTGGTAACTTTTAATCCGGGTTTTGTTGGAACGGTTGTTACCGATTTGGAGGCAGAATACTTAAGAGAAAGGAGATTTAGAGTTGTAAACAGTTGCCGTTAAATTTTTACTTTTTGAATTTTGGAATTCATTGGTAATTTTTCCTTGAAATAGTGAAATTTCAGAATTCGCTGTCTCTCATATTCCGATAGATCACAAAGCGACGTGAAGCTTTCTAGGTGCTTGTTTGAATTAACAGAGTGGGTTACCGCCGTGTCATTTCATTTGTTGGTCTCGCATCTGTGATTTGTATGAGTTTAGACAGAGCGAGTCTGAGAGTTGGACAGATTTTAATGGACTTGAGCTATGAAAGAACCCAGCAGGTTTAATCACTTGCCGATTAGTGCACTAGATATTTAAATAAAGCGTAGGCCATGCGACTAATGTACTTGTGGTTTGTTGTGCTTGGTTGAGGAAAACGTGAGGGAAATGGATCTTCAAATTGCCAGGTTCTGGATTTTGAAGATAATTGTCAACTTTTCCCACAATGTTTGGAAAGACAGAAGAATGCCAAATGTACAAAATTTGCAAATAGCTTAGAATTTGATCTAACGAGGAATAGAAATGTAAATCTAAAATTGTTAGGGAGGTAATAAAGCACTTAGGTTTGCCTAAGAAAGAAACAAGTGCAGCAGATTGAGCAAAAAAAACGCATTTGAGCAAAGTCGACATAGAAATAATGAAAGTGAGAAAACAGTCGGATCTGAGCAAAGAGAGAGAGAGGCAACGGATAGGAAAAGAGAGAGAGAGAAAGGGTGAGTGAAATTGAACTTCAGAAGTTGTGAATTAGTCAAGAAATTTAAGTAAATAGGATGGAGTTGAGGAGAGAATTTACTGATATACACAAGTATGTTAAAACATTGCCACATTTTGATAGAAAGATGTTCAAAACTTCTTTATTTCGTTTGCAAAATTATCTCGGCTGATGGAGTGGTCATATAACTTGTGGTTAATGCCAATTCAGACTAAGTTGGTAGACAGAGCTCGTGAGGTTTTTACAAAGTGGTTAGAAGAGGGACCAACAGATTATTAATCGGTACCAGAAGCGTAGAAACATCGGTTCAGAAATATAAGGGAGGAAATAGGTCATACTGATATTAAGTTTGAAAGAATCAAACATAATATGTTTTGCAAATTTTTGCGGGCTTTAAAAATAGGTGAGAGCAACGAGGCTTCGAAAGAGGTGATTCTTGTGGAGAAGTTTAAGAAACTCACTTCCAGAGCTGGCAAGTATTCATGTCCAAGAACAGAAAGTTCAACAATTGAGAACAGTGGCAGAGAATGCAGGCGAATATGCATTGATGCATTTGGCAATCTTTCAATTCAAGTAATATTTTCACTCAGGGAGGGACAGAAATTGTGAGAAGGGGAGATGCTGCAGATCAAAACGAAGAGTGAGCACACTGTCCATTGTCTTCCACAGATTTATCAAAAATGCCAAGAAGTTGTAAGTGAGGTGTGAAAGGCCTCAGGTATTTTCACTGCAGGGGAGTTGGACACAAAATTACAGTGTTGAGTGTGCAAAATGTGGACTAGCAAAAGGTGTTTTCACTGGCCGAACATGCAACACATAAAGGAACAATGCTGTCCATTAAAGAAAGGCAGTGTGGGAAAAGATGTCGTGAAAGATTATAAGCCAGTGGAATTAGTGAAATGCTTGAACAAAACCCCAAGAAGAGCCGGGGAGATGCAGGAAAGTGCACAACCTCGACAGTGGCTGGGTATACAGTTAGTACCTGATCTCGAGAAAGACTTTGCCTTTGTCGGTTACGTTTCCTCAGAAAGCAAGGGGGCGGGTGTGAATGGAAAGAATTTATAATTTTGAGCGTAATATGACATAATCAGTTTTTAATCGCAAGAGATGAACGTATTTTCACACATTCTGACTTGTTAACCGAGAGAGTACTGAATTGTGGGATAGACGGACAGGCAATAAGCGTCTCCCTATACGTACGATCAAGTTGGCCTGCCAAATCATACGAGCAAAATAAAAGTGGGAATGAATAACAGTGTGACAGTTTCAGGTTTACATGTTTTCATAGGAACGATTTCGCAGAATCCAAGGTCGGAGTGACATTCTTGTTATGGAAAAACGAAATGAATGCCACTGAACAGAGTAGCCAAAAGAAACATAACCTGGACTTTTATTTTCAGTCGGTAAGATAACAAAATCCCACTATCATATTCACGACACGAAGCAAAAACGAAAGTGAAAGCCGCAGGAGTGGAGGTTCACTGAGAGGACACCCTGTTTCATGTAGTGGTGAGGGAAAAGCCTGAACAGGCAGAGGGTGAAGCAGAAGTGCTTACATCTGAAACGCTAATGGATTTACAAGTGAAAGACGAGACAATAAAAGACACACATAATGGCGAATAATTAGAAAAGGAACCGAAGGCATTCCTGAGTGTTATTTTCTTAAGGATTGAATCCTAAGACGAAAATGGAGACTATGGCAGGTTAATAAAGAGGAGAAATGAACAGAGGTGCACCAAATTGTGTTGCTGGTAACACACAGATGAGAAATGGGTAGCACATCAATTACTAGGAGATCATCAGTGTAAGGAAGTATCAGGCTAAAGTAGAAAAGCATTTCTATTGGTGTGGAATGCACAAGGATGAGTTTAAATTTTACTGTACATGTCATAAGTGCCAAATGGTAGGTAAGTCTCAGGCAGCAATAAAAGCAGCACCATTGTTGCTAATTCCGCCATTCGAAGAACTTTTCACGCTATTTATGGTTGATTGTGTAGGTCTCCTTCTTAAAATTAAAAGTGGGAACCAGTATTTGCTCACCATTGTGGATATGTCTAGCAGATTTCCTCAGACAATTCCATTGCACAATATGAAGGCGGAAAGTGTGGTAGAGGAGATGGTAGCTTCCTTCAGGTTGTATGGGTTACCCACAGATATTCAATCAGACCAAGGTTGTAATTTTTACTTTTATGCTATGCAAGGAAGTCATGTGTAGTTGAGGCAAGTAGCACTTTAAATCAAGTGCGTATCATCCTGAACCCCAGGGAGCTTCAGAAAGGTGGAATCAGATCCTGACGGCCATGTAAAAAGAGTACTGTCAGGATTACCCGAATATTTCGAATAAAGGTAATCCACTGTACTATTTCCCATTGGGATGCTCCAGAATGACAGACTTTGTTGACTGACATTTATTTAATATTTGGACATGACGTGAAAGGGCAGATGAAATTAATTAAAGAGAAAATTGGAGGAGTCATGTACAGTGAAGAAGGTTTCCTCAGATTAAAATGGGATCTTGATTCAATGGGCCAATGGAATAAGGACTGGCAGATGGAGTGTAAATTAGATAAATGCAAGTTGCTGTACTTTGGAAATGCGAAACTGAGCAGGATTTAATGGTAACATCGTCCGACGAGTGTTGTTGAACATAGAGACTTCGGATTACAGACTCAATGCTCATTGAAAGTGCAGTCACGGGTAGGACTGTGAAGAAGGCGTTGGGTATGCTTGTTTTATTGGTCAGAGTATTGAGTATATGAGTTTGGAGGCCATGTTGCAGCTGTACAGGACGTTGTTCTTGCCAATTTAGGGAATATTGCACGCAATTCAGGTCTTCATCCATTCGGAAGGATGTTGTGAATCTTGAAGGGTGCAGGAAAGATTTACAAAGGTGTAGCCAGAGTTGGACGTTTGAGCTACAGGGAGAGGCTGAACAGACTGGCGTTATTTCCCTGGAGCTTTGGAGGCTGAGGGCAGACCTTGTAGAGGTTTATAAAATCATGAAGTGCGTGGCTATGATCAATAGCGTTAGGACATGGGGTCAACCCTCCTGCTTAATCTAAACCCAGCAACACAGAAAAAAAATCCCCTGCAGTCATATGCAAAACTTCGAATGGCCTGGAAATATTCAAAGTTTAAAGTAATCATTACATTTTTTAAATTATAACCGAGACTCATTAACTAACAACTGCTTCCAATTCCTTCCTCTAACTTTTTTTTACCTTGTGTTCTATGATACTAATCCAATAAAAATCGCAATTCAGATCCACAGAAAAATTCAAGCTTATAATTCAGCCAGCGGTCCAATGTTCCCTTTATCTGCTTCGGTAGTTTCGTTTCCAGGTCAGTGTTGAGATTTTCCCCTGTTGCAAACTCGTTCTCAAGACAGATACCTCGGAGCGGGTCTGACGACCATCCGACATCTGTTGGTCTGGCAGCAGTTCTCCTCCCAACTCTTCAATTTTGCCTTTCTTATTTGCTAAACCACCCGATGTTGTGAATGGCATTTAAGATTGTCAATTTCCTCCCTTCAAACTTGATTGGAATTTGTTATTTTTCGAGAATTATTTTAAACTGGTTATGTAGACTCTGTTTTGTAGTTTCCAGGCAACAAGCTACTCCCGTGGCTGGAGTACATGATGAATTGTGTATTAATGATAACACTTGGTGCTGTCACTGGTAGCTTTTTCCTCTCTTTAAGGTACAGTACACCTACATCTTGATAACATCTCCCCTTAAGAAAAGAAATAATCATTTTTTTGAAAACATGGCATCATATTTTCTTCTTTACTTTTTAAACATATTAACCGAGCATACAGGTAACTTTAATATAAGTTCACGTTGATTTCTTCCCAGGTATCTCTACAAGTATAACATTAAATAAATACAAATCACATCTAAACTCTATCAATTAAATCTGCGATGATGCATCAATGTTTACATTCTTACGACCTGCAACGTGTATGAATATTGAATTTGAAATCTGCAATGTAAGAAACGAACAAAATGGTCTCATATCCTTATCGTTAAAATGTTCTAAAATGTAAGCGGATTGTGGTCCGTGTACACAACTCCCTCTGACATACTGTTCGTGACATACAAATTAAAATGTGCAAAGGCCAGATACAAACTCAGTAGTTCCTTTCGATTGCGGAATATTTTCTCTAGTGGATGTTGATCTTCTTCGAAAAGCAACCAACTGACAGTTCAGTCCCATTATGATCATGCTTCAACTCCTATGTCACCAGCACCAATGGCAGCTTAAAAAAGTTTGAAACGTTTGGTGTACATAAAACTGTTTTGGTGGTAATTATCCATTTCAAATTATCTGATGCCTCTTGGCATGTTTCTGTCCATCAAAACTTTGTGTTCTTCTTCAGCAAATGACATTTCGGAGCCACTACACAGCTAAAGTTTGGAACAATCTTACAATAGTATCCGCTGATTCCTAAGTTTCGAAGCACCTCTTTTTTCAAGGTCTACCGTGGAAATTCTTTGACGTTTTTCGTCTTTGCCTTCCGTTGTGTCAACCTTCCATGACTTATGTTAAGTCCCAAGGACGTCACCTATGCTTTCGTGAATTCAGTTTTGATTTAAGTTTATCACCAGTTTTGCTTCTATGTAGTGGTTCGAAGAGCTCTGTCAATTGTACCATGTGATCATTCCAGGACTGAGTAAAGATCACTACATCTCCAAATAGACTGCACTGTTTGTTAACCCAGCTATAGCTCTGTTCATGAATCCTTAGAATGTGACCGGTGCGTTCTTCATTCCAAAGGGCTTCACTTTAAACTGATATGACCTATTTTGCGTTACAAACGCGGAAATTCCTTTTACCGACTCTGATAAATGTACCTGATTGTAATAATGGAATAAGTCGAACATGGTGATATGACTGGCCTGTCCAACTTTCTCGACAAAGTCCTCCTATCTAGGAATAGATACTCCAAATTTGTAACGGTGTTGATCATCCAATAATTCACGCAGATTCATTGAGTCCCATCTGGTATGGGAAATAACAGGATTCAAGAACTCCACTCGCTCTGGGATGATTCAATGATATCTTCGTGGAGCATGGCCTCAACATCTTTCTGCACCTTTCATGCTTATCAGAGCAGTATTTCATATATACTCATAGAGTCATGGAGATGTACTGCATGGAAACAGACCCTTTGGTTCAACCCGTCCTTGCCAGATATCCCAACCCAATCTCGTCCCACCTTCCTGCACCCGGCGCATATCCCTCCAAACCTGTCCTATTCATATACTGATCCACATGCCTCTTAAATGTTGGAATTGCACCAGCCTCCACCACATCCTCTGGCAGCTCATTCCATGCACGTACCACCCTCTGCGTGAAAACTTTGCCCCGTAGATCTCTTTTATATCTTTCCCCGTCACCCTAAACCT
Organism: Chiloscyllium punctatum; assembly: GCF_047496795.1. Classification (NCBI taxonomy): domain Eukaryota; kingdom Metazoa; phylum Chordata; class Chondrichthyes; order Orectolobiformes; family Hemiscylliidae; genus Chiloscyllium; species Chiloscyllium punctatum. Next base: position 18,539,554 of record NC_092757.1, on the reverse strand, counting down.
ATGCCCTCTGTTTCTGGACTCCCAAACTCCAGCGAAAAGACCTTGTCTATTTATGCTATCCAAGCACGTCATAATTTTGTAAACATCTATAAGGTCACAGCTCAGCCTCCGACACTCCAGGTAAAACAGCCCCAGCCTGTTCAGCCTCTCCCTGTATCTCAGATACTCCAACCCTCGCAACGTCTTCGTAAATCTTTTCTGAACACTTTCAAGATTCACAACAACTTTCCGATAGGAAGGAGATCGGAACTGCACACAATATTCCAACAGTGGCCTAATCAAGGGCCTGTACAGCCGCAACATGTCTTCCGAATTCCTGTACATAATACTTTGACCAATAAAGAAAAGCATACCAAACATCTTCTTCAGTATTGTATCTACCTGCGACTCCACTTTCAAGGAGCCATGAACCAGCACTTCAAGATCTCTTTGTTCAGCAACACTCCCTTGGACCTTACCATTAAGTGTATAAGTCCTGCTCAGATTTGCTTTCCCAAAATGCAGCACTCGTATTTAGCTGAATTAAACTCTATCTGCCACCTCTCAGCCCATTGGTCCAACTTTTCCAGATCCGGTTGTAATCTGAGGTAACCCTCTTTGCTGTCCACTACACCTCCAATTTTTGTATCATCTGCAAACTTACTAACTGTACCTCTTATGCTCGCATCCAAAACATTTATGTAAATGACAACAAGTAGGCGGCCCAACGCTGATCCTTGTGGCACTCAATTGGTCGCAGTCTGATAAACAACCCTCCACCAGCACCCTCTGTCTTCTACCTTTGAGCCAGTTCTGTATCCGAATGGCTAGTTCTCCCTATATTCCATGAGACCTAATCTTGCTAATCAGTCTCCCATCGGGAACCTTGCCTGACACCTTACCAAGTCCATATTGATTACATCAACTGCTCTGCCCTCACGAATCTTCTATGTTACGTCTTCAAAAAACTCCATCAAGTTTGTGAGACATGTTTTCCCACGCACAAAGCCATGTTAACTATCCCTAATCAGAATGGAAAAATGTGTTGCTGGAAAGCGCAGCTGGAGGTCAGGCAGCATCCAGGGAGCAGTAGAATCGACGTTTCGGGCATAAGCCCTTCTTGAGGAATCCGCCTATCCCTAATCAGTCCTTGCCTTTCCAAATCATGTAAATCCTGTCCCTCAGGATTCCCTCCAACAACTTGCCCACCACCGATATCAGAATCACCAGTCTATAGTTCCATGACCTATCCTTACCGCCCTTCTTGAACAGTGGCACCACGTTTGCCATTCGCGAGTCTTCCAGCAACCGCTGTGACTTTCAATGATACAAATATTTCAGCAAGAGTCCCAGCAATCACTTCTCTAGCTTCCCACAGAGCTCTCGGGTACACCTGATCAGGTCCTGGGGATTTACCCAACTTGAAACGTTTCACGACATCTAGCACTTGTTCCTCTGTAATCTGGACATTTTGCAAGGTGTCACCATCCATTTCCCTACAGTCTATATCTTCCATATCCCTTTCCACAGAAAAGCCTGATGCAAAATATTCATTTAGTATCTCCCCACTTTCTGTGGCTCCACAGAAAGGCGGTCTTGCTCATATTTGAGGGCCCTATTCTCTCCCTAGTTACCCTTTTGTCCTTAATATATTTGTGAAAATCCTTTGGTTTCTCCTTAATTCCATTTGCCAAAGATATCTCATGTCCCCGTTTTGCCCTCCTGATTTCTTTCTTAAGTATACTGGTAGTGCCTTTATGCTCTTCTAAATATTCACTCGATCTATCCAGTCTATACCTGACATATGCTTCCTTCTTTTTCTTCACCAAACCCTCATTTTCTTTAGTCATCCAGCATTCCCTATAGCTACTGCGTTCCCTTTCACCCTGACAGGAATATACTTTCTCTGAATTCTTGTTATCTCATTTCTGAAGGCTTCTTATTTTCCAGCTGCCCCTTTACCTGCGAACATCCGCCTCCAAACAGTTTTCGAAAGTTTTTGCCTGATACCATCAAAACTGGCCTTTTTCCCAATTTAGAACTTCAACTTTTAAATCTGGTCTATACTTTTCCATCACTATTTTAAAACGAATAGAATTATGTTCGCTGACCCAAAAGTGCTCCCCACTTACAACTCAGTCACGTCCCCTGCTTTATGACCGAAGAGTGAGTCAAGTTTTCCAAATTCTCTGGGAGGTACATCCACATACTGAATCAGAAAATTGTCTTGTACACACTTAAGAAATTCCTCTCCATCTGCACCTTTAACACTATGGTAGTCCCAGTCGATGATTGGAAAGTTAAAATCCCCTACGATAACTACCTTATTATTCTAACAGATAGCTGATGTCGACTTTATGAACATAGCATTACTCCTCCCCATCCTATGCTTACATATGTCCTTGTACTGCAGTAATAAATCTTGCAACTTCCTTCTGTGCTCCTGGGTCAAATCCCTTGCTGATCTATCCCACTTCTCAAAGACTTCTTCATTTTCAATTTGTTTTCAAGGAAATCAAACTCCACAACTTCTGCATTTGATTACTCATTCTGTTTGGCAGTAACTAACACCTGTTTCTCTACTTCGTTGTTTTGAGTATAATATGGATTCTAAATACTCGATATCTTTGCTTTGTGTCTGCCATCTAACGAGTTCGTTCACCTCACTCATCTTTGTCTGAAACTATATCTGCCACCTGTTGCATTCTGTGCTGTGCCCTGTTTCGCTAGCTCGCCTGCTCTATTGAATCTCTTCGTCACTTTCGGAACATAATCTAACTGTGAGATCGCCGAATTTGGTTCTGTCAATCTTTCTATATTTAACTTCAAAGGGGTACTCACCTCATGACTGAAAGTGACCTCAAAGGGAGAAAACTGAGTAGGGTCTTTCTGGGAATCTCGAATGGCAAACAAAGCAAATGGAAAATCTTTATTCCAATCATTTGGGTAATCCTGACAGTATGCTCTCAGCATAATCTCCAAGGTCTGATTCCACATTGCAGAAGGTCCCTGTGATTCATGATAAATCACTTTGCATTTAAAAAGCTGTAATCCTACGTTATCCATAACCTCCTTAAACAGCCTACCAACAAAATCTGAAACTTGGTACGAATGTATCTCTCTGGGTCGCCAATACAGGTTTAAAGAAACAATGAACTTTGATTTGATAATCCACAATAGATTTCACTTCAGAAACCTGGGAGACATAGCAACTATGTTTAACAAATAGCAGTTTCCACTTTTAGTTCTCGAGAGTGGATATAGACAAACAATTAAAGCTCTCGTGCAAGGTTCTTCAAGTGCGGGAATTGGCAACAAAAATGCTGGTTTTATTACCGCCTGTAGCTTACCTACCATTTGCCCTGTATGAAACGCACGGTTAAAATGACCCACATCTCTGTGTAGTCCAAGCTAATACCAATGTCTGAGTCAATCTTATCCCTAGGTGACCTCTGACAGGTAGTTCATTAGGTAGTCAAAACAGCTCCTGCCTTTCGGCAATAAAACCTGGTGCACATCAGCCCATTCCTCCTTTGCATCAACTTGCCGTTGTCTTTATTCCCGAGTTTGTTTTTTTATATTTAGGATGATACCTTTCCAGCATATTCTCTGCCTGTATTTTGCGGTACACATATATATGTTTTATTGCCTTGTCTTTTTGTTGCAATTCTCTTAATCTTTCAGGAGTAAACACTTATGTCTGATGCTCTGTCTGTTCAGGTTTATCCTGCACCATTATGTCAAATAGGGAGTCGGCTAACGGAACTGCCATTTCTTCTTATTTCTCTTTAAATTTCGCTTCGTGCTTTGATTATGATGTTGGGATCTGGTTATTATACCGTCTGGGAAAATACCAGGATATTTCTTTTTTAACTCAACTGTTTCGTGGTCTTCCTTGGCGTTCACCTTACCGTGGATTCTGCCAAATCATGCGGTTTCGGTTGGCTACGAACCCAAACAGCTCAAACATAAAGTACTACGTATATATTGCATCCATGCTTCAATCATGGACGAAAAAAACTGGAATTCTGCCTTTTATTGGGTCTTCCTGTTTCTTGTTTAGTTTGCAAAACAGGTCTTTAAACTGGAGGTTTCAGGATGCAGGAGTGACATGTGTTTAGATATTTTCCAGTTTGCCAGAAATAAGTCTTTGAGAGCAATCTGTCACTGTGACTTTCTGTAATGATCCCTTGTCCATCTTCAAGACAGTGAGTCTCATGATCAAACAGAGACAGAACCACAATAAGAGGAACACAAAAATACACCCACACTCTCACACAAACATGTACAGATACATGGATAAGCACACCCAGACAGAAGCACAGTCAAACTGAGGTTTCTGAATATACTGCCAAACAAAGACAAATGCCCACAGGTACACACAATAACACAGCCAAACTGAAATGTGGGAACACACCGACACAAAGACTACAGAAACATTCCCACACCATCACAACACACACAGGAATATGGAGTGCAGAAGACGTACACACCTACTCACACATGCACACGGAAGTACACACACAAATATATCCGACACGTTGAGGCATATAATAACACACCTACGTACAGACGAATGCACACACACCCACTCAGACAGAAATGCCGTCATATTGAGATGTAGCCACAAATCAAAATACACAGGCACACACAAATGCATATGTACTGAGAGATATAGTAACACACCCATGTACAGACAGAATGCACACACAAAACATAGACAAAAACAAACGATTTGTGAGAGAAGAATATATTTTCGCACAGACACAGAATGACATCCACACCGTCGCACACATATAGAAACGAACCCAGAGTAAGAAACAACATAGACTAACCTGCGAGAACTGGCAGGGAATTATTATATACACAGGGAATCACATTCAAACCCAGTTAGTGAACCACAACCACAATTAGATATAGACATAGAGCGACATTCAGAGACAAACACACCCACAGTGATCCTCCTGTGGGCCCAAGAACATCTTGACACACGGACACACAATCTCAACAACACATTGACCTGCTTAAACAAAAGCATAACCAGGCAGCGAATCACACTTCACTCCCACAATAAAACACTGAAAATCATCGACACAAACACATGGAGTTACAGAAGCATCATGATATTCTGACAGTAACACCCACACACACGTTCCCACAAACACACAGTCATAGGACTGTAACCCCACAAATATCATACTCACAGACACAAACACAACAGATACACATGTGCAAAACACACACAGATAGGTAATCACAGAGCCACAGTAACAACTACCCACATAGACACACTGACCTTCACGAAAACACTCTCATACAATCAGAGTAATATTGCCAAAATACATAAACGCATGAATATGTCGCCTCTGAGAAATGATTTGGAGATGTCAATGTTGGACTGGGGTGGACAATGTTAAAAATCAAACAACACCAGGTAATAGTCCAACAGGTTTAATTTGAAGTAAGCTAGCTTTCTGTGCGCTGCTCCTTCATCAGGCTGGTTGTCAAGCTGATCACAAACACCTACCTGATGAAGGAGAAGAGCCCCGAAGCTAGTGTGCTTCCAATTAAAACTGTTGAATTATAATCTGGCGTTGTGTGATTTTTAACTTTGTACACATTGAGTAACTCACACACAGATGCAAAAGCGTGCTCATAATGTGTCACACTCAGGGAAATATCCAACCACAAAAACCGAGGGACAAACACACACAGAGTGACATCCCCACAAAGACAATGAATCATCCCACACAGAGACCTTCACACACCGAAAAGGAAATGCATGAACAGGTAGACTTACTTGAAGTAGTGTGTCAAGGTATGGTTGGCTGTACCTGGGGACTTTGCATTTTTTAAATCACTGCCTGGGGAAAGATGAGTGAATGAACGTCTTTTGAACGGATTTGAGTTAATGCAAGTGAGCATTTTGCTAAACTCAGACAGCAAGCATCTGACATTGTCAATATGAGGAAAAGACACAGGGCGCGAGGTAGGAACAGTGAGATAGAGAGTGAGCTAGACAGAGAGAGACAAAGAAGGATAGTCATAGTTGCAGCAAGAGAGACGGATAGATAGGGAGAGGGACAGAGGCACAGAATGATTCAGGGAGGGAAAGTCACAGAGTGAAACAGAGAGAGAGAGAGACTGAGACAGAAGCTGAGACATGGAGAGAGGACGGGAGAGGAGGAAACGAACAGAGATAAAGACAGACAGAAGCAGGTAGAGCAAGAGAGGGAAACAATATATTTGTGATGGGAGTAGACAGGCGGTGGACACAATAAACTCTCTCAAAAAGTAATGTACATGAAGTAATAACCAATACAGGTGAGGGCATCCCCAGCACCAGGAGTTGTCATAAAGTGTTTATTGTGATCTGAGCAGAGAGAGTCTGACAATCATCATCATAGAAGAGGGATTGTTTCTGCCCCTCCACCTCGTTCCAAGTCGGTGAAAGCCGAGACACCTCCTGGCGGCCTTTAACACTTATTGACAATACAGTCGGTGAAGACCCAGTGTTCCAGCTGAACCCATCACTCGCAGCCAGTCCGTCACTTCGAAATCACTCCGACAGTTTTGTTCCATCCGACACTGCCCCTGACAGTTACCTGCTCTTCCTTTGTCAAACCCTCCGGTGTGGTTGAAAGTGGTGATCGATAGATTCTTGTTAAAGTCTTGGGGGATGGAGGTTTGGTGATCAGGTGCAGACGGGAATGTATCTCTAATGTCGCAATTTTCTGGAAAAGCAGGTGACCAGACGCGAAGGATTGAATGGTTTACTGCTGCTCATTGTCTGTTGTCGCCATGTGTGTCAATTAGGGAGAGCAGAGGCTTCCCGAGCGTGGTGAAAGGTAACCCATCCTGATACTGCCCTCCCCATCCTGAGTGTTTTATCTCAGAACCATGTCATTATGCTCATGGAATCCTGGCATACGAATGCAATTCCTTTATTGGGAACGCTGTGACAGCCTCACGAGCTCTTTCCGTTGTTTTGTTGAGACGTTAAGTGAGGAATTTACATGACCAGTTGTTGCACCAAACTCCTCAGCTTCGCTCGGAACTTGGACAGAGACACTGCAGCTGGAATCCTTGAGCATTTCTCCAACGTAGGTAAAAGTGGCTAAAGAGCGGTTTTTCAAACGACCTTTTCCTTCAATGGTAAAGTATAAAATGTTTGCACAGTAGACACAAGTTTTGCATTTCTTGCGGTTGCAGGGGGAAGGTGCCGGGAGTGGAGGCTGGGTTGGTGGGGGTTGTGGACGCAAAGAGGGAGTAGTCTTTCCGGAACGCTGATTGAGGAGGGGAGGGAAATATATACTTGGTGATGGGGTGTGTTTGGAGGTGGCGGAAATGACGAAGAATGACAAGATGTATCTGGAGGTTGGTGGGGTGGCACGTGAGGACCAGTGGGGTTCTGTCCTAGTGGCGATTGGAGGGGTGGGGTTCAAGAGCGGAGGAGCGGGAAGTGCAGGAGATGCGGTGGAGGGCATCGTCAACCACATCTGAGGGGAAATTGCGGTCTTTGAAGAAGGAGGCCATCTGCGTTGTTCGGTATTGTAATTGGTCCTCCTGGGAGCAGATGCGGCGGAAGCGAAGGAATTGGGAATATGGGATGGCGTTTTTACAGGGGGCAGGGTGGGAGGTGATGTAATCTTGGTAGCTGTGGGAATCTGTCAGTTTATAGCAGATGTCCGTGTTGAGTCGGTCGCCCGAGATACAAATGGCAAGGTGTAGGAAGGAGAGGGGGGAGTCTGAGACGGTCCAGGTAAATTTGAGGTCGGGATGGAAGGTGTTAGTTAAGTGGGTGAACTGTTCAACCTCCTCGTGGGAGCATGAGGTAGCGCCGATACTGTCAGCGATGTAATGGAGGAAAATGTGGGGTTGGTGCCAGTGTAGCTGCGGAAGATGGGCTGTTCCACATATCCGATGAAGAGGCAGGCATAGCTGGGGCCCATGCGGATGCCCATGGCTAATCCTTTGGTCCACTTGCATGGATCCTTGAATGTTGCCATCCACTTTGATAGGATGTTAGAATGGCAAAAGGTGTGTTAGCTTTTCTTGATAGAGGGATTGACTTTTGGAAACCTGAGGTCATGCTGCAGCTAAACACTGGTGAAGTCGCACTTGGTATATTGTGTAAAGTTCTGGTCACTACATGATATGAAGTATGTGGACGCTTTGGAGAGGGTTCAGTCGAGATTTACCAGGAGAGAAGGACTTACAAGGAAAGTCTGTGGACGTTGAGGCTATTTTCGTTGGACAGAAGTTTGAGAGGTGACTTAATTGACTCACATAAGATAACGTGAGTGTGAGATATGTTGGACAGTGAGAACCTTTTCTGTCCATACGATGGTGGCCCGAGGGGACTTCGTTTTCAAATGACGGGTATAAGATATAAGACAGATGTCAGAAGTAGTTTCTTTACACCGAGAGTAGTCGATAGATGGATCGCACTGCCTGGGACAGTCGTAGTCTCGCCAACGTTTAAATCATCGTTGCATAAACATATGGACGAGAATGGAGCAGTGTAATTTTCATAGGCTTCACATTGATTTCACAGGTTGGCGCAATATCAAGAGCTGAAGTGCCAGTACCTAACTGTAATGTTCTATCTGCTATGCTCTATATCATGCAAACGATCTAGTAAAGATACCAGATAGAAAAAATAATCATATATGTCAAAATAATATTTTGAAACACTAATATAATAGAGAAAGGGAACTGAAGAAGTATGCGTTCATTAGTGCCCTGCAGAGTGAAGATTCAAAACCAAATGCTGTGTATTTTGATGTGTTTCAAAATACATTATTTAACACGAAGTCATTGAGGAATGAGACAGGATACTGAGCTACCGTTCTCAGGAACAAAGAAACGATTTGAAAGTCTTCTTGCAACTGTACGAGGACATATGCAGGGAGTACTAACACAATTGTGCATGAGATGGAAGTAGGGCATACTGTTCTGATAGAATCGCAACCCTAGCTGAATTCTTTCAATGCCACACAGTTCAAGCGGGAAGAGGATGCGATGCTTAATGAATGTATCATGGAACTGAATCAAAGCAAGTGAAGTTCGCTAATTGTCTTAGTTCCCAAACCTAAAGGGATTCAATGATTTTTTTGTGGACTTTTGGACGGTCAACGCTGTAACAAAATCGTACTCCTGTCTAACACGAAAAGTGAAGGACACTACGGAGCAAGTTGTACAAGACACTTACTTAACGAAGTTGGACTTATTGCATGGATTTTAGCAGGTGTCGTTAAAAGTGAAAGCCACGTGTGCAATCACAAATAGGCTATATTAGAATTCAAAGTGATGCCTTTTGGATTGGAAAACTCAACAACCACATGCCCAAGACTCCTGGTTAGCATTAAAGCCGAATTAACAAATTGTGCTGTATATCTCGACGACGCAGTGATCTCTAGCCAATCATGGAAGGTGTCCTCGCACAATTGGTAGAACTCTTTGAACGTTTACGAATAGCAATGTCGATAGCAAAGAAAACAGATTTCACAAAGACACAGATGACGGTCTTGGTAAAAAAAATCCGATATGAATGGATGACACCAAAACAACGTGATGAGGAAGGCCATCGTAGAATTTCCACGAACCTTTTCGATGAAAGAAGTGCTTCGATTCTTGGGACTGAGCGGATTCTGCCGGAAGTTTTTTGCAAGCTATAGCAACATGTTGACACTGCTGATGGGTTTATTAAATGAAGAACACAAATTTTCGATAGACAGAAGTGTACTAGGATATATTTGTGAATGTAAAAGCCGCATTTTCAACCTCACCAGTTTTATTTCCTGAAAATATTTCTGAAACCGTTCAAACTTCCTATCAATGCCAGCAATATATGTGTTGGAAGCTGTATTGATGCAGGAAGTTAACGATGGATTGGAACAGCCAAGCGGCCATTATTTGGGAAAACATGCTCAAATTTACCACAGAAGGTAGTCCAAAATTGAAAACGAACACGTGTCTTCCAATATTTTAATCTTTATGTCGGAGATGTATGGATGTGTACACTGAATATAATCCTCTCACATTTTGGGGAAGACTTAAAGGTGAAGCTGCGATTATTTCGTTGGAGTCTAATTTACTAAATTTTAATTCACAAATTGCACATGTTGAGGCATGTTAGAATGCAATGGGAGATGCGCAACTGTGAATTTTGAAGGAAAAAGTGACTGATTGCAGTGTTTTTTATGTGTGTGCATAATTAATATGGAAGGTATAGCTCCAGTTAATGACAAAAGTATTTCATAGCAATGGTACAAATAATTAGATTTTAAAAAGCCATCTTTTCATTACGATTGTTCATTTTCATTACGCAGTCGACAGCATGTATAGTCACTTTAAGATAGAAAGTGTTTCGCTGACTTAAAAGTACAGACATCGCTGCCCGATAAACGTTAGGCTATTCCAACATAACTATTAGCTGTTCAATGGAGACCTGAGATTTGTGTAATTGGGCCTTGTTCAACCTGGTATTTTGAAAATTAGAGGGACAGCAACTACCATCGCACAACAGATAAACCAATGCAGAGCCGGAGAGCAAACTGTCTATTTAATATCTTGCTCACAAAGGCACTATCTATCATATTTCAAGTAAAACATGCTCGCATTAAAAGAAAGAAGAAGGTCCAGGCAGATGAAGTAGAAGATTGAAGACAGCGAATAATCAGGTTTTTTTAAAATAGAATTGGAGTCAGTTATTAAGTACTGAACAAAAAAGGAGGCTTGGAGTTTTGAACAATTTTTTAAAGTGTTTCTTGTTAGAATTTGGAAAATAAATTGTTATTTTTTTTCAAATAATGGAAATTAGAAGTTATCTGTCACTCACGTTCTAATAAATTATGAGGCTATGCGATCTTTTCAGGGTGTTTGGTTTTCGTTAACCGATGGGTTCTACCTCCGTGTTGTAACACTGTGAACCGAGGGAAAGACACCAAGAGCACAATTCTTTAATCATAGTTCACTATCATTTTTAGCACGCAAGCACTCATTGAAAGAGCGAAGTAATTCTCAATTTAATCTTCTGAAATGACGCTGGTCTGGTGGATGAATTCGCTGAGAGAGGGTAGTTTTGATCTCATGACAACAGAACATTTAAATTTAACATAATTATGGAACTCAAGAAACACAACAAAATTAAAACTTTGATGGCTGGTGAAGATAAATCTTATGACTCTGAGAGAGTAACTGGCATAGTTGGACTGGATGAGGATATTTGAAGTAAAAAACAATATGCAACCGACGCATTCAAAAATGAGTTAATATTGACAGTGTAGACATCACCCAACAACAGAAATTTTAATGCATCCATAGGTGTCCCTAAGCATACAGGGTGAGATGAAACAGCAAAAATTAAGATTCTGATCATTACAAAAAACTCAAAAACTGTACAAAGGCTTGCAGACGAACCAAATCTATCATACACATTTAAAAATGGTCCAAACGGCCAAAGGGTGATAGGAAAGTCATTACCAAGTAAGATTGAAAAAAAAAGTAAAGATATTTTATCAATAGATTAAGAGCAAAAAGATAATGTTATAAATAGACGAAGATCAAACAATTACAAGTCTTTCTTCAAAATGAACCTTACAAAAAGAGAACGACATCACTATATCAATTTTACAGAAATAAGTGCATTCTTCGTGCTTGTTTGGCTTTGTGAGTGAGAATTCATGTCTCACAAATTTGTTGGAATATTTTGAGGTAGTCTCCAGTAAGGTTAACGAGGGTAGGACTTCACTAAGGCATTTGATCAGGTTCCATATGATAGGCTGTTGTAGAAGGTTAGATCACATGGAAGCCAAGTCGAATTGGCACATTGGAACATAATCAGCTTGATGGTAGGAAGTATTTAGTAATAGTGCAAGAAAGATTGTCAGACTGGAGACCTGTGATGAGTCGAGTGTAGAACGTTTCATAAAACGTCTCTCGGAAGTGTGCACCCAAAAACCCCACTGCCCTCGTAACCACCACATCAACTCCCCTTAACACTCCACCAAGTACATGCAGGTCCTAGGCCTACTCCACTGTCAAATACACGTCACTCGACATCTGGTGAAAGAACTGAAAATGTGTTGCTGGAAAAGCGCAGCAAGTCAGGCAGCATCCAAGGAATAGGAGATTCGACGTTTCGGCATCAAAGGGCTGATGGCCGAAACGTCGATTCTCCTGTTCCTTGGACGCTCCTGATCTGCTGCGCTTTTCCAGCAACACATTTTCAGCTCTGATCTCCAGCATCTGCAGTCCTCACTTTCTCCTCATCTGGTGAAAGAACACCCTATATTTTTCCTTTGGACCCTCAAACCACATTGCATCATTGATTTCACCATTTTCATCATTTCCCATCTCGGACATCATCCCAGATCCAACCCACCAACACGGCATCACCCTCCTTAACGTTACGATATCCTGCAGAACATGGGCTGCAAGTGTTCGCGATAGAAGCCTATCAAATCCAATGGGACAGTGGGAAGGCTAATCGAGATTCCGCAGTTGAATATTAAAAAAAACTCTGAACATCAGAAGTTAAGTATCAGTCGAATTATTTAGCAAGACTTCATGTTACAGATGATGAAGGAGACTAATTAGAACCATTTTATAAATAGATGAAGAAACATATCAAGTGTGACCTGGATGGACTTAATGATCATTCCTGATGAAGGGCTTTTTGTCTATTTTCCTGCTTCGCAGATGCTGCCTGACCTGCTGTGTTTTTCTAGCACTACTTTAATCTTGATTTGATGGTTAAAACCTATGTTTTCTGGCAACGCGCCTGCACGTCATGCGCTGCTCCACACGTCAAGTGCGCATATTTTGAGTATCCCTTCTCGTGGGGGAAGGGCGATTGGGACCTTGGTGATATCATTTGCAAACATTCAAACCCCATCTACAAACATCATTTGTATTTCAGATTCATTCACATCTGGCAACTCCCAGGATTAAAAGGTGATATTCTTCCACCTTCTTGCCCGTTCAGAATGAAATATAAACACTTGGGAACGCTTGGAAATGCAATGCACTTACTGATACACGTGACTGTCTTTGAAAATCAAATGGTTCATTAATCATCAAAAACAATTTGATTGTAAAAAAACATTTTTGCCGTGAACCATCACAAATTTCGAAATAAATGCAAACACTTCAACGAATGAGCATGAACGCAACTTGACTTTAATCAGATAAACTGCATGTAGTCTCCTAAAGTGATCAAACCTGTAAACTGCTGAGAAAAACGTGAAATGTTTCAAAGTCAGAATTATTTTCGATCAGGCTATGTATCTGAACGCCAATGAAGTGCGTATACCCGAAACTTCAACTCTCTCGCTACCTGGATGATGCCTGGCCTGCTGTGTGTTTCCACCAACACACCTTTTAGCTCTGACTCTCTGGAATCTGCAGTCTTCACTTTCTCTAAATGTGCAAGCGCCCCCTGGCCATGCATCCAAGGCTCCTTTGATGGATACCCGACTAACGAAGCGCAGACTGACAAGCTCAATCTGCGCTTCGGGGGACCAATAACTACAGAGATTCCCTGTGGAATCCACGCGCAGAACAATAATAATACAAACAGAGTTTATCAAAAGCTTTTTTTTTCTTAAGTCTTGACTGGAGTTCATGAATCCATTTATAGTAATGTGGAATGACACAGAACATCTTGACAAGTGACATACTTTCTTCAGAACAAGTGCCAAGAAAGGAGGTAAGAATTTTAAAGCACGGCCAGAGGGCAGTGGTTTCATTTTGGGGAGGACATGGCACTTTGAACATGACTTTGAAGAAGAAAAGAATGGTGATATTTCGGATAGGTCTATGAGAGAGGAGATAGTGATTTGAAGAATAAGAGAAATAAAGGTACCTCAACTGTGGCTGACAAACGGTTGATATCAGATTTAAAGTAAAAATATATGCTTTCAACAGAGCTTAGCGAATGTTCTTAACTCAATCTCTAAACCTGTCAACATACACAACTTCCTCTCATGTTTAAGATAATGCTCAAAACCTACCTGTTTATGATATTTTCAACTTGATGCTTTCTTCCACAGGTGGTGAGGACCTGCTGCCTGTGCTAACAGCGATCCTATGGCACAGAGCAACGAATGTATAGTGCTGAAGTTCGCTGCTTCCTATCAACAGATTTATGTATTTTTCTCATTAAATGACGGAATAGTAAGCAATCCTCATCTTCCACTGAAAGTGTAACTCAGGCTTTTTCTTTGTTGTTCATCATGTTGTTTGTCTGTGAACTGTACTGCGAAGGCAGGACAAAGTTACACAGATTCATTGAGACTCTCTGAAACTTTTCACTTCACTGTTTCCTCTTTCTTACTTTGATCGAGGTTACCCGACGATGCTCATTTCAATTTTCAAATGGCGAAATATTGCTCCCACCGTCAAATGCAAGGCATAAACGAAGTTGCTTGAAACACTCAGCAGGTCGGACAACATGTGTGGAGAGAGAAAGCTAGGATTAAAGTGCCGAACGAAACATTAGGAACTAATCCACTCAGCACACTGCTCTGGAACAACTGGTAAGAATGTATTTTTTACAGTTATTCCTCTCTCCACGCTTCATGGTCTCTGCCTCTTTCCGGCAGTTTATCTTCTTAAAATGTCCTACCTCCTACATTAGAGACAAGTGATAACTCATCATATCGATCAATAGGCTTGTGTTCCTTGTGTTTCTGCTGAGAACCTTCAACAGGAACAGAGGATAAATTTGTTCTCAAAGCTAGCTGTGATGTCATTACAACACTTTCTCAATGCTATTTCATCACTAAGTACTTACAGTTGAATAAATTGTTGCACATTTTATTTCCAGCTTTAATCAACATCGAATCTCTAATCGAAAAGCACTTGAAAGTGGACCATTATCAAGAAATAGTTCAGTATTCAGAAGATCTTCATCTGTACTCAACTGGAAGTTTTCAACGTTGTTGGTACTTTCCCTCGTACGTTAATGCGAAACACCGCTCTATTTTACTGGCTTCACATTGCAAATTGACTCGTGGTCCTGGCAATGCCATAGTAGATGTGAACAACGAATGATTTAGTCCCTCAAGCGTTGCGTTTATTGAGTAAAATCAAGTCTACGCAACTCTCGGGTTGTCATGCTGCGACCAGAAGCATCATTGCGTAGGCCCCTGCTATTCACAATGAGTTTGGTGTGGGATCCATATGTAATATTAACAAACTCAAAAATGACATAAAACTTAGTTGGATTGCTAGTGTACAGATGGGTAAAAATAGGTTTCAGGTGAACATTAATATCCTGAGTGAGTAGGATAGGGCATGAGAGATAGAAAAGAATGTGAATAAGTATACCTTTATCATCTTTGATTTGAGGCCTGATAATGCTCAGTATTTCTTAAACAGTAAACATTAGAAACAGCTAAGATCCAAAGGACTAAGTCATTATTGTTAACAAGGCAGCAAACATTAGCACACAGATGCAGAAAGCAACTCAAGAGACAATTCGTATTTAAGGTATTGAGCTTCCTCCATCTCGCTGCCATCGCACCTGCACTATTCTGTGCATTTATGATCCTCTGGCCAATGGAAAGATATAATTTCCTGAGAGGAAGTACAGTGAGTTTAACTGAACTAATTGATGTGTTGGTCGGACTGTTTCGTAAATTAGAGATTGGGAAGACTGGGCACGCTTTCTCTGGAGATTAGAAGAAGGAACAATATTCTCAGAAACTTACAATCTTATTCAAGGGATAGAGAGAGTAGATTTCGAAAACATCCACTACTTCGAATTCATTAGTCAGGAATGTGATGAAATAAATCCCAACATGCCTGGATGAGCAAATCAGCAATCTTGGAATCTGACTGTTAAAAATCAGCATGCCATGCTCCATTTCATCCACTATCTTAAAAAGTTATTCCCTTCACAACACGGTGGCAGCAGAGTGTGCCATTGTAAAGATTCACTGTAATAACTTATTAAGGCACCTGAGACACGAACTTCCAGACCTGCAAGCACTTAGCGAAGGACGAGGCATCAGAGACATGGAATCACGTGTAAGGTTCGCTCCAAGTCACATACCACGAAGATGTCGAACGTTTTTCAGTTAAATTACTTAAATTTGTTCTTGGTGACAGTGAGCAGTCCTCATAAGGCAGCTACTTTCTTGAGAGGCTCATAAGGGATGTATAAGCCAATGCAGCAACCTTTTCTAATTGGTCCCTTTGTTTCGTCCTTCTGTTCAATCCTTGGCCTGTTGCCTCTTCTCAGGTAAAGGTCTTGCTCGAGTTGAGGGATCTGTTTTTTTTTCCAGGACTGAAACGATTTGTCAAAGGATTCTACGAAAATTTACGTTTCCATTCCCATTGCTTTAGAACGGATCGAACTTTATCTCCTGTTGAAATATTGATCGTGTTACGTCGTCCAAAATGATAATGTCCTGTAATAGAAAATAATGCAAGAGAGTTTCAAAGCATTATTTTACCCGGTAACATTACTCCATGTTAATGGAACTGCTTTTCGCTATTTTTGAAATATTTCCAACATTCCACAAGTAACACACCACATCAGATGTGATAAAGACAATTAAGTCCAGTGAGTTGCATTCCCCCGTCCACGGAGCACACGGTCGGATCTCAGAGCCTTTCAACATGTTAACAGACCTCGATTCTCACACATTCTGACTTCGATTTCTAAACTTGAATTAGCGTACATTAAATGAGCCAACATTTAGCTCATATCTCTCTTTTTTTTTAATCAATGTATATGTCCAAATGTCTTTTAGTTGTCGTAATTGCACTTAGATTGACCAGTTCCTCCGGCAAATCGTACCATATAAGCACCACCGGCAATGTGAAAAATATCTCCCTCAGTTTCCTTTTAAAAAGTTACCCTGATTTTAAACATCCTTTTTTCTGTTCCCGTACACTCGCGAAAGGTCTTTTTTATTACCTTATCTGTGCCCCTCATATTTTAAGTATCTCTTTAAGGTCACCAATCTGCCTCCAGTTTTCAAGGTACAGAGACCTAGCCTATCCAGTTGCACCTTACAACTTAAACCTTCGAGTTTATGTGATATTCGAATGAATCTTTTTGAACACTTGGAAATTAATAACAATCTTCATATGGCCGGGTGACAGAGATGTATGCAGTACTCCACATGTGGTCCCACTGTTGTGTTTTACTAGTGTAACATGACATCCTTTATTCAACGTAGGCAATCGTGACGAATGTTTTGTTCACGAGTCAAGCATGAAGTAACAATCTACCGGCATCTTAATGTATCTCTCTCAGACTGCAATCTGAGGGCACTACCAATAATCATGTTAATGTTTAGTAATTACTGTTTTAAGTGAGAGAGGCAGAAGCACTTTGCCGCATTTGTATTACCTGAGCAGCTGCAATGACATGGCAGGCAGGAAACTGCACGTGACATCTGATGGAAATTGGCTTCCGAAGTCTCACACAACTTGATCATTGAACATAGAACAGCACAATATAGGAACGGGACCTTCGGCTCACCATATACGAACATGATGCCAAATTAAACTAACCTCCTCATCCTGGCCTTGGTCCATATCGGTCCCTTCTTTGCATATTCGTGTGCTTAACTTACAGTCCCTAAATACTACTATTACTCCACTCCTCTGCCTGTCGCTGTATGCTAAACTCGTATCATTCTGGGTAAAAACAGCGTCTTTGAAATTTCCCATCTCAAATTAAATGCATGACAGCTCTGGTTAAAATATTCGTTCGTTAACTGATCCATGCATCTTGTAATTTTGTAGACTTCTATCGACTCTCGCCTCGGACACTGCTTCACCATTAAAAAAGCAGGTTTTTCAAGTTTCACCTAAAGCTCATACCCTCTAATCAAGAGAGCATCCGAGAAACCGCCTCCTATACCCTCCGTAAAGCCTCGACGTCGTTCCTATAATGCAACAAACAGAATTGAACACATTACGAAAGTCTTACGGCTGCAACATGGCATCCTGACTCTTGGACTCACTTCCCCAACCAATAAAGGCAAGCATACTATCTCTACTTCTTCACACCCTATCTACTGTCATGGCCTTTTTCAGAAAACCATGGATTTGCCCCCCAAGATCCTTGTGAACTTCAATTTGTTCAGGGTCCTTCCCTGAACTCCACAACTTGCCTTAATATTTGATCTCCCAAAGTGCAGCACTTCACAATTACCACGTTAAGCTGTATGCCATTTCTCTACCCATATCGGTAACTGATCTACATCCCGCTGCATTCTTGGATAAACTTCTCTAAACACAGCTACAACGATCTCTATATCGTCTGCATACTTACTAATGCACCAAAAGTTTCATCCAAGTCCTTTATACGTAAAACAAACAGCAGAAGTCCCACGACGGATGCTGCAGAACACCAATATTCATGGACTTCCATCCAGTAAAACACTATTCCACCAGTAAACTCTGCCTTTTACGGGCAAGCTTGGTCAGAGTCAAAGCAGCAAAATCATTGCGGATCCCATGCAGGTTTTTTTTGTTTGAGGTTACCATGGGGGATCTTGTCCAAAGCCTTACTTAAATCCATTAGGCAAAGTTCACGCATCTATCATCATCGTTATAAGAGTAACGTTTGCGTCAAAGTGACCCTACCTCAGAAGAGTACTTACGTTTTGGCCGAAGTTAGTTCTAAGAAAGGGTTACTCTACGTAAAAGGTTATCCGATTATTCTTCACAGAGGCTGCCAGACATGCTGAGATTTTCCAGCAATTTCTGGTTTTGTTTTATGCCAAACAGCCTGTTCCAATGCCATATGACTTCATCATCATTTTACCCTTTCCTAATTCAGTCCCTGTATGGGTCATCGATGCTGTGGATGTAAACTCCTCCATGGTACATCTCCTCAGCAACAGATTGTAGATTAGTTGATTCAGTTCCAGATGAAACTACGCAAAAGAGTGCAAGAACCACAGTCATTTTGGCCACTCTCGGTTTCAATGGTGCGCAGGGTCATTTAAATAGCTAAGCCTCGAGAGTGCACCTGTGCCCTCAGAGCAGATCTTCATTTTCCATCCACCTTCGATTGGGCATAGTGTCAGTCAATCTCGTGCTTACAACCAATCGGAAGTGAGTCCCACACAGGAAACGTTGTCTGTTTGTTGACTAAATAACAAAATATAATGAAATACATTGGACATTAAATAAGTTCATATTAATTTCTGCTCACATATATATATATATATATATATATATATATATATATATATATATATAAAGCATTGGCATCAGTTCAATCTTATCTACACTTTAACCATTAAGAGTGCGATAACGCATCTGCTATCACATTTTCACACCCGCAACATGTACAATTTATTAATTAAGAAGCTGTTTCATAAGACTCCAACGAAATAGTCACACATGCTTGTCTTGAAGACGTTCCACGAGTATAAGAGCATTGTGATCCGTGTACACAACTCTCTCACACGCATTGTTCGTCACAGAAACACTAAACTGTTATCAGGCCAGTAGCAAATTCAATAATTCCGTTTCGATGGTCGAGTATTATATGGTGAGTGTCGACCTTCTTTGAAAAGCAACCAATTTGGCATCCAATTCCATCATCATCTTCCTGAAACTGTACTGCTCCAACCCCAATATTGCTCGCATCAATTGCAACTTGAAAGTATTTTTTTTTAAAATTGTGAAGCTAAAGTGAGTGTGGCTGTTAATACTGCATTGAAATAGTTAAATGCCTCCGAGCATTGTTCTGTCCATTAAAAAGTTGTGTTCTTCTTCAGTAAATCTGTTAATAGTGTCATTACACTGCAGAGATTTGGATCAAATGCCTGGTAGATTTGACGTTCCTAAAAAATTGAAGCACCTCTTTATTTAATTAGATTTATTACAATGCGGAAACAGGCCCTTCGTCTCAACAAATCCCCACCAACCAGCCGAAGCACAACCCACCCAGACCCATTCCCCTACTTTTACCCCTTCACCTAACACTACGGGCAATTTAGCAAGGCCACTTCACCTAACCTGCTCATTTTTGGACCGTGGGATGAAACCGGGGCACCTGGAGAAAACCCACGCCGACAGGGGGAGAATGTGCAAACTCCACACAGTCAGTCGCCTGAGGCAGAGAGTTGAACAGAGGTTTCCGGCGCTGTGAGGCAGCAATGCTAACCATTGTGGCACCATGCTGCCCACGGAGATGGTCATGGAAATTCCTCAATGGCCTTCGACTTTGCATTCCTTGGGGTCCAACTTCCATGAATTGCATTATGTCCAGGAATGTTACCTCTGCCTTCGGAAATTCTGTTTTCTTTAATTTTATTTCCAGTTTTGCTTCTCTTTATTATTCAAAGAGCTCTGCCTGCAGTACCATGTCATCTTTCCATGACTCACTAAAGATCACTACATCATCCAGATAAACTGCACAGTTTGGTTACCCAGTCACATTAATGCTGATGAGTCTTTGGAATGTGTTTGGTGTGTTTTTCATCCCAAAGGGCATAATTTTCAATTGACGTATCCCATTTGGAGTTAATGATGTAGAAAGCTCTTTTGCTTACTCTACTAAAGGTGCCTGCCAATAACCAAACAGTAGCTCCAACAATGTGATGTAACTGGCTTGCCCAGCGTTCTCTGTACTGTCATTCAAGCCTGGTGTTGGGCACGAGTCCAATTTCGTTAGCGCATTGACCTTCCAATAATTGGCTCAAAATCGTTGAGTCCCATCAGGTTTGGGAACTATCGGCGAATTCCACTGGCTCTGACTTGGTTCTGTGATATCTTCGTTGAGCATCGCATTTACTTCCTTCTGGACCTATGTGGCTTTGAAAGGATTAACCCGCGAGGGAGGTGGTTTAACCAGAACAGCATTCCATACATCGACCTCATGCTCAATAGTATTACTCAAGCCCATCTTGTTCCTGCAATTCTCCTCATACAGCTGTGGCAAACCTTCTAAATGGGTTATTACTTTTCCTGAGAGACAGTCCAAAATGATTTCTTCATTGGTTAAGGTATTTTAAGGTACATCAAAATCCAACATCTGGATTTGATTCCTCATTCTGCGGGACAGTAACTAACACATGTTTCTCCATTTCCCCCTCTCTATTATAGTGAGGTTTCAACAAATTTGCATGACATATCCGATAATTTCTTGTTATTATCCGGCATTTTCCCCAGACAGTTTAGCTGACTCTACATTTTCTTAACTTAATAGGGGCCACTAAACCTAGCTTTGAGAGGATTTCCTCCCACTGATAACAATATTAATACGTCACCCCATGGGAAAACTTGCATATTTTCGAGTTTTCACATGCCACATGCTTCATTCTATGCTGTGCTTTTTCAGATGCTGTTTAGCTAACTCACCCATCAGAGTTAATCTCTCCCTCACCTCAGATTAAAAAAAAACGAAAAAAGACACCACCTTTGAGCGTTTCAGGAACTCACTGTTTGATCACAGTGAGGCTGCTTCAAACTTGACGGGCCATAGTATGATCTCACAGAACAAATATGACATCACGGTATACATCATCGAGAGAAATGAGACATCACTATCGGTTTGTAAACTGGCTTTGACTAAGGCACGTGTCTACACGAGGAAACATTTGGAAGAAAATGTCACTGCACCACTGTGTCTCTGGCTGATCTGTCTGTTACTGAACGAGATCACAAAGAAGATCAAAATAGCTTGACTTCAGAAAGAGAGCACACCACTATGAAGAGACTGTCAGCAAGATGATCAGGCAGAAGTTGGCGAGGTTTAAAAGGCGAACGTAAAATTCTTCATCTTCCACTGACTGAGGCTTTGGGAAAAAATGAGGAACTGATGCTGAAAGATTTATGATCAGCAGGTTTAACTATTATTTAACTTGATAAAACATGAAGAATTTATTTTTAATATGGTTCAGCACATTTATTGCTAAATGTCACTCGTCTCCTTTGTCCTCGCCAATTCCAGCATTGCTAAAGCGTGATACAGATGTTGGGAGAGTTTTCATGCATTAGAGAAGTTGACAGAGATAGGGAGGGGCGTAAGAGCTGGAGGAAGAGCAATGATCTGAAAAGATACAGACGCAGGAAGAGGCTACAGAGATGAGGAGGTGTGTAGGAGATGGGGGAGTTTCTAGAAATAGTTTTTTTGATGCTGGAGGAAGTTTCAGAAATAAGGGGTTTTGGATGTAAGTTTTGTCGCTGCGCTGGAAGTATGGTTTCCAGACGTTTCCTCACCAAAATACTTGACATCATTACTGAGCCTCCAGTGAATCTTCAATTGAGGGTCACTGATGCTTTCACCTAATATGATGATGCAACATCTGAAACCAGCGAGCAAACTTACATACAGAACCTCAACGTGTGGTTCAACAAGAATCTTCTCGAAACTCACTAAGAATTGAGATATTTATGCAGCTTTTGACGCATGCTACAGGGTTAGGAAGTGTGTGGAGCGGGGTGGTGGGGCGCTGTGCAGTGGATATGAACATAGATGGTCCAGTTAGAAAGGTTGCAGATCTCACCAACAGTGGAGTTGTAGTGGACAGCAAAGAATGTCAAATCGCAATAAAATGAGAACTTCATCAGGTGGGCCAATAAGCTGACGATTGGCAGATGGAGTCCAATTAAGGTAAACGTGAGGTGCTGCATTTTGCAAAGGCAAATGAGTGCAGTACTTGTTCACATAATAGTAAGTGAAGTTTGCTGAACAAAGAAACCTTTAAATACAGATTTATAGTTTCTTGAAAGTAGAGTTCCGGTAGATAGGATAGTGAAGTAGACGTTTGTTATGCTTTTCTTTAATGTTGAGTGCATTGAGCACAAGTGTTGAGAGCTCATATTGCTGCTTCACATGGCATTGGTTCGGCCACTTTATGGAATATTGCATGCATCTCTGGTCTCACCCCGACAGGAAAGATATTCCAAACATAGAAAGCGTTCAGATAAGATTTCCATGAATATTGTCAGGGCTAGATGGTTTGATCTGTAGGCAGAGGCTGAATACCAGGAGTGTCAGAAGCTAAGGGTTGACCTTAAGTTGTTTTAAGAATCATGAGGGACATGGATACAGCAAATATACAAGGTATTTTTCCTAGAATGGTGGAGCCCAGACCTTGAGGGGTTTAGGATGAGAGGGAAATATATTAAAGGGATGTAAGTGGCAAGATATTCATGCATGCATGGTGTGAGCATGTATGGAATGAGCTGCCAGAAGAAGTGATGGAGGCTGGTACAATTCCACCATTTAAGAGTCATCTGCAGAGGAGGATGAATTGGAATGGTTTCGAGGAATAATAAGTTTAAAAATCGCACAACACCAGGTTATAGTCCAACAGGTTTAATTGGAAGTACACCAGCTTTCGGAGCAACGTTCCTTCATCCCGTGGTAGTGATGAAGGAGCAGAGCTCCGAAAGCTAATGTTCTTCCACTTAAACCCGATGGACGATAACCTGGTTTTGTGCAATATTTAACTCTGTACACACCAGTCCAGCACCGGCGTCACCAAATCATAGAGGAATATTGACCGAGTACTGGAAAATGGAACTAGATCAGTCGAGATTATCTGGTTGGTATGGACAAATTGGACTGAAATGATATTTTTGTGTGCTGTAAATCTCTATGATGTTATGAGCCTAGAATGGGAAGTTTCAAGACTAGCAGCCACATTTTTTACCGTGCGAAGAGAGAGATTTAAAGTAGACATAAGACGTAAACGTTTTGTACAGAGGGTGGTTTGCTTTTAGATTAAACTTCGTGAGGAAGTAGTGGATGCGGGTGGAATTACAAAATTTAAAAGGCATCTGGATGGATACATGAATAGGAAAGATATGAAGGAACATGACGCAGGAGCAGGCAGGTAGGACTACATTAGTTTGTGATTCTGTTCAGCATGGACCAGTTGGACCAAATTGTCAGATTCCACGCTCTATGACTCTGTAATTCTATGGCCGTGTCACACCCTCCTACTACCTCTCCCTGCATTGCAGCTGCAATTGTACATTGAATCGTTCGTGTTGAGTTCCAAAGATGGAAGTCCTGCATATATTCACAACGAGCATGTTCAGGTATGTATCACTCTGTGTCATATTGAAATGTCTCAACTTTTGTCAAGAATTCAGACTTTAAAAGTTTTAAAGTTGATGTTTCATAATCATCAAAGTAACGTGGAAGTGTAGATCGTGAATACTTTACCTGAACTGAGTGTTCAGATGGTGATGGCGGTCAAATCCGAGAGTTTCCTTCAGTATTCTTTGTAACAGGCTTTAACAGGAAATTATGCTGTACATTTGACACATTATCTCGTGACGACCAGGTAAGTATATCACAGTGACAGGGTAAGTTTGAACAGAAATACATGCTACAAGTCAGCAATTGTCTGGAAAATTGCAATTAACGTTCTTTCGAGAGAAATTATACATAATTACTACAGTTCAAGCGATCTTTAGTTCAAGATAAAAGTAACTGTCACTGTCAGCTACTTTCCTACATCCCCAGTCCAATTAAAACCGTCGTCAGATACAAAGCAAAATCTCTCAATTTACGCCAGTAAAGCAATCCTATGTCGGGTTAGAGAGGAAAACTCCACCTGCACTATCCGTCTCAGGCATTCCCAGGAAAGGTACAGCACAGGGTATGATAAATGTGTGAGACTCTTCTGGTTTGAAGTACCCAGCATTCCCAAGGCAGACGCTTGCTCTAATCTTTCAAAATGGGAGGGAATGTATGTTTATGATTCAAAATGAAGCTCTGTGCTGTGTCATCAAAGGAGCTGCAGTGCAGGAACAACAAGATAGTGACAGATCTCAAATCAGTGATCTCACAGAGAGTGATTTTGGTGAATGGGAGATTGGGTGAAAGAGGGAACACTTTCCATTTTGTCTTGTCCTTGTTTGGAAATAATCAGTATTCGGATCCAAATATGGTGCCGATTTTTTGAGACTAAATGATAATGTGTTCAATGGTTATATCTGGTCAGAAACTTTTGAATATGCTCAGACTGCTCTGCCGAAAAAGAAATGGTCAGCAGGCTAAATTTGGGATTCTGGGACGTTCAATATCCAAGAGAAAAAAAAACATATCTGCAGGAAATGTCGTAGTTCGCAAAAATTGGATCTCTACTTTCTGGAGCAAGAATTACTGTGCGCCATGCAAGGCTAGGATGAGGGAAAACACATTTGCACAGGTGGACACACCACAGTTTAGGGGTGTACGTGCAAATAAGAAATACATGACAATCCAGGAGACTCCTGAGATAACCTAGATCACATCCCAGTTTCCAATTTTGGAATCTTGTGAGGGAGCGGATTCATCAGAGGATTGCAAACAGAGACACGTCAATGACAGAATGTAAGCCTTATCTGGACAGAAAGTGAGAGAGAAGATTGGACAAGCAGCACTGATAGTGTATTTTTTCGTGGGATGAACATGCTGGAGTTTCTACAATTATAAATGTACTTTTCCTGTGCTTCTTGGGTCAAGGATATTACAGAACAGCTGCAGGAAATTCTGCTGGAGCAGGATCAAAAGGCAGAGGGGGTGTTCCATGTTGTTGGCAAAAACTCTGTAGAAAAGCGGGGATGTTGTCCATAAACGAAAATTTGAGTTGGCTTGCAACAACATTGAAAAGCAGAACCTGTAACACAGTGATCTCAAACTTACTCATAGTCCAATGTGCTGATGAGGATTAGAAGAAGCATTGAGTGATTAAAATGTGGCTGGAAACCTGCCTTGGAAGAAGCAATGGGACTAGCTCTACAGCAGGTTGGACTGCAACAAGATGGACAGTTTGCATCTTGACAGGACAGAAATGATCATCCTCTCAATAGATTTATGGGTGCTCTTGCAGAGGTAACGAATGAGATTGGAAATTTAAAAATCACACAACACCAGGTTATACTCCAACAGGTTTAATTGGAAGCACACTAGCTTTCGGAGTGATGCTACTTCATCAGGTGATTGTGGAGGGCTCGATCATAACACAGAATTTATAGCAAAAATTTGCAGTGTGATGTAACTGAAATTGTACATTGAAAAATTGATTGTCTGTTAAGCCTTTCATCTGTTAGAATACTGTGAGAGTTTCACTTCTTTCATGTGTAAATCATAAAATCCTTTTTTTTAAAGTTGCATTCTCGGGTTGGCTGTTAACAATGGTGATATCTAGACAATATGTTGAAGGTGTTAGCCCTCTGTGTTCTCTGTCTATTACCTGATGTTTAGATGGATTCCAATCTAAAACGTGAGATAACAGAGTTTTACATAAATTCAGTTTTTGGGCTCAGGCTAACCAAAAACATACATAGGAAATCCTAGATGCTTATAATCCAATTAGGAACTCCATCAAAAAAAATCAGTTCGATTTAGACCTCATTTTCCAAATTCTGCAAAAAGTAACCGAAAGTGATATCACCCACAACAACAGGACAAGACACATAAATAGCAAACGGGTCAGTACACCAATGCTTCAACAGGGGGCTCACAGACTATGTCACCAAGCATTGTGACGAAGCATCTCAGAGCAGACCGACCATGTCAGAGAACAAAATAAATTCAGAAATGATGCATTGATATATTTAAAAGGCATATGGAAGAATATGGTCAAGTATTCTATGGTTTATTGGCGTAGTCAGTGTTTCATTTCTTCTGTTTTATTGATTAATATGACTGGCTGGATATTTCAATAAAGCAATAACATTCAAACACTGGCACCAATCATCATTTAAATAAAGGATGGGAGGCACCTAACACTCACAATCGATTGCAAAATTCTTGCATTTTTTTTTTGAAGCCTCTAAAGTTGAGATTGCGTCTCGCTTTGTAAATTCACACTATATGAATTACAATAAAAGTTACTGAATTTCTCTACACCGCATACGAATGGATGACTTCCAAAATATGACGAAAAACAAGTGACAGAGCATTTGAACATCCGGTCAATCTGAACGATGATGGTTTCAGCAGTGAATCCAATCACAACGTCCCAGGTTGGATACCTACCACAATCAAACGAGCTTGGATAGTGGGTATGGGCGCCGCCCCACCTGTCTAATTCCGTCCACCACAGCTCCCACTCAAATAAAACCTGAATCCATGCATTGGCCATTGTAATGTTCCGGTAGAGAAAACGGACACTTCATCTTGAATTTAGAAAAGCATCCTGCCTCATGTCAAGGCGCCTGCACCTGTGCTCCTCTCCTGGGCCCTCTCCTTGTAAATATAGATCCATATGCCAGATTCAGAGTGCACATTGTGACAAAGATATTCCATTCTTTATCCTGCATTCTCCATGGAGATCATGGATCACCCACCCAGCTAACCCCTCCAATCTTAAACATCATAGGCACATCAGGTAAGCTTCTGCCCTTTTTCACTTTCTGATAAGGGTACTCGCAGTGATGGCAATGCAGGGATAGTAATGTTTCACCTGCATGATGTTTGAGATGAGGGACGTCATTAGTGTACCATGCATGTACATCTGCAGGAAGTGCACCCAACTCTCGCTGCTCCAAACCTTGTTATGGAACTAGAGCGGGAGCGCGATAAACTTCGGATCATTCAGGAGGCAATGGCTGTAATCGATATTACTTACAGTGAAGCAGTCACTCCTGGGCACGAAGACTTCTACTGAGAAGAATCTGGAGGTGTTAACGTCGTGAGTGAGACTATTCCAATGGAATGGCATGGAGTGCCAGAACTTTAAACAGCTGCATATGTCATTTTCTGTTATCATACCCATCCAATTGTCTCCGTGCCAAGAACAGCAGAGAACTTAGAACATTACAACGCAGTACAAAGTTAAAACATCACACAACACCAGGTTATACTCCAGCAGGTTTTTATAGATGCACTAGCTTTCTCGGTGCTGCTCATTCATCAGATAGTTGTATAGTATAAGAGCGAAGGACAGAAAATTTATACTGAAGTTTACAGTGTGATGTAACTGAAACTATATTGTGAAAACGACCTGGATTGTTTGTTAAGTCTGTCATATTTTAGAATGACCATGTTGGTTTCAATTCTTTCATATATAAAAGACCTGGATTGTATATCAATTCTCTCATCTTTTAGAATGACCATGTGGTTTCAGTTCATTCACACGTAAATCGCAAAACGTTTTTAAAAGTTACATTTATATTTGAACTTTAACCACGGAGGTACCCATGGTGATGGCCTCAACTGGGACTTTGGGTTCATATCACACTGCAGGTGACCCCATTGCACTGTTAACACAGCCACACAGACAATCACACAAACACACACACAATCACACAAACACACACAGAAATACAAACGAACACACAGATGCGCACACACAGACGCACACACACATAACTTCTACAGACAAACACACTCTCCTAAAGACGGTACATTAATGCAGACCATAGCTCATATGCTGTCACATGCACTCCCACACTGATACACGCACCCTCTCACAAACTTATACTCCTTTACACTCAACCGTCACACAGACATATTCTCTCACAGATGCTCCCAACCACACTTGCCGCCCCTCAACCCACCCCAGCACACACACACGCACATGCACACATACAGTTTCTGGAGCGTACTTACAGAATTACATTTTACTTTGCTCAAATCATTGTAAGGTTCTGAAAATCCGTCATTTTTAGATAAGAACCAGTTTGACCATTGTGGCACAGACAGTCTTATAAAGGGCAGCTCACACATGCAATGCATTATATACGCCAAAATGACATCAATTGTTGAAGTTCACTCGAGAATCTAACTTTTGAAAACGTTTTGCGATTTACCTATGAAAGAACTGAAACCAACATGGTCATTCTAAAATATATTAGTCTGAACAAACAATCCATGTCTTTTTGAACATATAATTTCAGTTACAACACAGTGAAAACTTCTGCTTTACGTTTGTTGTCTTACAACCTTATTGTCCACAACCACCTGATGAAGAAGCAGTGCTCTGAAAGCTCGTCCTTCCAAATAAATCTGTTGGACCTGTTGTGATTTTTAACATTGTACACCCTAGTCCAACACCAGCATCAGCAAATCACCATCAGTGCAGGCGTGTCGGCTCACGATATTGCGCCAACCAGTGGGACCAATGACTATCTATCCAAGACAAGTCCATTTTCATCCATATGTCTAATCAATGACCATTTTAATGCTTTCATGTTGGCGAATCTACTATTGTTGCAAGCAGTGTGTTTTGCACCTTTACTACATTGAGCATAGAAACGAGCACTGGCATCCATCCAATATCTATCAGCCCTCAATTTAAAGCTACATCCTCTCGCGCTAGCCATAAACATCTGACGTAAAAGTTCCTCACTGTCCACCTTATCTATCATTCTACTTGCCTTGCATATCTCAATTAATTCAACTTTCACTTTCTTCTCTCTGGAGAAAACAACTTCAAGTCCCTCAGGCTTTCCTCATAAGACCTTCCTTCCATACTAGGCAAAATCCAACTAAATGTCCTCCGAACTTTCTCCAAAGCTTCCATATCCTATCTATAATGAGATGTCCAAAAGTGTCCGCAATAATTCAATTGCGGCTGCAGTAGAGTATTTTTAAAAAGCTGTAGCATTACCTCCTGGTTCCGAAGCTGAATCCCACCACAAATGATAACTAGCACACCGTATATTTTAATCATAACTCTATCAAAATGGGTGGCAATATTCAAGAATTTGTGTGCATGGACAGCAAGTCCTCTCTGCTCCTCTACACTACCTATAAGCTCACCATTCGACCAATAATCGTTGTACCCGTTGGCCCTTCCAAACTGAATCACCTTACTCTTCTCAGAATCAAACTCCATTTGCCACATCTCAGCCCAGCTCTGCAGCTGATCAATTTCCCTCTGTAAACGTCGACATCCTGCAACAGTATCCACAACTCCGAAGACCTTAGTGTTTGGCGCAAATTTAATCACAAATACTTCTACGCACTCATCCAGGTTATTTATAAAAATGAAAAACATCACTGGCATAAATATAGATCCTTGCGATAAACCACTGGTAATTGAACAACAGGATGAACATTTCCCATCAACCACCACCCTCTGTTTTCTTTCAACCAGCCAACTTCTGATACACACCGCTGAATCACGCTTAATCCCCTGCATCTGTATTGTGTGCAATATCTTACTGTGGGGAAACTTATCAAATGCCTTACTGATATCCACATGCACCAAATCATTTTCTTTCCCCTGTTTGGCTATCTCAAAGAATTCTATAAGTTTTGTGAGGCATGACTTACTCTTCACAACACTTTGTTGAATATCCCTAATCAACGTTTTCCTTTCTAAATGATTATAAATCATATTTCTTGTAACCTTTCCAAACACATTGCTAACAATCGAAGTAAGGCTCACTGATCTGTTTTTACGAGGGTTGTCCCCACTCTAATTCTTGAACACTTGCTATCCTCAAGTCTTCTTTTACTATTCCTGTACATAACATTAAGATGAATACCATATGCCGTGCAATTTCCTCCATGGCTGACTGGAAATCCTGGGATAAATCCCAAACTTCACAGGGGACTGAAATATTGTCAAAGTTTCCAAAATGTGTTCGCTACTACTCAACGTAGTCTTCTGTGTATTCATTACAACATCGTTTGTAAAGCATCTCAAGCTTGTTCCCTTTGGTATATTTGGAATACAAAGTCACGAATGTCCAAACATACCTCTTAATCAGATAAATTAAACTGCTTGTGGTAGTAATGTTCCCAATCATTTGAAACCGACTGAGAAACACCTTCCTATATTTTATGATGGTTTAATCCATCGCAGCCTCATTAAGTCCCTTTTGAACTTTATACTGCTCCCAAAAAAAGACATTCGAAACATTACCTTTGGCCGCATTCTGTGGCAGCGGTCTCAACTGCCTCTCGTTATTCTCTGGGTGAAGGCATTTCTCCTCTTTTTAGTCCTGCACGATTTTTCAATTATGACCTCGCCTTGGCCTCTGAATACTCTATATCTGTGAGAACATGCTTCCTGCTTTGAGACGGTCTGGTATTTTGGGATTTATTTGGTTTTCCTGAAGGGCCAGAATCCCAGCTCCACATTTCTGTCTTCACCTGTAATCTTTGGTCGCGCTACTGACTAAAAATACTTCCATCTCAGACTGAACATCCGTCTACGAGAAAGAAATTAATGGATTCATGAAACTCGCAGAGAGTAAATTCACCTCTACCTCTGCCTGAAATGAGTGAAAAAATGCCTGTAGTATCAGACTACGACCTTGTGCAGTCTTCGTTCTCTAGATATAGACACGGTGTAATTCGATTATGAATTACAGACCTTGAACCAAGTGCCAACGGGCAGAGGTGTCAAAATTCCAAATTGATTGGGTTAAAGGCTTGAAGGAAAACTGCAAGTGTTGACATTTGAATGCCCCTGTGACCATTGACCTTCCACACGGTGATGCACGTTAGTTTGTCTCTGGAAATTCTTCAAGATCTATTTTGTAATTTTTGCATTGCAGCCACGAAACATTAGTGTAACTGCCTCGGTCATGCCGGTATGAGTTTCAGAGTGCATTGTTCACAAGTGGAAGACTTCAGAAGGCTGCTTTGTCCTGGATGGTGTTAAGCGTCTTAATTCTTGTTGCTGACGCACTCATCCGGGCAAATCGAGATTACTCCATCACTGTCCTGGCATAAACTTTGGTAACGCTGGACAGGCAGAGGTTGTGAGGGGATGGACAGCGGAGCCAGACTGCAGTTTAATCGCAAAATCTTCTACTTCTCTGGCATGTCGTGATCAGTTTCTCTTAGTGTTGGTCCTAAACAGGAATTTGACGGGACGGCATATGAAGTACTGCATGAGGTTCTGATCTTGACAATGCAGCAAATGTGCGACTGCTGTCGAAAGGATGTTGGGGAGATTCAATGGGATGTTGTCACTCATGTGGCATTTTATCTCTGAGCAGAGACTGTTCAGTTTGATTTTTCTGCAGCAGAGGATGTTGAGTGGTCACTGACAAATGTGTATAAAGTCTTGCAGGATTCGAAATGTTGAATATAGAACAGCTGTGTCCCTTAGTTGTGGGCTCAATAACAAGGGCACATTTTATTCATGTGAAAGGCAGGCGATGGATAGAGGCGATACGAAAATATTCCTTTCATTCTCTGCATACAATGTCCACGGCTGAGGCGCGTAGTTGAGGGTTTAAAATGAACAGCCTTTATAACTGTATTTGATTTGAAATTTCATAACATTCAAGGGTGTGTGCCGAGTGCCTGAAAGAAGGAGCCATGTTGATTAGGACACAGGGCCGACACGATGGGCCGAACGGTCTCTTCTGTACCTGTATGTTTCGGTGAAGCAATGGCACTGCAGGAAGTGTGGCAGTGGCAACAATCCTCATATCATTGACGATAATTACAAATATACCCTTGCAATGCCAAGGCCTCCGAGATTACAGTGAAACTTCATGTGGATGCGATGATAATAGATCGGTGTTTGTTTGTCACCAGTGCAGAGGAGATTGGCCGAAGAGCTCTTTTTGTGTCACAGAACTTTATGACTCTGCGTCTTTGTGTTGGGACAGTACATACCGAGCGGAAGTAAAGCTGCATCTTTTTCGAAGTACAAAGATAATTCCTTCAACCGATCATATGGGCAATGCAGCCAAAGTAAGTGCAGCCAAAGTAAGTACAGACAAAATCAGCCTATTTCTATGAAGTATTTGAACACCGATCCTGTGCTCTAACTCCCTCTTTTTACATCGTCAGTGCCAACACATTTTAAGCTGTGACTCTCCACGTGAAGGTTCTATAACAGAAGACAATATTGGTGACTCACCCCGTGAGGTCTGCGTGTGAAAATCTAATTGGATCACGAGAGGTTAACGGAAAACAGTTGTTCTGTGGCGGTGAACAGTTCTATTAAGGTTGGTCCAGTAAATGTGGGTGTTCAGTGTATTTAAATAATGTGAGTCACAGAACTCCCTCATGATATCCTTGCGGTTTTTGCCTGACTGCCACAAATATGGGGATCACTTCACTGGACCTCTCAGAATTAGACAGAACCATACTTTTCAATGGCCGAAGGACTGACTATGTACTTGATTGATGCTGTATCTCTTTTTGAGAGGAGTATGAAATGAAAGGAGTTTTTTAAGATGTCGAAAAGATTTACTAGCCCATTCTCGCTGCAATCAGTGTCCCCCGTGAGTACTCAGATCTCGTGTCAATGCTCTTGATAAGGACCATCGCATTACCTTTGTGCTAAGTAACGGAAAATCCGATCCAACTGTTAGCAAATATATATGAACTTTTGACCAGTTGCTCATGACAAGGACATTTTGTCTGCCCCGGACAATGTGATGTGTTGTCGTATAACTGAAGAAATTGGCCGAGACACAATTTACATAGAAAGAATTTGATCTACACTAGCTTGGGAGGGGTCTGGCTATTTACTCCAGTTAAGACCTGTTTGAATGTGGAGAATGTTTGCACACTATTCCTTCGACGAGTTCTGTTTGCTCTGGCATGTTAGTGCTACTTTGGAGATATTTTGGAGGGATCTATTCACCTGGTATTCTTTGCTAATCAGTCGATGTCCTTGGAAATGGGAACCCACTTTCATATCACATGATCCAACTCAAGAGTGAACAAAGGAGACTGGACTGTTCTTTCGAGTTTTTGCACTCTGTCCATGTTTGCGTGTATGTGTGCGTGTGTGTGTGTGTGTTGCATATGTGTACATTGCATATGTCTATGTATAAGTTTGACATGCATGTACGTGACAGTAATTCAAATTCAAAGAAAGGCGGAAAGAAAAAGTAAAAGACAGCATCAATACACGTGTCTATATGTGACTAGAAGGGTAGGCGAGTTTTATTTTGTCTATTTATATGTCTCAGAGCTGAGGATATTTGACAGGAAGAGGAAGTATATTCCTTTGTGTTTCCATATCCACAGAATGAGAACAGATTTAACTGAGCACAAAGAGAGACAGCTTGCTTTAACCTCATCAGACCTGCACTCTCACACAAATCCTGTGACGGTTCATGGCAAGCTACTGTTGCTCTCTGTCAGCATGTTGGATTCCTCAAGCTGCACTGATAATCCTACATGCATTCTGCCTTTGCCCGTCTAGTCAGTAGATAATCCAGATTTCCAATACATAGTTGAAATAGTCTTGGTTTGTCAGATGATGGCATCTCGTATTTACTGTACAAAGCTTCTATTCTCCATCCGTGGTGAATAGAGAATATGTTGACGAAGGGCGTATATGCTGGAGGATTTAATTAGCTCTCACATTCATGGTAGTGTGTAATATAGTATTTCTTTTACAACAGTTAGCCGCATGACAATTGTGATCATGACCCTTGGAAAGTGTGGCGTGTTGAAATGCATCACTCGCTACGTCATGGCCTTGGCAATGGCAGATGTACTGGTCGTCATCCTTGACGTAATATTGAGACCATTCTTATTATTTATTCAGAACAATTCATTTTCCTGCAGTATGTGGATGTGTGTAACACTCATGCTGCCCTGCTTTATGCTGTCACTGACTGTTCTGTTTGGTCGACATTTGCATTCACCTTTGATCGTTTGTGGCCATTTGTTTATCAAAGTTGAAATCTAAATATTGTTGTGTAAAAACTGTAGTTTTGATTCTCACCATGGTGACTGAGAGCTGTTTAAAGAACATAACCTGGTACTTAATTTACCTCAAAGTGTATCGTCTTCTGAATGATCCAGTGTTTTGTGGTCTCGACCTGAGTGATGTTAATTTACAGTTAGGAGCCGCAATTGAAGTTGTTGATTACATTCTCACACCGTGTCGCCCATATTAACGTACTCCACGGTTCAATATTTTCACCATCAGATACATTTCATTGAGCAGCAAAGCCCGAAGAAGACTCCAGGCTCACGCAAACAGGGAAAGATCAAGAGACGCTGAGATGGACAGTCGAAGGAAATCTATCATCTTATTGTTTGTTATTTCATGCAATTTCTTTCTGGTGTGGGCAGTGTTTACCGTTATGTTGTGAATTGAGCAAATCGTTGATCTGGGTAAAATATATTTTGTACCTGAGTTTATACACGAAATGGGCTTCATGCTACAGTTCCTGAGTTGCTGCACAAACATTGGAATTTATACGGTGGCACAGGCTAAGTTCAGAGACCAGTTGAAGATTTTGGTGAACTTGACTCTTGGTGTATTTATTAAACTGATGAAATAATAAGATACTGAACATTATCCAGTATCAAAATGTAATCCTGGCCTTCGATCTGTTCAAACTACACTCCAATATAGATCCGTCGACATGCACTCGATGACGCAGTGCGCTGACCTTCACTGACATGCGGCACTACAGCCGATAAATGTGGGAATTGAGGGAAGAGGTGAGTCATCCGATCTGAATCACACACGTTATTGCGCCAGAGGCTGTTCACTCGTTTTCAATTGTCAGATCAGACTGAGATCACTGTGGATCAGTCTGATCTGTGGATTGCACATAACGATATTACACGGACATGAAAAGGTGAGAGGTTCTACCTTTCCAGAAATGATTGAAGAGATTGAGGCACATTTTTTCCAGAAAAGATGAAACATAGAAGCCAAAGAATATGTATTTTAAAATTTACAAGAGACGTGCCTAAGCGTGTTGTCAACGTATTTTCCACTAGCGCAGGAGGAGGAATCACTAATTAATGGCAGCTATTAATGAAACCAATGAGAGAATAACAAGGAAAGGCTGAACACATTGAGAGGCCAGAAAAATGATCTTGCTCTTCCGTTGAGCAGATTTGTCAGGTCTGTAGCGAGTGTGCTCACAATGGCCCAAACATCCTCCTTTTTTGATTTGACAGCGATGCAGCACATGTGCCTAAAGGTAAAGTATTGGAAATGCTAATGGTTTTGAATGAAGTGGGTAGGAGAATTATCACGTGGAACACAAACAGATGCACACATCGAGGGTAGGGAGAAACATGGCCTGATTCCACATTGTATATATCATGTAGCAAGCCTGCAACATAATGTGTGAGGCATAAACCTAAGCAACTCAGTGATGACTGGCACAGGTATCAGACAGAGTAGCCGCATGCAGAACATTATTGTCCAACAATGTCAGCATTTTCTGTGTTGAAACAGATTGTGACTCCCATGTTGAGGTTTGGGAAGAAAAGCGGAAACCAAGCCTGAATGATGTAAATCTCTACGTCATGGAATAATAATTTCATTGTATTATCACGCCTGCAATAAGATGCTCTTGTAAGACGACTACATCACAGATCAACGTCGCAATGCGCATCACACAATGCCAGCAGGCATAATTTAACACTCAGCTTGAGGAGGTGATAGGCCGAAAATTCTGGGTCAAAGATGTCTGAGGAGACAATTTAGTTCTGCAAACCTGTTCCAACATCCAGTAAGATCGAGACTGATCTCCCACAGATCTCAACTTCAATTTTTCATGAGCTGTTCATTCTTAAAAATGCCTGATGCTTCAAAATGTTTTCCATAGCGTATTTAAACATTTCCAATAGTCGAGCCTCCAGACCTGTCTATGGTAGAGAATGCCAGATATTCACGGACATATGAGAGAATAAATATCTTCATATTTCAGTTTCAAATGGTGGCGCCTAATTGTTTAACTACGTCCCCTATTTCCACGTTTAAACACAAGTGGAAACATGCTCTCAACAATTACTTTTCTAGCCAGCTCTAAATCACGACGTTGAATGAGATCAACCACTACTGCTACAAACTTTAATGTGTAAAGATGTAACCTGCAACTCTTGAAGCGTTGAAAATTTCATCTCAGGAATCAGTCTTGTAAATCTCTGTTGAACGACCTCCAAAGCTGGAATTGTCCTAGCTGGTGTGAGATCAAAACGGTTCACAATACTTCAGGTGCCGTCTCACCAACAACATTTCAGTTATAAATAAACTTACATTTTAAATACAAAAATAAAACAAAAATGTGAGCCCCCTCACGATCAAGGTCAACATGGTCTTTAGTGTCATCGTTGCTTGCTGCAGCTACACACTAAAGATTTGAGTTCCAAACACATGAATGCCCATGCCCATTTTGCTTGACTGTTTCTGGAGTCTGTCTCCATTGAAATAACAAACAAGTGGTTTGATTCTTCTGAACAAATAATGCCACTCTTTCCGACATTAACATCCATGTGCCATATTCGGAACATACATATGTATTTTACCTGTGTTTCATCAGGTTTTCTTTATGAACTCCGCACAACATATTCTACCATATTTCTTGAGTCATCTGCTAATATGGATACATTGAATTCTGCTCATGCAAGTTATTTCTAATGATCAAACCTAATTTAGCTTCTAGGGCGTATTATTTGGGTATTCTACTACTTAGGCTTTTCCAACCAGGAAATGGGACCCTCTGTTGGAAACATGCCCTTAATCCGTCTTCCTTTATCAGTTGATCCGGTTTATTCCCAGAATCCATAGACGGGCAGATGAATTGGCCATGCTCAGTTGCCCAAGGTGTTCAGGGACATGGAGGTTAGGTGCATTAGTTAGAGGTAAATATAGTGCAGGGGTATGGGTCTGATTAGGTTACTTATCGGAGGGTCAGTATGG
The DNA here is from genome assembly GCF_047496795.1 of Chiloscyllium punctatum. Taxonomy (NCBI): domain Eukaryota; kingdom Metazoa; phylum Chordata; class Chondrichthyes; order Orectolobiformes; family Hemiscylliidae; genus Chiloscyllium; species Chiloscyllium punctatum. Next base: position 18,502,037 of record NC_092757.1, on the reverse strand, counting down.
ATTTGTTGCGCCAAAATGACCTGTTTTTCACACAGTAAAGATTCTATGAAAAACGCATATATCACGTCCCAAAATGATAGCTCTCATGTTATGCAATAATCTTTCATTTGACATTTTATCGAATGTATCTGGAAATCTGAGTGCAGAACATTCATTCGTTCCCCTTTGCAGCTTTGTTTGTCTGATTCTCAGAAAACACCAGCACATCTTAGTAAGGTGGAGGAGCAGAGGGATCTTGGGGTCTATGTTCATAGATCTTTGAATGTTGCCACTCAGGTGGATAGAGCTTGTAAGAAGGCCTATGGTGTATTAGGGTTCATTAGCAGAGGGATTGAATTCAAGAGTCGTGAAGTGATGTTGCAGCTGTATAGAACCTTGGTTAGGCCACATTTGGAGTACTGTGTGCAGTTCTGGTCGCCTCACTTTAGGAAAGATGTGGAAGCTTTGGAGAGGGTGTAGAGGAGATTTAGAAGGATGTTGCCTGGAATGGAGAATAGGTCATATGAGGAAAGATTGAGAGTGTTAGGCCTTTTCTTATTGGAACGGGGAACGATGAGGGGTGAATTGATAGAGGTTTATAAGATGATCAGAGGAATAGATAGAGTAGACAGTCAGAAACTTTTTTTCCCCGGGCACAACAGAGTGTTACAAGGGGATATAAATTTAAGGTGAAGGGTTGAAGGTATAGCGGGGATGTCAGGGGTAGGTTCTTTACCCAGCGAGTGGTGGGGGCATGGAATGCGCTGCCTGTGGGAGTGGTAGAGTCAGAATTATTGGTGACCTTTAAGCGGCATTTGGATCGGTACATGGGTGGATGTTTAAGCTAGGATAAATGTTCGGCACAACATCGTGGGTCGAAGGGCCTGTTCTGTGCTGTATGGTTCTATGTTCTATGTTCTATCTGTCAATGTCGATGATCCTTTGCCAAAACTTTGGTGAATCTGCTTGATAATGTTGAAGATTTATTTGAGTTCTGTTATTTCAAAAAAAAATAAAGGACACACGCATTTACACAGCAACAAATATTCAGCGAACTGGTCTATAGTTTCTTATTTCAGTCTCCCTCTCATTTTTTGCAGTCTCGTCACTCTAGCATTTTTCCAATCGGCTGGACCAATCCTTGAATCCATTGAGCTCCGTAATATTTCAAGGAAAGCCTCCATTATATCTTTGCAGCCACTTCATTTAAAATCAATGTATGCATGCCAAAAAATTCCAATGATCTGTCTTGCCTTCAGTCCCATTATGTTGCACAAGACGTTGTCCCATGCAAAAAAAAGAAACTGTTACAACATAACTCCTCTCTTCCTTACCTTTCTTTTATGCCTTTTAGAATATTTATTTTGTCCATTATCATGATCACCAAATAATTACCTATCATTTTCGTGATCCGATTCTCAATTCCCCAATCCCATTCACTGAGGAGCCCAGACATACATGCGTTACTCTCTCTCTTTTTATAAATACAGACAAAAGGTTTTCAGTTTGCTTATATGATTTTAGCCAATTTACATCCATAATACAATTTATTTTACATGATTAAGTTTTCAGTCAACCGCGGCTGGCTCCTAAAATTACTTTCAATCCTATGGCTTACAAATTGTTTTCATTGATGTTGTTGCCTTTTTTTACTGTCTCATTTCATTGACTGACTTCGTTCACCACAGGTGGATCAGCTTCTCATAGAATCCTTCATTTTGAGGAAGAAAATATCTTGGAAGGATTGTGAACATCGGCTTAAATCTCTATCATTGTTCCCTGGCTTTCTTCACTGTCGAAATTCACTTTTCTCTTCACTCAACAAGTCAGCCAAAGCCTCACAGTTGCTGGTTGCAATGCTGGTTCTGTGTAATGTTTCAAGGGGATCCCTCGCCATTGTATCAACTGACAGAGTCTAACACAGACCTTCAATGAACAAGTGCAGAACAATTTTGAAAGGCGTGAGTCAAAGATGCAGAAACGCTCTAACCATCAATGAAAAACACACACGACATTTGGGGCAGGGAAATATATGGCAAGCCACATAACTTTATTGTTTCTGAACTTACCTGTGCCGGCATCAACGACAATACAGAGATTAGAATTACTGTTGGTAGGAAACCATACGGAAACATTTTCACTACAAAAATAGAACTGGCCCCGATGTGAAAGGTATTCAACAAAATTGGAAGAATCAGCATAATAGACATGGCGGAAAGGAAACAAGTTAGATGATAGACAGCATTGTTGGTCGAGAAGACTGAGAAAATTAAAATGGAGCTGTCGACACATCAGAGACCAATTTAGGTCCGGTCACAAAGGAATGATGCATGAATGGGACAGGGAATGGCATGAGTCCAGATGTAAGCGTTGAACTGGACAATAGTGGTCGTAAAAGGGTGAGGGGTGACTGGAATAGTGTACGTTAGTGAATACACGGGTGATGGATAAAATGGCCAGAGTAGTCCACTGAATTCATTGATGACTGGCGAAGGGAAAGTGTCGGTCAGAGACTGCAGGGGGAATGTATGAACGCGACAGTGTAAGCCAGTGAGCGCTGGGCTGACGGGTGAAGAGTAGATTAGTGTGATTACAGGAGTGAGGGGGTCATTGAATCTGGAATAATGCTTGAAGGGACAGTAGAGGTCAGTGAGTAGAGGGCTGATTGGAATGGACGGTACCGTTTGAGTCAGTATCTATATTGGTTTTAAGTGAAAGTGACAAAGTAGGTCATAAGTAGAAAGGTGACGCGTGAAGAGACAGTCGAGATCAGTAAGTAGAGGAGAAACAGGTGATTGGAACAATGTACTTCAGTGAATACAAAAGTGATGAGTAAACAGCACATTGTAATTCACAGTTTACCGCAGTGATGGGTGAATGGGACAGTATAGGTTAAACAGTACAAGGCTGAGGGGTGAACGGGACAGTGCAGGTCGATGAGCATTGGCGTGATGTCTGAACGGAACCGTGTAGATCAGTGAGTACAGGGGTGGTTGGGGAGAGGTACAGGGCAGGTCTGTGAGTACAATGGTGATGGGGGAGCCGTGCAGTGTTGGTCAGTTAGTACATGGTTAATGGGGGAGCTGTTCAGTGATGGTGACTGAACACAGGTGTTAACAGCAAAGGGGACAGTGTAGGTTAGTGACTACATGGGTGAAGGGTGAACATGAAAGTGCTGGTCAGTAAGTACAGGAGGATGGACGAACGGAACAGTATAGATCATTGAGTCTGGGTTGACGAGTCAAGGTTTCAGTGTCACCTCATGTCAACAGGAGTGATGAGTTAACATGATGGCATAGGTCATTGAGAACGCAGTATTCAGTGAAGTAGTTGACCTACGTCAGCGAGTACTGGCTCGTTTAGTAAACGAGAAAGTGTAGGTCAGTGAGTAGAGCGGTGATTGGCTAATTGTACAGTCTGGGACGCTGAATGTAGTGATGATTATTGAACGAGAAAGTACAGGTCATTCGGTACAGGGGTAAGCAGTGATCTGGACAGTGCATGTAAGTGAGTGGAGCAGTGATCGGTGAATGTGACTGTCTCCGTGTCGCAGGTGAACGGGATAGTGTAGTTCAATGAGTGCGGCTTGATGGGGAACGAGACAGTGCAGATCAGTGGGTACATTGGATGATTGGTGAACAATGCAGTGTCGGGAAAACGTACAATGGTGATGGAGAATGGAACTATACAGGTTGCTGATTACGGGCCTAAGCGGTGAACTGACCAGTGCCCGTCAATCTGTTCAATGGTGATGTAGGAAACGTACAGCGTCTGTCAGCGTCAGTCAGGATGATGGCTGAACGTAAATGTGGAGCTTCGTGGTTATAGGCATGACGTGTGAACGGAAGAGTGTCGGTCAATGTGGAGGAGGTGATGGGTGAACGGGACCATGTAGGTCCCACTCTACATTGATGTTGGGAGATCAGAACAGTGTAAGTCAGTGAATACAATGTTGACGGGTGAACATAATTGCAGGTCAGTAAATACAATTGTGGTCAGTCAAGGGATCTGTGTCGATCAATGAATACGTAGGTGATGCGTAAACGTGACAGTGCAGATCAATGTGTGCAGGGGGAATGGGTAAATGGGGCAGTATAGTTCATTTACCCTCAGGTGGTAGGAGAAAGAACAATGGAGGTCAGTCAGAAAGGACGTGATGGGTGAAATGGCCAGCTGAGGTCGTTGAGTACGGGGTGATCATTAAACTGTACACTTTAGGTTACTGAGAACTGTCATGATGGTTGAACGGAACATTTCAGGTGAGTGAGTACTGGCACGATAGCAGAACTGGATATTTTAGGTCCTAGACTATGGCAGTTATCGGTGAACTGGACAATGGATACACTGTGTTGAATGAGACTGCATTGGTCAGTGACGACAAAGGGTTATGGGTGAATTGGATATGGTATTTCACGGAGTCTGACCTCAGTGGTGGGAAAGATGCTGGAGTCTATTTTAAAGGATGAAATTACGGCACATCTGGATAGTAGTAACAGGATAGGACAGAGTCAGCATGGATTTTTAAGGGGAAATCATGCTTGACTAATCTTCTTGAATTTTATGAGGATGTAACTCTGAAGATGGACGAGGGAGATCCAGTAGATGGAGTGTTACTGGACTTTCAGAAAGCTTTTGATAAAGTCCCACACAGGAGGCTAGTGAGTAAAATTAGGGCGCATGGTATTGAGGGCAAAGTACTAGATTGGATTGAAAATTGGTTGGCTGATCGGAAACAAATGGTAGTGATAAACGGTTCCATGTCAGAATGGCAGGCAGTGACCAGTGGGGTACCGCATGGATCCGTGCTGGAACGCAGCTTTTTACAATATATGTCAGTGATATAGAAGATGGTATCAGCAATAACATTAGCAAATTTGCTAATGATACCAAGCTGAGTGGCAGGGTGAAATGTGATGAGGATGTTAGGAGATTACAGGGTAACCTGGACAAGTTAGGTGAGTGGGCAGATGCATGGCAGATGCAGTTTAATGTGGATAAATGTATGGTTATCCACTTTGGTGGCAAGAACAGGAAGGCAGATTACTACCTTAATGGAATCAATTTAGGTAAAGGGGCAGTACAGAGAGATCTGGATGTTCTTGTGTGCCAGTCAATGAAGGCAAGCATGCTGGTACAGCAGGTAGTGAAGAATGTTACTAGCATGCTGGTCTTCATAACAAGAGGAATTGAGTATAGAAGCAAAGAGGTGCTTCTGCAGCTGTCCAGGGCCCTGGTGAGACCACACCTGGAGTACTGTGTGTAGCTCGTGTCTCCAAATTTGAGGAAAGACATTCTGGCTATTGAGGGAGGGCAGCATAGGTTCATGAGGTCAATTCCTGGAATGGCGGGATTACTTTACACTGAAAGACTGAAGCGACTGTGCTTGTATACCCTTCAGTTTCGAAGACTGAGGAGGATCTGATTGAGACATATAAGATTATGAAATGATTGGACACTCTGGCAGCAGGAGACATGTTTCTGCTGATGGGTGAGTGCCGAACCAAAGGACACTGCTTAAAAATACGGGGTAGACCATTTAGGACAGAGATGAGGAGAAACTTCTTCACCCAGAGAGTGGTGGCTATGTGGAATGTTCTGCCCCAGAGAGCAGTGGAGACCCAGTCTCTGGATTCATTGAAGAAAGAGTTGGATTGAGCTCTCAAATATAGTGGATTCAAGGGTTATGGAGATAAAGCAGGAAGAATATACTGATTAGGAATGATCAGCCATGATCATATTGAATGGCGGTGCAGGCTCGAAGGCTGAATGGCCTACTCCTGCACCTATTGTCTATTGTCTATTGTCTATTGATGGTTGAACAGGACTGCGCATGTCACTGAGTAGAGGGGAAATAAACGATCGGCTGTATCAGACAGTAGGTATTGTGATAATGGCTGAATGCTTCAAAGTTGGTCACTGAATGCAGGGGTAATGTGAATCGAACAATGTGGATCATCCACTACAGCGGAGTTCATTTTCGTCAAGGAATGTGTCAGTACGAAGAGTGGGCATACGTGATTGTTTCAGTGTAGGTCAGTTTAGATTATGCGTGAACAAGACAGTGTAGGTCAGTGAGTCCAGGTCTTATGGGTGGATGGGACAATGCAGTTGAGTAATTCCAAGTGTGATTGGTGAATGTCAGTATGTATATCAGTGAGAACTGGCTTTATGGGTGAATGTAACAGTGTAGTTCAGTATGTACAACGGAGATTGGTGAACGGGACGGTGTAAGTCATTGAATATTGGCGTGGTTGGTCAACAGAACAGTGAAGGCTCAAGACTGCATTTGTCATGAATGAAAGGCACGGTTGAAGTGGTGCAGTGATATTTGAATTGGACATTGCAGGTCACGAAATGGTGATGGGTGAAGGAACAGTGCAGTGATGGAGTTTATGGGACATGTCGAACAGTGAGTGATGGGCGCATTCGTGGGTCAATGAGTACAGGCATGTACATTGTAATCCAGTGTGCAGAGGGATGATAGATTAATGTACCAGTGTCGGTCAGTGAGTGCAGCGGTGATGGTTGAACCGCTCAGAGTAGGCAAATGGTTACAGGGAATCAATCAACTGAGGAATGTAATTCAAAGGTACAGGGAAGTTGGGTGATAGTTACTTTGTAAGTCAGTGAACATAGGGGTGATGGACTAATGGAAAAATGTTGGCCAGTGAGTACAGGAGTGATGTGAGGACAGGAAATTGTATGTCAGATGAATAGGGTTTTAATCGTGTATGGATCAGTGAATAAAAGGGTAATGGGTGAACAGGATAGTGTCGGTCAATAGGCATGGTTGTGATGAGTAAACGTTACAGTGTAGGTCAATTCACTGTTGGGTGCATGCAAACGTGTAGGTCAGCGAGTACGCGGGTGAAATGTGACCATGCAGGTTAGGCTGACCATACGCGATTTCTGGTTCAGGAATAGTGGTGCATAGAGAGAAAAACTCAGCTGAATCAAGAATGAGATGAACCACAAACCTATTTGGTGGTGGAGCAGTGTCCATCCATACGTTCGAAAATACTAAGCAGGACCTGATCCACGCCACTTCAGTTGTTATGTGTAAGGTGGCAAACGTACGTCAAAATTCAGTTTATGTGAGGAAGAGACCTCTAATCTCTCTTTACAACTCGGAGATTTCAATATTTGCTCCAGATGTTTGTCATGGCGCAGAACCAGGTCACTGTGAATACAGTCTCCATATCTCACTCAGATTTGTCTCAAGCAAGGCCTCTTGTCTCATTGAATGCATCATTTCCCACACAACATCCACAAAAGTAAAAAATGATTTTCCAAAAACAGACCTTAAGAGTGGCTTTAGGAGCTGTACCTTGTTTTGTTTTCGGATAAGTGGCTTCGAAACACATCTGAAGATCAGTCAACTAGAACCACTCAAGGAAAGCGCTTGCTAGAACTTGGTTTGTTGCTGATGTTTGAAGTAGCCTGAATATGTATGATCAAGCACACTCAGAAACGGTAATTACAGTTTAAACTTCCCGTTACTGTTGGGGTCTTGAAGAAGTGAAAGCTATTCGTTGCTTCTTGGGACTATGACCAAATCTGGGGGTTGTCTATCTGCACGGGGAATTTCATGTGAGACAAACTGTTTTCTGCATTTGTCGTTTCTCAAGGTTCTGATTATGAAATGCTTTTCTATTGGAAGTTGAACAGTAATTGTTGATATATCTATGATCATGATAAATATTCCAGTCGAGATAAATAGTTCCTGTTCCTTCTTTCTTTTGTTGTATTGTAACTAGAATTCATTAATAAATGCTCTTTTATTGATGTCTAGTAGTTTGAACAAAGGAATGTCATCTGGAATGCAACAATTAGCACTTACATTTAAAATACGAAAGTGTTAGACAATCGTCTGAATATTTTAAGGGCATTTGGTCTGGCCTATTACATAAGAACAAAATAATTCGGATCAGGGATAGGCCTTTCCACGCCTCAATCCTGGCCTGCCATTCAACAAAATATTAGGTGATTTGTTCTATGGCCCAAATCAGCTTTCATGTCAATTCCAACTGTCCTATAAATCGCCAATATGTCAAAACTCTCTGCAAACGTCTTTTAGTGCATTCAATGATCGATCGTCTCGAGCCATGTAGGTAGGAAATTCCAGACATTCAGTACATTTTCAGAGAAGAAATTTCTCAGCATCTCAGTTTTCAATTGCTTTCTCTTGTTCAGTTCGTATGTTTCCTCGCTCAGGTGGAAACATCTTTTCAACATTTGGCCCTTGTCTTTTATATGTTGCAGTCATATCACTCCTCGTCAACTCAACTACAATGAATCACCAGCGAATCATTTTAGACACCCATAACAGTTCGAAACGTTCACCGCAGCAATCAGCTTAATGAATCAAAAAATTATTTGCGGCACCATCGTGTTTGCTGTTTCATAAACAGGAACAAACCAATCCTTTTGTACTGCACCTTATTTGGAGATCTCTCTTTCTAAAATTGCTTGTTTTTTTCAGTGACGATCTCATACTTTCTGGCACGATTACCCATTTGCTCCTGGTGACACATCGCAGTTGAAATATGAAACATGGTATATCCCTGTATTTGTTTCTTGTAAAAATATATGTCCACTTAATGTTTCACCTGAGTCATTTCACATTTCAGGCTCCTTGCATCATTAACACAACACGCCCTCACATCGATCGTTTTTTTCATCCACAAAGAAGGATATATAATGCAAATAGCCCTCTCCGTCAAACTATTGCTATGGAGAGCAATAATTGAATTAATTGAACTGATATTTGAGGTACTGTAATAGACACATGTTTTAAACCTGCGAAGCTCAATGAGAAAGTGATGTCCGATTCGGACTAGCCCTAGATGTTTAGTCTAGGCACATGGAACATAGCCTGATGACTGGGTTTTAATACTGCCAGAGCAGAGTTTGGAAGTTAAATTCAATAAAACTTTGGAATTACAAATCCAATGATAGCCATGATTACTTTGCAAATTGTTTGTTTAGAAAATAAAAACGTTTTTGGTTCAGTGATGGCCCTTAGGGGCAGAAATTGTCCACCTTCCCTGGTCTTGCTTACATGCAACTCCAGACCCACAGCAATGTGCTTGATGTTTAACTGCACTGCGGACAATTAAATGCTGACCTCGGCGAGAGAAGTCCAAATCTCATGAATCAATTTTTAAAAAAAATCCCAATGATCAAAAATGGTGTGTCAACCAATCCTGATTCTGTGCTAACACATTAGCCGTATTACTGGGAACACGCGGGAATTTCACATTTATTTTGTGGTACCTCATCTGGAAACTCTGGAACGCTCTCTTGCAGTTCCCCTTTATCAACTCTGCTTGTAATGTTTTGAGTCAACTCCGAGAAATCTTTACATGATCCGACATGACAAAGCATGATTTACCTCCTGCAAAATCGTGTTCTTTCTGATTGCGTCAAACCTATTTGAACTGTTTTGAAATCTGTCCCTTAATGATGGAAACGAGCAGACTCCGAATAATGAATCTAAGACTACCTGTTCGAGAGTTTTATGCTTTCTGTGTGTGTTTTTACATTGTTGAAGACATGCCTCATATTCGAGGTTAATATATTCGCTGGAGCACTGCAGGAATCTAGAAAGGTGTGGAATATTTCAAACCATGCCACCAGTCACTTCTAACATTAGTTTTAAAACCGGGTGTCAGTTGTTGTTGACTTTTCTCCCGTTCGTCTTACTTGCTTATCGAAAGCTTCATCACATGTCTTCGAGAGTAATAAAAGTTTTCATCCCTTTCAAGTCTTGCTTGTACCTTAAAAATGTATGGATTGCATTCGCTGTGAGGATTGAAGCAAAATATTGAATTAAATTATCTGCCAGCTGTCTGCTTTCCGCAATTAATTCACCAGTCATATCACCAAAGTATCCACATGTACTTTCGGGAATTTGTTTCTTCCAAGGTTCATACAAACATATTTTGGTCTTTTTTTCATGTATGTTAACTTGAAAGCTCTTGTTGATATCTTTTATATGTGTTGCCAATTTATTCCAATTATAATATTACTTCTTCTTTTCAATTTTTATCATCTGCTTGTCGTTGCAAAAAATACGTGGCCCGAAATTGACCTACACTACTTCTCACCAATTTGAATTCTTTAATTTTTCATTGTATCTTTCTTTGAAAGGCTTTGTGAGCTGTGAGTGTTTCGTCTTTGTAATGACACTTCCTTTTTGACCGGGATCGATCCTTGCTTAGAGTCATGAAACATTTGTTCAAGTGTCTTTCATTGTACATCTATTGACTTTCCCTTGGACTATTGTCAAATCTCACTTTACAAGCTGTAAAGCAGAAAGTCACAATTTACTGTAATTGGCCTGTTCTTTTCAATGAGTTCTGCATGTGCCCAAATATATGAGCAGCTGCAGAGTGACTCTTTTCTCCCAGTTCCTCCTTCCTCTCTGCCACATTTAGTCCAATTATGCTATGTTCCAGTTGGAAGCCTCCAGGATGGCGTCCTTAACCTCCATCAAAAAAGCGATGCGTTGTAATTCTTGTATTCAAAGCCATGAGCTGTGCATGCCACTTCTCTTGCGCTTCTGCACTCTCCGCTTCCTCTCGATTCCATAACAATTTTAGAGATCACATTCTCCTGACATTGCATTACCTTCATCTCCAGATCCAAGGTGTCATTGTCCGGGCCTTCTGCCAACTCCAGAAGGATTCTTGGATTAAATGCATGCATTCCCCTCTTGTCCACGTCTTTGCTTCACAGGGAACATCACCCCTGTGACATGTTCCTCCACCACAGACAGTTTCTCACTTCCCAGTGGCATCTTAACATTCTATTAAAGAAGTTGCAACACGTGCTCATTCACCTTTTACCGCCTCGCAGTCGAAGGCCACAAAGAGATTTTCCAAGTGTCGCAGCATTTCACCCTTTCTCCTCTAATCCAGTCGACCGTCATTTCTGCTAACAGCATCGTCTCATTGCCATTCACCAAAGAAATCAGAAACGGTTTTGTGGAACACTTTCAGTCTTTCTGAAGCAATGTCCCTGGTTTTCTAATTGTTTCTCTTTGAATAAAAACAACACATGCTAACTTTACGATCCTTGGGTATGCAAAATCATTCCGAAGAAGCACAACTCGAGCTTGGGTAACATCTCAGTCTCTACCTTCGCACTTCATAACATTTTCAGCCTGTACGAATGAATAGTAAATTCCATAACTTGTGAGACTGGTCGCATTATGTAAATTTCGCATTTTTCTCACATTTTCTCTAAACATCTTTCTATGGCTTAGATTTATTTTGGCTTGGTTGCATTCCATTCAGTAGATAAGACCCATTTCGCACTTTCATTTCTCAAGTTATACCCATTTCAAATCTCTCTTTCTCTCTTGCTACAAATGCAACACTTTTGCCTTTTGCAATGGGATTACACTCCTCTGTATCTGTGACCCCTTCTCTGACTCTGTCAAGGTGTTGACATGCCTATTTTCCAATCCCTTTTGTTCTGAAGAAGAGGCAAGTAAGGTCGTTGAGTACGGTGGTCAATTGTGGATGTTTTTTTTATGAATCGATGGACAAGCAGCAGAATTATATTGCAGAAATTTCAGCTCAAAATTGGATATCCTTGTGTTGCTAAATGACACAGCAGCAACAGAACTGTATTGAACCACACTGTGCAAACATGACGCCTAGAATACTTCCAAACTATTTCATTGCCATGAAAGTGAGCTACGTGAGATTATGTACATGGTTATGTTATCCTAGTTTATTTTTCAAGACGTGATGAAAAGTCAGTGGTGCTGTAATAGCTAACATACATGGCTTAAGTCAACAAACGGCAGAGACCTGTCGGTTTTCTTCCAACCATAATTGTACAATGAAAGGGGAGTGAGAAGTTCTCCCAGTGCAGATGCTTTCTATTTTGGATAGGTCTGAGCATGCAGGCAGAAAACTGCTGGGAACAGATAAACGACAACATTGAAACAAAGTTCCATGGTCAATAGATTTTTTTTTCACCAGCCTCTATTCGCCGAAATCTCTCTTGTCAGTTCGACCCTGCGTTTCAATATATATTTTGCCAATGGCTGTATTTATGGGATGTTACAGGGTTTGCAGCAGCTTCGTTGATTTGTACTAAAGTTTCGTTTGGGTTGTCAAATAGTTTGTTACCCGATATTCTTGAATTTTGTTCGTTATTGAACTGAAGTATTTAAAGAAATTCTGCACTGTTTCAATTTGTGAGATTTGAACATTTGCATCATTCCTGGAATATCCATTTTCATCTTCCTTAAAAACTAAAAAATAGTTGAAGGTTTTGGCCCCCGTATTACAATGTTTTCAGAAAGTCTGTCCTTTCTCTAAACATATGGTGCAATTTTGAGTGCGGTTGCACATGCCTCGATCTGCACCATGAAAACCGAAACGATCAAAAATATCTGAACCAAACGTCGAGAGAATGGGTGAAATGATCCTCTAACAAACATGACATCGATGTTCTGCGTTCCTGACACAGGCATGAATAAATAGTAATGGCTTATTTAACAACTCGTGAGAGGCGGATATTCCATGCATATCCTCATCACCAAGGAAAGCTTGACCCACATGCATCAGTGGAAAATGCAAGACAGGTGTACCACACAATGTTCAGCGTGGAATGGATGACTCACCTCTCTCTCATTATGATGCCCACAGAATCACTGATGAAGTGTTCAAAGATTTCGAGTGACTGCACATGAACCAAGTGGATAGACAAAGGCCAGACAATTCCTGCAATAATATGAAGATCTGTGCAGTACAATTCACCATGGCCCTGGGGAATCCGTTTTATTCTTGTCCCATCTCTGACATATATCAGCCCAGGTGGAAGGTTGTTGAAACATCAAAGAGAAGGTTTATTGCTACCTCCCCAATTTGCATTTACCAGTCTCTTTGAGGACTATTCCCAGAAGACTGTCCACCGACCGACTGGCGCCCGTGCCTCCCCACCCGGAGGTCAACCTGGTGCCGGGTATTGCCAAAAGACTGTCCACCGGCCGACTGAGTAGCCATCTCTTTCCAATCCTCCCACTTACTCCAAAGTAGCCATGGGCACCCACATGGGTCCCAGCTATGTCTGCCTCTTTGTCGGATATGTGGAACAGTCCATCATCCACAGCTACACTGGCACCTCCCCCCACCTTTTCCTGCACTACATCGATGACTGTATCGTCGCTACCTCCTGCTCCGATGAGGAAGTTGAACAGTTCATCGACATTACCTGGACTGTCTCATACTCCACTCTCCCCTTCCTAGACCTCTCCATTTTTATCTCGGGCAACACGGATGCTTATTATAAACCGTTTGACTCCCACAGCTACCGAGATTACATCTCCTCCCAACATGCCCCCTGAAAAAACACCATTCCTTATTCCCAATTCCTTCGCCTCCGCCGCATCTGCTCCCAGGAAAACCAATTCCAATCCCGAACAACCCAGATGGCCTCCATCTTCAAAGACGCAATTTCCCCACAGGCGTGATCGACGATGCTCTCCACCACATCTCCTCCACTTCCCTCTCCTCCGCCCTTGAACCCCGCCCCTCCAATCGCCACCAGGACAGAACCCAACGGGTCCTCTCCTACCACTCCACCAACCTCCAGATACACCGTATCATCCTTCGTCTTTTCCACCACCTCCAAATAGACCCCACCACCAAGGATATATTTCGCTCCCCTCCCCTACCAGCGTTGCAGAAAGACCACTTCCTCCATGACTCCCTCGTGAGGTCCACACTCCCCAATAACCCAACCTCCACTCCCATCACCTTCCCCTGCAACTGCAAGAAATGCAGAACGTGCGCCCACACCTCCCCCCTCACTTCCCTCCAAGGCCCCAAGAGATCCTTCCATATCCGTCACAAATTCACCTGCACCTCCACACACATCATTTACTGCATTCAGTGCACCCGATGTGTCCTGTGCATTGGGAAGACAGGTCGCCTACTTGAGAAATGTTTCAGAGAACACCTCTAGAAAACCTGCACAAACCAACCCAACCGCCCCATAGTTGAACACTTTAACTTCCCCTCCCACTCCGCCAAGGACATGCACGTCCTTGACCTCCTTCATCGCCAGACTATGGCAACACGACGCCTGGAGGAAGAGTGCCTCATCTTCCACTTAGGAACTCTCCCACCACAAGGGATGAATGCAGATTTCTCCACCTTCCTCATTTCGCCACTCCACACCTTTTCTTAGTCCCAACCCTCGGACTCAGCACTGCCTTCTTGACCTGCAATCTTCTTCCCGACCTCTCCACCCCCAACCGCTCTCCGGCCTATCACCCTCACCTTAACTTCCTTCCAGCTATCGCGTTCCCACTGCCCCTCCCACAAGTCACTCCTCCCTACCTTTTATCTAGCCTGCTTGTCACACCCTCCTCATTCCTGAAGAAGGGTTTATGCCCGAAACGTCGATTCTCCTGCTTCTTTGATGCTGCCTGACCTGCTGCTCTTTTCCAGCAACACATTGTTCAGATCTTGCCAGTCTCAGCATGACAGTCAATTTGGTGGAAGTTCTTTTGACAGAGCTGTCAATCAACACAGAAATAGCTTGCTGGGTGTAGTTTGCAATAGGCCCCCATGTGGAAATAGTTCTGTTGTGGAAACGTCACTGGTTTCATCATCCACAGGACCACACTGCTGCTCTCATACATAATCGAAGTTAAAGCCAATTAGTAAACTGTCAAAATCCAAGGTCTATTCACATCACCAGTCAATTATGTTTCTCCCCTGGTCTGGCCAAGTAGCGATACCAGACACACAGACATGTGACTAATTCGTAAATGCTGTCTGAAATGGTCATTAAAAGATATCAAATAACTTCGATGTCTGAACGGCTGAAACTTGACAAAACACTCAGCAGCAACTTGGCATTTTAAAATAAGAGGACGAACTCATCCCAATCGACTCCGAAGATTCTTCCTTCCTAATATGTGAGAGCTTCTGAGAATGTTTGTAACTTATCCCACATGAGAAATAGCAAAAGGAGAAAGAGTAGGCCACTCAGTCCGTTTGCATCCACGCATTCTCGTTCATGGCTGAACATCTCTTCAACGCACTTTGAGTATGCCTCTTCATGTGATTATTTTTTTTAAAAACTATGACGTTGTAACTGCAGGCGCCCATTCAGCCCATCAAACCTCCTCTCATTTTTTCAATATGTCGAAGGCTCAACCTTTATTTCCAAATATTACCCCTTCTCTCTCCTGTCCTAAAGATCGACGAAACAATTTATTTGATTCCTAATTTAATTCAGTCCCTTGAGTTTGTTATGAATTAGGCCAGACCGCACGTCCATTTCAAAAAAATCGGGTAGACTCTAATTTTGTTACTTGTTTTCCGCAAGTGTAAGGTGGATATTCCAGGAGGGAAACAATTGGTCAAAGCACTTAATTTTAAACAACACAGAATTTGTTTATAAGTTTTCTGACTGAATATAAAGAGAACAGAGTACCGAATAAAGTAACGTATCCGAATCCCCAACAGAGTATATCAAATTATTGATGCTCTTACTAATATTTTAAACAGTCCCCATAAACACTGCTTGGCCCAAAAAGTAAAATAATACACAGGGTCTTTCATGAGAGATGTCAGAGAGCGAGGAGCATCAACATGAACACGCTTTCTCTACTTCCAGCAGTTTTTCAGCTGCTTGACTGCTTTCCCTGACGAGTCAGCCTGCCAAAACCAAATTAACTCAGAAAATGCTCAGCTGGGAGAACGGGCCACTCTACGTTCATTGTAAATTCCTTCTTGGAAATACAAAACCTTGAAAGCCATTTGCCTGAAGCGGTACCTTTTGTTTGTAATCAATTTGGTCCTAAAATCCGTCCAAACGAAACTGTACAGAGTCTATCTATTTTACGAACTCTTGAGAAAAACAAAGCCAAGGACAACATCACCTTACTGATGGAAGAGCATCATCAAAGCTCGCATGACATTCGGGAGTAAAAGAGCCTTACAATAATACAGCACGCAAACTGACGCTTATATCCAATCAGTCATCCTGAACATAATCCCAAACTGAACCAGTCCCACTTACCAGATCCTGTCCCACATCCCTTCAGACCGTTCCAATTCATGTCAATATTCAAATGTCTTTTGGACGTTATAAATATAGCCACACTTCCACGAAGTTGATCTGCGAAGGCACCCCAATCTTCCTGCATATTTGTTTTTCTATTTCCACGTACCACTGTGTTCCATATAATGCAGCCCTAATAACGTCACAATCTACTTCTTCAAGCTCCGCCAATAAAGACTCATCAGATGATCGGTCAGTAATCTCATCTCTGACGACTGCTGCGACATTCAGCTTTTTGGGCGGCACGGTGGCTCAGTGGTTAGCACTGCTGCCACACAGGGCCAAGGTCCTGGATTAATTCCCGCCACGGGCATCTGTCTGTGTGGAGTTTGCACATTCTCCCCGTGTCTGCGTGGGTTTGCTTCGGTTTCCTCCCACAATCCAAAATGTGCAGGTCAGGTGAATTGGCCATTCGAAATTGTTTGTTGTGTTACGTCCATTAGTCAGGTGGAAATGTCGGGGAATGTGCTGGGTGGGTTACACTTTGATGATTCGGTGTTGACGTGTTGGGCCTAAAAGGCCTGTTTCTACACTCTATGGGCTCTCATATAATCTTAATCAAAAATGCAATTCCCACTCCCAACTTTACACAGCTCTTCTCTTGCCATTCCAGTCCTTCCCTTAACCATGTTTCTGTCAGGGCTATTTTTATGCTAGCCCCCGTATCTATCCATGTCCTAAGTACATCTCCCTCACCTGCTAGCCATCTTGTCTTGACGTAAGTGAAAATCAATCCAATTGGCAACGTCACACCCTGTCGTGCTCCAGCCCAGTCTGTCTATTTAAATTACAATTTCTAATAACTGAAACTGCATTGTGTTCCCCACTGTTGAGGATAACACCCACCTGCCATCCTGGTTTAAACCCGTACTTCTTATACTTGCAAACTTGGCTGGATTGTTTTGGATCCCTTGAGTTTATTTGCAACTCACCCCTCTGGAACAGGTGAAGTCTAATCCAGCATAGATTCAATCAATCTAAAAAATCTGAACCCTGTTCCCCTCACCAACTCTTTAGAAACGCATTCATCTGTCATATCCTCCTCTTCTTTACTCACGAGCCCATCACACCGGAATCAATCTGAAGATTACCACCAACGTTGGTTTGTTTTTAATTATTTTCCTACCCCTCTGATATTATTTATATCGTAGAAAATTTCAATGCTAACCAAAGTTTGAGTGAAAGTACTTATTCTCATCTCTATGCAGCTTGGGTCTTGACTGTCCCTATTCTGGTGGCCCCTTTTTTAGACGTCCAAGCCAGGAATTACATTTTTCTGCTTTCAGTCTCCTTAACCCTCTCAGGGCTTTATATGTTTTGCTGTGATCGCCACTCATTGTACTAAATTTCATCAAATGCACGTCTAATTAACCAAAAATGGGTGCAACCAACAAATCTGTCATCACAGTGTTCAGTTTGTTCATGCTTTATGAGTTGAGGAGACTAAACTCCGCAAAATATTTCAGAATATTCACGGTGAGGATTTACCAAGTACTTGTACAGCATCAGTAAGGCAACCTTATACTGTTACACAAATCTTCCCAAACTGATTTCTGCTCCTGCAATATTGCTTTCATTGACTTGTGTGCACGGTGATCCAAATCCTTTTTAATGTCACTTCGACCCAATCAGAGGTTCTGTGCACCTTGATCACCGTTGCAAATGTGTTGCTGGAAAAGCGCAACATCCTTGGATGCTGCCTGACCTGCTGCACCTTTCCAGATTTCAGGTCTGATCTCCAGCATCTGCAGTCCTCACTTTCTCCTAGAAGATTTTAACCTCATGCGAATCCTCTTGCAAGGATGCCTTCCTTGAAGAAGCTCTCTACTTGGATGCTGCCTGTCCTGCTGCGCTTTTCCAGCAATACATTTACAGCTCTGATCTCTAGCATCTGCAGTCCTCACTTTCTCCACCTTGATCAGCGTGACAAACACTTCATCTTTATTGACATATGGCTTCAGAAGTCACTGCCATGCATAGATCTCATCGTACTGTGAAGGAGAAAAGAAACAAATACACATAAGTTTTAATGTTGTCTGCCCTTGAGACAAAACGGATGTAGTTGCTTCATATTCTGCTATTTTCCTATCCTCCACCTTTGGATTTAGACAGTAAGAAAGATGCCATTGTCGCCTCTAAACTTTCACGTCGGTACACTTCGAGAAGCTTTTACAATTGCAAAATTACTCGCTGGAAACCCATCATTTTCTCAGTTGGCTGGTCAACGTTCGACCTTCCATAGCCATAAGAAGAATAGTCTATGTACCATCACAAGTATGATCTACACAATACACACTTTCCCAGAAGAATGTTATGCTACTTTACGTGCTCATCCAATTAGTTTTTTAAACAGTTGTGAGGTTACTCGCCTAATGTCGCCTCTCAGGCAATGCATTCCAGTGTCCCCATAACTTCTGGATGAAAGGTAGTTCTCCAATCCTCTCGGAACCTCAAGCCTTCCGCGTTAAACGTGTTCTCCCTTAATTGTGTGCCTTTAACTAAAGAGAACGGTGTTTACTTTCCATGCTCTCCCTTCCTACATTAATCTTACACATGTAAATTGCGGTCCTTTTCAATGATCTTTGATCCAAAGCAAACAACCTTATAGTACCCAAACTCACTTTATCGCTGTTTTGTTACACGTGAAGGAACATTCTGGTGAATCTCCTCAGCACCCGATCCAATGCAATTGCATTCTCTCTGAAGTATAATGCATAAAACGGCACATAGTACTCCATCTGTGGCCTTGCCATCTTCTGTGTAGCTCTTATAATCTACGCCTTGATGACTAAATACCTGCCTATGCGACTCGTCCCTTATGCCTTCTCAACTGGCCTTTGAAAGATTACAGTCACTTCAAAAATCTGTGGACAAGCAGCTTTTAAACTTCGGACTGTACTGCCATTCATCTGCCTGATTCCTTCTTCCAAAGTAGGTCGTGGCGCATTCATCACTGCTAAATTAGATCTGACTTGATCTTTCCATCTGCCCATTCCATCAACATTTCCTCGTAACGGAAGACATTCCTCTATATTTCCAACCATTCGACAAATATTCTGTCAAACACAAAGTTCTGATATTTCCCCACACCCTCCAGATTCGTACCTAATTCATTTATGAATACCGCAAATAATAAGGACATCACACTGAACCCTATGGTTTCTTACTTGTTCCTGGCCTGCAGTTACACAGCCTTCTACGAACACCTTCTGCCACCTGACACTGCAGCAAATCTGGATTCAACTTGCTAAGTTACTTTCAAAATATAATATTTTACTTTCTTTGTCAGTTTCGCATGTGGCACGAAGTCAAAGGTCTTGCTGAATAAACATTCAAATTACGGTCTTGAAAATATTTATTCAAATTCATTTGGGACGATTTCTGTCTGATAAATTCATGTGAACTGTTACTAATAATACGTGGTGTCTAAAATGAAATCTATTTTTTCCTATCGTAACTTCTGCATTAAAATCTCTAACACCCATTTGAGACTTATTGTTTGGTAATCTCCTCTGCTTCCTCCACCACTCTTCCTGTTATGTGGAAGCATGTTAGTTGTTCTCTCACTCTCTGGTACCTCCCTTGTTCCCAGTGTCGACATAAAACAAAATGGGTGCGTGCCTTTATTTTCGCGTCTCCTTTAGCAGCCTTAGATAAAAGGCACCCAGATCATGGGATGCGTCCAGCAAAAGTCCCCAGTCCCTGCATACGTATTATATACTTCTGCTAAAGATCTTCACAGTTAATCTTGTGGAATTGCAAGCAGTCATTTAACAGCAATTGCCAATTTTTCCAGATTCTTTGTTCCTAAATTACCCTGAATCTATAGTTTACCACAATACCTGGAACTTTTCTGCGGCGCTCCCTTTGATCTATCGCAATGTTTAAATACTTTTCTTCCCTATCATTGAGTCATCGTTCATTGAACTCTGCACTTTCAAGTGTTTGATGTAAACTGCGGACCTTCCATTGTTTCTGTAAGTAACATACATTGCCTGTCTTCCATTAAAACTTTTCTTGTACTTTTCCAATTCCCATAGACAAAATGTCGCCTGTCCCTTCATGGCTTGCCAGACTCAGGATAATAACTATACTTTCACAAACAAACCGTTTTGTATTCAGGCATTTTGTGAAGTTCAATATTTTATAACCACTGCTTCCGAGGTATTTTTTACAGATCTTTTCATTTAGCTCTTCTGATCACACAACACCCGTCCCAAAATAACCTGATTGATCGCTGATTTCTCAACATCATGTTAAAAGAAACTGCTTTAGACAAATTCTTGAAATCCATATGTCCTCAGGATTAGCATTCACTTGGTTTAACACAGTTTATGTGCAACTTCAATTCTCGAATACGTGTAAATGTATATCAGTAATTTCCAGCTTTTTTTTCTGAACATCGTGGAAATTTATATGGAGCTTTAACTGATATATAACAATCCTCAATATTTGCATCTCCTTGTTGTTTCTCAGTTCCATGTTCCCAGGTTCAGTGAGCTTGAGTAACGCCGCGAATGGGCAAAATAATGGTCGATTCAGGCGATCCATTGAACGAGGCATTGCTCGATGTTGAGATTATCTCGACACATCATATTCGTTCTCCTCATGTATCATTGTGCGGTTTATACTGGTGGAGGAGATAAAGCCAATGATCTTTCAACAATGCTCTTTTTTTTCCTTCAGACAGCTGAGACTTCTCTAATCTGGGTAGAAACTTTGGAACCGACTAGCAAAATGTCGCTGACGATGTACAGCAATTTAGCGAGATCATATCTGGAATAGGGCATACAGATGTTGCCTCCTCACTGAAGAAGTAAATCTGTGATGTTTCCCACAACTGAATCCTGCAATGAAGTTATTACCTGAAAACAAAAATATTCTGACAAAAATCCGTTGAACATTGGAAGGAGTCAGCAACAGAATCAAACTACACAGATCATAAACGAATCCATTCCGAACTTCCTGTATGCCACACAGGAATTACAGAACTACGTTCAGGGCTTCGAATATGTTACCTCAGCACTGGACGAGGCTGTTCTTTCCCAGCAGCTTGATATGCAGATACAACAGGAGGTCACTCACCTCCTCCATCTCATAAGACTAGAGCCGTAATAGGTCATGCAGCAACGGAATTCTGTCACACAGCAACAGAATTCGGCCTCAAGCTTGCAACACAGGAATTGAAAGAGCCAAAAAAGTTATTGGAGATTGTTACACTGAAATGAAAGGAGTCCATTCAACACATCAAGCCTATTGCACGGGAAGGGTAGAAGTTAGAAAAAAACTTCCGAATTTTTATGGGAAAGGAGGAGTTAATTCATTCTCATGTATGGGACCAGAAGGCGAATCATTTCATGATTTACAATTCAGCAATGCAGCAGAACGCCGTTCAGCATCGACAGTCTGTTATGGAGGAAGGTGAAGAGGATTTTTAACCCCAAAACCTGTTACATAGCAACAGGAACATTCCATAAGGCCCCAAGCTCGTTACACATCAAGAGGAGAAGGAGGACCTGCAGACGTTGAGCATCTTACTCAGGATAAGTGCATTCACGTTGCCAGACTATAATATAGGAAAAGAAGCAGGACATTCAAATTATCGAAGTTGTAAATCAGGAATAGTACGAGGCTATTCATGCCTCTAACAGAGCAATCGGAGCAGGTCTATCAAAGCCTTATGCGTGTTGCCATATATACTGTGCCAGATAGTAAACAAAACATCATCCATATAACCAGAAAATTACTGAATTCCATCTGCTGCTGCCTTGCCTTATGTAGGCCACAGAGTCAGCTCCAAAACATCTCCAGGGCAATCCTATCCTGTACCTGTGGTTGTGGCTCTCTATCTGTGTCTCTAACTCTCTCTCGGTTTCTGAAATTACCTCCCATTCCCTCGACAATGCTGAATAAATTTCAAAACCGATCAATTACCTTTAAAACATTTTAGGATACCCTTAAGATAATTTTTACAGCGTTTATAAATATCCATTCTCAAGTTACTTGCGGATATCCAGTGTAATTCCTCTGCATTTATATTGTCAGTAAATCATAAAGCAGATTATCATCCAGGTCCGTGAACAACCCGGAAGTTCCATGAAGTGTCTGTCTTTATTGCATGCGGTTGGCCATGAACAGTAAGGAAGCGTTCCTATGATTTTTTTCCCATGAGACGCTATCAGGAATCCTGGGGAACACTGATTCTCAGACTGACTGTTCGTCGTCACTGCAAAGAAAAATTCAAATTTTCAAGATGCAGGAGTGTCTGAACGAAACCAACTACTGATGTGCTTCCCCAATGTAATCATTGATACTTTTTAGGATGAGATTATCAGGAGGACATTTAGTTTACAGAAACCAGGGGCAGTAAGAAGTCATTCAGCCCCTACAGCCTGCTCTCCCCTTCAATGTGGTCATGCCTGATTCTCTGTCTCAACGCTATATTCCCAATGTCTTTCCAGAGGTCGTGGTACAATTGCAACATTTAGTTCACGATTGTAGTAGGAATCGAACAGAAACTGAATGATCCCGTTGAAAATGGTGAGGCGTTATTAAACATTATCATTCAGGGGGATTTATTGTATCAGAAATTTAACTGACAGTGGAGTCAATGATGTGGAAGACAAATGGGACAGAACAGGTCAGTGCAGGGCCTTCGGCCCTCGATGATGTGGTGATTGGTTAATCTACTTTAAAATCAAACTAATCTGCATAACCTATCATCGATGTGCCAATCCAAGAGTCGCATTAACATCCGTAATACATCTGAATCAACTACCACAACCACAGATTCTGATCGGTGCAAAGAAAGAACTTACCTCTCATCTCCCTGAAACCTTCCTCCAATCACCTTTAAATTATTCCCCCTTATAAAGACATTTCTGTTTTGGGAACTGGTTTCTGACTATCCACTCTATCTGTGGATCTTCTCATCTTGTTCATCCCTATCAATTTACCCCGTATCCTTCTTCATTCCAATGAGAAAAGCCGTCGTCCCCTCAATCTTGCTTCATAAGAAATGCCCTCCAGTCCAGGAAGCATGGTGGTAAAGCTCTGCAACGTCTCTCAAGCTTCTGCCTTCTGGATCAATCTGGTCAGATTGCAGATTTATATAAAAAAAATTCTGTGACTGATTCTGAACAAGCTTCACGTGGGATATGCTTTAGAAATATCAATCCCTTAGCTGGTTTGAGGGTTTGTCATGTCAGAGTGTGATTTTGATGAAACACAAGAAATGTCTCTC
The DNA here is from genome assembly GCF_047496795.1 of Chiloscyllium punctatum. NCBI lineage: Eukaryota > Metazoa > Chordata > Chondrichthyes > Orectolobiformes > Hemiscylliidae > Chiloscyllium > Chiloscyllium punctatum. The sequence goes on along the minus strand of NC_092757.1, from coordinate 18,478,717 downwards.
CCCCATGCTCATTGCGTGACTGTTTTGTTTTTTAAGACAAACAGAAAGTTCTCGCGTCTCTCGTGTTTGTTCCACTGGAGGTCTGTGCTTCATATTAATTGGCCACTAACAATAAGGAAGTCTGGCTCTGACTATTTCATTGTGACGATGTCAGGAATCTTGTGGACCACTTTCATCCTCAGACCGACTAGAAATAGCTTCTGCATGTGTCCTCCTAAATTCTGCTACTCTTCTCTTCCCTGTTTCCTGCATTGTCAATTTGTGTCATCTGAACATTCTGAAGACATGTCCTGTGTTCTGGAGTTTGACATTGAGTAAAGCTACTTGTCCACAACCAAGACTACCAAGCCAAGCGTCAGCATGCTGACATCTCTTGATGTCAGTGACCAAGTCCTCACTGACAAAGTGGGAGGTTGAGATTCACAAACGGAATAACTGTGACACTCTGCACTGTCCATTGACTCTCCACCCCTCAGTGAAATTCAAATAATGATCTAGTTCCCTGTTAAAAGCGTCAGTTGGAGCAGCCTCCATTAGAACTCCATCAGAGCCCTCCACACGAAACACCTTTAGTTTGATCTTAATGTAGATTAACCGATCAGCACATCATCGAGGGCCGAAGGCCCTGCACTGACCTGTTCTGTTATTTTTTCAGATAATTTCAGCCTGTGTTGTCTCCTTCTTGAACCTTATATTCGGGGAACAGTTACTCCCAGAGGTCTCATGATTTTTGAAAGTCCCATCGGATTCCCATTGTGAAGTTTCATTCTTTCCAAACCATCCTCATGATTGAAGGAACTCACTCAGGAACAAATGCACACATTATTCCAGTAATCTGTCGTGGTTAAGGAAGTGAGCTCACTCTCTAGCACCTTCTCGGGAGGAATACGTGACAGCACAGCCAGTGAAGACCACATCATGAATGAATAAATCCAGGTGATCCTTTGACAGCTATCTTGCTAGCTCAGCCTCTCTCCCTTCCTGTGGTATTCATAGCCACAATAACTGAACTACACTGCCCGGAATTGTTGCTGTTGGACCATCTTCCTGAAACTTTGATTAACTGTGATTATCTTTTGCAGTCTGTAATGCATGAAGTCTGATAAATGCAGTGAATCTTTGGCATTTCTTATACAAGCCTAAGGAGGCAAATGGACAACCACATCTGATCGCGATGGAAAATAAAGCACGATGTAATGTAATGTATTGTCGGGTCATCAGATCATGAAATCAGCATCAATACAACACAGCGATGAGATAAGGAACCTGACCCAGAATATGAAACTGTCTTAACTCCGGTTTTCTGCCGATAAGAATGTTCTGTTAAGACCAGATTCCATGCATTATATCCACAGTCTTTTAGATGCAGGCCCTATCTGCCCATTTACTGCAATATAGTTCACACCGAATCAACAACATTAGTTATTTTTCGAGCGTGCAGGAGAATGTGTCCGGTCAATTCTTTATCTGACATACCCTCGATGTCATGTGCCCTTCCTGCATTTTGAAAAATCATCATTAAGTTGAAAATGACACAAATAACAATGTGATACAGTCTGCATTAAGTCCAATTGCCCGGATATTCTGACTATGATCGCTAGTCCAATAATTTTAAGTTTTAAAGTGTTAGTACAGGTCGTGCTGTTAAAATATTCTGCTTTAACGTCACCAAAATTTTTCAGTACCGATTGACGAACTGGGGATGTTGCTCCGACAGTACAAAGTGTTAAAAGGTGTATCTTAACTGTCATATGATTACAATGCCAACACTTTAAGCAGTTTCAAAAGTGCAAATTTTCTATATCGCACGATTGCACAGGAATGCAACCATCGTTTTATCGAAGAACTGACTGTACTGAGTTCCAAACGTGCAGATTGAAATTCGATTCCAGTTCCGTCAAAAATACAAAGTGCAATTGAAATGAACACATTTTTCTTTAATTCAGGTGGATTGGGGAAAGGCAAGCCACGTTTCTTTAGAGGTGAGTACAGTGTCTGTGATTTAAACACCTAGATCCACAGCCAAACCCTGATAGCTGCTGGGAAAAAATGCGTATCTAGGTAATTGTGGGGTCAGGTAACAGTTTGTTTAGGAGTTAGAGTGTCAAAAAAGTGGTTATGGGAGGCTGGAGTTGAGCGGTTTTAGGGAAGTGGGGCTGGTGTCTTGGGGTTTTGGGCGAGTGGGAAGGATTAAAAAATGGCAGGGTGAGCAGACCAAGATGTTGGGCATGTGTCGAGGGCTGTAATTGGCCGAAGTGACTCTTCAAATGCTGTTAGGTGGGAGCATTCTTTGTCTTGCATGTCCTGGAACATTCGTAACTTTCCAAGTGGAACCCTCCAAATGCTCCAACTTTAGTGAATTCTTTAGGAGTGTCTCCCCATCAGTGTCTTCAGGTCCCCAGTTGATTAGCACAGAGTCTATATCCAGGTTGTTGCAGGGGCCTGACATGCAACGCCAGCCTGTGCTTCTCTAACAAATACCTGACCACTGGAATGATTCTTTTCTGACTGAGTTAATGCAGAGAAATATTTATACTTTTCAGTGTAATTCTCTGGTTGCACAATTCACTAGGATCTGCTGTAAATGATACTCTCCATTAGGTGTTTGGCAGTATATCAGGTATTCGTACAGTAGATATTCGACCCTTTTGAATGTCTGGATCTAACCGAGTGGAAGAGTTCTTGTCCTAAACACACGCAGATTGAATTCCCATGCAAAGTACCCGGACACAGGTGTCACATCGGTTCCCTTGGAACTGGCTGTCCAAGCTCTGTGTGTAATTGTCAGTGTAGCCCTGTGCAGCCTATAGTGAGGCCCACAGTGAGTACTTCCCGGTCGTGCATTTCCCACTGGAGATCACTGAGACATGGAGATTCTACAGAGGCTGTGCTGTGGGGCCTGGTCCCTGAGTCTCATCATCCTGTGGCTGGGTCTCTGACCTCACAATGGGAGATAACCCTGTCTCAGCTCGAGATGGAGATTCAATAACAGCCAATAGTACTTCCCACGGAGCACGGCTGCTTAAACGGGAAGGAAATGAAATCAGGGAACGTTGCTCAGATCGACAGAGCACTGGGGAGAGAAACTGAAGTTCTCACGTGTCCAAAATCAGGTTGGGTTGCAGTGATGACAGCGACTCTAGCTGCCTTTTCCTATTTGAACTGAACTGATTGTACTTTAATCTGGTATCTGAAAATTAAATCACGGAAAATATTAAGGGTCATTAAGGGGGAATCTGGAGTCTATTTTCCAACATCAATAAGTGTTAAGCGGAAATTTTAATGAATCCTAATCATACTTTACTTATTATGTTGCAAATTAACAGATAATCACAATCTGCTGTAGACTCTTACTCTGTCTGAGTTCCATCTGCTTTCATCAGAAATTTAAAAATGCAGCAATTTAAAGGATTTAGTGACAAAGAACAAAGAGGGGAACTGGAAGGAACGAAAACAAAATGGAAGTGCAGGAATGATGAGATAACAAAATGATAGGGGTGCAAAACAAAACCTCTGGGTCCCAACTTTCTTTCCAAAAGTTGTTTGGAAACACAAAGTAATAGGTTGGGAATGGAGATTGTGCAGGAATTTAGCGTAAGTGTCAAAATATTACTGGAAGCTATGAAATACTGCGACCAGGTTTGTTATCAGGAAGTGAGGCCATGTAGTCAGGGTAGGAAACGTTTTGAATGCAATATTGTCAGAACTGGTCAATTAACGGTCGGTCAGCAGGGGCGCGTCGTTCAATCAATGTGGGCAGAGGATGTTTCGGTTCAGAGAATGCAGCAATCATATTTAAAGGCTGTTACCTATACTTTTAAACAACAGCTCTGGAAAGACATTGGCTCCTAAGAAACATTTACCATCAATTTGATTCAGGTTGTTCCCTGATTCATTAATGTTCCTGCAGGCTGCTTGGGCATAGGAACAATCCCTGTTCTATCAAGGCTGGAATAGATCAATAAGTCAATGTGGGAAAGTTCACTTAGAGATTGCTGACGTGGTGAGTAGGGATGGGGAACTTGGTTAAGTTGACAAAAAGGAACATTTTCTGGAAGGGTTACAAGGTTACATGTGGCCAGAGATGAAAATGAAATTGAAAGCAAAACACATCACATCCAGCCTTGGCAAATCGATGACAGCAGACTGTCCTTCCAAAAGGTCAGAGTAAGGAGGATCCAGTGTGCCCTGACAGGGTAGAGCAGCTGCTGATTGCACTAAATGGATTTTGGGGAGTGGTGGGGTTTCGGGTGAGTGGGGGTTGGGGGCCTCACAGGTACCTTCCCTGACGAACAGCAGATCCTCATCCCCTTTGAAAATTGCACAAGAAACCGCGCAGAAAGCTCTCAACTTGTCGACACCCTGTCGCCTTCAGGCAATTAGATGAGAGCCACAATGATCAAAACCAACGGAGAAAACAGATAGCAGTTTGACATCAATTCAGCTGTCAGCGCAGAGGTTACAACAACATCACAGCACCTGCATTTGCTAAGAAGGTAACCTTGAAGACCTTAGATTTCACAAGAATCTACTTTGTTATTACATGTCACCGTGGTGTGTCGGCCTTTTCAATTAATTCTAGTGGGATGCATGACAAGTCAATACCGTTAATTTTGCAACCCACTGGGAGCAGGGAGTCAGCGATCTGTCCACAAAAAGGGGACGTTGGCAACAGGGCAAGTAGGGGTCGAGAAGAGCAGGTCGGCGAATTGGAGCATGACCAAGTGTAGCAGGAGCTTACCTGGTCAGAGGGTTCAGAGCTGTGTGAAATTACTGCCCGCAGCATGGAATAATGGATGGCTGGGTTCTGTAGTGTGAGACCCTCAGAGGAACAGTGGATACTGGCATTCAATTTACACAAGGTCTGCCGGCACAGGCGGGCGGCTGGGCATGAGTCTGAAATAATGGCAGCATCAGTCGCAGTGGCAGGTCCAATACTGAAGTTAATGGGTTAGGTGAGTGGGTCTGTTATGGGTACTCGCGAAAACCCAACAGCGCAGAGGGTCTTGCAACTCAGGTAATTTTCCGAGTCGGTAGCCACAGACGGTTGGATAGACCCAGAATCCAAAACAAAAGGAATGAGCAGGTCCCCACCACCTCCATATCCATCATCGGAATTTCAGACGGGGCACTTGAGAGACATATTGAGATCGCCTGTGAGAAGTCCCTCTCACGTTAGCCCTAGTTAGATTCTGGAGCACGGTGGAAGGGATCGGCCACAGTGTATGCAGTCTGTCGAAGCTGCCTCTGTTGTGTGGTAGTATACTGTCGTACCTGAGGGGAGAGGGAGAGGGTAGATGGCCCTGGGCGACATTGCCTGGATCAGCACTGTCTAACTCATTGTTCCAATATCACACTCTAGCACTGCCTTCTTTGAATTGCCCTCGTTTGCTAAACTGGCCTGGTGGTGTCCCTGTAGTTGTCGGGTTGCACGAGCCACTTGAATGCCCCCGTCGGTTTTGGAGCAGTGAACAGCCCATTCCCGTCCACGTTACTAAGTACAATGAAAGTGTCCGTCCAGCTCGTCGTTTGATTGTGCAACGTGAAAACGTGAGCATATATAAGGTCTGCACGGCAAGCTTTTCGTTCTCTGCGAATGGAATGCCCGACCAGGAGTCCCAGACTTCCCTAAAACGAACAATGACATCGAGCAAGTGGTTGGCTGATGTGCAGACACTGGGTAACAGCTTGAAATCGGCGTGCAGTCTTCTACTGGCCTTTACGGCATCCTTCACGGTGCTGTCCAGCCATTTTTTTCCCAGTCTGAAGCGGTTTCCCAAAGAATCCCTGCAGTGCCACAACAGACTCGTCGGCCCAACAAGTCCGCACAAAGCCTCCAAAGAGCACTCAGATCCATTACCCTCCCTTATATTTAACCAAACTGTTAGCCTATGGTATGTGTCATATATCATGGCCAATTCACCAATTGTGAATTGTGGGATGAAATATGAGAACCTGGAGGAAACTCACGCAGACACGTAGAGAACGTGCAAACTCCACACAGACAGGCCTCCGATGCTGGAATCGATGCCCCTCATGCTCTGAGGCACCAGTGCTAAACACTGAGCCACCGTGGGTGGAGAGACAGTTAATTTGCACTGTGGGTAGCAAGGGATTCAATTACTCATTCGCATGTGTGACAGCCCAGTCAGGTGGAATCTGTTTGGCTCAGTTGGCTGGTTTGTTGGCTTATAAAGCAGTGTGATGCGCGCAGTGTGGTTCCAATTCCCATCACTGGTTTGAGGATAATTTGAATGTTGTACTTCACTAAATCTTCTCTGAACTGAGGGCTGGTGGTGCTCTGGTTAAATCACCACCAGCCAATGCTTTCTCAAATGAAGGCAGCAGCCACTACGGTGTGGTAAGGTGGTGATAGCACAAACATTCCAGTGAGGTCGCATGTGAAAGCGTTATGGTGTCATTCGATCGGGAATTGAACTGTGTTCATTCTGTCAGCAGGGGTTTACCTCACTGGATGTATTTAATGTCTTTAATTAATTTGGCGCTTAATTGTTCAGTTTTAAACCACGTCTAATTCAAAGATTTTTCCACTGATTTCTGTACAATTCGAGGGCACTGGTAGATATCTATTGACCGCCCTGTTCTTGATCTTTTTCTTCATTGTTAAGATCATAAGACATAGGAGTGGAAGTAAGGCCATTCGGCCCATCGAGTCCCTCCGCCATTCAATCATGGCTGAAGGGCATTTAAACTCCACTTACCCGCATTCTCCCAGTAGCCTTCAATTCCTTGTGACACAAATGATTTATCTTTTTCTGCCTTGAAGACATTTTGCATCCCGGCCTCCACTGCACTCTGCGGCAATGAATTCCACAGGCCCACCAATCTCTGGCTGAAGAAATGTCCCCACATTCACTCTTCTGAATTTACCCCTTCTAATTCTAAGGCTGCGTCCACGGGTCCTAGGCTCCTCGACTAACGGAAACAATTTCCTAGCATCCACCTATTCCAAGCCATGTATTATCTTGTAAGCTTTTGGAAGATCTCCCCTTAATCTTCTAAACTCCAATGAATACAATCCCAGGATCATCAGCCGTTCCTCGTATGTTAGACCTACCATTCCAGGGACCATCCGTGTGAATCGCCGCTGGACATGCTCCAGTGCAAATATGTCCTTCCTGAGGTGTGGGGACCAAAACTGGGCACAGTATTCCAAATGGGGCCTAAACAGAGGTTTATAAAGTCGCAGTAGCACAACGGGGCTTTTATATTCCAACCCTTTTGAGATAAATGACAACATTGCATTCGGTTTCTTAATCACGGACTAAACCTACATGTTTTCGTTTAGAAAATCCACGGCGAGCACTCCCAGATCCCTTTATACTTTGGGTTTATGAATTTTGTCGCCGTATAGAAAGTAGCACATGCTTGTATTCTTTTTTCCAAAGTGCAAGACCTCGCATTTGCACAAATTGAATTCCATCAGCCATTTCCCGGACCACTCTTCCAAACTGACTAGATCCTTCTGCAGCCTCCCCACTTTTCAGTACTACTTGCCTGTCCCCCTAACTTCGTATCATCGGCAAACTTCGCCAGAATGCCCCGCTAGAATGATCATCCAGATCATTAATATATAACGTGAACAGCTGCAGCCCCAACACTGAATCCTGCGGGACACCGCTTGTCACCGGCTGCCATTCTGAAGAAGAAACTTTTATCCCAACTCTCTGCCTTCTGTCATACAGCCAATCCTCAATCCATACCAGTAGCTCACTTCGAACACCATGGGCCCTCACCTTACTCAGCAGCCTCCCTTGTGGCACCTTATCAAAGGCCTTTTGGAAGTCTAGATAGAACACATCCACTGGGTTTCCGGGGTCTAACTTACTTGTCACTTCTTCAAAGAATTGCAACAGGTTTGTCAGGCACGACCTCCCTTTACTAAATCCATGTTGACTTGTTCTAATCAGACCCTGCTCTTCCAAGAATTTAGAAACATCATCCTTAATGATGTACTTAACAATATTTCGATGCATTCAGCATTTCTGAATGCTTTTCACATCTAAATGAAAACCTTGTGAAGTGCATTCACTTATATCAGAGAAACAACAGTCCGACAGTGAGAGCGCAAGTTTGTGATCTCATCAGCGTGAACATATTGATGGGACCTCCGTTGACTTTTCCCCGGTGTGGTTGCACTGACGAAATTTCAGGGCAGACAAATAATTGAATCCTCACCAGATTACCAGCTTCTCTGCAGCATCCCTCCAATTATGTCTCGGTATTTCAGATAGTGAATACTTTCACTCCACTGTGAATGTATCTTTCTGCATTCATTTTCAAAGGCCGGTGAGGTTCAGGCTACACTGAACAAATCGACTCCGTCAAATTCTGGTGTGATGCTTCGTTTCAGTTTCCCAACTGCAAATCCTTATCTTTGATACCCCTCAAATAAAACCAGAAATATCTCAGAAAGAGAGAACACCTCAGAACACCAAAGCATATGATTTTAATTCTTCGTCGGGTGTGGGTATTCCAGAACAGGTCAGCATTTATTGTTCATTCCTGATTTGAATGGACAAGGTGATGATGAGCTGCTTTCTTGAACCATCGTTTCCGTGTGTTGTCGGTATATCCAAATTATAGGGGAGCGAAATCCACAATTTTGACCCAGTAATTCTGGAGGAACTGCAGTATATTTCCAGAGCAGGATGGTAAGTGGGTTGTAGGTCTTTCGTATCTGTCTGGTGCCCTTTTCCTTTTAGATGGAACCGGTTGTGAGTTTGTAATGTACTCTTTCAGGAGGCTTGGTGAATATCTGCAGTGCATCTTGTCGATGGTGCAGAATGCGTGTCTGAGTGTTTGGTTATGGTGGGAATGGATGATTGTCGATGTTTTATTAGTTGTGTGTTGCTGCTCAATTCAACTGCTCTGTTCTGGACGGTGTTGAGTTTTTCAGTATTGTTGCAACTGCACTAAGGAATCCTCAAGAAGGTTGTGATTTAAATATCTCTTGCTACTCAGATGCTGACTAATCTGTTGTGCTTCTCCTGTGATTTGTTTCATTCACACTGCAATCATCCATGCGAAAAGGAACTATCCCATCATGTCTCATTCTGTATTGTAAAGAAGTAAACAGTTCATTGGGAAAGAAGAAAAGAAAGAGAAGAACATTTGTTCAATGAGATGAATAATACACTCGCTCTGAGAGAGAATAGCTGTTAATGGAGACTGCCGATGACAAATCATCGGTGGGGTGTAATCGCTGGTAATGTGTTAGACAGGCTTTAGGGAGAAAAGAAATCCCTGACTATGACCCTCTCTTGTGGCCTCAATGCTATGTGGCTGCTAAAGTAATCTTCTCAAAGACATTATGAATATACAGCACTAACGAAGGACTTTGTACCCATCTTGCAAATGTCCATCATGAAGCAACGATCCATTCTCATCCCATTATTTTTCAGAACTTGGTCTGGAACCTTTAGCACTCCAAGTGATCAACGAAATATTTTCCTAATTCCACCGCCTCCAGCAAAATGCTATTAACAATCATATATTCCCCTCCCCGCCCTTGTCTGCCTTCCGCAGGAACCATTCCCTTCGGGGACATCGTGATGCACTGTGTCTTCACTCTCAACAACACCCCCAACCGCCCCATGGAAGCTTTCCCTAAAATCGCGGAATATGTGACACCGACATTCATACAAAAGAGAACGAGGAGCAAGACTTTGACGCACAGGACTTAGAGACTGATTCGCCAATCATTAAGCGCATGCCTGATCTTTCCATGGAGACACATCCACTTAACCAATCTCTGAAGGTAATCTTTACGTCCTTTATTGTTCAAAAAAAACGCAGCCCTAGCTTAAAAAAAATTGATTGATAGAGCATCACCTATTTCGTTGGGAAAGCAGTTCCATCGAGTTGAAGAAAGTTTAAAAAATACCGTGCCGTAACTGTAAAAAACACTGCATTAGACAAACTGTACATTCACCTGAAACAACACATCCATCCGAGGACAAGCCAAACCCCTACATGCAGGAGAGTTCCTCGAAGCATGGCATTCCAACCAGAACGCTATCAACAAACACTTCGAGTTTGATTCCATTGACCACCCCTGAGAAAAAAAGAATTGGAAATGACATCACCAACCCAAAGAAACCCAAACAGAAAAATAGAAAGCAAGAATCATGAACAGTGTTTTGCCTGTAGACCTACTGAATGTGATACCTAGTCGGATGACCAAACGTCTGGAAATGAACTGTCAAATTCAGTGAGCAAACCGTCATCCAGTTTAATGACCTACTCAAAAAACTCAATAATGTTTGTGACTCTCGTCCTCCCATTCACAAAACCGGCTTGACTTTCCATCATAAACTTATTCCAAACGAGATGATTACAAATCTTATCTCTTAGAACTTTTCCAACACTTTCCCCACAACGACGGAAGGGTCAATGGTGTATCATTTTCAGGGTTTTCTCTACTCCCCTTCTTGAATGAGGGAGCAACTTTTACAATCCTGAAGTGTTCTAGGTCTATAACTTTGGACAATGGCAACATAAAGATCAAAGTGGAAGGCTCGGAAAACGGATTCTTGAATTCCCAGAGAATCCTGGGATAAATACCATCCGGCCCAGGGGAATTTATATATGTGCACATTTTCAGAGTTTGTAACGCCTTGTCCTTGCGAATATCAATCCTATCTCGTCTAGTAACCTGTTTGTCAGTATTGTCCTCGACATCATTTTGATTTTCCAGTGCGAATCCTGACGAAAGGTATTGCTTTCGCTCTTCCCCCGTCACTTCTGACTCCATGCACTACTTACCACGACTGTCCTTCATTTGCCATATTTTATTCCATTCATTCTTTTAGCCCTTACCTACCTATAGAAAGCTTTAGGATTTTCCCTTCTCCTATCTGCCAACAAATTCTCAGTTTCCTCCTGGCTCGTCTTCAATCTCTCTTCAGGTCTTTCCTGTTTAACTTGTAACTCTTAATCTCCTTAACTAAGCCTTCACATCTCATGGTAACAAAACCTTCTTCATCTCAACAAGAGATTCAACGTCCTCAGTAATCATGACTCCTGCGCTTGACAATTTCCTCCATTTCTGACAGGTACATGCTTATCCAAGACACACAGAACCTGTCCTTGAATAAGCTCCACATTTCTATTCTGCCCATTCCCTGCCGTTTCCTTGCCCAACCTGTGAATGCGAAATTTTATCTGATCGCATTGCAATTTTCTTTCTCCCAGCAATAGCGCTTGCACTCCGGTGTATACCTATCCCTTTGAAAAGCTAAAGTAAACATAACTGAATTTTGGTAACTATCACCAAAGTGCTCACCTACCGCCAAATCTAACATCTGGCCGTGTTCATTACCCAGTACCAAATCTAATTTGGCCTCTGCTCTTATTCCATGACACATTATTTTAGGAATCTATAGCAGATACACTCAACACTCTCCTCGTCAAGGCTACCCTGATTGAGCTGCTTTGACCGATCGACATGTTGATTAAAATCCCGCACGATAAGTGCCATACCATTTTTATCATTTGTTATTTATGTCTTTGTTTACTGCCCTCCCCAATGTGATCTTAAAATATGGAGGTGGATAGACTCCGACAATTAATCACATTTTCTTCTTACAACATCTATTTTCCTCCCAAATGGATTCAACCTCATTCTCCATAGAACCTAAATCATCTGTCAGCATCGGTCTGAGGTTGTCCTTTAATGTTTGAGTTGCACCACCTTCCTTACCATCCTTTCTGTCCTTCAAAATTGTCTCATACCCGTGAATATTTACCTCCCAGTCTTGACTATGCTGTCTCCATGTCTCTGAAATGTCTACTAAATCTGATTCGTTCGTGATGATTTCTGCCGTTATATCTTCAACCCTCTTCCGAAAAGTACGAGCATTCAGGTAAGGTCACATTCTTACCATTGATCAACAACATCTATAATAATATCATCTACGGTATCCTCCCTTCTTGCTTCTCCTCACTTGTCAATTTCTGACCTCCCTGCTTCGTATACAAGTGCTCAAGTACACCTTCCAGGTGACGCAACACGTTCCCTACACTTTGCACAATCTAGTCTACTAGATTAACTGCTCATATTATGGTCGCCACTACCTAGGGAAATGAAGTGTGGTCTGAATTACAGTTTGCAGAATACCAAGTTCTATCATCAACCCGCATGGACACACAAGACGATCATTTTCCACATGAATTGTTAGACATTCAGGGAGATCTCGCTAAGGTTTCCGTCAGAACTTTCTGAATCAGTTAATTTCGGTTCAGCACCATTTCATATGGAACACTTACTTACAGTTCCCCACCCACCCCTCACCCCCACCGCCCCAGAAAGTGGCCATTTTAATACATGTTTGGAGTGGAACCTACATCTTTGAAAGGGACATCATGCATCGTACATTTGCCTCCACTGATCGACTTGTCTCGGCCACTTGCAGAGAAGTGAAGTGACTTTTCCCTCGGAAACCGACGTGTCAACGAAAGAGTGAGGCTGCCCACAGTGTAAGTCAAATGGAGAGCTGGGATCCAGGAAGAAAATTAAAGCACCCATTGTGCAGTTCATGTGCATGACCCAGAGATCAAGAGTCGCAAACACTCAAATGAAAACCGCCAGAACACGCTTAGACCTTTTGGTTTCAAGTGCTGACATGAGTGGAGTTGTGACATCGGCAGCAACAACTCGATAGAGACTGGCGCTGATATTCAGCGCCATAGGCCGCTTTGCCAAGCCACCCCACGAAAAAAGCACGTCATATCTGTCATGGCGAATATTTCAGCATCATTTAACTTTCTTCACTTCCTGCTCCCCAACCATCTCCTCTGCGCAGTAACACATATTATTTCGCGAAGAGTTAGCTCAATTGGGTGGACGGTTGATTTGTGATTCAAAGTACCATGAACACCACACATTCATTCCCCGTACCAGCTAATGTCACCCTGAAGTTCTCACCTTCTTAACCTGGTCCCTTGCTTGATGCTCAGTGACTTTTTGGGTGAAGCGCCATCAGTTGTCTCTCTCTCTCAAAAGTAAGTTAGTGGTCTTATCGTCTCTGGCGCTACGCCAACTTTAAATGCATAACTTTTTTTGTGTAATGAGAAGGGAATAATTGGCAATCTTGCTGTATGAGGACCCTTGTGGGAGCTTGAAGAATGCAATGATAAAAATATTCATTAAGATGGAGTTGGACAGAGTTGATTCTGAATCTGGGGGATAAATTCTGAACACCGGAAAACACGATGGTATAAGGAGGAGAAGTTTGCAATAAATTGGGGAACAAACTTAACTGCATGACAAACATCTATCGATCCCTTGGAGGAATTACAACAGTCGTCTTTCCCATCTGTCACAAAATAAATCGGGAAAGCTGATTCTTCCATGTCGAAGAAGGGACATTAGGGATTGTACTTGATCCAAAGGAGAGGAGTACAAAGTGTCCAAAAAGAACTAGGTAAAAACAATGACTGCAGATGTTGGAAACCAGATTCTAGGTTCGTGGTGTTGGAAAAGCACAGCAGTTCAGGCATCATCCGTGGAGGAGTAAAATCGACGTTTCAGGCAAAAACCCCTTCATCAGGAATCTTTTGCCCAAAACATCGATTTTACTGCTCCTCTGATGCTGCCTGAACTGCTGTGCTCTTCTAGCACCACTAATCTAGATTTCTAAAAAGAAAAACAGACCTGAAGACTGAGTGAATTTCAGATTTCAGCACGATTCAGGAAGTGATTAAGAGGGAAAATAACGTATGATCGTAAGCCAATGAAATACAAGCTAATTGTAGATTCTGTTGACGTTAGATGAAGACAAAAAAAAGATTAATGGAAACAAATCCCTTACAATCAGAAACAGGGGAAGTTATAATGTGGGTTCAAGTGATGGCACATCAATAGACCATATACTGTATTTCGCTTGTGTCATCCCAAAAGATGTCAAATAATATCCCTAAATTGCTGAGGAGCACATTAGAGGGAGAACTCAAAAAACATCAGTATTTGTTGGGGAATGGTGTTGGGGAAATTTATAGTATTAAAAGCAAAGATATCACAGGAATGCTTCTCTCCACCGAAGCATACTAAACAAAGTGGCCCTACAGTTATTAAATCTAATATGAAACAAGGAGCGTGAACCTAAATAAAGTAATCTCAATTTTGAAGATTCTGTAGAATCTGGAACAATTTTAAATGGATTGGAAGATAGCTGATGTGACTACGCATTTCTTTTTAAAGAACGATAGATATGAAAAATGGAATTATAGACTAGTTATCCTAAAACTGGAAACCAATGATTGGATGAACAGAGTCAGTCAGCATAGATTTCCGAAATGGAAATGAAAAACTACTCCTGGTGCCTGTGTACGCAAATTGCTGAAAGTAAGCATGCAGGTGCAGCAGGAGATAAAGGAGGCAAATGGCATGTTGGCCTTTGTAACAAGAGGATTTGCGTGCAGGAACAGGGATGTATTGTTGAAAGTGTTCAGTGCCATGGTGAGGTCATACGTCCAGTGCTATTTTCACGTTTGGCTTATGGGGACTGCGCAACAAATTTTTAACAAAGTGATTCTTCAGATGGCAGGACTGAACTTTGGGGATAATTCGAATTTGTTCGAATGAAAACCACTAATGTTTGGAAGAAAGAAGTAGGACGTCATAGCAACTAATACAATTCTAACAGCATGACCATGTTAAATGTAGGAAGCATTCCCTTCTGACCATGGAGTCCAGACCGAGAGGTGTGGGGTTCACAGTTTTACGATATCGGGCAGGCCATTTACTTCCCTCAGACGGGTGACCCTCTGGAATGTTCTGCCACAGGAAGGTGTGAAAGTCAAACCACGGAATGTTTCCATGAAGAAAGTACAATTCTGTGGTCTACAGGGCTCAAAAACTACGGGTCTACAGTAATAACAAACTACTGAATGCAATGACCAGACTTGATCACAGTGAACATTGCAGCAGGATCAAACACAACAACAATCTACTCCTGTTTCGATTTTCTATATTTATATACCTTTAAAGATGATATGCAAAACGACTTGATACATGTATCTGCACAGATATCAGATATCATTGGATGAAAATCCTTTCACCCATTTACGAATGGTAATCTGTGATAAGTCTCACCACACGGAATGCATCAGTTCATCGTGGTCAAAAAGATGCAGGCTCATCTTCAAAGCTTTTGGACTGGCTGCTCTGTCTCTTGTTTTCGATTCAGCTCTCAAACTGTTGAATATTCTAAGAAATAAACATAGTATGACGGAAATAATAAAACATCTTGCGAAATTTTGGAAGGCAAAGGTGGTTGGGATAGGATGGAGCAAGTGTGTGCAGAAGTGGAGCAATGAGAGAAACAATGAGCTGAGGTTTGCAGTGTGTTGGTGTGTGAAAAACAAAATCAATTTCCAAACCCTAAACCTCATCCTTCTCAGCTCTATTCTTGCTCCATTATCTCAGCTTCTTTCACACTGACAGCCAACTCAGATGCACAAATATTCACGACGAGATACTTTCCCATCAATCCCAATCATTGACACATACTATGGCGAACAGAGATTGCAGAAACCAGGATTCAATTCAGTATGGCACATAAAGAAGTAATTCGGCCAAACTTTCATTGCCAACATTCTGCACAGAAAACTTCAAATAATCTGTGTCATTGCAGGCAGGCTCAGATAGAGCGATGCAGTAATACAACATTGAATGAGACCCTTCCACCTAACTAGTCTATGCCAACCAAAGTCCAAAATTGAACTAGTCCCATCTGTCTTTGCTTTGTTCTTATCATTAGAAAAATCTTATGCATGTATCTTCTTAAAGGCCATTTGAAAGCTTTTTCTATTTCTCAACTAACTTTCAAATGCTGTAACCGTACTCACATCAATCACTCCCTCAGGAAATGCATTCCACACACAAAACACTCACTTTATAAAGTAGTCTTTTAAAAATTCTCTTGTGCCTTTTTAAATCTTCCTCCTCTCACCTTAAAAATCTGTTCACTAGTTTTGAAATCCGTCATCCAAGCATCATGAAGCTGCCATTCACGTCATCCATCGCGTTTAAAACTTTATATACTGCTATAAGTTCACGGCAGAATCTCCAACACTCCACTGAAAACGAGTCCCAGACTTGCCAGCTTCTCCATCAACGACAAAACCTCCATTCTCAGCAAAGGCCTGACATATCTTTACTGCACATTCCCCAGTTTAAGAGTATTCTTCCTAAATCACGGCTGCACACACTACTCCTGGCAATGCCTCACCAACGTCATGTGCTACCAAAAGATGACGTCCCAACCCCTATAGTTAACGGAATGAGCGTCATAAACATCTCCTTTACCACCATATCTACATGTCACGCAAACTTCAAATAATTATGCCCCCCTGACCTCCTCGGTCTACTATCCTCCAACATCACCCAAACGCACACTTTTTATTGTTTAAGTATTGATCCTCGCATTTATCCTAATTAAACACACCCTGCTAATCCTTCGTCGAGTCACATATTGATAACATTCTTCACAATCGTCTCTGCGACCAATTTTGCTGGCATCTACAAATTTACTTTCCATGCTTTGCATATTTCCATTTAAATGACTTATATAAAAATGACAAATAGAAATGCAGAAAGCACTGATCCTTGTCGTAGACTGTTGTAAACAGTCCTTCATTTTGTAAAAGAAGCAACCCTCACGTTCTGTGTCTGTCTCATGCTATCAGAACAATTTTATATCCAAATGGGAAATTCACCCTGATTCACATGTGACCTAACTGAAAGAATAAATCGACCATGTGGAACCTTGTTAAAGGAATTACCAATGTCCACGTGAACAATGTCTACTGCTCTGCCCTCATCAATCTTCTCAGGTATTTTCTCATAAATACAATCATGTTTGTGAGACACACTTTCCCTCACTCAAAACCATGCTGATTATAACTATTTTTTCTTTTACTCAGAATGCCTACAAGTCCTATCTTTTAGAATCGCTTCCAATAACTTACCCACCACCAAAGCCAGACTCACAGTCCAAAGGTTCACAGTTCACAGTTCACAGGTTTCTCGGTGCATTATTTCTTAAATAAATGCACAACAATCGGTAATCCTCAGGTATTTGGCACTTCACCTCTGGTCATAGATGATAAAATTATTTATCAAAGGGGCCCCATATTTTACTCACAGCCTTCTACAGAATCTTGGGATACACTAAATCTGATCCCATAAATACATCCAAAATTTATTTTCAAAGAACTCCAACACTTCCTGTTTAGAATTGTGAACTGTTTTTTAAACATCAGTTTGAGTTCTCAAATATCGAGAGTAAAACCTGCGAGTCAGTCATTTCATATCTGTCTCATCTACTGCGATTCGACACAAAGATAAATATTTCCATATCTAAAGGCACTAATTATTGTTTTGCTTGTAATGCCCTTGTAGATTCTATTTCGATTATCGTGTTTGAGCAAATGTATCTCACATCAACTCTCAAATAGCCTACATGTCAACATTAAGAGAATACTGAACAAGATCTCCCAAATGTTTTTGCATTTCCCATTTCGGAAGCCTTTTACTTTCAGAAAATAGCTTATTTCTCTACTCTTCTGCCCAATACTTCTGACCACACACTGTTTCATACAGTATTTCTCCTGCCAAATCTTGATACTCTCTCCGAGATTGTCTCAGTCATTCTGCAGCCTTCCCTCTTCTTAATACGACTCACCTGTCCCCCTATCACTGTCTCATCCAGGAGTCCCCCTCAGACATACAGTCTCACTACCCGGAACACTAACTTACAGACTGGCCAAAGAACTACACGCAAGACTAAAGTACCTAGTAGAAGAGTCAGATCACTCCATCCACTCCACCCAGGATTCCTGAAAATCATCAAAAATACCAAAATAGAGGAAGACGAAGCAATGACCCCATTCGACGAAACATTATTGCTCTCCTCCATCAACATCGATCTAGCAAAGGAAACACTCGCCACACTTTTAGAACAGTCCATCACACATACATCAACCACCATCAATCACATTACCAACGAAAGCTTCATGAAGATCGTGGACCTGTGCCTCACCACCCACTTCACATTCAACAACATCGTATACAAACAAACTAACGGCACACCCATGGGATCTCCGCTATCAGGATTCATAGCAGAAGTGGTAATGCAAAGGCTAGAACAGACACCCCTACCAATCATCAAATCAAAAATCTGGGTTCGCTATGTAGATAACATCTTTGTCATTACATAACGAAACAAGATAGAAGAGACATTTAACATCATTAACAACAACTTCACAGTCATAAAGTTCAGCAAGAAGGAAGAAACTGACAACAAACTCGCATTTCTGGACGTCACAGTAGAAAGAAAGGACAAGGAGAATTACAAACCTCTGTATACGGAAAACCGACAAACACTGACAAAATACTCAACTACACCAGCAACCATCCCAACACACACAAACTAAGCTGTATAAGATCACTATTCCAACGAGCCACCACACACTGCAGCACAGACGAACGTCGGAAAACAAAGGAGAACCACCTCTTCGACGTATTCAAGAAGAACCGACACTCAAAACACACAGTGCGCACATTCCTCAAGAACAAACCACAGCAAGCAGACAAAACACAGCCAGAATCCTTAACCACTGACCCTAGATCAAAGAAGTTTCAGAAATGACAGCCAGACTACTGAGACCCCTCGGAGTCCGAGTAGCACACAAACCCACAAAC
This sequence comes from Chiloscyllium punctatum, assembly GCF_047496795.1. Classification (NCBI taxonomy): domain Eukaryota; kingdom Metazoa; phylum Chordata; class Chondrichthyes; order Orectolobiformes; family Hemiscylliidae; genus Chiloscyllium; species Chiloscyllium punctatum. Next base: position 18,459,987 of record NC_092757.1, on the reverse strand, counting down.
ACTCTCAAACAAAAACTAACAAACATAAAAGACCCAGTACAACCCATAGACAAAACCAACGTCATCTATAAAATTCCATGTTAGGACTGCCACAAACACGACGTAGGACAAACAGGAAGAAGGTTAGCTACCAGAATACATGAACACCAGCTAGTCACAAAAAGACACGACACCCTCACCCTCATAGCCCTACACACGGATGAAAAAAAACACCATTTCGACTGGGACAACAGATCTATCCTGGGATAGGCTAAGCAAAGACACGCCAGAGAATTCCTAGAGGCCTGGCACTCCAACCACAACGCCATAAACAAGCACATAGATCTAGATGCCATATATCAACCCCTCAGAAAACGCAGAAGAAATGACATCACCACAAATCCCAGGAACCCCATCCAGGAGAAAGATATAAATAGAAAGCAGGAGACAACAGCTTCGCTTCACTTAGAGTTCGCCACTGATGATGTTGCCTAGCCAGGTAATGATATGTCTGGATATCGAACCTCCAGCTCAGCGAGCAAACCTACACCCTAAATCTCAACCTGAGCTGCAAACCTTCACAAACCTTGCGACCTTGTCAAATGCCTTTTGGAAATGCAAACACGTCACAACAACTGGCTATGCTTTGTCTCACTTGCTCTTCGACTCCTCAAAGAATTCTACCAGATTTGATGAAGCCCTGCGGACTCTTTATTTACTCTGTGAACACATCCTTACAGTGAAATGCCACGTCACATGTAACATGTAAACATGCTGATACGAGTTCCACAGAACTTGAATAACACTTTGCACACACGAGACACTTGCAAGGTTTCTCATCAATGTGAACACATTAATGACAAAACTGTCCCCAGTAACTTTTATCGTGATTCCCATAGTAAGAGCCTTGTGAAAATCTCTTGTCAGTGTGAACACGTTGATGGGACTTCCGCTACACTAACTTTCAAAAGGACGTCCCACTGTCTCAGCATTTGACAGGTCTCTTCGCAGCGTGCACATGTTGATGACAATTCAGTACCCGGCAGCTTATGTAGCACTTCCTGTTGTCTATGAATAGAAAACATGTCTCCACAGTGTGCACTTCTAAGTGACTCAGCAGGTTGGACAAATAATAAATCCCGTCCGACTCTGGGAGGAGCTGAACAGCCATTTCCCAGTGTGAATCACCTGGTGCTCCATGAGGTCGGATCGTCACCTGAACCCATTTCCACAGGGAGAGCATCTGAATGCTCTCTCCTCAGAAGAGGAGATAGAAAAGGTCCCTCGAGGCGTTGTAGCACCTCCCACAACGGGGCATTTAAAAATCTTACTGATGTGAGCACATGGAGGAGGCATAAGATCCCTGGGACCTTTATAGTACTTCCAACAGCAAAGCATTAAAAACGGGCATCAGGTATCTTATGTTACTTTCCACACCTTTGGCATATAAAATGTCTCTCGTTAGCATGAGAATTTTGATGGGACGGCAGGTCCCTGGAGGTTTTACAGAATTTTCCGCACTCTGGGTGTTGGAATGATCTGTATCAGCGTGAACGAGCCTCTCCTTCGTCATATGAGATGACTGAGTGGATCCCTTCCCACACAGTGGACAGGTTTGACTACGCCAATGAGATAATGTCTCACAAGATTTTGTCTTCTATGTGAAGGTAGCGACTGAAGTGGACGGAATGCAGACACCAACAACTTGATTAGAGCGTTGTCAGAAGCTTCCAAACGTTCAGTCTCCACCACCGAGAAGCAGCGGCGTAGCAGGTTGGCGTGAACACTGTCACGTTTTTAGTTTGATTCGAACAGGTGAGATTCCCTGAAGTGTGGAAACACGCACTTTAGCACAACAATACGCACCGACCCTCCAAAGAGTAACCCAACCAGGCATATTTGCCTCTGACTAATGCACATAAAACGATGGGCAATTTACTGGACTTACACATTTCTGCGTTGTGGGATCAAACCGGAGCACCTGAAGAAAAGTCACACAGACAGGGAGAGAAGCTGCAAACTCCACGCAGACAGGCACTTGAGGCTGGGATCGCATCTGGGGCTTCTACTGCTGTGAGGCAGCAGCATTAACCAGTGAGCAACCACGCCGCTCAGTGGTCTGCAGATTTCTCTCCAGTTTGCACACCATCCTGAATTGTCTGACGCCTAGTTGGGGTCGAGCAAAAAAATCCTCAGTTAAATCTCGGCAAAATTGTGGCCTTTTCTTCAGACTCCAACACAAACTCCAATGCCTCGCCATTGCCTCCATGCCTCTCCCTGGCAATTGTCTGAGTGTGAAACAAACACGTCATAACCGTCGTGAAATACTTCATCATTGTCACTAAGACTGCCCGCCTAAGTTATACAACCGAATTAACTTTGTTTCTTCTCATCTGCTGCTGAAACTGTCATGAATTCCTTTGTTCCATGTTGACCTAACTGTTAATACACTGAGAACCGTTCTCCCACATTCCCTCTCGGCATTTCTCTGATTTTCGCTGCATCTATAAATGAGTTTGCATGAGTTCTGTTTAATGTTTTATTGTTCCTTCCATTGCCTGCACCTCAATGAGGTTTTAACCACTATCCACTCTCACTTCTTTGATCTAGGGTCAGTGGTTCACACGAGCTCCATCAATGCTGTAAGGGATGGACATACAGGTTATTTATTGGTCCAAAACTTACACATCATCCAAAACTCTGCTGCTATGTCAGTATTTGGGTCATGTCTGGTTCACCCACCAACTCGTATTCGGACAGATACATTTTAAACTTCACCTCCTTCTATTCACATCTCTTGGTCATCTGCAGTCGACCCAGACCTGTAATATCCTCGACCCTCCAGCCCGCTCAAGTGCAATGAAGCCAGGTCAATAATTGCTAACACAGCCAGCGATGAGCACATTCCGAGAATTTTTTTTCACAAATGTCCTTCCATTTTTTCTGAGTAACAAGTAATTCTAACGTCCTGAGCATTCTAGATTTTAACTGTTACAACTTTGGTGCCGTAAATCTTCATCTGTGAAGGCAATGACTTGTGACAAATGTTCACCAAACCTCCTTCTGTCTCAACCTAAGTTTTGCACTTCAAAATACTCATTATAAACTACACATTGTGCTGGAAAATGTTATGTATCCCCGCTGATATATCATTACCTACCTGCTCCAGAAATTTGGTTTACAGCACCATAATGATATCTTTTAATTGTTATTGATTTTTGACACAAATCTTAGGTCCTTCATTATTACTTGGTGAATAACTACTTACATTATGGTTACTACGTACAGCTGTAAAAAAAACCCTAATCTGGAGAGTTAATGGATTGAATAATAATATATCTAAGACAGTTGAACGCATTCTTGGAGATAACGGAAGAAAGACCTTGACAGACAATTGAACAAAGACAGCAGAAATGAAGCGGGGCAATGGATGGATATTGATTCAGATTCATATTAAATGTGCCACAACAGCCAAAGAGACATGTAAAGCTTTCATAGATAGCAGAGCACAGCACTGGACGCTGAACTACGTCGATTACTCAGCAGGTCTGGTTGCATCTGTGAAGAAAACGCAGAGCGAACGTTTTGCTTCCACACTTCAGCGAAACGGAGACATTAACCCTGATTTCTGTTTATAAATACCTCCAGACGTGCTCTGTCTTTACCACAACTTGTGGTTTTATTTCGAATTTATAGCATTTGCTCTTCATTTGATTTTTATTTAGTGATACTCACTGAGTTGCTGTGATGGTTTCGAGGCTGTCATTTCAGATTCTCAATTTCTTTGTTATTGTACATACAACGATCATTCTGTTTATCTCCTACCAGCATAATTGATTTAAATAATGCATGTAATAGAGAATATAATGTGCCTTGTGCGCTCCAGGGCTATAATATCACAAAGTCTGACAGTGAGCCACATATTTAATGGTAAAGTCGCCATCTTAATTCTGGACTGTTATTGGAGAGAGACAACTGGTGGTGGTTTACTCTGAGGGACAGGACACGGCATTTGAACAAAGGGGATGCAAAGACGAGACATTTTTGGTAGCCTGGCCGATTTAATCCAAAACTGATGGCATCATGAGGAAAATTGGATAACTGCTCCAAGAAATAGTTTGCTTTTCAGAAATGTCTTCAAACAGGAAAATGTAGCGCTCATGTTCCAACAAAGAGCAACGTTTCCTGCCATTGATTAAATGAAATGTTTGTTCCACTGGAGCTCTCAAGCCATGGAATAACTATTTAGATGAGTGTTTATAACGTCAGAAAACACAAGGCCCAGTGCTGCAAACTGTATTCAGCAGTATAATATGTGATGACTAGCACTGACATAGTGAGTCAAAGAGGTTGGCCGATTGTTGTCAAAACTCAATAAATCACTATCAGTTTACAACTGAACAAGAAGACACAAGCAGTGTCAAGAAGTTACAAGTATTGAGCGCGCCTTCTCTGGCACTTTGGTCGTTCAGATTCAGCACTCTCACTGCTGTTCCTGGATTTAATTCTGAGTCAGGGAATGAAGATCTATTGTGCCTGTACAAACTCTAAAAAGCGAACAGGAATTCCTGTAATTAAAGACAGAAAAGGGAACAGCTCTGTCAGACTCGTTGACAGTTTGACAACAGGCATGCAAGCAAATGGGTCGAAGCCTGATATACATTGCCTTGCCTGACACACACTGTACGACAAGAAACAACAAACTCCTTACTGAAACATTCAAGTTTGTTGAAGATTTAAAACTTCTTGAATGCAGAAAGGTTGGTTCCCTTGTCGGACAGCCGAGTATCAGAGTGTTTAACTCAGAATGGGTTTCGCACTTTTAAGACAGAGATGAGGTAAAAAAATAGGAACAAGTTCCTGCAGATGCTGCAGTCTGTGCTGCAAACAATAAATGCTGGAAATCACAACTGGTCAGCCGGCATCCATGGAGAGAAAGCAAGTTCATATTTTGAGTCTTGCTGATGCTTTATCACATGTGACGCGTGATGAGAAGTGAGAAGGATGGTGTATGTCTGCAATTATGCGGAGAGGGGTTGCTCTGCTGCAGGAGAAATGATGTTAATTGTGCAGTGCAAGTGACTGGAATGTGAGAAGGGCGGAAAGATGGCGTGATGGTGAAGCCACACCCACTCCTTCCCTTTCTTCTACTTTACCTGTTGCATTCTCTGCCATCATGTCCTCTTTACCATTCAACCACTCCAGTGAGAGTGAGTTTTTTTTTCCAATTTGGCAGGTAGACAAACTATTGTTCTGCCATTCTCACAATCTGGTGGAATTGTGTACCGCAGAGGCTGTCGGGTCTGTTTCGTTAAGATTAATGATTTCTGAGAGCGACAGAGTTTTAGTCAGTAAAATTATGAAGTATTATGAAGAAAGGCAACGAAGTGCATTTCAATATTATCAGATGAGATATGAGCTCATTGAATCGCGGAACAGACTTGGGCTGAATGGACTCTTTCTGCTTCTAAAATGAATTGTGTTAAAATATGAAACTTCAAAACTGATTTTGTTCCAGTTTGCCAAGTTAAAAATGGGAGTATCTCTTTGATGCACTGAAGCGAATGGAGGTGTGGTAAGGAAGACACACAAAGTGCAGTCATTGTTTGTGAACGTTCCAGAGTGAACGGTGTACCCGAGTAAACAGGAAAACCTGCCTTCAGCACCCACATTGTGAGTGATTGATGCGTGAGATAAGAGTACCAGGGTAAACAGGAAAATCCACCTTCAGCACCCACACTTGAGCTTGGCTCCACGAGGTCCATACTCAACTCTCACAAACCAAAATTATCCATCCCTTTTCCCGCCATTCCCTCTGTTATTGTTTTAAAACGAGTGCACATCAGGCAATAGCAGCTGACATCGCTGTTGTCGGACTGCAACAAACAGGAAAGTGATTCTGACGGTTCACAACATAATTCGTTTTCGAAAGTTCAGTCAGTGTTTGCTATGGATTAATATAAATGATAACTATTGACAAATCATGGCAGTGAAAGCTCTGAATCCTAATGAAAAGACTAGCTGGGGTGATCTCTGTTCTTATCACATTGTACACGATCTAAATTAGCATTGCATCTTCCCATTTTTGAAGACACCTTCGGCACTGTCTCGGTTTTGTTATATTTGCTTGGTTTATGACACAGTCTGTCGATCCTTACATTGTATTGCAGTGTCTCATGCATGCAATCATATGTCTAATATGGTAATGCACTGGTTCTGTAGTTCAGTAGTTAGAGCGCTGATCCTGTATACTAAAAATGATCTTGAACTACCCCAATCCTGTCTGTTTTTCCAGGAATTTGAGGAAGATCATTCAGAATGTTAGAAAGGTGTCGAGGTAAGAAATGTACTGGTTTCACATGATGGGAGATTTGAGGCAGTATAAACTGCAGAGTAATGGGGAAATCAAAGGGGGAGAAACATGGAAAGGGGACTGAACAGATATTTCCTTTCGCTGCAGACGGACTAAGATGGGACTAAGTAAGTCAAGTGCAAGAAGAATTATTGTCTGAGCGCTTGTCACTCTCGGGGGAAAGTGTTTGGATGTTTTGCTCTGCAGGTGAAAATGAGTTTCAGTTCATCAAGGGTGCGAACACAGTTTTGCCCCCTCAACTTTCATTCCATTTATTGGGCCGTTTTAGATTAAACGTTAGGGGGAGGTAACATTGAGAAGAACGAGATTTGAAAAAAAAATTGTCAGGTTGAGGTTCTGGATGAAGGTTTTCCAGACATTTCGCCACCATACTATGTAACATATTCAGTGAGCTTCCTAATAAAGAACTGGCGATACAGCCCGCTTTCTATGTATAAATGCACGAGAGAAACTCAAGAGACGTTTTGGAACATTACAACCGGAACTCTATCGACAATCACATTAATTTGGATCGCATTTACCAACCCTTGCCAAATAGAAACAGGAAATGGCATCAACATAGGAAATGATGTCACCACAGGAAACGACTTCACCAACCCAAGGAAAGCCAAACAAATAAATAGCGGATAAACCATTAGTGCTTCACTCGGAGGCTCACTAAAGATGTTATCTAGTACGATGACGAAACGTCTGGAAATGAATCTTCCAGTTCAGCGAGCAAACCGACATGCACTGAGATGAATATTTGGAACGTCAAAGCACACAAGCCAACAGGCCAGCTTTGGACAACTAGATGATGTGCCTTTGTCTGTGCTGTAAAAACTCAGTGACTCAATCATTCTGGATGAGAAGATTATCTCCAGCGAAACAAGGAAGCGAAAATATGTGCCATTAAGAAACGATACAAAGGTCCCAGTTGTCGTTCCTGGTGGTGCAGTAGTTGGAATTCCAGGTTTGTCGTATCACGGCCTTTGTTCAATTCCCAGACCCGAGTGTTGCGAGACTGCAGAGTGAACCACTGATACCTTCACGATTAGAACCTTTGCAGGACTCTTCTTTACAACTGAGCGACATCCCTCGGCCAGATATTTCCTGAATCCACAAATATATGTCCTGCGAGAAATTATTTAAATTCAGATTAAAACCCTTTCCCTCAGTCTGATGACCAAATGCTCCCTGTTTCTTATCAATAGGAATTGCTCCGGTTGAGTTTGAAGTACCTCGACTTATGTCCCAATGCTTCCTTCTCCATCTGAACACACACTGATGCAGTTAAGCTTGAAGCTCCCAAACTGATATCCCAATACTCCCCGCTGTTCCATGAGAACAGAAGCTGTTCTAAGTGAGGTTGGAGCCAGCCTCGGAATTTGTCGCACAACTGTAGCTTCTGGGATGGACGTCACGAACATCGATTGTAGCACTGGAGCCACATCCGCTGATCCTCCCTATCCCCATTTCCCGTTGTATCTTCCGGGCTGCACCACTCAGTTTGTCTGATTTTGGGCTTGTGAACAGGAATTATATGGTATATCGCAGAAGCAGTTAATTGCTTTTGTTGAGCAAATTGGTGAAATAAGAGATGTGAAACTACTTTGTTTTCGGGAATACATTTCAACAATATTCAGCTGTATCGCCTAAAGCTTTGATATTTTGTAGAAATCTTTCAGTATCAACCTTGAACAAAATCTAAGTTCAAGATTCAGCCCACTCTGAATAACCACATCTCAGTCAATGTTTGGCAACTATTTCTGTTGCGCCTTTGATGCTGTTCCCGAAATATCCCATAAGACTACCCTTATTGCTTTTTTGAATCTTGCTTTATTTTGTGGCCGCCACAAGTTCAGTTCCAATCTGAGCCATGGCAATCGGCATCTTTCCCGTTCCAGCAAACAGAGGTGGGAATCAGTCATATTTTACACGAAAATGATCTTCGAGGTGACCAGTTTGCACCTTCAAGCACCGACTTTCTCACGCCTCAGCGTTTCATGCATCAGGATTCAAGCCCAACCTTTCTCGGAGATTTCTCTCTCTTCCATAATCAATAACCAACAGTTTCATACTTCCTGCATTTTCACTGAGGCTTTGCACAATCTAATAAGCACATTGACATTATTCAGTCTGTGCTGCTGCAGTCACTGTTGCTGGATTAAAACGCCGAAATCCCACCGCAGCGAAGTTCCATCTCATCGATATAATTAGATGCTCGATTGTGAGAATAATTCTCATGCAGTAAGTTTTACGGACATAGACCAGAAATTATTGGAGCATGAGGATCAGATAAAGGAAACAGCACAATATTGTGCAGAAGGTAATTTATTGGAAAAGAACAGTTTATGTGGCTTTCTGCGCCATTTATTTCATTTGTTCATTGACACTGGGCCAAAAAGCAAACGGGCTCTGACCTCTCCCAGCACAGATTGCAAGTAGAAATAAAATGGTTTAATAGTATTCCAATGGAAACAGCCTGGTTCCATGATGCGGGGCAAACAGCAACGTCAGTAATCAGGGAAAAAGAATGGGAAGCAGGTATTCTGGAAACACTTTGCTGCTCTAATTTCCAGGAGTGATGTGGAATGAATTGGACCCGGTGACGTGGTCAGCTGCTGGCGCATGCGTAACGCAAGCAGACTGTGTTTCATTGCTTATTGAATGTTTTTCTTTTTGCTTTTGGGCTTTCAGTAATTTAGGTATGCGGTTCAAATCTGGGACGCGCCCATACGTCCGGTCTGCACGTACACAAGAATGTTCAATCGATTTTCTCAAAAAGGAGATTCTGTAAATGAGGTCGGAGAGCCTGAAGGCGGGACGGGGAAGAGCTACTATTGCAGCAAATACGACAAAGGGAAGCACTTTTTCAAAGTGAATGAACAGATTGTTCAGTTAGTCAATCCGACTCTGAAATCTCCAGCTGTATTATTGTTCAACTCTGCTCGTGAAACTTCAGGAAGTGGGGAAATTAAGTGATTTGAGACAGCGCTGAACAGGATCATGTGAATGGTGCAGCGTATGTACAATGTCAGCTGTAAAGTTCGATTGGAAACTTAGGTTAGTTCTCCTTGGAGAATAGAAGGCTTCAACAAGGTCTACCCTTGCCACCACAACAGGTGCAAAATATTCACGTTCAACAAATGCCTCACCTCTCACCACCGTCCCAAAGGATCTTTCCATATCCAGCAGAGATTTTCATGCACCTGCAACCACATTTACCTGCAACCACATTCTCCAACAGGTCTGAGATATTTTGTCCCTGTATAGATGAGAATCCTGGCTGCAGGGAGAATGAGCAAACACTCAACAGAAATGTGGCCGAGGTGGCCATTCAAGAGGAGGGAGGAAAGAGAAATGTTGGTAAAACTGGGGATAGTAGCTGCCAAAACATGCAGACGGTTTCCTATTGCCCGACTGAAGGTTCGCGAAGGCTCTATTGCCTGCCTGGTGGCCATTTTTCGGATTTTCAACTCAGCTGCTGAAGAACGTGGAGTGGGAGAGGAATGATCCAGATTTTGATGTAATTCGAAAGAGGAATGAATTTGTGCTGAAGGAATATAGCTTGATGCTACACAGAAAGGAATAATCTCTGGATTACTACCCGATCCACAAACAAATTAGCACAAGGTCACCAAGATTAAGGAAGTAATTGTTCGTTTGAAAGACTGGTGTGAGAGAAATGCGTGTTATTTCATTGGATTTTGAGGTCAGAACTGGCAAAGGACTGAACTGTCTGATGGGACACTCTCCGCCTGCACGATGCTGGGGCCAAAGTCCTTGGAAATTCTGATCACTGGTGTCTATCGACAGGAATATAAACTAAGCCATGGGAGTTAGTTTCAGCTGCACAGAAAATTGTGATTAGGTTTATAGAAGTGGAGGGGTCTGCCCAGTTTAAAGATTCCACAACAAATAATTGGACAGAATGAATGGAATCGGAAAGGAATGTAGTTCTGGCACAGCAGGTGAGGGAACAACTCGGAGAAGAGGATAAATCCCAGCACGAGTGAGTGTGTTGCACCTAAATAGGTGCAGTGTGCGATGCCTCCTCCATCGCCAAACCTTCAACACTTGAAGACTGGTGGAGTGAAGCCTCATTATCCGCGTTGGCACCCTGGAAACGCACAGGATTATAGTGGTCACAATTCCGTAACCCATTTTATGCCAGTCCCAAGCCGCCAAATGGACACAACCCCTTTCCCATCTATCCGCTCCACCTTCCTCTCCAACCTATCACCTTCTCCCCTGCATCAGGTGATTGTTGAGATTAAGATTATTAGAAACAGCTCGTGGGTCCAAAAAAACTGTTGGAATATAATATGGCGTTGTGTGATTTTTTTTTAAACTGTGCAAACCCCAGTCCAACACCGGCATCTCCAAACCACTTCAAAAGACATTTGAATTGGTAAATGAAAACGAAGTGATCAGAGGGATATGGGGCAAGTGCTGGCAAATGGGACTAGATTAGGTTTGGATATCTGCTCGGCATGAGAAATTCGGCCCGAAGGATATGTTTCTGTTGTGTAAATCTCCTCGATTGATCCACTACTTCATTCTGCTTCTCAATATCAGGCAGTATTTCATATTGATTACTGTAAATTGTAAACATTAAATGGACATGGCACAGATGGCACTAAATCCTTATGATTAAACAACCAGGGAAGATCTCCACTAATATCACACTGAGCACGATCTGATTCAGTATTGCGCTCTCCCATCTTTCTTTACATTATTCCTTATCTCTGTTAAAGCCTATTTGAAATAAACAGGCTATTCCGTCAGCTGTTATAACGCATTGCTTTGTTCATGAGACCCCCTGCTTACAGGTGTGCTGCTGGAACGCAGTGGTGACATTCTTGCTCTTTTAAGCCTGGGATTGTGATTTTGCCTCTCCCCGAGGCACGTGTGAAGTTTTGTTCAATTGCCGCATTGAACATCAAAAGGAGCACTTTTCTGGAAATAGATTCTGCTTTTGAGGTCTGAAATGAAATAACAAGCCAATCAGGTGAAATCCTACTTCCTGCATTAGCTCATTCCTGTGGCCTCTGCCACTGCCTGGGGGTCGTGTCTGCATGACTCTCGAGGGCACATGAACACATTTTTTCAATCTTAGACAAACGCACATGTTGCTGGAAGACCTGTGTCTGAGAAAACGTCACTGAACCCATAACATTAGCTCTGATTTCTCCAATAGATGCTGCCAGAATTGGCGAGCTTTTTTAGCACTCTTCTGTTTTGGATGCCGACCTCAAACCTAAGTCCAATTTATTGTGTCGTTTGAGTTGAAAACCTTCCAGGGAAAATATCATTGAAATGATCACTTGAACCTGCAGAGCACTCAAGGATACAGGCCAGGTGCTGGAAACCGGGATAATGGGCCTCTATCAGTGTTGTAAAAAGTCGATGACGCCATCATTTTAGAGGAGAAAGCTTTCTCCAATGGATACTAAAAAGCCTAGAGCCGTTTCCTTAACTAACGATGCAGGATCTCTTGCCTCCATCCCTGGTGGTACAGTATGAAGGATTCAGCACTTCGACCACCACTGCCCAGGTCCAGAATTCAGGTGCGAAAATTCGTATTTATTATTCTCGATTTTTGCAACTGAAAAATCCGAGTCGGTCTGGCGGGAATCAATACCTCAGAACGCTTAATGTCGCCCAGAACATCAGCACTTTTCCAGAAAAACGAGCAAGTTGATAGACTATCTTTATTCAGTCGGTCAAATCACGTTTCATTCTCCTGATTCCGCTTTGCAAAGAGCTCTTAAAGATTCATAAAGCTGAGATTGCTTTTTGTGTTTGTTTCCTTATTTTTCCCAAGAGCTGCAGTGATTGGGTCAGTGGGTTTGGGCAATTAAAGGTATCCAAGAGCAGCTGTTCGGGTTATTTCAGCTTCCATCCCACTGACAGCGCTGTGAGATTAACTCTGGTATTCTTGGGGAATTTTGCTGATGAGAGGCAGTGAAATGATTGTTCTTCCTGCAGATCAGCAATCCAAACGTCATCTCGGCTTCAGTACAATGAGAAGATGAGTTTGCAAGTATAACGAACCTGGAAAGTGCACTCAAACCAACCAAGAGCCAAACCTGTTCTGCCCCTGGTCCTGTGAATACCAAACAAATGTTGCAGTGGTCTGGAGATTACACGGGCATGAGCAGAAATGGGAATACTCACAAGGTGAAAAACCATGAAAGATAATCACAATCACTGCTTCATTTCAACAGTCTCCACTTCGTGAAGGCGGTGCGTTTCAGAGACAAGTGGAAGCTACTTGGTCGCAGGTGCCGATTTCACATTCACCTTCTTCTCTGTTGGAAATTTCCACCATTTTATTCTTCATCGCTGCGTTATTGCAAGACTTTGAGTAATGGACATTTGGGGTCAGCCAGAAAGCTCTCGTCACTTCTAGCCGTTGATCTATAATCCACTAAGTTGAACGATGCCTTTTTAGATATCGCCTCTCCAACGGAACCCAGTGCCTCAAAACGAGCCCGTCTCAGATACAGCGTGTTCTGTGCCTTCCTGCAGTACGCCTGCAGAAAAAAACATCCGATAATATCAGCTCCGCTTTCTTTCCCTTTGAAAACTGGGGCGATAGAACCAACTGTTTGGATGCTTAGAAAGAGAAACATTGATGCTGGAGATGGTTCTGAAGAAAAGAACAGGAAAAAGCATGTTTGCTTTTCCAGTCGCAACATAAGTGATGTTTCCTTCTTTTCAGTATGCGTTTGCATAGTCCAGACCTGTATACAATTCCCAATCAGTGATTCAAGATGTACTGCTCGACTTGCAAATTATCTGAATGGAACTGAATTCCTGGTTATAAACCGAACACCCGCTCTCATCAAGCAAGAATCAGTCCAGGACAATGGCAGCAGATACACGGTAAAACTACCACAACAAACTACCCCTCCAATAACCTCATCATTTTATGTTCGAAATATATCGCTGTTCCTTCAGTGTCGCCAGACCAAAATCCTGAAACTCCCTACATGGCAGCTTAATGACAGTATCTCCGTGCTCATGACTTCAAGGCTTCACGAAATTAACTTATCCCCTACCCCAGACCTGCTGCGAGATGGGCAGTGGCATCTATATGCCAGGAATCCGAGTCTAAATGTTACAGTTTCTTACCGGCACCTGCTAACGATTGGTGAAGTTGAGAAATGAAGTGGGGAAGTGAAGTAAAAGTGGAAAGCAATGAAAACTGGGAGGCACGTGGCGGGAAGTGAGAGTGGACGTATGGTACAAGGGTCAGTGTCGGTGCTGATGGCTCAGCCTTTACTGTTCACATTTATACTGACACACACCACGCCTGGTCAATTCATCACAATGACCCAGCTCCTCTTGTCGTGAGGTTCTCTCTCTCTTGTGTTCATGCGCAATGGGCCCCAAGACGATGAACACATCATCATTATTCTGTTCATTAAAACAGGTGAAAACCAATGCAAGATCAGATCGTGTCATTCTGTGCACTTCAACGAAGAATGTTCGATTGTTCGCTTTTTTTTGCTAAAATGGGGATTAATTAATTGCAATTCTCATTGAACAGCATTGACCCAACCAAATGTCCGAGTTCCTCTGTTCTATAGGAACTTTTGCTTCTCCTGCTCTTTTATGCTCACGACTTCCTTCAAAGTTTGGTGTGAATAACAAGGTGAGTCTGGAGACACTGCAGACTAGCCGGGGATTATTGTGGCAATGGCACAGACAACACGAGCTGATCACCATCATTTTCCACTGTCAACATTCACTCATTTCTCAACAACAGTGAAGACATTCTTATAAATTTTTAAATGTGGTGATATGTTTTTCCAGGTGGATTGTCAATTCTATTTAGAACTGGAAAAATCTGTATTGTTTTGAGGGAAGAAATGTTTCCTTCCCTCAGTCCTAAGGGACAGATACTTATCCAGCGAATGTGAGCCCAGACCTATACAATCCAGTCGGGGGAATAAAAAGACTCTCCGCAGCTCCACTCTCACACTGTCTCCAAATGTCAGACTTGCCTTCGAGCAGGAATGTGAAATGAGCGATATGGACAGACAGAGAGTCGGATAATACGAAAGGGGGGGGGGGGGGGGGTGCGTGGATTCACACAGACAAAGAGAGACAACAAGAGACACATTGAGGTAGATATTGAAAGAACCAATTCTCAATTGTATATGGTCGCTAATTGAAAGAACGAAAGAAAAGAAAAGGTAACCATTTAAGCACAGCCTTTCACAAGTTCACCAGAATGGAAGCAGGAAAAGAGCCAATAAAGTATTGTTTACATTTTTAAATGTGACTGCTGTTAGCTGATGAGAAATATTGATAAATATGCTGAATTCAGAGATTAAACTAATAATTTCCCTGGCATTATTATATAGAAATACACAACTGCGCTGGTCTTGGATGGAGGTTTGCTCATTTGCAGACGTTCCATCACCATACGACGTAACAGATTCAGTGAGCCTCCAGATGAAGCACTGCTGATGATTCCTACTTTCTATTTATATGTTTGGTTTACTTTTGTTGGTGATGTCATTTCCTGCAGTGATATCATTTCCTGTGGCGATGTCGTTTTCTATCGTGATGTCATTTCCTGTTGTTTTTATTATGGGTAGTAAATGTAGTCCAACACAATGTGTTGTTGATTGAGTTCTGGTTGCAATATGATACTTCTAGAAATTCTCATGCGTGCAACTGTTTGGCTTGTCCTCGGATGAATGTGTTCTCCCAATCGAAGTAGTGTAATTCCTTATTTGTCTCTAATGATACATCGTCTCGGTAATTTTCCTATGTTCTGCACAGTTGCTCAGTGCTGCAATGTGTGGTCGCTCGTGGAAATAATGTCCTGTTGCAGCTTCGTTTGGGGAAGTCAGTTGATTACAGTTTGGTGTTAATAACATAGAATGATATTTCATGACTTAATACACCCCATTTTATGATTCAATCTATCAGGAGATTCCACCTCCTCCCGTTGCAGCAGAGGGACATGGGTTTCAGAAAGAATTGTTTCCCAGCAACAGCTACTCTTCTCTCACACTGGACACAATTACAGTGATTTTTAGCTCAACAACTGGAGCGAAAACCGTAGTCTGACGGCCTCGATCCACAATAACGGTGAGCCTGAACTTTACACCGTGATTGTAAAATCCAATTACGGACATTTGTTTGGTTAAGTCCGCTATTTGTTATATTTAATTGGCAGCGAGGACGCAGTTGTTTGAAACAGCGTGGGGGATTACTGCAGGGAGTCCTGTGCATGATACTCATCGGAACTGATTTTTTAAAACAATTTCACGGGCCTATTCCTATTCACAGAAGAGAGGCTGTAAGATTTAGATCATAGCAGGCCGACAGAGAACAGGATAAGGGCTTTCATTTGACACAAGCTTATTTCCTCCTCTGTCCTAACTTCATTAATGTTTTATGGTGTCTGGCTAGCACCAATGGTTACATTAAACCTGAGAATGTTCGTTTTTTGGAAAAGTCTTGTGGTTTACACATGTAAGTAGTGAGACTATCATGGTATTAGAACAGATGAAAGACTCACCAAACAATCAATGTATTTTACAATGTATAATTTCAGTTACATCACACTGTAATCGTTTGCTGTAAATTCTGTGTCTTATAATTGTGTCCTCCACAACCACCTGACGAAGGAGCGGCACACCGAAGCTAGTGCTTCCAATTAAACCTTTTCGACGATAACCTAGTGTTGTGTGATGTTTCATATGGTACACCCCAGTCCAAAACCGGCATCTCCAAAACATAAATCCTGCAGAAAGTCTAACGCAACACGGGCGTCGGTACTTTCCTGTGACCGTGCAGCAGTTAACATCTGAGCCCCAACTTTTCGAAATGAAAAGAATCCAAGGGAAATGCTCACTCACTCACAGTTATCACCATGGCCCCGAGCTGCGCAGTGAAGACAGTCCAACATGAAAGGGAGGGTTAAAAATGAATAATTCTTGCTCCGTCTGACCCAGAGTCAGGGAGAGTTACGGCATAAACAGGAAGTGTCATTCCCCTGCAACCGAAGCCATTCTGCCCAACCACTCCACGACGAATCTCAGTCATTGTATTCTCTCTGAGGTTATTTACAATCGGTGATACATGTCGAAAAATTGAGGAAATGTGTCTGTGTGGTGATGCTGTCTCCGACATGCTAACCTTTTTGCCATTCATGTCTCAAACAGTAATGAATAACGAGTCTGATTACGCGTCAGGATAGTGTAGTGTCGATTTCTACCTGATTGGAGAGCATTGCAGGCTTTTATTGCACGTACAAGCCAATCGTTCTCTTTGTTCTGAAGCTGAATCGGATCTGCAGGAAGTTTCAATGTCCCCGAGATCATCAGAGACAATGTCCCTACTGCATTACAGGTGAACTGAAATGGTCACACACTCTTTTCATTGGCACCTTTCCATTTCCATAACTCACTGATCTAATTACTGCGCTTCCTGGGAATGGCGAGGAAACAATGTGGATAGGCAAGTCACAACTTTGACAATCTTTAGATACTCTTTGTGAAGTGGTATCAAAGGAGATTTAATGGCGAATTGTTCCAAAGAACAGAGATTATCGAGGCACCTTCCTCTCCTTTAACAGGAAAGAGCATTGTGTCTCATTTTCTCAAGGAAATTAATTGATCCAAAGCATTGAACATACTCCCGACACATACATTCTCCCTCTGTTTGTTGAATGCTGGTATTGGTAGATTTCTACAAAACATCAAAGGGTTATTGGATTGTGCAGGGTATTGATGAAATTTATTTCCAGTAACAATATGGTTTCACATTGGTTATTTCACCAATTTGCTCCCGAAAGCAACTAACTGCTGCTGCTATATCATATAATTCCAGTTCACGAGCCAAGAATCAGACATAATGAGTGATGCAGCCCCGAACACTCAACTGGAAATGGGGTTGGGGAAGAGCAGCGGATGTGGCTCCAGTGATGCTATCGATATGCGCGACGTCCATCCCAGACGGTATAGAAGCGCGTGAAATGCCGAGGCTAGCTCCAAACTGACCTGCAGAAGTTTCTTTTGACAGGGAGCAGCAGTGACTATTGGGATATGAGGACGAAGCTTCAAACACATTCTATCAGTTTCTGTTGACATGTAGAAGGGAGCATTGGGAGCTCAGGCTTGGAGCTCCAAACTCACCAGGAGCAGCTCCTATTGATATCGAGCAGGGAGCAGTTGGACATCTAGCTGAAGGATAGGATTTTAATCTGAAGTGAAATAATTTTTAGCAAGACACATATTTGTGGATTGAGGGAATATCTGCCCGTGGGGAATGTCTATGTTATAAGAAAGGTCCGGCAAAGGTTTAAATCGTGGAGGAGCCCAGTGGTTCGCATTGTAGTCTCATAGCGTGAAGGTCTATGATCGATTCTAGTCTCAGGCGACTGTCCGTTTGTCGATTGCACGTTTTCATTGTGCCTGCTTGGCTTTTCTCAGAGTTATCTAGTTTCCTTCCCCAGTTCAAATATGGTCAGGTGGTTTGGCCATGCTGAATTGCCCAGAGTCTGAGCTGCAGTCGTCTGAGGGAAATAGATCCGGTGGGTTACTCTTTGGAGATTCGATGTGCCCTTGTTGGGTCAAGTGGCGTGTTTCCTCACTGTGGAGGCTCTAATCAGTGCAGAGTGGAACGGAGGCAATGTTTTCTCTCCGTGAACTTTCTCATATGGCTGACTCTGCACTGAGTTAAATTTCTGGAAGGGAGTTTTAGCTCGTTTATTATTATTGAATTAACTGCAAACACGTAGAGGTTGTTAAAGTAATCGAAGACACAGAAAATTAATGGGAGTATTCAATGTTTTGATTAGGCTCGGGTCTTCCTCGCGATATGGAGGAAATTCAGCAAGTGGAAACCATGTTTTACAGATCAGCAGTGATCACATTCAATGGCTGAGCAGACAAAGGCTGAATGGAAGCTTTATATGAACTGGCACGTATTCGATGGGAAAGTTGCCACTTCACATCGTGGGTCCATTGGAGTGAAGCAGTATCATTGATTATTTTGACTGGCTGATAAACTTGTGAACATGACTGCTATTGCACATGTCCGTGTGAACATCACAACTCTGCGGCGTGCAACCCCAAAAGCACGCAGGGGGCCATAATACAATGGATAAAGTGTCTAACTAAGGATGATGAAATTGTGGGTTTGACTCTTCAATAGTGAGACAGCAAGACTGGCATGTTTCACACACATTTACGAAACGTTGTTGTGAATCTGGGAGGACGTTTGAATGCCTGATATGCAGGAGTGGGAATCTCTTCGTTAGAGGACCCCGAAAACATCCCAGTCATTTCCCCAGCTGCATCACGGGCGGCACGTTGGCACAGTGGTTAGCACTACTGCCTCACAGGGCCAGCGACCTGGGTTCAATTCCCGCCTCAGGCGACTGACTGTGTGGAGTTTGCACATTCTCCCCGTGTCTGCGTGGGTTTTCTCTGGGCGCTCCAGTTTCCGCCCACAGTCACAAAGATGTGCAGGTTAGGTGGATTGGCCATGCTTAAATTGTCCGTAGTGTTATGTAAGGGGTAAATGTAGGGGTATGTGTGGTTGTGCTTCGGTGGGTCGGGATGGGCATGTTTGGCCAAAGGCTCTGTTTCCACACTGTAAACTAATCTAATCTCATCACAGAAGTTTAGTGGAGATTTGAGTGTACATTTAGAGAGTGAAGGATTTGGCAAGGGCACTGGCTGCTGGAGAATGTACAAAAGCAACACTTGATTCAGAACAAACAACACTCACTGAGTTGATATGAGACAAAGAGACACATTAGAAGTCTGCCAATCATTATGAACCATACCTAGAAAAATATCAAACTCAAATCCAAACAGAATTGAGTATATAACAAATTTTAAAAACTAATGACACCATCAGTCACTTTGGGCATAAAGGTCTGTGGAAAATTGAACAGTTAGGAAGAGAACTACCAAACCCATCATATATATACACTGCTTGAAAAACAGCTCTCCTAAAAGTTACCTTTTTCGATCAGTAACCTGTGAAGCATAAGAAAAGAAGGTGCAGGAACATCTGAATCGAAGCACGATTGTTGTCTGGTTTTGAGATAAGCAGTGTGGTTTTTCAAATCTTAATTGGAGTTTTATCGGACTAACATTATAGGAGGGTAGGTAAAAGATAGGTTAGAGGAAGAAAGTGTAAATAGTGTTTCGATAATGATTCTGTTATACTTTAAGAAATACGTTGTTAATTTTTACTGTAAATCGTTCTTCGCCACTCGGACTTTTACAGATTACTGCAAGGGATAACTTTGTTCTGTCGAGCTGGTTTTAAGTTAAGCAGGAGGGGAATCTGAAATAGTCCCACAAGCAACTCGTTGGCACCTTCCCTTTAGCAAATCCAACCACCCAATTGCTGCGGCTCCTGGAAATCGGAAGGAAAGAGCAAAAAAACCTCTGTCTTAGCTTTCAAAATCGTTAGAAACTCATGGGAAGCGGAAACAGAGGAGAATAAAGAGTGAAATGTCCGACTGAGGAGGAACTGTCGAGGCACCTTCACCTCCTTTAAGAGGCTCAGAAGTTGACTCTAATGTTCTTGGGGTCATTAGTTGATTCGATACATTAGAAGGGCTTACGGTCACCGATTTTCTGAATTCGTTTTTGTTTCTGTCAGGAAGGAAAAAAACCCTTATTGTCTGATAGGGAATCGAAACCGGGCCATGGAGCTGAAAACACCAAACTGTAAATTTTAGACCACGAGGGATGAATGTCCGTGTGGGACGCCTGGGTTGGTCGATAGCCTTCAAGCTCCTTTTTTGTGCTCTTGTCAGAAGCAACCGCTTGAAGACATTTATTGCATTTTCCATCACCTGGCCTTTATGCCTTCACATCAGAAACTCACATCTGAATACTTCTGAATATGTGGTCTTCAACCACCCGCTCGATGATTTCTTTTTGTTTGTCTACTGCATGTCAGCAACAAAGAAGCCTGTGGTTTCTGAGAGGGAAATAAACTCGGGCTGCTGCGCTGTGACCACAGTATGGCAAATACTGCACAACCAGGGATGACTACAGGGAACTTTACATTGTTTCTTAATGACACCGCTTTTGGCATTTTTTTGCCACTGGAGATAACCTTCTCCTCCAAAATGTTTGAGTCATTGAGTGCTTACAGCACAGAAAAAGGCACGTCATCCCTGAGACCTTCCAAATGCTCAGACGATGGAAAGTCTGTTAGAGATTCTGTGGAACTGAAGTCGCATCAACGTGTTCACACTGAGGAGAGACTTTCTCAGGTCTCAAACTGTAGGAATCACGATACAACTTCTTAGGGACTGTTTTATCATCAACGTGTTGACATTGATGAGAAAACTTTCAAGTGTCTAATCTGTGCGAAGTGTTATTCAATTCTGTGTAACTAATGTCCCATATAAAGTTCACACGTTAAACACAACGTGGCATGTTATTGTGAGGATGTGGTTGCAGTGTTCGTGAAGTGTAAGCAGGACTTCATCAAATCTGTAAGAATTCTTTGACGAGGTAAAGATCAAGTGAGACAAAGCAGAGCCAGTGGATGTAGCTTGTTTGTACTTCCAAAAGGCATTTGACAAGGTGATTATGAGAAGCTTAAAATAAGAATCCATTGTGTTAGGGGCAAGTTACTGGCATGGAATGAAAATTGGCTGACTGGCAGAAAACATGGAATTGGGATAACGGTGTCTTTTTCAAGATGGCAGGCGGTGACTAGTGGAGTACAACAGATGTTTGTGTTGCGAGCATCACTATTCACACTATGCATGAATTATATGGTCAAAGGAAGAGAGGGCGTCATTATTACATTTTCAGATGACATAATGGTGGGGGACAGACGGGTCGTATTTAGTAGCGGGAAGTCTGCATAATGAATTGGACAATCTCAGAGAGTGTATAAAGAAATCGCAGGTGAAAAACTGTATGAAAAAGTGAGGTCATTCATATTGGTGAGAAGAGTAGAAACGTAGCCTATTGTCTGAAAGGGGAAAGCCTTCCAAAATCGGAAGTGCAAAAACACTTGAGAGATCTAGTTCAGTAATCTCTTAATGTTGAGATGCAGTTTATTTGAGAGTTGCTGTGAGATAGTTTTGCTGAATTGGGAGATTCAAAAGAGATTCTACAAGTGCATTACAAACAAGAGAATAATTAGCGCGCTTTAGAGATGAAGACAGTTATCGTTGTGTCGAATCTCAGGAGTTGAAAGAGATACTAAATGACTGCCTAGTGTCAGTTTTTATTATGTATTTAGAAAACTCAAATTGATATTTTTAAAACGGTTCACATTTCAAAAGAGGAAGTGTTGGAGTTCTTAGAAATTAAAAGTTTGTATACTTCTCTGGGATCAGACTTCATTTCTCCCAGAACTTTGAGGGAAGTTGTGAGGAAAGTGTGGGGCCCCTGGCAGAAATATTTGCATAGTTTATAACTACAGGTGATGATCCGAATGAATAAGGATTACTGAATGTTGTGCATTTGATTAAGAAGTGATGCAAACAGAAACCTGCGAACTATCGAACTGTTGGTCTGGTTTTTGTCGTGGGTAGTTTGTGAAACCGATTCTAAAATATAGAATTTGTCTGTATTTTGAGTTAAAGAAAATTTAGGAATATTCAGCATGGTTTTGTGTAAGGACAATGTGTCGCACAGACACGATTGAATTTATGAAAAAAAATACTGGAAAGATTCACGTAGGCAGAGCAGCAGACATTGTTTATTAGGACATGCTTTAACCAGTATCCAAATGGTCGAATAATTCTTAAAGTTAAGTCACATTGTCATTTTTGTATAAATTACTGAGATGAAAAGATAGAAGGCATGGTAAGTAAGTTTGTAGATTTCAGCAAAATTGGTGCAGAGTGGACTGTGAATAATATGACCTGAGATTACAAAGCGATCTTGATCAATATGTGAATCGACTCAGGATTGACAGACTGTGTTTAATTAGGATACATCCGACGGCTAGTAAGTAGACAATTAATAATATGCCATTGGCTGAACTTGTAGAAAAAAGAGACCGAAGAGTTCAGGGACATAATTATTGAAATTTGCATGAAATGTATATCGCGTCGGAAAGGATATTTTTAGGATGCTCAGTCCGTTGTGTAAAGGATTTGTGACGTCATCTTGTGGTTGTACAGGACGTTGGTGAGGCATGTCTGAAGTACAGTGGCCGGTCTTGCTTTAGGAGGGATATTATTAAGCTGTGGTCGGTGCAGTAAGGACATCTTCTAGGTGAAATTGAGGACTGCAGATGCTGGAGAACAGAGCTGGAAATGTGTTGCTGGAAAAGCGCAGCAGGTCAGGCAGCATCCAAGGAGCAGGCGAATCGACGTTTCGGGCATGAGCCCTTCTTCAGGAAACTTCTTGAAGAAGGGCTCATGCCCGAAACGTCGATTCTCCTGCTCCTTGGATGCTACCTGACCTGCTGCGCTTTTCCAGCAACACATTTTCAGCAGTAAGGACATGTCAAGCTTTTGTTGCGAATGGAGGTTTTTTATTTGAAGGAGAAGCTGGAAAGGCTGGGGCTCTTTTCCAGCGGAGTAAAGGAGTTTGAGATTGAGTGAAGGAGCTTATAGCTGTTTATAAAGTCTTCAAGTTTAGTGATAAGGTTAATGGCAAGTTCGTTTTACCTTGTTTGAGGGATGTCAAAATTCGTGAACACATTTTTAAGTTAAAAAGACTTAGATTTAAAATGCATGTGAGATTTTAAAAGCGACGGTTTTATGAAGTGAGTCTTCCGTGCATGGAATGAACTTCCTAATGAAGTGTTTGGTATGACTCCGGTTACAACATTTGAAAGTGAGTTGAGTAACAGAAAAATCATTCGAATGGCCTTTATTGAAGTACATGAAGAAGATTTTTTGTAGTAATATGGGCAAAGATAAGACAGATGAGATTCTGCTTGGCATAGTCTGGTTGGGCAGAAGGGTCTGTTTCCATGCTGTATGACTACATAGCTCTATCTGTGTCTGCCTGTAACGAAACAGGTTATTTGAAGATTCTGCCGACCTGCGCAGAAAATTGGAATTAACAAAATTAGCCGAATTACTTCTCTATGTGCCATAATGAATTCAAGCCTGGTTTCTGCAGGCTTCTATTCGCCACAGTGTGTGTCAGTGACTGGGATTGACGGAAATGTGCGCCCGTGGATATCTCTGTCTCTGAGTTGGCTGTTGGTATAAAATAGGCTGAGAGAATACAGCAGTGAGTACAATATAGAGGTCAGGAGGATTGGGGGTGATAGGTTGGAAATTGATTTTGCTCTTCTCCCAGCACCCCACTACAAAACACAGCTCATTGTTTCTCTCATTGCTCCTCTTCCTGAAAACACTTCCTTCATTCTATCCCAACCAGAGTTCCCTCAGAAAATTTCCAAAGATTATTTCTTATTTCATACATACTATGTTCTTTTTTTTCTCAGAAAATTCAACAACATGAGAACTGAAACCAAAATAAGAGACAAACCAACCATTGACCAGGAGAGAATAGGGCCCCTCAAAGATCAGCAGGGTGGTATTTGTGTGGAGCCACAGAAAATGGGGAAGATACTAAATTATATTTTGCATCAGTATTTACAGTGGGAAAACATATGGAAGATATAGACTGTCGGGAAATGGATGGTGAAATCTTGCAAAATGTACAGATTACAGAGGAGGACATGCTGGGGGATATCTTGAAAAGGGTAAAAGTGGATAAATCCACAGGATCTGATCAGATGTACCCGAGAACACTGTGGGAAGCTAGAGAAGTGATTGCTGGGCGTCTTGCTGAGATAGTTATATCATCGATAGCCACTTCTGAAGTGCCAGAAAACTGGAGGTTGACAAACGTGGTGCCGCTGTTTAAGAATGGCGGAAAAGAGAAGCCATGAAACTGTCGACTGGTGAGCCTGAACTCGGTGGTGGGCAAGTTGTTGGAGGGAATCCTGAGGGACAGGATGAACATGTATTTGAAAAAGCAAGGACTGATTCGGGATAGTCAACATGATTTTGTGCATGGGAAATCATGTCTCACAAACTTGATTGAGTTTTAAAAGAAGTAATAAAGAAGATTGATGAGGGCAGAAGAGTAGATGTGATCTATATGGACTTCAGTAAGGGGTGCGTCAAGGTTCCCCATGGGAGACTGATTAGAAAGGTTAGATCTCATGGAATACAGGGAGAACTAGCCATTTGGACACAGAACTTTCTCAAAGGTAGAAGACAGAGGGTGGTACGAGAGGGTTGTTTTTCAGACTGGAGGCCTGTGACCAGTGGAGTGGCACAACGATCAGTACTGGATCCTCTACTTTTTGTCATTTAAGAAAATGATTTGGATGGGAGCATAAGAGGTACAGTTAGTAAGTTTGTAGATGACACCAAAATTGGAGGCGTAGTGGACAGCGAAGAGGGTTACCTCAGATTACAACAGGATATGGACCAGGTGAGCCAAGGGGCTGAGAAGTGGCAGATGGAGTTTAATTTAGATAAATGTGAGGCGCTGCATTTTGGGAAAGCAAATCTTAGCAGGACTTATACAAATAATGGTCAGGTCATAGTGAGTGTTGCTGAACAAAGAGACCTTGGAGTACAGGTTCATAGCTCCTTGAAAGTGCAGTCGCAGATAGAATGGATAGTGAAGAAGGTGTTTGGTATGCTTTCCTTTATTGGTCAGTGTATTGAGTACAGGAGTTGGGAGGTCATGTTGCGGCTGTACAGGACATTGGTTAGGCTACTATTGGAATATTGCGTGCAATTCTGGTCTCCTTCCCATCGGAAAGATGTTGTGAAGCATGAAAGGGTTCAGAAAAGATTTGCAAGGATGTTGCCAGGTTTGGAAAATCTGAGCTACAGGGAGAGGCTGAACAGGCTGGGGCTGTTTACCCTGGAGTGTCGGAGACTGAGGGGTGACCTTATCGAGGTTTACAAAATTATGAGGGGCATGGAATCGATTAATGGACAAATGCTTTTCCCTGGGGTCAGGGAGTCCAGAACTAGGTTTAGGGTGAGAGGGAAAGATATAAAAGAGACCTAAGGGGCAACGTTTTTACACAGAGGGTGGTAAGTGTGTTGAATGAGCTGCCAGAGGATGTGGTGGAGGCTGGTACAAGTGCAACATTTAGGAGGCATTTGGACAGGTATATGAATAGGAAGGGATTGGAGGGATATGGGCCGCGTGCTGGCAGGTGGGATTGGATTGGTTTGGGATATCTGCTCAGCATGGACGGGTTGGACGGAAGGGTCTGTTTCCATGCTGTACATCTCTGTGACTCTCTGGCTGTATGACGACCATGAAGTGTTCCAATCCGGGTGGTGAAGCTAATCACAGATTGTCATTCAGTAAAGTGTCATAGAATTTTATTGCAAAGTGGATAAGGTCGTGCTGATAGCTGTGTCAGTTACAAATAATGCTTTTGTATATCATCTTTAAAAGAATACAAACATAGAACATTGAAACAGTAGTAAGTTGTTGCGTTTGCTACTGCTCCAATGTTCACTGTGATCAAGGCTGGTTATAAGGTCTTCCTTCCTACATTTACCATGTTATTTCTGATATAATTGTAATAGTTTCTGTGACATTGTACTTCATTCTCTTAAAAATCAGTCGGTTTTATGCAAACCAATCCACACTTATCCCAACGTTCAGTCCTGCCTTCAGAACAATCATTCTGTAAAAACTTTATTTTGCAGTCTCCATAAGCCAAACCTGCAAATAACACTCCACGTATGGTCTCACAAAGAGACTGTACAATTCCAACGAGACAACGATATTCCTGTACTCAAATCCTCTTTCTGCAAAGCCCAATATACCATTTGCCTCCTTCACCTCCTGCTGCACCTGCATGTTACTTTCAGTGACTTGTGTACACAGGCACCAGGAGTAGTTTCTCATTTCCCTTTCGTAAATCCATGCTGACTGACTCTGTCCAATCCTGTCACTGTTTTCCAGTGTTAGGCTAACTGGTCTATAATTCCACGTTTCATATCTAGTTCTTTAAAAATGTGTCATCACATTAGCTATCTTCTAGTCTACATAAAATTGTTCCAGCCTACAGAATGTGGAATCTACAAATTACTGTATGAGGTTCAAGCTCTTTGTTTCAGATTAGATCCATTATCTCTTGGGCCTCTTTGTTTAGTACTCTTTGGTGGAGAATACCATCTGCTGTTATGTGTTTGTTTTTAATCCTATAAATTTCAACAACACAATTCCCAAACATATACTGTTGTTCTTCAGTTCTCCCTCTCATGTGTTCCTCAGCAATTTGGAGATATTATTTGGCATCCTTTGTAATGAGAGAATCAAAATACAGTACATAGGTAAGTGATTTACCATCTCTTGATCCCACATTATATCTTCCTCTATTTCTTATTATCATGGATTTGTTTCCATTAATCTTTTTTTTTCTCTTCATCTACCTTCTGGAGATTTTACAATTACCGTGTATTTCAAAAGCTTACTCAGATACTTTATATTCCCTCTTAATCAATCCTTAATCGTGCTGAAATCTAAAATGTTCTTGATCTTCAGGTCTGATGTTCTTTTGAGACATTTTGTCCACCTCTCCCTTGGATCAAGTGCTATCCCTATTGTCACTTCTTATATATGATACAGTCACCGATACAGTTTCATTTTGTGATAGATATGAACGATGATTACAATTCCTCCAAGGGATGTATATATGTTTCTCACGTAGTAAGGTTATGTTCCCCAAATGATTGCAACCTGCTCGCTCATTATACCGCCGTGCTCTCCTCTATTCAGATTTCATCCCCTATTCTCAGAATCAACTTTACCACTCTCCGTGTTAATGAAGAGTTCTATCATTGAATTCTTCAATCACGCACAGGAGCCCTCACACAGACAATTTACCAATCATTCCACTTTCATTACACAAATAAAATTATGAAATTAAAGTTGCTGTATCCCCAAAAACCATCGGACAGCTGTCTCTCTTGAGAGAGAGAGAGAGAGAGAGTCCACCAACGGTGCTTTACCCTGTGAGCGCCTGTGACTCAGGCAAGGAACAAGTTTAAGAAGGTGAGACGTTCGGGGTTACTTTAGCTGTTACAGGCATTGAACAAATGCTGTTGATGCTACTCCGAATCACAAAACATCCGTCGAACGAACTAAGCTATCCCATTACAGACGTCAGATTGTTCTCAATCGAAGGTGGTTTGTTTCTATTTGGATCCTCAGTGTGTCAAACCAGAAAATAATCTCATACACGCCAGGAATGTCCCGTCCATGGTGTTGTAACTGATTTGATTTTCTCAATCGATGAACAGATTGAAATCACCCATAATAACCAAAAGACCAGAAGATAATGATGCAGTGATAGCCTATTTGGCCCATCCAATCAGCTCTGCAATTTAATTATGGCTGATATGCTTCTCAACCCTACCCTCCTTCCTTCTCCCAAAACTGTTGATTCACCTTACCAGTCAGGAACCTATCAATTTCAGTCACACACAAACTCAATGATTTGTCTTCCACAACCCTATGGCAAAGTGCTCCACAAAAGCACCACCGTGTGACTGAAGATATTCCTTGTCATCCCTGTTCTAAATTGTCATCACGCCATTTTGTGGCTGTGTCCTGGGATTTGGTCTCTTCTACTAAATTGAAAAATCTTCGCCATGTCCATCTAGGTTTCAATCGCAGACAGAATCACACAGTATTGAATCAGAACCTACGGTTCAACCACTCCATGGTGACCATGTTCTGAGACTAAAGAAGTCGCATCTGCCTACACTTGACCCAAATCTCTCTGAACATTTCTTATGAATGTACTTGTTCAAATGTCTTTTAAACGGTGTAACCTTTCCTGAATCCATGATGTCCTCTGGTTGCTGATCCCACACAGTTTTATCACTGTGTGGAAAAGCAGTTACCTCTCATCTTTTTTCAGTGTTTCTCCTCTCACCTTACATTCGCCAGCCTAGGAAAAATACAATTGCCGTTAGTCTTATCCATACCCCCTCAATGGCAGGACAATACAGTTAATGGTAGTGTTACTCACTAACATTGAACCGAGGTAACTCTCTTTACCTAAGATGGTGCCGTAAGCAGTGACTTGTAAATATTAATCTGTACTCATGTGAGTAAGTGTGACAAGAAAACTAATTTAATCAATTAGAATTATACCCCCGGGTCTTGAACACCCCATCCTAGGGAAAGGTCACCTGCTGTTTCCCCTACCCATTGTCCTCAGGAATGTATGAACCTCAGGTCAAACTCAATCTTCCCTAGTCCTGTGAAAGAAGTGCCTTCCTATCTAACCTCTCCTTAGATCTTACTCCTTCCCTTCTCAGCAACACCCTGGTAAATATTTGCTGAACCCTCTCCAGGTTAATATCCTTTATATAACAGGGCAACCAGAACGGGACACGATATTCCAGAAGTTGCATCACCAATATCCTATACAACCCCAACATCGCGGTTCAACACCTGTGCACAACGATATGAGCAATGTAGGTAAGTGTGCCAAATGCCATAACCAACCTGTCTACTTGTCAGAAATTTCTAAGAATTAGGTCACTGAAACCGAAGCCTCTCTGTTCGGCAGCACTACACAATGTCTGAGTTTTAGTTGTATTGGTCCTGTCCCTCCTTGTTTGTTTCCCCAAAATTGAATGCCTCATATTTATCCAAATTAAATGCAATCTGCCACTCCACTGTCCATAAAACCAGTTATTGTGCCATAGAGTCATGGAGTTGTAACTTAAGTGAAGAGGTATTTTGATCCAACTGATCCATACTGAACAGAATTACCTGTGAACACTCTCCTCCAATCAAAGTTTGGAAGTACTTGCCTCACACCGTTAAAGTCTGCCTTTCTACAAGTTAAAAAGGTTACTTTTATTTAAGACTTATCTTTTCATATAAATGTTTTGAAACTAATAAATTTATAATAACGAGAGCCAACGTATTCCGGTGCTATCACGTCAGTCACTTTCTCTGCTTTATTCCCCGAAAAGTAAATTGTTACTCCTTCTCCAGTAGGTGCATTTACATAGATTCATAGAGCATGCAAAAAATAATTCAGTCCCACCAATCCATGACATATCTAATCCCAATTAAACTAGTCCTTCTTGCCTGCTCCTGATCCATATCTCTGCAAACATTTCCTGTTCATGCATTTATCTAAATGTTTTTAGAAATTCTAATTGTGCCTACATTCGCTACTTCCTCAGGACGTTCATTCTACATGCTCAAACCCTTTGTGTAACCAATTCGGCACTCATGAAGATTTTCAAGTCTCTCTCCACTCACCTTTAAAAAGTGCCCCTTTACTTGAAATCCCCCATCTTTGGGAAAAGGCAACGACCATTAAGTTAATCTGTACATCTCATTGTTTCAAAAACTTCTGTAAGGTCAGTTCAAACTCTTCCGTTCGAGCGTAAAAAGTACGAGTGAACCTGTCTGTTTTTTTAACAATTCGTAACTTTCAAACATTGCAACTCCCTGGTAAATCTACCTGAACCCTCTCCAGTTAATAATAACTTGCTTTCACTGTAGACCAGAAGAGGCCTCACCAATGTCCTGTACAACCTCATAATGCCATCCCACACCTATGCACAAATGATTGAGTAATGAAGGCAAGTGTGACAAACTCCTTTTTAATCAAATTGTGTACGTGTGACGCAAACGTCAAAGAGTTATATCCCTGTAACTCTTGGGCCTCTATTCTACAACACTACACAAAGTATACCATTAACTGTGTAATTGCTAGCTTTGTTTGTTTATTTACCAACTTGCAATGCCTCGCATTTATTCAGATTGAATTCAATCTGCCATTTCTCGGACCAAAAACCGCTTTTGTCAAGATCCCTTTGTAATTGTAGATAACCTTTCTCATTGTTTGTGGAATCACAGTCCGAAGAAGTACTGGACGGAGGCAGAATCACAAATATCTTCACTGGCTGTGCCAGCAATTTTGGTGTTATCCATAAACTTACTAAATATGTATTGCGTAATATCTTCCAAACTATTAACATAAAAAAGACAAAGAGGACCCAGAATTGACCCCGGTTAAACAACCCTGGTCGCAAGCATCCAGTCTGAAAAGAAATTCTTGAACATATTTAACGAATTATTCACCGTGCAAGTCTTTCGCACAATGGTACACTGTCTATGTGTAGAAAGATAAAATCACCCACATTTACAACCTTGCTATCCTCATACAAATATTTGAACCTGTCGACATTTCTCAGTTTTTCTCTGACTATTGGCGGTCGACGGTGCAATCCCATCAATATGATTATTCCTTTCATTTTTCTCGTTGAAAATCATATATTTTCACTGGCTGGTTTTCTTTTTAGAGTTACATTCTGCAGTTACAGCAGTAATATTTTCATCCTCCACTTTTGCCTCCGTTTCTATCCTTTCAATATCCCAGCCCTGATTCTTCTGAACTGCGTCGAATTCAGACCCAGAGTCCACAACTGCTATTTGTATGACACGCCCTGGAATCATTCTTGCAAACCGACTCGAAACCTCCAACGTGTCAAGAAAAACTGCATGTTTACCTTCAATAGAATTCCTAAACATGGACTCACAAAGTCCCATTGCTCTTGAGATTTCTGCAGCCGTTCTCAATCCAGATCATGATCTCACCCCCACTTTTTCTCTCCCTCTCTAACATCCTGCCTCCTTATTGCTCTACCCCCTCGCACTGTATCCCACTAACCCGTCACACGTTTGCTCTCCTCTCCCTCTCTCAATCTCTCTTCCAATCAACTCTCTCTTTCACCTCACACCCTCTATTCATCCAAATCGCGCTTCTTTCCCTACTCTCCGCCCACTTTCTCTCCATGCTCCTCTCACTCTTTCTCCCGCTCATTCCCCTCCCATACTCTCTCCCAATCCCACACTTCTCTTTCATCCATCTTACTCTCGCTCTCCAACCCACTCCTACTCTCTCCTTTTGCCACCTCCATCCCTCTCTCACTGTCTCTCTCTCTCTGTCTATCACTAACCTCCTCGCATGCTCTGCAACATTCCATCTCCTACACACTCTCTCTCTGACTCCCCCACCCTCTCTCGTTCTGTCTATACACCCCTCCACCTCTCTCCTCGTCTCCATTCCCAAACACTCTCTCGGCCACCTCCATCTCTCTCATTAACCCCCACCCACTCAATCTCCCTCTTTCACTAACCACTCTCACTCACTCTCTACCCCGTCCCACCCCCTCTTTCACTCTACTGCACTGCCACTCTCTTTATTTCTCTCCCACACACACTCACTCTCTACCACCATCGAATTGTCTCTCTCTACCTCCCTCCCACTCTCTATCTCATCCACTCCTAATCTCTCTCTCTCCCTACCAACCCCCGCGGCCTCCCCCTTTCATTCCTTCTTATTCCCTTCCAATTCTCTCTCTACCCCACTCCTACTCAATCTCTTTATACACCCCATACTCTCTCACTTGTCTCCTTCCACTCTCTTTCTAACTGCGTTCTTCTCTCTCTGTCACTCTGTGTTCTTAACCCCATTCTCTCTTTCACTGTTTGTGTGTGTCCATCTCTCAGTTTTTATCTCTGTCGGTCACTCTCTCCATCCACACTTTTCCCACTCTTACTCCCTCTGTACCCACTCCGATTCTGTATCTCTTTCTGTCCCGTTGCCCAGTCTCTGTTTAACCCACTTCCAATCACTTTCGCCCTTACCCCTTCCACTCCCTCTCTACTCCACTCGCAATGTCTATCTACACCATACCGACTTTCAATCTCGCTCTCTCTAACAACTTCCTTCTTTCCCTTTTCTTCTGCCTCCCCTTTCTCTTCCTCTCTCTGTCCCACTTCAACTCTCTCTCTCTCCACAACTGTCTCTCACTACCTCCTTCCAGTTTCTTTCTCTCTCTGAATCCTTGACACTCGCTCTGTCTGTCTTTCCGATTCCCATTCTCTCTCCCTCTGATCACTCCCTCTCTCCCCTTCTCCTTCACACTCTTTATGTAAAACCCCTCACCTTCTCTCTCCCTGCCTCCTCGCCCACCCAATCACGCTGTCCATCTTCTGAAACTCTCTCCCACACCCTTTCTCCTCCCACTCTATATTGCTGCAGTCCTCACAATCTGTCTTGCTCCATGTCCCACTCTCTTTCTTAAACCCTACTCTCTCACACTCTCCTCCCACTCTCTCCCTCTCTCTAAACCTCACGCACACTCTCCCTACCCCATCCTACACTTTCTGTCCAAATACCTCCCTTTGTCTCTCTCTAATCCCCGACTATTCTCACAGTCGCTTCTGCCCTCCCACTTTCTCTGTCTCTGTCTGTCTCTCTGTCTGTCACTCTAATCGCCTTCCACTCTCAAATTCTATCCTAGTTTCACTGCCTTTGTCTCGATCTGTCTTTTCTCTGTCAGTCACTCTCTCGCTCGCTGTTCCCACTCTTGCTCGTCACCCCACTCTGTCTCTCACCCTCTCCTAACCTCTGCCGCTTCCCCACCACTCTGTCACTCACCCCTCCCTCACATGCTTCCTCCACTTCACTATCACTAACTCTCTCTCTCCCTATCCCCTGCCTCTCTCTCTAAACCACTACCACTGTCTGTCTGTACACCGTCCAACTTGCTCTCCACTCCGTCCCACTATCTCTATCTGTACCACATCCCAGTCTCACTCTACCATCAACGACACTCTTTCTCACTTTATTGCACTCTACCGTGTCTCACTCTCTCACCCTCTACTAATCTCTCACTATTCTCCCCACAATCTCACTCTTTCTAAACCCTGCCCTCTGTCTGTACCACGCCCCTCTCTCTCATGTGTCTCTCTCACTACTCCCTCCCACTTTCTCTTCTCTATGTACTCCCTGCCCATTCTCTCTCTGCGCCCTTCCCACTCTTTCCCTCTCTCTGAACCTCACGCACACTTTCCCTAACCCATCCTACACTCTCTATCCAAATACCTCCCTTTGTCTCTCTCTAATCCCCTCCTATTCTCACAGTCGCTTCCGCCCTCCCACTTTCTCTCTCTCTCTCTCTCTCTCTCTCTCTCTCTCTCTCTCTCTCTCTCTCTCTCTCTCTCTCTCTCTTTCTCTCTGTCTGGCACTCTCTCTACGCTTCTGCCAATCTCTGTCTCTAAGTCCCTCCCCCTCTCTCACTAATCCCTTCCCATTGTCTCAATCCTTCTCTCTCTGTTCACCCATGCGTCCCTCCCTCCCTCCCTCCCTCCCTCTCCAATACTTAACGAATCTTTCGCTCACCTCCCCTTTCATCAACCTCCTCACACTCTCACTTCCAATCTTTCTCGAACCACCACTATTCTTTCTATCTACTTCCTCCCATTCTTTCTCTCCATCTGTCTACCACCTTTCAAATATATCTCTCTCCCGCCTCATATGCACTCTCTCTTTCGTCATTCCATTCTGTCTCTATAATCTTCTCCCATTCTCTGTCTACACCCTCCAACAACCTTATTCTGTTCCCACGCCCCTATCAGTCATTCCACCCTTACCATTTCTCTCTCCCGCCTCCCTGTATTCTGTCTAACACCTTTCCACTTTCTTTCTCACTCCAAGCGCCCCACTGTCTCTCTCTCTTCCTGCAATCACATTCTCTCACTCGTTTTCATCTGTGTCTCTCTAAACCCCCCACTCTTCCTCTGTCTCATTCTCCAACCCATTCTACTTTACATATCTACCCCACTCGCAATCCTCCCTCTATCAATACTGGCCTTCCACTGTCTCATGCCCTCTTTTTCTCATTCACACCCTCCCACTCTCCCTCTATCAGCTGCAACTCTCTCTCTCTACCCCTGCCACTTTGTCTACTCTCTTTCTCTATTCAACTCTCTCTCGCACTAACATCGTCCTACTCTTGCTCTCTATAACGCCCTCCTACCCTCTTATCCTTCCCACTCCCCTTCACACTCTCCATCGTCTTCCCACTCTCTGTCCCTGTCTGTATCTCTCTGCCTTCTTCCCACTCTCTCCTGTTTTCTATCTATCTTTCTGTCTGTCTGTGCCACTTTCTACGTTCCTCCCACTCTCTCCCTCTACACCCTCCCTCTTTGTGTCACTCTCTCTACCCTCTACCACTCTCTAATTCCCACATAGTCCCTCTCTCACTACTCCCTTTCCACTTTCTCCCTGCACCAATCCTATTCTCAGTCTCTCTCTACCCACTTTCCACTCTGTATCCATTGCTCTGTCCACACCTCCACGCTCTCTCTGTCTACATTACTTTCCTCACTCTGTCTTCGTCCCTTTCTCTCTCTCTCCCTGTCTTGCTCTCTCTTCCCCCGCCCATATTCTTTGTTTCTGGATGTCAGTCTCTCCCCGTATCTGTCTGTCAGTCTCGATCTACACACTCCCACTTTCTTAATCTCTCTCTCACCTCTCCCTTTCTCTCGATCTAAAGTCCCCTCCCACTAACTCTTTCCCTGACCTCTACATTTTCTCCCTCTGACCCCTCCCATTCTGTCTGTCGTTCGCTCTCCCTCTCTCTCAAACAATCAACCACTTTTTCTCCTAATCCCCTTACTCTCTCATTAACCCCCTCACACTCCATCTCTCTCCCTTTCTCTCACCATTCCCACTCTCTCTCAACGCCCTCGCACATTCTCTACCTCTATCTTTCTATCACCTTCCCAATCTCTTCTCTCTACTCCCTCACATACTTTCTTTCCTCCTTGCGCTGTCGCTCTCTCTAGACTCCTCCTATTCTCTCTCCATGTGTACCCCCTCCTCCACTCTGATTCTCTTTGCAATCCCCTTCTCAGTCTCCCCACTCCAAACCGTTATTTATTTCTACAGCCTCCGTGTCTCTCTCGAACTAACACCCTCTCTCTCCCCTCTCTCTCCCTCTCCAACCTCCAACCACACTCTCTACCCCACTCTTAATCTCTCTCTCAATGCTGGCTTTCCACTCCGTCCCGCCGTCTCTGTCTCCCACAATCATTTTACCCCACCCACTCTCTCTTTCGTTCACAATTCTCTCTCTCTACACCCCTCACAATCTCACTCTACCCACATTCCCCCTTCCACACTCTCTGTCACGAACCACCTACTGCTGTCGCGCTCTCTGTAAAGGTGTTCTGCCCTCTCATTCTTCCTCATCTCTCTCTCCATCTGTCTCTCCTTATGTCCCTCTCACACTCAATATTCCTTGTACCCTCTCTTCTCTGTCTCTGTCTCTGTCCGCATTCCTTCCATACTCTGTCTCTAATCCCTCCCACTCTGGGTCTCCGTCTCTCTACCCTCTCGCAATGTACCTCATCCCCACACACTCACGCTCTCGCCATCCCCTTTCTAATCTCTCTCTAACCAATCCCAAACTCTGTCTGTCTCTCTCTCAAACCCTTTCCACTCCGTACCTGTCTCTTTCTCCAGAACTCCCTCTCTATCTATCTACAGTCCCGCCCAAAGTCTCTCTGCACCCCTGCCAATCTCTCGCTACCTCCACCACTCTACGCTAATCCCAATCACTCTCCCTCTCTCTACCCCTGTCCAATTTTCTCGCGCTCTCATTCTACAAATCTTCACACTTTCTAGACCACACCGATTCTCACTCTCCCTCCCTCTGACACGTTCCCACACCATCTCTCTTATGCATTTTTACTCTGTGTTGACTCCATTACCACTCTCACTTTCCCTCCATTCCACACTGTCTCTTTTCCCGATCCCACTCTCTCTCTAACTACCTTCATCTTTCTCTGTCTCTCTGTCAATACTCCTCCCTCTTCTTCGCTCTGTAGTCTCTCTCTTTGCCTTTTTCTCTGTTACCCTTCCTCTGCACAAAACCCAATCTCTCACTTCCTCTCTCTAACCATTTTCCATTCTTTCCCTGTCTCTCTACCACCCTCCCACTCTCTGTCTCTGGCCGCACCCACTCTGTCGACTCCACTCGTACACTTCCTGTCCCTTGCTCTACCACGCTCCCACTTTTCTCTCTCCTCCCCGCTCCCACACTGCCTGTCCCAAAACGACTTCCAATCTCTCTCTCACTCTCTCATTCTGCAACTCCCAACAACTCTCTATGATTCTCTTCCCTATGCCAATCTGTCGCTCTCTCACCCAGATTCAATCTCACCTTACACCTCTCAGTTCTTCTCTCCATATATTTCCCACTCTTTCCCCGCCCATACTCTCTCTCTAACCTCCTTCCACTTTCTCTCTATATATCCCTCTCCCACACTCTCTTCCGCCTCATCTTCTCTCTCTTTGTCCAGGCCCCACTCTCTCGACGCCCTCCCACTCTCTGTCTCTTTGTACACTCTCGCATTCTCTCTCTCAAAACCGTCCCACAAATACTCTGGCCACCCCGTCCAACACTTTCTCTGTCTAGCCCACAACTCTCTGTAACCTACTCCCAAAATCTCTATCCCTGTTTCTGCACCCTGCCCACCATCTACGTCTGCCACTATATATGCAACTCCCACACTCTCTCGCCAGCCTCTCCCATACGCACTCTCTCTCTACTCCTCTACCACTCTCGTACTACTCCACTCCTAATCTATCTCTCACTCTCTCTATCCCTCCCACTCTCTGCATATCTCTCTCTATTTCCCCAATCTCTCTCAATACTCCAGTACCAGTTTCTCTCTTTCTGTCTACCACCCTCCCCCTCTCTCTCACACCCAGTTTCTCTCTTTCCCTACTATATTCCCATTATCTCTTTCTGTATCCCACGATCTCTACTCCCTCTCACTCTCTCTGGCTTCCTTCCATTATCACTCTCTCTCCACCCCAAACATTCTTTCACTCTCTCCCTTCCCCATTTCACCATCTCATTACCCCAACCATTATTCCTCTCTCTGCACCCTTCCAAATCTCTCTCTTTACACTCTCCCAATGTCTCTCTCTCAGCCTGCAGCACCTTCTCAAACACTCCACGCCTTCTACTGTCTCCGTCTCTCTCTTTACCGCACCATTCCCACACTCATCCGCTCAATACGTGACCCACTCTCTCTCGACCGACTGACCTCCCACTCTCTCGCTCTCGACATTGACCTGCTAATATCTCTCTATATATATCTCTCTGCCACGCTCCCACCCTCTCTCTCTACGCCCTTTCAATGCTTCCCTCTAAGCGCTCGACCTCCCGCGCTCTCTTGCTACTGCTCTCACTCTTTCA
Source organism: Chiloscyllium punctatum (assembly GCF_047496795.1). Classification (NCBI taxonomy): domain Eukaryota; kingdom Metazoa; phylum Chordata; class Chondrichthyes; order Orectolobiformes; family Hemiscylliidae; genus Chiloscyllium; species Chiloscyllium punctatum. Next base: position 18,422,578 of record NC_092757.1, on the reverse strand, counting down.
CTCTCTTACCCCCTCTCTCTGTACCCCACCAACACTATCGCTCACTCTTTCTCTCTACCTCCCACCCACTGTCTCGCTTTCTCTAACTCCTCCCACTCTTCCTACTCTCACATGCTCTCTACCCCTCCCACTCTCTCCACTCCCCTCCAACCATCTTTCACTCAGTCATTTCTCTTCATCTCTGTCTCTCGCTTCCACTCTCCCACTCTCTCTTTCTCTACCCACATACACCTCTCTCCCTCTAACTCCTCCTCCCATTCTCATTCACTGTCCCCTCACAATCTCACTCATTCTTCCCACTCTCTTTCCATTCCAAATGCACTCTCGCTCGCTCTTGTCCTCTCTCACTCTCTGCTTTCACCTTCCCACAGTCTTTCCCACTATCGCCTCATCTTCCCATTCTCATTCACTATCCCCTCGCACTCTTTCTCTCTCTTCACCCTCCCTCTCGATTCCACTGTCTCTTGTCCCTTTCCCCCTCTCCCTATCCTCACCCACTGTCGCTGCCGCCTCCCTCTCTCTCTGTCTCACCCCCTCCCTCTGTCCCCCTCTTCTGTCGCCCTCATTCTCTCCTTATGACTCTTTCACTCTGTGTCTCTACCCCCCCACTCTCTCTCTATATTTTCCTCTCACTCTCCCTCATTACTCCCCCCAATCCTCCAACTATATCTCCCTACCCCACTCCCATTTCCTCTGTATGTACTTCCCTCCTACCCACTTTCTCTCACTCTACCTCTCCCCTCTCTCTGTTACCCCCAACTCTCTCCGTACCCACATGCACCAATTTCACTTTATCCCCTCGCCGCCCCATTCTCACTCGCTTTGAAGCTCCCACCTCCCGCTTTTCATCTCTCTTTCTCTATCCAGGTCCCCCATGCCTCTTTAACACAATTCCTTTCTCTTTGTCTCTCTCCCGTCCTCCCACTCATTCCTTACAACCCGCTCCCTCTCTCATTTCATACCCTCTCTCTCCACCTTTTCCTTCTCTTCCACTCTCTGACTCTCTCTCCCTCTCTACCCTGTCTCTCTCGGTCCCTCTCCACCCCACTCCGACTCTCTCTCTCTAATCCTTCCTCCCATTCTCACTCTTTCTCTACCCCTACGCATTCTCAACCTCTCTCTTCCCCATCCCACTTCCTCTCTCTCTGTCCCACCCCACTCTTTCTAAACTCTCCCACTCTCTCTGTGCCCTCTCTCTGTCTCTCTACTAAACCTCTCAGTCTTTCTCTCTAGCCCCTCCTGTTCTCTTTTGATTTACCTCTTGATCTGTCTCTCTCTGTATCTTTCTGCCCCCCTCCCATTCTCTTTATCGCTGCACTCCCCGCACTCTCTCTGCATCTTTACACTCCTCCAGCTCTCTCCCACGACCCGTTCCCCCTCCAATCTACCTTGCTACCCCATTCTCTGTATCTCTTCCTCCCAACTCTATCTGTCTCTACCCCATTTCAACATTCACTCTCTCTCCCTCTCTACCATGTCAATCTCTTTCCTTTCTCTAAACCCATCCCACTCTGTCTCTGATCCCTCCCACTCTCTCTCCAAACCCTTCCCATTTTCTCTCTCTCTCTCTCTACAACCTCCTCCTCGGCTGTCTGTATCCACAGACGAATCCTCTCTCTGCAGATCTCCCACTCTCTCGCCCTCTACCTACCTCTTCTCTCTACCACATGCAGCTCCCTCTGTCTCCCTCTCTACAGTCCTCCCACTCACTCTGTCTACCCACCTTCCACTCTCTCTCTCTTTCTTACCCCATTCTCTCTCTACAACCCGCCCATTCTCTCTCTCGTTCACCCTAACCTACCACTGTCTCTCACACACTACACCCCTCCGACTCTCTCTGTCTACCTCCACCCACTCTGTCTACCCCATCCGATAATGTCTCTCTCTACATCCCTTCCAAGCTCTCCCTCTACCCTCTTCCACTTCTCTTTTTGTCTCTCTCTACCTGAAACCACACACTCTATTTGTCTCTCCACCTAAACACTACTAGCTCTCTTGCTGTCTCTCTCTGCCACCCTCTCAGTATCTCTCTCTCCTTCCCTACCATTCTCTCTGACTACACGTTTCCCACAGCGTCTCTTCCAACACTCTCTCGCTACCCCGCTTCCAGTCTCTGTCTCTGTAAACATCTGACACTCTATTTCTCCTTCTCTATTTCATCCCTCTCTCTCTGCCATCCTCCCGCTTTGTTCATCTACCCACCCCATTCGCATTCTCTCGCATTATAGCCTCCCAAACTCTTTTTCTTCTCATTACACACTCTCTCAGTACGCCAGTCCCACTGTCACTCCCTCTCCCTCTCTACCCCACACACTCTCACTCTTTCTCTTACCCCTTCCACTTTCTGTCTCTATGCCTCTCCCACTTTATCTATCTATTCCCCCTGCCTCTATCGCTTTACACCCTCCCACTTTCTCTTCTCCCTCCTACTCTCTCTCCATTACTCTCTCTCTACAATCCTGCCACACACTTTGTCTTCATTGCCTCTCCTATCTCTGTAATCCAAGCCCAATCGCTCTCCCTCTCTCTCTAATCACTTCCGCCTGTCCCTCTTGCTCACTCTCTGCCCCCTTCCACTCACTTTTTCAATAGCCCGCTCCTGCTCTTTCTGCCCCACATTCTCTCATGACACCCCTCCAACACTCTCTCCCCACCCCATTCCTTGTTCCTCTTTTTCTCTCTGACCTCCCCTCTGTCTATACCTCACTCTCTCTGGCTCTCTCATTTCATCTCTATTTATTTGTCTCTCTCCCTAACACCCTCCCACTCTCTCTCTACCCTACTCCCACTCTCATTCTGTCTACGCCCTCCGTTCCTTTCAATCTTTCTTCCCCATCCCTCTCTCTCGGCCTGCAAATCTCTCTGTCTCCTGCCTCCTTATCTGTGTTACAAAATCTCTTCCACTCTCGTTCTCTAGCGTTCTCTAACATATTCCACTCTCCCTTTCTACCGTTCTCCCTCTCTCTGTCTCTCAACCTCTCCCACTACGTCTCAACTTTATGCCCATTGGCTCTCTCTCTTTGTCTCTCTCTCTCCCATCCTCCCATTGTCTCTCTCTGCTCCCTCCCACAATCTCTCTATCCCCAAACCTATCTCTCAATCCCCTCCTGTACTCTCTGTTTCTTACTCCTTGTCTCTCGCTAACCCCCTCCAAAATTCCCTCTCTTGCTTTGTCTAACACCTACAACACTCTCTCTCTACCCCTTTCATTCTCTGTCTCTACCACCTCATACTCTCTCTGTCTACTCCTATTCTACTCTTTCCCTTTACTTATACCCCACTATCTCTCTATCTCTGTCTCTCTACCATACCACATACTCTGTCTCTCACTACTTCCATCTCACTCGCTTGCTCTCAACCCACTGCCACTCTTGCTCTCTTCACTCCTCCAACTGTCTCTCAATTCCGCTCCCACTCTCGTTTGCTTTAAATGGAAAAACCTCCAACGCTCATGCTCCCACTCTATGCGCCACCCATCCACACTGTCCCGCTGCTCACTCCCCCTCCCATTCTCTCTGACAATCCCATTTCATTCTTTCAATTCCCACCATACTCCCTTTGCAACTCCTCCCACTTTCACTCTTCCTTTGAGACTTCCATTCACTCACTGTTCCCCTCCCACTCTCTCTCTCTCTGTCTCTCAACCCCACTCCAAGTGTATCTCTATCTATTCCGCTCACACTTTCTCTCTTACTCCTCAGTCTTTTTCTCTCTATCCCTTCCAATCAGTCTATCTCTCTCTTTCTCTGCTTCCCTCCCGCTCTCTCTCTTCCCCGTCCCCGTCTTTCTCTCTCTCCTCACTCACTACATCTACTGCCCTTCCCACTCTCTCTATGCCCCATAACACACTGTTTCTCCACCCTCGTACTCTGCCTGTACCACCATCAACTCTCTCTCTAAACCACTTCCCATCTCTCTTTCTGTCTATAGCTATCCCATTCTCTATGTCTGGCACTCCTCCTCTCGCTACCCCTCCTCCACACTATCTCTCCCTTTTCACGCTTCACTGTCTCATGTTGTGTCTCTACCCAACTACTCTCTCTCTCCATCTCTCTGTCTCTCGGTCTCTTTCTACAAACCTCCCACTTTCTCTCCAAACTCTCATCCTGCTTTTTCCATCTCTAGCCAAACGCCATTCGTTCTCTCACTATTTCTCTTCTCCATCCCCTTTTCACTTTTCACCCTTCCCTTACTATTTTGCTCTCTTTCTCTGACCCAAGATTCCCTCTTTGCCCCCCACTCTCTCTACCCATTCGCACTCCCCCTCTCTCACGATCTGCAGTACTATCTCTTCCAAACACCTCCCACACTGTCTCCCACCTCCATTTCTCTCTCTCAAAGCACTTTCCACTTACCCTCTCTCGCATTCTCTAACACCTCCAACTCTCTCCCTACCTACCTTGAACTCTATCTTTCTTTACTGCCCTCCACACTCTCTCTCCACCCTGTCTATTTCTGTCAACCCTTGCCATACTCTCCATGTAAACTCTCCTACCACACTCCCTCTACCCTCACTCTTTCTCTACATCCTTGCACTCTCTCTCAGCCTCAAATTCTCTCCCTCTAACCCCATTCCACTCTTTCTTGTTCTACCCACATAGCGACTTGCCTCTCTCTTCCCCATCTTCCACTCTCTCTCTCACTATACATGCCTCCCTCTCTCTCTACCTCACTCCTTGTCACTGTGCATTTCTCTCCATACCAGTCTCCTGCTGTCTCGTTCTATTCTCCTCTCTCTCCAAGTCACTCCCTCTCTACCTCTATCTTTCCCTACTATACTGCTTTCTGTCACTCAGTCCTCTTCTTACTCCCTGCCTCTCTCCAAACCTCACGCTTTCTCTCACTACCTCTCTTCCCCATCCCACTCTCTGTCTCTACACCCCGCACACAATCTTGGTCTCTATCTCTCTCTCCACTCGTTTGCACTCCATCACGCTCTCCACCTCCAAGAGCTCTGTCACTCTGTCTAATTCCCTCCCACTCTATCTCTATCTATACTTCACTCACTTTCGGAACACCTTTCTCCGTCTTTCGCTCTCTCTCTCTCTGTATCCATCTCTCTGTGTCCCTCTCTCTCTCTCGACCATTCTCACTCTCTCGCTTCGCTCTCCTAGTCTCTGTTATCTCTCGCACATTCTCTTTCTAACCCCTGCCACTCTCTCACCACCTCTCTCTTTGTATGCCTCCCACTCTATATCCGCTCGTAATCTATCATCCGCCTCCCCCTCTCTCTCTACTCTCATCCAACTCTCTCTCTACATTTTCCCTCTCTCTCGACACCTCTCACTTACTCTCCATCCCCTCCACTTTCTCCCTCCCCTACACTCTCTCCCATTCCCCAATATCTGACTATGCCCCTCCATCATTCTCTCCACACCACTGTCTCTCCATCGCCCACACGCTTTTCACCCACGTCTAACTGGATTTGTTTCGACACCCCTGCCTCTTTCTCTCTTTATCACCTCCCATCCTCGTTCTGTGCTCCTCCCACTCTCTCCCTTGTAGTCCAAATCACACTCTCACTACACCCTCCTACTCTCTCTTTCTTACCCGCTCTCACAGTCTCTCTATCAACTCCCATCTCTCTCTCTACCCGCTCCCACACTCTCCTTCTGCACACTCTCCCATTCTCTCTACCGACTTCCACTATCTCTCTCTACACCCCTGCGAATCTATGCTGCCCACACACTCTCTCCCTCTCTGCCCAACTCTCATTCCCCCACTCCCACTCTTGTTCTCTAAACTCTCATAGTCTCTCTTCTCTTTCTCACACTCTCCTTAACCGCCACTCATTTTCTCTCTGTCTCCGTATCCTCCTCCATATCTCTCTCTAATTACATCCCACTGCCTCATTTTGTCTGTCCAACTCTCTCTCCTTCTCTCTGTATCCTTATATCACTCTCTGTCTACCCAATCACACTTTGTGTGTCTCTTTCTGCCCTGTCCCACTCTTGCTCCACACCACTCCGACTCCCTCTCTATACACCCTTTCCGTCTCTCTACCAGACCCCCTCTCTCACTCATAGACCCCTCCCTATTTCTCTAACCCCTTCCCACTGTCAGTCTCTCACTACTCCCTCGCAATCTCTCTCTACGCCCCTCTCACACTCTCCGTAAATGCCTTCCTCCCTCCCTCGCTTCACGTCTACCCTCCTCTGAGTCTCTCTCTCTCTACCACCTCCCACTCAACCTCTCTCTGCACTCTCCCAATGTCTCTCTCTACTGACTCCCACTCTCTCTCCGTAACTATTCACACTCACAATCTCTTTTACCCCCTCCCTCTCTCTACCCCACTCCCCCTCTCACTTTTTAAATAAATTGCTCTCTCTCCCTGTCTCTCTCTGTCTCACTGGCCTTTGCCATTGTCTCTCGGCATTTCGCCTGCCACTCTCTCTATCCTCCTCAACCACTCTGTGCTCGAAGGTGGGGCAGCTTTGGGTTGGGATATCTGGTCTGCATGGACGTGTTGAACCGAAGTGTCTGTTTCAATACTATACATTTCTGTGACTATGACTCTATGCTGTCTCTCCCCATTGTCCACACACTCTCTTCCCTTTCCCTCTCTTGTCACTTTTGACATCCGCCTACTCTCTCTTTACCCCCTTCAACTCCCAACTTGCACTCTCTCGGCAACGTTCCCACTCTGTCTGTCTCTAAGCCCACCCACACTCTCTCTCGGTTCCTTGCCACTCTCTTTCTCTACCCTCCTCTCTCTCTCTCAACCACGTCCAATTCCGTGTCTCCCAACCCTCTTCCAACTCTCTCTCTCTCGTCCACTATCTCTCAATATATCCTTCTATCTCTCTGTTCTAGATTTCTCTCCGCTCTCTTACCGAACCCTTTCTTTCTGACTGAATCGCTTACCCTCCCTCACTCACTCTCTATCTGACCTAGTCTCACACTTTCCTCTTACTGACACCGAGAAGGGAGATAGCAACAGAGACTCGGGTGCAGAGAGGACCGGGTGTTGTGGAAGGGTGTTTCGAGGAAGTGAGAAAATTGGGGAGAGTTTTAAAAGTGGGAGACAGACGAAGAGTACAGAAGAGTGAGTAAGAAATGTCGCATGAGGAATACGCGTGGAAGCAGATGGACGGACAAGGGTTTAGACAGAGACAGCTGAGGTGAAGACAGACAGTGATAGGGAGACTGGGAGAGAAATAGATTATGTAACGGCGGGAGAGAAATGAGGAAATTGGGTGAGAGTGTAAGGGAGGAGGTTCATGGGAGGAGGGAGAGCGAAGAATGAAGAGAGAGATAGAGGAAGAGAGACAGAGAGAGATGGGTGCGTTTGAGTGGAGATGGTGACATCGTGTAAGAGAGGTAAACTCTGCCAAAGGCCAGATTGGACTCGGGGACCCAGAGCTTAAAGCAAGGACAGAGTGACTTCAATCCAACTCCTGAGCTCAAGGCCTGTACCAACCCCCTCCCAGAGGTCCAGGACATGTGGATGAGTCTGTCTCTTCCTCTCAGCTTCTTCAAAATCAATAAAAACAACAATATTGTTCACTCTGCTGCTAAGCACAGTTTAATGAACATTTTTATTTACTACAAATTGATGTAATCGATACATTCATTGGTGTGGTGCCTTTTCGCACTGACCTATGAGCTGAGAGAAACATTGACATGTATCCTTGCAACCACCTTGTGTGATAACGTTGGACGAAGCTGCACGAACGTTAGTCTCTAACCATAGTGACAGGCGGCTTAATCGCTGAAACACTGAACTCAAATGACAAAATCCCGATTATTGAGTGGATTTGCATGATTGAGGAATTCGGTTGAAGGGTAATTTCAGCATATTCTTCAGCTGTTGTCTGAACTTCGTTTGGGTCACGGCGTATATTGCTGTGTTTGTGCAGCAACTGAGGAGCTGTAGCATGAAGCCCAATTCCCATACAAACCGGTACGGATACGTAGACTCATACCCAATTAACCACATGCGGTACCATATTGCATACAGCATGAACTTTGACCACAACAGGATGAAATTAGCCGAGATCACAAACAGTAAAATGATGGATTTTTTTCGGTTTCTCATTTCTGTGTCAAACTCAGCATCTCCATTTGTGTGAGTCAGGAGTCTTCTCCGGGCTCTGCTGTTCACTAAAATATGTCTGACGGTGAAAACATTGAGCAACACAATCAGGAGAAATGGGAGAGCTGGAGTTAGAATGTGGTGGATAAACTCGATTATGACCCAGACACGGGAGGATTGAACTTCGTCTGTTACCCAACAAAACCAGGGGCCATTCCACAGCCAATACCAAGGTGTGTGCATAAAATACCAGAAAATGTTTTTTAAACAGCTAAGCACCGTCACTGCTCCCAGAACCACAGCCGCAGTTTTCTCACTGCAATACCTACTTTTCAGATTTTTGCAACAAATGGCCACAAAACGATCGAAGGTGAACGTGACAGTGAACCAGACAGAACAGTCAGTTGCTGCATAAACCAGGACGGCGTGGATGTTACACACTGGGATTGAGAACAGGAAATAAAACTGTTCCCGGTAAACAATGGGAATGTGTCTCAGTATCAGGTCGAGGATAATGACCAGTAGATCCGCCAATGCCATGGCTGCCAGGTAACGTCTAACACATGAAGACAATCCACAATCTTTATAAAGCAGGATGTATATCGTCACTCCGTTGACTTTCAAGAAGGAAAATACATCATAGATCAGCTTACAGGTAAAGTGGCCAGTTGAATTGAAAGGTGAAAACAAGGACTGCAGATGCTGGAAACCAGATTCTAGATTAGAGTGGTGCTGGAAAAGTACGGCAGTTCAGGAAGCTTCCGAGGAGGAGGGAAATCGACGTTTCGGGCAAACGCCCTTCATCAGGAATAGAGGCAGAGGGCCTGCAGGGTGGAGAGATGAATGAGAGGAGGCTGGGGATTGTGAGAATCAGCATCGATTTCAATAAGTGAATGGGGGTGGGGATGAAGGTGATAGGTCAGAGAGGAGGGTGGGGAAAGTAGCAAAGAGTACAATGGGTAAATGGATGGGGATGAACGTGATTGGTCAGAGGCGGGTGGAGTAGATAGGTGGAATGGAAGATAGGCAGGTAGAACAAGTCATGGGGACAGTGCTGAACTTAAATTTGGAAGTCGGGTGAGGTGGGGGAAGGGGGAATGAAGAATCTGGTGAAGTTCACATTGATGTCCTGGGGATGAAGTTTAATTGAGAACCTAGTTAGATTTTCAAATGTGTTATGTTATTCAGAAATTTATTAAAATAATTGGCGTCGAAATAATAAATGTGAAGGTCAGAATTATTGACAAAAATGTGTCATAACACACAAGAATCCTTCCATCCTCAAATAAACAGAGAGACACCCATCAAAACAGATTATTTCTGGAACATTAACATATACTTGAGCACGAGAAAGCAGACGCGGGTCGCTTCTTTCCGAATCAAATGCTGAGTGTGAAAACATCGCTGTCCTGAAGGATACTCTCCCAGTTTTTTGACGACTAGTGGAGTTTCGAAATTTCTGTTTTTAAGTCTAAATTGTGGTCGATCGTGTGATGTGAAGAAAGGTTGCAGGTAAATTGTATTCATACCTTTTACTGAATGAGCGGACTTCTGTTCAGTGACCACTTCTCCTTCGAACAGGACCACTTCCATTGTGAGCTTACCTTTGTTCAATTCACTGATGTCCCACCCCTCACAAATAAGGTCAATGATAGAATGTTCCGAGTAATCTCCGTTTTACAATGTTGGGTTCAGTATTTTGCGGGAAATGTCAGTTGTAGAATATTTCTGTGAATATCAGTTACAGAATGTTGGATGTAAAATCTTCTGGGAAATGGTGAGTATAGAATGTTCCAGTGAATGTTGCGAAGAGAATGTTCCAACGAACGTCGGGTATAAAATGTTCCGGAGAATGTCAGATACAGACTGCGGCTGGGTCATAAAGACCCACACTGCACGCTTTTCTGCCCATTGAGTTTGTTGAGACTCACTCAGCCCCACGGTGGAAAACTCTACCCAAACTCACCTCAACTGGAACTTTGTATCAACAACAATACAGTTGAGACAATGTCTCAATCTTTTGATGTATTGTCCTGTTTTATAATCATACAGAGACCACCCTTTATTTCTAGATCTCCCCCACTTCTTTTTCGTTTCGGTCTCGCATCCCAAATATAAAATGTGCTGAATATTCATTTCCCTATATATCACCCTGTCGCTCTGTCTATCTAATGTCATTAAATCCCATCGATTTCCCTCAACGTACGCATTCATTTCCTCACTCTGTTTCGTTAATACAACACAAAGTCAAATATCATACAGCTTTATAACCAATTATTGCCTGTTCCATTGTCACACTTATTGCACATATTGACCCGGACAGGAAATAGTCTGGCATTGTTATACTCACAGAATCATGCCTGATGGGTAATGACAAATGAAGCCCCATCACCACACTTGGGTATACCTTATCCCACCAGCAGGACAGACCCATCAGTGGTGGGGGCACAATGGGATACATTTAGAAAATGTGTTATACCGGTATTCTCCAATACTGATCTCGGAAACTGGGAAATCTCATTATAACATGTGAAAAAGCTCAAGAAACTTTCCCGATGATAGACATCTACTGGCCTCCACATCACCCCTGTGTGAAAACAAATCTGAGGAACGACCGTGTGTGACAAAGATTCAGAATGTACTCTGGATGTGAGAATTTCATTCCCCTCAGCAAGAAGATCTCCACAGTCTCATCACTGACAGAGAAATACAATGCCTCAAAAACAGCAGACAGACTGTTGGAGGTGGTTTGAGATCCAACAGGAGGGAAACATTCTTCTCAACGTACGTGTCACAGATGAACCTCTCACTACCAGTATCTTTAGGAGCATCCAGTGCACAGTCCTGGCGGAGGGGAAGTCTCAGCCTCAGATCGAAGGAAGTGCCCATTGTGTTGTATGGTACTAACTTCTGTGAAGTAGGGCATACTTGCAAAAGACCGAGGAAATGGAAACTGGGCATTCATGAGTCACTGTGGGCTATCAGCATCTGCAGCATTAATAACTTGCCCTGAAAAATAAAGTCAGAATTGGGCTGTACACTGATGGTTCCAAAATGTTCAGTGCCATCAACAACTACACCTGCACTGAAGCAGGCCACGTAGCCCATCAAGATTTTTCAACAGGAACAGCATGAGGTCATTCAGCCATTTGAGGCATTTACTGAGCTGTTGGAGCGGAACTTTTAATCTTTTAAGTTTTGAATATTCCGCCTTTCAAAGATTCTGCACAAGAAATACAGGGAGGACTGGTTACCGAACGGTGTGCAGGTATAAATTCGCGATAATTTAGTCTTCATCAGTGCAACACAAAGTAATGACTGCAGTGACACGGTAAGCAATGCTGGGGCCTCAATTATATGCAGACTATACCAACGTTTTAGATAAATGGAACAAATATATTCTAACTAAGTTATGAAGGAACTGAAGTTATCAAGAGGAGGTAGAGAATCTCCAGTTGGATAAGTATTGGACGACAACTTGGCAGTTGGAATTTGGCGTAGTTAACCGTCAAACTGAGAACTTTTCAGGAAGAATAGAAGGCAGTACGTTACATATATGGCGAGGCAATCGAGGACTTAGTCATACAGTGTGTCGTGGAAGGTTCAGTCCGACCGGTGCAGACATGGTTCAGTCTGACCGGTCCATCTCCCTGACAGTCTGATACCTCAAATTCCCAATGGCCCAATTCCTCTCAGGACATAAGGGATACTTGATGAGGTCGTTTGACCATGGAGAGTAGTAAGGGGGAGGGTGTTGTGAGATGTCAACTAAGGGGACGGCCTTTATCAGAGAGGGCATCCTTTCTTTTTATGTGGAGTCCCGAACACGATGGGAATGGCTGACTGCCTCTGAATGAGGAGGCTATGACTGCTACGAGGACAGTGTGTTGTCACCAACATGATGAACGATGTATGCTTACACTGCAACATTAGTGGAGTGAGTGAAGGAGGGTCAAGTCAGAAGAATGAGAAATAAAGGCATTGCCAGATCAGATGCAATCGTTAGTTATATCAAATTCTCGATCCACTACAGAGAACCATTAACTCAGAGGAGATATCTGTTGAACACAGAGTACTGCGTGGTTCAAGCTCTGCTTGGTCCAACCCGCCAATCTGACGAATGCAGAAAATTGCGTAGACCATGTCAGTTCTGTCCTGCACAGGGAGCTATGAAGACCAGAGCAGTGCAATTGCATCCAGGATTCAATGAGTGAAGCACGTTGCAAGAAGTTGAGATGAATTTTCTCGCACTTTCTCTAATCTTCAATGATCTTTTTCGATGTAGTCTTCCAAATTAAATTGAGAATGGATTAGAAAGTGCTGAAGTAAACACAAATGCAGCATTTGGGCCATCAATGCACATGTTCTTCTCATTCTGTTAATTCTTCAGGGACAGTATTACATGGAATCTGACAAAAGTACTCTGAGTCTCCAAAGTCATTCCTTGAAGAAGGAAACAAGCGTGAAATATCCCAAAGATGGCAGAAGAGCCGGAATATTCCAGGTGGACCCCTTTTTGCAACACCCGTTCTATTTGTCTCTCTTTTCTATTAAGTTTTCTGGAGGCATTTTTCTTCTCAAACGTTTAGCTTTTTCAAGTCATTCCGACAGGAATGAAGGAGATGTGTATCAGACAGGATGCTGGTGTGGGGTGGCAATGTCTCTAGATTTAAAGCACAGTGCAGTGTGAAAAGAGTGTCCAGTGTGGTCTGGAGACATGATTGGGTGTGTTCGGAAGACTGCGCCTGCTGCTGTCTGGGGGTTGGGCCTGGTGCAGATGAGAGACTGGCTCAGGTCTGGTCTGGAGACTGGGACGTGTGCAGGTTGGAGACTGCGCCCAGTGTGGATTTGAGAATGGTCTTGGTGCGATCTGGAGACTGGGCCATGTGTGGCCTCGAAACTGGGCCTGGTGTGGTCTGGACACTGGACCACGTTCAGATGCGGTCTGGAGATTTTCCTCTGGTGCTGTCTAGAGACTGACCAGCATGGTCTGGAGACTAGGCCCTTTACAATCTGAAGACTGGTCCCGCTACGGCCTGGAGACTAAGCCCGGTGCTGCCTGGAGACTGGGGTTGATGCATTTCTGCAGTTTGGGCTCAGTGCTGTCTGGAATGTGGTACTTGTGCATCCTGGAGACTAGGCCCAGTGCAGTCTGGAAACTCGGCCCGGAGTGGTCTGGAGACTGAGCCCGGTACAATCTAGAAACTAGGCCTGCTGCGACCTGGAGACTGGACATAATGCTGCCTGGAGACTGGGCCTGGTGCGGTCTGGAGACTGGGTCCCATGAGTTGTGGAGAAAAGGTCGGGTGCAGTCTGGACAATCGGCCCGGAACGATCTGGAGACTGGGCCTAGCGTGGTCTGGAGACTATGCCCAGAGTGATCTGCAGAATGGGCCAGGGATGACCTGGAGACTGTTCGCAGCACGGATTGGAGGAGTGGTGCTTACAGAGACTGGGGTGTAGTGACTGTAATTTGTGTCTTTTATTTTTCCTTTTTATTGTTCTGTTGGACATTAATTTATTATCCTTCAAATTTGTTCCAAATACGTAAGAATCAGTATCTAGTTTCGGTGTACCCAAGATGGCGGCATAAGCAAAAACATTGCAATATTTGCGCAGCTTTCATTAAAGGGCACGTGACAATGAAGCCAATTCAATTCAAAAGGGAGGGAGTCACTGTCTTTGATTACTTTTTCAAGCAAAGCTGCTCCCTCTGGACTTGCATGGGGCTGGCAGCAGAAAGTGGTATTGGATCCTTTTATAAACAAGAGGTAGAGACAGTCTGGGGGAGAGAGAGAGAGAGAGAGAGAGAGAGAGAGAGAGAGAGAGAGAGAGAGAGAGAGACTGAGGAGGGGCATTCACAATTTGAATGCGTTCACTGCCGAAACAAGAAAAACTCAACTGCTTAGAGACACAGGTGCAGAAGAATACAAATTAATACAGCAAAGCGCACGCAAACAGACATAGGCAAAGATAGAAACACACACACATATACACAACCAGAAACACACAAAAGCATAAAGACATTCGACGCCTGAACTTTGTCATGCCATTCGTTAAGACCACGGCTGATCTGGTCTAGGCCTCAAATGCATTTGGTCTTGAGAAGTGAAGCAGGGCATGTCGCTGAACTGTTCGAGTGAAGGCACTTTAAGACCAGTGATCTTAATTTTCTGAATTTGAAATTCGCACAGGAAAAGCACAGGTATTGTTCACAACTTAATGTTCCAAATGGGGGCAAGGCTATTTGTGAGGTTATTAGGCAGGACCTTTCAAAAGATGATTATGAGAAGCTTTACACAGGTAAAGGAACGTCTGGCAAGTGTGAATCTTTCAAAAGCGAGATCATAAGTGTTCAGCGTCAGCATGTTCCCGTTTGTGTTAAGGGCTGTGCGAGTAGCACCAGGGAAAAATATATGACAGGGAATATTACGGCTCGGGTCAAGTAACCAGATAGAGGAATGTGTCAGGAATAGACAGCTGGGATCGTTGAATCCCTTGACCATAAGGGGTTGCAGAATCCACTTCTGTCGGAAATAAGAAGGGAATAAAGCGGGCATGAGATAGCTTTGGCTGATAAGGTCAGGACAATTGTAACCGAACTTACAAGTGTATGAAGTACAAAAGCGTAACTAACGAGAAAAAAAGGCCTCTTAAAAATTGAAGAGCCATCTATATGTGGTTCCATAGGAGATTAACTATGTTTATTAGGTATATTGTCACATGCCCTCAGTTTTACAAGTCGCCTCATGTTACGATAACTTAGGTACATTTACAATAATCATCTCCACCCTCCCCCTCCACCCCCATCAAGGCACGGTATCTTGGTACAAAGCAGAAAAATAATGGCTTCGAAATTAAACTATAAGCCATTATAGCCCTTTGTATAAAAAATTGGAAAAAGCAGAAATACAATTAGCAGTTCAACAACGTAGCCCGTAAGTGCCTGACCATGTTGGTGTCACACTCCTTACAAAGACTCGACCTCCGACATGTCGCTGCTTTACACCTGTTCTTTCTCGATGCGTGATGCCCTCCAGAATCATAGCATGTCATTATTTATTGTGGAGAAAGACATGGAAGCGAGGGACCTCGTGGAAATAAATCCTCGTTTTTGAAATGAGATTACATGATAGAAGAGTCCTTAAAATGTATAACCATAAACAAAAACGCAGGATCTGTTCAAGTGCACCCCAGATCGTTACTGAAGCTAGGGTAGAAATTGCGAGGCCCCTTGCTGAGTTATTTGTGCTTCTGCTCAAAGTTCTGAGGAAGGGTCACGGGATCCGAAATGTCAACTCTGATTTTTCTGCACACATGCTGCCAAACCTGCTGAACTTTTCCAGTGCGTTCTGTCTCTTGTTAATTATTTATATCATTCAGATTTGTTTCAGAATTTATTTGTGTCATTGGCAACCACGGGTGATTTCTGGCGGGCTGGAAGTCTCTTAATGTTGTGACATTATTTTGTATAACGGCTGCAAAGAACAGCCAGGGAACTACAGACCGGTAAGGCTGATATTAAGGGTGGTTCAGCGTTTGGAGTAGATTCTGAGAGACAGAAACTTCATCTGTTTGGAAAGGCAAGGACTGACCTTGGATAGTCAGTATGGCGTTTTCAATGGGAAATTGCATCCCAACAAATTGAATGTAAATTTCCAATAGATGATCAAGAAGCTAGATTAAGATGAAGCTACATACGCTATATATGTGAACCATAGTGAGGCCCAACAAAGTTCGACATGTTAGACATGGTTATAAAGAAAGTTCACAATACATCACGGAGAGGTAGCCTATTTGATGCAGAAGTGGCTTGATAGTTGGGGACAGAGGATGGTTGGTGAGATTTGTTGTAACCAGCAATGTACTGTTGTTTGTTATTTTTATAAATGATTTGGATAAGAATTTCTGCATCATTGATAGTAAATTTGTAGACTATGCCGACATTGCTGGTGTAATGGACAGTGAGGAATACCATTTAAAAGGAAAACGAGATCATGATCAACTGGACCAGTGTGCCGACTATTGGCGCGTTGTACATCACTCAAACAACTGTGAGGTGTGCCATTGTCGCAAGCAAATCAGTGCAGGTTTTTCACCTCTAAAGGAAGGTCTTGGGGAGTGGTATCATACACAGAGACCCGGAGATGCAGGTACATAGCTCCTTGAAAGTGGTGTCACAGGTGGTCAAGGCATTGAAGACAGCATTAGGTACGCTTATCTTCATCAGTCAGAGCGTTAAGTGCAGGAATTGGGACGTTTTGCTGTACTTTTGTAAGAGAATGGTAATACCACGTTTGAAGTACTGAGTACAAATCTTGTTGCCCTGCCTTAGGAAGGATGTTGTAAACTGAAAAGGGTAGAAAATACTTAACATGACATGACAGATACTAGAGGCTTTGAGATATAAGGATAGCCTGTATGGGCTGGGAATCTATACTTTAGCGTAAGAGGCTGAGAATGCCTTATAGAGGATTATACAATAATGAAGGATAGGGACAATGTGAATATCCAAGGTCGTACCCTCGGGAAGAGGTTTCTAAAACCTAAGGGCACAGATTTAACACAAGAGATTTGAAAGACATCTAAGAAGTAAATATTTTGCTCAGACTGTGCTCATTATATGCAAAAAGCTGTCAGAGAAAGCTGTACAACGGGATGTGATGTCAGCATTTAAAAGAAAATTGGATGGTTATATAAATAGGAAAGTTTTAGACGGAGATGAGACAAATACAGGCAAATAGAATGAGTTCAGTTTAGGGAGCCTGGTGAGTATGGACAAGTTGGGCTGATGGGTCTGGTTGCACATTGTATAATTCTAGGAGCCGAAAACTGTATAAAACCTCTTTCATCACAAAATCTTTGTTGCCTTCATTCCATTTCTACGTCAAAAATATTCTTCAAAGATAGAGCTTCTGCTACTTTGAAAATAGAATTCCTAACATTTATGTGGTGCTGTAGACTAAAGTAGCAGTCAAAGCCAAATTGCATTTAAACGCCATCTGTAACCTTTTTGCACGGGATAATCCCTCATTTTACCTTACCATCATTGACGAGTGTAGGTAAACATGCCAAAGTGAACCGAAACCTGATAACAATCTGTTCAAGCTAACAGACTTGACTCATTACGTTCCAGACAGCAGAACTAACATCTAATAGAGAGGGACAAATGATTCCAAGCTTAACAGATCAGATCGAATGTCTGCAGTCGCACCACATCCCACCACATGAAATGTCATGGACGAATAAATAGCTGACTGGGGGAGATGACTCCACACGCAAATTGAAGAAGCAACTGGACACAATAGATACTATGAAGACAATGTTGCCAGTCAACATTCCTGCACTAGGACTGAAGACCTGCACAACACGCTGTTTCTGAAATGATCTCTCTAAGGCCCAATCAATTGCATCAAACTGCTCCGAGATCTAAAAGGATAAAACTGGAAAGAATACCGGGTACCAGCCTCGGTATTAGAAAAAGGAACAGGAAACATCGTCCTGTTGACCCCGAAGAGAGCTCCTTCCTAACATCTGAACATTTCTGGGAACACTCATAGAGCTTTCTCACAGACTGCACAGAAACATTGATAAAGAAGCACATTGATCCTTCTCCATTGAACTTTATGGCAGAACAATTCCTCCATACACTTTTCCCACACAAAATGTCAGCTAATACGATAATCATCAGGAAACGTAAACAACATTACTCCATTCGGTCCTTCGACTTTACTGTTCCAATTCCATTCTCCTATAACGTGTGTTTATTCAACGTGATGTGGCTGAAAAACGATTACTGAATTGCAGATTTGTTTTGTTAAAACGAGCCCCTGTTCAGTAGTAGGCAAATACATACTGGGCACCAGGTTAACAGACAAATCCAGGCTCAGGTTCCTCCACCAGCAAAATTCAAATTCGGTGCGTTCAGCTAAAACAAAAACGTAATCCGCTATTCAAGCCTTGGAACCGAGATTGAAATTGGAATTTAAGCCTACATTTTGAAGTAACTTTACTTCAAACCACTGGATGGAGAGGTCGAATTTCGCGTCGGCATCACATGATCTATCAACTCACGCTCTTTCTGGTGAAGAGCGTCGTAAAAGTATAGTGTTGCAGTCCATGGTTGTCGTGGTAAAGTGTTACATTTGTTGTAGTATTTCATCACCATATATACAATTTAAAAACTTACGTATACTGAGCTATTTTTTTCATTCGACTGAGTATTATTTTTGGTCTGATTTTAGTTATTTTCGGGGGGGCTAACCCTTTAACTTATTTTTCCCAGAACTCCCATTATTGATATTGTACGATTTTCAATAACACAGTGTTCCACATGATCACAGTTACCACATCATTAGGGAACTAATTGCCGTGATTTGTGGATCGTCTGTCCCCATAGCATTCTCCTCCTCTCTCTCCCTTAGCTTAGTGTCTATTTATATTTCGTGCCTTCACTTCCACACACTTTAGTTGGAGAGAATTCACCAGATTCACGAGTCTCTAAGTGCAGTTATTTATACTAATCTGAATGCAGAATGACCTGCCTGCACATAATACTATGGACCATTGTTTTAGATGTCCCAACCAGAAGAATTGTCATCCCTGCTTCCAATCTGTTTCACCCGATCATAGCTCTATATATTTCATAGATATGTCCACTCATTTTCATAAACTCCACAGAATAAAAACGCATTCGACCCAAACTCTGCTCCCACAGCAAGCCTTTTTATCCCTGAGACCAGTGTGGCCATCTTTCAGTGCACTTCCTCAATGTCAAATATGTCCAATATTAGGTAAGGAGAACAAAACTGCGCACAATATTGCACAATCTTCGAAATGGGATTTCAACAAGGCCTTGTATAGTTGCAGTAAGACACCTTTACTCCTGTGCTGTAATCTCCATGAACTGCTTGTCAATACAACACTTAAATTCCTAAGTGCATTGTGCTCCTGCAACATCGCTTTCAGTGACTAGCGTACAAGTCAATGCTGATTCTTTCAGTGTTACAGCTATGGGATTTCACCAAGGCCTTGTATAGTTACAGTTTGACACCATTACCCCTGTGCTCTAATCTCGATGAAATGCTGGTCAATACAACACTTATATTCCTAAGCGCTTTGTGCTCTTGCAACATTGCTTTCAGTGACTAGCATACAAGCCAATCCAGATTCTTTTCAGTGTTACAGATATCCACTTGCTGAGACTATGCACACTGTTCAGTAATTCGATGCCATTCCCGGTATTGACTTCTGCCCTTCAGAACTTACTGCCCTTCAGAGGTCAACATTTCTCAATCAATCCCTTTTCAATTGGATGGTGCTGTTCTATTGTTCCCAGCAAAATACACAATGTCACATCTATCCGCAATGCTCTTCATCTGCCAGGTATTTTCCCATTCACTTCACTTGTCTCTGTCACCTTGAGCTTTTTCGCAGGATTCTCACCCACTGACAATCCGACATTGGTAATAGCCATCAACAACTTTCGAAACATTGCATTTGATACCCTCAAACAAATGATTGATATGTATTGGCAATATCTGGGGCCCAAGAATCGAACATTGCGATGCCTTGCACACCAAACAAGCATCCAAATTTTCCTACTCACTGTTTCCTGTTAGCTCTCCCATTTTACCACTATGTCCATACATCATCCGCAAAACAATATAATTTTACTTTGCACATTGGACTTAGAAGACTATCAAAACTATTTCTGAAAATCAAATTCATTACCTCCATTGCTTCTCCCCAGTATATCTACCAGTCGGTTTCTTAAATATTTTTCCTAATGCATAAATGTATGTCAACGTTTCCTATGTCCATTCATTTCTTTTCCAAAATGTTTTCCAAATAGGCATACTTACTAATTTCATTCGATTTTCTTTTCTCATCAGACATAGGATTTCTCCTGTTGCTGGGAACTCTTTAATAATGAGGTATTTTTCCTGTGAAGGCAGTAATCAAATTGCTGTATCATAATTCTGTTATTTCCTTGCTCTCCAGTCTACATTCCCAGGTTTGCGACCGTAAGGAAGCTGACATGTTGACTAAAAGGAACAACTTCTGTTTATTCTTTCTGTAATGTTACACCTGAATTACATATTCTCTTTTCCTTCTTCGTGGAGTGTTAAAAACGTGTCTAATAAACCACTCCAGCTCCTCAGTCCCTATGTTCCATTCAGTCCCATAGAACTGCCTGCACAGAAGCAGATGGAGATTATTTCCTCCAAATACCTAGTCCGCAGCAACACAGGATATCATTCAGTTCCTCAAGACTGTTACACATGGTTTGGTATGCGTTGGAAAATGTGATTGGCAAATCCAGGCTGGATACGAAAGAGGCCTCCTAACTCTTTGCAATGTTTCTCCTCTTTGCAACTGGTGTTTCATTGTTGGGTCCTGTTGTAGATCCAGATTGCCTACGAACATCGGCCACATACCACGCATAGAGGCGGCTCACAAAATACTTTTCTCTCACTGACCTCAACATTTAATACCACCACTTTGAGGAAAATGAATCCATTCAACTTTCCAATTACAAAATATGAGGACAGAAGAAACAGGGGTGGGTAACTCGGACGCTCACACCATTGTATAAGATCATGGGTGACATACTGTTGGTATCAACCTCTCTTTAATGTCCAGTTCTTTACACCCGCACAGGTCAAATATCCATCAACCTCCTCTTTAAATGCTTTCAGTGTTCTACTCCCCTAACTCGCTAAATCAGAGAATTGAAAACATTTCCTACCCTCTGTGAGAAGAAAGCGTTTCCTAGAACCTATTAACATTAACAAAGAACGTAAGCCCAACTGCATTGATAAGAGTGAATGACCCTGATATTAAGCCAGTACTTAAATGACGGTTGTAACCTCAAATGTACTTAAAATCCAGAATAAAGTATCCCGAACTTTTAAAAAGTACAATCGATGGAATTTATCACATTCTCAGCTTCTATTTCGAACACAATGAGTGATTGTCCATCACCGTCAAGTTTCAATAGATTACTTACAGTGTGGCCAAAAAGGCCACACCAATACTCTGAAGAGCAACCCGCCCAGACCCTCTCACCTACGTTTACCCCTCCACCTAACACTACAGGCAATTTGGCAAGGCCAATTCAACTAACAGGCACATCTATGGACTGTGAGAGGAAACCGGAACACCCGGAGCAAACCCACGTAGACCCGGAAATAATGTGCAAACTCCACGCAGAGTTGCCCTAGGTGGGAATTAAACCCGGGTGTCTGGTGCTGTGAGGCAGCAGTACTAAACACTGTGCCAACATGCTCAATGCAATTGACTTTTGTTTTTTTTTTTCTCGCAACGCTTCACACTCATCTTCACTCCTTCTGACTCCATCATCACAGATCTTAGTCTGGTGAAATTCCTTTACAATGCCTCTGTTGCAACGAGATCATTCTTCTTAAAGGAGAGAAAATCTGTCCATGATATCCCAAATACTGCCTCAAAACACTCTCACTAATGGTCACAATAATTACATGCCCTCACTTGCCCATCTCTGTGTCTTTCTTGAGACATAAAAGCCAATTGTTTCTCTGTGCATTGCCACTGACATGGATTTGAAAGTTCCTCACATCTGTATTTGAGCATCAGTTAGGCGAGCACCAGAGGTAACGTGGAGATAAACATCACACTTCGGGAGAGACTCAATCAGAAAGAGTGCGCTTGAAACAGGGAATGGTCACCTACATCAATGGAAATGACCTTCAGGAAATTTGGAAACAGGCAAAGGAAGGTAACAATCGTTCCTTTTGTTGTCCCTCATTTGATATGTGCAGCCCTGATCAGGCCTGAATCTTGTGCCCATGTTGAACTGAGTGACTGGTTCAGTTGTTCCATACGACATTAAAGAATAAAACACATTGCTGTGGGTGTGCAGTTAATCAGGGACCTGATCAGGGAAGGATGATTCATTGACTTCTCTAAAATACATGAGGCAAGCAGATATGAACAGATTGTTATTTTCTGGCTCTGGATCATGTGTCAATGGCTTAAGCACCGTGGAGGAAAGATCAGAAGAGAGAACAAGTTAGAAATCCACAAATGCAATTATTCTATAATGGACACTTGGTTAGAAGGGACTTGGAAAAGTTGTATGTGGAATTAACAAAGGCAGAAACGACAGTTGATTTAGAAGTTGCACTGATGGCGGTACCTGGCATGATTAGTGAGTGGGGATGATATGGAAATGCACATCTGTTCATGACAAAAAAGGATTATAAAGTTTTACTACATTCAAGTTCCGTTTCGCACATTGTTGAGGAATTTGTCATCAATACTTTGCTCCTTACAATTCGTAAAGAGTGGAATCTTATATTCGAATTGGAAACGTTGACTTCCAAGTTTAAAAATATTAATTAATACGAATAGCAATTCAGTTTCACCTGGTTTCGGCGACAGATATAATTACTTACCAGGAACACCAATTATAGCGAGGATCGGAAAATAACCAGCTTGAATAATGATAACTACATGATAGATCCGCGATGTTAATTCTGTCCAAGGCTGAGAAAGCATGTAAAGCCCCTCGGATAAAATCCTGTCCATTGTTCTTAAGTTCTGTTCCAATATTGACACATTGCAGTCGAACGTTCCGAGATTCTGATCTCTCCTCTCCTCTCTGGAACTGCTGATGCTTATTAGTGCAGTCAGTGACGTTCCCACTCAAACTATGAAATAATTTATTGAACTTAGACTCTAATTAATACAAGAGGCAAACCCTCTAGTGATACGTTTAGGATCCAGGGAGACGGATTTCAATCACAGTCGCTGAACAAATAGCTCCAATTAACCCATTTCCGTTCAATACTATCTTTAAAAAATGCAAAATATTGTTTAAATTGTCCACGTTTTGGATTGGATATGTGAGGATGGCTGAGGGAAGAAATGTTGGAGATTTTAGATCGGTTGTGTATAACCATGCAATCTGCTTTGGATATGGGAGTAATGCCAGAAGTTTATCAGAACAAAAACATAAATATACTCCAGACTATCAGGTTGTGTCATTGGCTTTCAAGTTTGTCAATATATTCAATTCAAACTTGATTGGAGTTTCATATATTTCGGTTCGAATTTAAATTGATTGGCCGAATTCGAATTTATTTTTGTTTCCAAGCAACAAACTAATCAAGTTGTTCGACTCAATGTTACATTATTACCTTTTTGATTACACTTGGAGCGCTGATCGGTAGATGGGCTGCATTTAACTTTCTTAAAGGTACACCCACATCTTTATAACACACCCTAAAGAAGAAATTGAACTGTCATTATGCCAAGATGGCTTCATGTTTTTCTACCTTTTAAACAGATTACCATGACAAACCGGTAACGTCCATGTAAGTTCACTTTTACATCTTCCCATAAGCCTATACATACAATGTGTTATAAAACAAATACAAATCTCATCTAAACTCTATCAGTAAAACAAACGATATCGAGTCTGCGATTACATACTTCCGATGTGCAACATGTATGACTTCTAAACTAAAATTCTGTAACTTTAGTCTCCAATGAAATAGTCTCATATTCTTATCTTAAATCAGTTCTAAGAACACAAGCAAATTGTGTTCAGTGCAATCATCACCAGCATATTGTTTGTGACATACACAGCAGAATGCTGGATGGCCAGTCCCTTTTTGATCCTGGAATATTTCCTCTGATGGATGTTGATCCTCTTCGAAAAATAAATAACTGGAAGTTCAATCTTATCCTCATTTTCCAGGAGGATACAGCTCCACTTCAACTGTCAGTGGAATCGATGGTGACTTCAAAAGGATTCGAAACGTTTGGTGTAGCTGAAACTGGTTTCGTGGTTTGTATTGGTTTAAAATGATCGAATAACTTCTGGCATAGTTCTGTTCAATGAAACTTTGTGTTCATTTTCAGCCAATCGGTTAACGGGGTCAATACACTTCTGAAGTTTGGAACAAACCTCCGATCGAATCCACTGAGACCTCAGATTCGAAGCATTGTTTGTTCGGGATTGGTAGTGGAAATACCTCATTGGTCTTCGTCTTTGTGTTCAGTGGGGCCCACATTCATGACCGATGTTATGTCCCAAAAAACGTCACCTCTGCTTTCGCGAATACAGTTTTGTTTATGTTTATCATTGGTTTTGCTTCACAGTCGCTCAAAGAGCGCTGACAACTGTACCATGTGATCTTTCGAGGGCTTATGAAAGATCACATCATCGTCCAAATGGAGTGAACGGTTTCTTAACCCAATCACAATTCTGTTAATGATTCTTTGGAATGTGCGAGGCGCGTTCTTCATTCCAAAGGCCGTCACTCTATTGGCCATTTAGGGTGAAAAACTGAGAAATTTATTTTGGCGTCTTTGATAAAAATACTGCCAGTAAACATGCATTAAGTAAAACCTGGGGATGTAACGAACTTTGAGGAGAAATTGAGGACTGCAGGTGCTGGAGATCAGAGCCGAAAATGTGCCGCTGGAAAAGCGCAGCAGGCCAGGCAGCATCCAAGGAGCAGGAGAATGGACGCCTCGGACATGAGCCCTTCTTCATTCTACACTCTCCAGCTGCTATTTAGCTATCCCACCAACTCGATTTAGATTCGCCCTCGCCTCCGATAGGTGTTCAAAGTGTGAGAACTCCGAATTTGGTCCTGTCAATTTTTCTTCAAATAACGTCAACTGATCTCTCACTTCATGACCGGCTATTAATTTAAAGAAAGTGAACTGAACAGATTCATGTGGGGCATCTCTAATGGCAAACAATACGAATGGGATACCATTATGCCAATCGTTCATGTAATCCTCACAGTATGCTCTCAACATGGGCTTCAAGGTCTGATGCCACGACTCTAAAGCTCTTTGGGATTCAACACCATTTGCATTTGATTTAAAGTGTCATATACATAACTTATCCATAATATTCTTAAACAGGCTCCGAGTAAAATTTGATCCTTGGTGCGATTCTATCTCTTTGTGTCGCCCATAGCGTATGCACAAATTCCTCTACCATTCTTTTTGCATTCTTACACAGTCATGGAATTGCCTCCGGAAATCTGGCAGACACATCAATCATGGTTAACAAATACTGGTTCCCAATTTAGTTCTCGGGAGGGGACCTACACAATAATGATAACCCCCGTGAAAGTTTCTTGTAATGGAATTGGCAAAAAAGGTGCTGGTTGTATTACAGCCTGTGGCATACCTACTTTTGGCATGTATGGCAAGTATGGCAAATGTTAACCACAACCTTGTGCATTCCAGGCCAGTGCAAATATATTTGTACCTGAGCCTAAGTCTTCCATTACCCGAGGTGATCACCTCCATACAGTTCACGTGCTACCTGGAATGCTTCCTATCAGTATGCTCTCGGCAACAGAATCTGGTGCACTTCAGCCCATTTCTCCTCTGAACTAACCTGCCGTCGTCTCCATGTCCGTGTGAGGATTCTACCTTTTAAATAATAACCCTCTGGAACATTGTCTGCCTCCTTTACGGCATATGAATCAACATGATTTTTTTTATTGTCTTGTCTTGTTGTTGCACGTCTCTTCGGCTGTCAGAAATAAACACTTCTGCCTGACGTTCTGCCTGTTCAGGTTTATCCTGCACCAATGCAAATACAGCGTATCTGCTTCATGAACCTCGACTTCTTCATCTTTCTCTTTAGTTTTCACTTCGTGCTGTGACTTATGATGGTGGAATCAGGTTACCACAGAGTCTGGTAAAATACCAGGATAATTCTGTTTAAGTCCTGATTTTCTTGGTCTTCTTTGGGCTTCTCCACGGCAAAGGATGTCATTTCCACTTTGGATCCTGCCAATTCATTCCAAAGATCAAGCTGAATTCCTCAAACTGACGTTACACACTCTCACCTATCTTCTCGCCAGCCCCACCTTTCCCATTTATCTCTCCACTCCTGAGGCTCGAAGCCCCATTGCTGATGAAGTGCTTTTCCCCGAAACGTCCATTTTTCCTGCTGCTCAGATGCTGCTGTGCTTTTCCAGCAACACATTCTCGACTCCGACAATAACTTTCATTCTAACTTCCCCAGTCTTAAATTGGCACGCCAACCTGATCTTACATGTGAAAATCTAAATTTCTGTCAATATATCCCACCAATTACTACACATCCGGGTAACAAATCAGAAGCAGTGCATATTTGCGACCCCACCTCTACTTACTATCAGCGACTGGCTAGATCCTTTATCATTCAAGATTATATTTTCTTGTCCTCCTCCCCCTGTTCTTTGAGATTAAACTTTACACATAGAGGCGTATTCTTTATCGAGGTCAGGTGCTAACTCCACACACAGCCACTGCCGAAGCTGTGCACTCTCCTGTAGCTCCTCAGCTCTTATTGTCCGAGGAGGTTTCCTTTAATACCTACACTAATGCCACTGGCTGAGCTTCTTTTATCACAGCACCTTTCTTTCATGACCAGCAGTGTGAATTTACATGCCCCATTTTCTGCAGTGGAATACGTTTTCCTTATACGTTTCTGTGTCCCACTCCATTATAGTGAAAACACCTGAGGCCTTTCACCTCCTGTCCATTCTCTTGTGTTGCTTTAACCTGGGACAAAATCTTACCAGTGTTATCCATTATTGTTTTAGTCGTGTGGGACATTTCATTCTCCCAATTTCTATCCTTCACAGGACGAAATTCCTCCTGGAAGCTGCAGCAACACGTACTCATCTGTTAATTCTGCTGTACTTCTCACTTCCTGAGCTTTCTATTTCCTTCACTTGAATCGTTAACATTTCTGGAAGTGAGTTTATTTAAACTCCTCCAGAAGAGTAATCTCTCTGATAGCCTCAAATGTCTTATCTCTTTTCAAAGCATGCAACCATCGTTCAAAATTTCTATGTTTAAACCTTTCGAACTCAACCTCAGTCTAACCTTTTTCCTTCTTTGTGTTTCTGAACCGCTGTCTATATACGTCTGGAACCAATTCATAAACACTTAAAATATGCTATCTAAACGTTTCATCATCTCTTGTCACCACATCTGACATCGTGGCAATGACATCTTTGGCTCTACTTCCCAGTTTAGTCTGAACAAACGTTCCCCATAAATCCTTGAACCACTCCATTTGCGTCACCAATTTTTCAAATGTCTCTGAGTACCCAGCTGAACCTCTTTCACATTCTCCAACTCTCTGTTCATGTCCTTCTTTTACAATTTTTGCTCTTTGAAACCCTGTCTCTCGGAGGCAGTTTCTGAATAGAGCTGCTGAGAGAGTTTCTTTCCCGCTTGCTGAACTATGTAGAACGGAGCTCAAATTCTCCTGATCATGTATCTGTCACTTCTACCTAACGTAAGGACACATTTGTTACTCAACAAATTTCGAGTTGGAAATAGAATTCTTAATCGACCAGAAAAAAATGCAATTGCATTACATCTATCAGAGCACAATGATGCATTTACTGTTGGTGTAAAATGAATGAAGTGTGACAGCAGAGAATGATTGCAGTAACCTCATGGTGTCTACGCCATTATCACAACATGCCACGGCAAATCTGCAGTGTTTCCTGCCTCACCTCGCTACTCGCAACAAACTGGGATGAAGCAGGGAAAAGGAAAGAGAAGGAGAAACAGCAGTACTTATGGGAAAACCGCAAGCAACTCAAGATTGAGTTAATTGTTCAGAAGAAACAACATTGACTGCTTGAACTAAATCAGGGAACAGAAGTGCGATCACCAAAGCAAATCAGGTCGAAACTCAAACGCGACATTGAATTTGCCTAATCTAATAGATAATTGCATGGACTGTGTATTTTAAAGCAAGTTTATGGGCGGCACGGTGGCACAGTGGTTAGCACTGCTGCCTCACAGCGCCAGATGACCAGGTTCAATTCCCGCCTCAGGCGACTCTCTGTGTGAAGTTTGCACATTCTCCCCGTGTCTGCGTGGGTTTCCTCCGGGTGCTCCGGTTTCCTCCCACACTCAGGTGAATTGGCCATGCTAAATTGCCCGTAGTGTTAGGTAAGGGGTAAATGTAGGGGTATGGGTGGGTTGCGCTTCGGCGGGGCGGTGTGGACTTGTTGGGCCGAAGGGCCTGTTTCCACACTGTAAGTAATCTAATCTTATCTAAAAGTTGAAACGAAACCGCGACAGAGCAAAGGGAACATAGCCAGAAAGGTGGGAGAATGCAATGCTGAATCAGTCAGTGTTTGTAGTGATATAAACAGAGGTCTTCCTATCTAGTCTACTCAAAAGAATTCAATGCTTTCACTTCCATGGCCTGTTAATTGTTAATATTTCAAGTAATAAATATGAAATACTGCCTGATCATTCGAGGCAGGATCATGCCATCGCACAGTCCGAGTGAATTCCCGGTATGTTAGCATCCCACATCAGTAATGCCAAATGCTATTGCCTCACGTGCAATCGGTTTCAAACAAGAACAGAGGGGAAGGCAGAGAAGGATAGGGCAATGGTGGTTTGTGACAGGTGACTGTGGGCCTCATGGAGCCCGACTCAATGAGGGTGTTGAAGACCGCTTTTCCTGTATCACCATAATAACTCTACTTTGTGTGTTGTCATTTGCACATTTCAGCTTTGGTTAAGTGCGCCGAAGGGAAACACTAATTTCTTCGTTCATCAACTTTACTCAGGCCAGTTTTGAAGCCTCATATTAAGATCATACTTTATCTGAGCAGAAAGGGACCAATTCCGCAATTCAAAGAGCTAATTTCTGATCTTCCCATACTGAACTGTCCTTTCGTGCCTTTCTTGCGAACTATACATATCTTTACTAATTATTAATCAAACGATCTAAGCTTTGGATAAACTTAACTCATGTTCATTTTCCAGAGTTTGTACAGGCAGATTAAATCCTTATTCTCTTACTGGGAGTCAACATCAGGAAAGAGAAGTGAGAGGTGTGAATCACTATAACGAGAGAACCAGAGAAGAAGCACACAATGCTTGCAGCTTTTCTTCTTGACACTGCTTTTGATTTTTTTGTTCAGTTGCAAAATGATAGAGAGTCACTGAATTTTAACAACAATGGGACAGACCCTTCGGCTCATTATGTCAGTGTCTGTCACCAAACATCTTACTTCTAAACTCAGTTTGCAGAACTGTGGCGTGCTCTGTTCTAATGTTGTAACTGCTCGACGAAATAGCTATTCGATATCTTAAGGCCGTCAATGGAACAAAAACCGCTCATTCAACTAATGACTGGAAACATTGCTGTTTGATTGAACATGAACTCTACTTTTTTTCTCTTTGAAGACCATTCCGAAAGCCAAACGTGATCTCAAAGCTGTTTGCCATGTTTCCACATGATGCAATAAGTGTGGGTTTACATCTGTGAGATAACAGGTAATGACATTCCTTTTCAACCCCTCCGCTCATCTGTGGTGTGGTATCCCTCAAGGTAAACCACCAGCAGTTGCTACTCTATAATATCGATCCAGAAAGAGTTTGGTGACTTTTACGTTGATTCTGTGGCCTGACATCAGACTTGGTGATATTATATCAGTCATGCACACATGGATAATTTATTCTCTTTTATCAGCATTGTATAGATCAAGTGTACTTGTAGGAAATAAATAGAAAGATTCTTTTCACTCTGAACGGCAACAATGTTGAGCATTTAAAATGGCAGCTATATAGTCCAGAGCGGCGGCTCAGTTGTTAGCCTAAAACTTAATACAAACGAACTGTGGATGCTGCAAATTAGAAACAAAAGCAGAAGTTGCAGGAAAGACGTGGAAGGTCTGGGAGCATCTGTGAACAGAAATCATGCTTAACAATTCAGTACTGCAGAACTGGGGAAGGGTCACCAAACCCGAAAAAGTACCTCAGACCTCGATTCACAGATGTTGCCAGACCTGCTGAGACCTTCCTTTCACTTAGGCATTTGTGTCAGTCGTTCGCATTGTTACCTCACAGCACAAGGGACGTGGCTTCAAGTCCAGCCTCGCGTGACTGTTGAGCCGTGAACATGTTCACACTTAGGAGAGACCATTTCAATGCCAAAATGTGGAAAATGTTATAAAATCTCTAGGGATTTGATGTCCCATCAAAGTTCTCACACAGAGGGGAAGCTTTTCAAATATACAAGCCGTGGGATGTGCTATTAACCTCCCAGTGACCTAATGTCGAAGCAACTTGCTCCTATTAACAAAAGGCGCTGAACTGCCCAGCCGATGTGAAATGTTATAACTCCTCCACTTACCTAAAGTTCCACTAATTTGTTCACTGTGAGGTGAGAGCGTTCAGGTCCTCTCTGTGTGTCACTGCTACACGTGGTCATTCTGTACGACTGTGTTCATGTGCTTCAATGTGGGACTGGAACAGGTGATCGCTCTGTGGGACTGGGTTCAAGTTTTCTCTCTGTGCTTCTCAGTAGAGGTGCTCTCTGTGTGGGACGAGGTACAGTTGCTCTCTCTCTGGAGCTGGGTACATGTGATCACTCCGTGGGATTGTTTTCAGGTGCTCACTCTGTTGGATTGAGTATGTGGGCTCTCTCTTGGGTTCAGATGCACACTCTGTGGGACAGGGATCAGGTGTCCTCTCTGTGGGACTGGGTACATCGCCTCTCTCCGTGGGGTTGGGTTCAGTTGCTTTCTCTGTTGGACTGTGTACTGTTGTTATCTCTGTGATACTGGGTTTAAGTGATCTCTCGGTGGGACTGATTACAGGTGCTTTGCCTGTGGGACTGTCTTCAGGTGCTCTTTCTATGGACTGCATACGGGTGCTACCTCTGTGGGACTGGGTGCAGTTGCTCTCTGATGGGGACTGGATACAGATGCTCCCTCTGTGGTACAGGGTTCAGGTGCTCTCTCTTTGTGATTTGTAACACATGCTCACTCTGTGGGATTGGGTTAAGATGCTCTCTCCGTGAGTCCGAGCACATCTCTGTTTCAGGAAATCTGTTCAAATTGAAACATACTGTTGAAATCTTGGTCTTATCAGGAGGTAATTGTGTACTTTTACTGAAACTGAGAGAGTCATGCAGATAATGTTCTCAGGATAAAAATGTTGACGACGAAATTTGAACTCAGTCCAAATGTGAGATCCAAATCCAACATTGTTTTAAATATAAACGCCCTTTAGGGACTGTATTCCACCATCCTTTCCGAAAGGATGACTCTGGACCTACAATTCACGCGTTTCTGAATTTTAACTTCTCAAAGAAATGGCCCAGCAAAGCATTCAGTTCCATCCACTACCAACATGATGGACACAGCAGAGGGAACAAATTCGAGTGGTGCTTGAAAAGCACAGCAGGTAACACAGCTTCCGAGGAGGGCGAAAATCGATGTTTCGGCAAACGCCCTTCATCAAGAACATTCCCTTAGCAGAGAGAACAGCACAGGGGTAAACAGTGAGGAGGAGACTGCCCTGGGAGTCTTCAAACTTTCTACCGAATCCTGGATGTATCATTGCACCAGGTCTTATATGGTCAAGACAATATCCTGCTGATTACCAGGTACAGCCAACACTCACCCCCGCCGTGACCACATAATCTGCTGCGGATGAGTCTGTGCTCCTCTGCGTTGGCCAACATTTGGAGGTAGCACTGGGGGGTGACAATGGTGTAAAATATCTTCTGTTTTCCCAGCAGCAACACGGACAGTCCAAGCACATTAAGTCCTAAAAGAACATTGCTGCTGCACTGGTGAAGAGCAGCAGTTGGAGGCCCGGGAAACGAATTTCGTGAAAGTGGTGGAGTGTGTGGGTGTGGTCCTGAATAGATGTGGGAACAGGATAGTGTCAATGCATGCTGACACATTTTCTGTGGGGCACGAACAAGCTGAGATAATCTGTCGATCAGGGCAGTCAGGTTTGTGAATTTTAGGTATGAGATAAAACCGGGTGGTGCAGGGTTCCCCGACCCTGAGGTTGGCGACTGGAGATGGGAGGTTCCCAAAAGTGATAATGTTGTGGATGGTATGGGATGAATACTGTTCTATGTCTAATGTTTTATGAAAGTATTTAAATTGGGTGTAGATGGAATTTGACCTTCAGAAAGGCGAGGGCTATGAAGAATCGAGCATTAAAGAGGATATGAAACTGACTGCAGTTCAGCAATGATCTTATAGAAAGGTAGGGCAGGCTTGGGAGTGTGAAAGTGCTGTTCGTTTTTCTAATGTTGTCACACTCTGTCATTGGAAAATTAGTCGGTGTTATTTTCCTGGAAGGTCTGTTATTGAATGTTGCAGTTAATGCGATCAGAGATTTTGTGAGCCATCTCTGGGTGAGGTATGGATCTGGATTCACAGTGGATCTGAGACTGCAACATGAGCAACAAATCGAGCACAAGTCGCAGAGAGGGGAAGCTCTGTAAAGAAATCAGCGGCGTCTTTCACACCCAATCTGTTTTTCAAATTACATTTTCCAACTCTCCCAAACTATGTGTGACTGTTATGAAGGGCTGAATGGTCTCCTCTGTTTCTGTGCACCAAGTGATAGCAGTAAGTGGCCTCCCACTGTTCCAGTCGAGCGGTTTTGAGGGTCTGAATGGAACATCGGGATAGTGTACGAAGCATCAGGACTGGATATTAGGCACTTTTAGTCTTCACCAGTCACTAGGATTGTGGATCATCAGGTTATGATCTCTCTCTGACCCTTCGTCCACGGCTCACTTCTCTGTCAAATATTTAACTCAGCTTTGAATAAATGCAAACAAAGAAACAAATGTAAACAAAACTTCTGGGGAAGACCGTTTTTTAGAATTTTTCCTCATCCCTCTTATAGATTCACACAGTCATACAGCATGCAAACAGACCTTTTATTCTAGAATGCCCACGCCGACATGTCTGATCTAGTCCCATTTTGCCATCATTTGGCCCATGCCCATTTGAATCATTCCTATTCAAGTACCAATCCAGGTATATTTTAAGCGTGTAACGGTACCTGCTTTAACCACTTGCCTTCACAGCACTTCCTGTACACACATTACCTTCTTCGTGAAAAGGTTACTCAAAAAGGTCTATTCTAAATCTTATCCCCTCACCTTCAATCTATGCCATCCAGTCCTGGACTGCTCTACTATGGGGAAAATACTTTGGCCATTCAGAATATGAATGCCCTTCATGATTTTATCAACTACTTTCAGGTCAGCACTCACTCTCCAACTTTCCAGAGGAAAAAGCTTCAACCAGTCCATCCTCTCCCTGAAGCTGAAGTCGTCCTGCATCCGAAAATCCTTGTAAAACTGTTCTACGCCCTCTCAACATCCTCCCACCAACACAGCCAACGGAATGGTGTGCAGTATTCTAAAGTGACCTCACCAGCGCCATGAACAGGTGCAACATTCCACGTCAACTTTATATCAATGTTCTGATCGATTAAAAAAGCGGGCCAAACGTGTTCTTCACCACCCTGTCTATCTGCGACTCCATTTTCAACGAATTGTGAACCTGCACCTGAAGGTCTCCTTTTTTCTGTAACATCTCACAGGAAACCACACTGATTTAACTTTAAAAAATGCAAAATCTCACAAATAGCTAAACTAAACTTCATCCACCCAGCCTTGGTCGGTTACTGGTCGAGGGTACCGTTGTGCTCTGAAATAATCGTCTTCACTGTCCACTGCACCACTTTTTTGATGTTACTTGTGAACGTAGTAATGATGTCTCCGATATTCATATCCAAATCATTTATATGTATGATGAAAAGAATGAACTCAGTACTGATTCTTTCAGCACACTGCTGGCCACAGGCCTCGAGTCTGGAAAACCATCCCTTACCTTCAAGCCAATTATGCATCCAATTGGTTAGCTTTTCGTGCAGGCCATGTGACCTAACCTTCGTAATCTGACTATGACGCTAATCGTTATGAAACACCTTGCAGAAACCAATGTAAACATTGTATGACACCGTGCCTTCAACAATCTTCTTTGTCGCCTCCTCAAAATACACAATCACGTGAATGAGACGTGATCTCCATCGTACAACGCCATGTTGCATACCGCTAATAAGTCATTGCCTTTCTAAATGCACGTAAATCCTATCTCTCAGTATCCCTTCCAACAACCTACCCTATACTGGCGTTAGGCTCACTGAATATATAATATCCTCTGTTTTTAGAGCACTCTTCCCTTTTCTAATCCCACTCCTCCACTTGTCGCAAGAATATTACTGGTTTAGAAATATGGCAAATGGCATGGTTCTCAGAGTATGTCAGAGTCGTTTTTGGAACAAGTCAGGCAGATTTCTTTAATCTGCTAAACCAACACGTTATGAACAAACCAAAGTTATTAAAACTAGGATGGAAAGAAGAATGTCGAGTAATTATTACAAATATGTGCATTGACGTTTCCAGTTGAAAAATACTGTGGAACACACACGCAGGCGTGCACACACACACAGGCGCGCGCGCGCACACACTCACACACACACACACACACACACACACATGGACGCACACACACACAGGCACACGCATACACACACAGTCGCATGCATGCACACACACAGTTAGTTACAAGCTGTAAAACAAAATCTCTGCAGTGCTAACTTGAAAGAACTTTGTTGCAGTATTATTCAAACTCATGAGAAAAGGGAATATGAGAGTTTTACTTAAATGCTATTCTCGTGGGAGAGTTATAGCATCATACATCATGGAGACAATCCCTTTGGCGAACTCATTCATTCTCACCAAATTGTCCAAACACACTAAGCCCACTTTCCTTGCATCTGAATATTTCTTATCCATGAACTTGTTCAAGTGTCTTTTATATATTGTGAATGTAACCGGCTCTACCACTTCCACTGACAACTCTTTCCATATGCGTGTCACCCTCCCTGTAAACAGTTGGCCCCCAGGTTTCCTTAATTTTTATCCCTCTTACAGTGATGCTCGAATACTCGATTCTCAAAATCCCGGGAAAAAAAGGTTGATTCCAATCAGCACATGCATGCCTCTAATGATCTTGTACACTTTATTTTAAGAAACCCTCTCAGTCTCTTATGCTCTGAAGAAAAAACGTGCTAGCTTGTCCAAGCTCTCCCTGCAACTCAGACCATTAGGTCCTGGCAACATCCTGAAAGAATCTCTCCTGAAAGCTTTCCACTTTAATATCATGCTTCATGTAGCAACGTAGCCAAAACTGAACACAACGCTACAAGTGAGGCCTTACCAAAGTTGTGTATAACCGTAACATATATTCTCAACCTGTATACTCAATCCCCTGAATAATGAAGGCCAGTGTTCCAAAAGCCTTCTTCACTGCTCTGTATACCTGTGACTTCATTTTCAGGAAACTGTGCACCCGAACTTAAAGGTCCCTCTATCCGCATTCCTTAAGGCCTTACCATTCACATGAAATGCCTACCTTTATGTTTCTTCCCAAAATGAAATATCTTATACTTATCTACATTAACCTCCCTTTGTGAATTCTTGGTCGACTTCCCCCGCTGATCCTGGCGCTGCAACAATTTCTGAGAAATTTCCTCACTGTCCATGATACTGCCTATTTTATTGTCATCAATAAACTTACTAACCGTGCCTTGCACATTCTCATCCAAATCGTTGATATAGATTACAAACAGTAATGGGGCCAGCACCAGCCCTATGGCACGCCACTATTCACAGGTCTCCAGTCCGACAAGCATCGTCCCACTATTACATGCTGCTTCCTACCATCAACAAGTTACATATCCAATTTGCCATCGAACGTTCCAGGGCAGCCTATCACGTGGAACCTTATCACAGGCCTTACTGAAATCCCTATAGACTACATCTCCCACTCTGCCTTTTTCAACCTTCCTGGTCACTTCATCAAAGAACTCAAACAAATTTGTATGGCATTCACAAAGCTACGTAGTCTTTGCAGTTTCATATCAATTACTATTAATCATTATTAAAATAAATAAAATATTCCTAATAAATTTCTTTATTTCCAAATACACGTATATCTTATCTCCAAATCTTCTCGAGAAACTGATATTCCATAGTCTATCAGGTTGAGTACGCACGTTTTTTGTTTGCTTTCCTTCGTGGATAAAGGCTCAACATTTGCCACCATCCAGTCTTCTGGGACCTCACCCATGGCTCATGATGATGCATGATTACCAAACAGTGTCTCCATAAATTCTGCTCTAGCCTCTTACCGTCTAGTCATGATTAGGAGATGTATCCACCTTTTTACCTTCTAATACATTCAAATCCTCCTCTATTGTGATATCGACTGTATCTTAGATATCACTACTAACCTCCCCAATCTCCAAAGTCTTCAAATACTTCTCCATGGTAAACACCGAGGAGAAATATTCAGTGAGAGCATTGCCCATGTCCTGCAGTTCTACATATACTTGACCAGTTTCGTCCCTGAGGGGTCATACTTATTCTCTTTTCTTTAATATACTGAATGAACTGGATTCACTCTAATCATCTCAGCCAAACTATGTCGTACACCAGTTCCGTTTTCCTGATTTCTTTCTTCAGTATACTCCTCTATTCCCTGTATACCTTCAGGGATTCCCTTGACCAGCTGCCTGGACTTGAGCCACACCTCCTTTTTTATAGTTAAATCCCCAATACCTTTTGTCATCCAGTGTCCCCTCTTCCTGCCAAGTTTGCTCTTTACCCTCACAGGAACATATAGACGTTGAAGTCCAGCTATCACACTCCTGAACTCCTCCCACTTGCCAGCGGTCCCTTTGCTTGCAAACAAACTACTCCAACCAACTCCTGCAAGCTCTTGTTTAATTCCATCAAAATTGACCTTGCCCAAAGTTAGAACTTCAACCTGTTGACCATTGTTGTCCCTCGCCATAAACATGTGAAAAGTAATAGAACTGTGATCACTAGACACAAAGTGCTCCCCCACTGACACCACCGTCATCTGTCTTGCCCTAATCTCCAAGATTAGTTCGA
The DNA here is from genome assembly GCF_047496795.1 of Chiloscyllium punctatum. NCBI lineage: Eukaryota > Metazoa > Chordata > Chondrichthyes > Orectolobiformes > Hemiscylliidae > Chiloscyllium > Chiloscyllium punctatum. The sequence goes on along the minus strand of NC_092757.1, from coordinate 18,385,709 downwards.
GATTTGCCCCTTCCTGAGTAGGACCCTCGACATACTGCTTGAGGATTTTTTTCGTGAATTCACTTAATGGATTCATCATATCTTCGTCCTTAATTGTATGTCATTTGCAATCAATTCTGGGAAAATTAAAACATACGACTATAACTCTCTAATTGCCCCTGCAAGTCTCCCAAATCTCTCTATATATTTTTGCTCCTCTAATTCCCGTTGACTATTTGGGGGTCCTATAGGACAATCGCAATAACGTCACCATCACCTTCTTATTTCTTAGTTCCAACCACAAAGCATCACTGGATGATCGTTCAATTCTTTCATCTCTGATCATTGCTGTAATACTCGTCTTAATCAAAACTGCAACTCCCCCTCACCTCCTTCCACCATTTCTGTCCCAACGGAACCACTTGTAATCTGGCACCTTAAGGTGCCAGTCCCGTCTCTTCCTTAGGCGTCTTTCAGAAATGTCTGTAATATCTGAGTCCCACGTAACTATCCATGCCCTGGTTCCTTGGTCTTACCTATCAGACATCTTGCAATGGAATTGATGACATTTAACCCAAAAGGCATTTATTGATCTCTGTCGTGTTCCAGCCTGACCTGACAATTAACTTCACCTTACTGTTTTTGATTATGTATCTCCTTCCAGCCGCGCTTTGTCCACTGCTGCTAATGACCCCACGCCCCACTATCGCTCACTCCTTAAACCCTTAAACCCACCCTTTCAGCACCTTCCGACCTGTCCTCCAAGGTATTTGACTCCTCCAGTTCAGGTGCAACTCGTCCCACTTGAACAGGTCACTTCTGCCGCAGTAAGGATTAGAATATCCATCCCCTTCCCCAATTCTTTAGCGATGCATTCATCTGTCATTTCCTCCTGTTCTTACTCTCACTAGCACGTGGCACTGGAAGGAATCCGGATATTTCCGCCATCGTGGTCCTGGTTTTTAGCTTCATTCCTAGCTCTCCCGAATCATTCTGCAGAACCTTATCCCTATTTCTACCTCTGTCGTTTCACCAACATGAACAATGACTTCTACCTGCTCACCGCCCCCCTGAAGAACGTTCTGGAGTCCATCTGAGACATCCTTGATCGTGGAACCTTAGTTGAATACACCATCGTGGATTCCTGTTTGCAGACAAGGAATCTCCTGTCAGTCCTCTCACTATCATTTCTGAATGATAACTACACGAGCTACTGGCAATAGAATTCCTTCCTGAAACAGTTGGATTTGGCTGAGTTTCTTTGCTTCGTGCAATGGCATACAGACAGGAGTGTAGTGAGAAAACCTTCGACAAAAAAATGTACAGTGTGAGTGTTGGGAAATTTATGTTTTGGGGTAATGATAAAACAGCAGAAACCTTCATGAGTGGTAAAGACGAATTGGCTTTATTTTGTGGCTCGCACATATTTTTTTGATGAGGGATAGGGAAAGAGAAAGGAAGCAATAGACTGTTCCTTCTCAAATATATTACATTTTCCCTCTCTAAGATGAATCAGTAACGTAATCAGACTGCAAACTGGACCATGTGAGAACTTCTAGAACTTTGTTGGAACTATATGATTCCAACACATTCTCTGCTCCAAATAAATGCATCAGTACTACTATCGTGCATAGAATCGTTTACTTATAAAAATGGCCCTACTGGATGCGAAGGTGTGTTAATATGTGCCTGTGTAATATAAAAATACAACGTTTAATGTTTTCACAATATCTGAATTAAAATGAAGGTGTCTAATTCTAAACTAAGTACAAAAATTGCTGGAAAAGCTCCGCATGTCTGCCAGCATATATTAAGAGAAATCCGAGTTAAACTTTCTGGTCCAGTGACCTTAACCCAAGAACCTCTCCTATTTTTAAATTATTTCCCCTGTTTTATTCTCTCACACAAAAGGAAATATCCATCAAGTATTCACTCGCTACATCCTCTTCATGATCTTATGTGGTCAATTCGGCCACCTCTCATTCTCAGGCCTAAACAGTTAATCGTTGATTACGTGATGACTTCATCTCAAGAACGTGAACATTGAAATATATCTGGAAGTTTTGGATCACAATTCATGCTATTATTAAGTTGAGGGAATTATAACTGCACGCAATGCATCAGATGGGATCTCAGCAATGTCCTATACTGATGCAGAAAATTATCCCTATGATCATACAGGACACCCCGACCACGAAACAGCATCATGCAGTCTTCCTTCACATCACGTGACTGCACCAGCAGAGTAACTTGACGTAATTCATGGAGAAGGACGTAAAAATACCTTCTGTACCACGGGTTTCCGCATTCTACTTCCATTTAAGTAATTTTCTGCTGTTTTGTCATGTGTACAAAACACAAACTTCCCAACACCCACGTTGTACTGCTTTTATGTTGAAGGTTTGCTCACTACCCTCCTGTCTGTATGCCATAGCAGACACTCTGTCTCCTATGACATTGTATTTAATTACTAACCTGGTGTATGAGCAAACTGAGGGCCAATCCATTCAGCCCCTTCATCCAAATAATTAATCAAGATTGTAAACTGTTGATGACCTCACTCTGATTCCTGATGATTTCCACGACTTACCGATTTCCATTTGGAAAATAAGTAATTATCTCATCTGTATATCTTTGTCAACTAACAGCGCTCCACAAGTCCTATGTAACATCCTAAAACAGTGACATGGCCTCTGCCTGTGCTGTGTAATTTACTCACATGACTGACTACTTCACTCTATTCTGTTTAACACCAAAGGGGGCAAAATTGTATCCTCCTGCCACAGTGTAACTATACTGAGTGGCTGAATCGGATATTCCTGCCCCTCTGTTACTGCCTTGAGAGTTTTATTAAGAGAAAGCCATGTGGGGTAGGAAAAGCATTTGGCCATTCTGTTCCAATTTGGAAAGTTCATGGCTATCTGGTTGTTATTGAGCACCCCCCAAATGTCTGTTCCCAATCAATGTTGACTGTTCCATGAAATATAGATCATTTAAGATTAGCCTTGAATATTTTCAATGACCCAGTCTTCACTGTTCCCTGTGAATGACAGCACCACAGATCACACAGTCCGAAGGAAAAAGGAGCAAACTTATATCAAAGGTAAATAGGAGACCACTTAATTTTAAAGTGTGTTAACCTTACAGCAAGTCACCTCCTCTTTGGAGAAATAAAGGCACAGCAAATGGGAATAGACGTAGAACATTGAGCCCCTCAAACCTATCTCAAAGTGCTATTTTTTCTGTTCAGTAAAGAATTCATCAAACTCAGCCTCCACCACAACTTTGGGAAAGTATTCCTGATACCTTCAGGCCATACAATATAGGAAATTGCAATTAGGTCATTTTGCCAGTTAAGTCTACTTATCTATTCGATCATGACTGAAATGTTTATGAACACAATTGTCTCGCTTTCTCATTGTAACTCTTGACCACTGTTTAATCAAAACTGGTCTGTTTCTGTATTGAAGATATTACTGTCGCTGGGTCTCTTTTTATCTCTCTGTGTGTTTATGTGTGTGTGTGTGCGTGCGTGCACGGGTATGTGTGTTTCTGTGTACATCTGTTTAATGGCAGAGGACAGGCTGGTGTAGAGGGTGCTTTTCGGACTGGAAGCCTGTGAGCAGCGATGATCCACAGGCAAGATCGTTGGATCCAGTTTTGTTTGTTAATTATGTAAATGATTTAGATGATAATTATAGAAGGCAAGATCAGCAGATTTGCGGATGACATCAAGGTTGGTTGAATATTGGGCAATGATTGTGTAATGGTTACCAATCTAAGATTACAAAAGGAAAACTTGCCCTTTAGATCCCTTAAAATCTTTCTTTGCCCTCCTTAAACCCATGTCCCCTCGTTTTGGACTCCCCAACGCTGTCAAAACAGACGTCGACCATTCACCCTATCCAAGATTTCATCGACCTCCAGAATGTGCACGTTTGACTGCAATAATTACGAATGGCAGTGCTTTCAGTCAGCCTCGGCCTAAACTCTCAAATTCGACACTGACAAGTCTTCCTTCTCATCAAGTAACAATTCTAACATATAATCAATGTGTTCAGATACATTATGAAACATCACTGTTGGGTTTGCATCCAAACAGTAATGCTAAGAGGTAGGGACACTAACATGACACAGCATTAGCCCCAAAATCTGCAACATGATTCTCCTGCATGTTTGTACATCAGCTTGTTCGACATGCTCCGAGACACCACTGTGACATCAGTATTTCAAACCAGACAATGTGCATAAGAGATAGGGGCACTATCCTATGTTCATGAACTCGAATCACACCCAGAATTCTGGTTAAAAGGCTTGAGTGGTGCACACGACATACAGCTTAAAACATGTCCAGAGTTTGGATCATATTTAAGGGTCAGCATTCAGCTCTGCTTTGATGTGCTACAATCTGATTAAAATTACTAAACTATACGAATTCAACTCAAGCTATGTCCCTCAGCTATAGGATGTTGAGTGCATGTGTCTTGTCAAAGAGATAAACTACGAAAATCTTTAATTTATTGGCTCTACTTGCCACTTAAGATGGCTGTTATCTTTAGTCTGAAATATGAAGGACAGAAATCCTGCAGACACATTCTGCATTATGAAGGATCTCGAATACATACTATTACTGAACACCGGAGATCACGAAAAATTTCTGGCCAAAAAAAAATACCTGTCACGATTCCTACACTCTAACATGTGGCTTCCCTCTTCCTAAAATCATCCATTGACACAAGGCAATTGTTTACTTTATAGCCTCTCCTTATCCACTCCTCCCTCTGCCTTTGCAAGTCAAACCAAGCTCTGCGCTTTTGGGAAAATCAAGATTGGTGTTTGTCGGGCTTCTGGACAGGGGAACACATTTTGAAATTGAAGGCGGAGGGTAAGGCGGTATTAATAACACTCACTGGGCTGAGGTGAGGCAGTCGGAGTTTAACTTGGATAAATGCGAGCTATCGCACTTTGGTAAAACAAACAAGGCTAATGCAATTAATGGTCGGGCTTTGTTAGTGTTGTAGAAAAAAGGGAAACAGTGATGCAGTTCTAACATTTTGAAGTTTGCAACGCAGGATGATTAAGGTAATTTTGTTGCTTGGACGATTGAGTTTAGAGTAGAGAAGTCATCATGAGGTTGTGCAGGACATGGGTGAAAACTCTTCTGGAGAAATGTGTGCAGTTCTGATCACCTTGTTAGCAGAAGGATATTATAACGCTGGAGGGGGTTCAGAAGAGATTTTCCAGGATTCTAGCAGTATCACCTCATCTTCCATCTCCGAAGCCTACAAACACTTGTGATGAACATTGCATTCAACCGTTTGCAAAACGCCAATCCACAGACACATCCATATCCATCCCTCCGACTCAGATCTGCCCTCTACAGGAGACCGACCAGTCCATTTTCTTTCTCACCTGTCCACTCGACACTCACCTCCGTCCTCTCGATATCACCACCTATCTTTTCACAATTGTTGCCGACTTTAGCCAGACCCACACTCAAACCCCATGTATCTCTGAGCCTCCTTCCGCCTCTCCAGTCCTGATGAAGTGTCTTGCCTGAAATGTTGACTCTCGCTTCTCGGACTCTGCATGACCTGCTGTGCCTTTTCCATGTCCAATCTTTTTCTGTGCAGAATACTCCAGTATTTGCATGCCCAATTGTCTCCGAGGTACAAGTCCCGATTAACATTACCATGTCGTCTGTTTCTTATAACCCCACGTTGTCTTCAGCGCATTTTCACCTCAGATCATGGCCTGTAAAAGATTTCTCAAATTTTTCCTAGTATCAGTAGGTTCAGGATTTATATTTCCATGTAAAAACAGAGAAGCATATGCATTTTCCGAAAACTTCTGGTATTACTACAATACCCGAGGCAGTTTGAATGTTTACACACAACTGATTTACCATCCCCAACATTCCTTCCCTGTGTCACCCTCGCATTTCCCATCCAGAATGTGTAAATTACAATCATTGTTTTGAATTTTAATAAAACAGTATTGAATTGAAAGGGGGTAACTGGAGGTTTTGTTCACCGAATGTGATTAATGTGAGTTTCCGTAAATCGTATATTATTCACTGCAGGTTTGCATATTCTATTCATAAAGGATTTGGTTCAATGTGTTATTCCATACTATGAGCGGGAGCCACACTTCCAGCATTAACAGAGATTTAAAGCTCCAGAGAGAGGAGAGATTTGAATCTGAGAACATTAGACTGGACTGTTCCAACAATGGATCAGAATCTGGGAAAGTTCGAATGGAAGGTTCCAACAAAGGATCAGAATCTGTGGACCATAGACTGGAATGTTCCAGCAATGGGCATGATTCTTTGATACAATTAACATTCCGGATTCGTAGTATGCTGATGCTTATTCAAGGTGGTTACTATCCCATCCTTGCTATAATTGGTGTGCCTGGTACGTCTTCCATCTGTCTATTAAAACAGGCTGAAGTGAATTGCTGCTTATATTATTTAAAATTTGGAAAGTTGGATGTCAATAATTCAGTTCCAATCAAAAATCAATTCTTTGCAATTAGTACTGGGAAATTACTATTTACAAATTACTCACCGATATGCGATGATGAACCAAACTTTTCTAAAACTCCGTAACCCTTTTAGTCCTGAACAGATTTAAAATTTCAATATCCTCTCCAATCACTATTCTTATCCATTAGCACCATGGTAATATCTCAGTCTCAATCTCACTCCCGGTTTAATTTCGGAAGATTCTCCTGGTCCTTGGATCCTGCGTGACCTGCTGCACTTTTCCAGCAACACATTTTTCAGCTATGATCTCCAGCACCTGCAGTCCTAACTTTCTCCTTAGATTATCATAATCCCAAACTAACCGAGTCCCACCTACCGACGCTTGGCCCATATACCTCCAAACCTTTCATTTTCATGTTTTTTTTAAGTGTTGTAACCGCAAGAAATCATTATTGAATCTCCCTCAAGACTGTTTATATTGAAAATTCTACTTCTTGCCGACTGCAAACTACCTTTAATAACCGAAATGTTAAAGACGGTAGGGAGAGGGTGGACAAATCAAATCTAAATATTGGACAGCTTGATGCCAGTGCTGACGAAATTATTGTAAACTTTAATAAGGAATGTGATAACTAGAGACTTGCGGAGTCAAGATATGACTTGGCAGAATCAGCTTATCTTCAGGAAAGGGAAATAATCTTTGGGGAACCAGTGAGGTTGAGGCGTCCACTAATGAGAACTCAGTCAAGGGGTGCATTTGATTTAGCAGAATACTTTCGACGTGGTTGATGACAGGTGAGCGAAAGTCCATGAGAAAATGTAGATATACTACATGGATTGCGAAGTTCACAGCGGAGACATTAAAGGAAGCACTCTCGTTTCTTGACTGAAAGCCGTTACTCACGGGTTATCACCCGGATCATTATTGTACAACAGCAATTTGCAAAGTAGACACATGATTTCGATGAGGGTAACAAATAGCATAAATCTCATTTTGTACTGATTAAATGCTGTGAGGTTATTAAAGGACCTTGGTCTTGAGACACGAAAGGGAATACATCCAGGGGTCTTCAAGTCATCGACTCTTAGAGCACGTAAACTCCTGCATACAGAACTCTTATGAAGCTGAAAGCCTATCTGGTCACGTGAGGACAGAATGGGTTTTGCTGAATTTCATGGAAATCCGCAGCTACAGATCAGGCCGTTCCAAATGTAAAAATTGGCTGGTAAATGAATACCTGAGTTTTGGTTGCTCCTTTGCCAAAAAAAGTCGAATTTAACCAATTAGTTTTAATCATTCCCAGGATATCAGAAAGCAAATGGAAGCTGAACTTTATTGATTTAACACGTTGAAACCAGTCGAATTATCAGGATTCAATGTGTCATGGGAAGAATTTAAACAGGATCTTTTGAAAAATTACAGCAAGAGCAACTGCTGTAAAGAAAGAAAGTTAATTGGCCATCTAACATCTTGGTCTTAACTAAAATTTTTAAAAGTCTATCAAAGATACTTTCTCATGTCAAACATACTTGCAGTAAAATAAAATAAATAAGATTATGCAGAATACCAGCAGCTGGAATATTGAAGACAGGGAGAAAGACAGAGACTGTGTGGTGTTGAGATTAATCTAATGTAATATTTAATAAATGGGTTATTGGAACAGCGTATTTTAAACATTTGGAGTCATATAGTAATCAGTTAAGCAAAGGGGGCTTGTAGTTGTGAATAATCGCCGTTTATTGTTACTATTCGAGTTCAGAAAGTAAATTGATCCACCATTTTTCTTTAATGGTGGACATTGGGAGTTCTCTGTCACTCATTGTTTACTTGCTTACAAGGCGAGCTGAGCTCTTTTGGTGTTTGGTTATAACTCTCAGAGAGGTTCGGCATTGACGTCATAACTGTTTGGAGGCCTATCGTGATTTAGACAGATGTGAACAGACTTGTGGTACAAAAGATCCCAGCAGATCCAACACTTGGCAGTTATTGTCCTGGGTCTTTGAGTAAAGGTTAGGTAAGAAAATGTGTTTAATTTAGGATACTTGTGGATGATTATGTTAAAAAGTGATAGAAGTGGATCTTGACATTGTGAAAGAAGTTCTGGGGTTTGAAGATTTGCAAAGAAATGTGACAAAGACGGAGGAAGGGCACACTTGTAGAAGATAGGTTGGGTTTAACCTGGAAGAAAAGGAAATTTGAAATTTTAATCGATTTTGACAAGCACGTACGTGTATTACAGAATTAGACAAGCGCAGTAGACTTCGAAAAAGTTTTATCGCAATTGAAATACATGGAGTTAGATGATAAAGAGAGAGGAAAAGGAGAGGGAAGATTCTTAACTGAGCAAAGAGAGAGCAGAAAGAGAGAGGAAAAGAGTAGAAAGAGATAAGGAGAGACAATTTGAACTTCAGAAGTTGCAAATTGGTCAGGAAAGTCAAGAGAACAGGACGGAGACGAAGAGAGAAGATAGTGATGTACAGAAATATGTTAAAACTATTCCAAAGTTTGATGAGAAATTTGTCGTAGACTTCTTTAATTCATTTGAAAAATTGGCTGGGCAATCTGAGTGCTCAAAGAACTTACGAGAAATGCTACTTCAAACTAAGTGCGGTAATCGTAGTGGGATGTGAGATTTCGAAACTGGTGAAGTCCACATTGGCACCGTGTGGTTTGAGTGCCCCAGCCGTCCTACCACATATCCACTTCACCCTTCCTTCCGACACATCATTATCTTCCCCAACTACATCCACCTATCATATCCCAAGCTACCTTTCACCCTTCTCCACCCTCACCCATCTATTAATTCCCTCAGCCCCCTTTCCCCTTCCCCTCCACGCCTACAATTCTGATAAATCACTTGTGCTCGAGATGTCAAGTCTGCTGCTCCTCCGATTCTGCCTAGTAGACTGTGCTTTTCAAGCACCATACTTTTAAACTCTGATCTCCAACATCTGCAGTCCTCCCTTTCTCTCAGCCTCGAATAGTAAGAGACAAAGGTATTTTCACGCTTTCTGACATGTTACTCGAGCGGGTGATGATTTGTGGAATGGGGAAAGAAATTTTTCAATCCTTGTGTAACATCATATTGGAGATCTAAGTCAAGTCTGAGGAAGTACTAATGAGTGCTAGTGACAGAGTGTCAGTTCCAGGAATGAAGTTTTTTCTTCGGAACAATTTAGCAGGACCCAAGTTGGGTTGACATGCCTTGTGGTGATGAATTCAAATGAAGACCAGGTAACTGAGGTGATAAAAGAAGAATATCCAGGAATTTTCCAGGCTGTCTAGTGACACGACCCACTGTAATAATTTACAGCAAGAAGGAAAAACTAAAACAAAAGAAAAAGGAATTCGCTGACATCCTGTTTGATATAACGGTGGAAAGAAAGACTGAGCAGGCAGGTCAGGCAGACTTGTTTAGCCCTGAAAGGCGACAGTCCTTACAGCAGAAATGTATGTCAGGAATTAGAATATATTGTCGCGTGTTATTAACCTGAAGATAGAATTCTAAATGAAAATGGAGACCATGTCAGGCTAGTCCAGAAGGGAAATGGGCAGAAGTGCACCAGATTGTTTTGCCAGTAGCATACAGGAAGTGGTCCGGCTTGCACATGAACTACCTGCAGGAGGTCACCTCGTTGTGAGGAAGTCTCAGGCTAAGATACAAAAGCATTTCTGTCAACCTGGATTGCGCATTAACGTATTTCTTTCTTTCGTGCATACCACACATGCCAAATATTAGGTAAACCACATGCATTAATAAAACCAACACCTTTCTAGCGAATTCCTCATATGACGAGACTTTCACGCGGGTAATAACTAAGTCCTCTGTCGGTTGGTCCTTTTTCTAAAATAAAAGTCGAAAACATTATTTGCTGACCATAATGGATGTTTCAACCAGATTTCTCGAGACAATTTCATTACAGAGTGTGATGTCATAACGTTGGTGGAGGGGTGGTAGCTTTCTTTACTCAGTATGGACTACCCAGAGCGATTCAATTAGACCAAGGGTCTCATTTTCCTGCTCGGCTGTTTAACTAAATCATGGATAGCTTGTCATACAACACTTCAAACCAAGTGTGCACCATCCTGAATCCCAGGGAGCATTGGAAAGTTGGCATCAGACACTGAAGACTATGTTACCAGCGTACTGTCAAGATTGCCCGAAGTATTGGGATAAAGGTATCCCATAAAATTGTCCGACATTAGAGATGCCCAAAGGGAACTACTCAGTTTTCTCCCTTCAAGTTAATAATCGTACCAGTAGTGAGAGGTCCATTGCAATTGAGAGAGAGATAAGATCGAGTAGTTTAGTTAACTGAACAGTGCATGAAGAGGATGCAGCGTAAAATGAAGCATGTGACAGATAAAAAGTCTGGCACTTTGACGTCTTCTCGCCGGGATGATATATTAGCATTGTCACCACAGGAAGGAAATCCCTTCAAAGGAAGGTTTAGTGTTCGCTTCCGAATTGAAAACAAGTTGAGTCAGTTAAATTATCTCATAAATATACCGGTTACCAAAAGGTTGTCTGATATGTCATGAGAATATGTTGAAGCCTTACTCTAATAGAGACAGGGGAATGGAGAAACAAGTGTTTTGCTAAGTGACCCGCAGAGTGAGGAATAAATTACAGATGTCATGGTGTGTGATGTGCGTCAAAATACTTTAAATAACAAGGAAGATCTTGAGCCGATGGAGAAGATAGTGAGCTATATGTTGCAGGAGCAAAGAACGCAATTTCTTGTTTGTTGCAATAAGATGAGGACATATCCAGCAAAAAAGATGGGAAAAATGTCACGACTGTGCATGAGGTGGAAGTAGGGGTGCTGCTCTGATAAAGCAACAACCCTACAAGATTAATCCTCTCAAAGCCACATAGGTCCAGATGGAAGGAGATGTGATGCTCAACAAATATATCATCGCCGAGTCAAAACTAGTGGAGTTGGCTGATCGTGTCAGTTCCCAAACCTAACGGAACTCAACAACTTTATGAGGACTATCTGAATGTTAACATGATAACAAAATCAGACTCCTGTGCAACACCAAGATTGGCGGACGGCAAACAGAAATTTTGAAATGTTCCACGCATTACGAATGTCAATTTACAGCATGGTTATTGGCAGACATCATTATCAGAGAAAGTGAAAGAAGTTGTGGCGTTTGTAACTCCAAATGGGCTGCATTAATCCAAAGTGATGCTCCTTTGAATGAATAATACACCAGCAACATTTAAAGTCTAATGAACAATGTTATGCTCAGATGAACACATTGTGCAGCTTATCTGTATGATGTAGTGATCTTGCGAACTGATTGATTGAAAGATTACGTGAAACAGTTGGCAGAGCAAGACAACAGAATTTGCAAAGACAGAGTTGACGTTCTATCGGAAGATTTTTCCAAACTTCAACAGTGTTGTGTCGCAATTGATGGATTAACTAAAGAAGAACACAAAATGTTGATGTACAGAACACTGCCCAGAGGCAGTTGAGAATTTAAAATCAATACTATCCACTGCAACAGTTTTAGTTCACTAAATATTTTGAAACCCTTCAAAATGGCGTTTGATGCTAGCGATGTAAAGGTTGGAGATATATTGATACAGGAAGATGATGATTGAATGAAATGGCACATTGGCGACTTGATAAAAAAAAACTCAAATCTGCCAGAAAAAAAAATCCACTATTGATAAAGAATGATTGAATTTGGGACTGGCATGACAACATTTTAATGTTCATGTAACAAGCACAGTGTCAGAGCTGGTTGTGTCCAATAATGACAATCCGCTCGCAAATTTGGAATGAAATGAAGACTGAAATATAACAATATTTCATTGGAGCCTTCTGCTACGTGCTTTCAAATTGCAAAATGTACATGTTGCATTCGTAAAATGTGAAAGCACATGAGTTACCGCGGAATTAATGGAAACAGTATTGGAGAGATTTGGCTTATCCCAATGGTATGTCCTTGTGCAGAGTTAATGGGAAAGGTATAATGAAGATTAATGACATAGCTAATTCATTGTAATGGGATTAAGAATTAGAGACTGGAAAGCTTAATCTTCACTCTGATAGTTATTTATTTTCTATCTGAAGTGGGGGAGATGTCATAAAGCTGAAAGCATGTCTTGTCGCGTTAAAACTGCAAGTGTTTTGCTCAAGATAAAGTACAACCGCAGTATCCAGATAGTGGACAGTCTGTTCTAAATGTAAGAAGTGGCTGTTAAATGGATACCTGAGTTTTGGTTGCTGTTTTGACAACAATTGAATACAACCCAACAGTTTAAATAATGATCAGGATAACAGAAGCCAATGGACTTTGCATGCAATTGCTTTAAAATCTCGAAACTAATCACATTTGATAATTTAAAGTGTCATGGGGCTATATAAACCCGGTACTTTGAACTTTAGAGGGAGACCAACTGCCATCCAACAAAAATTGCTGCAGAGGAGGAGAGCGAAATGGCCATCCAAAACACTCTCTATCAAAGATCCATTTTCATGTAACTATGCGCCTGCTGCCTTCGTTCTCTTGGTTCCGTAAGATGCCCCAGGACCTTACCTGCACTGATATAATTCCTGAACTGATTTGTCTTTAAAAATGCAAAACCTCATGGTTAGGAAAATAAAATTTATCTGCCACTTCATGCCCCTTTGGCCTATATAATTATGGTCTCCTACTGCTCTGAGATAATTCACTACACCACTGTCATCTGTAAACTTACTAACTATGCTTCCGATGGTCACACCCAACTCCTTTCTCTAAATGATGAAGTCCCATGAACTCAGTCCTGATTCTTGCAGCACACTGTTGGTCACAAGCCTCCAATCTGAAAAAAAAGCCCTCTTCCTTCAAGCCAATTGTGAATTCAATTGACTGGCTTCCTATGTATGCCATGTGACCTAACCATACTAATCTGTCGACCAACCAAAATGTTATGAAAACCTTGCTGAAGTCCATATCGTCTGCAAAACTGCATTCAACAACCTTCTTTGTCACCTCTTCTCAAAACTCATTCAAAGTAAAGATACATGTATTCACGTTGTAAACCATGTTGACCACCCCTGATCGGCACTTGCCTCTTCAAAGGCAAGTAAAACCACACCCTCAGGGAAACTCCAACAACTTACCCATCACTGTCATCAGGCTCAGCGGTCTATAGTCCCCCGGTTTTTTTGGGTTACTGCTTCCTTTTCTAGTCCCTGTATTATACTGCACACAACAAACGTTAAAAGCAAACAGGTTGGTGATATGGCCAATGGTAGAGGTCTCAGAATGGGTCAGGGTCAGATCTAGGAACAAATTCGTTTGGTGTCTTTAATCTCCAAAAGCAACACATTTATGATCTAAATCAATGTCATTCAAACTATGATGAAAACATGAATGGCAGACTATTTGGATTATGAAAATATATAATCATATTTCTCTTTCTCAAAAACACATACATGCACACAGACAAACTGATTACAAAATCTCTGCAAATTTAACTTCAAAGAACGTTGTCCAAATATTAGCTCATGACAAAAGGAAAAATTGAGAGATTGTCTAAAATGGTATTCTACTTCTGAAGATATTCTGTTCACACAAGGTGCTCGCAAATGGGACTTAATCCTGAAACAGCGGAATATGGCTGAATTCCATTTGCTTTCGTCAGCAAAGAGATTACAATGAATTCTGGTCAGGAATCCAACACGAGGGCGGCGCGTTGACTCAGCCGTGAGCACTGCTGCTTCACAGCGCCAGGGACATGCATCAGGCGACTGTCGGTGTGCAATTTCTATATTCTCCCCTGATCTGCGTGAGTTTCTAATGGGTGCTCCGGTTAACTCCTGCAGTCCAAAGATGCATAGGTTAAGTGGATTTGTCATGTCCAATTGTCCAGAGCGTTCAGGGATTTCTGGATTAGGTGCTTTAAGGATAAAGATAGAACAGAGGAATTGGTCTCGGAGTTTTACTCTTCGGAAGGTTAGTGTAGACTTGTTGAACCTAAGGGCTTGTTTCCACATTGTAGAGACTCTGTAAAAAAAAACGTAAAGATGACTGAGGAGTTTTTTCTAGCTCTCACATTTTGCTGTGAAGAGGAACAAGGAAGCAGAGAGAGTAAAATAGGCCATCCCTTCTCGGGCAGATTACATTTTCTTCCTCTCTGCGTTCAAACACACAATAATGACATCTGCTCCCAAACTGGACGATGTGACATCTCCTTGTACACTATGACTCCGTCACATTCCCTGCTCTATGTAGGTGCATCGTTACTGCTGTCATACACAGCGCCATTTCATTAGCTTAAAATGGCCCCACTCGATTTGAAGATGTGTTTATTGGTGCCTGTGTGAATTAAAAATAACATGTTTAATATATTCAGAATACCCGAATTAAAATGATGCATTTCTTTTAGCAAAAACAGAAATTGCTGGAAAAGGTCAACAACTCTGACAGTATCCAGATGTCTTTTAAATGCCGTAATTTTACCAGCCTCCGCTGATAGCTCATTACATTCACACACCACCCTCTGCATGAAAAAGTTGCCCCGTGAAGCCTCTTCCATATCCTTTTGGTCTTACTTTCAACCAATGCCCTCCTGCTTTGGACGTCCCGATCCTAGGAAAGAAAAAATATGCCTACTTACCTTATCTATGAACTTTCTCAATTTATGAACTTCCACTGCTGCGAAATGTGACTCCAATCAATACGAATGACTTTGCTTTCAGTCACCCTGGGCCTAAAATCTGAAATTCAATACTGACAACATTTACTTCACCATCAGTTTTTTTTATGACATAGTATGAAACACTTCTGTGGAATGTGAAATGAGTACTTTCTGCCCGGAGATCGGGACACTGCCACTACTCGGCAATAGCCCCTAAAAATCAATATTATTCTCTTATGTGTTTGTTCATCAGCCTGTTCTGACATGCTGTGAGACACCTCCACAACATGCAGCACCAGATCGTCTGGCCTTTAGCTGGTCAGAATACCACTCATTTTCAGTAATTCATACCAAATCCAGAGTTTTGGCACAGAGGCAAGGACATTACCCATGACACAAGATTTTAACCATGTCGAGAAATTGATCACCATTTACGTGCCAACATTCAGCTCAGCGTGGAGTTATTAAACTCTGTTTAACATTACTGAACTAAACGAATTTGTTTTTAATTGTTAAGGAAATGTAAGGTATTTCTCTCAACGACCGTATGTTGAGCGCATGTGCTGTGCCACCGAGATAAAACACGATCATCTTTAATTTCTTGGCTATGATTTCAATCGTAAATCGCCATTTTCTGTAATTTAAATATTAAAGGAAAATCCTGCAGACACTATCTGCACAATCAAGGGTCTTGACGAGATATTTTTACTGATCACCAGACACGAAGAAAGACAATAATCTCTGGCCCCAAATCACGGATTCACTATTTCCAGCCGCTGGTGTGTGACTTCACTCTTCCCAAAACCACGAACCCTTACAAGGCAACTGATTACTGTCCAGCTTCTCCTCCCGACTGACTGTGCCTGCAATCTGTCGCTCCTCACCCAACCACGCAAGACAAACCAGGCTGAGGACCTGTGTGAAAATCAAGGCTGGAGTGAGCAGGTTTCCTGAAATGAGCTGGGTACTTTTAATATTGAAGGGAGAGAGTGAGCAGGCGGTATTATCACATACTGGGCTGAGGAGAGGCAGATGGAGTTTCTTTTGGATTAATGCAAGGTATTGGATTTATCAAATCAAACAAGAGTTTGACTTGTACAATTAAAATTAGTGTATTTGGTAGTGTTGTACAGCAGAGACCTCGGCCGTCAGGATAAGGCTTTAGAATTTGTACCACATAGAGATAGCATAGTGAAGAAGGCGTTTAGTACACTTCTCTTCATTGGTCAGCATTATAGTATTGGAATTGGGATGTCATGTTTAGGTTTTATAGGACATTGGTGAGGTTCTCTTCTGGAACACTGTCATGTTCTCGTCGCCCTGTCAGCACATTCCATATACAAACCACTCTCTGGTGCAAAAGTTCCCCGTTACGTCACATCGAAATTTTTGTCTTCTCACCTTAAACTTATGCCGTCTAGTTTTGGACATCCCTACTCTTAGAAAAGGCCTTGACTATTCAACTCTATATTAATAATTTTGATATTATTATGCTGAAGAGAATTCAGAATAAATTAACCTGGATGTTGCTGGGAATGGAGGTATTGAGCTATAAGGATTGGCTGGATAGGCTAAAACTTTTTTTTCACTGGAGAGGATGAGATTCAGGGGTGAAATTACAGAGGCTTGTAAAATCACGAGGATTACGGGAGAGTTGAAGAGCAGTTGTCATTTCTCTTGAGTGGTGGATTAAAGCCGGGGCATACGTTAAGATGAGAGTGCAAAGCTTCACAAAGGTCGTGAGAGGCAATTAGGTTCAACTGAAGATTCCTTGTGGAATGAACTTCCAAAGGAACTGTAGGAAGTAGTTACAGTTACAACGATTGAAAGTCGTTTAGACCAGTGCATGGATAGGAAATCAGTGTGGATGGTGGTGTGAGCACCTGGTCTCCCCATCTCCTTCTATAAATGAACCTCTGCGAATGTCTGCCCAGTGGCGTGGGAAGTCCAGCAGTGAGTGTCATTGCATTAGTTAAAGCACTGCAGAGACTGTCAGACCTGTTCCACACAGAGACACACATTTTCAGACAAAGGAATTGTAGGACAAGGCGTTCAGCCCTTCTGGCAATGGAAACTAAATGCAGAGAAAAGCTCAACTCGCTTCATAATCTAGTCAAATATGAGCACAGATTATTGAAGTTGTCAGGACAAGTGCAGAGAACAGTGAATATCGCAGAGTCGTTTCAGTATCTGAGCTGTTTACAAGAGGAGGTGGAGAATGGAGTGTCCATGCTCCCTTCCTCAGAGGTGGCAGAGACAATGTATTTTGAGCCCACCCTCCTGCCCACCCTCGTGGGATTCAGTTTCTACCAGCTCGATGCAGAAGAGAGATTATATCAGGGCCTTTTGTTTCTTAGTTTTACTGTGGAGAAACGTCACTGACAGAGTGTTTAAAGTGAGAATTACGCTTCATTAAACATTGCTCCTTATTCGCTTGGTGGGAAGTGAATGTTTCAGAATCTCCATACGAGGCATACCGAACATATTTGGCTCGTACCAGGGTCCGCCCGACATTGCAGCGGGAGGCCCTGATGCGGAGAACGGGCTGTCCAAAATCTGGCTTCACCCTGCCTGTCCTATTCCAGGAATTGTCTCCTGAAATGGGAGAAACAGACGGAGGGAGTGAAGGTGGGACTCGGTGGCCATGCTGTTCCTGCTGGTGGGGGAGATATTGTGAGGGGCCAGAAGGGTGTCAGTCCATAATGTTGTATCTGTGCAGTGTTATAAGTGTGGGGTATAGTAGAGGGGAGGCGGGGAGAGAGAGGGAGAGAGAGAAGGTGTTGCGTGCTGCAGTGAGAGTTGAGGAGCATGAGCCTTGTTCGGGGATCGATGCTGTAAAAGATAGACAGTGAGTGTGAGGAAGCAGAGAGCAGATGGTGACCCTTATGCTGGCAGAGCTGGGAAAGTTATTAATGCTTGTCCTTTATTGCTGGACATTTCTTCAAACCACAGATACTACACTGAGCTGAATGGTGAATTCAGACCACGCTTGGCGAGTCTGGCATTGTGGACACTTCCGCGAAAAGAATGGTTCCCCTCTATACGATCCCATGCACCAGAATCTCCGTGCATCTGTCCACATATCCGTGCTATAATTGCCCATTATGTGCCTTGGTCGGGTTAAACTTTGCAGCGCAGCTCTGAACTGAGAAAGCTCAACCATGTGCCATCGGCCATTTAAAGTCGGCACCAGTGCCAGGGATCTGAGAATATACAGGGACATCCAGGCGATGGTGAGTACCTGCAGCCACAATTGGTGGGAGATTCCAAACAGGCCTTGTGGGCCGGGAGGGTGAGAGATGAATGAGAGGGGGCTGGAACTGGAGCAATTGGTATGATGTGGGGGGAAGTGAATTGACAAAACTGGTGAAATCCACATTGACCCCTTGGAGTTGCGATGTTCCATGGCGGAAGATGATGCGGTATTCCTCCAGGCGGCGGGTTTGGCAATGGTGTAGTCCCAGGACCTGCATATCATTGGCGGCGTGTGGGGTTGAGGTAATGTGTACAACCACTGGGTGGTGGAATTGGTTCGTGCAGGTGTCTCAGACATCTTCACTGAAACGATCTGCAACTTGGTTTCCGGTGTCCATGCATTACAGGAGATCACATCGAGTGCAACAGATTGACTGGGTGATGTGTGTGGAGGTACAGGTAAATTTCTATCGGGTGTGGAAGATCCCTTTAGGTCCTTGGACGGAGGTGAGGCGAAAGCAGTGGGCTCAGGTTTTCGAATTCCTGCGGTGGCAAGGGAAGGTGCAGGTCGTGTAGGGGGTGCTGATGGGGTGGCGTGGGGGGAGTCATGGAGGGAATGGTCTCTCTGGACCGCTGACGGGGAGGTAGTGAAATCCCTTTTCGTGGATTCTATTTGTTGGTGGTGGAAGTGGCGGATGAAGGTGCAAAGTATATGGAGGTTGGTGTGGAGCAAGATGTGGACCAGGGGGCTTTGGTTTTGCTTTTGTTGTTGCTGGAAGGATGGGGATCGAAGGCAAAGTTGCGGGAGTGGAGGAGATGTGCTCGAGGCCATCGCGGGCCAAGCGGGATTAAACATTACAGTGTTAGAAGAAGAAAGCCATTTGCGCCTTTCTGAGGTGGAACTGGTTATCCTGGGAACAGATGCAGCACAGGTGTGGGAATTGGGTATAAAGGAGTGCGCTTCTGTATGAGGCAAGGTAGGAAGAAGTAGCTGTGGGAGTCGGTGTGTTTAGTAGTGGTTTCCGTGTTCAGTTCGTCGCCGGAAATGGAGACGGAGAAGACCACGAACGAGGAAGACGTTTCCGAAATTATTAAAGGAGATGAAGGTGTCAGGGATGCTCCAGGAAGAGGAGGGAGATGTCACACATGTTCCTGGAAGGGGAGGGAGGCGTCACAAATGGTCCAGGAAAGCGAGGGTCGAGTCTGAGATTGTCCAGGAAGAGAATGGAGGAGTACAAAATGTTCTGGAAAGGGAAAGGAGGTGTCTGAGATTGTCCGGGAAAGAGCAGGAGGTGTGTGAGATGGTCTGGGAAGCCTCGGGGGGGGGGGGGTAATATAATTAATGTGGTCCTGAAAGGGGAGGGGTGTATTGGAGATGTTCTAGGAAGGTGAAGGAGATATCTGGGTTGGTCGGGGAATGGTATGGAGGAGTCTAGCATGGTCCAGGAAGGGGAGGTTAGGTGTCTGCGATAATACAGGAGGTGAACGAGGTGTCCCAGATGGATCAGGAAGGGGATGGAGGTATGTGAAATGGTCCAAGAAGGGGTAGATATTTCTGAGGTAGCCTGCAAAGTGGAGGGATGTGCCTAACGTGGTCCTGGAAGTGAAGGGTGGTGCCACAGATGCCCCATGAATGGGAAAGAAGTGTCTGCGTTTGACCAGCAAATGGGGGAAGCCGTCCAAGTTGCACCAGGAATTGAGCAAAGCTGTCAGGGATGGTCTGAGAAGGGGAGCGAGGAGTCTGAGATTGTATGGTAAGGGAAGACAGGTGTCTGCAATGGTCCAGGAAGTGAAGGAGACGCCTGAGATTGTTTGTGAATGGGAGGGAGGCAACGGCAATTGTTCAGAAGGCGGGGAAGGTTCCTGCGATGGCCTGGGAAGCGGAAGAAAGTATCCAACATGGTTCAGTAAGGGGAGAGATGTGTCCAAGATGGTCCAGAGGATGGTGCGAGTTGTTGGAGATGATCCAGGAAGGGGAGGGAGGTGTCCGAGATAGTCTTGGAAAGGGAGGCAAGTGTCTGAGTTGTTCTGAGAAGGTGAGGGAGTTGGTCACGATGGCCCAAGAAGAGGAGGGAGCTGCTGAGCTGACCTGGAAAGGTGACGGATGGGTCTAAGATTATCCGGCAAGGGGTCGGAGATGTCAGCGTTGGTCCAGAAAGTGGGGGAAATGTCCAAGATTGCCCAGAAAGGGGAGGGAGGTGCCCAAGATGGTCCAGGATGGGAAAGTAAATGGTTGAGATGCTCTTGGTAGGGAGGGTAGGTGTTTGAGATGGTCTGAGAAGGCGAGGAGGCATCTGAGGTGGTCTAGTAAGGTAAGGGATATGTCCAAGATGTTCCGGTATGGGAGGAGATTTCCAAGATAGTTCAGGGCGGGAAAGTAAGCGTCTGAGATCATCTGGGAAGGGGAGGGAGGTATCAGGCATGGTCTGAAAAGGGGAGGAGGTGCCAGTGTCAGTCCTGGAAAGGGAGGCAGGTGTCCTATATCGGCCTGGAAGGGGAGGGTGGTGTCTGAGATTGTCAAGCTAGGCGATGGAAGTAATTGATATTGTCCAGGAAGGGGAGGGAAATGTCCCTGATGGTCCAAGCGAGCCTGAGGTCGGAGTGGAATGTGTTGGTGACGTTGATGGTCTGTCAACCGCCTCAAGTGAGCATGGCATGTCGCCGATACAGACGTCGATGTGGTGGAGGAAAAGGTGATGAGTGGTGCTATTTGAACTGTAGAACATGTCTCGGAGCATTCTGTACCCAACATTCTATAAGCGATATTCTCTGGAGGATTTTGGACCTGACATTAGATAACTGGAACATTATGTTCCCAACATTTTATAACAGATATTCCCTGGAACATTCTGCATATGACATTCCATAGCTGACATTCACGGGAACATTCTGCACCCAGCATTCTGCAACTGAAATGACTTGGTGCTTTCTGTACCAGAGATTCGATAACGGACATTCCCTGGAACACTGGATTAGTGGTGCTGGAAAAGCACAGCAGTTCAGGCAGCATCCAACGAGCAGCGAAATACGGCGTAGCCAGGAGGACCAGTTCCACCATAGGACACACCAGATGGCCTCCTTCTTTAGAGACCGCAATTTCCCTTCCCACGTGGTTAAAGATGCCCTCCAACGCATCTCGTCCACATCCCGCACCTCCGCCCTCAGACCCCACCCCTCCAACCGTAACAAGGACAGAACGCCCCTGGTGCTCACCTTCCACCCTACAAACCTTCGCATCAACCAAATCATCCGCCGACATTTCCGCCACCTCCAAAAAGACCCCACCACCAGAGATATATTTCCCTCCCCATCCCTTTCCGCCTTCCGCAAAGACCGTTCCCTCCGTGACTACCTGGTCAGGTCCACACCCCCCTACGACCCATCCTCCCATTCTGGCACATTCCCCTGCCACCGCAGGAACTGTAAAACCTGTGCCCACACCTCCTCCCTCACCTCCATCCAAGGCCCTAAAGGAGCCTTCCACATCCATCAAAGTTTCACCTGCACATCAACCAATATCATTTATTATATCCGTTGCTCCCGAAGTGGTCTCCTCCACATTGGGGAGACTGGGCGCATCCTAGCAGAGCGCTTTAGGGAACATCTCTGAGACACCCGCACCAATCAACCAAACCGCCCCGTGGCCCAACATTTCAACTCCCCCTCCCACTCTGCCGAGGACATGGAGGTCCTGGGCCTCCTTCACCGCCGCTCCCTCCCCACTAGACGCCTGGAGGAAGATCGCCTCATCTTCCACCTCGGAACACATCAACCCCAGGGCATCAATGTGGACTTCAACAGCTTCCTCATTTCCCCTTCCCCTACCTCATCCTAGTTTCAAACTTCCAGCTCAGTTACTGTGTCCTTGACTTGTCCGATTTGCCTATCTTCTTTTCCACCTATCCATTCCACCCTCTCCTCCTTGACCTATCACCTTCATCTCCTCCCCCACTCACCCATTGTACTCTATGCTACTCTCTCCCCACCCCCACCCGCCTCTAGATTATCTCTCCATGCTTCAGGCTCACTGCCTTTATTCCTGATGAAGGGCTTTTGCCCGAAACGTTGATTTCGCTGCTCGTTGGATGCTGCCTGAACTGCTTTGCTCTTCCAGCACCACTAATCCAGTATTTGGTTTTCAGCATCTTCAGTCATTGTGTTTACCTTATTCCCTGGAACATCCTATCCCTGAAATAATTTGTGACCGGTTGGACGTCATTGAATTGATCAAAAGATAAGACCCAAGGGAAGTGATGTCGTTCCAGGGGCAAGGAGATACTGTTCCAAAGTCCCATCAGGCAGTTAAACGTTTTATCTGCGTGTCCAATTCTTCGTGACACAGGATTAGCCACAATTTAGTCTAAAAGACAGAAATTTCCAACCTCGGGATTGTCTTCAAGGAACTGGGAGAGAATCCTTAAAGACAGCAACATTTTCACCCTCCGTGTTAGGAACTGGGGTGAAGTGACCAGTGTCTACTTTTGAGCGATGAAGTGTGTGGGAATGCTCTAGAATCCATCTGTTCTTATGGGTGTCTATCTGTGTGTTTGGGGAGGAAGAGTTTCTGGTAGTTTCTGACACATTTTTGTCAGTAATACAGACCTTCGCATTTGCTATTCCATTTCCAATTATTTTAATAAATCTCTAAATGCTGTGATACATTTGCAAATGTCATTCTGTCCTCAATCAAACTGGTCATTTTCCCTCCAGGCTTATGTATCATATGTTTGTTTTACTTCTTTACAGTTAGCGTAGTGACGATCTGCGTCCTGACTTATAATGATTGTGGATTGTTTTTGTGTGCCAGACGTTACCTGTGGCTCATGGCTGTAGCAGATCTATTGGTAATTATCTTCGATCTGGCACTCAGATAAACTCCCATGATTTATTTGGAGCAGTTTTATTTCCCGATGGAGTTCCCCGTGTGTAATATCCATGCCATCCTGCTTCATGCAGCCACTGGCTATTATATCTGGATCACCGTCGCTTTCACCTTTGATCGATCTGTGGCCGTTTGTTGTCAGAAGCTGAAAAGCATATATTGCAGTGTGAAAACGGCGGCTGTGGTTCTGGGAGCAGTGACTGTGCTGAGATGTTTAAATAACATTTTTTGGTATTTTGTGTTCACAGATTGGTATCGGCTGGGAAACGCCCCCTGATTTTGTTATGCAACATGAGGTCTTGATTTCTTCGGTGTTTGGGTCATAATCGAGATCCTCCACAACATTCTAACCCCTTCTCTCCCATTTCTCCTGATTCTGCTGCTCAATGTTTCCATCGTCAGACACATTTTAGTGACCAGCAGAGCCCGCAGGAGACTCTGGGCTCACCGCAATGGGGACGCTCAGTCTTACACAGAAATGAAAAAAACAACAAAACAAGCCATCGTTTTACTGTTTGTGATCTCATCCAATTACATCCTGTTATGTTCAACATTAATTGTACATTCTATATCGTACCGGATGTGGTGGACTTTGGACAACCCTATGCTTCTCCATTACTTTGTGCAGTAATTGGGCTTCATGCTGCAGCTCCTCAGTTGCTGCACAAACACCGCAATTTATGCCGTGACTCAGACTAGATTCAGATAACAAATGAAGAATGTGCTGAAATAGCCCTTTGCCAAATTCATCAATCAATCAATCAATCCATCCAGCATTGACTTGTTTGAGATTAATGTTTCAGCGATGGAGCTGGCTGTCGATATGGTAACAGAACTGAGCGTAGCTCTGGTTTGTCCAACCTCAATCCGCAGCTGGTTACAGGACAACATTTCAATATTTCTCTCAACTTCGGGACCAGTGAGAAAAAGCAGGTTCGCACTGACGGTATCCATCACTTCAATTTGTAAACTACAAAGTGTTCATTAAAATGTGCAGCGGAGCAGAGTGAACGGCATTGTTGTCTGTTTTTTGTTGAAAGCTTTGAGCTGGAGAAAGACATACTCAGCCACAAGTCCTGGTCCTCAGGGAAGGGGATGGCACTAGGTCCTGAACTCCTGAGCAGAATGAGAATGACGGTAGGGGTGGGTGTGGTGGAGTATGCCTAACGGTTGGTGAGTGCGCCCCGAGTAAGTGTGACGGTTGTTGAATGTGACAGAAATATATGTGAGGCTGGCGGGGTGTGTTGGGGAGTAAGTGGATGGTGAAGGAATGTGACGGGAATGTGTGTGATGGTGGTGGAGTGTGCCCGGAAGAAAGTGTGTTGGTGGGAGACTGAGCGGGAGGGTGAGGGTGACGGGGGACTGTGTGGGCAATTAGCGTGACAGTGTGGGACCGTGCATGGGACTGTGTGATGATGGGAGAGTGCACGGGGTAGTGTGCATTACTGTGGGGCATTGCGCAGGGGAGTGAATGTGACTGTTGAGGAGTACGTGGGGTAGTGTGCTGGTGGGGGAGTGTGCGTTATAGTCAGTGTGATGGTGGCAGATTGTGAGGTCTGTGAGTGTAACGGTGGGTGATGGTGGGGTAGTGAGTGTGAAGGTGGGGCTGTGTGCGGGGCACTGAGCATGACGGTAGGGGAGAGTGCAGAGGAGCATGTGTGACTGTGCGGGTGTGTGTAGGGAGGTGAGTATGACAGTCGTGGAGCGTGTGGGCAAGTGAGGAAGATGGTGGTGAGGTGTGTGGGAGATTGAGTGTAACACTGGACGCATGTATGGGGCACTGATCATGATGGTGGAGGAGTGCTCAATGGGAGGAGTGTAACAGTGGAGGATTGTGCAAGGCAGAGAGAATGACCATGGGGGAGAGTGCGGGGAGAGTTGGCATGACAGTGGCCAAGTGTGATGGGTAGTGAGCGTAATGGAAGGGAGTGTGCAGAGGAGCGAGCATGACTCTGGGAAAATGTGGGGCAGCGTGAGCATGAGGGTGGGTAGTGTGGGGTATGAGTGTGATGGTTGTCAAGTGTGTGAGGGAGTGAGCTTTAAGGTGGGCAAAATGCGGGGGAGTGAGAGTGATTATAGGGATATGTCGGTGTATTGAGAGTGACAGCAGTGGATTGTGTAGAGGGATGGCCAACCCATGGTGGAGCATATGGTGGAGCGAGAGTGATGGGGTGCAGGAGAGTTCGTGTTACAGTGGCTGTGTGTGCACCAGAGTGAACGTTAGGGGGGAAGAGTGTGGGGCAATGAGTGCAATGCTGGGGAAATGTTGGGGCATTGAGAGTGACTGTAGTGGATTTTGCGTTGGAGCGAGATAGACGTGGGCGTCTGTTCAGCGGAGTGGAATTGACGGTTGGGGAGCTCTGTGGAAGAGTGAACACGACAGTGGGGGTGTAAGTGCAGAAGGGAGGGTGATGTGCGAATGTAGAGTGAGTGGTGTTATGGCGGGGAAGTGTGTGGGAGAGCAAACATGATGGTAGAGGTGTGTGCAGTGGTGTCAGCAAGATGGTGGGACTTTCTGCAGCGCAGTGAGTGTGACAGTGGGAGAGTCTGCAGGGAAATGAGTGCGGCAATGGTATGGTGAGTGCGGAAAGTAAGCATGGTGGTGTGGGAGTGTGCGGGAGAGTGAGAGTGACAATGGGAAAGTGTGGTGGAATGAGCATGATGGTGGAATGTTGTGCGGTGGTGTGAGAATGATAGTTGGGGTGTGTGTGCAGGACAGTGAATGCAACACTGGGGTCTTGTGCGTGGAGTGAACGCGATGGTGGGAGTTGTACAGGAGTGTTTTTGTGACAGTGAGCGAGTGTGCAGGGAGTGAGTGTGGGAATTAGTTGTGTGTGGGTAAGTTGGTGTGACAGTGAGGGAGTGTGTGGGAGAATGAGTGCTACAGGTGAGGAGTGCGTGGGTGACTGAGAGTGACAGTGGGGTTGTGTAGGGGAATAGCATGATGATCAGAGACTGTGTGGCAGACTGCGCATGATAGTGGGAAATAGTGCACACAGTGAGTGTCAGGGTGGAAGTGCATGTGGGGAAGTGAGTGTGATAGTGGTCGTGTGTGAGAGGGAGTGAGTATTAGGTTGGGTGAGTATGCGGGGTAGTGAGAGTGATGGTGGGGACATGTCGGGGGAATTCAGATTGATTGTAGTGGATTATGTGGAGGAATGACCGTGACGTGGGGGAGTCTATGGGAGGAAGAGTGACTGTGGGGGAGTGTGCAGGCGAATGAGTGTGATGATGGGGGAGTGAGTGAGGCAGTGAATATGATTGTGCAGTTCATGTGCAGTGGAGAGAGCATGACTCTGGAAGATTGTGGGTGCAAAGTGAGTGTGACAGTGGGGTGGAGTTCAGGGGAGTGAACATGATGGTGGTGTTATTGTGCAGGTGGGGAAGTGTGCAGGGGCCTGATGGAGATGATTGAATTTTTTGAAGGTGACTGAGTGTGACAGTGGGTACGTACGTGGGGGAGAGTGCATGATGGTGTGTTGGTATGCCGGGACCGAGCTAAACAGTGGGGGATTATGCACATAAGTGAGCATCAGAGTGGAGGAGAGTGTGGGGGAGTGAAAGTGACATTGTGCGAGTGTGTGAGCAAGAGAGCGTGACAGTGAATGAGTGTGTAGTGGAATGCGTTCGATGGGGTGGGAGTGTGTGGGGGAGAGTGCGTGATGGTTACAGAGTCTGTGCGAGCGTGAGTACAAGAGGGACTTTTGCAGGGGAGTGACAGTGCCGGTGGGGAAACCCGTGGGTGAGTGACATTAAACGTCCAGAATGTGCAGGTGAGTGAACACGACGGTGGGTGGGTGCAGTTTGATAAACGTAGTAGATTTTGAGTCTGCAGAGAGCAGGTGTCAAAGTGGGGAAGTGCGCGAGCAGTGAGCTGGAAAGTGGGAATGTGTGCACAGTTGTGAGAGTGGTGGTAGGGGACAGTGCGGGGAGTCAGTGCGATGGTGGATCTGAGTCTGGTGGAGTGAGTGTGACCGTGGGCGAGGTGTGGAGTGATTGTGATCTTGAGGAGTGTGAGGTGGGGACAGTGTAACAGAGGGGATGTGTGTGTGGGATTGAGCATGATGGCAGTGGAGTGTGTGGTGCAAAGAAAATGATGGTGCGAGAGAATCCATGCAAATGAGTGTTAGAGTGGGGCAGTGTGCGGGGGAGTGACTGTGACATTGGGTGAGTGTGCGGAGGATGACTTCAATGGTGGAGTTGTGTGAGGGGGAGTCAGCATGTCAGTGTTGAGTATGTGGATGAGTGGGCATGACACATGCGATGTCTGTGGTCGCGTGAGTATGACAGTGGGAGAGTTTTGCAAGGGAACAGGTGTGATGGTGGGGAAGTGTGTGGGGGAGGGACAATAACGCTGGCGTGTGTGCAGGAGTGTGAGCACGACGGTGCGGTGTGTGCATGGCAGTGTGCATGATGCTGGGTGACAGTGTTGGGAATGAGTGTGATAGTGGGTGTGTTTGCGGGGAGTGAGCTGAATGGTGAGGGAGTGCGAGGTGGAGTGAGACTAATGGCAGAGCGTGAGGCATGGAGTTAGCATGACCGTGGAAGAGTATGCAGAGGGGTAACCGTGATGGTGAGGGCGTGTACAGGGAGTCACTGCGACGGCGGAAGGTATGTCTGGCGGAGTGAGTGTGATGTGGTGGTATGTGCGAGGGAATGAATGTGACAGTGG
Organism: Chiloscyllium punctatum; assembly: GCF_047496795.1. Taxonomy (NCBI): domain Eukaryota; kingdom Metazoa; phylum Chordata; class Chondrichthyes; order Orectolobiformes; family Hemiscylliidae; genus Chiloscyllium; species Chiloscyllium punctatum. Next base: position 18,357,846 of record NC_092757.1, on the reverse strand, counting down.
GGTGGTGGGTGTAGGAGTGGTCATGAGACTGGAGGAGTGTGCGGGGTAGTGAGTGTAACGCTGGTGAGCGTGTGTGGGAGTGAGCATGATGGCGTGGAAATGTGTGCGGCAGTGTGTGAAACAGTTTAATAGGTATAAGGAACTGATTGTGATGGTGGGGTGGGTGTGAGAGAGTGACTGTGATGGTGCGGGAGTTTTGTTGGTGTGTGCGTGTGACGGTGGCGTGAGTGCAGGGAGTGTAACGCTGGTGGAGTGTGATTGTGCGATAGTACGTGCAACGATTGAGGTGTATGTTGGGCAGGGACCACGATGGTGGGGCAGTGAGTGGCAGAGTGTGTGGGGAGTGAGTTGGGATGTGGTTTGGGGCAGTGAGAATGATGATGATGCAGTGTTGAGGGGAGTGAGCGTGACAACGGAGGTGCGTGCGGACAAGTCCGTGTGACAGTAGGGTTGTGTGTTGGTGAGTGAGCATGACAATTAAGCAGTGTTGCTGGAGACGAAGCATCACGATGGGGGAGTGGGCACATCATTATATTGACATTGGTGAGTCTTCAAAAAGTGAGAGTGAGATAAGGGAAGCATACCGGGCAGTGAGATGACAGTGGCCTAGTGTGCTGGCCAGTGAGGATGAGATTAGGGAATGTAATAGAGAGTAAGCTTGGTAGTGAGGGATTGTGCAGGGGAGTGAGTGTGATGATGGGACGTGTATTCATGAGAGTGAGAGTGATAGTGGCGGAGTGTCTGGTAGAGTGAGCGTGATGGTAGGTCAGTGTGTGGGGTTGTGGGTGTGTCTTTGGATAGGTGTGCAGCGGAGTGCATGTGATGATGGGTGAGTGTGCGAGAAAGTGAGCGTGGTCATGAGGGAGTGTGTGAGGAGATAGTGAGAGGGAGCGTTAGTGTGCGGGAAATTGAGCACGATGGTGGACGAGTGTCTGGGGGAGTGATCCTGACAGGAGGGCAGTGTGCAGGGCTGTGATCATGGCAGCAGAGAAGTGTACAGGAGCGTGTGCGTAATGGTAGTCTTGTGCGGGGGTGTGTGTGTGACAGTGGGGGAGTGTGCGGCAGAGTGAGCATAGTGGTGGGGGAGTGTGCAGAGAAATGAGCGCGATGATGTCACAGAAGTTAGTGTGTATTGGGAGGGAGTGTCACTGTGGGGGAGTGTGCAGCGGAATGGGCATGACAGCGGGGGAGTGAGTAGCCGCATGCGCATAAAGGTATGGGAATGTGCAGCAGAGTGAGCAAGGTGGTGCAGGAGTGTGTGGTGGGGTAAGAGTGATGGTGTGAGAGTGTGCGGGAGAGTGAGAGTGATTATGTGGAAGTGTGCAGGATAGTGAGAATGACGGTTTGGGAGTGATGGGAGAGTGAGAGTGACAGTGCGGGATTGTGTGGGGAAGTGAGAGTGATGGCAGAGGTGTTTGTGGTAGAGTGATCGTGAGGGTGGGGGAGTGTGCAGGGAAATGAGCATGATGGTGGTGGTTATTCGATGAAGTGAGCATGAATTTGGAGTGTGTGCAGGAGAGTGAGTATGACATAGGTGTGATGTACGGGGGATTGAGCACAATGGGGGGAAGAGTGCATGGGAGTGAGTATGAAAGTGGTTAGTGTGCGGGTAATGAGTGTGAAATTAGGGAATTGTCGGGGAGCAAATGCGATGGTGGGGGAGTATTTGTAGGAGTGAGTGTGAGATTGGGTCAAAGGGAGTGTGTGGGGATGTGAACTTTATGGTCAGGAGTGCGTGGAGTAGTGGGCATGATGGTGGGCGCCTCTGTGAGTAACTGTGACACTGGGGTAGTGTGCAGGTGAGTGCGAGTGACCGGTGGTGTGGTCTGCAGGGGAGTGAGTGTGATGATTGGAGTGTGGGTGGTGAAGTTAGCGTGATGATGGGAGAGTCTGGTTGAGTGAGCCTGAGGGTGTGTTAGTGTGCAGGAGATTGAGCAACATGGTGGAGGAGTGATGAGGGGACTGAGCGTGAAAGTGGTGTAGTGTTTGAAGGAGTGAGCGTGATTGTGTACAATTGACCGTGGGAGTGAGTGAGACAGTGGGGGATTGAGTGAGATAGTGAGAAAGATGGTGCGGTAGTCAACGAAGGAGGCAGAGTTTGGTGGAGGACTTTGTGGACAGTGTGCAGTGTTGTGAGTTTGATGGTGTGTGTGTGTGTGAGGAATTCACAATGACAGAAAGGGAAGAGTGAGCTTTATGATCAAGGTGTGTGCGGTTGAGTGAATCTTACGATGATGGAATGAGCATGAAAGCATGAGTATGGGTGGCATGGTGGCACAGTGGTCAGCACTGCTGCCTCACAGCGCCAGAGACCCGGGTTCAACTCCCGCCTCAGGCGACTGACTGTGTGGAGTTTGCACGTTCTGCCGTGTCTGCGTGGGTTTCCTCCGGGTGCTCCCGTTTCCTCCCACAGTCCAAAGATGTGCAGGCCAGGTGAATTGGCCATGCTAAAATGCCCGTCGTCTTAGGTAAGAGGTAAATGTAGGGGTCTGGGTGGGTTGCCCTTCGGCGGGGCGCTGTGGACTTGTTGGGCCGAAGGGCCTGTTTACAAACTGTAAGCAATCTAATCTAATCTAAAGCGCGCGAGTTGCGGCGGAGTGAATGTAATAGTGTAGGAGTGTGCGGCAGAGAGTTCATTATGGGAGAATTGTGTGTGGCGTGGGAGTGTGATGATCAGCAACGGTGTGAGCAAGTAAGCTTTGGTTAGGCGAGTGTGCAAGGTGTGAGAGTAATGCAGGGGACTATCAGGGGAATTGAGAGTGACAGTATTGGAATGTGTCGTGGTGCGACAGTGACATGGATGAGTGTGTGGGGAGTGAGTATGACGGTGGGGGACTGTACAGAGGAAGGGAAGTTCGGTGAAAGACATTGTGGGGGAGTGAGCATGACATTGCAGGTTGTGCAGAGGAGTGACCATGACAGTGGGAGTGGACAAGGACAAAGCTTGATGATGAGGTGTGCACGAGAGAGTCAGCGAAATGGTGGAGGAGTGGACAAGGAAGTGTGTGTGACAGTGGGGGTGACTAAGAGGGAGAAAGCAGAACAGTGGGCGTGTGTACCGGGGAGCGAGCGTGATGGTGGGTGAGAGTGCAGGGAGTGAGGGAGATGATGGAGTGCGGTTGATGGACTGAGTTTGATGGTGCCAAAGGGTGTGTGTCAGTGATCGTGATTGTGGGGAACTGAGCGTGGGAGTAAGGTTGACGGTGGGGAATGGTTTGGGGGGAGCGTGACAGTGTAGGACTGTGTGGGGGGTGAGCATGAAGTTGGGAGACTGTGTGCGAGTGTGAATTTGATGGTGGGCAATTGTACAGGGGAGTGAGTATATTGGCAGGGAAACCTTTGGAAAGTAAGTGAAACAGTGGCGAAATGAGTAGGGCAGTGAGTGTGGGGAGTAAGTGTGATAGTGGGAGATTGTGCAGGGAAATGAGCATGACAGTGACAGAGTGTAAATTATAGTAACCGTGAATCGTGAGAGTGAAAAGGGGAGTGAGCTTGACAGTGGCGTAGAGTGCGGTGGAGTGAGGGTGACAGTGGGTGCGTGAGCGGGGCTGTAAGTGTGATGGTGGGGGAGTGTGTTGGAGAGTGAGCATCACAGTGGGGGATTGTGAGGGAGAGTGAGTTTTATGGTTGATGAGTGAGCGCAGAAGTGAAAGTTACAGTGCAGGAGTGTGCAGGGCATGAGCGTGATGGGGGGTGTGTGCAGGGTAGTGAGTATGACAGTGGGGGAGTGTTTGAGGCTTATTGTGAGACCATGGGGGATTATGAGGGGGAGTGAGAGTGACAGTGCAAGAGTGTACAGTGGTGGAAGGGTGCCAGTGAAGGAGTGTGTGGTGATGTGAGCGTGACAATGATGGTTTGTGCGCTGGTGTGAGCATGATGGTGGGTGGTGTGTACAGGGAATGAAGAGTTAAGGCAGACGACCTGTGTGAGGAGTGAGCATGATGGTGGGGCGTTGTATAGAGGAGTTTCCATGATGGTGGGGGCGTGTGCAGGAGAATCAGTATGAGAATGGGGGAGTGTGCAGGGCAGTGAGTGTGACTTTGGAATGGATGTGCTTGGTGTAGTGAGGCTCACGGTGGGGTAATGTGCAGTGGATTGAACTTGACTGTGGGAGATTAAGCATGATGGTGGGAAAGTTTGCGCAGCAGTGAGTGTGACAGTGGCAGTGTTGGTGGGGCGGTTAATATGATTGTGGGGAGTGTGCATGAGTTTGAGAATGACAGTGGATCATTGTGCAGAGGCGTGAGTCTGAGGTTGGTGTTCGCCTGTTGGGCGAGTGAGGATGACAGTGGAGGAGAGTGTGTGGGTGTGAGTGATGAAGGTGTCGTTGTGTGCAGGAGTGAAGGTGATGTTGGAGGAATGTGCTGCGATTGAGAGTGATGGTGTGGGAATGTGCGGGAAAAGTGAGTGTGTTGCAGGGGGCAGTGTGGGTGAGTGAGTGCGATCGTGGTGGATTATGTGGGGAGGAAGAGAGATTGTGGGGGAGTTTGTGGGGAAGTGAGCATGATACTGGAGTAGTGTGTGGAGGTGTGAGCATGCCATGGGGGAGTGTGAGGGGGACTGAGTGTCGCGGTGGGTGAGTGTGCCAAGTGGGAACGTTGGTGGAGGAGTGTGTGGGGGAGTGAACTTGATGTTGTGGTGTATTTGAAAGAATGAGTATGATGCTGGGGGAATGTGTGAGGGGTGAGAGTGAGTGACAGTGGTTGAGTGTGCGGGAGAAGTGATTGCGTGGCGGGGAGCGTGTGGGGGAGTGATCATGACGATGGGGGAGAGTGTGGGTGATTCAGGGTGATGGTGAAGGAATTACTTCCGGCAGTGAGATCGATGGTGAGGGAGTTTGCGGGCTGGTGAGCATGATGCTAGGAGAGTGCGTGGGAGTCTGAGTGCGCCTAGGATTCTCTGGGAGGCAAGGGAGGAGATTGCAGAGCCATTGGCCTTGATTTTTATGTCCTCGTTGTCGACAGGAACAGTGCTAGAAGACTGGAGGATAGCAAATGTGGTTCCCTTGCTCAGGAAGGGGAGTAGGGATAACCCTAGTAACTATAGGCCAGTGAGTCTCACTTCTGTTGTGGGCAAAGTCATAGAGAGAATTGTAAGGGATAGGTTTTATGAACATCTGGATAGGAATAATGTGATCAAGGATAGTCAGCATGGTCTTGTGAAGGGAAGGTCGTGCCTCACGAACCTTATTGAATTCATTGAGAAGATGAATTAGGAGGTGGACGAGGGGAACGTGGTAGATGTGGTGCATATGAATTTTAGGAAGGCGTTTGATAAGTTTCCCCATGGTAGGCTACCACAAAAAATTACGGAGGTATGGCATTGAGGGTGTGTTGGAGGTTTGGATTAGGAATTGGCTGGCTGGAAGAAGACAGAGGCTAGCAGTTGATGGTAAAGGTTCATCTTGGAGTGTAGTTACTAGCGGTGTTCCGCAAGGATCTGTTTTGGGACCATTGCAGTTTGTCATTTTTATAAATGAGCTGGAGGAGGGGCTAGAAGGTTGGGTGAGCAAGTTTGCGGATGATACGAAAGTCCGTGGAGTTGTTAACAGTGAGGAAGGATGTGTCAGGTTACAGCGGGATATAGCTAAGCTACAGAGGTGGGCAGAAAGGAGGCAAATGGAGTTCAATGTAGCTCAGTGTGAGGTGATTCACTTTGGTAAGAGTAACAAAAAGATGAGGTACTGGGCTAATGGTCGGATACTTAGTAGTGTGGATGAGCAGAGAGATCTTGGTGTCCATGCACACAGATCTCTGAAAGTTGCCACCCAGGTAAATAGTGTGGTGAAGACGACATATGGTGTACTGGCATTTATTGGTGGAGGAATTGAGTTCCGGAGTTCTATGGTCATGTTGCAGTTGAGTCAGACTCTGGTGCGGCTGCATCTGGAGTATTGTGTGCAGTTTTGGTCGACATACTATAGGAAGGATGTGGAGGCACTGGAACGGGTGCAGAGGAGGTTTACCAGGATGTTGCCTGGTATGGTAGGAAGATTGTATGAGGAAAGGTTGAGGCACTTGGGGCTGTTCTCATTGGAGAAAAGAAGGTTTAGGGGTGACATGATAGAGGTGTACAAGATGATTAGGGCTTTAGATAGGGTTGACCATGAGAACCTTTTTTCCATGTATGGAGTCAGCTATTACGAGGGGGCATAGCTTAAATTAAGGGGTGGTAGGTATAGGACACATGTTCAGGGTAGATTCTTTACTCAGCGAGTCCTGACTTCAAGGAATTCCCTGCCAGTAGCAGTGGTGGACTCTCCCTCTTTATAGGCATTTAAACGGGCATTGGATAGGCATATGGAGGATAGTGGGCTAGTGTAGGTCAGGTGGGCTTGGATCGGCGCAACATCGAGGGCCAAAGGGTGTGTACTGCGCTGTATTCTTCTATGTTCTATGGGCCACTGGGGCAATCTGGGCGGAAGTGAGCGGTGATGCTGGGGGAGATAGAGGAGTAGTGAGAGTTGGTGGGGGTTGCGTGGGGGAATGCACATGACATTGGAGAAGTGTGCAGGAGATTACGATTTGGAGGGACAGTGTACAGGGGAGTGAGCTTGATGGTGTAGTTGTGCGAGTGCGTGTGTTTTTTGGTGTACGACAATGCAGGGAGTGAGTGTAACGGTGAGATTGGTGACTTGTTAGTAAAAGTCACGGTTGGACAGTGTCCAGGGAGTGAAATTGACGATAGGGTTGGTGTGTGGTGAATGAATGAGATAGTGGTGGGGTGTGTAGGGAGTGAGAGCGACCGTGGTTCAGTGTGTGGGGCAAGAGATTGTGACGGTCGGAGAGTGTGCGGGGGAGTGAGAATTGTTGGGGGTGTGCATGTGGGAGTGAGCTTGATGGTGTGGTGTAAGTGATGGAGTGTATGTTATGTTGGGGAATGTTTGTGGAGTGAGCATGCTGGTGCGATTGGCGAGTGTGGGAGTGTACGCGACGGTATGTAAGAGACTGGGGGAGTAATAATCTCATAAGTGTTATTGTGTAGGGAGTGAGTCTGTTGTTGCTGAGATTACAGGGAATGAGCGTGACATTGGTTGAGTGTGCATTGCAAGTAATTGTGTCGTGGGGAGTGTGTGGAGGAATGAGCATTACAGTATGGGAGATTGTGGGGACTGAGGGTGAGGGTCATGGAGTGTGTGGAGGGAGTGAGAGTGACGTGGGGATAGTGTGCGGGGGAGTGAACATGATGGTGGGGGAGTGTGTGGATGAGTGACCACGATGGTGGGTGAGAGTATGGGGGAGTGAGAGTGACATTGAAGATGTTTGTGAGGGAGTTAGCGTGAGAGTGGGGTAAGTGAGAGTAGTTGGTGGTGTGCACAGGGAAGATACCTTCATGTTGTTGTGTGTGCGAAGGAGTGAGTGTGGTGATGGGAGTGTGCAGAGAATGAAAATGACAGTGTGGCTGGTCAGCAGGGGAGTGAATGAGATGGCTGGGGAGTGTATGCAGGAGTAAAAGTAATGATATGTTGCTGCGTGGGGGAGTGAGTGTGTTGGTGGGAGAGTGTGCTGTGAGTTGGAGTGACAGTGGTTGAGTGAGCAGGGCAAGTGACTGTATCACGGGGGAGCATCTGTCCAAGCGAGCGTGACTTTGGGGGTCAGATTGGGTGACTGAGGCTGATGGTTTGGGAGTGTGCGGGGGAGTGATCTGGACAGTGCAGGAGTCTGTTGAAGAGTGAGCGTGGCGCTGGTCAGTGCGTGGGGGAGTGAGAATGGTGGTGGGGAGTTGCAGTGAAGGGAGCGTGGTGATGGGGCAGTGTGCGGCAGAGTTAATGTGATGCTGGGTTATTGTGCACGGGGTGTGAGAGTGATGGTGGTTGAGTGTGCAGAGCAAGTGGGTGTGTCACGTGGGAGTGTTTGGGGAGTGGGCGTGACAGTGTGGAAGTGTGTACGAGAGTGAGCGTGACGGTGGGTGAGCATGTGGGAGAGTGAGTAGGATGATGTGTGAGTGTGCGGGGGAGAGAGAGTGTGAAGGTGAGCGGGTTTGCGAGGGAGTGAGTGTAACACTGGGGAGTGTGTGGGGAGTGAATGTTAGTGAGGAGTAATCGGGGAATTGATGTGATGTGTGTGAGGGAGTGAGTGCGATAGTGTGGGGTGTATTTGGGGAGTGAGAGTGACTTTAGTTGAGTGTGCAGGGCGTGTGATTGTGTGGCAGGAGGAGTGTGTGTCTGAGAGAGCTTGATGGTGGGGACAGTGTCAGTGACTGATAGTGACGGTGGGGATTGATGTGGGAGTGTGGGAGTGTGTTGGTGGAGGAGTTTGCTCGGTAGTGAGTGTGCAACTGGGAGAGTGTGTATGGAGATTCAAGAATGCCAGTGGGGGAGGCTGTGGGAGCATGAGCATGACATTGGGGAGTGGACAGGGGAGTGAAATCTGGTGGGGGAGTGTGTGGGACATTGAGCGTAATGGTGTGGGAGTGTACAGGTGAGTGAGAGTGATGGTGGGGGTGTGCTGCGGTCAGTGACCATGATGGTGGCAGAGTGTGCGTGGGAGTGTGCTTGACAGTGGTGGAATGTGTGAGGGAGTGACATTGACAGTGGTGGCCTTTGTGGCGGCGGAAGGAAGACGTAAGCCGAGTGTGCGAGAGACTGAGCATGCAGTGGAGTGTGCATGATGGTGCGGGTATGTGTGATGGATTTAGCATGACAGTGGAGGGGTTTGCACATGAGTGAGTGTGAGGTTGGAGTGGTGTTCAATCGATTAAGTCTGACGGTGTGGAATGTGTGGGGGAGTGAGCGTGACAGCAGTGGAGTATGTGTTGGCATAAGACTGACAGAGGGAGACTGTGATGGGAGTGTGGGGGAATTGTCAAGGGATTGAAATTCACGATCGTTCACAGTGTGGAGGAGTGAGTGTGACAGTGGGTGACTGAGCAGCAGAGTGAGAGTGATGGTGGGTGATTGCGCTGATAGCGCGAGTGACGATGGATGAGTGTGTTGGGTACGTTAGTGCATCACAGGGCAGTGTGTGGTGAACTCAGAGTGATGGTAGGGGAGTGTCCATGTTGTGAGCTTAAAAGTGAAGGAATTCCTGGGAGGGTAATAGTGACGGTTAGTTAGTGTAAGGGGCCATGAGTGTGAAGTGGGGATTTTTGTGCGGGAGTGATAGTGACAGTGGGGTGGTTAGTCGGGTAGCGAACGTGATGGTGGGGTATTGTGCGGGGTTGAGAGTTGGCGGGGGAATTTGTGGGGTTGTGAGCATGATGCTGGGGTATAGTGTTGTGGAGTGATAGTGGGTGAGAAAGTATGAGGGAGAAGGAGTTTTAAGATGGGGTGTATGGGAGGGACTGACAGTCATGGCGGGGTACTGAGTGTGATGATGGGGATCACATTGGGCATTTAGTGTGACATTGATGTGTTGTGAGAGTGAGTGAACAGGAGGGTAGGGGACAGTGTGAGAGTTTCTGAGATAGAGGGGTGTTCGCAGGGCAGTAAGTGTGATCGTGTGTGTGAGTATGGGGACTCAGTGTAACAGTGGGGTCTTGTGCAGGGGAATGAGCGTGATGGTGGCGGAATGTGTGGTGGAATGATTGTGAGGAGAGGTCGTGAGTATGAGAGTAGGTGAGTATGCAGAGGAGTGAGAGTGATGTTGGTGGAGTGTGCGGCACAGTAAGCATTAGGTTGGGTGTGTGTGTGTGGTGGAGTCACTGTGGTTCTGGGCGAGTGTGTGAGGGAGTGAGTATTAGGGGGATTTGTGTTGGGGAATGAGCCTGATGGTGTTGGAGTGAGCGTGACAGTGGTGGATTATCTAGAGGAGAGAGTGTGACAGTAGGGGTGTGTACGTGGGTGCAAGAGTTTTGGTGGGGATCGTGCTTGGGAGTGAGTGTGATGAAGGGATACTCTGTATGGGAGTGAGCATGACGGTGGGGCAGTGTTCAGGGGAGTGAGTGTGATGGTTGTGTGGTATGCTGGGGAATTTAAGTGAGGGTGTGGGACGGTGTGGCGGAGTGAGTGTGTCAGTGGGGGAGAGTTGAAGGCATTGAGTTTGATTTTGGAATGATGCACAGGCGAGCGAGCATGATCGAAAAGGGATTGTGGGGGAGTGAGTGTTGCAGTTTAACAGTATACGGAAAATGAGAGTGATGGTGGAGGAGTGATTGGTAGAGCGAGAGTAACAGTTGGGTACTGGATGTAGAAGTAAATGCAATTGTAGGAGAGAGGGGGGAATGTGCGTTATGGTGGGTTAGTGTGCGGGTAAATGAATGTGATGGTGGGATAACGAGTAGGTTACTAAGCATTACGCTTGTGTGTGCAGGGCAGTGTGCGTGACCGTATGCACTGTGCATTGCCATTAGTATGATGCTGGGAGAGTGTGCGAGAGAGTGAGCGGGATGGTGGGTAATTGATTGAGCGAGCGAGTGTGGCAGTGGTGGCACATGCAGGGGAGTAAGCTTGATGGTGGGAGAATATGCGTGGGTGTGAATATGTGGTGGACGGTGTGGGGATTGAGAATGATGGTGGGACAATGTGCTGGAGAATGAGAGTGACTGGTGGAGTGTGCAGATGAGTGACAATGACGGTGGAGGACTGTACTGGAGGAGAGAAAGTGACAGAGGGGGTGTGCGCATAGGAGTGAGAGAGGCAATAGGGTCGGTGTGTGGGGGCGTGATTGAGACGGTGTGGACATTGTGGGCAGTGAGCGTGAAGGTGTGTTGATGTTTGGGGCATTGAGTGTCAGAGTGGGAGAGTGTGTGCACGTGTGAGAGAGACAAAAGTGTCAGTGAGTGTGTGAGTGAGCATGATGGTTTTGTTGGTGAGTGGGGTTGTGAGCATGACGGTGGTGGATTATGTGTGGCAGTGTGTGTGATGGTCAAGGAGTTGATGGAGATGTGATTGTGATGGTGGGGGAACGTGTGGCGTGTGAGCATGCTAGTGGGACCGAATGTGGGGTATGAACATGACATGCGGCGGTGGGCAGGGGTGTGAGTGTGACAGTAGGATGTGTTCAGGTCAGTGAGTGTGGCATTGGGAATAATGCTGGGCTGTTGGGGTGATGTTGGGGCAGTGTGCACGGGTGTGCATGAGACTGTGGGCGTGTATGGAGGGGAGTGAAGGTGATGGTGGTGGTAAATGCAGTAGATGGAGTGTGGCAGTGTGGGAGTGAGTGTGACAGTGGTGGACAGTAACAGTGGAAGAGTGTGCTGCTGAGTGAGAGTGACATTTAGGGAGTGCGTTGAGAGTGTAATTGATGACAGGGGTGTGCTTGGAGGAGTGAGCATTGTGGTGTGATTGGTGTGTGGGGGAGTGAATGTGATGGTGGCAGAGTGTATGTGGGAGTGAGACAGCTGGGGTTGGTGTCTCAGGAAGAGAGCGGGACAGAGGGCGAGTCTGTAGGGGAGTGTATGTGACGGTGAGTATGTGCGGGAGGAGTGATAGTAATGGTGGGATTAGTGTGTGTCAGTGAATGTGATGGTGAGGGATTATGTTGGCAGTGTGTATGACGGTCGGGGAGTTTTTGTGGTTTTGAGCGTTGGAGTGGGGGAGCGTTTGTGGGTGTGAGTGTGCCAGTGGGACAGTGTGTGGGGGAATGAACGTGACATGGGGCAGTATGCAGGGGTGTGAGCTCGACAGTGGGGTGTGTGCAGGTCAATCGGTGTGACAGTGGGGAGAGTGCAGGGATGTTGGTGGGATGATGGGTGTGTGATCCATGTGACTGTGGACGAGTGTGCAGGGGAGTGAGCATGACGGTGGGGTGATTGTGATGAAGTGAGCGTGACAGATGGGGAGTATGCATGGGAGCAAGTTTGATAGTGGGGGATTGCGTATCGTTTGAGAATGACGGTGGGAGAGTGTTCTGTGGAGTGAGGGTGACGTTTGGGGAGTGTGTTGGGGAGTGTAATTGATTGTGGGCGTGTGCATGGAGGATGGGGAGAGATGGTGTGATTGATGTGTGTGTGGGAGTGAGCATGATGATGGGGTAGTGTGTGTTGGAGTGAACATGAGAGCTAGTGTTGGTGTGTCGGGGAGTCAGCGTGACAGTGGACATGTGTATGGGGGAGTGCAATTGATAACAGGTATATGCACGGAGGGGTGATAGTGATGGTAGGATTGACGTGCGTGGGAATGGGCGTGACATAGTGGTAGTGTGTGATCTTGCGAGAGCAATGAAAGGATTGGTATGTGGGGTGTGACTGTGATGATGGAGTAGTATGAGTCGATTGAGCATAATGGTGGAGGAGTGCGTGGGGGTGTGAGAAAGATATTAGAATAGTGTTCTTGGCAGTGAGCGTGATGGTGGGAGAGTGTGCACTGTGTGAGAATGATTTTGGGAGAGTGTGCTGGGAAGTGAAAATGACGGCAAGGGACTGTGAGGAGGAGTGAGAGTGGCGATGTGTTACATGTATGGGGAAGTGAGCGTGTTGGTGAAGGAGTGTGTGTGGGAGTGTGCGTGATGGTGGGGTTGGTGTGTGGGGTTTTGAGTGTCACGATGGCGGACTGAGCAGGGAGACAGGGTAACCGTGGGGAAGATTTCGAGGTTGAGTGTGATCGTGGGCGAGTATGGTGGGTTTGTGCCTACCAGTGGGTGAATCTGCGGGTAAGTGAGTGTGACGATGTGTTAGTGAGATTTGCTGGGGAAAAGTGTCGGGGAGTGACCGTGACGGTGTGCGGAGGAGTGAGCTTGATGGTGTGTGTGTGCGAGGGCGTGAATGCGATGTTGGGAGAGAGTCTGGTGTGATGCTGGGGAATTGTGGAGGCGATTTAGTGTGACAGTGAAGTGTTGTTTTGGTGAGTGAGCTTGCTCGTAGGGAGAGTGTGAGAGTTTACGAGATGGTGGATTAATGCATGTGAAGTCAGTGTGACAGTACTGGAGAGTGCGAAGAGTTAGCGTGACGGTGGTGTAGCGTGCAGTGGAGTGATGCTGGTGGTGGTGTAGTGAGCACGAGAGTAAGGCAGTGTGTGGGCGAGTGACTGCGATGGTGACAGTGGTGTGTTGTCCGGATTAGTGAGCATGACAATGGAGAGAGTGTGGGAGTATGTGAGACAGTGGGGTAGAGCATGGTTAAATGAGTGTGACAGTGAGGGAGAGTGAGGTGAGTTGGCATTACTATGGGTAGAGTGCATTGGAGTGAGCTGATTGCGGGGTAGTGAGCGTGAGAAAGTGTGGGAGGGAGTGAGCATGATGGTAGGGGTGTATGTGCAATGTGAACATTATGGTGGAGGTGTGTGGGGGGAATGGGTGTGATTGGGGAGAGTGTGTGAAGGAGTGAGCATTAGGGTGCGGGAGTCTTCGGGAGCCCGAGCCTGGTGTTGGGAGAGTGAGTGTGGCAGTGAGGATGTATCTGAATGAGAGAGTGTGAAGATCTTGAAGTGAACAGGGAGCGAGAGTGACAGTGGTGGAGTGTGCGGGGGTTTGAGAGTGACTGTGGCGGACTGTGTAGGGGAGTGAGCATAATGGTGAAGGGAACTGTATGCGTGTGTGTGTTTGTCGGTGTGGGAGTGTGCAGGGGAGTGAGGGTGACCGTGGAGGAATATGCAGGGCAGAGAGTGTGACTTTGGAGTGGTGTGCTGTGGAGTGAGCGTGAAGGTGGGGAAGTGTGCGTTGGAGTGCGTGCAATGGTAGGGGTGTGAGTGGGGTAAGTGTGACAGAAGAGAAATGTACTCGGCGGTGAGAGTGATGGCGCAGAACGATTGGCAGTGTGAGGGTGACAGTGAGGTAGTGGACGCAGGAATGAGCGTGATGGAATGGGAGTGAGTAGGGGAGTGAGGATGATGTTGAGGGAGTGTGTGGCACGGTGAATGCGATGATCGGGTAATGAGTGAGTAGTGAGCATGACAGTGGGGTGTGTATAGGAGTGTCAGCGTGTTAGTGCGGTCTGCGCAGGGCAGTGAGTGTGACGGTGTGGTAATGAGTGACAGTGGGGTGTGTGCAAGTGAGTGAACATGATGGTGGGGGAGTGTGCACGGCAGTGCATCTGATGGTGGGGGAATGTGGTGGTGGGGGAATGTGAAGTGGAGGGAGTGTTACAGTGGGGTGTATGCAGGGCAGAGAGTCTGACGGTGGGAAGTGTGTGGGGATATTAGTTTGATGGTCCAGAATGTGCAGGTGTGTGCACGTGACTGTGTCCGAGTCTGCGGTGGAGTGAGAGTGATGATCGGGTTGGTGGATAGGAAAGTCAGCCTGACTGTGCGGCAGTGTGGGGGGCAGTGAGCATGGTGGGGGAGTGTGTGGTGGAGCAAGCCTGTTTTCGTAGGGGAGTGTGCATGACGGTATGAGATTATGTGGTGCAGAGACATTGACGGTAGTGTTGGTGCGTGGGCGGGTGAGTGTGACAGTTGGTAAATCTGCAGGGGAGTGAACGTGATGGTGGAAGATTTTGTGGGAGGGAGCCTGACGTTTGCGAATTGAGCGGGGGAGTTTGCGTGATGATGGGGATCGTGTGGCGAAGTGAACGGAATGGTGGGGAAAATGTGTGTGTGGTTTACCGTTACAGTGGAGGAGTGTCCAGTAGGGGAGTTAATGCTAGTCTTTCAGGGTGACTGTGATGTGTCAGTGTTACAGTGATAGAGTGTGAATGGGAGGACGTAGGTTGATGGAGAGAGGAGGAGGGGGCAACATGATGGTGAAGGACGAAGTGTGAGGGTGACAAGGTGATGGTAACAGAATGAATATGAGGTGGTCAGGGTGACGGTTACGAGGTGAGTTGGAAGGGGTCATGGTGACAGTGATCATGTGACAGTGATGTGTGAGGGTGATTGTGATGGAGAGAGCGTGAGGGCTTCAGGATGACAGTGACGTAGGGAGTGAGAGGGGTCACGGTGACGGTTACAGAGTGAGTGTGAAGGCGCTGGTGTGACAGTGACACAATGATCGTAGGGGGTCATTCGTGACAGTGATCGTGAAAGTGATGGGGAAGGATGATGGTGACAGAGAGAGTGTGAGTGTGTCAGGGTGAAGGAGTGAGTGTGAGGGAATCAGTGTGACTTTGACGGGTTCAGTGTGATGGTGACTAAGTGTGTGACGGGTCAGGGTGACAGTGATGGACCGAGTGAGAGGACGTCAAGGTAACGGTGACAGAGAGCGTGATGAGATCAGAGTGACAATGACGCAGTGATTGTGATAGTTTTCCCTGCACCATTACGTCAAACAGGGTATCAGCTAACTGAACCTTAACTCCTTCATCTTTGTCTTTAGTTTGTGCTTCATGCTGTGACTTATGACAGTGGGATCTGGTTACTGGACAGTCGGGAAAATACTAGGATAATTCTGTTTTATCTCCTCAGTTTCTTGGTCTTCCTTGGGCGTCTCCACAACAAGGGTGTCGCTCCAAACATGGACCCTGCTAAATCATTGCCGAGAACAAACTGGATTCCTAGAATTGACACTCTGTCAGTCACTCCCACGGTTACTTTCACAGACTTGAGTAAGCACTCCAACCTAATCTAATGAAGAGAAAATCTAAATTTCTTTCCATCTATCCCACAAATTACGACAGTCTTGGGTAACAGCTCAGAAAGACTGCAAATTTGCTAATTTTTTTACTATTAGAAACTGGTTAGATCCTGGATCTCTCAAAATCATAACTTCTTCTCCTTCTCCCCCTATAGTTTTTGAGTCAATTTTACTCACAGAGGTGAATTCTTTATCGAGATCAGGTATGAACTCCGTTCCCAGCCTCTGCCTAGGCTGTGCACTGTCGTGCAGCTCCTTAGCTCTTGTTGGGATCTCCTTTCATACATCTACGAATGCCACTGGCTAAGTTTCTTTTACAACATCTTCTCCCATAATGTCTTTCTTAACAAACTGCACTGTGACCTTACGTATCCCACCTTATGGCAGTGATACAACATTTCCCAGTGCCTTTTTAAAACCACCAGCACTATAATTTTCTGTGTCCCACTCTATTACAGTGAAAGCACCTGAGGCCTTACACCTCCATTACATCCTCTTGGGCATCGTCTTTAACCTGTGGTAAACTCTTATTCTCTACTGTTTCTTTCATTGTGTAGCATCTCCACTTCTCCCAAATTCGATCCTTGACAGGACGAGATTCTGGCTGGAAGCGTGTCGTATACAGCAACATGTTTTCACCTGCTAATTCTCCTGCCCTAAATTTCTGATCTTTCTGTTCCTCTACGTGAATTCATCTCATCCCTGGAAGTGAGTTTTTCAACTCCTTCAGCAGAATAATCTCCATTAGAGCCGCATAGGTCATATCTATCCTTAAAGCAAGCATCCATCTGTCAAAATGCCTATGTTTAATTATTTCAAACTCAACATAAGTCTGACCCGATTTCTTCTTTATGTTTCTGTACTGCTGACGATATGATTCGGGTACCAATCCGTGAGCAATTAAAATAGCTTGTTTGATTCTTCAGAATCCTTGACCCCTCATCTGACAGCGGAGAAAATACCTCACTCGCTCTGCATACCAGTTTAATGCGAACGAGCATTACCCATAAATCATTGGACCACTCCAAATACCTAGCCAATTTTACAAATGTGATTAAGAAGGCTTCAACATCTTTCTCGTTAAAATGTTGCTGAGTTTTGACATAGTTTTTATATCATACTACCTTCCCTTTTAATCTTGATCCTTTTAATGTGACTTTGCTGATTAAATCGCAACTTCTCAAGTTGAAATTCTCTCTCTTTTTGGTCAGCTAAGAAATTTCTCCTTCTCTCTTTTTTCCTCGCTCTCTCTTCTGTCTCGCTTTCTGTTTCTTCCCTCTCTCTTTCTTTCTCCCTTTGTTTATCTTTAAGCTGCATTTTCCTCAATTGTAATTTAAGTTTTTTTCTCACTCTACTGCACTTGTCTGTGTTTCTGACACACCTTAGTGTTTGAGAAATTCCCAGACAGTTTCAGCTTTACTTTTGTCCTCAGTGAAATCCAAATGTAAATTGTTTGCTAATTCAAAAAGTTTGGCCTTTATCTTTCTTTCTAAAATTTCGTGGCAAATTTGAGAATTATCTTCAAAGTCCTCGTAACATTTCTAACAGCCATTTCTCTCGCTTTTATTTTACGCTACCACATGCCATCGACATTAGCAAGTTGTCTCACTGACTTTTTATTTTAAGATCTCGGACACGAACGTGAAAATGTTTAAATATGCTGTGTTTTTTTTGCATACATCAAATCTGCCCAAATCTCAGACTGGATCTGTCTAAACCTGTTAAGATCGTGGACGAAAGCCCCCAAACTGTTACGACACAGAGTTAACCCCTCTCCTAATTTAAACCAGTCCACACAGAAAAGGTTCACCTCATGCCGTAATCTGTTAAATTTCAACAGGCAAAGATCCATTTGCAGAGGTCACTATTTAAAGTAAAATTAACAATTTTATTCGTTAGTTTTAACAGAGAATAATAAAACAAACAACAATTTTGTTAAACATGTCTTTTACCTACCACTCTACAATATTGGTCAGATAAAACAAAAAAAAATAAGGTTTACAAAAAATATAATCATATTTCAAAACCAGTCAGCTTTTTTTGATTCTCCTTTGCAGACTTCCCTCTGTTGCATTTTCTCTCGTATGTTTTGATGTTCTGCTGTGCAAAACTCTTATAGACAGGTACCTTTCAGGAAGCTCGTCAGCTCGCAGTCTATCTTTGTTGATATCCTTGGAAGTTCTCGCTCTAAATGTTCAAAATGTCCGGTTTTATACCTCGAAACATCGGATCACTTAATTGATTTTGATGTCATCAAGTATTTCAAACAAATTTGATTTAGTGTGTTGGGCCAAAACTTAAACTGACTGGCCGAATTTGAATTGGTTTTTGTTTCGTGGCACCTCAGCTATTAGTGTCACAGTCAAATGTTACATTTTAACTTCTTTCAGAACACTTTGTGCCAGCTTCCAGTCTATCTTAAATGTGCCATATATCTCTATACCTTCATAACAACATCTTTTATCTGCCCTGCGTAGTTTTACATACATTTGATCAACTTAGTAATTTCACATAATAGTCTTTCCTGTTCTAAAAAGACCCATTTTCTCTCATCCTTCTTTTACTTCAATCCTTGTTTGCAGTTATCATTTCAATTACTTGCAATGTTACTGGTATTCTTCGACGAAGTATTACATTGTGTGTGCATATATGTGTGCGTGTGTTTGTGTGTGTCGGTGTATATGCATGTGTGTGTGTGTTTTGTGAATAATTCTCTGTAATTGGTATGAAAAGAATGAATGTGGTGTTATCACATTCCCGTATGAAGGAGTAAATGTACAACGTTTCCAAACTTTCTGATATCAAACATATGTAAAAACCTCCTTTATTCATGGATTGGGAAAGTGAACCAATGACGTTCATATCCCGAACAACAAAAATGTAATGAACCTTTACTGGGATCATTGGACGACCAAATATTTAGTTTTCGTTTGAGAGTTTAAATTCAGCTTTATTTGCAATTCTATTTTGCATACGTTTTTATGAATAAACAAGCATCATTGGTGACACAACCAGAAGTTGCTGAAAATGCTCAGTCGTTCTGTCAGTATCTTTAGCGAAAAAGCAAACTGAACAGAGTGTAGCGGATTGGGTCTGGGTTGTTTATGTTTTGCCAATAGTGTTCAGCGATGTGCCAATTCGGAGCATTAGTCAGGGGTAAATGTGGAGTAACAGGGTAGGGGAATGGTTCCGAATGGTTTACTCTTCAAAGGGTCAGCATGGACATTCTGTGTGAAATGGCCTGTTTCCCCACCGTAAGGATTCGATGATTCTATGATTTCTTCATATAAAGGGTGGTCGGTACCTGGATCAAGAATGTCTTCGAGCACACTCAGGTCATACAGAAGTGAGAGGGTGAACAGACAGAGGTCGTGGTTCACATTGATACCAATGATATCGGAAAGAAGAGTAAAAGGTTTAAAGGTTGTTCGGGGAGTTAGGAGTGAGTTTAAAAGTACGACCCCCAAGGTTGTAATCTTGGGATTAGGCCCAGGGCATCTGGAAGTGAGATAAGAAAGAGGAAGAGAGTCGAGTTGAATATGTGGCAAAAAGCTACATTCGGACGATGGTTTCTGATTTTTGGATGATTCAGATCGCGTCCATGTCAGGTGGGACTGTACAAAAAGAAAAGTGTCCACTTTAACTGGAGGGGCCTCAACATCCTGGAAGGGACGTGTGATCGTGCAGATTTAAGATAATGATACAGGAGGCTGGGAACCAAAGCAGCAGGTCAGAAACTGAGCAGAAAGTAAAGGTTTGTCAAATAAACATGCAGAGCCATTTTAATGACCATGCTGAGAGAAGGAATCATACAAATTTTACAAATGTGAGTTGAAAGTTGGAGTATATGATAGGCTCACTATTATCGGGGATCAATAAAAAAGGATGGAGAGGCTGTGAACACAAGTATTAAAAGAGCAAGTTAAATCAGTAGAACTTAAGCAAACAACGTTTTAACTAAATGTGTGCAGTATTTGGTATAAAATGAATGAGCTGATAGCGCAAACAGAGAAAAACAATTATTGCATTGTGGGCATGACTGAAATGTGGCTACATGAACGTCAGGACTGGGGTGTTAAATGTTCAAGGCTACGCAGTATTCAGACAAGAAGGAACAGCAGGTGGAGCGCCTGTATTGGTTGAGAATTATGCCAAGGCTGTGTTAAGAAATGATATTAGCACGTGGGACAAAACTGATGAATCAGTCTGGTTTGAAATAAAACACATGAAAAGAAACACATTGGTATGAGCATTTCCAGCCCACAAACCACTCCCCCACATCACAGATTACTTTCAGTGTAGGGAATATCATGAACCAGGGAATAACGATTGCTTGAGACAAGGGCACAAGAGAGATTATGGGAATTTGAGCATACGTATTGACTGAATTAATCAATTTGGCAAAGGGAGCCTCAAAGAGCGATTCGTCGAATATGTGACAGATCATTTCTTTGATTATCATGTATTGGAACAAAACTGAGAACTGGCTTTGGTATTACGTAATGAGGAAAGAGTGATAAATCATATTGTAGTACAGTATCATCTTAGAAAGATTGACCACAACATGCTGGAGTTTCACATTCAGACTGTGCCAGAAAAGACTGAGTCACATAGGTGAGATTTAGTGTTGGACAATGATAATTTTACTAGCCTGAGGAAGGGCTTGGCTTGATTGGACATGATAAAAAGATTAAAGTGCGGGACATTTGAAGAACAGTGGCAACTACTTCGGGAGATAGTCAAAAACTCTCAAATAAAGTGTAATCCTGAGTGGAAGAGGAATTGTAAAAGCGATCCATGTCTTAACAATGACGTCAACAATAACATGAAGGTTCTTGCCTGGTGGTATGATCGCTGACTTCTCATCAAGATAATGTCCTGAGGACTCAAGTTCAAATGCTGCCAAGGCAGATGGTGGAATTTAAATCCACTATGAATCTGCAATTAAGAGTCTATTGATGATAATGAATCCATTCCTCATTGTTGGCAACACCCATATGTTTCATGAATGTTCTTTAGGGATGGAAATCACCATCCTTACCTGGTCTGACCTACCTGTGACTTCCAACACATACAAATTTGATGGACGTTTAACTGCCCTCCGGGCAATTAGGGATATACTATGAGTGCCATCTCATCCTTCAATGAATTGAAAAAAAGTGCTTGACTTGTCAGCAAACGGTTATTAAAAACAAAATCAAAATGACTACGAAAGGAAATGAGTAGAAAACTTAAGAAATTATAAAAACAAAACACTTCTCCGAGTAGACGAAAAGTAACAGAATGCTGAAAGTAATTGTTGGTCTTTGAGAGGATAAACATGGCTAGGTAATAATGGGAAACTCAGAAATGGCAGAGGTAAAACCAACACTTTCTGTTTTCACAGTGCAAGATAATTTCTTCCCAAAATTTAAAACAACTGCAAAGTATCATGATGGAAGTACGATGACGAGGAAGAAGATATTAAATACATTGATGGGATTATAGGCAGGTCAGACCATCGGCCTGCAGTCTATCATAATAAATGAGGTAACAGCAGAGATAGTGGATGTGTTAGTTAGGATATTCAAAAAATCCTTGGATTCTGGAACGGTATGAATTATTGGAAAAGTAATAATGTGGTACATTTACTCAAAAGAGGAGATAGGAAAAAATCACAAACTATAGCCCAGTGCGTTTAACCTCTGTAGTGGGGAAGTTTCTTCAGTCAACCAGAAAATAGGAAATAATTGAACACCTGGAAAAACAATGATGAATTCACCATGACAGCACGGTTTCATGGTGGGGAGGTAGTGCTTGACATACCTGCTGGAGTTCTTCGTGAATGTAATCAACAAGCTGGATAATGCGGACGCAGCAAATGCTGTACATCTGAACTTCAGAATGCATTTGACAAGGTGCTGCGTAAAGGACTGATCTGACAGATTAGATCCGAGGGGTTAAGGGTTGAATATTGAATTGGATGGAGGATGGGCTGACGAACAGAAAGCAGAGCATTAAGATAAATGGTCTTTCACTGGCGAACAGAAACTAGTGAAGATTCAGCTCTCAAACGTTAATAGTTTGCAATCTTCCCAAATGACCTGGAAGGAGACAAAGAGTAGTAACTAAATTCACAGATGGTATTCAACTAGGTTTTCAAACAGGCTGTAATGAGGAGCTAAAGATTTTACAGATGAATATTGATAGGCTTAGAAATTGGGCAGATTGCTATATCTGGTAGACAGTGTTTAATGTGGATAATTGCACAGTTGAATTTCCTACCGCCACTCCATTTTCTATTTTCTTGTTTGGTCCATCTACAGGTCTTTGGATTTTATTCACCGTAAGTGGCTGGGGTAACAGGGATCGACGGGTTTGGTTGAGGGAGATGCAGTTTGCTCTGTGTGTAGGGAATATATCATCAGTGTGGAGAAAATATCACAGTCCAGACTTGTTGATTACGGCAGCAGGCCTGGCAGTCAAATAGCCTATCACTGTTCTTACCTCCTGATATTTAATTGCCTGAAGTAAACCACATCAAAATTTTGCAGTCAGGCAGACAGTCCATAATTAATATGCCCATTTCGTAATAAAGGGACAAATGACCATTTAGATCAGAAGTAAAACCTTGGCAGTTCTTTTGAGACTTAATGTTTGTGGGAGAATACAAACATTGAAAATGTTAGAAAAAGAAAATGTGGAGCGTATATAAGCCTTCAATAATGTCTAGGCATGTCAAGGGACCAGTAAAATATTGATTTGTGGATCATAGTTAGGAGAATGTGTCTGTATTTGAACACAATGGCGAGTTGTTTGGAAAAACAGTGTATTATTTCAATAAACAGACTGCAAAACTGAGGCACGAGGAACAGGGAACCTGGATCACATAACAAACAACTGCTTCAACATCACATTTTTCAGGAGGCAATATAAATATTGAAATATTTTAAAACCAAATACAGTTAGAAATAGGAAGGTTTTTCTACAGTTTACAGATTAATGGTTAGGCCACTTTCATTTTAAAAGTGTGTCTCCTTATTATTGAGCCTTCGAGTAAGGGGAAGAGCTGCTCTCTGTTCAGTCTCTGTAGACCCTCATGCTGGTAAACACCTCCATCAGGAGCACCTCTCAACGTTCTTTGTGTTAAAGTGAAATCAAGTAAATCTGAACTTTATTCAGTTTGAGTACACTCTTGTTGGTTACCTCAGAAAGGTATCACATTTATCAGTGTTAAATTTCATGAGTGATTGGTCTGTCCACCTGAACAGCCAGTTTATACGCTCCTGTTCCATCACACGTTCCTCCTCACTGTGAACCACCAGCTCATCTTTGTGTCATCCACAACATTATTTATCGTTCCCCCCCAAACTCCATCCCTCCATCCCTCCTATCTTCATCATCATCGTTTATGAAGTTCAAAATTAAGCCTTGATTTTATCCCGTTCTTCAGATTTTGTTCACAGGGAAAGCATTGAGAATTCTATTCACTTGCCTTTCCTATTTTGTTGAATTTGCAGCATGATGCAGGTGGGTTTTATTTGACGAGGGAGCCACAAATTTTATTTTGGACATGGAACTGAATTCTCCTTTTATACTATGCGCCTCTGTATATTTTATTATTAAGCTTGTACGTAATTAGCATTGAATTAGGTTTTGGTGGCTTTCACTGCAACATTTGTGTTCTACGTGGTCCTGGATAATTTTCATTGTATCTTTCCCTGCAATAGGCAGAGCTGAAGAAACTTTCCCTCTATGACAGACACAAATTCATAATTTTGTTTGAAAGAGCTGGAGTGATTAGATTCAAACAAATTCTACATATAGACTCACAGCAGGAGTTCAAATCATATGGGCAAGTCTATCTTAAATTGGAAGCACTTTATTAAAACATACGCCCAGTTTTCTCCATATTGTAAATAATATAGTTTATTAATTTAACATTATTTCTTCTATTTTGTTTTATTTACATTCAAAACCAATCAAAAAAGCAAAGCAAACTTAATTTTCATTCAAACGAATATTTTTAAAAATAACTTTTTAAGGGTGGTCTCCAAAAGAAAGGAAAAAGTCTATTTATGTTTTAAATGGTTTCTTTTATTACACTATGAACCTTTATTGTTTTGTAAAATTAATCCGTTTCTTTTTTTTAAATAATGGGTTATACCTTCCTTCTGAAAAGTCCTACACATTTTCAGCTCTGGAGAAGACTATTTTCTTCTCGGAGTTTATTAAACAGGAATATTTTAAATCATTTAATTAACTAAATGTTTGATTTTGTTTAAGTTTTCTATGTTTGATACGCATATGTAGAGATTTTTCAATTTTAATGTTATTGTCTGGAGGTAATGAAAGTTAACATAAGGTTTCATAAAAACGTCCTGCTTTCGGCATAATATTATTAAGGTCACATATAAGGGACAGAGAGGATGGCTGGAGGATTTAGAAAAAAAATGTTATTCAGCAAATCATTCATATAGATGTGTAGCTGTAGGGAAAGATAAGAAAGTAGTTCAAAATTCTCCGGTGACTCTTCCACTATTGTATCGTTCAGCTTTCAGAACAACAGAAGGGATTGTCTTTCTGAGGAAAATGGAAGAGCAATCAATTATTGGACACTTGGAATTATTCTCATATTTAGCAGCGTTTGAGAAGGTTTTGTAGAATTGTTGCTTCAGTGGACTTTTCTATCAGGGGCATCAATAGGAGATTCTGTGGCAGTGACCGTTAATGCAGGATGGAGTATTGCTTTCCCTGTGCGAGGATTAAGAACGTCTCGAAACATTTCAAGCGCGTTGTTAAAGGTGAGATTGAGTTGCCAAACATTATTGTAGATATTGGGTTGAAAGACTTTTTTTAGCGAAAGATTAATGCTGTATAGAGTGAAGTTAGGAGGTGAGGTAGAGTATTTTAAAACGAAAACCTTTAAAGCAACACATTCTGATTTACTCCCACTGCCAAACTCAGCTGGGAAGGAAGAAAGGGATAAAAGAGAAAAATCAACGGCTGAAGTTTTACTGTGTTGTTGAGGGATTTAGATTTGTGGAAATTGGAATCTATTTTAGAATAGAAATGTCCTGTTCCGAACAGATTGGTCTAATCAAAACTGTAAAGCAGCGAACATCTTAGCAGGGAGATTTGCTCATTCGATGTAGTGAGACATGATATTCATAGAGACGGCAATGGGGAAATTCCTAGTAGCTGTACAAATGGTAGGATGGTTAGAGACGTTTATAAATATGAGGAGAGCACGTCAATTAGAAAATAAAAACGAGAGAGTCAAGAGTATATTGCAATTCTGAAGCACGAAATTGCCTTTATTTCAATGTTAGGAAAGTTTGGGTGGTGAAGAATTTGTTAAATATTTTCACTAAAACATACTTCATCAATATGCGGATGATTCTAACAGAGAAGGTGCAAAGCCATGCCTTTTTTTGTGCAAGAGGCAGGGCAAGTGACTGAAGTAAACGAGGAACTATTTTGGGTATTACAATCATAACTCTATTAGTTTTGTAATGGTTATGGAAAAGAATAAAGCATTCATTATTTTTTATTTAATTGGAGTACCATAAATGTTAATGGCATGGGACAAGGACCTATCAAGTTTGATTGGAGTAGACTCTTACCTGGTAAAACGATGTCTGACAAGTGGGAGTCGTTCAACAGTCTGAAGACGGGAGTTGCGAGGCACTATGTTAGAGTGAAGGGTAATGCTGTAAGTTTAAAGAGCAATGGTTAAGTACAGTTACTGAGGTTTTATTCAAGAATCAACGAAAACCTTACTTTCGATATGGGCAATTGTATTCAATTTAATCTCTTAGTCAATATAAAGAGTATATGGCATTATTTCAAGAGAAATCAGTAAAGCAAGAATGTGATATGAGATAGAATGGGCAGATAAGGTTAAGGATAAACCAAAACCATTGTGCAACTACATTAACAACAAAAGGGTAAGGCCTATCAAAGATCATGAAGGATATCGATGTTTTGCACCCAGGAGACGAGGATTAAAATCGTCCAATTCCTCGTGTATCAGACAGCAGCAAACACACACTATTGCCTGCCCCTCACATTCATCCAGCTTTAACTCTATCTGCTATTTGTCAGTCTATTGACGCATTTCATCAAGATCTTTTTGCATTCTTAGAAACCCTTCTTCACTGTCCACTGTGCCACCAATTTTGGTGTCATCCACAAACTTACGAACCATGCCTTCGATATTCTCACACAAATCATTTACATAAATGGCAATGAAAACCCAAAACCAACCTCTGAGAAACACTGCTTGGCACTAGCATCCAATCCTAAAAGCAACTATCCACAATTACTCTCTATCTCCTGCAATTGCAACAATTGACATTGCTGGATACAAACCCAGCAGTTCAGGTAGTATCAGAGCACAGAAAAATGCAATTAACTCTTTCTGAGTCCATCATAATTTGTTCAGTTTAGGTTCATCTAAGACTTGATACTATAACCATTTGTCTCTGCCCAGATTCTGCGTCATCTGTTGCATTTGTCCATAATTTTGCATTTTTATTCGAGATTTCCACTATCTACAACATTTTGCTTTTTCTTGATTGGTCTGGATGTTGACCCCGGTTATGTTTGGGCAAAATGCTCCATTCCCGTTCCCATCACTTGTACCAGTGACACATGTATCACACTGGAGTATGTTTCTTCTTTAATGTCTGAAAATAAACGCACAGATCTCATCAAAGTTTTTTCTTCCTGTCAAGGGCCTTTAAGAGACAGCTACACTTGATGGACAAATAGGAATAATTTATTAATTATGACATTGTCTGCGCGTTTTATGTCTAAACGTGTCTCCTCAGTCTCTGAACATTTTCAATACATTTCGTTGAATAGTTTCAGCAAAGATGGTTGCCATCCTGCCCATCATCTTTGTACCAGCTCGGTATGAGCTGTATCCTCATTTTCACTCTGCTGTAACTCACAGAAACCCAACATATTTTGTTATCTGTGTCTGTTTTTATTTCAGAATATCCCGTCCAGATATCAACAATCTTAACAACCTGTATAACCTGTGATTAAACAGTCTGTATATAGGATATAATTCTGCACATGACATTTAAAATTCTCAACTTCTATTCATGTTGTTTTTCAGCATTCCATGTAACAAAGGTCATCTGTTATCTTGCTCTGGGTTGCAATTCATTCCGTTTGTCAGAAACAGTGTTGGCTGAATACTCGTGACTGGGAGATATTAATGTACTCCCCTTAGGTCTCCTCAGTCACTGGCCACAGCCCATTTTTTCTCATATCCATTATCATCTTCATTCTGTCACTGCCTCATTAATTCGTGACTGTTAATTATCAGGGTTATTGTACGTTGCTCTGTACCATGCCCGACCACTCAAAACATTCTTAAGCACGTTTCCCAGACCATAATGTTGCCATTTGTTGAAGTTAAATGTATAGTGGATATTCCCAGAGTGAGTTAACTGGTCCAACTGGTCCAATAAATAGAATTTATTTACAAAAAAAGGGAAAGAAACAGAACGAAATGAAAGTACTGTACCTGAATGATTCATCCTGTCCAATACTGACAGGTAATCTCCAATTAATAATGTTGATCCAAATTACTTACACCAATCCCAATAAACAAACCCCTAAGCACAAAGAGTAAAAATTACACAAAAAAGCTTACAGGTTACGAAGTCAGAAGACTGAAGGAGGGGGAGTGCGTCCAGTTTCAACAGTGAACCTGACTGAACTAACAATCGAACTGAACTGACCTGTGCAACTGGAGAGCTGACCACATCTCCTTGATTACACCAGCATTTTTTTAAAGGCTTGAAAGCATTCTTCCGAAGCATTATCTGTTCGGTAAAAAATGACCCCAATGAAGCATTCCAAATTGAGACATGTTGGAACATTGGGTTGGTTAGAGCCTATCTGGAAAAAAATCAAGGACAACCTAACCTGCTAAAGAGACCACCTGTGTGACAACTCCCCCAATACAAAACTGAATCTTCAATATCCAAAGATGGCTTCAGTTTTCAAAACCTCCAAAAATAGTAGTTCGTACTCTACAATGTGCATGTACATTTTTTTATTATAAACATGCAAACATGCACAACTATATCCAGATTCCGTGTGTGGTAAGTCCATCACTGAGTGCCTCCATTTGTCACTCAAGTCTCAATAATGCATTGAAAATCATGTTTTCAAGGCCTGCCACGTGCACAAATTGAATGGCTGTAACAAGAGGCTCCAGCGAAACCGTCTCGCATTTTTGTACTAAAATTTCTCAAAAAGTCTACATTGAGTTAAGATCAGTGTAAATGGTTCCTTCCGTGACGTTGCTGGTAATATAAACACTGAAATCTTGTCGTACCAAAACAAAGTTCACAGTCTCTTTCTCAACTGTTGAATATTTCTACTAATGAACATTCAACTTCTTGGAGAAATACCCTGTCTTCCCGTCATCTTCCTGCAAGAGCCCAGCACCGATATCCACATCATTCGCATTTAAATCCATCTTGAATGGTTTTGTATAATCAGTTGTGTGTCATCGTGGGTAGTTATTAACACATAATTCTAATGCTGTCAAATGCCTTCTGACAGTTCTCTGTCCACTGACATTTCTTGCCTTCCTTGAACAATTCAGTGGGTAGAGCAGTCACACCGCGAAAATGAGGCACAAACATTCGATAAAATCTACTTAGTTCCAGGAATTGCTCCCAAGGTAAATTCTCCAATTACCTTCACTTTTAAGTCTCATGGTACCGTTTATCTCTGTCCAATAGCATGGCCAAGAAAGGTCACTTTTGCTTTGGCAAATTCACTTTTCGCTAGGAGTGCCACCAAGCCTGCCTTCTGAAGTCGATCAAACAAGTCTGATAGATGCTGTAGTGTTTCTTCCATCAGTCACTAAAAATCACAAGGTCATCAATGTACACCACAGGTTGGATAATCCGGCAATTTATTGGTTAGTCCCTGAAATGTGGCTGCACATTTTTCATACCAAATGTCAGTTGCTTGTCCCACATTTTCAACGCAGTCTTCCAACCATGGAACTGGGTATACAGCAATGTGTTTAACTGTATTGACGTTACGATAGTCCACACATTATCGTTGGCTACCATTTGGCTTCGGCACCGTGACTATGGCTGAGTTCCAGTCACTGTAACGCACGTTGATTATGTCAGCTTAGAGCATGCATTGAATCTCATTCTAAACCTGTGCCAACTTTAGAGGATTATGCCTGTGAGGATGTTGTTTAATCGTAACGACGTCTCCTGTTGCTACATTATGCACAATTAGTTGAGTGCGTTCAACTTAATATCTGCAAATCTCCACATGTGATAATAAATACTCTTTCTGATCATTTCAATTTTTCTCATGAAGGAAAAAAAAAACTGTCCCAATTTTAGCCAAGTACCTCATTGTCCACTTTAATTTGAGGAATGTCTGATTCAGAATCCTCTGAACTTGGTTCCTCCTTCTGTGCCGGAATCATTAACAACTTGTCCTCTGGCTTTCCTTCCCTGTCATTGTACATTTTGAGCATATTCACATGACATACACTATGAGATTTCTTTCCTTCTGGAGTCCCGATCAAGCACTTATCCTCACTCTATAACCGTTGTATTTGATAAGGTCCACAAACCTTGCTTTAAATGGTTCACCTATAACTGGAAGTAACAGTAATACCTTATCCCCGATCACAAAATTGCAATTTTTTGATTTCCTGTCCGCTTCCTGCTTTATTGCAAGCTGCAATACTTTTAAATGCTGGCTAAACAATTCCCCAGCACTATTAATTGCTCCCTAAAATTTGAGACCTAGTCCAAATATGTGGCCTTTGAATTCTAATTTACTATTTTTTCCTTAATCAATATTAATGGTCCTCTCACTTAATGCCCCAAAAATAGTTCAAATGGATTGAGTTTGCGCTGTTAATTTGGTGCATCTCTGATCATAAAAAGCGCAAATGGAATTCCCTTATCCTTATCACCTGGGTAATCCTGATCGGAAGCCCTCAACATGGTCTTTAATGTTCTAGCGCTCCCTGCAATTCTGGATAATATGCAGTCGATTTGATTTGTTTTATTCCGAAGACATCATAGTGAATAAATTAGATGTGAAGTTTGAACCTTGACCTCACTCTATCTCTATTGGTAGTCCGTGTCTATTTTTCAAAGAATTCCTTTGCAATTCTTTTAGTTGTGATACTGCATATTGGGATGGCCGCTGGAAGTCTCGTCGATGCATCCAGTATTGTTAACAAATACTAGTGCCCACCTTTTTATTTGAGGTCGGAGACCTAGCCAATCAATTAAGCCTCTTGTAAAAGGTTCTTTTTTTGCAGGAATAGTTAAGAAAGGTGCAGGTTTTATTATCACTTGTGGGTTTTTTTCCAATTACCTGACATGTCTGATTCATCTTGCAAACTTCAACTACATCATGTTGCAGTCCAGGCCAGTAGAAATGTCTCTGTCTTTCAGCCTGTGTTTTCCTCAGTCCGAAATGACTTCTAGATAGTAGGTCATGCACCATTCACATCACCTCTTTTCGTTATCCCATTGGCAATACGATGTGATGAGCGTCTGCCCAATTATCATCTCCTTGAGTATGTCATAGTCTCCATTTCCTAATTTGACCATCATTTTTCGGGTAATAACACTCAGTGATACATTCAAAATTCCTAAAGTATATGCTTTTTGATAAAACTGCTTTATCCTTTTTTTCTTTCTGCTGTAACTGAATTAGTTTAAATGAGCTAAAATATTTGCATGATGCCCTGTTTGATCAATAGTTTTTTTTTCACAACTATCTGATGGAGCAAAGTCTCTGTAAATGGCATTCCCGATTCCTTATCTTTACATTTTTGATATCTCCTGTTTTAAGTGGTGACATTGGCGCTTCGTTGCCCACACTCAGGAAACTTCCAGGATAACACTTGTGCATTGTGTCTGTTGCATGCGTCCCCACTGGCTTTTCAATCAGAGTTGACAGCACTCGTACTGGTGATTCAGCTATATTTTTTGCAAGGATAGATTGTATTCCTGGAGCTGAGAGTTTATCCAATACTCGCAACACAATTTCTCTGCACCTTTCTGGACACTCTATCCTCACTTTGCATCATTATGCGCTTTTTGTCTCAAGGTGAATTCCCTTTAGCAGTACCTTTTCTGGAAATAGTCCTTCTGGAGTATGTATCTCCTGATCTTTAAGCATCACGGACTAAGACATTCCTGTGTCCCTTAATATTGCATCCTCTTTACATGCCCTATGTCAATAAGCTTTCCATTTGCAGGTATATTTTCTAAGCAGATCCGCCACTACCATGGGTTTGCTCATCCTCACTCTGTTCCTCACTAAGCTCACCTTCAGTCTTCATTTCCATCCTTTAAGCTGACTTTCCATTCTAAGTGTATATCTCTGAAGCACAAACCCTCTTTATTTTTCTTTCACTCCTGCTGAGGGCATTCATTGCATTTTTCTTTCCTCTGCTAAACCTATTCATTCTCTTTCTTCCTCTACTGAGTTTAGCTGTTCCTCAAACTGCTCCACTTCCGCTTTTAACTCAAGCTGCTTCATTTGCACTTGAAGTTTGCTCATCTCTGTAGGTCTTGATGGAGTTTCCAGCAAATTACAATGCTGAGCTACAGCTGCAATCATCTCATTTTTCCTCACGTTAGAAGGTAGCTTCACTACAAGCTTGTCCACTAATTCCTGCAGCTTGCACTTAAGTGCATTCTGTAAAAAAACCCAAGGTCACTTCTTCCACCTCGAAAACATCCTTGGTTCCTGCAAAAGCCATTGCTATCTGAACCTGTGTGTCTCCACTAAATCAACACGCGAATTAGGAGACACTAATACTTGCTACTCTCTGCCTAAATCCGGCAAATGGTCCCCATTCTGTTATGCAACAGTTCCGGCACCACACAACATTTTAAGCAGCTCGCCCAGACCGTAGCTTTGTTATTTTTCAAATGGTAGATTAGAGTAGATCTTCCCAGAGTGAATTAGCTGGTCAGACTGCCGAGTTTTAAACAAATAGCATTTATTTACCAAATTACCGACTGAAACCCAACAAACTAAAAATAGAATACCTGAATATCTAATCCTGTATAAACCCGAAAGGATATCCAGACTTAAGGATCCTGTTCCAAAATACTTGCAACAATCCCAATAAGCAAACCCCTTAGCACCAAGAGTAACATTGACACAAAGGCTTACAGGTTATAATGTCAGAAGGACAGAAGGAGGAGGAGAGAGTCCAGTTCCAACAGTGACACTAACTTAACTAATCCCGGAACTGAGCAAACCTGTCCAGCTAGAGAGTTGGCCAAGTCCTCTTGGTTATCCAAGTTTCTTCTTAAAAACTAGAAAGCCTTCTGGTTGAGGCATTACATGTTAGATATACACAAAATCATCCCAATGAAACTTTCAAAGTTCAGATATATTGGAATCTTGGTTCATTTAGATTCCCTGTAAAAAACCTATGGTCAACATAACATTGTAAAAGGACCAGTTTTGTCACACGCCACATATGGCTTTAGGCTGAATTCATTAAATGTAAGTCTTCCTGCTTTGAAGCCACTAAAGTGTATTCAACTGTTTGTGAGTTTACAGAAAACAAAGCTGAATCGCATTGTGTGTTGAAGAGTTCAACATTGTTTTATTAGAGCAACGAGAGAAATATCCAGACAGCTCACACTTCCTGTCTATGGTCAGGAAAAATAGGCCCAATGAGAATCTATTGGCTGGCGTCTGGTCTAGTTGAGGCGAGATCAGCACTTTAAATACATCGAGGTCGCGTATTTTGTAGGTGGATGTGTTGTGGGGGGCGGTGTGTTCAGGTGTTTACAGCGTTGCAAACGTCTACACAGCAGAATCATCTAGCCTGTGATAAGGAAACATCCATCATTCTCCCTCACAACTAACTTCACAAGAGCAATTGGCAATGGGAGATGTGACCAATAGTCAGCGATGTCTACATTCAATCAAGTCCAGTTGCTATTTGTGATCTGAAGGTACCATACTGAAAGGGGCAAACTGGATTTGTTTGGTCAGTGACTGTTTTTGACGTCTGTCTCCATTGGATCCTAATGATGTCGCTGGATGGTTTCCCTTTTCTATTAGTAAGGGGCTTCTTGCAATGATTTATCCCATTGCAGCATCAGATACATCACCTGCAACACTAACAGGAATCAGCAGTTGCAGAGGCGGGGAGAGGAGAGGTCAGAATCTGTGAGTAGACTGGAATGTTCTAAAAATGTATCAGAATCTGAGAACACTAGACTGGAATGTTTCACCAATGGTTCAGAATCTGAGAACCCTAGGATGGAATGCTGAAACAATGGACAGGAGTTTATCCTGGGGTCTTTCCTATGTTTCCTGGTATTGGAACATATTACCACTTCGGATATATGGTGTACTACTGATTATTCAGGCTGGTTACTATCCCATGCTTGCTAATGTTGGCGTTTCTGGTAAGTCTCCCAATCTCTATCTATTTATTAATCCCATAAACCATGGTGAAATTCAGTGCTATTTCTGTTCAATATATTTGGCAAAGTTGCAAACTACTGTCTTCAGTTTCAAATGCAAATCCATTCATTACCACCAATTTCAAAACCGCCCACACCCCCGCCCTCACACATATCTGAGAACAAGACTGTTTACAATCCGGAAGTACCTATTTGCCCTGAATTGATTTTTGTCTTCACATTCTCTCCATCACCAAACAGACCCACTACCAGCTCCATGGTATCCCTATTCCACAGCTTGACGTTTGTGCAGTTGCTAAATATACCATTATACATGCCTTGGAAAATTTCAGACTTCATGATTCCAGCTCTCTTCCAATCATTCTTTCCATTACAATGTTTCCATCATGACCTTATTCTAGTCTCTAAAATAAATGCATGACGGGACACTATGTCAGAATAGTAATGTCGCTGGGCGCGTCATTCAGTGGTCCAGGTTACTACACTAAAGACACTGTTTCAAATCCTATCTCAGACGATGAGAGAACTTAAACTCAAATGACAGGAACTGGAAATAAAAGCAAATGTCACTAATATAACCCCACTAGCATTTTGTCAATAAAGGTTGTGAGAAGGCTTGTAGCTCGGAAGCTCATTGTTGTGGTTGTGTTCGCCGAGCTGAGAATTTGTGCTGCAGATGTTTCGTCCCCTGTCTAGATGACATCCTTAGTGCTTGGGAGCCTCCTGTGAAACGCTTCTGAAGCCACACTACCATACATCAAGAGCATTTGCAAACATAGAGCCAGACTACTGCGACTAATAGGACTCATAACAGCATACAAACCAACAGCCACTCTCAGACAACAACTCACAAGAACGAAGGAACAGATACCCAGGATGAGCCAAACCAGCGTAGTGTACAAAGTCCCATGCAACGTCTGCACAAAACACTACATAGGACAAACAGTGAGACAGCTAACTATCCGTATCCATGAACACTAAGTAGCCACGAAATAACGCGACCAGCTATCCTTCGTAGCCACACATGCTGATGACAACTAGCATGAGTACGACTGGAACAACACTACTGTTATTGGACAAGCCAAACGGAGAACAGCCAGGGAATTCCAAGAGGCATCGCACTCATCCACAGATTCAATCAATAAGCACATCGATCTGGACCCAATATACAGACCACTGCAACGGACAGCTGGAACTGACAACCGGAAGCGGTAAAGACAAACCACTATAAATGCCGGAGGAGACTTCACAAAAGTGCTTCACAGGAGGCTCCAAAGCACTGAGGATGTCACCTAGTCAGTGGACGAAACGTCTGTAACACAAATTCCCAGCTCAGCAAACAGAACCACAACATTTTGTCAATAAGTTTATCTATTTCACTTATGTTCTTTGGTAAAGACATCTAACATTATTACCTGGTCTGTATAAAGACGATGTCAGGTCCACAGCAATGTGTTTTGCTCTGTACTGCCTTAAGGAGTGGCCTCACAGTAAAGGGCATTTAGTAAGGTCAACAAACGGTGCCCATAACAGCGATGCAGACATCTTATCTAATAACAACACATGAAGTTTGGGAATAAAAGGAATGAAGCGAGATATCAGAAGAATGAGGTAGTGCTAGAGTAGCTGAGCAGAATTGGCAGCCTCGGATCGAGATAAAATAGAATTAGCATTTCGAGTCCAATGACCATCCATCAGAACTGCACACAACTGGGAAATAGTGTGATTGATGTTGGTGACAGGGACGTCTGTTGTGAAGCGGAGAAGGAGGGAGTTGAGCAGGTATAGAAAGAGTGCGAAAGAGATAAAGAAGCAAGCCGATGGATTGTTGATGACCAGCTGGATTGGAAATAATAAACAAGATTAATCTTATTTATTTTCCTCCTGCCGCCATATTAACGAAAACTCTGTCCATGTCATGTAAACATCTTGTCACGGTTGGAAGTGAGTTATGTCCCTTTGTCTCCCTTTCCTAAGAGTAATGTTTTAAAATTCATTCATGGGACAGCATGTAATTCCCTTTCCACGTTGTCCTTGAGAAGCTGTTGGTGAGCTGCCTTCCTGACCACTGCAGTCAGTGGGCTGTAAGTACTCAATGCTTAGCTCCGTCTGGTTTACTTTCTTTGAGACTTTATAATGAGCGATTGGTCTTGGTCATTTCAAACGGCAGCGGAGAGGTAACAACATTGCTCTGGGTCTAGAGTCACATGTAAGCCCGATCATTTGAAGATGATAGATCTCATTGCTTGAAGGGCATCAGTGTGTCAGGTAGGGGTTTCTGACAATCCTTTCATTGTTTCTTAATTCATGATATTTTATTGAACTCAAATTCCAATATTTGCCGTGTTGAGATTCGAATCTGTGCTCTGGGTCATTGCCTGAGTCGCAGCATTAAAAATCCAGAGATAATACAGCTCGGCCATCGCCTCCTCAGCATCTTCAAACAACTCCAAAGGCAATAGTGGTTTTGCTGTTGGCGTGGCTGTGCTGGAAGTAAAGCGTTTCGCAAGGCAAAGAAATGATTTGGCAAAACATACCATCCTTCTCATTTTGTATATATGAGAATGTGAGATGATGTGAAGTGCTCTTTGTGAAAAGGAGCTAAATGCCCTTGGTCATGAGTCACTGACAGAATTCATACATATCAGCAAGTCATCAGCACAGTAAATTGCATACTGTCCTTCATTGAAGAATGATTCAAATGTAGGCGTGAAGACACCTCCCTGCACTTGTAGAGAGATATTGAAACTGCAAGTGATCTCCTTGCTACATTGAGATAGTGTAAAAGAGTTTAACCAGACTAATGCCTGCAGTAATAGTACCATGAGGAGAGTGTGAATGAAATGAGTGTTTAATTTGTAATGCTGCAAAAGATTAAAAAGTGATTGCAAGAAAACTTGAGTGTTTTGAACCATGACTCATTATGCCCAAAACAAAACAATAGCGTGAAGTATGACATGTGTTTACCTGCAGTACATGATTTCGTATGTGTCCAGATACATTGATAGGAAATATTTAGCAGGATATGGGCCAAGTGCAGGGAAATGTGGTTAGCATGAATGGACATTATGGTCGGCATAGAACAATTTAGGCTAATGGGACTGTCTCGCTGCTGTTAAACTCTATTACTCTCTGATAGTTTACACTCTCTGTGGAGACCCCAGGTTGGTTGCGAGAGAGCTGCAGATTCTGAATGAACTCTCCCCATCTCAACGTACAGTTGGAGGGAGACCCTGCACTGAGCAACATGTTGTTCACAAACATGTCAGCAGCTACACTCTGATAGAGTTGGCCATTCCCAAAAGTTTCTGATTTCCATGCAGAATACGAGCCTGTCTTGTCGGAGATGGCAGATGCCACCTTGCGACTTGGGACATGCTATCCGCTCCAATCCAATAGCAAACCACATTAATGTAACACGTGTGCATCATTAGCACACATTAGCACACATTAGCATGCATTAGCACCAGGAGGAACAGCTTGGGGTAGTCTGTCTGGGCAGTCTCTGCTTCATTGGTTTGTCGTGTTGCAGCATCAATGATATCCTCCTATTTCAGTGCAACAGTTTGGAGGGGCTGAATGTTCCCTTCTTTTTATGTGTCAGCGTCTTGAGAGGTTGCATGTCCTCCTACTTATCGCAGGGAAGAGGTTCGTTATTGGGTGACTCGTTGTAGCTGCTAATCAGCGTGTTGTGCTGACTCGACTCCTTATCGTCCTGTGTAATAATAGACAAACAGGAGGCTGGAAGAATACAAGAAGCCACACAGCAGCAGGACGTGGAGAAGTCCATATTTCCTGTACAACCGTTCTTCAGGATTAGGGGTAGGGGTAGGGGAAGCTGCAGATAAAGAGGGAAGGAAATGGTCTGGGGGGGGGGGGAGAGAAGTGGAAGGGGAATTGAAATGGGTGGTGTTTGGAATCTCACATCTGCCCATTGGGCCCGGCTGTGATAAATGGTAGAATGTGCCCTTTGTTTATGTAGAAAAGACCACATCGGAAGCACCTGATGCAGTACACAAGGTTGGAAGGGATGCAGGTGAATCTCTGTTTCACTTGGAAGGACTGTTTGGGCGCTGGATGGAGGTGAGTGAGACTGTGTGCTAGCAGGTGATGCATCTTTTCCGTTTGCAGGGTCAGTTGTCAGTGGGGATTGGAGGGTTTGGTGGGGAGTGTGGCACGAACCCAAGATTAGCGAAGGGAATGGTCCTCGTGGAAGATGTGCCAGGTGTTGGGATCCAAGCCAGTTTCCTGTATTTGGTGCTTCCGAATGTGGTCTTCACTACATCGGCAAATAGAGATGTAAATTAAGGGGATATTTTGCTCAGTATTTCAGCTGGGCCCATCAGGGCTGAGCTGCCCTCCCAGTCACTGCCTATTTCAATTCCTCTTCCCACGCTCTTTCCAACGGGGCCATCCTTGACTTCCTCCATTGCCACACTGAAACAAACCGCAAATTGGAAGAACAACACATCATCTTCTACCTGGGCAGCCTACAGCTCGGGGGACTCAACATTGAGTTCTCCAATTTCAAATAACCTCCTCTCGAATCGCTCAAAAACATTCCGAGCTCCTCCTCCTCCCTTCCATTCCTCTGATCAGCCCTGCTTCCATCTCCCAACTGGATTCATTCCTCCCATCGACCAACCCAGTCATAAACTCTACTTTGTTCACCTATCTCCACATTACCATCCTGTCTCCTTCTCCCCCACCCGGCCTCTTTAAATGTAGACCCCCTGAACACCCCCGAAACTCGCAGTCCTGAAGAAGGCTTTTACTCAAGTCGTTGACTTTTCAACTCCTGATGAGAAGTCTCTTTTGTTGTGTTGTTCCGGCGTCTTGACTGTCTACTTTGAATTCCAATATTTGCAGATTTTTAAAACAAATCTCTTCTTGTTTAAGAAACAACAGAGAGTGAATGTTCTGTGTCTCTTCTTATCAAATAGTTTGGATGGGCTGAATGTCTTTCAACGAAGCCAGCTTGAGATGCTGAATGAGCTCCTCTTTCTTTACTGTGGAAATGGCCAGGGTCCAGCAGTGCTGACACACGAATGTTACCTGCAATTTAATAGCATGAGCTTGAATGTTGTCCAGGTTTTGATGCTTTATGTGATCTTCACTGAAGATCTTCACTTCTGATCGAATGACGGAAGGAAAAGCATTGATGAAGCAGCTGAAGATATTTGTGCTGAGGAAGCTACCCTGGGGATCACCCACAGAGATATCCAGGGAATGAGAGGATTGATGTCAACCAGCCACATTGGGTTTCGAATGACACAACCAGTGAGGAGCTTCCAACTGATTCCTATTAAATTTAATCTCGTTCCGAGCCTTTCAAAGCTTGCTCAATCAAATATTGAAGTAATGTCAGGGCCAGTCACTCTGAAGCTGTCTTTATATCTTTTGTTCATGTCAATAGACCAAAGTATATGTGTGGGGTTCGTTCCTTCTCTCAGAGGATAGAGATTGTTGGGGCCTCTCTCTCCCAGACAGTTGCATCCCTGAAATGATTGGGAGGGGACTTTGAGAGAGTCGAGGGATACAAAGATTTGGGCATGAAAGATAAATTGCTGCCAAGAGCAGAATAGCGTTGACCTTACTGAAGGGAAGGGCAGATTTGAGCAGACAAATAGCCTCGTGTTATTCCAACCTTCCCCAGAGTCCAAACAGTTTGTGGACTCTTCCATTTCCTGTGTTACTGCCCTGAAGTAGCTGAATAATCTGATCCTGTCGCTATGTAACAGCATACGAGTGCTGCATGATCTATTCTCGGTTCAATTGTATAGGGTCGATGGGCTGATTGTCCTCCTCTTTTAACTGTATATCAGACTCCCAGGGTTGAAAAGCCTTATCTTGTCCTGGTCTAACTGAAATCCATATTGACTAAATCTACCATCCTAGCAGAAACCGAGCACTGCAGATGCTGGAGATCAGAGTCCACAAGTGTGTACTGGAATATCATGGCAGTTCAGGCAACATCCGAGGAACAGGATAATCGATGTTTTGGACATTTTTGATGAAAGGCTTATGCCCGAAATATCGATTCACTTTTTCCTGCCTGATCTGCTGTGCTTTTTCCAGCGCCACACTTTTTGACGTCTATCAACCCGACCTAGTCAACCTTACTAGTCACTTTAAGAAATTTTTCAAGCATGATCTCCCACGCACAAACATAGAAACATAGAAAAATACAGCGCAGTACAGGCCCTTTGGCCCTCGATGTTGCGCCGATCCAAGCCCACCTAACCGACACTGACCCGCTATCCTCCATATGCCTATCCAATGCCCGTTTTAATGTCCATAAAGAGGGAGAGTCCACCACTGCTACTGGCAGGGCATTCCATGAACTCACGACTCGCTGAGTAATGAATCTACCCCTATCATGTGTCCTATGCCTACCACCCCTGAATTTAAAGCTATGCCCCCTCGTAATAGATGACTCTATAAATGGAAAAACGTTCTCATGGTCAACCCTATCTAAACCCCTAATCATCTTGTACACCTCTATCAAGTCACCCCTAAACCTTCTTTACTCCAATGAAAACAGCCCCAAGTGCCTCAGCCTTTCCTCATACGATCTTCCTAACATACTAGGCAACATCCTGGTAAACGTCTTCTGCACCCGTTCCAGTGCCTCCACATCCTCAAAGCCATTCTAAATATTCTTAATCAAACCCTGTCATTACAAATTAGTGTACATCTTATCATTCAAAATTTTCTCAAGTAAGATAACTACCAGAGATGTTAAACTTATTGCTCCATAGTGTCAAGTCTTTGTTTTCAGTCATACTTAAGTAAGGGCACAACATTTGATATCCTCCAGCCTTCAAGGATCTCAACTCTGGTTAATGATGATCAAAATCGTC
Organism: Chiloscyllium punctatum; assembly: GCF_047496795.1. Taxonomy (NCBI): domain Eukaryota; kingdom Metazoa; phylum Chordata; class Chondrichthyes; order Orectolobiformes; family Hemiscylliidae; genus Chiloscyllium; species Chiloscyllium punctatum. The sequence goes on along the minus strand of NC_092757.1, from coordinate 18,318,132 downwards.
AGCCAGGTCCCCCGCAAATGCTTTTCTAGCCGCTTACCATATTCTTGGATATATCTGGTAAGGGACGTGAGATTTATCCATACTCATGCTTTCTACTCCGTCCAGTACCTTCTATACTTTGATATGGACTGTCCCGAAGAAATCACCAAGAACTTCGCCAAGTTCAAAAGTATTCATGTCTTTCTACATGTTTAAAACAGAGGAGAAATATTCGTTGATGATCTCGCCCATCGCTTATGGTTCCACACATACATGTCACTCTGGTCTTTGAGGGGTCCTATTTTCTAAATAGTTATTGTTTTTCCTTTAATATACTGAAAATACCATTTTGGATTCAACTTAATCTTCTCAGCCAAGGCTTTTTTCATGTCCCCGTTTCGCACTATTGATTTCCTTCTTCAGTAAATTCCTATATCCCTTATAAACCTCCAGGGATTCACTTGATCCCAGCTGCCTATAATGGAGTTGTTTTTTTCCGGTCAATGCCTAAATATCTCTGGTCATCCATGGTTCCCCATTCCTGCCAACATTCCTTTCACCCCCACAGTAACAAATAGACCTTGAACTCCAGCATCTCACCTTCAAAGGACTCCCACCTGCCAGAGGTCCCTTTGCCGACAACGAACTATTCCATCAAACCCCTGCAAACTTCTACGTAATTCCATCTAAATTCGTCTTGCTCAAATTTAGAACTTGAAGCTGTGGACCAGTTTTGTCTCTCTCAATCAATATGTGAAAATTAATAGAACGATGGCCATTGGTTCCAAAGTGCTCCCACACTGTCACCTCCATCACTTATTCTGTCTTATTTCCTAAGAGTAGGTCGAATTTTGCCCCTTAACGAGTAGGCCCAACTGCATACTGTTTGAGGGAATTTTCCTGGCGCAATTAATGGATTCCACCCTACCAAATCCCTTAACACTCTGGCAGTCCCAGTCAATGTTATAAAAATTAAAATCCCAAATATGACAATCCTTTTGCTTCTGCATGTCTGCAAGTATATTAGATAGTCTAATTCCTGTTGACGATTTCGGGGCCTATAGTACAGCCCCTATAACATCGCCATACCCTTCCTATTTATTAGTTGCATCCACAAATCCTCGCTGTTTGATCATTCAGTTATTCCATCTCTGATTACTGCTGTGACACTCCCCTTAATCAGAAATGCAACTCCCCCTTCCCTCTTTCCATCATTCCCTGTTCTGTCCAAAGCTATACCCTGGCATATTAAGTTGCTAGTCCTGTCCTTCCCTGAGCTATGTTTCTGTAATGCCTGAAATATCCCACATAGCTATCCATGCTCTGAGTTCTTCGGCCTTACATGTCAGTCCTCTTGCATTGAAATAAATGCAATTTAATAAAAATAGGCATTCTTGCTCCCTGTTCTTTTCCAGCCTGACATGTCTTTTCACTTTATTGTTTCTGATAGCTGTATCTCCTTCCAGCCTTGCACTTGCTTCCCTGCTCTTGAGGATCTCACCCTCTGCCAATCTTATTTAAACCCTCCATTGGAGCACGAGCTAACCTGCCCACCAAGATATTGGTTCCCCCCTCAGTGCATATGCCACCTGTCCCTCTTGAACAGATCAACTCTGTCACAGAAAAGAAACCAATGACCTAAAAATCTGAGTGCCTACCCCCCGCACGAATTCTTCAGTTATGTATGTATCTGCCATATTATTTTATTCTTACTTTCATGAGCTCATGAAACAGAAAGTAATCAGAAGATTACTACTTCGAGGTCTTGGTTTTTAACTTTTCTCCTCGCTCTCTGTAATCACTCTGGAGGACCTAATTGCTATATCTACGAGCATCATTTGTGATGCCAAAGTGCACAATGACTTCGGGCTGCTCACCCTTGCAGCCGCTGGGAGACTTCCTGCAACCTGGCACCTGGGACGTAGCACAACTTGCTGGATTCCCGTTTTAGGCGCCAGAATCTCCAAAGTGCCCTCCAACAATCGACTCTCCTATCTCTAAGATCCTGTTTAAATTTACCCTTTCCTGCTGTGCTCCAAAAACAGTGGTAGTGCCACCAACTTGGCTGCTGCTGCTTTCCATTGAACGGTCGTTCCCTCCAACAGTATCTGAAGTGGTATACTTATTTTCGAGGGAAATGGCCACAGTGGCTGCACTCTCTGCCTACTCCCTTTGCCATGCCAAACCTACTCATTGCCTGGAACACGATAGGAAGCAAGGACAGGCAGTTGGATTAAATTCTGTTTATTTAAATGCAACAGGGCAGACAGGTAAGACTGATAAACTCAGGGCATGGATGTTTATGTGGGACTGTGCCATTATAGTCATTACAGAAACATGGTCAGGGTGGGTCTTGGGCATGACCACCACACTGATGCAGTTATATATGAAGTTTGTCGCGTCTCGATAATCCTGAGTGTATCCAGTTCCAGCTCCCAAACCTGCTGTCCCAGGAGCTGCAACTGGGTGCAAATTCCACACGTGTAGTTAACAGAGACAGTGGAAATCTCTCTGATCTCCCACAGGAGGAACGTGCAACTGGTCGAACTGCCAACTTGACTGCTGTAATAATAAATTAAAATGACTTTATTTGAGATTGCCTGTACTTTTCTTCTGAGCTCCTGCTGTCTGAAGCCTCTCATACCAATGACGTACGACTTACTCTGCTACCAACAGCATTTCCTCAACTCCTCCACATTTACTTTTGTTTAGGGAAGAGGGAATACACTACAGTAATGCAATGTTTGTGCCTTAAACATTCCTTGACACCAAGCCCGTGGCGACCTGCTCTCCAGAGCACGTCATTACTTGTACTTGGAGGTGGTCTTGCTGAATCTTCCTCCTGCTGGTGGTGACTGAGCTGAGGCAAATATTCAGCCCAACAGCCAATCCGCGTTGTCGCAGTCCACTGGTCCTGTCGGTCTATTAGTCCTGCATTTATGAAACCCTTGCATCCGTCGATTGCATTCAAAATTGTGTTTCACTCCAAAGGGAGAGAAGTTATGTTCCAGTGAATACAGGGATGTTGGAAGAGGAATTGCATTCGACATTGGAGCAACATTCTGGCTATCTGCGCAGTGACTCTGCTTCTTTTCTGTTCATTTCCGTTATATTTATGCTGATCATGCCACACTCTACTTTCCTGCATTTTCTCTATAACCAACCATTGTTTAAAAATCAGTCTGCCTCAGCCTTCAAGTTGTTTAATGACCTAGCCTCAAAAGCCCTCAGAATTTTCTACAATTGTTTCCCTCTTACTTGGTGGTCTTTAATCCCATGCCTTATTTCTAGCACTCTGTGAGAGTTGTGCCAATAATAGCTGTTATCGTACCCCATCACGCCTTCGCTGCGGCCAGAGGCAAGGGAAAAATAAAAGTGTTAGAGCCTGTGCTCTTCTCCCTCATCTTCCACATCAGCCGAAGTTACAGTTCACCCGGATCTGGAGATTTGCCCATTCTTTAACCTGCATCAATTGCAAATTCTTCCTTTACTTCTACAGCAAATCGTTCAAGGGGCACACTGTCACTCTTCCTGAATCCAGGAACTGCTTCTTAACTGAAGACCAAAATGAAGCCCGTGTTTAACATATCATGTGGCTCAGTGAACAGGCTGTCTCCTTTATCTCCAATACCCCACCCCCCTTCTTTCTGCTGTTACCTTCTTCCTCTTAATAAACTGATCTAATGTCTTTGGATTCTTGTTAATCTTACCCACTAATATTTTATCACGATCCCCCTTCTGCTCTTCTACTGACTTTGCATGATTAGTCCGACAGTTTCTATATTCATTTAGAGCATCCATTGACTTGCTCACTTTGTACCTGTTTTAAGCTTGTCTTTTGTTTTTAATTCTGTTCTGATTTTTTTTGTTGACACCCGAGGTTCTCTGGGCTTGTTTTCCAAATTTTCATCTTTCGTGTAACACGTTGGGCGGACACTCTCATTAATTCCATTTTGATTAAGTGATTCCCCAAACCCCCGCCACGCGGTGTTCTGCTACAGTTTCACCTTGAAGGTAATGCACTCTGGCCAGATTCCATCATGTTTATTTCATAAAATCGGTCTCCCCAATCCAGAAACCTTTTATTTACCAGATAGTGCGTTTTTAAAAATCTTTTCCTTACCAAACATAAAATGTATGATGAAATGGTCACTGGCCGTTTACTGGTCTCCCAATCCTGCCTGAAATATCCTGACTTCATTCCCCTCAGTGAGGCACATCACTGCCCCACCGATTGTTGTATCTGCTCCACGATGATACAAGGAGCTTTCTGGAATAAATTTCAAGGCATCTGTCCCCTCTTAAAATGTTATCACTGCCCGATTTATTGCTTGGAAATGAAATGCCTGTGTATAATAAACCTATTATTGTTTTTACACATCTCAGTAAGTTGGTTTTATATCTGCTCCTGTACTTTCTTTTATCTGGGGGTCTATAATACGTTCCAGCAGTGCCTCTGCCATGGTTTTGATCCTGAGCTCTAACCACCAAGCCTCATTAGAAGATCTTTCCAAGGTATCGCTCCTCCTTAGTGTAGTAACTGACTCCATAACTAATAATGCAGCACCACCTCCTCTTTTACCCCTCTCCTGTCCTGCCTCTAGTTCTTGTACGACAGCACCTGACTTGTCAGCACTGACCTCCCTCAAACGCATCTCAGTAATGACAACAATGTCACATTTCCACATGTCACCTTGTTCCCTTATCACGTCTGATCGTCCGATAATATTCCCAGCATTAAGGTAAAAAACAGTCACCTTGGAATATAACACCTGGAATACTCTGTACCTGGGAGTCCTTCAGTCATTTCCTGTTCCTTATTAAGCTGCCCAATTCATGAACCAACTCTGGTATTGAATTAATATGTGTTGAAATGCAATTTCGTTTTTAATGAATGTATTAACCTAATGCAATTTTCCAGAACTGAACAGTCTGCTCCACATACAATGAGTTTCTGCTGATGAATTCCCTGCTGAGTGTGCAGACGGGACAGCCGTCAGTAATAGGGAAAATTAGGACGGCAGATGCTGGACGCCAGAGTGGAAACGTGCGGCACTGAAAACGAACAGCCAGTCAGGCAACATCTGAGGAGCAAGAGAGTCAAAGATTTGGGCATCACCCCTTCATCAGCAGCGCATTCGTGTCTTCCTATATTTTTCATTCATGGTTCACAGGATATAAGTGAAGCAGCACGGTATATAATCCTGAAATGGAAAGCAGTCAATCAGTTCGTTGGACAGGGAGTAGACAATTTCAGGTGAAGTACAGACTAATTGAAGTAGAAACATAAGAATAGATGAAACCCCTGGGCCAGAGGGGAAAAACCCTAGGTTGCTACAGGAAGAGAGGGAAGAGATTTCTACGCCTTTGGCGATGATTTTTACGTGCGTCTTTACTCTCCATTGGAGTAGTGCCAGATGATTGAGGTTGGCAAATGTTACTCCCTTGTTTGGGAAAGCGAATTAGGAGAATCCTGAGAATTACAGTTCAGTCAGTCTTACATTAGTATTGGGAAAAGTAGTGGAGAGGATTCTGAGAGACAGACTTTATGATTACTTGGAAAATCATAGCAAGATTATAAATAGTTAGCTTGGCGTTGTGAGGGGCAAGTCATGCCTCTCAAACCTTATGGAACACTTGGAGGATGGGATCAAACACATTCAAGAAGGTAGAGCAGTGGATGCGTAGTGCATGGATTTTAACAAGGCTTTTGATCACGTTCCCCATGGTAGATTCATTCAGAATGTAAGGAGGTTTGGGATACAGAGAAACTTGTCTGTCTGGATACAGAATTGAGTGGCCCATGGAGACACAAAGTGGTAGTAAATGGTAAGTGTTCAGTCTGCAGCTCGGTGAAAAGTGGTGTTCTGTCGGATTCGGTTCCGAGAACTCTGCTGTTTGTGGTTGTTATATTTGATTTGTATGAGGAAGTGGAAGGGTGGGCTATTACATTCTTCGATGGAACAAAGGTTGGTAGAATTGTGGATAGTGTGGAGGGCTGTTGGAGTTTGCACTGGGACATGGGCAGGATGATGAACTGGGCTGATAAGTGGCAGATGGATTTCAACCTGGAAAAGTGTGAAGCGATTCATTCTGGACAATCAAATGTGAATGCAGAATACAGGATAAAAGATAAGTAGTGCTCATCAGGTGCCCAACAATTCATCCTCCTGTCTAGGCACCTTCCCCTGCTACCACAGGAATGGTAGACCTGTGCCCACCACCACCCCCCGGCCCTAAAGATCCTTCCACATACTTCAAGGTTTCAATTGCAGTTCCACACATGTCAGCTACTGTATCCGTTGCTCCCAATGTGGTATTCTATACGTTAGGGAGACAGGGCTTCTACTCACAGAGCATTTCAGACATCATCTCTGGGACATCCGCATCAACCAAACACTCTGCCCCGTGGTCAAAAGCTTCAACAACTCCTCCCACTCTGCTGAGGACAGGAAGGTCCAGGGCTTCATCCATCGCCACTCACTTCCCACCTCAACTTCAACCTCTGGGCACTCCAACCCCATGGCATCAATGTGGATTTCACCAGTTTCCACATTTCCCATCCTCCCACCTTATCACAGTTCCAAACTTTCAACTTAGCACCGACCTCAGGACCTGTCCCAACCTTTTAGTCAAAGTGGGAAAGGGTTTTTTTTTTAGATTTCCTGCGGAGTGGAAGCAGGCCATTTGTCCCAACAAGTCCATCCCAAACCTTCGAAGAGTAACCCATTTCACTTTGACTAAGGCATCTATTACTATGGGCAATTTAACATGGCCAATTCACCTGTAGGAGAAAACCGGAACACCCGGAGTAAAGCCATGCAGACACATGGGAGAATGTGCAAATTCCACGTAGAGCGTCGCCTGAGGCCGGAATCGAAACTGGCCCCTGGCACTGTGAGGCAGCAGTACTTACCACTGATCAACCGTGCCCAGATATCCATCTTCCTTCCCGCCTATCCGCTCCACCCTCCCCTCCGATATATCACCATTACCCATACCTCCATCCATTTATCGCACTCTCAGTTCCCTTTCCCCAGCCCCAACCCCTCACATTTATTACTCCACCCTCATGGATCCCATTCTTATTGCTGACTGAGGGCTTTTGCACTAAAAGTTGATTTTCATGCTCCTTGGATGCTACCAGTGCTTTTCAAGCTGCAGCCTCACGACTCGAGCTTCCAGCATCTGCTGTCTTCGCTTTCGTATTGTTGACATCTCCACTCAGTGTCTGTCCAGGTTACAGATGTATGAAGTCTGGGAGGTAGGCCAGATGCCATCACTGTAAGTAATTTATGTGGTGTACTTCTGACACTCCATGTCCTCACATCTGCTCTCTCGGACAGGGTCTGACTGAAAATGAATTTGTAAAGCATGGTTGCTAGCCAGTCAATGATGTATAATTTGGACAGCATTTGTACTTACAAAGAGACCAATGGTAGCCTCGTGGCTCGTTTCTCACCGGCCCAAGGTAGATTCCAAATGTTTTCTTGTGAAATAATGCTTGAATGACTTCCCTGAATCACGTGGTCGTGCTCTGGATATCTTTAGGTGCAGGCCAGTATGTCTCTGAGTGCCACAGGCAGCTATGAGGTTCAGTAACACTCTGCCTGAATTCAGATCCTTTTGAATCTATTTTCAACGAAGCTTATGATTGCAAGGAGATGAGTTTAGTGATCCGAAAAGTAATCTGATAGTTGCTATTTTTCATGAATTGTGCAAAGATAAGATGAGAAGTATGATTATTCAACCAAACAGTAATTGCATCAGCTCTGAAAACAGTGAGGTTGATGTCATATTTATGGAACAAAAATACAAACTCCTGTCAACATTTAATTATTCAAAAATAAAGAATGTAAATTTTGTTTTATTTCGAACAAAGAATATGCTATCTGACTATAGAGGTGATTACAATTACATACTCACTGTCGGTATTCAAATAAAAACATTGTCACACCAACATTTGACATCTGACCGATTATATATTAAGATTGAGAAAATAATTGAACAATCATATGGAAAAAGCGTTCTTATATATTTAAATAACCATCAGTTTAATTTCTCACTTAAATGTACGAGGTTCAGGTATTTACCAACAATTGAGAAATTACAATAATTCAACATGCACAGTGAATGTTAACTTAAATAAATGATTTGTGATATTACAATGTAGCGAACAATAATTTGAAATTTTACTTTTTTAAAGAATGAATGGCTTTTAATGCGAAATTTGGTTAGTGATAAAAAACGAGGAACATATTTCCGTTTGAGAGAAAAGTCAAACATTTACAAAGTGTTTTGTGGCAAAGCAAAGAAATATTTTTTTAGTAATTGGGATACAAGAATTAAAATAGTTATGTGCTGACTAATAATTATACTTCATCATCAAGCTGACATTGCAATACTTGCATTTTAAATGGTTATGCTGCAGCAATGATGATCAAATATTTGTCAGCATTTAAAAACAGGAAATAAACAGATACTGACGTTGACTTGCATCTGTCCATGATAGAGTACAGAACTTTAATGGACAGAAGGAGGTTATTGGGTCACAGTGTATGCATTAGCTCTGGAAATGTCTTCCAAACTTCTCCCATTTTCCACCCAGTCTCTGTCGGTCTTCACATTCGTAACTTACAAATATATATCCAGTTCCCTTTTGAATCTTCATTCACAAGGCTCCCAGGCAGAGCAGTCTAAATTCTAACAAATCTCTCAATAAAGAAGTTTTTCCTTTTCTCACTCCGAGCTCTTGTGCTGCCAATCTTGACACTTGGACTCAGAGACGCTGTAATGCCAATGTACATAATTTTTGAGCACTGCAATAAGTTAACAGCTTTATCTTTTCTGCTTAATGAAGCGTAACCCTAATTGCTTGCATCCTACCTTTAACTAATTCGTTAATTCCAGTTGTCATTCTGATTATTTATAAGATTACTGGTATTCTTCTACAAAGTAATGTGGTGTGTGTTTGTCTGTGTTTCTGTGTGTGTATGCTCATGTGTGTCTGTGTGTGCTTTTGTGTGTATAAGTCTGCCTGTGTGTGCAGATGTGCATGAGTATGTGTGTGTATGAGGGAGAGAGACACAGAGAGGGAGATCAATCCGCTGGAATGTCTGAACTACTCCAGTCGACACGTGGAAAAGAGGTAATGATTAGGAAGGTGGCATATTTTAACATTTGGTTAAAGAACTAGTACAGGGGTGAGGGTTTCAATTTTTGCATCATTAGGTTCTATTCCAGGGCAAGTGAGAGCTTTCAAAAATGGGCAGGTTGCATCTCAACTGGAGGAGAACAAACATCCTTCTGGGGAGGATTGCTAGTGGAAATTGGGTGGATTTAAACTAATAAACCAGGAGACTGGGAACCAAAGCAGCAGGTCAGAAACTGAGCAGAAGGTAGATGTGAGTAAGACAGCAGGCATGGCCAGTCTCATTACTATGATGAAGGATGGGTCATGTAAATGCAAAATGTGATTTGTAGATTGGAATAAATGATAGGGATGAGGAGAATAATTGTAAGGGATAAACAAATAAGGTTGACCAGTGTGGGGGATGTAAGGAAGTGAAGTGTGTGAGGTCAGAAAGCTAGTGTACAAAAAGTATTAGAAGGGAAAGACAAACCAATAAAACCTATTTAAAATCTTTGTACCTAAAAGCACAAAGTATTTTGAAAAATATTGAGGAGCTGACAATAGGTACGGAGACAAATGGGTATGACCTGATTCGGATTGCTGAAACATGGTTACACGGAGATCAGTACTGGGCAATGACATGTCCAAGGGCACTCACTATTCTGGAAGGTTAGACAAGGAGGAGCAAGATGTGGAATTGACAAATTGGTTAAGTAAGCTATCAAGGCTGTATTAGGAAATGATATTGGCACGAAGGAACAACATGTAAATCAGCCCAGGCATAAACAAAACGCAAGAAAAGCAATCTCTTGGGAAGAGTAAAGTTCAGTCACTGTTCACCCAAAACATTTCTGAGTTTGGAAATAATGACGGCTGGTGACAAGGGCACAACAGTGGGACGAACATGCATATTGACTCAATTAATCAACATGGCAAATGTAGCCTCGAAGAACAATTCGTAGACTGTATGAAGGATTGTTTTTGAGAGAAACATGACATGGATTCAACGAGAGAACGGGTAACTCCGGATTTGAATTCATTTGACAATGAAGGATTGATAAATGATCTTGCAGTTAAGGATCCTCCTGGAAGCAGTGACCGCAACATTATATTGGGCGAAGGAAGGAGTTGGCTTGGGTGGACTGGCCAGGAATAAAACAAAACTATCACGGGCAGGACAGATAAAACAAAGGTAAAGACACAAGGAGGTACTAAATAACCTCTCAATTAAAGTAAATTGTTGAGAGGAAGAGGAATTGCGTAATGGAAAAACATTCCATGATTTGACACGGAAATCAATAATAGCTTGAGGGAAAAGTCTCAGTCAAATCAAATTACACAAGTTAGTCACACTCTGGAGGACTGGGCAAGGCACTGGCTTGGTGGTGTTTTCGCGGAACTGTTAATCGAGAGACCCAGCTAATGTTCTGATGACCTGGATTTGAATTCTGCCATGGTAGATGGGGGAGCTTGAATTCAAAAGTGGAATTTAGAGACTGATGGTAATCATGAATCGATTGTCAGTGAAATCTCGTCTGGTTCACTAATGTCCTTTAAGGAAGGAAACTTCCACCCTTACTATAGATTCATCCCTCTATGGCTGAAGACGTTTCTCCTTATCTCCGATGTAAAAGGTCTTCCCTTAACAAAGTTACTATTCCTTTGGGTCCTTTGCTTCCAAACAATTGAAGCATCTTTCTGACAGCTACTCTGGCCAGGCATTTAGTATTTTGTATGATTCAGTTATATCCCCTCATCCTTGGGGAAAAAAGTGAGGACTGCAGATGCTGGAGATCAGAGCTGAAAATGTGTTGCTGGAAAAGCGCAGCAGGTCAAGCAGCATTCAAGGAACATGAGAATCGACGTTTCGGGCATCAGCCCTTCTTCTATCCCCTCATCCTTCTCAACTTCCACGAGTTTAATCGCAAAGACCTCATATGTTAGGCTTTTCATTCCTGAGGTCATTCCTGGTAAGTGCCTCTGAACATGCTGCAAGGGCAGTATATCTTTTCTGAGATATGGTGCCCAAACCACCACACAATAATTCAAATATAGTCTGATTAGAGCCTTAATAGAGTCTCAGAATTACATCCATGCTTTTATATTCAAGTCCTCTCAAAATAAATGTCATCATTGTATTTGCCTTTGTGACCAGTCTTGCCACTTGAAATAATGAACTTATGATGCACAATAACAAATTACCATGGAGTTACAAAAAGTAACAATGATTAAAGCATCATGGGAAATGGATCCCGGCATTGAGTAAACTCTCTGTGTTAATCCACATGTTATGTTCCAGTTATGAGATATTTATCAGAGTTATCCAACATGGTCATTCTGTTGACAGATCCACCATGCGTTCTAAAATGAGGTGAAGACCCTGAAGAATGAGAATCACCGCCAAACCCCACTTAGCGCAGTAAATCGAGAATAACGACCAAAGCAGAAGATACCTCCAAGTCTATCGTAAGAAGGAGAAATCAGCACGTGGAGCCGGCAACGTGGGTGGTATACCATCATACAATGTTAAGTTAAAGCATAAGGTAGTTTATAGCGTGTTTCGTTACATTATAGTACAAATATTTGTTCTAATATCAATTGTGTTCAATAAACAGGTGTTGTTGCTTATGAGTCGACTCACAGTTCTTTTGATGAATATAAGATTTTAAAACACACTGTGTCGTGATATAAAAGTTTCCTTTCAATTGGTTCTCCTGCAAGTTTATCTTGAGACAATTTTGGTCGAGAACTCCCAAGTCTCTTTGCACTTCTAACTGAAGAATTTTCCCGCATTTAGAAAATAGTCCATGCCTGCATTCTTCTTACCAAAGTGCATGACCTCACAATTACCCCCATTGTACTCCATCGTACTTCTTTGCCCACCCTCCTAACGTGTCTAAACCCTTTTGCAACCTCTCCACTTCCGCAATTCTACCTGTCTCTCCACCTATCTTTATATCATCAGAAAAGTTAACCAGAATGCCCTTCGAACATTTATCTAGATCATTAATTTACAAAGTTAAAAAGTCGTGGTCCCAACACTGAGCCTTGTGGAATATCACATGTCACTGGCTACCATACTGACATGATCATTTTTATCCTCACTCGCTGTTTTCTGCCTTTTTAACCTGTGTTGTTTCTCAATTCCACCCACACAGATTCTACACCATCTCTCCGTATTTCACTGATGCCAGACCCTACATCCTTCCCTAGCTCTATACCTTCCAGCTGCTACACTTCTCCCTATATCCTGTGATTGTGTTTAAAAATATCTCACTAACCTGTTCTAACATGCACAGGCCACGCTATCTCTCGGCCATCTCTCGCCGTGCTTTCCTATACCTGTAACATCTCCAGCCTTGCTTTCCTCTCTCCGTAACATCTCCAGCCTTGCTTTATTATCTCTGAAACATCTAGAGCCTTGCTTTCCTATCTCTGTAACATCTCTAGCCTTGTTTTCCTATCTACGTAACATCTCCAGCCCTGCATTCCTATCTCTGAAACATCTGGAGCCTTGCTTTCCTATCTCTGTAACATCTCCAGCCTTGCTTTCCTGTCTCCGCAACATCACTAGCCTTGCTTTCCTATCACTGTAACATCTCCAGCCTTGCTTTCCTATCACTGTATCATCTCCAGCTTTGCTTTCCTCTCTCTGTAACATCTCCAGTCTTGCTTTCCTATCTCTGTAACATCTTCAGCTTTGCACTCCTAGACACCTCAGTGAATTAGTTATATATCTGCTCCTGTATTTACATCTTTCTGGGGCTATATAAAATATCCCCAGCAGTGTGTTCTATCATCCCTTTGATCCTAACCTTGGCCGATAAACCCTCATTTGAAGACACTTCCAAGATATTGTCACTCCTTCCTGCTGTAACTGACTTCTTAATTAATAACGCAACACCACCTCCTCTTCAATACCCTCTCCTATCCTGCCCATATTTTACAGTATAACAGAATATTGATTTTTTAGCGATGACCTCCCTCAAACACGTCTCTGTGATGGCAAAAATGTCACACCTCCACATGTCAACTCATTCCTTTACCACATCGGTCTGTCTGGTCATACTCCCAGCATTAATGTGAGCTGGAATATAACATTTGGAATACTCTGTACCTTGGAGTTCTTCAGTCATTCACTATTTCTTACCAAGTTTCTCAAACCATGAACCAAAATTGTAACTCTGGCACTGAGTGAACATTTGTTGAACTCTAATTTCTTTTTTTAAAAAAAAAAGTATTTATCAAGTGCAACTTTCCAGAACTGAGCAGTCAGCTCCACATACAATGAGTTTTTGATGGTTGATTCCCCGGTCAGTGTACAGAGGGGTCAGCCCTCAGTAATAGAGAAAGTGAGGACTGCAGTTGAAAGAGATCAGAGTCGAAAAATGTGGAACTGGAAATGCACAACAAGTCAAGCAGCATCCGAGGAGCAAGCGAGTTGATGTTTTAGGTATAATCCCTTCATCAGGAAGGCATTGGTGCATTCCTTCTTTTTTCATTCTGTGATTCAAAGGACGTTGGGAACCGTACTTACTCAGGCAGGCAGCACTGTATATAGCATTGAAATGGAAAGCAGTGAATCAGTTGGTTTGACAGGGAATAGAAAAGTTGACGGGAAGTACAGACGAATTGAAGTACAAACATAAGGATAGGTAAATGACCTGGGTCAGATAGGGTATACCCAATATTATTCCAGGAAGTGGTGGGAGAGATTGGTGTGCATTTGGCGATGACCTTTTCGTCCTCATTGCCAACTGGAGTCGTGCCAGATGATTGGAGATGGCAAATGTTATTCCCTTGTTCGGGAAAGGGAATAGGGATAACCGTGGGAATGACAGAACAGTCAGTCTTAAATCGGTGTTGGGCAAAGTATTGGAGACGATTCTGACAGGCAGGATTTACAATTACTTAGAAAACCATAGTTTGATTAGAGGTAGTCATCATGGCTTTGTCAGGAGCAGGTCATCACTCAGAAACCTTACTGAATTCTTTGAAGATGTGAAAAAATCACGTTGCTGAAGATAGACCAGTAGATGTGGTGAACAAGAATTTTAGCAAGGCGTTTGATAAGGTTCCCCATTGTAGGCGCATTCAGAAAGTAAGGAGCAATGGGAAGCAGGAAAATCTGACTGTCTGGATATGGACTTCGCTGGCCCATACAAGACAGAGGGTGGTAGCAGTTGGAAAATATTCAGCCTCGACATCAGTGACCAATGGTGTTCCACAGGGATCCGCTCTAGGACCTGAGCTATTTGTGATTTTTATAAATGACTTTGATGAGGAAGTGGAATAGCGGGTTATTACGTTTACCGATGACATGAAGGTTGGTTGAGTTGTGGATAGTGTGGAAGGTTGGTATGGGTTACAAGAGGACATTGACAGTTTGTAGATCTGGACTGATAAGTGTCAGATACAGTTCAACCTTAAAAATTGTGAAGCGATTCATTTTGGAAGGTTGCATGTGCATACACAGTACCGGGTTAAAGGCTAAATTCTTGGCTGTGTGGAGTGACGGGGAATATTGGTCTCCATGTCCACAGATGCCACAACGTTGCCACCCAAGTTTGCAGGAATGTTAAGAAAGCATATGGTGTGTTGGCTTTCATTAACGGGGGATTGAGCAGTGAGTTCAATGCTTAGCTCGATAAAGCTGTGGTTCAACCACACTTGGAATATTGTGTTCAGTTCTGGTTGTCTCATTATAGGAAACATGTGGAAGTCTCAGAGAGTGCGCAGAGCAGATCTACCAGGATGCTGCCAGGACTGGAGGCCATGTTTTAGGAAAAAAGATTGAGAGAGCTAGGGCTTTCCTCACTGGAGCGAAGAAGGATGAGCGGTGAGATGATAGAGGTGGACAAGATGTAGAGAGATATAGATAGAGTGGAAAGCCAGAGCTTTTTCCCAAGGCAAAATTGGCTGTCAACAAGAGGCATAACTTTAAGGTGATTAGAGGAAGGTTTAAAGGAGATGTCAGTGGTAGGTTCTTTATTCAGAGAGTGGTGCGTGGGCGGAATGCAGCACCAGCGGTGGTAGTAGAGTCAGATACATTAGGGATAGTTAAGAACACTCTTGGATAGGCACATGGGAGTTAGTATGTTGAAGGTTATGTAGGTTAGTCTGATCGAAGAGTCGGATAAAAGGCCAGCAAAACATTGAGGGCTGAAGGGGTTTTAGTTTGCTGTACTGTTCTGTGTTCCAAATTTCACTCAGTTTGTGGATTCTCGTCAGTTGGTGATTGTTTGAGGGAGTGAGATGTGCGAAGGAGTGAGGTGTGCGAGGGAGTGAGGTGTGTGTGGTCAGGAAGCTGGGATGGGGCGTTAGACCAAGACTTCCAGTTTTGATGTGCATTGTTACATTCATCGATGTGCCAGCACAATATGCGTGGTTACCTCGGCCAGAAAAATCCATCAAGTTCAGTCATTAAAATGATTCTTGTCTTGTCGATTGCTTCTGAATTCTTCAGAAACATTCTGTTGGGTGTCCTATGAATTAGTATCTGACAAACCACAAACATATACAATTTTATTTTGATACTGGTGAATATGAAGTTACTAGTTGATATAGTTTCAGAGGGTTCACTGTGAGACACAAGATGCTGCAATAGACTGTCAATTATGAACGTTTCACACAGTGTCTGGTCCAGGAGGCAGATGTATGGAGTCTGGAGGACATGCCAGATGTCATCACCATAAGGAACTTGTGCAGTGTGATTCTGACACACCATGTCCATACATCTGCTCCATGGACCAGTCTTTGTCTGAAGATGAATTTGTAATACTGAATTCCTGGTCAGTCATTGGTATCTAATTTAGACAGCATTTGTACCTACACTGAGGGCAGTGATAGCCTGTTGGCTTCTTTCCTCCTGCTCAAGGTGGATTCCAAATGATTCTCTGTGAGGGAATGTTTGAATGACTGCCCTGACCCAGGATGGAAATTCTCTGGACAGATTCATGAGCAGGCCAGCGTCTCACTCAGTGCTACATGCAGCTGTGAGGTCCAGTAGCACTGTACCCGAATTCACCCTTTTGGAATCCACTTTTAATGTCGATCATGATGCAAAATAATGGGTTTACTGACCTGAACAATAATCAGGGGTTTACCATGTTTGTGAATTGGGCAATATTAATGTATAAGCTGCAATTATTCATCTGAACAATAACTGTATCATCTCTGAAAACAATAAAATTAATTCTATATTGATGGAATTAAAATATAAACATTGAACAACCTTTTATGATACAAAAGTAAAGAATGCACATTTTCTTTTGTACTATTTTGGTGATCACAATTACACTTTGAATCTCATTATTCAAATTCATACACTGTCGCTCTATCATTTGCAAAATGGTTGACCGATAACTGATTGAATATTCAGACTGAGTCAATGATTGAACAATCAAACAGAATTATAACTCTTACACATTTAAATATAATCAATCGATTTAATTTCTCAACTGAAATGTGTGAGCTTTAGATATTTGCCAAAAATTCTATTAGTTTTAAAATAATGAGGGAAAAGAATAGACTAGGTCTAAAAGTTGAAATTCTAAATTGGCGAAAGGCCAATTTTGACGGTATTAGGAAAGATCTTTCCAAAGCTGATGGCGGCAAATGTTCGCAGTTAAGCGGATGGCTAGAAAATTGGAAGCCTTCAGAAATTAGATAGCCGGAGTCCAGAGACAGCGTATTCTTGTTAGGGTGAAAGGAAAGACTGGTAGGTATACAGAGTGCTGAATAACTAAAGAAATTGAGGGTCTGGTTAAGAATAAGAAGGAAGGATATGACAGGTACCGGCAGAAAAGATCGAGCGAATCCTTAGTAGAGGAGAAAGGCAGGAGGAGTATACTAAAGAGGGAAATCAGGAAGGCAAAACGGGGACATGAGTTAGCTTTGGCAAATAGATTTAAGGAGAAACAAAAAGGATTTTACAAATAAATTGAGAACAAAATGGTAAATAGAGAGAGAATAGAGTCTTCAAAGATCAGCAAGGTGCCACTGTGTGCAGCCGCAGGAGATGGGAGAGATACTAAACGAGTATTTTGTATCAGTGTTTACTCAGGAGAAAGACATGGGAGATGTAGATGTATGGCAAAATAGATGGTGACATCCTTAAAATGTCCATATTACAGAGGAAGAAGTGCTGGATGTCTTGAAATGCATAAATGTGGGAAAAAAAACCAAGGTCTGATAGATCATTTGAAACTTGAAAGGGTTCAGAAAAGATTTACATGCATGTTGTCAAGGTTGGAGGTTGAACAAGCTGGGACTGTTTTACCTGGAACGTTGGAAACTAAGGGCTGATCTTAAAGAGGTTTAGAAAATCATGAGGGGCATGGATAGTGTAAATAGGCAAGGTCTTTTCCCTGGCATGGTGGAGTCCAGAACTAGAGGACATAGGTTTCAGTTGGGAAGGGAAAAACGTAAAATAGATGTAAGAGACAACATTTTGACTCAACGGGTTGCACGTGTTTGGAATGAGATGTAAGAGGAAGTGGTGGAGATTAGTCCAATTGCAACATTTAAATGGCGTCTGGTTGTGGATAGAAACTGTTAAGAGGGATATGGGTTGAGTGCTGGCAGGTGGACCTAGATTGGGTTAGGATATCTGGTCGGCATGGACAAGTTGGACCGAAGGGTCTGTTTCCATGCTGTCCATCTCTTTGACCTTGTGACTGTAATTTAGAAATGACAATAATTTGACATGCACTATCAAATAAATAAATCGTTTATATTCTTAAAGTGTAGCATACAAATAAGTTGAAAACTTGCTATTTTTAGAATGAATGATAAAGAACAAAGAACATTCCAACACAGAAACAGACCCTTCGGCCCTCCTAGCCTGTGCTGATACAGATCCACCTATTTTCTAAACCTGCCACCCATGTTCTAAGGGTCTGTATCCCTCGACTCCCTGCCCATTCATGTTTCTGTCCAAATACATCTTACATAACGCTATTGTTCCTGCCCCTACCACCTCCACTGGCCACATGTTCCAGGCTGTCACCACCCTATGTGTAAAGAACCTCCCACACATATCTGCCCTCAACCTTTCCACTTTCACTTTAAACTCATGAGTAGTTGAGTTCCACAATCTGGGGGAAAAGCTTCTTGCTATCCACCCAGTGTATATCTGTCTTGATATTGTAGACCTCAACCTTCGTCTTTGTAATGATTTTAGTCCTAATCTACTCAAAGTTCCTTCATAATCAGCACCGTCCGTCCCAGGTAGCATCCTGGTGAACCTACTCTGTACCCTATTCAAAGCATCCACATCCTTTTGCTAATATGGTGACCAGAACTATACGCAGTATTCAAAATGCAGCCAAACCAAAGTCCTTTGCAACTGTAACATGACCTGCCAACTCTTGTATTCAATACCTGATCCAATGAAGGAAAGCATGCCGTATGTCTTATTTACCACTTTACTGACCTGCGTTGGCATCTTCAGGAAACAATGGACCCAAACACACAGGTCATGCTGTACGACAATTTTCCCCAAGACTTTTCCATTTACTGCATTGTTCACTCTTGAACTGGATCTTTCAAAATGCATCACCTGGCACCTGCACAGATTGAACTCCATCTGCCATGTCTGTGCACATCTCTCCAATCTATCTATATTTTGCGGTATTCTCTGACAGTCCCCTTCACTATCTGCTACTCCAACAATCTTGGTGCCATCTGCAAACTTGCTAATCAGGCTACCAATACCTTCTGGTCCCAGCGCAGATCGCTGTTGCACACAACTGGTCATAGGTCTCCATTTTGAGAAATTCCCTTCCACTACTATTCTCTGTCTCCTGTTGCCCAGCCAGTTCTCTATCCATCTAGATAGAACACCCTGGAGCCCATGCGACTTCAACTTCTCCATCAGCCGACCATGGGGAACCTCATAAAACACCTTCCTCAAGTCCCTCAGTATCTTCTCCAGCAGCTTCCATATCGCTGATGTCAGGCTCACTGCTCGACAGTTACCTGGATTATCCCTGCTATTCTCTTAAACAAGGGGACAATATTAGCAATTCTCCAGTCCTCTGGGACCTCACCCGTGTTCAATCATCCGGCATATGTATATATATATATATATATATATATATATATATAAATATATATATATTAAAGCCCCAGTTATTTTCATACTCACATCCCTCAGTAACCTGTTGTTGATCCCATCCGGACTTGGGGCTTATCTACCTTAATACCTTTCAGAGTCTCCAAAACTTCCTCCCTCTTTATGTCGACTTGACCCAGAGTACTCAGAGATCTATACCCAACCTCAACATCCGTCAGGTCCCTCTCCTTGGTGAATACAGATGCAAAGTACTCACTAAGAATCTCACCCTTTTCCTCTGACTCCATGCATAACTTTCTTCCTTTGTCCTTGTGTGGGCCAAACATTTCTCTCGTTACCGTCTTGCTCCTTAAATATGAAAAGAAGTCTTTGGGATTTTCCTCAAATCTGTTTGCTAAAGATATCTCATGAGAACTTTTAACCCTCTTAACTCCTCGATATTTACTGTGAAATGTAGCTAGTGAAAAGAAAATAAAAATTTGATCATGCGAGTGAGTATTCAGCTTTTCAAAGTGTTTTGTGAAAAAAAAATCCGAAAACCATCGCAGTTCAAATAAAAAGCAAGAGAAGAAACCTCTTGGGAAGCGCCACTGTCCCCACAAAGTACTACTGAGGTAGAAAAGAGTGCTGGTTTGTAACAAAGGCACGCCAGTAACTATGGGTGGTTTGAACATGCAATGTGGCTCAATTAATCAACTTGACAGTGATATCCTTGAATAAAGATTCATAGAGTGTATGAGAGATTATTTCTGAGAGCAGGACGTCATGGAAACAACCAGAGAATGGGGCGGCATGGTGGCTCAGTGGTTAGCACAACACCAGGGTCCCAGGTTCGATTCCAGCATCGGGGGACTCTCTGTGTGTAGTTTGCACATTCTTCCCCCAGTCTTCGTGGGTTTCCTCCCACAGTCCAGAGATGTGCAGGTCAGGTGAATTGGCCATGCTAAATTGCTCATCGAGTTCGGTACATGACTCAGAGGGAAATGAGACTGGGTGGCTAACTCTTTGGAGGGTCGGTGTGGACCTGTTGGGCCGAAGGGATTGTTTCCATACTTTAGGACATCTAATCGAATTTAGATTTGATATTATGCAACAAGGAAAGATTGATAGATGTTCTTTGCCTTGGAAGGAGTAACCACAACATGCTGGAGCTTCACATTCAGATTGAAAGAGTGAAGACTTAGTCATACATGAGAGTTTTAGTGCAAGGCAATAATAATTGGACTGGCCGAAGGAAGGATTTGGCTGTGGTGGTCTGGCGGGAGAAAAGAACAGTCAAAGGCAGGACAGCTGAAGAAATGTGGAAAATAATTAGGCAGATACTAATGACTGAAGACGAATTACATAACGTAGAAAATTCATCTATATCTTGATAGGGAAATCAAGGATAACGTGAAGGCAAATCCCAGTGCATATCATACTGCACACGTTAGTCACACTGTGGACGATTGGCAAGTCAGGGGCCTCGTGGTGTTATCATTGAATTCTTATGTGATAAACCCAAATAACGTTCGAGTGACCTGGGTTCAAATCCTGCCACAGCAAGTGGCAGAGCATGAATTCAAATCTGGAATTAAGAGACTGATAGTGGTTATGTTTTGATTGCCAAGAAAATACTGACCTGGTTCAGTGATGTCCTTTAGGGAAGGAAACTACCATTCTACCATAGATTCACAACTCTCAGGCTGAAGACGTTTCTCCTTATCTCTGTTCTAAAGATTTTCTCTTGACTCTCAGGCTATGTCCTTGAGTCCTTTCTCTCCTAATCGTGTAAGCATCTTTCCAAAATCTACTCTTACCAGGCAACCAGTAATCTGTATGTTTCTATTAGATCCCCCTTCATCCTTATAGACTCCAGAAGTATAGACCCAGAGACCTGATATGTTGAGCTTTTCATTCCTTGGACCATTCTTTTGAAGTTCTCTGAGCACATTCCGGGCTGTACATCCTTTCTGAGCTATCGGGCCCAAAACAGTACACAATACACCAAACGTGGCCTGACCAGAGTCTTATAGAGCCGCTGAAATCCATCCATTCAAGTCATCGCAAAAGAAATGACATCAATGTATTTGCTGTTCTGACCAGGCGGGCCACCTGAAATAATATACCTACGCTGGACAATAATAAATTTACCGTGGAGTTACAAAAATGAACAATGATTAAAGGATGCTGGGAAGTAGAACCCAGCCTTGACCAAATTCTCTGTGCTCATCCACAAGCTGCTGAATCCAAACAGGCTGCAGCTACCTAAAGATGGGTTGCAAACAATCCTAACAGCTACAGACCCTGTCATACATACCGGAAGTTGGACCTGAATGGGAGAATGAGATGTCGCCATTGGGCCATCAATGTGACAACCCCAAGTTGGATATGATTGATCAGGGTAAATGAATCCCTTCATTCCATTGGCAGATTCTCCACACCACCAAAGACGTGAAGAATAGGGAGGATAAGAATCACCATAAAACCGCTTAGAGAGTGGTAGCTCGAGAATAACCACTGAAAGAGAAGACACCTACAAGACCATCAGAAGAACAAGAAGACTTCACGTGGAATCCGGTCAACTTCTAGTCGGGTGGTATGTGATCATTCAAAGTTAAGTTAAACTATAAGAAAGATTGTAGTGTTTTTCATTACATTGTAATATATTTTATTGATCTAATATTAATTGTGTTCAATAAACAGATATAATTGTTTATAAGAGTTGACTCAGTTCTTTTGCTGAATATAAGATTTCAAACACACTGTTTGCAGACACAGCAGCTTCCTAGCTACTGACACAATCTGCGCATTTACCTTCAGACGATCCTGACTGGAACTCGCAACACTCTGCACTTCAGATTTCTGAAATTTCTCCCCAGTTAAGAAATAGTCCATGCCTCTCTTCTTCATACTAAAGTGCATCACCTCGCACTTTCCCAAGTGTACTCCATCCGCCAGTCTTTGCCCACTCTCCTACTCTGTCTAAGTCCTTCTGCAGCCTCCCTGCCATCTCAATGATACCTGTCCCTCCATCTACCTTTGCATCATCTAAAAATCTCCGTGGATTGCCCTCAGTTTCTTCATCTAGATTGCTAATGTACAAAGTAAACAGTTGAGGTTCCCTTGTGGAACGCCAGTTGTCATTGGCTACTATCCCGAGAAGGACCCTTTTATTCCTACTCCCTTCCTTCTGCCAGACAGTAAAGCTTCTGTACAATCTATTAGTTTGTGTCCGACACCATAGGCCCTTATCGTACTCAGCAGCCTCTTGTGAAGCACCTTGTCAACGTCCTTCTGAAGTCCAGACACATAGTATCCATTAGCTCTCCTTGGTCTAACCTGTTTGTTTCTTCCTCAAAGCGTTCTAACAGATTCATTAGCATGGCCTTCCCTTGATGAAACCATACTGACTTCGCCCAACTTGACCATGCAATAGCAATTATTCAGAAATCTCATCCTTCACAATGGATTACAGGAACGTACCCACGACCGGGGTTAGGCTAATCAGTTTGCAATTTTCTGTCTTTTGCATTATTCCCCTTTTAAACAGGGGGTCAGCGAGATCCAAGATGGCGGCGACCCAGTAGGTCTGAGTCTGCAGAGCATCTGCCCACTTTTACCTCACCTGCTAAATTGCTAAAATAGTTTTTGCCTAGCATCTTTGGCCATTCTACATCAAACTTTAGCATTCTGATGCTTTTTGAAACGACCAAAGTGAAGGCTCTCGCAGTTCACAACAGGCAGGGACTTCTCCCCCACAACCCCTAAGCAACAGAGACGTCTGCGTCCGCCCCGGGGGCCTGACCGGCAGGGGCCAGCCTAATCTCGGAGTTTCTTAAACTCTGAGAGACGATTGATGAGTCAATTGAAGTTACACACTTCAGGTTGGAGTTGATCTCGGTCATGCTGCCGAAACATGATGGAGAAATCGAGGAACTCGGGCAGCGTGTCAGAGTGGGGCAGAGCAATGGGCCGCGGCCTCCGAGACTACTGTTGAGTCATCCATGGGTCAGGTCTGGGCTCTGGACCACCGAAAATCGTGGTCATCGGAAAAATATTCGGTTGCTGGGCCTTCCCGAACGGGAGGAGGAAGGGCAGCTTGTTGATGTCCTGGAGCAATAGCTCTCACAGCTGCTGAAACTGGAGTCGGAGCTGGGCTGGCTGCCGGTTGAGCGGGCCCATCGGGTGCTGTGCGCCGGCTCGGGTTAGACCAGCGCACCCTCCAGGTGATAGTTAACTTCAACATTAGAGGGAAAAACAGATGCTGCTGGAGTCCACCAGAGTGTTGGGGAAAGATCCCCATGCCATAATGTACAAGGGCTTCAGGATAATGTTGTTTCTGGCTGTGGTCCGGAAGAGGATGGTATTTGATGAGGCGTAAAAGCGTCTGAGGGATTTCAATTTTCAATATTCCATGCAATATCCGGCAATGCTATGCTGCAGTCATGGAGGAACCGTATATGACTTCAGATCAACGGAAGAAGTAAAAGATTTCCTAGATGCTCTCAAAAAGACTGCAGAACTTGAACTGTATGAATAATGAATTTATTCCCCCCCACCTTCTTCTTTTTTCCTCCTCCTTTCTTGCATTTTTTCTCTTCTTTACCTTTCCGTGGTGGTGGGGGAGAGGGAGTGTTAGTTCCTTAACCTTTCTATGGACTTTTATCGTGCGGTTTATTTGAGTATTGGGGGACATTTCTGATTTTTTTATTAGTTTGATTATTACTTGCTGAGATTGTAGTTTTATATATTTTCATCTTGTCCTGTTTTGCTAAGTGTATCGAGGTGTTGGTGTGGGGGGTCGCCCATTTTTAACTTCTGTCTTATAATATGCTGGAATTTATTTACACTACTTTGTAATGCCTGGGCCGATGGCATGCCTATGGCTGGGGGAAGTTATGGTGGAATTATTGTAAGGTAATAGTGCCTCCTCTGAACAAGGGAGAAAATCTCCTTTTAAATATGTTTAGTATTAATTGTTTTAAGGGAATAGTTCTTATTTGCTTTGACTTAGATGTTTTAAAGAGTGTTTTATGTGAGAATCATGTTTAGTTTTTATTCAATGCCTTTTAGGTGGGGATCTCCCTCCTGGGGGCTCTCGGGCTTGCTTGTATTATCATGGCTAGTTATCCGTTTAGGTGGTGCACCTGGAATGTCAAGGGGGGGCCACTCATTAATCAAAAGGAAAAATATATTATCAAATATTTAAAACAAAGGGGTGGATGTAGCCCTTCTACAGGAGACACTTCACTTGATAAGGAGCATTCGAATTTGCAACAGGGTGGATTTGGCCGAGTGTTCTTTTCATCTTTCAGCACAAGAAGTAGGGGAGTTGCCAATCTTATTGGGAAGAATCTTCCCTTCCAAATGCTAAGCTAGATAAAAGATGAGTCTGGATGGTGTATATTAATTAAAGGCTGAATATATGGAGAGGAATATAGGATGTTGAATCTCTATTGCCCCCTGGTGCACTCTTTTAAATTTGCAATGAAAGCTTTCTCCAATTTGATGGCACTCGGAGTACACCACACAATTATAGGGGGAGATTTTAATTGCATCATCAACCCAGGAGTGGACAGAATACCTAAGATCTCTGCGGGCATATCTATGAGATCTAGGCAGTTGGCGGATCTGAGTCGTTAGTTGCAGCTGGTAGATGTGTGGACGTGTCTTCACCCTGAGGGTAGAGACTACTTTTTATTCTAAGCCACACAAGTGCCACACCAGAATCGATATGTGTCTGTCCCCTCGACCCTTTTGAACTCAATATTGTTTTCTAAAGTAGGTAATTTAATGATTTCCGACCATGACACTATATATAGAGGTTAATACGAGTGATGATGAGAAAGGTTCCCGACATTGGTGGATAGAACCTTTCCTATTGAAGGACAGCAAGGACATAAAATATTTCTCACAGGAATTTAAAACCTTCTGGTATATCAACTCAGGCACGACCAGTATCCCTTCGATGATGTGGGAGACTGCTAAGCCATAGGCGTGAGGCTTGGTTATTTCATATTCTGTGACCCGAAAAAGACAAAAGGGTGAACAGAGTCTGCTCGAGTCTCGCCTGAAGGAGGCTGAGACAGCATATGTGCATTACTAAACTACAGCAGATCACAGCCCTTAGCGCAACATTGAAACCCACACTTACTCAAACAGCAAAGAGGGAGATATTATTTGCGAAGCAAAGATTATTTGAATACAGTGACAAGCCTGGCAGGTATCTAGCATACCTTGCCAGAAAGAAAAAGGCTCCCCAAGCCATTATATCTATTAGAAAGAGTTTTGGTTCCCTGACTTGTGATTATAAAATGATCAATGTAGCCTTTAAAAAATTTTACTTCGAATTGTATAGGTCACAGGGCTATGAGGATAGAACGAGGAAGATAGTCTTTTGGAAAAAACATCTGGCCCACCCGGACCTAACCTCGGAGCATGTGTTGTTCGTGAATGCCCCTCTGGCAACCCAGGAAGTACAGGAGACAGTGAGGCAGCTCCAGAGTGGCAAAGCACCCTGACAAGACGGATTCCAGGCTGAGTTCTATTAAGAAAGTATTGGGGAATTGATCATACCATGAGGCGGCAGTGCTCGCCTCTGAGTTTCATGATTGGATTCCTACAATACTACACTCTGCTGGGCTCTCCACACTACAGCATCAGTGGCACAGTTTTTAGCTTTCGAAGAAAACGAATCCTTTACTGTGAATCTCTCAAATTGCATGGCCGTTTGATTTTTCAAATAATATCTTTAGATGCACAGAGCAGTTTTGCATTATACTAAGCCATGTTGTTCCTGCACATTACCAACACCACTGGGCCTTTTTTGGGACTTTTCAACACATTCTCACATAATTTTTAACCATTGCTACTCACAAAATGAGAAATAAATTCATCTCATTGCCTGATAAAACGGTTCAGTCAGAGGTGAGCATTTCCATTCTGACAAGTCCAAGTATATTTGCAACCCTCCATCTCCCAGCATTGTGTGTGGATGTGTGTGTGTTGACAGTGCTGTCAGTTTGGATGGTGCTGTGAACTGATGCCCTCCCTCTCTCCCTCCCAGATTAATTCCTCGAAGGTTATCACCCTCTGCCACTGTAACTGCAGTTGGGTGGGAAGGCCAGCTGAGGGAGAGATTGACTCATTTCCAGCACCTCAGAGACTGTCAGATCTGCGCCCGCATAGAGATACTCACAGAGTAAAATACAGACACACAGGTACAAGGTTTGGTAGGCGAGATGGACATCGGGCACTCCAGCAACTGGCTTGGCCCTTTCTGTCCTATTGCAAGATGTTGCTCCTGGAATAGGAGACGGGGATGGATGGAGTGAGGGGGGGAGTGGGTGATCCTGCTGTTAGTGCTTGTACAGGTGTTGGAGGCGGGGAGATGGTGACGTGTCCAGAGGGAGTCAGTCAACAGTGTTGTAGAGGGGAGAGAGAGGGGGAGGTGTTGCATGCAGCAGTGAGCGTGGTGGAGCATGAGATTGTTTTGGGGTAGGTGCTGCAACAAATATACAGTGAGTGTGAGGGAGCAGAGAGAATACGGTGACCATTACCCTGACAAAGCAGGGAAGGTAATTGATGCTTGTGCTATATTGCCGGACATTTCTTCAGACCACAGATACTGCCCTGAGCTCTGACCATGCTCGGTGGGTCTGGTGCTGTGGCCGTCTTTGGGAAGAGAATGATCCCCCTCTGTACTAGCCCATCCACCAGGCCCTCCGTGCCCCTGTCGACAAACTGTGGTGCAATTTCCCATTATCTGCCATGGTCAGGGTAAACTGTGCAGGGCAGCTCCAACCTGAGAAAGCTCAACCACTGGCCTTTTAAAGATGGCATCATCACGGAGTATCAGGGGCATCTGGACGATGATGAATACCTCCAGCCATGATGGGTGGGAGAATCGCGCTGGCAATGAATGAGAGAGACACCACGGAGTGTGTTGGGTGGTTACTGAAGTGAGTTTGATAAGGTAGCACCAGGAAACTAGTTTAGCCTCGTGTACACAATCCATCTGCCACACTTAATGAAAATGTCACTGAGATTAATTGTTGTTAGATTCAACCCAATGAATCGAAGACTTTGCTGACCCCAATCACAGTGAAAACGCAGCAGCTCCTTGATCAGTGCTCTCCATCACAGAGAAGGAGCGAAACGTCACCTTACCCTTGGGAAATAAGGCTGTGGGGAGCGGGTGATTGAGGTATCAGTGGGGGAGCACTTTATGGTAAGTCATCATAATTCTATTAGTTTTAAAATAGAGATTGAAAAGGATGAACCAGGTCTAAAACTTAAAGTTCTAAATTGTTGAAAACCAATTTTGATGACAATCAATAATTTTCTGAAGTCGATTCAGACAGATATTCGTAGAGAAGGCGGTCAGTTGAGAAATGGGAGGCCTTCAAAAATGAGACGTCAGGAGTACAGAGACATTATGTCCCTGTTGGGGTGAAGGGTAAGGCTGGTACGTGTAACGAATGCTAAGGATTGGAGACATTGAGTTTCTGGTCACGGATAAGAGGGAAGGATATGTCAGGGTATAGACAGCAGGAATTGGGTTTTTTTATACTTGATTCATTCAAGGGATGAGGGTGTCGCTTGCTTAGCAAACATCTATTACACATCCTTAATTGCCCAGAGGGCAGTTAACAATCAACCACATTGCTGTGGGTCTGGAGTCACTTTAAGGTAAAGATGGCAGTCTGTTTTCTTCAAGGGTGTCAGTGAACCACCAGAAAAGTCTGAAGGCCACAGGAGAATACTTAAGAGGGAAATTGGGAGTGTAAAAAGGGGACACGTGATAGCTTTTACAAATAGAGTTAAGGAGAACCCAAAGGAATTCCACAAATATGTTAAGGACAAAACAGTAACTGCGGAGAGAATAGGATATCCTTAAAGATCAGCAAGGCTGGCCATATGCAAAACCACGGGAAATGGGGGAGGTTGTGAACGAATATATTGTCTCTGTAATTACTGTACAGGAGGATAATGGAAGGTCGAGAACTTGGGAAATACGTAATGGCATCTAGGAAAGTGTTTGTATTACAGAAGAGCTGCTGGAGGAATTAAAACATGCAAAGGAAGGAACATTTTCTGACTTTTATTCGATGTACACTAGCTCTCTGTGGGAAGCTAGGGAAGGGATTGCTGGGCCTCTTGCTACCCACAATAGCCACATGTAAAGCGCCAGAAGACTGGAGGTTGGCTAACGTTGTGCCAATGCTTAAAGGATTTAAGAAGGTTAATAAGGAAAACACAGTGAGCCTGACGTCAGTGGTGGATAAATTGTTGGAGGGGATAATGAGTCAAAGGATTTTCACGCATTTTCAAAAGTAACAGCTGATTAGGGATAGTTAGCATGGCTTTGTGCAAGCAATATTATGTCTCATTGACTTGACTGAAATTTTTTGAAGAAGAGACTATAAAGATTGATTGAGATACAGTGATGTACATTGTCGATATTGACTTCAGTAAGGCGTTGAATAACATTGTGCATGGTTATCTGTTTAACAAGGTTGGTTCATATGAAATACATGGAGAAATGGCCATTTGGATACAAAACAGAAGGTGGTGGTCGAGGGTTGCAATATCCTGGCAAAGGTTTGCAATGCACGTCATGCTGTGCAGCTAGCACAGTTTATGGAGTAATCCACTAGCACGGCCTCACAGCTCTCCATCTTAGCTGTGACATTACCCCAGTTTATGGTGTCTGAGCTGGTTCTGTGAAGCAGATTCAGAATTTGAGGCAATGGACCATTCTAGCGGATCTGGCAATGTCTCTATTCAATGTTTGCTTTATTTGGATTGAACTCACCATTGCCTTATTTATTCCGTTATTCCAATCCCTATCTCCTTATCCATATTTTCAGTAAGTTATCAGTTAATAAATTGTTTTTTTTCTGTATCTTTCCCTGACCTTAGTTTTTGACTCCCTCGTGCATCGAGTACTGGCATGATGAAACTCTGAAACATTGAAGTGGCGTGTGTCAGGCTGTTGTACACTTCCTGATGTATCCAGTGTGGTGCCCCAAGGACAGGGGTATTCCTGCAGCTCTGACTGTCATGTTTGAAACTTGGTATGCTCCTACTCACGGAACGCCTCTGTTTGTCTCTCCCAGTTGATTGTGCAGACAGTAACACGAGGAAAATCCTGGAGTATAATTGTAAAGGAACAGGTATCTAACTTGTAGCTGAGGAGCTTCTGACTGACCCTTGTTATTGAAAAGGTAGTGAAGGTGTTAGGGATGAGTTGCTGGAGGTTGTGCTGTGAGGTCCTCAGACATTCAGGGAGACCTGAGGATTTGGTGACACAACTCTGGATGGAACATGGGGACTGTAGTTACTGGGTCTGTAACTTGAACAACATTTGGAGCAGAGACTGCAGAGAGGGGAAGCTCTGAACCCACGGAGGGAGTGCGTGGGGAGAAAGGGATCTGCTGTATCTGTCTGTGTTTTTGCCTGGACAAGCACACCCTCTCATTCTACCTGTTACATACACGAATGCATACTTTCCGTTTCTGCTCCACTCACACTCTCCCTCTCTCACATGCGCACACGTGCACTCCACTCCGTCACTCGCACGCATGCACACGCAGCCTCTCTCTCTCCCTCCCGCACTCACACACACACCCCTCACTTTCTTTCATGTACACAGTGTCTTTCTCTCCCCTTCACGCAGACACGCCCTCTCTCTCACACCTATGCACACACAGTTGAACAATCATGTATGCACATATACATCTGCAGGTGAATTTGCATTTGCCCATTTGCATTTGCAAATGCATTTTATTTTGTACCAAACACGTACAATTTGTAGACAGTCAGTCAGTGTGATATTTTATAAACTCCTACTTTGTAAATATAACCAGTCTGACTCCAGATGAAGACACAGAGAGCGTCCAAACAAGGCCTCACGCTCAGACTGCATTGTCTGACCGCAAGTGTTACTTCATTTATATGAAGGTATCTCCATGCAGTGACTTGAAGAAAATTCTGCGATTTGCATATTAATCAATCAAACCTGCACCTCCAGTCTAACTGATTAAGTATTTAAGGGTCATCGTAGGTGTTTACAGTTATACAGAAAAGATCAAAGGGTTGTACAACTTATGTACAACCCTTTGATATTTTCCTTATAACATCTGTGTTTAAGGTCTTCCTCTCTCTTCCACCTGATGAAGGAGCAGTGCATTTAAAACTTGCGTTTACAAATAAACTCATTGGGCTATAACCTAGTGTCGTTTGATTTTGGACCTTGTCCAACTCAGTCCAAAACCAGCGGCTCCATATTATGGTTTATACTGGTTAGCTAATCCTCTCCCCTCGCATGCAAATTGTTCCTAACCCCATGTGTTATTGATGCATATTAATCTTTTGCGAGGCACATTATGCACTGATGTCTGGAAGTCCAGACATAATATACCTATATGATTCCCATTATCCACCTTGCTTGTTACGTTTTTTTAAGAAGCTGGAAAAGCTTGCGTTGTTTACTTTGGAGTGGAGAAAACTGTGGGGGATGTGAGTCAGAAGGATAAGATTACAAAGGGCATGGGCAGGGTGGATAGACAGCAGCTGTTCTTTTTAATCAAAGGGGCAAAAACAGGGGAACACACTTTCAAAGTGAAGGGTTTGACGATTAGAGAGAATTTGAGGATTGTTTTTCACCCAGATGATGTTGGGGTCTGGTATGTACTTCCTGAGAGGGGAGTTGTTATGGTAACCAATTAACAGCTAAATAGGACTTAGGCGAGCTCATGGAGTGTCATAACATGCCGGCCTGCAGGCTTCATGTCGGAGAGTGGGTCTCGTGTAGACTATGCTGTATTTGTGACGGTACAAAGACTATGCTCCTATGACTTTATGGTGTGGACATGAATTGCTGTGTTTCTGAAGAGAATATTAGCAAGAATTAACAAGGTAAACTGTCAATGGAAAGGGTTAGAAAAAACAAGCGCAGCTTCATTACAGTCTGAACCCAGAGATGGAGAAGAGAGAACAGGGCAACCGCAGAACTATGAAGCAACTACTTCAGTTCAGTCTTCACCGAAGAAAACAAACCAAACCAATCAAATTTCCGAGCAAGATTGGACAGCCTAAGTCTCGAGAGAAAAAGTAATGAAATTAATAAATAAATGCTTTAGGAGAAATTATTGGGATTGAAAGTATGGTTGAATTTAGAATACAGATGGAAGGTGAGAAGATAAAGTCCAATACAAGGGTTCTGTGCTTACTCAAAGTAGATAATAATCGGCTGAGGGAAGATTTGGCTAAAGTTGACTGGAAGCAAATACTTTACGGTGGAACCATTGATGAACAGTGGATGGCTTTCGAAGTGCTCAGCAACATCATGTGATAGTGAAATGGAAGGACTGTAGGAAAAAGGGTAATCTTCCATGGATGTTTCAGGAAATAAGGGAGGCTATCAAAATAAATAAATGGCATAAATAATGGTAAAGTCCAGTGGGAAACTAGAAGATTGTGAAAACTTTCAAGGTCAAAAGAGAGCAACAAAAAAGCTATCAAGAAACATAAGATAGATTATGAGAGTAAACTACCTCAGAATATAAAAATTCAAACAGCTGCGGTTTGATCGCTTTTAATTTCCTTCCCTCTCACCTTAAACTTATCCTATCTGGTATTGTACACCTCCACCCTGGGAAAAAGACCTTGCCTATCTATTCTATCCATGCCACTTATGATTTTATAAACCTCTGTAAGGTCATCCCTGCCTCTCCATATATCTCAAAGCCTCCCATCTCTGTCACATCCCATTTTAAATACTTTTGTCCCCTTTCCAGGTTATAACATCATACCTATAGCAGGGCGACAAGACTTTTACTCAGTACTCCAAATGTGGCCTGAACATTCTCTTGTACAGCCACAACATGATGTCCCAATTCCTAAAGTCAATGCTCTGTCCGATGAAGGTAAGCGTGCCCAATTCCTTCTTCGCCGCCCTGTCTACCTGCGACTCCACTTTCAAGGAACTATGTACCTGCACCTTAGGTTTCCCTTTCGAATATACTCCCCAATGTCCTACCGCTAACTGTATAAAACCTGCTCTCGTTTGTCTAACAAACTGCAACACCTCACATTTGTCTGCATGAAGCTCTACCTGCCAATCCTCAGCCCTCTTTCCCAGGTGACCAAGACCTCATTGTTCTCTAAGATAACCTTCTTCACTGTCTACTATTAACACCAATTTTGGGGGCTTTCTCTACTATCCATGGTTCCTATATTCTCTTCCAAAGCATTTACAATAATAATGAACAGCAGCAGCCTGGTCCTTGTGGCATACCACTGGTCAAAGGCCTCCAATTTGAACAATAGATCTCTCCCAGCACCATCTACCTCCTACTGTCAAGTCAATTTTGTATCTAATTGGCTTGCTTTCCCTGATCCTCTGCTATGTAACCTTATTCATCAGGCTACCATAAGGAACCTTGCTGGGCCACACTAATGTCCATGTAGATAATGTTTGCTGCTTTACCTTCATCTATCTATGGGGTGCTCGTTGGCTCAATGGACGGCGGGGTCGCTCAGTGGTTAGCACTGCTGCCTCACAGCATCAGGGACCCACATTCAATTCCCACCTCGGGTAATTATCTGTGTGGATTTTGCACATTCTCCCTGTGTCTGCATGGGTTTTCTCCGGATACTCCGGTTTCCTCCCACAGTCCAAAGATGTGCAGGTTAGGTGAATTGCCCGTAGTGTTCGGTGGAGTAGTCAGGGGTAAATATAGTGGGGTTGTGTTTCTCTTTGGAAGGTCGGTGTGGATTTGTTGGGCCGAAGGGCCTATTCCCACACTGTAGGTAATCTAATCTAACTTCCCGATCACCTCTTCAAGAACTGAAATCCAGTTTTGAGACATGGATTCCCAGACACAAAGCTGTGCTGAATATCCCGAATAAGTCCTTGCCTTTCCAAATGCATGTAAATCTGCCTCTCGGAATCTCCTACAAGCACTTACCCACCCTTGATATCAAATTCACTGGTCTGGAGATTCCTGGGTTTTCCTTGCATTATTGATACACATAATGCAACGACATTAGCTGTCTTTCTGTCCTCCAGCACCTAAACACATGGCTGACAATGATACACAAAAGACAGTCAAGAGAACTACAGATTTCGTAAACCAGAAACGAAGACAGAAATGTGGTGGAAAAGGTAAGCACGTCTGTCAGCATCTGTGCAGAGAAATCAAAGTTAATCTGTTACAACACGGGGTAAAAACCCCGCCCTTCCCCAACCCCCGCGCTAATTTCAACTTGCAGCATAGAAAAGATTTAGCCCCTGCTGTAACCTGTAAAAATTCGGAAGGCCAAGAACCATCCTTAAGGTCAGTATTTAAAGTAAAAATTAACAACTTTTTAAAAGTCTTAAAGAGAATAATTAACTCACAACTATTTGCAACCTCTTTCTCTGACTATCTTTTACTTTCCCTTCTACAATACTGGTCCGATAAAAACACCCCAATTAAGGTTGACCAAAACATTCAAATTTCAGAACCAGCCAGCTGTCGAATCGCCTCTTTGTATCTTCCTCTATCCTGTTTGCTTCTCCTTCGTGTTTCTGTTTCACAGGTCATTGATAAATAAATGTACATTTAAGAGAGCTATTCCCTGGGAAGTCTGCCTATGCTGCTGGCATGGCAGTTCTCCCCCAACTTTTCAATTTTCTTTGGCTTTATACCCCAAAACAGCGGGTCAATTCATTTAAAAAAAATATTTTCAAGATACCAAATTCAAACTTGATTGCACTTTAGTTACTTGGGACATAATCTATACTGATTGATCGAATTTGATTCTATTTTTGTCTCATAGCAAACCAGGTTCTGCCAGCTTCTGTACCAAAAGTTACATTCTAAAGATTGCAGAGCTCACTGTGTTTGTAAATCCTTCAACTCCCTTAAAGGTACAGTACCCATTACACGTTCCTAGCACCTTCCCTCTCAAAAAGGAACCATCATACTGAAAAGTGGCATCATTTGTTTTTCTATTCTTTAAACACATTACCATAACATAGAGATAACTTAAACCTAAGTTCACCTTAACTTCTTCCCAAATGCCTATATTTATCATTGGATCAATATAAATCTTGTGTAAACTTTATCAGTTGAATCTGTGAGAACACATCTGTGATTACATTTTTATGACATGATATATGTACATTTTTTAGATTAAAGGTCTGTAACATATGACCCCAATATAATAGTCTTTAAAGCGTTCAAAAAATATAAGCAGATTGGGATCCGCGTACACAACCGTCTCCAACATGCTGTTTGTGAGTACACATTAAAATGTTATAAGGCTCGTACCAAACTCGATAGTTCTTTCTCAGTTATGGAATATTTTTTCTGGTGGATGTGTGAGTTTCTTTGAAAAGTAATATCCCATCTCATCGTCCTGTTCCAGTATAGCTCCAACTCCTATGTCACTAGCGTCGATGGCAACTTTGAAGGTTTTGAAGCGTTTGGTGTAGCTGAAACTGGTTTCGTGTTCACTATTTCTATTTAATGGTCGAATGCCTCCTGGTATTGTTATATCCACCAAAAATTTGTGTTCTTCTTCAGCAAGTCGGTTAATGGTGCCACTACACTACTGACGTTTGGAACAAATTTCCAATAGAGTTCCTCGGAACATTTTGTCTTTGCATTCCATGGGGTCAAGCTTCCATGACTGATATTTTGTCTCAAGAACATCACGTCTGCTTTCGCGAATTCAGTTAGTTTTATTTTATCACCAGGTTTGTTTCTTGTATTTGTTGAAAAGGCTCTGCCAACTGTACCAAGTGATCTTTCCAAATCTAACTAAAGATCACTATATCGTCCAAATGGACTGCACAGTTTAATAATCAGGTCACAATTCTGTCCATGAGTCTTTGGAATGGTTTGAGTGTGTTAGTCATTCCAAAGGGCATCACATTGAATTGATTAGTCTATTTAGCGTTAAAATTCAGAAATGTCTTTCCCATCTCTGATAAAGGTCGCTGACAGAAACTACGCATTAAGTCCAACTTGGTGATGTAACCGACTTGTCCAACTTTCTCGATATAGTCCTCCAATGTTGGTATTGGATGTACGTCTAATTTTGTAACAGTGTTCACGTTCCAATAATCCAGCCAAAATCAATTAGTCCCATCCGGTTTGGGAACTAAGATGATCAGCGAGCTCCACTCACTCTGTCTTGGTTCAATGATGACCTCATTGAGCATGACCTCCACCTCCTTCTGGACCGGTCTGACTTTGAGAGGATAAAGACGATATGGATGCTGTTTTATCGGAACAGTATTCCCAAGTCCACTTCATGTATAATAGCATTAGTCCTCCACATATTATTCTTACATATATCCTCATACTGCAGGAACAAACGTTTCAACTGCGTTCTATCCTCCTGAGACAGATAGTTTATTAACCTATCCCACTGCTCTATTTTTTAAACATATTTTGAGGCACATCAAAATTCACAACATTTGGATTTGTTTCCTTACTCTGTGGGGCAGTAACTAACACCTGTTTTTCCAATTCTTTTTCTCCTCTACTTTTCAGAGGGAGATGTACACACTCAGTTATCACCCAAAAGAGGGATCTTCGAATGTGGGAATTGGCAACAGAGGTGCGAGTTTCATTACTGCCTGTGGCCTACCTACTATTTGGCATGTATTACATGTTTGCCAAGAGTTAACCACATCTGTGTGCATTCCAGGTCAATAAAAATATTTTTGTCCCTTAGCCTGAGCCACTCGGTGACCTCCCACAGGTAGTTCATGCGCGACCCGTAACACTTCCTGTCTCTATGCCACCGGCAACATAATCTGATGCACTTCATCACATTACTCCTCTGCACTAACCTGCTTTAGTCTCCATTTCCGTCTTAGGCCGCTATATGTCTGGTAACAACCCCCAGGAACATCTCTGCCTCACTCTCAGTGTGTGCATCCACCGTGGGAGCCACTGCCTCACAGCGGCAGAGACCCGGGTTCAATTCCCGTCTGAGACGACTGATTACGTGGAGATTGTACATTCTCCCCGTGTCTGCGTGGGTTTCCTCCGGGTGCTCCGGTTTCCTCCCACACTCCAAAAATGTGCAGGTTAGCTGAATTGTCCATGCTAAATTGCCCGAAGTGTTAGGCGCAGGGTAAATGTAGGGGAATGGGTGTGGGGTGGATGCGCTTTGGCGGGTTGGTGTGGACTTTTGGGACGAAGGGCCTGTTTCCACGCTGTAAGCAATCTAAAAAATATATCTTTTATCATCTTGCCTATCTATTGCAAATCCCTTAGCCTTTCAGGACGAAACACCTCTGTCTGACCCTCTCTTTGTTCATGACTTCCCTGCACCATTACGACAAACAGAATGTCAGCTAACTGAACCTTAACTGCTTCATCGTTGTCTTTAGTTTGTGCTTCCTGCTGTGACTTATGATAGTGGAATCTGGTTACTGTAATGTCTGGGAAAATACCAATATATTTCTGTTTTAACTTCTCAGTTTCTTGGTCTTCCTTGGACTTCTCCACATCTAGGGTCATGTCTCCCAACTTGGACCCTGCTCAACCATTCTCATGAACAAACTGGCTTCCTGGACAGTCCGTCAGTCACTCTCACGGTTACTTCCCCAGATTTGAGTAGACACTCCAACCTGATCTTATGTAGAGGAAAGCTAAATTTCTGTCCAACTATCCCAGAAATTGCGACACTCTTGGGTAACAGATCAGAAAGACTGCAAAATTGCTCATCTCTTACTATTAGAAACTGGTTAGATCCTGTATCTCTCAAAATGACAACTTCTTCCCCTTCTCCCCCTATTGTTTCTGTCTCAGAGGCGAATTATTTATAGAGCTCAGATACTAACTCCATACCCAGCCCCTGACTCGGCTGTGCACTTTCCTGCAGCTTTTCGGTTCGTGTTGGGGTTTCCTTTAATACTTTCACTAATGTCACTGGCTGAACTTATTTTACCACATCTTCTCCCACAATGCCTTTCTTAATGACCAGCACTGTGACCGAACAGATCCCATCTTATGACAGTGAAAATACATCTTACCAGTGCCCTTCTGAAACCACCGGCACTGAAATTTTCTGTGTCCCACTCTATGACAGTAAAAGTACCTGATGCCTTTCACCTCCTTTCCATTCTCTTGGGCATCTTCTTTAACTTGTGGGAAACTCTTATTCTCTACTGTTTCTTTTATACTGTAGCATCCCTCCTTCTCGCAAATTCTATCTCTTACAGGACGAAATTCTGGGTGGAAGCTTGTCTTATGCAGCAACATGCATTCATCTGCTAATTCTCTTGCCCTTCTCAATTCCTGAACTTTCTGTTCCTCCACATGAATTTTTATCATCTCTGCAAGTGAGTTCTTCAACTCCTTCAGCAGAATAATCTCCATTAGAGCCTCATATTTCATATCCATCTTTAGAGCAGCATCCATCTATCAAAATGCCTATGTTTAGTTATTTCAAACTCAACATAAGTTTGACCTGGTTCGTCATTTATTTTTCTGTACTGCTGTCTGTATATTTCTGATACCAAATTGTGAGCACTACAAATAGCTTGTTTGACGTCTTCAGAATCTCTTAACTCCTCATCTGACAGTGGTAAATATATTTCACTCACCCTCCCAACCAGTTTATTTCGAGCTCACATTCCCCTTAAATTCTTGGACCATTCTATCTGCCTAGTCAAGTTGTAAATGAAATAAGATTAGATTACTTACAGTGTGGAAACGAGCCCTTCGGCCCAAAAAGTCCACACACACCAATCCACCGAAGCGCAACCCACCCAGACCCATTCCCTTACATTTACCCCATTACCTAAGACTACGGGCAATTTATCATGGCCAATTCATTTGAATGGCACATCTTTGAACTGTGGGTGGAAACCGGAGCACTTGGAGGAAAGACATGCAGACACAGGGAAGAATATGCAAACTCCACACAGACAGTCGCCTGAGGCGGGAATTGAACGCTGGTTTCTAGCGCTAGGAGGAAGCAGTGCTAACCACTGTGCCACCCTGCGTCGCGACTGCTTCAACATTTTTCTCATCAAAATGTGCCACAGTTAAAACTGTCTTACCACAAAGCATCGGATCATTTTATTGATTTTGATGTCAACAAATACATTATCTTTCCAACTCAAATTGATTTCAGTATGTTGGGGCATAAGTTAAACGGACTGGTCGAATTTGAATTGGTTTTTGTTCCATGGCAACTCACATCACTATTAATTTCAATGTCAAATCTTACATTTTAACTTCTTTCAGACCACTTTGTGCCAGCTTCCAGTCTCTCTTAAAGGTAACATATACCTCTACACGCTCATAAGAATATCATTTATCTGCCCTGCATGGCTTTCCACAAATTTGATCAACTTAGTAAGTTCACATCATCGTCTTTTCTGTTCCAAAAAAGACCCATTTTGTCTTATTCTTCCTTTACCTAAATATGGTAAAAAAAAATGACTGCAGATGCTGGAAACCAGATTCTGGATTAGTGGTGCTGGAAGAGCACAGCAGTTCAGGCAGCATCCAAAGTGCAGCGAAATCGACGTTTCGGGCAAAAGCCCTTCATCAGGAACTGTTGAAAGGCTTTTTTCCCGAAACGTCGATTTCTATGCTCTTTGGATGCTGCCTGAACCCCATTTACATAAATACATCTTTCCAGTTATCATTCCAATTACTTACAATGTTACTGATATTCTTCGATAAAGTAATGCATTATGTGTGAGATGAAAGAATGCGATGTAATCACATTCCCATATGAAGTAGTAAACGTGCAACATTTCCAAGCTTTCTGATATCAAATGTGATGTACAAATCTCCTTTTTTCATGATTTGGGAAAGTGAGCAAGTGATTTTCATGGACTGAACAGCAGTAATTTAATGAAACTTTAATGACATTACTGAATGACCAAATATTTAGTTTTCTCCCTCGAGTTTAAATTCAACTGTTGATTTTTTTTCAATTCATTTTTATCAATATGCACTCATCATCGGTGACAAAACCAGAAATTGCTTGGAATGTTCAGTAGTTCTGGCAGTATCTGTTGTGAGAAAGCAGATTCAACATAGTGTAGAGGAATGGGTCTGGGTTGCTTCGTTTTATGCCAATAGTTGACGGTAAGATGCATTAGTTAGGGTTAAATGTGGAGTAATAGAGGTGGTGAATAGGTCAGGCCGGGTTACTCTTTGGAAGGTCAGCGTTGACGTGCTGTATGAATTGCCCTGTTGACCCACTGTAGAGATTCGACGGATGTATGATTTCTTCATAAAAAATAGCTGTAGGTGCCAGGTTCAAGAATATCTCTGAGCATGCTCAGGGCATATTGAAGTGGGAGGGTAAACAGCCAGCCGTCGTGGTCCACGTTGATACCAATGATATCGGTAAGAAGAGTGAAAGGTTGAAAGGTCCTGCAAAGAAGGTTCAGGGAATTAGGAGTAAGTTTAAAAGCAGGATCTCCAGGGTTGTAATCTTGGGATTACTTCCTGTGCCACCTGAAAGTGAGACAAAGAAGAGGAAGATAGTACAGTGGAATATGTGGCAAAGAGCTAGTTTGGGAGGATTGTTTCTGATTTTTGAATGATTCGAATTGCGTCCAGTGCACGTGGGAACAGTACAAACAGGAAAGTGTGCGCTTTAACTGGAGGGGCCCCAACATCCTGGAAGGGAGGCGTGTTCGTGCAGATTTAAGATGATGATACAGGAGGCTGGGAACCAAAGCAGCAGGTCAGAAACCGAGCAGAAAGTAAAGGTTAGTCGAATAAACAGGCAGAGCCAGTTTAATGTCCATGCTGAGGGAAGAAATCATAACAATTTAAAAACTCTGAAAGTGGTCTCATCATTAATCTGTAAACTGTAGAAAAAACTTTCCTATTTGTAAATGTATTTGGTTTTCAAATACTTCAAGATTTATTTTGCCTTCGCAAAAAATGTGATGTTGCTGCACAGGTTTGTTTTTTGATCCAGGTTTCCAGTTTCTCACGCTTCAGTTTCGCAGTCTGTTCATTGAGATAATACACTGTTATCCCATTCAACTCGTCAAGGTGCTGAAACACAGATACAATTTCCCAATTATGAAACAAAGGCCAATTTTTCGAAAGGACAAATAACAAAGAAAATTTACAGCTCAGGAACTGGCCTTTCGGCCCTCCAAGCCTAAGCCAATCCAAACGTACAATCTAAGCCTGTTGCCCAGTTCCTAAGCATCTGTATCCCTCTGCTCCCTCCTACTCATACCTCTGTCCAGACGCATCTTAAAGAATCTACCGTGCCTGCCTCTACGACCTCTGCTGGCATCATGTTCCAGACACCTACCACCCTCAGTGTGAAGCAATTGGCGTGTATATCCCCCTTAAACTTTTCAGCTCTCACCTTGAAAGGGTGACCTCTCGTTAGTGAATCCTTCACCCTGGGAAAAAAAAAGCTTATCTCCACCTATTCTGTCGATATCCTTCATGATTTTGTAAACCTCAAAAAGGTCCGCCGTCATCTCTTTTTTTTCTACTGAAAACAAACCTAACCTACTCAATCTCTCTTCGCAGCTAACACCCTCCATACCAGGCAGCATCCATGTGAACCTTCTCTGCAACCTCTCCGGTGGCTATTCCACTATCAAACTGATTTTCAGTTTTCAGAACTGCTGAATGGTGTTGTCTCTCTGAGGGAAATGGCAGACCAATCAATTTTTGGACACTTGGAATGATTCTCATGATCGGCAGTGTTTGAGACGATTTAGCAGAATTATTGCTACAGTGGACTCTTCTGTCAAGGGCATCAACAGGAGATTTTGTAGCAGTGACCATAGATTTAGGTAGGTTTGTTGCTTTCCCTGTGCGAGAATTAAGAACATCTCGAAACATTTCAAGAACATTGTTAAAGGGGAGATTGAGCAGTCAAAAGTTATAGTACATGTTTATAGGAATGATATTTTTAGGGAACAATTAAAGCAGTACAGAGAAAATTTAAGAGGTGAGGTCGAAGATTAGAAATATAAGCTTAGAAGTAGTAATTTCTGGTTTACTCCCAGTGCAAAACTGAACTGAAAGGGAGCAAAAGGTTAAAAGAGAAAAATCGATGGCTGAAGAGCTGCTGTGTTGTTGAAGAATTTAGATTTTTGGGAGATTGCAATCTATTTTAAAATAGAAAAGGCGTTATCAGAAAGGATTGGTCTTCTCTCAACTGGAAAGCAAACAATATCTTAGCAGGGAGATTTTCTCCTTCTCTGTATGGTTTTTTATATTGATAGAGAGGGCAAGGGAAATATTCAAAGTAGCAAATGTTAGGACGGATGGGGAAGTTATGAATGTGAGGAGAGCATGTCAGTTAGAAAAGAAAGACGAGACAGTGAAAAGTAAATAGTAATTTGAAGCACTAAATTTCATTTATTCTCATGCAAGGGGTCTCACAGGGAAGGCTGACGAACGCAGGGCATAATTAAGAACATGGATTTGGGACATCATATTTCTTATAGAAAGTTGGTTGAGAGATGTTCAAGTCGTGTGTCTAGTGCTGGGAAGGCAGAGCAGGTCAGACAGCATTTGAAGAGCAGGAAAATCGATGTTTCGGGCAAAAGCCCCTAATCAGGAAGGGGCTGATGAAGGACGTTTGCCTGAAACGTCAATTTTCCTGCTCCTCGGATGCTGCTTGACCAGCGGTACTTTTCCAGCACTACACTCTCGACTCTAATCTCCAGCATCTACCGTCCTCACTTTCGCGTGAGAGATGATCAAGACTGGCAATTCAACGTTCCAGGTGTAATTATCATAGAAAAGATAGAAAAAGGCATGCATTGGGCGGGGAGGAGGAGGATTGCCATATTTAATTAAAGAATAAATTATTGCTGTAACTTGGGAAGATATTTCTGAAAAATCATCCAGTTAAAGTATGTCGGTCGTATTAAACATAAGAAATTAAATATCACTTTGAAGAGATTGCACAAAATTCTCATAAGTGAAAAATTGTCCAGTGAAAATATATTTGTAGAAATTAAAAATAAGAAAGGAAATAGCACGTTGATTGTATTGTACCATACGTTCTCCAACAGTAAGAAAGAAATTGAGAAATAAACATGCAGGGAAATCTTGGATATATGTTAGCTTAATAAGGTTATAATAACAGCGGATTTTAATTTTCGAAATACTGACTGAGACTACCACAGTGTTAAAGAGTTGGATGGTGAACAATTTGTCCAATGTGTTCACGAAAATATTCTTCATCAACATGTAGATGATCCGAATAGAGAAGGAACAAAACCAGACCAACTTTTGTGCAATAGGCAGGGCAAGTGACTGAAGTAAACGTGAGGGAATATTTTGGGTATTCCAATCATAACTCTATTAGTTCCACAATGGTTATGGAAAAGAATAAGCATTTCATGATTTTCTTTTTAATTGGTGTATCATAAATTTTTATCGCATGGGACAAGGTCTTTCCAAGTTTGATTGGAATAGACCATTGACAGGTATAATGACGTCTGCCAAGTGGGAGGCGTCCAACAATATGACGACATGAGTTGAGAGGCATTATGTTCCTGTTCGTGTGAAGGGTAAGGCTGGTAAGGTTAAGGAACAATGGAAACCTACAGTTATTGAGTTATTCATTCAAGAATCAAAGAAAATAATATTTTAGATAAACACACTTCATTCAATTCAATAAAGTTAATCAATATAAAGAGTGTGGGGCATTATTTCGAGGGAAATCAGGAAAACAAAAAGGAGATATGAGATAGCATGGGCCGAAAAGTTTAAGGATAATCCAAAGAAATTGTGCAACTACATTAAGAGCAAGAGGGTAACCACGGAGGTGATAAGGCCTCTCAAATATCATGAAGGATATCGACGTGTTGAACCGAGGAGGTGGGGAATAAAATCATCCCATTCTTCGTGCATCTGACAGCAGCAAACAAACAGTATTGTCTGCACCTCTCATTCATCCAAATTGAACTCTCTCTGCTATTTATCAGCCTATTGCCCCATTTGATAAAGATCCTTTTGTAATTATAGAAAACCTTCTCCACTGTCCACTGTGCCACCAGTTTTGGTGTCATCCGCAAACTTACTAACTATGCCTTCCATATTCTCATGCAAAACATTTACACCAATGACAAACAATGAAAACCTCGAACCGACCTCTGTGGAATATTGCTGGGCACAAGCCTCCAGTCCAAAATGCAACCGCCCATTATTACTCTCTGTTTCCTGGCATTGCACCAATTGAAAGTTCTGGAGAAAAAAAAACACAGTTCTGGCAGTATCGGGGCAGAGAAAAAATGGAATTAACATTTTTTGAGTCCAATATGCCTTGTTCAGAACAGGTTCATATCAGATGCGATATGTTAAATCTGTGTCTCTGCCCAGATCCTGCGTCATCTGTTACATTTCTC
This sequence comes from Chiloscyllium punctatum, assembly GCF_047496795.1. Taxonomy (NCBI): domain Eukaryota; kingdom Metazoa; phylum Chordata; class Chondrichthyes; order Orectolobiformes; family Hemiscylliidae; genus Chiloscyllium; species Chiloscyllium punctatum. Next base: position 18,274,578 of record NC_092757.1, on the reverse strand, counting down.
CATCATTTTACATTTGCTTTTCAGAGTTCCACTATCTCTAATATCTTGCTTTATTGTTTGAATGGTCTAGATGTTGAACCCTGTTATATTTGGACAATATGCTCCATTCCTGTTCCCATTACTTGTGCCAGTGACACATGTGTTACACTGGATTCGGTTCCTTCTTTAACTTTTGAAAATAAATGCGTGGATCTTATCAAAGTTATTTTGCTTTAAAAGGCCTTTGAAATACAGCTACACTTGAAGAAAATAATTGGAATAGTGTATTAATTAGGACATTGTCTGTGCGTTTTATGACCGAAATTGTCTCCTTAGTCTCTGAACATTTTCAATACGTTTCTCTGAATAATTTCAGCAAAGATGGTTGCCATACAGCCCAACACCTCTGTATCAGCTCAGTATGAGTTGTATCCTCACTCTCAGTCTGCTGTAACTCCCTGTAACCCCACGCACTTTGTTATCTGTGTCTGTTTTTATTTCTGATTATCACATCCATTAATAAACAATATCAACATCCTGTATAAAATGTGATTAAATAGTCTATATTAAAAATATAATTCTGCTCATCACATTTAAAATTGTCATGTTCTATTCACATTGTCGTTCAGCATTCCATGTACAAAAGGGCACCTGTTCTCTTGCTCTGCATTACATTTCATTCCATTTGTCAGAAAGAAATACTCGTGACTGTGAGATATTACTGAACTTCCGTCAGGTCTCCGCAGTCACTGCCCCCAGTCCTTTCTGTTTCATAGCCATTATCATATTCAATCCGTCACTGACTCATAAATCCATGCCTTTTTTATACATATTTTTATTGAAGAAAAAAGAATTTATTAAAACATTTTTTACAAACTTACAAAAAACATAAACAAATATAATTACTAATATACCATTAAATATTAAATGCGTAATTACCAAAACACAACAAACACATCAAAAACAGAAAGAAAAATAGCACTCAACTAAGAACTAATCTCACCTACAAATAACCAAAGCATATAATAGAATATCTTAGATTACTCCAAAAAAAAAACCCCACAGGAATTAAATAATGAAGTACATGCTGAGAATGAATTAACATCAAGTCATAATAAAACCGGTATTCACAGGGGATTCCTCTCCCGGGGGGCCGCCGGACCAGCCAGATCCACTACCACACCTAGATAAAAGCCCCTGATAATATGGCCAAAATATTTATTCAGGAAGGGCTGCCATATTTATAGATTAATTCAGGTTTTTTCTGGTGCAACATATTCGTAAGGAAGTCAAGGGGAAAACAGGGCATGACTAACTTGTGCTAATTCGAAAGGCCTGGAGGGCCTTCAGCTACCCAATTTACCAAGATGTCTTTCCTTGCACAAAAGGAGAGAATGGAAATTAATTTTCTCCCCTGCACATCCAGGGAGGGCAGGTTCGAAAAGCCCAGGAAAAGCCCAGGAAAAGCGATACTAGATCTACTCCAATTTCTGCTCCCAAGATTTCTGTCAGCGCATTATAAGGTGAGGATTTTTTGTGAATTACCTTCGTCATGCCGCATTATCTTTCAAGCGTTAATTGTATGAGCGAAACGACCCATTGGCATGGCCTCCAATTTTACGAAATTGATTTTGTAACCTGAGAACGCACTGAATAAATTTAATACTTGGATCAGGTGGGGCATAGGTATCAAAGGATTATTAAGAAAAATGAGAATATCGTCTGCGTTCATGGTAATTTTATGTTTACCCGAACTAACCCTCAAAGCCATTACGTGAAAATCAGCCTGTATCGTTTCTGCTAGTGGTTCAATTATTAGCGTGAATAATAACGGTGAGAGAGGACATCCCTGACGACAGCTGCTACCCACACTGAAGCTATCCGAGCATAAACCATGAGTAATCACGGCTGCTTTGGGGTCATTGCACAATATCGAGACCCATTTGGCGAATACCTCTCTGACACCGAAATTTTCCAGTGTGTAAATCAGATATGACCAATCAACCCGATCGAATGCCTTCTCTATATCTAAAGATACTACTGTTCCCGGTATTCTTTCGTGATGACAGACTTGAATCACATTTAAAACCCTTCTAATATTATTAGATGATGTACGGCCCTTAATGAACCCTGTCTGATCCTCTATTATGATGTGTGGTAAAACCCTCTCCAGCCTTAATGCTAATGTTTTAGAAAGAATTTTAAAATCGAAATTTAGCAAAGGTATTGGTCTGTATCATGTGCAATCTTCTGGGGCTTTTCCTTTTTTTAAGGATAAGAGAAATACTTGCTTCTCTCATCGAAGACGGAAGGCAGCCCTGACTATATGAATATTTATATATGTCTATAAGTGGACCACGCAGTTCCCCTACAAAGTCTTTGTAGAATTCAGCCTAGAATCCATCTGGGCCAGGTGCTTTAACGCTCTGAAGCTGCCTGATTTCATCAAGTACTTACTAGGTTTTCAGGAGAGCATTCAAGACCGACACCCTTTTCGGGATTAAGTCCGGAAAGACCAGGTGTTTAGAAAAGGACTCCATCTTCTTAGCTCTGTCTTCACAATCCTGTGATTTATACAGATCAGAATAAAACTTTCTGAAGGCTGTCTTAATCCTTTTCCGGTCATGAGGCAAAGTAGCAGCACTTTTCCTAACGGACATGATCGCTTAAGGGGCTTTTTTTTATCATTGCAAAATATGCAAGTTATCTACCTGACTTATCGCTGTATTCTTATAGTCTTTGTTTTGCCAATAATATTTCCCTCTTTGCTGATTGGCTAAGTGCATTATTCAGAGCTGCCCTATGGCTGTAATTCTTTGTAATTTAGCAATAGAGGGCCGATCAACGTAGGTTGTCTCAGCTGCCTTCAAATGAGCCTCGAGTAGACGCTGTTGTTCTCCCGTTTTTTCTGGGTGGCCGAGTATGAAATGATGAGACCACGTGCAAAACTCTTAATGGCCTCCCACATCATCGACGTGTTACTGGCCGTGCCTGAGTTTTTTTTCCAAAAAGGTTTTGAATTCTTGAGAAATATTTGACGAATTTGCTATCCTTCATTAAGAAGGAAACCATATGCCAATGTAAGGGGATTGTCTCATAGTCCCTAGTATTAACTTCTATATATACTGCAGCATGATCAGAGATTATCATATTACCTACTTTGCAGGATAATATGGAGTTCAGAAAGGTCCAGGGATCAAGAAACATATCAATTCTAGTATGACACTTATGTGGGTCAGAGGAGAAAGTAAAGTCTCTGCCCTGTGGATGAAGGCACCTCCACACATCTACTAACCCTAGCTCCTTATTCAAATCGGCCAATTGTCTGGATCAAAGAGATATACCCGCAGTACTCTTGGGTGCCCTGTCTATCTCTGGGTCCATAGTACAACACAATTTCTTCCTATAACTGTGTGATGAGCCCCAAAAGCCAGCAATTTGGAGAATACTTCCATTATAAATTTGAACGGGTGTGCCAGGGAATAACAAGGATTCAAAATTCCATACTCCTCTCCATTTATGTGGACTCTAATCTGTATAAACTGTCCAGTTTCATCTTTTATCTGACATAAGATTTTTACAGTAAGGTTCTTCCGAATGAGAATGACCACTCCCCTACTTTTGGAAGTAAAAGATAAAAAGAAGGCCTGATCAAATACTCCTTGTTGTAATTTTAAATGCTCTTTATCCGCTAAGTGTGTCTCCTGTAAGAGAGCTATATCAACCCATTCATTTTTGTGGGTGGATAGTATTTTCTACCTTTTGATTGGTGAGTTACTCCCCTTGACCAGCGAATCAAAGGATTAACCATGATCGTCCAGGCAAGTCCGGGACCCCCGGGGAGGACCAACCGCACCCAAAACACACCAAGCTCAGACCGTAGAAAATTCTCTCAAGTAGAAATTCTTTAGCAGATTAACGACAATATAGTTAAAAGCTATTTCTAAATAAGAAAAATATAAAACACATTTAAAAGGAGATTTTCCCCCTTGTTCCCAGGGGGATCACTATCTGTGAATCACCCCACTGTATCCTCTCCCAACCAGCGCCCCGCCCTCGACCACATAATAGAGTAAATCAATTCACGTGAACCATAAAAGCAAAGTTAAAACTGAGTTCCCCACCCCCACGCCCACGAACACTTGAATACGTTTAGTACAGATAATGCAAAGTATAAACACATGAAACTATAAAGTTACAATCCCGGCAAGTAATAAATAACTAAGTATAATTCGAGAAGGAGAAAAACAATCCTGCTCTAAAAAGAAATGAGGAGTGACAGAGCAAACTCGTCCGCCCACACACCCCCACCCAGACACAGACACACACACACACGAATCAACTAAGCCACCCGGCCTGTAAAACATAAGAAAGTCACACAGTGGATAACAAATAAGCCCCCATTCAAACCCTCTGGCGGCGATATTAAACAATAAAGGGGATGAAAAGGGAAACAAAAGGTAAACCAGGTTGGTGGGGGTGGGGTTGGGGGCTGGAAATCAGCATCATTAGCCATACAGTTTAATTCTTACAGCCTATTTAAGAGAGCTCAAACATTCTTTGCCCTTCTCCGGTGATGCAAACTTATAAATGGATCCTTCACAGCTGTAGCGCAGCGTTGCTGTCTTACACAAGGAATATTGGATGTTTAAGTCTCTCAGACGCTTCTTCTCCTCATCAAATGCCCTCCTTTTGCGGACCACAGCTGGAGAAAAATCCTGAAATGGCATAATCCTAGAGCCCTTGTACACTATGGCCTGGGGATCCTTCCCCACGAGTCAGGAGGCTTCCAGGAGCACATGCTTCTCTCTCTAGCATTGGAACCAGAACAGGACCGGGCGGGGGTGCTGGTCCGACGCGGGCCTGCGGATTGCAACCCGGTGGGCCTACTCAGTCCACATCTGCCCTGGTCCAGACTCCACCTTTAATATTTCAGGGATTCATTGCTCCAAAAAAAACTGCCAGCTGACCTTACCACTTCATGTTCAGGAATGCCCAGCAACCGGATATATTTTCGATGACCCCGATTGTCGAGCTCGTCGATGTGCTCCTCCAAGGTCCAAACTCATTGTTCGAGAGACCGGACCCGGTTCACGGTCGATTCAGCCGCAGTCTCTCACGTCGCGGCCTTTAGTTCCACCCCTCCAACACGATGTTCTTGCTTTTCAATTTCTCGATCGTGCTGCAAGCGACTCCCACCTGCTCCTGGTGTCATCGATGAAGGCTTTGATCCTTTCTTGCAGCTTATTAATCACGGAGACCAGGCCCGCCTCTGTAGGTTAGTCCCCCAAGGCGGCCGTGGTCGTCTCTGCCACTGCTGCTGGAGAGGGTTAGAGAGCGAACTGCAGGCATTTTTTACCTTTAATCATTTTAAGCACAGCACCAAACTGTTCAAGCTTCGTGCAAAATGACTAAATTAGCTGGGTAAAAGTTATTTTAAATGGTTTAGTGGATGTGGTGGAGGCGTGTACCCAAGTTTGCCTGAGTCTTGGGCAGAGTACTACAGACTCACACTTGCTGGGTCGCCGCCATTTTGAATCTCTATTCATAATTTTGAATGAACAACGTTACTGTACAATGTTATGTACCAGGCCCGACCCGTCAAAACATTTTTAAGCACTTAGCCCAGACTGTAATGTTGCTATTTGTTGAAGTGGATAGTGGATATCCCCAGAGTGAATTATCTGGTCCGACTGCCTACTTTTCAACAAGCTGAATTTATTTACAAAAGTAAGGAATGAAACACAACGAACTGAAAATCCAGTACCTGAATAATTCATCCTATCTGGACGTGACAGGCTATCACAACTTAATGATGATGTTCCAAATTACGTGCAACAATCTGCATGAACAAAACCCTGAGCAGAAAGAGTAAAACTTACACACAATAAACTTTTCGGGTACGAAGTCAGAGGGCTGAAGGAGGAGGAAGGGGGTCCAGTTTCAACAATGTCCCTGACTCAACTAACACACGAACTGAACTGACCTGTGCAGCTGGAGAGCTGGCCACGTCCCCTTGATTACACCATTTTTTCCTAAAGATTTGAAAGCCTTCTTCCCGATGCACTATCTGTTAAGTAAAAACCAAAGGACCCCAATGAAGCATTCAAAAATGGGACATGTTGGAACCTTGGTTCGTTTAGAAAATCTCTGAAAACAACTCAAGGACATCATAACCTTTTCATGATCAGCTTTGTGACAGCTCCCTTGATACAAAACTGAATCATCAATATCTAAAGATGGCTTCAGTTTTCTAACCCCTCAAAAATAGTGGTTAGTACAATAAAATTCGTATGTATATTCATTTACTGTAAACATGCAAATATGCACAATAACATCTGGACTCAGTGTGTGGTTCTTCCATCACTGAGTGTCTTGATCTGTCATTTAAGTCTGTAAAATGCATTGGCAAACATTTTTTCAAGACCTGCCACGAGCACAATTTTGAAATTGAATCGCTATAACTGCAGGGTCCAGCTAAACAGTCTCGCATTTTTGTCCATAACTTTCTCCAAAAACTTCAATGGGTTATGGTCAGTGTACATTGTTGCCTCAAATGTGTTGTTGGTAAAATAAACATTGAAATGTTGTAGTGCCAACACAAAGCTCACAGTCTCTTTTTCAACTGTTGAATAATGTACGTTGAACTTCTTGGAGAAATACGCAATAGATCTTTCTGTCTTCTTGCTGTCTTGGTGCAGTAGTCCAGCACCGATACGCAGATCACTCACATTTAAAGGCACCTTGAATGGTTTTGCATAATCAGGTGTGTCTGATAGTGGGACAATGGTTTACATATATTTCATACTGTCAAATGCCTTCTAACCGTCCTCTGTCCACTGAATCTTCTTGCCTTTCATTAACAAGTGGAGCAGTCATGTTGCGAAAATGAGGCACAACCCTTCGATAAAATCCACACAATTCCACGAATTATGGTACTGTTCATTTTGTCAACATTATGGGAAATTCCCCAATTACCTTCACTTTTACATCCCATGTCACCGTTTATCGACGTCTAATAGCATGGCCCAGGAAGGTGAGTTTTGCTTTGGCAAATTGACCTTTCGCTATGTTTACCACCAAACCTGTCTTCTGAAGTAGATAGAGAAAGTCTGATATATGCTGTAAGTGTTCCTTCCATGAATGACTAAAAACCACTAGGTCATCAATGTACACCACACGTTGGATATTCTGGCAAATTATTGGTTAGTTCCTGAAACGTGGCCGGCACATGTTTCAAACAAAATTTAAGTTACTTCTCCTAAAGTTTCAACAGTCTTCCAAACGTGGAACTGGGTATACATCAATCTTTTTTTAACTGCATTGACTAATGATAGTCCACACATCACCGTTGGGTGCCATTTGGTTTTGGTACCATGACTATGGGTGAGTTCCAATCACTGTAACGCATGTTGATTATGTCATCTCAGAGCATGCATTCAATCTCTTTCTACCCCTGTGCCAACTTTAGAGGATTATGTCTGTAAGGATGTTGCTTAATCATAACAGCAACTCCTCTAGCTACATTACACACAGTTGGTTCGTACTTCCAAGTTAATGACTGCATATGTCCCCATGTGATAATAAGAACTCTTTCTGGTCATTTCAATTTTTGTCGGGAAGGTAACTGAATAATGTATCTCAATTTGAGCTAACTACCTCATTGTCCAATTTAATTTGAGGAATGTCCGATTCAGAAGCCTCTGAACTTGGTTCTTCCTTCTGTGTCACAATCATTAAAAGCTTCTCCTCTTGCTTTTGCCCCTATCAAAATATTTTTGAGTGTATTCACCTGACAAACGTCAAGACTGGAGATCTTATCAAGTAATTACCCTCACTCATTATCCTTTCTGCTTCATAAGGTCCACTTAACGTTGTTTTTCGAAGTAAGTTTTAAGACGATACGAAGATTTGTGGAGTTGTGGATAGTGAGGAGGGCTGTTGTCGGCTGCAAAGGGACTGAGATATGATGCAGATCTAGGCTGCGGAGTGGCAGATGGAGTTCAACCCTGTCAAGTGTGAGATTGTCCATTTTAGAAGGACAAATAAGAATGTGGAATACATGGTTAACAGTAGGGTTCATTGTAAGTTGGAGGAGCAGAGGGATCTTGGGGTCTATGTTCATAGCAATTTGAAACTTGCCACTCAGGTGGATCGAGCTTGTAATAAGGCCTATGGTACATTAGCGTTCATAGCAGAGGGATTGAATTCAAGAGTCATGAGGTGTTGTTGCAGCTGTACAGGACCTTGGTAAGACCACATTTGGAGTACTGCGTACAGTTCTGGTCGCCTCACTTTCGGAAAGATATGGAAAATTTGGAGAGGGTGCAGAGAAGATTGACCAGCATGTTGCCTGGAATGGAGAATAGGTCGTGCGAGGAGAGGTTGAGAGTGCTAGGCCTTTTCTCATTGGAACGGCGACGGATGAGGGGCGACCTGATAGAGGTTTATAAGATGATCAGGGGAATAGATAGAGTAGACAGTCAGAGACATTTTCCCCGGGTACAACAGAATGTTACAAGGCGACATAAATTTAAGGTGAAGGTTGGAAGGTATAGGGGGGATGTCAGGGGTACGTTCTTTACCCAGAGAGTGGTGGGGACATGGAATGTGCTGCCTGTGGGAGTAGCAGAGTCAGAATCATTGGTGACCATTAAGCGGCAATTGGATAGATACATGGATAGGTGCTTAATCTAGGACAAATGTTCAGCACAACATCGTGGGCCGAAGGGCCTGTTCTGTGCTGTATTGTTCTATGTTCTATGTCGTAAGATTCACCTATCTCTGGAAGTAACAGTAATGCCTTATCCCCGATAGCAAAATTGCAATTGTTTGATTTTCCTGCCCGCTTTCTGTTTTATTACATGCTGCAATACTTTAAACTGCTTTCTTGCCAATTCCCCAGCGCTATTTATCATTCCTTATAGTGTGACCTTTAAATGCTGATTTACTGTTTTCTCCTGAATCGATTTTAATGGTCCTCCCACTTAATGCCCATAAAGTAATGCAATTTGATCTGTTAATTTGGTGCATCCCTGATCACAAAAAAAAACACAAATGGAATTCACTGACGCTAATCATCTGGATAATCCTGGACATAAGCCCTCAACATGGTCTTTAATTTTTAATGTCACCTTTCTAGCGCTCTCTGTAATTTTGCATGGTACACAGTAGATTTGAATAGCTTCATTCCAAAGACATTATAGTGAATAATTTGAATGTGAAGTTTGAACCTTGATCTCACGGCATCTCTATTGGTAGTCCTTATCTTTTTTTTTAAATAGAGTAATTCCTCTGCAATTCTTTTAGTTGTTATATTGCATCTTGGGGTAGCCTCTGGAAATCTAGTCGATGCATCCAAAATTGTTATCAAATGCTGCTGCCCAATATTTTGGTTTGAAGTTGGAGAGCTGGCCAATCAATTAACATATTGTAAAAGGCTCCTCAAATGCAGGAATTGTTATGAAAGGTGCAGGCTTTATTTTCGCTGTGTTTTTCCAATTGCGTGACATGTATGACAAGTGTGCCAAAATTCAACTACATCATTTTGCAGTTCAGGCCAATAAAAATGTCTCTGTATTTAAGCCTGTGTTTTCCTCACTGCTAAATGCCTTCACATTACGTCCTTTCTGTATCCCATGGGCAATACGATTTGATGAACTTCTGCACAATTATGACCTTATTAATATATGATAGTCTCAATTTCCTCATTTGGACATCATTTTAAGGGTAATAACACTCAGGGATACATTCAAAATTCCGAATATATGTGCCTTTTGATATAATTGATTTAACCTTTTATCTTTCTGCTGCAACTCAATTATTATGGCTGAGCTACAAATAATTGAACTACTCCAAATTAATTGTCTCTCGAAGAGCATCGTACTTTTGCTCTCTTTTTAAAGCTCTGATCCATACATCAAAATTATTTTGTTTCATCCTTTCAAACTCAATATGTGTTTTTTCAGGATCCCTCCTTAGATTCCTGAAACGTTGTCTGTAGGATTCTGGCACAAGGTCATATGTACTTTCTTTACCTCCTCATATTCCCCAGATCTCACCTCTGATCGTGTTGTGAATACCTCACGAGCTCAACCTACAAAGTTTGGTTTGGATCAACAATACCCACATGGCCACTGGCCACTACAATTTTTTTTACCATTTTTTCAAATTAAATGAAAAAGATTTCCATATCCTATTTATCACTTTAGGCAAGTCGTGAATATACTTAAAATGTTTCTCACCAGGCTTTTGACTACCATGGGTTTGCTCATCCTCACTCTGTTCCTTACTAAGCTCACCTTCAGCCTTCATCTCCATGCTTTTAAGCTGACTTTCCATTCTAAGTGCCCATCTCTGAAGCTCAAACGCTCTTTCCTTTTTTTTCTTTCCGTGAAAGCTATTTGTTGTTTTTTTTTTCTCTTTCCTCTGCTAAACCTATTCATTCTCTTTCTTCCTCTTCTGATTCTCGTCGTAACTCAAACTGCTTCATTTCTGCCTCTAACTCAAAATGCTTCATTTGCGATTGAAGTTTAGTCATCTTCACAGATCCTGATGGAGTTTCCAGCAATTTTGAATGCTGAGCTACTGCTGCAATCATCTCATCTTTCCTCACATTAGGAGGTAGCTTCAACTCCAGTTCGTCTATTGATTCCCGCAGCTTGAACTTATGTGCATTTTGTAAAACCCCCCAAGATCAATTCATCCACCTCCAAAACATCCTTGGTGACTGCAAGAGACATTGCTATCAAAGTTCTGTTTCCCCACCAAATCAACACACGGAATAACACGCACGAATACTTTCCACTCACCGCCGAAATCCCACAAAGGGTCCCCAATCTGTTATGAAGCAGACCCGATCCCTCAAAATATTTTAAAGCAGGTATCCCTTGCCACAACTTTGCTATCTGTTGAAGGTTATTATATAGTGGATATTCCCAGAGTGAATTAACTGGTCAGAATGCCGAGTTTGGAACAAACAGCCTTTATTTAACAAGTTATAGAATGAAACATAAGGAACAGAAAATAGATAACCTGAATATGTTATCCTATCCAAACCTGAGAGGTTATCCCGTCTTAAGGATGTTGTTCCAAAATATTTGCAACAATCCCAGTAAACGATTAGCTTTGCTCAAATAATAAAACTGACAAAAAGGCTAACAGAATATAAAGTCAGAGGGCAGAAGGAGTGGGAGAGCATCCAGTTACAACGGTGACCTTGACTCAACTAACACCAGAACTGCTCCGACCTGTCCAGCTAGAGAGCTGGACACGTCCTCTTGATTTGACAAGATTCTGTTTAAAAATTTGAAAGCCTTGTGGCTGAGGCATTATCTGTTTTGTAGAAACAAAAGTACCTCAATGAATCTTTCAAATTCTGGCACGTTGGAACCTCGGGTTGTTTAGGTCCTCTTGAAGGAAAAAAACCAAGAACAACATAACGTTGTAAAAGGACCGACTTTATGACGACATGTCACGTTTGGTTTTGGACTGCAGTCAAAAAATTGAAGTCCTACTAATCTGAAGCCAATGCAATGTACTAAGGTGTTTGTCAGTTTACATAAAATAGTGCTGACTCGCATTGTATGTTGAAAATACCAAACTGTCTCATCAGAGCAATCAGAGGAATGCCCAGGTTTATCCACACTTCCTGTGTACTGGAGTGCAGATATGCCCACTCAGAATTTTGGAACAACATCCTTAAGACGGGATAACCTGTCAGGTTTGGATAGGATAACATATTCAGGTGATCTATTTTCTTGTCCTTATGTTTCATTCTATAACTTGTTAAATAAAGGCTGTTTGTTCACTCTGGGTACTTTTGTTTGTACAAAACCGATAATGCCTCAGCCACAATGCTTTCAAATTTTTAAACAGAAACTTGTCAAATCAAGAGGACGTGGCCAACTCTCCAGCTGGACAGGTCGGAGCAGTTCTGGTGTTAGTTGAGTCAAGGTCACCGTTGTAACTGGATGCTCTACCACTCCTTCTGCCTTTCTGACATTATATTCTGTTAGCCTTTTTGTCAGTTTTATTCTTTGTGCAAAGCTAATCGTTTACTGGGATTGTTGCAAGTATTTTGGAACAACATCCTTAAGACGGGATAACCTGTCAGGTTTGTTGGTAGGTACCTGTTCTCGTCGAGGAGATATCAGCACAGTAGCAACATTTAGATTGTGTTTTTTTTGTGGATGGTCACGGTGAGAGGTTTAGACGGATATAGCATTGCAAACGGACAACACTGCAGAATCATCGAGCCTGCTGTAAGAAAACATCCATCATTGTCCCTCAGAACGAACTTCAGGAGAGCAATCAGTGATGGGAGATATGACCAATAGCCAGCGATGTCAACATTCAATTCAATCCAGTTTTTATTGTGAACTGAAGGTACCATATTAAAAGGAGTTAACTGGATCTGTTTGTTTATTGAGTGTGACTGATGTCAGTCTCCCTGGATCCTAATTGTGTCACTAGACGGTTTGTCTTTTCTATTAGTAAGGGGCTTCTTGCAATGCATGATTCCAATATAGCTTCAGATGCCTCACCTCCAACACTAACAAGCATCAGCAACTGCAGAGACAGGGAGACGAGAGATCAGAATTTGAGGATAGACGGCAAGTTCCAGCAATGCATCAGAATCTGACAACAGCAGACTGGAATGTTCCACCAATGGATCAGAATCTGAGAACAGTAGAGTGGAATGCGGTAACAATGGACAGGAGTTTAGCCTGGGCTAATTTCTATCTTACCTGGTTTGGGTACATGTTATCATATCGGATATACGGTATACTGATGATTATTCAGTTGGGGTACTATCCCATGCTCGCTATTGTTGGTGTTCCTGGTAAGTCTCTCCATCTCTATCTATATATTAATCCCTTAAGCCATGGTGATCTTCATTTTATTTCTGTTATCTGTATTTGTCAAGAATGGAAACTATTGTCTTCAGATTCACATGCAAATCCATTCATTACCGCAAATTTCAGGACTAACTGCATCCCTGCCCTCACAAACATCTGAGAACAAAACTGATCACAATCCCGAAGTACCGATTTGCCCTGAATTGAATTATGTCTTGGTATTCTCTCCATCACCAAACCTACCCACGACCAGCTCCATCACATCCCCAGACCCCAGCTTGACATCATTGTGGTTGCTAAATAAACCATTATCTATGCCTCAGTCAAGCTCAGGTTCCAGAATCTGCTCTCTTCTAAGCACTATTTCTGTTACAAATGTTTCCATCACAACCTTGTTATTGTCTCGAAAGAAAATCCATGATAGGGACTGTGTGTCAGAGAAGTAATGTTGCTCGACATGTAATTCAGTGGCGCAGGTTACTACACTAAAGACACTACTTAATTCCTACCTCAGAGGATGTCAGAAATGAAATTCAAATGACAGGAATTAAAAATAAAAGTGAATTTCACCAATATCAACCATAACACCACCAGCACCTTGCCGCCAAGTTTATCTATTGTATTGTTATCCTTTGGTAAAGAAATCTAACGTTATTGCCGAGTCGGGCTTAAGACTGAATTCAGACTCACAGCAATGTGCTTGGCTCTATACAGCATGAAAGAATGACCTCACAGGAAAAGGTATTTAGTGATTTAGTGAGGTCAACAAATGCTGCCCCTGTCAGCGATGCCGACATCCCATTTAATAACAACATTAAAAGTTAAATATAACAAATAATGATGCAAGAGATCAGAATGAAATAGAACGTGAAAGTGCCAGAGAAACTGAGCAGGTTTATCAGCCTCGGATAGAGAGGAAAGCAGAATTGGCATTTCATGTCCACTGACCATACATCAGAACTGAACATGACTGGGGAATAGTGCAATTGCAGCTGATGGCAGGGATGTCTGTTGTGAAGAGGAGAAGGACTGAGTTGAATAGATCGAGAAAGAAAGAGATTTTAAAAAGGCAAACAAGGGGATCGTTGCTGATCAACTGAGATGAAAGTAAAAATCAAGATTAATCTTGTTTATTTTTCTCCTGTTCCCATATTAACTAAAGTCATGCCATCTAAGGTGCACATCAAAGCCCAGGTTTAAAGTGAGTAATGTCCCTTTTTCACTTCCCTGAGTATGATCATCTTCTGTTATCCATTAATATGATGCTGGGACAACATTTAATTTGCTTTCCTCATTGAACTTGAGAAGGCATTTGGAAGCTGCCTTCATGACCACTTCAGTCGGTGGGCTGTAAGTAGTCAGTGCTTCGTTCTGTCCAGTTCAATTTCTTTGAGACATTATGGTCTTCGAAAGAACTGAGCGGCTGGCCTGGCCATTGCAAACGGCACCTGAGACTTAAAAAACATTGCAATGAATCTAGAGTTCCATGTAAACCCGGTGAAGATGATAGATTACCTTCCCTGGAGGGCATTACGGTACCAGGTAGGGTTTTTTTTCTGACAATTGACAATGGTTTCATTGGACACTTAATTCCAAACATTTTGTGGAATTCAAATTCCACTATTTGCTGTGGTGGAATTCAAATCTAGGCTCTCGGTCATTACCTGGGTCCCTGGATTAATATTCCAGAGTTAATACAGCTCGACCATCACGTCCTCAGCATCTCCAACAATCTCCAATGGTAATAGTGGTGTTGCTGTTGGCGCGGCTGTGCTTGAAGCATCACGGTTTGTAAAGCAAAGAAATGATTTGGCAAAACATACCATCCTTCTCATTTTGCATTTATGAGAAGGTCAGATGTTGGGAAGTGCTCTAAAGAAAAGGATCTGGATGTCCTTGGTCATGAGTCACTAAACGAATTCATATGGATCAGTAAGGAATCAGCCCAGTAAATATGTGCTGTACTTCATTGCAAACTGATTAAAGCATATGAACGTTGATACCTTCGTGTAGTGGTAGTGATATTGAGAAAGTGCTTGGGGCGCTGTGAACAGATTTTCTCTCCTTTATAAGGAATGGTCTCCTTTTCACAATGAGACAGTGTAAAGGAGTTGCACTAGCCTAATCCCTGCAGTGACGGTACCATGAGGAGGGTGTGAAGAAAATGAGTATTTAATCTGTAATCTATAGAAGAATAAAAAGTGATTGCGATAAAATTTGAATGTTACGGACCAAAACAAAACATTGAAGGCATGAAATATAACGCGTTTTCCTGCAATGCATGTTTTCATATTTGAGAAAATACATGGATAAGAAACGTTGAGAAGTTTATGGGCCAGGTGCAAGGAAATGGATATAGCATGGATGGACATATTGGTCGGCATAGATCAGTCAGGCTGAATGGCCTGTCTCTGTGCTGAAGGATTCTATGAATCTATGATTGTTTACATATCTCTGTGGAACCGCTATTTGGTTGCGAGAGAGCTCCAGATTCTGAATAAAGTCCCACCATCTCAAAGTACAGTTAGGGTGAGACCCTTCACTGAGCATCGCATTGTTCTCAAACGTACCAGTAGCCACACTGAGATAGAATTGGCCATTCCCAAAAGTGTTTGTTCTCCATGCAGAACACAAGCTTGTCTTCTTGGAGATGGAACACGCCTCCTTGAGACTTGGTACAAACCATCAGCTGTGCCTCCTTACCATCTTCAAACCACGTTAATATGACACTTGTGTACCATTAGCAATGGAGCCATGAGGGAAAACATGGAGTAGTCTGTCTGTGCAGTCTCTGCTTCATTGAATTTTCGTGTTGCAGTATTAATGTCCTCCTCCTATTGCAGTATAACAGTTTGGACGGGCTGAAAGGCTTCTTCTGTTCATGTGTCAGTGTTTCGAGGGTCTGAATGTCCTCCTTCTTGTCCCAGGGAAGAGGGTCATTGTTGAGCAACCCATGTTTGCAGCTTACCAGCGTGTTGTGCTGACTGGACTCCATATCTTGCTGTGTAATAATAGACAAACAGGAGGGTGGAATAACACGGCAAACTAGGCAGCAGGTAGAGAAGTCAACATTTGAGGTATAACCGATCTTCAGGACTGTGGTGGAGGTAGGGGGAGCTGCAGATGAAAGGGACGGGAGAGGTTGGGCTGGGGGGAGTAGCAGGATGATGAGGTATGGATTGGTGGACACAAGTAGTGAATGCAAACTGCTTGGTCGATGGGAGGGATGAATCCGGTTGGTAACTGAAAGGCAGGGTCGTTAGGCGGAATAGAAGAGTGGGGACGGGCTGGAAAGGGAGCATGAGTATGGCTGGGAAGTTTAATAAAAATTGTAGAACTCAATGTTGAGTCCTCCAGGCAGTACGCTGCCCAGGCAGAAGACAAGGTGTTGTCCCTCCAATTTGCGGTCTGACTCACGGTGGCAACAGAGGAAGCCAAGGATAGTCATGTTGGAAAGGGATTGAGAAGGGGACCGAAAATGGATGATAACTGGGATATCAGTTCGGCCGCTTTGTATCCAGCTGTGATGCTCAGAGAAATGTACCCTTAGTTTATGTTTGGTCTCCCTAATGTAGAGAAGACACATTGGGATTACCTGATGCAGTAAACGAGGTTGGAGGAACGGCAGGTGAACCTCCGTTTCACCCGGAAGCACTGTTTGGGCCGCTGGATGGATGTGAGGGAGGTGGTGTGCAAGCGGGTAAAGCACCTTTTCCTATTGCAGCGGCAGTGCTAGTGGGGATTGGAGGATTTGGTGAAGAGTGTGGCACGAACCAAAGATTAGAGAAGGGAATGGTCCTTGGTAGAAGATGTGCCAAGTGATGAGATCCACCCCAGTTTACTGTATCTTGTGCTCCCGATGTAGTCTTCTCCACATCGGGGAGACCAAATGTAAACTAAGGGAATGTTTTGCTGACCATCTCAGTTGGGCCTATAAGGGCTGCCATGACCTAGCAGTCACTGCCTATTTCAATTCCCCCTCCCACGCCCTTTCCAACATGGCCATCCTTGACTTCCTCCATTGCCACAATGGAACAAACCGCAAATTGGACGAACAACACTTCATGTTTCGCCTGGGCAGCCTACAGCCCGGGGGACACAACACTGATTTCCCCAGTCTCAAATTACCGCCCCTCTAATACCCCAAATACATTCCCAGCTCCTCCTCCTCGCTCCCATTCCTCTGATCAGCCCTTCTGCCAAATACCGACTAGGTTCATTCCTCCTATTGACCAAACCGGTCATACCCTCTACCTGTGTTTACCTACCCCCACCTAACCACCCTGCCGCCTGCTCCTCCCCCACCCCGCCTATTTAAATGTAGACCACCTTACCCCTCACCCACAGTCCGGAAAAAGGCTTTTACCAAAGGCGTTGACTTCTCACCTCCTGAAGCTGTCACTCCTGTTTTGTTGTTCCGGCTTCCTGCCTGTCTACTTTGAATTCCAACCTTTGCAAATGTTTAAAAGATCTCTTCTTGTGTATGAAGCAACAGAGAGTGAACGGGCTGTTTCGATGGGCTGAATGGCTTTCTCACATTTCGGTGAAACTAGCTGAACGACCTCCTTTTTCATTACTATGGAAATGTGCAGTGTCCAGCAATGTGATCACACGAATGTTACCTACACGTTAACAGCATGAACTTGACTATTGTCCAGGTTTTGATGCTTTAGGTGATCTTCACTGAACATCTTAACATCTTATCGAATGACGGAAGGTAAGACATCCATGAATCAGCTGAAAATGTTCATGCGGAGTAAGCTACCCTGTTGATCGCCCGCAGAGATATCCAGGGACAGAGAGGATAGATGTCCAACAGGCACATTGTTTCAGAATGATCCAAATTATGGAGAGATTTCTACAGATTCCCATTATGCACCAACCTTGTTCAAACCCTTTGACACATTGCTCAGTCAAGTCTTTCAGTAATGTCAGGGCCAGTCACTCTGACGCTGTGTTAATATCATTTGTTCATATCAATAGGCCAAGGTATATGTGTGGGGAGTGTTTCCTTCTCTGAGAGGATAGTGACTGATGGGGCATCACTATCCCAGACAACTGCATCACTGAAATGTTTGGGAGGGGGTGAGGAGTGTGTCAATGGATTTTGTGAGAGTCGAGTGCTACAAATAATGTGCATGAAAGAGAAATTTCCGCAGACAGCAGATCATCCCTGACCTGACTGAAGGGAAGGGCAGGCTTGAGGAGCTAAATAACCTCCTGTTATTCCAGTACATCCCAGAGTCCAGTCAGTTTGTGGTGCTAACATTCCTCTGTTACTGCCCTTAACTAGATGAATAAACTGATTCTGTTGCTGCATAACAGGATACTGATGCTGTATGATCTTCCTCCTGCAACTATATGTCAGGCTCCAGGGGCTGAAAAGCCTTATTTTGTCCTGGCGCAACTGAAATCCATATCGACTAAATCTACCACCCGAGGAGAAAGTGAGCACTGCAAGTTCTCTAGATCAGAGTCGACAAGTGTGGCGCTGCAAAAGCATGGCAGGTCAGGCAACATCCGAGGAACAGGACAATCGATGTTTTGGACATTCGTGATAAAGGGCTTACGCCTGAAATATCGATTCTCTTGTTCCTGCCTGACCTGCTGTGCTTTTCCAGCGCCACAATTTTTCACGTCTAGCGCCTAGTCAACCTTCCAGGTCATGTCATTAAATAACTTTGAGAAATTTGTCAAGCATGATCTCCTACGCACAAAGCCATGCTCAATATTTCTAATCAGATTATGTCTTTTGAAATTAATGTACATCTTATCATTCAGAATTTTCGCAAGTAACGTACCAACCACAGATGTTAAACTTACTGATCCATAGTTCGAAGGGTTTTGCTCCCAGTCCTTCTTAAATAAGGTCACATTATTTGCTAAAATCCAGTCTTCCTGGATCTCAACTATGGTTAATGATGATCAAACTTATCAGCCAGGTCCCCCATAAATTCTTCTCTAACTGCCGACAGTGTTCTTGGATTTATCTGGTAAGGAACGTGAGATTTATCCAAACTCAAGCATTCTAGTATGTCCAGTACCTTCTCTACTGTGATATGGACTGTCCCTAAGAAATCACCTCGAACTTCGTCAAGTTCCTAAGTATTCATTTCTTTCTGCATGTTAAACACAGAAGAGAAATATTCGTTGAGGACATCTCCAATCTTTTATGGTTCCACACATACATGTCCACTTTGGTATTTCAGGGGTCCTTTTTTCTTAATATTTATTGCTTTTCCTATAATATACTTAAAATACCTTTTTTTATTCATTATAATCTTCTCAGCCAAGGTTCTTCATGCCCCCCTTTACCACCAATGATTTCTTTCTCCAGTTAATTCCTGTATCCATTATATACCTCCAGGGATTGACTTGATACCAGCTGCCTGAGACTGAGCTGCCTTTTATTCAGGTCAAAGCCTAAATATCTCTTGTCATTCAGAGATCCCCATTCCTTCCAACTTTCGCTTCATCCCCACAGTAACAAGTACACCTTGAACTCTAGTATCTCACGTTCAAAGGCCTCCCACCTGCCAGCGGTCCCTTTGCTGGCAAACAAACTTTCCGACAAAGATCTCCCAACTCCTATGTCATTCCATCCAAATTCAACTTGCCCCAATTTAGAACTTGAAGCTATGGACCAGTTTTGTCGCTCTCCCTAACTACGTGCAAATTACTAAGACTAAGGTCACTGGTTCCAAAGTCCACCCCCACTATCACCTCCATCACCTGTTCTATCATATTTCCGACGAGTAAATCGAATTTTGCTCCTTCACGATTAGGCCCCTCTATATACTACATCAGGAAATTTTCCTGGCACAGTTAATGGATTCGACCCCACCAAATCACTTTTCGGTTTGGTTGTCCCAGTTATAAATATTACAATCCCCGATTATGACAATCCTTTTGCTCCTGCATACCCCTCCTCTTTGCAGGTATATCTGTTACTCTAATTCCTTTTGATTATTTGAGGGCATATACTACAACCCTTATAATATCACAATTCGACTTCCACCTCCATTTATGAGCTCCATCCATAAATCCTCGCTGTTTGATCCTTCCGTTATTTCATCACTCATTACTGCTCTGATACTTCCCTTTATCAGAAATGCAACTCCCCCTCCCCTCCTTTCACCGTCGCTGTCCTGCTTAAAGCAGCTAAACCCTGGCACACTAAGCTGCCAGTCCTGTCCCTCCCTCAGCCAGGTTTCTGTAATGACTTTAACATCCCACTCCCGCGTTCCTATCCATGCCCTGAGTTCATTGGCTTTACCTGTCAGCCATCTTGCGTTGAAATAAATCCAGCAGGCATTCCTTGTCCCTATCGTATTCAGGCCTGACCCGTCTCTTCACTTTACTGCTTCTGATTACTGTATCTCTTTCCAGCCTCACACTTCCTTCCCTGCTCTTGAGGATCCCACACCCTGCCAATCTTGATTAAACCCTCCCTTGGAACATCAGCAAACCTGGTCTCCAAGTTATTGGTCCTTCCTCCAGTGTATGTGCCACCTATCCCTCTTGAAAAGATCAGCTCTGTCACAGAAAAGATCCCAATGATCTAAAAATCCGAGACCCTATCCCCTGTACAATTTCTTTAGTCATGTATGAATCTGCCAAATCCTCATATTCTTACTTTCATGAGCTCATGAAACAGGATGTAATCAGGAGATTACGACTTCGAAATCTTGGTTTTGAACTTTTCTCCTAGCTCTCTGTAATCACTCTGTCGGACCTTATCCATATTTCTAACTGTATCATTTATACCCATATGCACAATGACTTCTGGCTGCTCACCCTCCCCTTTGACAACGTTCTGCAGTCGCTCTGAGACTTCCTGGGCCCTGACACCTGTGAGGTAACACACCTTGCTGGATTCCCGTTTGAGGGCCCAGAATCTCCAATCCGTTCCTCCAACAATCGACTCTCCTATCTCTATGACGCTGTTGATATTTACCCTTTCCCGCTGTGCCCCAGAGTCAGTGGTATTGCCACCAAACTGCTTACTGCTGCATTCCCTTGAACGGTCTTTCCCCCCAACAGTATCTAAAATGGTTTACTTGTTTTAGAGAAGACTGGCCATATGGGATTGCTGCACTCTCTGCCTACTCCCTTTCCCATTCCAAACCTACTGTCTGCCTGGAACACGATAGGGAGCAAGGACTGGCTTTTGGATTAAATTGTGTGCAACAGGGCGGACAGGTCAGGCTGATGAACTCAGGGCGTCCATCTTCATGTGGGACTGGGCCATTACAGTCATTACAGAAACATGGCTAGGGGCGGGTCTTGGGCGTGACCACCACACTAAAGCACTTATCAATGAAGTTCGTATCATCTCCGATGATCCTGAGTGCATCCAGCTCCAACTCCCAACCATGGTCTCCCAAGAGCTGTAGACAGGTACTCTTTCCACACATGCAGTCATCAGGGACGGTGGAAATTGCCCGGAGCTCCAACGTCCCACAAGAAAAACGTGCACCTGGACTAACTGCTATCTCGACTGCTGTAATACTAAATTAACAGGACTTTATTTGAGCTTGCCTGTACTTTTTGCTGAGGTGCTGCTGTCTGAAGCCTCTCAATCCAATGAAATACTACTTACTCTCCGACCAACAGCATTTTCTCTACTCCTCCACATTTACTTTTAGTCAGGAAAGCAGGGAAACACGACAGTGATGTAATGTTTGTGGCTTACACACTCCTTGACACCAAATCCATGATAACCTGCTCTCCAGGGCAGGTCTTAATGAGGTCTTCATCCTGGTAGAGGTGATTCTGCTGATGCAAATCCTCACCCCAATAGCTAATCTGCGTTGTCACAGTCCTCTGGTCCTTTCTGTGTCTCACTCCAAAGGGAGGGAGGTTGATGTTCGAATACCGGGCTTTTGCAAAAAGCAAAAAATAGACGTAGGAGCAAAATTATGCAGTTCTCTGAGTCTGCTTTCCTGTTCAATTCGGTGACATTTATTCTGATAATGCCCCATTCTATTTTCATGCTTTTTCCCCATAACTAAACCTTGTTTAAAAATCAGTCTAACTCAGCCTTCAAGATATTTAATGATCTCGCCTCAACAGCCCTCAGGAATTTCTACAATTGTTTCCCTCTCACTGTTGGGAGACTTGGTGGTTTTAATCCCGTGCCTTATTTCTGGCACTCTTTGTGAATTGTGACGACATTAGATGTTATCGTGTCCTATCACACTTTTCTGTGGCCAGAGGCAAAAAAAATGAAAATGTCAGAGCCTGTAATCTTCTCCCTCATCTTCCACATCAGCCTAAGATGCAGCTTATTCGGATCTGGAGATTTGCCCACTGTTTACCATGATTAAACTTCCAATTCTTCCTTGGCTTCTTCATCAATTCGTTCAAGGATCACACAGTCATTCTCCCCGAATCCAGGAGCGGCTTCTTCAAACTGAAGACGGATATGAAGCCCGTGTTTAACATATTCCGCTGCTCCGTGCACAGGCTGCCTCAACTGGTCTCTAATCCTCCCCCTTCTTTCTGTTGTTATCCTCTTCTTCTTAATAAACTGATAAAATGTTTTATGCCGATCCCCCTTCTGCTCTTCAACTGACTTTTTAAGTTTAACCTTACACTTACTATATTCTTTTCGTGCATCCATTGACATGCTCACTTTCTACCCACTTTAAGTCTATCTTTCGTTTATAATTCTGTTCTGAATGTTTGTTGACATCCGAGGTTCTCTGGGCTTGTTTTCCAAATTTTCATCTTCTGTGTTACATATTGGGAGGATACTCTCATTAATTCCATTTTGATTAAGTTATCTCCCATGCCCCCCCCCCTCCCCCCCCCCCCCCACACACACACACACGATCCTTTTTTTTCATAAATTCGGTCTCCCCAATCCATTCACTTTTTATTTTCCAGATGATTTTTTTTTAATCTTTTCCGTAACAAACTTAAAATATATGTTGTCACGGTCATTCTTCCAATCCTGCCTGCGATATCCTGACTGGCTTCGTTCCCCACAATGAGGCCCAGCATTGATCCACCCGTTGTTGTACCTGCTACATGCAAAGAAGCTCTCTGGAATAAATGTCAAGGCCTCTGTCCCCTCTTGAAAAGTTATCACTGCCCGAATGAATGTTTGGAAATTAAAAGCCTGCATGTAACAATCGTATTACTGTTTTTACACACCTCATTAAATTGGTTAAATATTTTTTCCTGTATTTTCTTTTATCTCAGGGTCTATAATATATCCCCAGCAGAGCCTCTGCAATGGTTTTGATCCTGAGCTCTATCCACAAAGCTTCATTAGATCATTCCAAGATATTGTCCCTCCTTACTGATGTAACTGACTCCATAACTCATAATGCAACACCACCTCATCTTTTACCCCACTCGTGTCCTGCCTATAGGTCTTGTACCATAGCATATTGAGTTGTCAGCCCTGACCTCCCACAAATATATCTCTGTAATGGTAAAAATGTCACATTTCCGTATGTCACCTTGTTCCCTTATCACACCTGTCTATCCGATAATATTCTCAGCATTAAGGTAAAGCACATCCACCCTGGAGTATAGTACCTGGAATCCTCTGTACCTCGGAGTTCTTCAATCAATCAGTGTTCGGTAAGAAGCTGCTCAATTCATGAATCAAAACTGTAACTCTGGGACGGAATTCGTATTTGTTGAAATACAACCTAGTTTTGAATAAATGCATTATTCAAATGCAATTTTCCAGAACTGAGCAGCCTGTTCCACATAAAATGAGTTTCTGCTAATTCCCTGCAAAGTGTGGAGGTGGAATAGCCGTCATTATTCGGGAAAATGAGGACGACACATGCCAGAGATCAGAGTTGAAACGTGTGGCACTGATTATGAACAGCCCGTCAGGCAACATCTGAGGAGCAGGCGAGTCAAAGATTTGGGCTTCACCCCTTCGTCAGGAGCGCATTCGTGCCTTCCCATCTTTTTCATTCCATGGGGCAGGCATCAGATCTTGTGGTGGGAAAGCATTTTGGTGATAGTGACCACAACTGCCTCACATTCTACATCGCTATAGAGAAGGAGAGGATTAGGCAAAATTGGAGTTTATTTAATTGGGAAAAATGAAACTGTGATGCGATTAGACGTGAGTTAGGAAGCATGGATTGGGAGCAATTGTTCCATGGTAAAGGCACTATAGACATGTGGAGACTGTGTAAGGAACTGTTGTTGCAAGTGATGAATAAATATGTCCCTCTGAGACAGGCAAGACAGGGGATCTAATTGAGGTACACAAGATAATGAGAGGCATATATCGAGCCGATAGCCAGAAACTATTTCCAAGGGCAGAAATGACTAACACGAGGGGTAATAGTGTTAAGCTGGTTGGAGGAAAGTATCGAGGGGATGTCAGAGGTGGGTCCCTTACACAGAGAGTTGTGAGAGCATGGAATGTGTGGCCAGGAGCAGTTGTGGAAGCAAGGTAATTGGGGAC
The DNA here is from genome assembly GCF_047496795.1 of Chiloscyllium punctatum. Classification (NCBI taxonomy): domain Eukaryota; kingdom Metazoa; phylum Chordata; class Chondrichthyes; order Orectolobiformes; family Hemiscylliidae; genus Chiloscyllium; species Chiloscyllium punctatum. The sequence goes on along the minus strand of NC_092757.1, from coordinate 18,250,293 downwards.
ATTTAAGAGACTACTGGACATGCATATGGTCACAGAAATTGGAGGGTGCTTACACGAGGATCAATGGTCGGTACAACGTCGTAGGCTGAAGAGCCTGTTCTGTGTTGTACTGTTCAATGTTCTATGTTCTATGTTCTATGGTTCGCAGGATATTGCGAAACATACATGCTCAGTGAAGCAGCACGATATATAGCCCTGAAATGGAAAGAAGTCAATCAGTTGGTCCGACAGTGGGTAGACAATTTCGGGTGAATTATGGACTAATTGAAGTACAATCATGAGGAGAGATAAATCCCCTGTTCCAGAGGGGAAACATCTGAGGTTGCTACAGGAAGAGAAGAAAGAGATTTCTGTCCCTTTGGCAATGATTTTTGCGTCTTCACACTCCACTGGAATAATGCCAAATGATTGAGGGTGACAAATGTTACTCCCTTGTTCAGGCAAGGGAATAAGTATAATCGAGAGAATTACAGTCCAGTCAGTCTTGCATCAGTATTGCGCAAAGTAGTGGTGAAGATTCTGAGAGATAGACTTTATGATTACTTGGAAAATCATAGTTTGTATAGAAATAGTCAGCATGGCTTTGTTAGGGGCAAGTCATCCCTCACAAACCTTATGGGATTCTTTGAGAATGGGATCAAACACATTGAAGAAGGTAGAGCAGTGGATGCGATGTGCATAGATTTTAACAAGGCATTTGATCACGTTCCCCATGGTAGGTACATTCAGAAAGTAAGGAGGTATAGGATACATGGAAACCTATCTGTCTGGATAGAGAATTGGCTGGCCCATAGAGACACAAAGTGGTGGTAAATGGGAAGTGTGGGAAGTGGGCGGCACGGTAGCACAGTGGTTAGCACTGCTGCCTCATAATACCAAAGGAGAAAATGAGGACTGCAGATGCTGGAGATCAGAACTGAAAATGTGTTGCTGGAAAAGCGCAGCAGGTCAGGCAGCATGCAAGGAACAGGAGAATCGACATTTCGGGCATATGCCCTTCTTCAGTCTGCTTGACCTGCTGCGCTCTTCCAGCAACACATTTTCAGCTCATAATACCAGAGACCCAGGTAAAGTTTCCGCCTCAGGCGACTGACTGTGTGAAGTTTCCAGGTTCTTCACGTGTCTTTTTGCTCCGGTTTCCTCCAACAGTCCAAAGATGTGCAGGTGAGATGAATTGGCCATGATAAATTGCCTGTTGTGCTGGATGGAGGGGAATGAGTCTAGGTGGGTTGCGGGTTGGTGTGGTCTTGTTGGGCTGAAGGGCCTGTTTCCTCACTGTAAGCAATTTAATCTATTCACTCTGGAGCTTGGTGGAAAGTGGTGTTCTGTCGGGTTCGGTTTTGTGAACTCTTGTTTGTGTTTTCTGTAATTGATTTGGATGAGGGAGTGCAACTGTGGGTTATTACATTTGTCGACGGAAAGTAAACGCTGGTGGAATTGTGGACAGTGTGGGGGCTGTAGTAGTTTGCACTGGGATATTGACAGGATGAAGAAGAACTGGGCTGATAAGTGAAAGGTGGATTTCAAACTGGAAAAGTGTGAAGCGATTTATTTTGGATGATTGATTTGAATTCTGAATACAGGATACAAGGTAGGTAGTGGTCGTCAGGTCTCCAACAATTCACCCTCTTCTCCAGACACCTTCCCCTGCCAACACAGGAATTGCAAGATCTGTGCCCACACCTCCCCACCCACCAAAAAAAGCCTCAAAGATCCTTCCCCATCCATCAAGGTTTCACCTGCAGTTCCACACGTCAGCTACTGTATTCATTGCTCCCAATGTGGTATTCAATACCTTGGTGAGATAGGACATCTACTCGCAGAGCACTGCAGGGAACATCTCAGGGACACTCGCAACAACCAGCCCCACTGCCCTGTGGCCGATTGATTCAACTCCCCTCCCACTCTGCTGAGGACATGCAGGTCCAGGGCTTCATCCATCGCCACTCCCTTGTCACCACATCTTCAACCTCGGGACCCTCCAATACCGAGGGTCAATGTGGATTTCACCAGTTTCCTCATTTCCCCTCCTCCGACCTGTTCACAGTTCCAAACTTCTAGCTTAGCACCGCCCTCACGACCTGTCCCATCTTTTTATTCAACGTGGGAAAGGGTACTTCATTTATATTCCCTTCAGAGTGGAAGCTGGCCCTTTGGCCCAACAAGTCCATACCAAACCACCGAAGAGTGACACATTTCCCTCTCACTAATGCACCTACAACTATGGGAAATTTTGAATGACCAATTCACCTGGCTTACATATCTGTGGAACGTGGGAGAAAACCAGAACACGAGGAGGAAACCCATGTGAAACATAGGAGAACGTGCAAACTCCACACGGAGAGTCGGCTGAGGCTGGAATCGTAACTGGTCCCTGGCACTGTGAGGTACCGTGCCCACCAGTCCATCTTCCTTCCCACCTATTCACTCCACCTCCCCTGCCTTGTATTACAATTATCCACACCTCCATCCAACTATCGCACTCTCAGTTACCTTTACCGAGTCCCACCCCCTCCCATTTATCTCTCCACACTCATGGCTCCCTGTCTTATTGCTGATGAAGGGTTTTTGCCCGAAAGTTTGCTTTGCCTACTCCTTGGATACTACCTGAGCTGCTGTGCATTTCCAGCTCTACCCTCACGTCTCTAACCTCCAGCATCTTCTGTCTTCTCTTTCACCTTGTTAACATCTCCACTCAGTGCCTGTCCAGGTTGCAGATGTTTGGAGTCTGGGAGGTAGGCGACATGTCATCCCCCGAAGTAATTTGTGTGTTAATCTTCTGACACTCCATGTCCACACATCTGCTCACTGGGGCAGGGTTTGACTGAAAATAAATTTGTCAAACATGGTTGCCAGCCAGTTATTGATGTCTAATTTGGACAGTGATCGCATGTTGGCTAGTTTTCACATGGCCCAACTTGGATTCCAGATGATTTGCTGGGAAATATTGCTTGAATATTTGCCCAGAACCACTTGCTAATGTTTCGGATACATTTAGGTCCAGGCCAGTATCTCACTAAGCGCCACAGCCAGCAATGATTTCAGTAACAGTCTGCATGAATTCAGATCCTTCTTAATCTATTTTCAACGAAGGCAATGATTGCATGGTGATGAGTTCAGTGATCTGAAAAACAATCAGATATTTGCCATGTTTCATGAATTGTGCAAAAGTGAGATTTGAAGTATGATCTTTCAACCAAACAATAATTGCATCCTCTCTTCAAGCAATTAGCTTGATGTTATATTTATGGAACTAACGCCTGTCAACATTTTATGATTCAAAAATAAAGAATGTACATTTTGTTTTATATTGAACAAAGAATATGCTATCTGACATAGACGTGATCACAATTACATATTCATTGTCGGTATTCAAACAAATACATTGTCGCATTAACATTTTAAAGTGGTTGGTGTCTGACCGATTATAGAGGCAGATTGAGAATACGATTGAACAATCATATAGAAACAGCGTTCTTATATATTTAAGTAGCAATCAGTTTAATTTCTCACTTAAGTGTACAAGCTTAAGCTATTGACCAACAATTGAGAAATGACAGTAATTCAACATGTACTGTAAATGTTAACGTAAATGAATGATTTATGATATTACATTGTAGACAACAATAATTTGAAATCTTGCAATTTTTCAAGAATGAATCGCATTTAATGCAAAATTTGGTGAGTGAATAAAAACGATGAACGTATTTCCGTATGAGTGAAAAGTCAAACATTTACAAAGTGTTTTGTGCCAGTGTAAAGAATAATTTGTTTTAATAATTGGAATACAAGATTTAAAATATTCATGTGCTGACTACTAATTAATCTTCATCATCAAGCTGACTTTGCAATTCTTGCATTTTAAATGGTTATGTTGCAGCAAATATGATCAGTTATTTGCTAGCATTTACAACAGGAAATAATCAGATACTAATGTTGATTTGCATCTGTATATGATAGAGTACAAACCTTTAATGGACAGAAGGAGGCTACTGGGGCACTGTGTATGCATCAGCCCCAGAAATGTCTCCCAAATTCCTCCCATTTGCCACCCGGTCTCTGAAGCCCTTCACTTTTATTACTTACAAATATATATCCAGTTCCTTTTTGAATTTTCATTCACAAATCTCCCAGGCAGAGCATTCTAAATGCTAACAACTCTCTCAATGAAGAAGTTTTTCCTTATCTCACTTCTAGCTCTTGTGCTAACAATCTTGAACCTACGACTGTTTGACGCTGTAATGCCAATGAACAGAAACAGAATATTCGTATTTTAACCTGTAATTTTTTCCATAATTTTGAACAACGCAATAAGTTCACAACTTGGTCCTTTCTGCTTAATGAAGAATAACCCTAATTGTTCGTAACCTACCTTTAACTAAATCGTTCATTCCAGTTGTCATTCCGATTATTTATAAGGTTACTGGTATTCTTGTACAAGGTAATGTGACGTGTTTTGTGTGTTTGTGTGTGTGTGTGTGTGTGTGTGTGTATGTGTGAGAGAGAGAGAGAGAAAAAACAATCCGCTGTAATGACAGAATTACTACCACGTGGAAAAGAGATAATGATTAGGAAGGTGTTACAGTTTAACATGTGGTTAAAGAGCTAGTACGTGGTGAGGGTTACAATTTTTGTACCATTGGGATCTGTTCCAGGACAGGTGAGAGCTTTCAAAAATGGACAGGTTGCATCTAAACTGGAGGAGCACCAAAATCCTTGTAGTGAGGTTTACAAGTGGAAATTGGATAGATTTAAACTAATAAACCAGGAGGTTGGCAACCAAAGCAGCAGGTCAGAAACTGAGCAGAAGCTAGAGGTGAATAAGATATCAATAAGATGTCAGGCATGGCCAGTCTCATGACCACGATGAAGGATGGATCATGTCAATTCAAAATGTGAGTTGGAGATTGGAATAAATGATAGGGATGAGGGGCAAAATTATCAAGGATTAACAAATAACGTTGGACAGTGTGGGGGATGCGAGCTAGGGACGTGTGTGAGATCAGGAGGCTAGTGTACAAAAAACTATTAGAATGGAAAGACAAACCAAGAAAACGCATTTAAAAACTTTGTACCTGAAAGAACACAGTATTTGGAAAAATATCGATGAGCTGAAAATAGATACAGAGACAAGTGGGTATGACCTGGTGCGGATTACAGAAACATGGTTATAGGGAAATCATGACTGGGCTGTGACATGTCCGAGGGTACTCACTATTCCAGAAGGTTAGACAAGAAGGAGCAGGAGATGAAATTGATGTACTGGTTATGGATGATATCAAGGCTGCATTAGGAAATGATATTGGCACGAGGATATTGGCATGTTCATCAGTCCAGGCGTAAATAAAAAACAAGAGAAGAAACCTCTTGGGAAGAGTAATGTTTTGCTACTGTCCCCCCTAAGTATTTCTGAGGTCGGAAATAATGACGGCTGGTGACAAGGGCACAACAGTGGGATGAACATGCATATTGACTCAATTAATCAACTTGGCAAAGGTAGCCTCGAAGAACAATTCATAGAGGGTTTGAAGGAGTGTTTCTGAGAGCAACATGTCATGGATTCAACCAGAGAACGGGTTACTTCAGATTTGATTTTATGTGACAAGGACGGATTGATAAAAAGATCTTGCAGTTTAGGATCCTCTTGTAAGCAGTAACTGCAACATGCTGTAGTTTCATCGTCAGATTGAATGAATGAGGACAGTCACATATGACATTTTAGTTTTTAGCAATGATAATTATATTGGACAATGATAATTATATTCGGCAATGATAATTGTATTGGGCAAAGGAAGGAGTTGGCTTGGGTGGACTGGCCAGGAAATAAAAAATGAAGGGCAAGACAGATTTTTAAAAAAGGCAAAGACGCAAGGAGGTATTAAATAACCTCTCAATAAAGTATATTGGTGAGAGGAAGCTGAATTGTGAAATGGAAAAAAAAGTCATCCATGATTTGACACGTAAATCAATAAGAACATGAGGGAAAAGTCTCGGGAAAATCATATTACACAGGTTAGTCACACTCTGCAGGACTAGACAAGGCACAGACTTGGTGGTGTTATCGTTCAACTGTTAAGCGAGAGACTCAGATAATGTTCTGATGACCTGGATTTGAATTCTGCCATGGTAGATTATGGAACTTGAAACCAAATGTGAAATTAAGAGACTGATAGTGATCATGAATCGATTGTAAGATAAAACTCATGTGGTTCACTAATGTCCTTTAGGGAAGGAAACTTCCATCCTTGCCATAGATTCATCACTCTCTGGCTGAAGGCGTTTCTCCTTATCTCCGGTATGCAATATCTTCCCTTAACTTTAAGACTATGTCATTGGGTCCTTTCCCTCCTAATAATGGAAGCATCTTTCTGACATACACTCTGACCAGGCATTTAATATTTTGTATGATTTAATTGGAGCCCCCTCATCCTTTGCAACTTCAGCGAGTTTGATCCCAGAGACTTCATACGTTGGCTTTTCATTTCTGAGGCCATTCCTGCATCATGGAAATTAAATCGACTTGACTCAATTATTAGCAAGAGCAAGGAAAGTGTCTTTATTAAAAATCCTGCAGCAGTTTGACTCATTACAGTAAGTCCGATGCCTCAATGCAAGGAGTACTGAAACATTATACAGACGCCTGCCTTATATCGTTCCTTATCACACTCTCAAGGGCAAAGACTGGGGAAATTCAAGTTCTTATTCTTTCATCCCCTGGTCCTAGACATAACAGTTCTTCAGCTTTCACAGAGTTCGACTATTGCAAGGTCGAGTTGAATATTTTCAGAATCCAAACAGAGATAAGCTAACTGCAAACCTTCATCAAACGATCGTTTACAATGTTCAGTGCAGCATTGATTTAAATAAACCATTCTCTTTCAAATTTCACAGTAAATGTTTTATTCATTTCACAGTAAGTGGATAATTTCCCATTACATTTTCCCCTTTTTGTCATTTTACGACAACAAGGGGACAACTACAGCAACATTAAAAAACGAGCCAGAGTAACTATACATCAGAAAATGTTGAGGAAATACCAAGCCTTTCCTCAGACACTATCTACCCGAAACACAGCTTTGTGGTGCTTTCATCACTTGCTCTGGTATTCCCCGGACACAGCCCATTTTCACACGTCACATTCGGTAAAGCCATGGTAAGGTGGGGTCCACGCAATGCCCCTTCCCTTACGAATAGTCCTACGAGGTGTTTGCTTCAAGTGAGAGCTGGAGCTTGCCCATATTCGTACGAGGCTTCCACCCATTTGGAAAACATATCAACTATTATCAGACAATACATTTTCCCTTCGCTGTGTGTTTGTTGAATAAAATTAATCTGTAAATGTTCAGAAGGTTTTTGTGGCTGGGGGTGTGCTGCCTCTTTACCATGAGCTTCACGTTGGCGCCTGAGGGGGCCAAAGACGGTGTACGGCCTGCACAACGGAACAGGATTGAACTGTCCTGGGGGCTGGCGCTTCAGTCAGTCCCAAAAATACTCGCAAACCGATCGCCTCAACCCGGAATCGTAAACAATGACCTATAAACAACGAAACAAAACAAGACACACAAAGACAAAGAACTTTACAGTACAATCGCAACGCTGCAACTACTCCCCAAGGTCCTTACAGAAGCAGTGTTCTGGGCCACAGGCTGTCTTCCTTCTTGCCCCGAGAGATCAGCCTGCAGAGCTCAAGGCATTTTCTATATCCACATCAACGGACCATTTACTGTCCGGTGGAATTTGAGCCAATATTGTATCGGATTTGGCAACATGTGGGGCGCGCGGAACAACAGCGTTATTGACAGCTTGTAGGTCCAGAACAAACCTCCATTCCTCCGGTTCACCGGGAATGTTTGCTTTTTTGACAGGAATAATGGGGGTTTTCACTGGTGAGTTTTCACAGGGAATGATCACTCCAGCCTTTAGGAGGGATTCAAAGACGGGAGTAATTCATTCTATGGCTTCAGGTTTTAACAGGTATTGTGCTCTGCAAGGACGATACTCAGACTTCTGGCTTATTCTTATGAGCTCACAGCGCCCCGTATTCGCCCCACATCATGTTTACACTTTGCTCACAACTCTGTAGGGGCCATCTTTAATCTTGGTTCTGAAATTTCCATCGGAGGGAAAGGCCAGGTGATCTCCCGAGGATTTTCAGGGCTTGTGGTGTTTCCCTGGACTGTCCTATCTGCCTGAGTTAGCCAATTTAGTTTCTTATTATATGTCCACATATCTGGATGAAACCAAACACCAAATCGTCCCTGAAGACCCAACCTTTCACTATTTGTGCCTTTAGCATCCATGCTGCCAAATCCTGGCACGTGTCAGCAGATGCCTTCGCCAGTGATGAGCGGAACATTCCACATCAAAAAGGTAGGGTCAACTTGCTGTTACAGATACCTTCGATAAGTTCACACTGACTGCACATTTGTGATCACTTCAATAAAAATCGCAAAGTAACAGCTCTAACCCATCTCCTGAACAAATCTTTCTCATATGGTTCGTCAGGGCCATCACGGTGTATGAGTGTTGTGCAGTGCATCATATATCCAGCAAGAAAATCGATGTTAATAAGATTAACATGGTTGTTTTCTTTCAGGGTGAATGAACTGCTCACTGAATTTATGGCTCTCTGGCTTAATCGCACTCATAGACATACATCAGGAGTTGTAGGTCATATTTTACAGCCTGCACTGTTAAATTTTTCCATTGAATTACCTGAAAGCCTGTCGGAGTACTGATCAAGTTCAACCCCAGTTTCACTACGAGTCGCGAGCTATCAGATTTAAAGGATAAAATTCCAATAACAAGAAGGAGAATTGGCAGGTTTCCCCGTTAGTGGGCTGCCCACCTCCACCTCAGCCTTCCCCTGTCAATCACCCTGCTGTCCAGCTTCCAGGGCCGATTGGGGCTGTCTGTGTGGGCACTGGCTCGCCCAGTGGTCCATTGCTCTGCAAAGAAATTACCCGCCAGATCTACCTTTGCCAGCGCTTCTTCCGCGAACTCTTTGTCTTCTATGACCTCCAGATCTGCCTCTCTCTGTTCCTGTAGCACCTGCCTCCAACAGTTGGGCGACCATTTGCATCATAGTAAGCTGAGCTTTATGTGCTTGCGGTTTCAACTTTATTTTCCGCTTATCCTACTCTTGGGTAAGCAATTTTTCAGCATGTATCACATGTTGTTCTATCAAATTCAGCTTTCCTGTGTCCCAGTTAATACATGTGTCTTTGACGTTTTTCGCTATTGCTTCCTCCATTCCATTGATGAAACTCTGACTCAGGTGTGCCTCATGCAGCGTGATTTCCGCTGCCGTTATCTTGTCAGGTGGTCTCCGTCCACTATGGGCACTATGGATTTCAGTGAGGTGCGTAAGATACTGGGATAGGGTCTCACATTCCCATTGTTTACACATTGTTACTTTGGCCAAGTCAATTCACACTGGGAATGCCTTCCTACATGCGGTAGCCAGCGCTGCAACAAAAGTATTTACGTCTCTGTTCTGCTCTGCTTGCGGGTTGGCTACTCTGCTATTGATATTTGCAGCTGGCAAGGTATACTTGATTTTGGTGATATCGACAACTAGATTTCGTCCCAGGAAACGGCTGACGTGGAACTTCCACCAGGCTGATCTCTTGGATGTCTGCAGGTCTCTGAGAGCCGTCATCTAGGTCAGGAACTGAAACAGACATAAGACAATGTACAGTTTCGTTAGGTTATTTGCCAGACGCGTCCGCATGTGTGCTGGTGTTTGTATGTGTATTTGGTCTATCCTTTACTTGAGATTTCCTTTCACTGATATCAGCCTCAACCTTCCACATGTGAAAAGCACTCCATTTCATAAGTTCTATTTTCCCCATCCTTTTCTCCTTCTCTCTCTCTTCCTATCTCGAGCTCACCATTTCCAGTTGTCTTTTCCTAAAACTTCCTCCCTCTTGAAAACCACATTCCTTGATCCACAATTCTAACTACTTTAAACATTCTGGGCAGTAATTATTTAGCATGTATTGTATTTTTGGTTGACCATTCGAAGTCCTGTGTGGACTCTCCCTTTGTTTGCTCTTGCTGGAGCCCATTTTAGTGTAACTGGATACGTGTTCAGTTCTCTCTCTCTCCCTCTCTCTCTCCCACATGTCAAAACCAGCATTAACCTTGCTGTCTCCTGAACACTGTAGAGACCGTAATCCACTTCGCTTGGGGTTTTACTCGAATACAACGCGAGAGTTCACAGAAACCTTTTTCTGCTGTATTTATTCTCTTAGAATGAGTCTCGATGTCTGATTACTTACGCCACGGCTCTTACCCCGAGCCTATTCGATTCGAACCCCCAGCCCTGGGGTGATCCACCGATTCCCAGTCTTCGCACGCAAAGTGAACGACCTTCAAGGCGCTAGTGCCTACACCTCCTGGGAATCTTCAGAATTTCACCCAGTCGTGGGATCCCGGACAAGCCCCCAAGTTTACTGTTGTGGAAATTAAATCGACTTGACTCAATTATTCACTAGAGCACAGAAAGGGTCTTTGTAAAAAAAACTCCTGCAGGATTCTGCCTCATTACATTCAGTCAGATGCCTCAATGCAAGGTGTAATGAAACATTATACAGACGCCTGCCTTATAGTGTTCGTTATCCCACTCTCAAGGGCAAAGACTGGGGTAATTCAAGTTGTTATCCTCTCATCCCCTGGTCCTAGACATAACAGTTTTTCAGCTTTCCCAGAGTTGACTATCGCAAGGTCGAGTTTAATGTTTACAGAATTCAAACAGCGTTAAACTAACTGCAAACCTTCATCACAGCATTGTTTACAAAGGTCAGTACGGCATTGATTTAAAGAAAAACATTCTCTATCAAACTTCACAGTAAATGGAGAATTTTCCATTATACTTGTGAACTGCCTCTGAACATGTTCCAGGGGTGGTATATCCTTCTTGAGATATGGGGCCCAAAACATCAAACAATAATCCAAATGTGGTCTGATTAGAACCTTATAGAACCTCAGAAGTACATCCATGCTTTTCTATTCAAGTCCTCTCAAAATAAACGTTATCATGGTATTTGCCTTTGTGACTAGTCGAATCACCTGATATAATGAGCTTATGATGGATAATAAAAATTATCATGGAGTTACAAAAAATGAACAACGATTAAAGCATGCTGGGAAATGGATCCCAGCCTTGACTAAAGTCTCTGTGCTAATCCACATGCTGCAGAATGCAGACAGGCTCCCCACAGACGGTTTGTAAACAAACTTGAGAGCTACAGACTCTGCAATACAAACCTGGAGTTTAACTTGAATGGGACAATGGAATGTCGCCCTTGGGCCATCAATGTGTCAACCCCTGTTTGGGTCTGTTTGCTCAGGGTAATCCAACACTCCCAAAAGAGGGTGAAGAATCGGAAGAATGAGAATCACGGCAAAACGCTACTTAGCGCAGGAAATCGAAAATAACCACCAAAAGAGAAGATACCTCCAAGTCCATCGTAAGAAGAAGAAATCAGCACGTAGAGGCCGGCAACGTTCTATAGGCGTGGTATACGATCATACAGAGTTAATTGAAAGCACAAGATAGCTTGCAGTGTGTTTCGTTACTTAAGAGTAAAATTTATGGTTCTAATATTAATTGTGTTCAATAAACAAATATTGTTGTTTAGAAGTCGACTCACATTTCTTTTGGTGAATATAAGATATTAAAACATACTGTCTCATGGTACAAAACTTTCCTAAATATTGGTTCAACTGCAAGTTTACCTTGAGACCATCTTGGTCTAGAACTCCCAAGTCTCTATGCACTTCAGACTGAGTAATTTTCCTGCATTTAGAAAAAAGTCCATGCCTGTATTCTTCTTACCAAAGTGCATGACCGCACACTTGCCCCCATTGTATACCATTTGCCACTTCTTTGCCCACTCTCTTAAAGTGTCTAAACCCTTCTGCAGCCTCTCCACTTCCGCAATGCTACCTGTCTCTCTACCTGTCTTTATATCATCTGAAAAGTTAACCAGAATGCCCTTAGAACAATCTTCTAGATCATTCATTTACAAAGTAAAGAGCCGTGATCCCAACACTGAGGCTTGTGTAACATCACATGTCACTAGCTACCATGCTGACAAGACCATTTTTTATTCTCACTCGCAGTTTTCTGCCTTTGTAACTATTGTTGTTTCTAAATTCCACCCAGACAGATCCTTCACCATCTGTCCATACTTCAGATGTGATGGGAACTGAGTGAAGGGACTGCAAAACACTTTAGCATTGTCGCTATTTTATAGCTTAGACAGGGACTAAAAATATGTCATTGGCCATTCCATTGAATTGTGGCGACAATCTATGTCTTTGCCGAAATATTGTGTTTGCATTATGGAAGAATACAAACATGTGAACCTGCTTGAGAGGACACAGACAATTTCAAATGTTTGTATTCTTCTATAATACAGACAGAATATTGGTCAATGACACAAACTGTCACCAAATTCCAGTGGAAATGACAATGTAGTATTTTTACTTTTTTTGTTTTTATTTGTAGATAAAGAAGACACGAGTTTATAAACAGATATAAGTGTGTCAAATGAACCATAAATATTGGTATATGGAGCACAGAATGGAATATGTGTCTGCGTTCAAATATGTTGGCAATTTAATGGAAACGCAGAAGTAATTTCAATGGAGAGATTGGTTTGAGGCACAGAGGAAACAGGCACCTGGATCACACACACAAAAAAATGCGTACATCAAACTTTTAGAGAGGCCAGACAAATGTTGAAACTTTTTTGAAACATAATTCATTCAGATGTCGGAAAGATTTTCTACAGTTTTACTGTGTACTGGAGAGACCACATCGAAAAAGTTAGGGCAATAATGATATGCAAAACAGTCCAGAGAAGATACACACAGTGGGTCCTCGTGGTGCAGGAACACTAACATTTTTATTTCAGGGAACGTTACAGGATTCTGAACAAGTGACAGTGAAGGGACAATGGGTTCGATGCAAGTCAGGATGCAATGTGACCGAGGAAATAATATTCTTCACCAATTGATGTTCACAAGCCATGGAAATGGTGAGACTATTTTCTGTTTTCAAGAATTAAAATGATAGAGTCTTATGGCAAACAAACAGGCCATTCAGCGCAACCTGTCTACACCAACAAGAAAACACCAAACTACATGAATGAAAATTAACTCAATGTGCATAGCCCACTCTGCTCTGGTATTTTGTGCTCATTCAGCTGCTGATGAAATGCTGCAATAACATGCGTTATTCGTGACCTGGGCTGTCAGATGACCTTTTATTTCAATGTATTCACGAAATGATTTCTGCAAATGCATCGCACTACTTCAAAGTCCGCAAAAACCTCATCAGATCAATAAACATGGTTACATTGTTCAATTATTATGAGGAAATCGGATTTTTCAAAACTTCATTTGGGATTTTAATGGAGCTAGTCCAACATTAATTGCCGTTGAGAAGTTCCACTCCAGTTGGTGTTGGCCTATCCAAGTGGCTGTTGGGAGGGAGTGCCAGCTGTGCATCTCATGTGCCAGCATAGCTGGGAGTGCGTATTACTGGTGGTGAACGCAGTATTAAATAAGCCACTATACTATGATGAACAGTTGGCAGAAAAACGCAGAACATCTGACTCTTTGTCAAAGTGAATGTGTGGCAAGGAATTTATTATTCTGCCGATAAATAACAACCTTACAACGAGAAGTCAATTTATTAATGAAGGAAAGTTAGTTTCTATGTTTTTGCTTTCCTTAAAATAATGATGTCAAATAGCCAGAATAATGTTGGTGGGCTTATTGAACGAAACTCACACTGAGCATATGAATTATCTTGGATATTTTCAGGGAGGTCCGGGTTGTCCTCGGTTTAGTGAGTACTGATGGTCCATGGGATGATGCTGATTTGTAATCTCCGCACTTACTGAGCACGGTTCGATGGAACAAACCAACAATTACCATTGGGTGATGCTTCATGGAATCGTGTAATAAAGAAGATGCCTATCAAATCTGGCATCATCAAGCGCTGATACAAGTGCTTTGCCGAGTTTGTACGGTTTCCTTCCTCAACCACCCCCACAGGCAATGCATTTCAGAAGCATATCATCCTCTGGGTTCAAAACAGATTTCACATATCCTCACTCAATCACTTGTCTTTCACTTCAAAGTGTATCCCCTTGTACTTAACCTTTTGATTAAGGGGAAGAGCTGCTGCCTGTTCACTTTGTCTATACCTCTCATGCTGTTTTCCATCTCTGTCAGGTTCACCCCATAACCTTCTCTGCTCCAAAGTAAAGCAAAAACAAATCTAGCCTATCTTCATGTTTTGAGTACTCTCTTGTACTGTTATTCTTTCAAAGTGCAGCATCTGACATATTGCAGTATTAAGTTTTTTGGTCATTGTTCTGGCCATCTGAACACCTCTGTAACCTAACGCTTTCTTCCTCACTTTGAACCACCAAAATAATCATTGCGACATCCACAACATTGTTTATTATGCTCTCATCCCCTCCTCCACCTCCCACATTGTTATCATCAACGTGTATGAATATCAGAAACAAAACTTGATTTTCTACCCGTTCAACAGTCGTTGTTGCAGAGGAAGAATTGATAATTCTAGTCTTTAGTTTTTCCTCATTTGGTGAATTTGCAGCATGATGCAGGAGAGGGCTTTTATTAGAGAGCCACAAACACTATTTTGGACATGGAACTGAATTCTGCTTTTATACTCCGGCTCTCTGCATACATTATTCATAATTTACATATGAATAATGATAATGCATCATTATTCATGGACTCGCTTTTGGCACTGTGCACTGCCACATTTCGATTTTATGTGGGCCTGCAGCTCATTCTTCATAACATTCGCTGCTATCCCATCAGAGCACAGGGACCTTTTTTTAAACCTGCAGGATGGACGCAGGCTCATTCCTGAAGTTTGTTTGAATGAACTAAGATGATGAGGATAAAGTTTCAATTAAATTCTGCATTATAAGCATGCAGTAGAAGATCAAATCACATTCTCATTTCTACATTGAATTGAAAGCAAAATCTTTGAAAAAAACACCGACCGTTCTGAATATTGTTTAGTTACATAAAGTGACATAATGTTGAGATAATGAATTGGAGAGAAAAGAAAATGTCTGCCCTTGATGGAGATACAGAAATGTTGAGTGGGGATGTACAATATGAACAACAATCCTGTTAATAAAAGAAGTATGAGAAATATTTTCCTAATATTCAAAAGAAACCAGATCCCAATTTTCCTTAACAGTGGTGTTTGATTATCCATCAATCTCAGTTTTCCAACTGCATCGTATTGCCTGCCACAGATGGTCCTTCTGACAGACTACCTCCTCCCCTTCCTACTCTTTCCTTACCCACGTATTACCCTTGCATTGCCCCGTCTGCTGTGACATACCCTTCCACTGAACACCTCCCTTCACACTTCTCGCACTGTGTATCACACCAGTTCACTATCACTGCCACTTTCCCTAAATCTCCCTTTCGCTTTTTGCTCTCACACGAAATGCTGGAAATTGCTGACTTCTGTGCTATTACATGTCATCAATGAATGGTGCGTTTGAAATGATCACTGCCCAACAGCAACTGAAAACAACATGTTTGCCAATGTCTGATGCCCCGTGAACAGGATGGCTTTGTTAACTATTGGTACAGAGTGGAGTTTCTTCTTGTCCGTCTATCACAAGATTTAAACAAACAGCCTCATTACCAACAGGACAAACATCTTTTGGACAGAATTGGAAGTCCATGTATCAATTTTCTTTTGTATATTGTGAAGGTATTGTTCAAACAAAGAGTATTCTTGTCTTTTGCTCCTTGTTCTTTTCACTGATCTTCCAATATAATTTGAGGTGAGATCAGAGAGACCTCCCATTCAATCGAAGCAGGAATTGACTGAGCGTGGAATCCAGGACCCTGAGCAAAACTGCGATTAATGGGAATTAGAGAACACCCTGTTCTGGTAATGGGAACAATGGGAAAACGATCTCTACAAGTTATCTTCCATGTTACATGCCAACCTGACGAGGAACTAACCAGTTGGTAAGACATATTGGAATGTGCCTACAAGCAGCTCTGTGTGTATGTGCATCACTTGGACACAAGAGATTCACGGAGGCTGCACTATTTCACCTTTTCCAGAGTGATGGTGTTTGACACGTAAAATCTGCCCATGCTCGTTCCTTCCAAAAGCCGTGGATGACTGTGCCCTGTACCAATGTATCTTATGTTTCCACAGTTTAATCTAAAGTTTCAGAAATTTAAGACTTTGCTGAATGAGTATGACCGTCGTGAAACCTGGGGCATGATATGACGTTGTGGTAATGATTGGGATCCTTAATTCAATTGGATACTTCCAGAGGATTGATCATGTGATTCATGGCCACTGAATTCAACATTTTCATGGTGATTTATGACACGGAAAATGTTATTAACATATAGGGCTCTGTCAAATAAAAAACTTCTAATTTTTCATTCAAGGAACATAACCAAACTCATGAGAGTTAACTGAAATGGCAGCTTCACTGTTCCCTTTCATATCAGAAAAATGTCCAAACTCCAAACGAAAAGGGAAGTTGGAAGTGGTGGAAAACTGTAACAAGTCCAACAGCATCTGAGCAGAAAGAGAATTAACGTTCTGAGACCAATATGACTTTTTCAGAACAGACTCATGTTCGTCTCAATATGTTAACTCTCTTTCAGTCTCAAGATACTGACTCATGAGCTGTGTTTCACCAAAATTTTCCAATTGTATTTGAGATTTCCAAGTTCCCTCGTATACGCTAGCACAGTGACATATTTGGATGGGTGGCACGGTTGCTCAGTGTTTAGCACAGCTGTCTGGAAGCACCTGGGTACCGGCGCTCAATTCCACCCTTGGGTCACGGTCTGTAATGAGCTTTCTTATTCTTCCTGTATCTGCAAGTGTTTTGTTCAGGTGTTTCTGATTCCTCCCAATTGACCATGAAAAATTGTTCATCTGTGTCTACTTGCTTAAACTATGGGTGATCGAGGAATCGTGTAGGAGGTGTATCTGTGTCCAATATTCTTCAGAGGATCAGCGTAAACTCGATGGACCGAATGTTTTATTTTAACACTTTAGAATTGTACATCATTATTATAACAAAGTCGTTGGTTACTGGGGCAAACATCTCTGTATCAGCACGTAATGAGCTATATTTCCATGGCATCGAAGAGCCAAGAGTGGACATGAGAAGACGTTGGCAGATTGTGTCAAGGAAAGCCTGAAGACTTTCGATAACTATATCAGGAATAAAACAATGTCTAAGTAAGATCTGGGCCTATCGTGCGTAGGAGTGTTAAGTTGTGCTTGGAGTCAGAGGAGATAGGGAAAGCGCGAAGTGAATTTTCTCATCAGCATTCACACGAGAAAATAGCTAATGTTATCGAGGAGACTCCTGAGATACAGGTCAGTAGATTAGACAGGATAAAGGTTCACAACGAAGAGGTTTCAGCAAGTCTGGAAAGTATAAAGAAAAAGTCCTCTGTGCCGGATGGGATTTATCCGAGGATTCTCTGGGAAGCCAGTGAGGAGATTGCAGAGCCTTTGGCTTTGATCTTTAGGTTTTCATTGTCTACAGGAAGAGTGCAGAAAGCTGGAGGATAGCAAATGTTGTTATCTTATTCAAGAAGGGGATTAGAGTCTAATTATAGACTAATGAGCGTTACTTTGGATGGGAGTAAAATGCTGAAATTGTGAAAGAGATAGGGTTCAAACTCATCTAGAAAGGAATAATGGGATGAGGTATTGTCGAAAAAGTTTGGTAAAGGGTAGGTCGTGCCTCACAAACCTCATTGAATTTTTTGAGGAGGTGAACAAACAGTTGGATGCAGGTAAAACGATTGATGTAATGAATATGACATTCAGTAAAGCGTTTGGTAAGGTTCCCCACGGTAGACTATTGCAAAGAAAATACGGAGGCATGGGATTGAGGGTAATTTAGCGGTTTGGATAAGGAATTGGCTAGCTGAAAGAAGACAGTGTGTGGTCGCTGTTGGAAAATGTTCATCCTGGAGTTCATTTCCTAGTGGTGTACCACAAGGAGCTGGTTTTCGCCCACTGCTGTTTGTCATTTTTATAAAGGATCTGGATGATGGCACTAAGGTTGCTAGAGTTGTGGATAGTGCCAAAGGCTGTTGTGGTTTACAGCAGGACACAGATAATTTGGAGGCTGGGCTGTGAGGTGGCAAACAGAATGCAATGCGGAACAATGTCAGATGATTCACTTTGGATGGAGCAACAGGAATGCAGAGTATTAGGCTCTTGTTAAGACTCATGGTAGTGTAAATGAGTAGAGATTCCTCAGTGTCCATGCACATAGATCCCTGAAAGTTGCGACCCAGTTTGATAGTGTTCATGAGAGGGCATATGGTGTGTTTGCTTTTATTACTAGAGGGATTTTGTTTCGGAACGCTGAGGTCATGCAGACGCTTTACAAAACCCTGGTGCAGCCGCACACGGACTCTTGAATACAGTTCTGGTCATCTCATTCGTGGAAGAATGTGGAATCATTGGAAAGGGTTCAGAGGAGCTTTACTCGGTTGTTGCCTGTTGTGGAGGTAAGATCTTATGAGGAAAGGCTGAGGGACTTGAGGCTGCCTTCGTTTGAGAGAATGTAGAGAGATGACTTAATTCAGACATTTAATATAATCAGAGTTCAGATTGGTTGCATTGGGAGACCCTGTTTGTTTGGATGATAATGGTTAGCACGAGGATACGTAGCTTTAACTTGAGTTTTAATGGATATTAGACAGATGTCGGAGGTCGTATCTTTACTCAAAGAGTATCAGGATGTGGAAAAAAAAGTCTACAACAGTCGTAGACTCACCAGCTTTAAGGCCATTTAAGTGATCTTTGGATAGACATATGCATGTAAAATGGAGTAGTGTATTTTCGATGGGCTTCAGTTTAGATTCATAGGTTGGCGCAACATCGAGGGTCGAAGAGTGTTTTATGTTCTATATGTGCACAACCCTATCGAACGGTACATGCAGTGATTTAAATACTTATGTAGCATACTATTCTTTCCATTTGAAATTGCCCTGTCCAGATTCATTGAATGCATGCAGTGTGGAAACAGGTCCTAAAAGAACAATCTGACCAGGCCCATTCTACTATCCACCCCCCACCCCTCCCCATATTGACCCCTCACTTTTGTGCCCAACCTTCACATCAGTGAATACAATGAGAAGATTAGCTTGGCCAATTCACCTAATCTGCATATCTTTGAACTGTGGGATGAAACACGTGCAGACGTGGGGAGAATATGTAAACTCCACACAGGGATTCGCCTGAGGTTGGAATTGAACCAGGCCCTAACACTGTGAAAATGTAGTCCTCAATCCTTGACCCACAGAGCCAATTCAGCAGCCAGCATTCTGTTGCCCAAATGTAATAAGTTTCGTTGCTTTGTTTTGAATTTCATTCTGTCTGCCAGAAAGCGTGATGGTGACTGGGGAAATATCGTTGTATTCCCCTCAAATCTCCACAACCACTGCTGACATTGCTTTCTGTCTCCGAACTAATGTTATTTTCATTCTGTCCCTGGCTCATTAATCCAAGGTTTTAACGAACAAGGTCTTTGTACATACCATATTTTTGTCCACTCTGTCTCTCTTCCTTGAGTGTGGTCATCTTCTTAATTCATTAATGTGACATTGGTGTAACTGGCTAAGCCAGTATATATTTCCCTTTCTGGGTTGCCCATGAAAAGGTGTTGGTGAGCTGCCTTCTTAAACCATAGCAGTCCATGCTGTAGGCTGCCAGTTCTTAGATCTGTCTAGCTTCATTTCTTTGAGACCTTGTAGTGAGAAAACTGAATGGCTGGCTTGGCCATTTCAGAAGGGCAGTTGAGAGTAAATCACAATTCTTTGGGTCTGGTTTCACATGTAGGCCTCATCACGTGAAGATTACAGATTTATTTCCACGGAGGACACAAGTGGTCTCCGTGTTTGATTTTATTTAACAATTAACAATCTTTCATTAGATTCTTAACCCAAGTACTCCAATGAATTCAAATTCCACAATCTGATGAGGCGGGATTCAAGTCCAGTTTTGAGTCATTAGCTGGGATCCTGGATTAATAGTCTGGAGATAATAGCACTGGACCATTGCATTCCGAGCATCTACACTGGTAATGGTAGTGTTCCTGTTATTGTGACTGAGGTACAGAAAGTTTTTCAGATACATTTTCAACTACGTCCATGGAGAACAGAACCATTAGTATTTCAGCTCACGGGGACTGTGCAGAGCTGCAATGTTTTTTTTTCAGCCAGGAGTAGAAACTGAGGAGCGAAAGCCATTTCTTAACGCTGAGTGGGTGTGACATGTGTACAGATATTTGACTTGGACACGTCACTGGAAAGTGAGAGGAGGTTCTCTGGATTGTTTTCTTGGGTTTGAGTTATCAGCTACAACAATGACATGGGAAATCTGAGGGGCTGGTGACCCCACTTTGGACACTACATTTTGGAGAGAGTCTGGGTCTGCAGAGACTGCATAGGGCAGAGCAGGACACTACACTATCCTTTCTGAGATTTCCACAAATAGTTCGCAATGTTGAATGGTTTCCATGTCCAAAGCGTGAGGCCAGTTAATTTCAACAATGAGGAGGTCACAGAGCTGTTAAACCTCCTTCAGCATACCCTGTAGTCTCACACCAGGGAGAGGACTGTACTCAAAATACCCACCAATTGTTTTGATTCTGGACCTTTCCAGGCAGGAGTGGGTGAAGCATCCATTTTGCCAGAGTGCAATCGTATCTTGTACTCACAAGGTGACAGAGGTCATTTACGTCTGGTGAGGTGAATATGTTTGTTCTGTCTCCACAAAGGAACGAAGATAAAATCTCCCAGAAATGTTAGGGAACATAGTGACTGGCGAAAATGTTGAACGGCAAGAAGTTAGAAGTATTAAAGAGGAAGTACTGGGAAAAAAAGAAAGCTAATTTTCTTGAATGCTGGTACGTTGCTGGATTAAATGAGTTCTGAAGTGAGAGGGTTGCGGAGTTAGGGCTGGAGAGTTGTGCTTGCCGGGTAGCTCTTTCGGGAGCAGGTACAGAATGGCCTGAGTATGTACAGTTAGTTCCTTAACTCTTTGAGTGAGGCCAAAGTTTGTCAAAGGTTTTTGTGTTATGGAAAGGATACTGCAGACTTGGAAGTAGCTACTGCGATCAAAAATACTTCAAACAGGAGAGAGAGGGAAATCAGAATACCAACTGATGAATAAATCGATCTCGGATGTGAGGGAAAATATTACATTTTTTTTAGGAATTCGTAATGACTAGATTTTTGGAGAATAATGATATGATTTGTGGAGTCAGCCAAGATTTTAGAAAGGGAAATCATTTTTGATAAATCACTTGGATTTTGTGGAGGATGTTGATTGTGACATCAATAAATGAGAACCAATGGGAACAGTGTATTTGAATTTTCAGGAGACTTTTGACAGGTAAGTGAAGAACGTTCAAGTCCTTGTGTAAGGGGTGAACATAATACATGGATTGAGAATTGTATAATAGGGAGAATACAGAGAGTAAGATTCTGCTCTGGACTAAATGTCATTGCTCATCGGGTAGCCCATGTATCAGTGCTTGGAGCACAGCTGCTCACAAGGCAAAGCAATGAATTGAATGTGAGCAACAAATACAGTCATTTTCATTTTGAATTTATTAGAAGATGAGAGATTGGGAACTGCAGTTATACAATTCACACTAGTCAGCAAGTAATCAGAACAGTAAATGGTATGTTGTCCTTCATGACAAAATGATTCAAGTGTTGAAGTAAATTCATCTTCCTGCAGTTGTAGCGTGTTGATTGGATAGTAGTTCGGGCACTGAGTACAGATTATCTATCACTTATAAGGAATTATTTCATTGTGACTGAGATAGTGCAAAATAGTTTCACCAGACTTATTCCTGGGATGATGGTACAGTGAGGAAAGTGTGAGGAAAATGAGTGTTTAATCTGTGGCTCTGAGAGTGAATAACAGGCATTTTCATTTTAACTTGAAGATTAAGTACTGGCACTCATATTCCCAAGAAAAAGACAGTGGTCAGGTGAAACATTACATTTTTCCGTGATATTTGATTCCCAATCGTTCACATATCTGTGCGGAGCCGCCATGTTGGTTGAGAGGCATCTGCAGGCTTGGAATGAACTCTCACTGTCTCAATATGCAGTTGGTGTATGAACCTGCATTGTTCACAAATCTGTCAGAAGCCATAATACTTTATTCCTGAAAGAGTTAGGCATTCCGACCAGTTTCTAACCTTCATCAAAACACCAGTCTGCCTTCTCGGAGACAGAAGCTATTTCATTGAGACGTGGCACGAACCATCCACTTTCCCTTCTCACATTCTGTAAAGCAAGTGTACCACGTTAAATGAATCCAGGGGGAACAACATAGAGCGGTTTATGTCTGTAGTCTCTGCTTCACTGTTTGTCATGTCGGGGCATCAATGACATCTTACTATTTCTGGAAAATTGACTTGACAGGCTGAATGCCCTCTTCCTGGTGACAAGGAAGAGACTCAAAGACCTGATTTGGAAACTCCTGGTTCCTGTTTAACACCTCGACGTGCTGACGGCACTCCTTCCCTCCTTGTGTAATAGGCAGGAGGGACTGAATTGGCTGTGCCTGTTCTTGCCAAATATTTTCAGTGTGTTGATTACATTCCGTTGCAACCAGCTTGAAATGCTAAATGAGCTCCTCTTATTTAACTGTGGGAAAGAGAAATTTCTAGTTGGACTGTTACAAGAATGTCATCTTCAATTTAGCAACACAGTTTAGTTGCTATTCAGGTCTTGCTGCACATGGACACGGATTGCTTCAGCAGTGGCCAGGTGACAAATTATTTTTATCAATCTTCAGTGAACATCTCCCACTTCTTACCGTATGATGTGGGAAAGACGTTGAAGCAGCTGAAGAAAGCTACCTTGAGGATGCGCCCTGACATGTCCTGTGACAGAGATGATTGATCCTCACCAACCACGAATACCTTCCCTTGTCCTCTGAATGCATCCAACCACGACTCATTCCTATTGCATTCAGTTTTGTTCGGGTTCCTTGAAATCCTGCCTTGATATCGGGGCCAGCCACCCTTAACGTGTGTACATATATTTATTCTTGTGAATAGGTCACAATATCTTTGTGAGCAGCGTTTCGTTCTCAGAGAGGGTAGTGACTGTCGGGACTTCTGTATTCCAGAGAGGTAGGTGAGGCAGATCACTAAGATGTTTAGAAGGGGGCACAATGGATATATGAGGCATCAGAATGTTGAGGGCTGCAGTGATTGAGCATAAAAAAACAGTTGAGGATTTTGCAGATGAGCTATGATCATATTGAAGGGAAAGACAGGCCAGAAGGGCTGAATGACCGATTCGTGTATCTGACGTTCTCTGATTTTGTTATTGGGAAGTTACTTTCCTGAAAATTCTGTGATTGGATATTGCAGTCAGGGAGAACAGACGATTTTGTGGGCCATCTCTGGGTGAGGTGTGGGCGCGGTATTTATAGTGAATCTGAATCGGCAACATGACCAAGAAATGAAGACAGTTCTGTAAAGAACGTGGATTGAGATGTTTCATACCATCACCTACACTTTCTTTTCACAAGAATATTTTCCAACATCATGTCAAAAAGTGTGTGACAGTCTTCATCTGCTGAATGGTTTCCGCGTTTCTGTGCACCACGTTACTGGGGTATATGGCCTCCGACTGTTCCTGTCCAGCAGGTTTGAGAGGTTCAGTCGAACATAGGAACTCGGGACTGAGGAGAAGGGCTGATCATTAGACACTTGGAGCCTTCTTCACCAGGCAATAAGATTGTGGCTGATCAGGTTGTAGTTTCCTTTCAGTAGTTCATTGTCCTTTAGCATCCAATATCGAAGTAGCATGGCTTTCAATAAATGCAAACACACACAAGCACCACAAACGTCTGGGGAAGACCGTTTCCACTCAAACAGCCCTTTTAGAATTTCTCCTAATCCCTGTTCAGACTGGGGCTAGAGAGATCACTGTTTCATTTTCTAGTCCCTCTCTTCCATTGGTTATACCACATTTTAAAAGTGACTAGGTTGGTGATATAATCAATTATGTAGTTCTCAGACTAGGTCAGGTTCTTTGTTCGGGACAAGTCAGGTAGATAGCTTAAATTTGGAAAAGTAATTTACCAAAGTAAACTTACTTAACCGAATGGAAAGACACATGACAAGCAGTGTGGACAAATATGCACATTAATATTTATCTTTCAATGAATACTGAGACGCAGTTTGGATACACAGAAACATACATATACGCAGACACATACACTGAGACACTCAGTGTCACACACACAAGTGCACACAGACACACACATGCACATGCATGTAGACAAACAGAAAAAATCTCTGCAGAATATCAGCTTGAAAGAGATTTTCGTAGCAAAAGTTAAATTCAAGACAAAAGGAAATATTAAATTGTATTCTGCATCTGAGGTAACTCTGTTCACACAAGCTGCTGTCAATCGGTTTCTTCCTGGAACATTTGGATTTGGCTGAATTCCCTTTGTTTATGGCAATATGGAGATTCCAATGAATCCTCAACAAGAATCCTTCACGAATGCTAAAAATGCCTGATGACTTTTCCCTTCTCATACTTTGCTGTGAGAAGGAACAAGGAATCAAAAGAAACAATAAGCCATGACATCTCTAGCAGGTTGCATCTTCTCCAACTTTTAAATGAAATATGCAATAATTTTATCTGATCACCTAATTGGACCAAATGAAGCCTCCTTGAATATGCTGTGGATTATATGACTCCGTCCCTGTTCCCTGATCCATGTAGGAGCAATTTATAAGCTATAATTTGAAGATGCGTTTGGATGTGTCCTCATAATGTTGTCCAATAAATTCATGTCTTTGGGCTATCTGTGTTAAAATGAATACATTGTTCTCTTAAATTTGTATCTTTAGTTCTAGTTTCCCACACCAGAGCAAATGTCCATCAACCAAGTACCTGTTACGCTCTCCTCAAGATCTTATATGGTTCAGTATGAAAATATCTCATTCTTAAACCTGAAGTGAGCTGGCCGGGTAGAGGTTTATGAAATTTTGAGGGGTATGGAAATGGTGAATACCCAAGGACATATTCTGAGGCTGAGGGAGTCCAAAACTAGAGCACCTGGTTTGAAGGTAAGGGAGAAATATTTAAAAGAAATAAAAGTGGTAATCTTTTCTCAGAGTGTATGGAATGAACTGCCGAAGGAAGTGTTGGTGGCTGGGAAAATTGCAACATTTAAAAGCCATTTGAATGGGTACTTGAAGAGGAAGGGTTATGGGCCAAGTGCTGGCAAATGGGACGGGATTAATTGAGGACATCAGGTCGTCAGGGACAAGGTGAACCGAAAGGTCTGTTTCTGTACTGTATGACAGAATAAGGCCTTCTTTCCAGGAACACGCACATCTTTACAAAGCCTCAGAATCAATTTAGTATATTTATTTTTCAGTTTAAGGAATCATCACTACACGCAATACATCAGATATGGCCTCAGAAATCCCCTGTACAGATGCAGTAAAATATCATGATAACCTTTGCATGGAATTGAATAATTCCATATATTTTCTTAACCACTTACCACATCTGCATAATAACTTTGTGTGGTGCATATAACAGGACGCACAAATCCCTTTGTTCCACTGAGTTTTGTGATCTCTCTCCTTTTAAGTAGTTTACTATTATTTTACCCTTTTGTCACAGCATAAACTTCACTCACACAGGTTATACTGTTTCTGCTGATGGTTTTCACACTAAGCTCCCCTGTCTCTACCCCATTACAACCTCTCTATCTCCACTCGACATCTTATTGAATTTATATCTTGGTGGCTGAGCTAATTGAGGTCCAATCCAATCAGTTCCCACATCCGAATCATTGACAGTTTCGAAATAGTTGTTGATCTTGCACTGATCTCTAAGGAACTCCGCCACTTTAAAGCTGTCAAAACTGAAAAAAAAACATCAATCCCTACTGTCGATTTCCTGATAGTTACCCAGGGTTCCCTGTTTCCGTGTAGCTGCTTAGAAAGGTTGGATGGCCTCCTCATGTGCTGTGTAATGTACTCAAATGGCTGAATGACTATCATCTGCCTTTGTAAATCCTCAGAGTTCAAAAAGGTCTCCTCATGTCTCTTTGCTGATGGGCTGAATTGGATCTTCCTCTCCCTCTGGAACAGAATCGAGGGTTTGAGTGAGAGAAGAAGACATGGTTTCGGAATGGCAGGAGGCCATTCAGCCCTTCGCGCCTGCTGCTCCATTTAGAATGTGCATTGTTGATGTGATTGTAACTAAACATCCCTTTCCTGCGGTTCCCAATAAACATAGATTCTTTTGTTCATTAATGATCTATGGAACTCAATTTTGAATGTTTTTTATTAACCCTGTCTTCACTGCTGCTTGGTCGTGGGAACACGACAGATCATACAACCCTAAAGAGAAAGGAACATCCCAGTCTAAGTCAGAAATGGAAATGCACTTATTCTTAAAATGTGTCCCCCTCAAGCCAATCACAACTATTTTGACAGAGGGACACAACAAGTAGAAACAGATATAGGCCATTCAAAACTCAAACCTGTCCATATTTCCTTTAACAACTGACAAACAAATACTTAACAAATTTAGCCTCAACTGAGGTTAGATGAACTCCAGATACCAATATCTCACAAGAGTGTAGGAAATTGGAACATAGAACAGTGCAGCACAGCACACTCCTTCAGCCTTCATGTTGTGTCAACCTTTTATCCGAGTCTAAGACTAAACGAAACTTCATACTCTTCATTTTATTATCATCATCCATGTGTCTATCCAAGAGTTGCTTGAATGTCCCTAATTTATCTGATTCTACTACCACCGCTGGTTGTGCATCACCTATCACAATCTGTAGAAAGAAAATACTGTCTCTGGTATCTTCTCTCAGCCTTCCTCCAATCACTTTAAAATTATGCTCCCTGCGTGATAGCCATTTCCACACCTGTAAAAAGTCTACAGTTGTCCACTCCATCTATGCTTCATCATCTTGCACACCTGTATTATGTAGCTCTCATCCTTGCTCACTCCAATGAGAAAACACTAGCTCCCTTAGAAATTCTGCATAAGACATGCCCTCCTGCACAGGCAAAATGCTGGTAAATCCTGTCTGCACCCTCTGGAAAGTTTCCAATTTCTTTCCGTAATGGTGCGACCAGAACTTAACACAATACTTCATGTGTGGTCGAACCAGGGCTTTATAGAGCTCCAGCATAATCTCGCGGCTCTTAAACTCAATTTCTATTTTCACGAAAACCAACTCACCATACTTCTCTTAACACGCCTATCAACTTGAATGGCAACTTGTAGGTATCTAAGGACGTGGAGCCTAAGATCCGTCTGTTCCTCCACACGGCAAGACTGCTATCTTTGACCCTGTAATCTGCATTTGAACTCGATCATCCAAAGTGAATCACTTCAGAAAATAGGAAATTAGAGCAGAATTAAGCCATTTAGCTAATCGGATCTGCTGTGCCGTTTGAATACGGGTGAAACATTTCTCAGCCGCATTCTTCTGCCTTCGCCAACTGATCAAATGGTTCCCTTATTAATGAATAACGTACTTATCTCTATCTTAAATAAATTACTTTTTCTGTGTGCATGTCTTAGTGTGTAAGTGTTGATACCTGTATCTATTTGTGTTGTGTGTTTAATGTGCCGAAATATGTTTGTGTGTATCCCTGTCTGCATCTCTGTTAAACATGGTCTTTGAAGGTTTTGGGGAACGTCCACTGAAATTGACACCAACACCCTCCCCTTCCTCCATCTCTACTCTTTGTCAATGTTCAGTGTAGAGCCGTAAAATGCCACCCTTTGCTGTCCTACCCTGGCTAAATGTCAGATTTTATTCTCTCTCAGATGACATCAAATTCTGTAAATCTCTCAGATTGCACGGCCTCTTGGGTTTTCAAATAACGCCTTTTTAAGCACAGAGCACTTTCGTCTGATACCTAGTGATATTGTTCTTGAGATATTACCAACATCACTGGGTCAGTTTCAGGACTTTTCAATCCTTTCTCACTTATAATTTGTAAGAGTGCATAACAAAAGATTTACAGTTAAAGAACGTGTAATAAGTGCATTACATCAATTTACACACGTTTCAGTCGACCTTCACTGGATGCAGTTACAGTGGAAATACTCTTTATTGTGTAAACTCCATGTCACGAATAATCTTCAAAAACAAATCTCTTCTAAGTTGTAGAAGGAGCGCAGACATTACTCTACATGAGCATTCTCCACTGTTCGGGTCCTCAGTACAATTATGATACTCCGTAAACCTGCCTATATGTGTATGTGCGTGTGTGTGTGGTGACGGTGCTGTCAGTTTGGATGGTGTTGTGAGCTGGCTCTCTCTCAGACTAAAAATCTGATGTGAGAAAGTGAGGTCTGCAGATGCTGGAGATCACAGTGCTGGAAAAGCACAGCAGGTCAGGCAGCTTTCGAGGAGCAGGAAAATTAACGTTTTGGGCTAGAGCACTTCATCAGGAATTCCGTTGATGTCGTAGAGTATGAAGGCCAACCGAGGGGGCATTGCTTCACTTTGAACATCACAGAGGCTGACATATCCGCTATGCACATGGATACACACAGAGACACGCAAGTACACACAGAGACGAATGCAGACACGCAGACACACATTATTGCTTATGGATACACACAAAAAAACTGACATAGTAACACAGATACTAATACAGACGTACAGAGACACATATTGATACACTGATACGCATGCACACACAGATACATTGTCATCAATACAGACATATTATTCATACACTGACACACTGATGTTGATAAGTCTCCAGGACCTGATGGCCTGCATCCCAGGGTACTGAAGGAGGTGGCTCGTGAAATCGTGGATGCGCTGGTGATTATTTTCCAGAGTTCAATAGAATCGGGGTCGGTTCCTGAGGATTGGAGGGCGGCTAATGTTGTGCCACGTTTTAAGAAGGGTGGGCGGGAGAAAGCAGGAAATTATAGAACAGTTAGTCTGACCTCAGTGGTGGGAAAGATGCTGGAGTCTATTATAAAGGATGAAATTACGGCACATCTGGATAATAGTAACAGGATACGATATTGAATGGCGGTGCAGGCTCGAAGGGCAGAATGGCCTACTCCTGCATCTATTGTCTATTGTCTATTGTCTATTGTCTATTGTCTATTGATACAGACATCGAGAGTCTGCCAGTATTTACTTTTCGCGTGGTGACATTCCCAAAATTTCACTTCTTCTGTGTGGCGAGTGTCAATATTTCTGTTGCACTGCAGGATATCCTCTGCACCCTCTCTATAGCTTCCAAATTTTTCTATGACAAGGCGACCAGAACTGAATACAATGTTCCACGTGTAGTGTTACCTCACGGTGATGAACCCTTCCACCAATTAAAGCAAACAGCGAAAAAAGCTCAACTCGCAACGTAAGTTGTTAAAGTACGAGTGACAAATCTAAAACTTCTCTCTTTAAGTATAAATAGTTTCAATTTATTCCTTAACTCTAAAAGTGAACATTGAACAACAGCTATTCACAACGCGAAGCCCCTCTTTCTCTGAACTGGTTGGTGTTTGCCTTCAACTTTATAACAACATAATGTTCCAGAAAGAAAAACTCACATTAAAATTGCATCAACATAATTTCAAAACCACACAGCATCTGTCATCTCCAGTGTCATCTTTCTTTCAGCTGAAGATCTTCCTGGGTTGTCTTCTGAATTTTAGTGCAAGGATATTTCACACAAATGCGGTATCTTTGTCAGAGAGAGTTTTGCATGGCCGTCTCTCTCTAGATGGCAGTTGCTCTCAGCCCAACTAACGAACTGCATGCCTCTTTTATGCCACTCAATATTTGGTCGTCTCCTTGGTTAGATGTTGGCAAAACAATAAATTCAAAATCGATTGACTTTTGTATCCTGGTGCAGAATTTAATGTGAATGGTTAAATTCGAATTGTTTTCAATCAGCAACCAAAACTCAAGATATCTGTTTCACAGCCAAACGTTGCATGCTTTACATTTTCCAGTATACTTTGGGATCTGCTAGCTGGTCATACGAAGGTGCTTGCAAGCTAATAGTGGAGAACAACATTCACTGTCTCTTAAAAGGTACGATAAACGCCTTCAACTTCATGACAGTGGTTTAGTCCGAGCTTTATAGAGCTTTAGCATAATCTCATAACTCTGAAACTCAGTTCTGTAGTTTGTGAAAGCCAACACAATATACAGATTTTTTAACAATCACATCAAACTGGATCAAGATTAGGGTGGTGTTGGAAAAGCACAGCAAGTCAGGCAGCAAGCGAGGAGCGGGGAAATTGATGTTTCGGGCACAAGCCCTTCATCAGATGATGAAGAGCTCCTGCTTCAAACGTCGATTTTCCTGCTCCTCGGATGCTGCGTGACCTGCTATGCTTTCCAGCACTACCCTAATCTTGACTCTGATATCCAGCATCTACCATCCTCGCTTTTGCCGATTTACCATCAACCTGGGTGGTAACTGTGAGGGATCTCTGGCCATGGACCCCAAGATCCCTCTGTTCATCCGCACTGCCAAGAAAACTGCCTTTATCCCAATATTCTACATTCAAATTCGACCCTCCAAAGTGAATGACTTCACATTTTTCCAGGTTTAACTTGATTTGCTTCTCATCAGCTCAGTTCTGAATCCTGCCAATCTTCCGTTGCAACTTACAACATACCTCAACATTATCCAGAACTCCATCAAGCTTTGTGTTTTCGGCAGACGTACTAATCCGCACTTCCACATCCTCATCCAAGCCATTAGTAAAAGTCCCAAAGAGCAGTAGTCCTAAAACTGATTTTGTGGGACATCGTTAATCACAGAGCTCCAGACTGAATGCTTTCTATCTGCTCCAACCTCAGTCTTCTATGGGCCAGGAATTGTGTATCTAGACAACCAGATTTCCCTGCATCCCATGCCTACTTACTTTCTGAATGAGCCTGCTGTGGGTAACTTTATCAAATGTCTTGCTAAAATCTATATACACCACATCCATTGAACTACCTTCATAAATGTGTTTTGTCGCATCCTCAAATGACTCAAAAAGATTCGTGAGGCAAGATCAGCCCCTCACAAAGGCATACTGACTATCTCTATCAAACAATGTTTTTTTTTCCCACGTAATCATAAATCATGTATCTCAGAATCCTCTCCAATATTTTGCCCACCACTGTCGTAAGACTGATTAGTCTATTATTCCCAAGATTATCCCTATTCCATTGCTTGAACAAGGGAATAACATTTGCCAACCTCTTTTCATCTGGCCTGAGTCCAGTGGACAGGAAAGATGCGAGGATCATTGCCAAACGCACAGCAATCCCTTCTCTCGTTTATTGTAGAATGTTTACTTATATTCTGTTTGGCCAAGGAGAATTATCTATCTTTGTGTTTCACAAATATTTCGTCACACCCTCATGTTCTGGCATATCAGCCTGTTTCATGCTCTCCCCATAAATTTCAATGCCCTTCTCAGAAGTGAATACTGAAGCAAAGCATTCATTAAGGATCTCCCCTACCTCTTCCAACTCATGATGCAAATTGCCTCCACAATCTGTGATGAGCCCTACCCTCACTCTGGCCGTCCTCTTGTACCTGACATACGTGTAGAACATCTTCGCTTTTACCCACCAAGGCTTTTTCATGTCCGCTTCTTGCTCTCCTGAGTTCATTCTTCAGTTCCTTCCTGGCTAAATTGCAACCTTCTAGAGCCCTGTCTGATCCTTGCATCCGCAACCTTAAGAAAACTTCCTCCTTCCTTTTGATGAGATGTTCTACATCCCTTGGCACAATGGAAGTATGAAGCTGTAAATGGAGGGGAGATTCATATCCTGTCACTTCCAGCATGGGCTGCATGTTTCCCTACATTGGGCAGTGATCTAACACAACGTTACTGAACAATGTTCTAGGGTGATGGACACAGCACGACATACTGGGAGGGTGACTACTCCTGGTTTTCAAATCAATGCACTGGGTCAATGCACAAAGTCCTACATGCTGGGAGAGTAACTGCGCCTGGTTTACAGTTCAATGCACTGGGATGGTGTACACAGCTCTGCATGCTGGGAGGGTAACTGCTCCTGGTTTACAGATCAATGCACTGGGATGGTGTACACGGCTCTGCATGCTGGGAGGGTAACTGCTCCTGGTTAACAGATCAATGCACTGGGATGGTGTACACAGCTCGACATGCTGGGAGGGTAACTGCTACTGGTTTGCAGATCAATGCACTGGGATGGTGTACACAGCTCGATATGCTGGGATCGTAACTCCTCCAGGTTTAGAAATAAATTCACTGGGTTGGTGTACACAGCACTACATGCTGGGAGGGTAACTGCTCCTGGTTGACAGATAAATGCACTGGGGGGGGGGGGGGTGTACGCAGCTGTACATGCTGCGAGGGTTCATGCTCCAGCTTTTCAGAGCAATTCACTGTTATACACCGCACAGCTCCCCACGGGCTGGTGTGGTTTGCACTGTCTGTATAGAGTACTGGGTTGTATTGAGCAGTTCTCCAGCCATGTCTGCACTGTGATCCCTGCTAAACGGATATCTCCTCTGTATTATGGTGTCTGATTCTGTGTGGTGGATTGGGCATCTGATATGATTGACCATTTGATCTTATCTCTCAGCATATTCATTCCATGTTCTTATCCTTGTTATTGGACGCCGTCCCCAAGGTCTGATATCTCCAGCTAGTCCCATTTTCCTGAGAAGAGCCAAGTTTATTCGATTTGTCAGTGAAGTAATCATTCAATGAATACATGAATATCCGTCCTTCTGTACCTTAACCTAGCAGTTGGTGCTCATATCCCTGGATTCCCATGGACATCATCATCAAGCTCAGAAACAATTGCAAGATGTATGGCTTGAGCTCTCCTGTATGTTACGGCTGGGGGTCCCAATTTGGTCCTTAGTTTATCGAGAGCTGGCCTTGTGAAACCGTGTTTTTGTTCAGACTTCTTCCTCCCATTGGGCATCTCGGACACCAGACACAATGCTTGTGGTTACACAAAGGCCCTGATCAAAATAGCCAAAATGTCCGCGCCTACATTGTTCAAAAAAGACCGCAACGTCCTATGGAAAAGTTCCATTTTCTGGTGCATGATAATTGTAAGGAAGACCAGGGGGATGTACTTCATAACTAACCTACACAAGCCCGAGATCCCTGGGGATTGTCTGACACCCACCTCATCAGAATGTTCTTTCTAGCACAAAATGTAAACAATTTCTTCCCAAAGATGGGTGAACTGGTAAACCCAAGAGGCGGGACATCAGATTTCCATTGACCTCGGTTCCCAAGACCCCTTCCAAAACACTCGCTATAGGGCCCGAATAGCTATGAGGTTAGTGGCATGGCCATAAACAATGAGTATGCGTACCCACATCTGTTTTACATTTGGGAACGCTGGGGGCGCTCCTTTCTTAAATTTGGCAAGCCACTCCGATGCCAAATAAACCCTGTGGAGGACCTTCAGTTGCATAGCTTGCGTCCTGTTGCAAATCGAAATCTTCCAAACATTCTTCCAAATATCTGCCCATTTCTCTGTTGAAGATTCCACGCCCAATTGCTGAACCCAAATTCCACACAGCTGCTCGATGTCCTTTGAGACGCTACCTCCTATTAAATGCTAGAGAGTGCTGACCGAGAGAGTGCACATGGACTGAAGCACTTTCACCTCCATATTCGACTTATGGGGACCAACTATTAATGTCGTATTTTTTTCTGTATAAAATCCCTAATCTCATAGATAGTTCATATTTCTGGCTCAGCTGCTCAAAAGACGTCATGCCCACCCTGTCAATTAAGTCTCCCAAACAAACAAAAGTCCTTCGGACTCCCAGTGCCAAAAGCTAGAATCCATCAATCATACAATGGGAGTAAAAGGGGAACTGATTTTTTCTTTTGTAAATTGCCCTCGCTTTGTTGGATAATTTTCCATGCTTTAACTGTGTTAAGGACAGTTGGATTTCTGCAATAGTCCATAACAGTCCGTAGCTTGTCCATGAACAACAAATTAATGAGGGGACATTTTGCCTGGGAGGCATCGATGTCCAACCACATTGACCGTGGGTCTTGGCAAATCAAATCAGCCAAATAGGCTAGAAGGGAACTCAATTGGTATTTGTTAAAGTGTGTAAAATCCACATCCCTCATCTCCCGCGGAAACTGCAATTGGTTGAGCTCCATAAGAGGCCTTCTATGATGTCAAATAAAACATCCAAGCGGACTGGAAAGCTCTGTATAGGCTGACTGGGCAGTATCAAAAGGTACATTTGCCTGGGATATAATAAACGGGGGAACACGTTCATTTTGACCGGAGATATTCTTCCCAACTAGGATATAGAAAGATGCTCCCAACGCTGAAAGTCCTGCCTTATGTTCTGGAGCAGCTGCAGGAAGATAGCTTTATCTAATAAATTGAAGGCTGGAGTGATAAAAATGCCTAAATACAGGAAACCTCCCTCTGACCATCTGAAAGGGAATCGAATTCCACTTCCAAGATCGAGTGTTCTAATAAGACCCAGACAGGCATGGTCTAAAATTTCATAAAGTTGGTTTTATACCCCAAGAAAGATCCAAATATATTAATCACTTGGGGCACAGATATCATCGAGTTTGTTAGAAAGAGAAGAACGTCATCTGCATAAAGTGTGATCTTATGCCATCCTGATCCTACCTCCAGGGCAGTTACATTGCGGTCCCTCCGGATGGGCTCTGCCAACGGCTCAGTCAACAATGTAAATAGTAACGGTGAAAGAGGACACACTTGACGGCTGCCTCTGCCATTGCTAAAATTGTCAGACCTTATACCATGAGTGACTAGATAATACTGTCACTGAACTGGCATAAGCTATTCAAGTCCAAACTATTCCAGGACATAATAGAGGTACGGCCACTCCACCCGGTCAAATGTTTTCTCTGCATCCACTACCAAGCCTGGAAACGACCCTAGCTGGCACAACTGAATCATATTAGCACTCTCCTGTTATTATTAGACGACCTGTGACCCGTAATAAAACCTGTCTGGTCCTCTTTCACAATGAAGGGCAAGACCTTCTCCAGCTTCAACGCCACCATTTTCACCAAAATATTAAAGTCCACGTTTAATAAGGATACAAGCCTTAATGAAGTTCAGTGCTCGGGAGAATAAGATAAATATTTCCTTCTCTCGGAGAAAATGTGAGGCAGGCCTGACTGTATGAAGAATTGTACATATCCAACATTGGCCCAGTCAGCATGTCTACGAACTCCTTTTAAAACTCACTCTAAAATCCATCTGGGCCCGGTGCTTTACCACTCTGGAGCTAACTCACCGCCTCCTGTATCTTTTGGCTTGTCAGAGGGGCATTCAAAAGAGACGCCTGCTCTGAAGTTACACCTGGGAGGTCCGGGGTACCTAAAAAGGGCTTCATTGTCATCAATCTGTCCTTACAGCCCTCGGACTGGAAGAGCCCAGAAAAGAATTTCATGAATGCTGTATTAATCTTTCTGGGATCGCAGGTGATTTTAACAGCACGCGCAATAATGGATGTGATAGACTGGGGGCAATCTTCTTTCTGGCCAAGTATGCCAGATATCTACCCGAGTTATCACATTACTCGACTGGCCTCTTTTTCGGAAATGAAATCGCTATTTTTGCTGTGTGGGTGACAGCAGCGTTCAGAGCAGCCCGGAGCATTGTAATCTGCTTCACCTTAGTTACAGACAGTCTGTCCAAATATGCTCTGTCAACTGCTGCTCTCCCTTCTACCGCTTCCTAGTTGCCGAGTAAGAAATATTCAAACCCCTTGCAGAGGCCTTGACAGTCTCCCAAAGCACCATCGGATTACTAGCCGTCCAAATTGATGTACAAAAATTTTTATATGCCATGAAAAAGTTTCAACAACAAAACAAATCTTAGCAGGACTTATACACTTAATGGCAAGGTGCAAGGGAGTGTTGCTGGACAAAGAGACCTTGGATTGCATGTTCATAGCTCCTTGAAAGTGGAGTCGCAGATAGATACGATCGTGAGAACGGCGTTTGATATGCTTTCCTTTATTGTTCAGAGTATTGAGTACTGTCGTTGGGAGGTCATGTTGCGGCTGTACAGGATATTGGTTCGGCCACTGTTAGAATATTATGTGTAATTCTGGCCTCCTTCCTATCGGAAAGATGTTGTGAATCTTGAAAGGGTTCAGAAAACGTTTACAAGGATGTTGCCAGGGTTGGAGGATTTCAACTACAGGGAGAGATTGAACAGTCTGGGGCTTTTTTCCCTGCAGCGTCATAGCCTGAGGGGTGACCTTATAGAGGTTTACAAAATTATGAGGAGCATAGATAGGAGAAATAGATAAAGTCTTTTCCCTGGGGTCGGGGAGTCCAGAACTAGAGAGCATAGGTTTATGTTGAGAGGGACAAGATATAAAAGAGACCCAAGGGTCAACTGTTTCACGCAGAGGGTGGTCCACATATGTAATGATCTGCCAGAGGATGTGGTGGAGGCTGGCATAATTACAACATTTAAGAGGCATTTGGATGGATATATGAATCGCAAGCGTTTGGAGGGATATGTGCGGGGTGCTGGCAGGTAGGACTAGATTGGGTTGGGATATCTGGTCGTCATTTATGGGTTTGACCGAAGGGTCTGTTTCCATGCTGTGCATCTCTACGACTCTATGACTAACTATCCTTCAGGAGGAAAGTATCCATGCACTACTGCCTGTCCCATCGCCACCATCCTAAACCTCCATGTACAATGTCCCATGTCAGAAATGGCTATATTCCCAATTCTACAGGACAGCACTGAAGCCAAAAAGGACAATGGGGCAAAAACATGTCAATCCTATTTTGGCACTTATTTGGGTTAGGTAAAAAAGGTGAAGTTAGGTAAGGATGAACACTCTCCACACATCCACCAAGCCCAGTTCCCTGTTTAGATCCACCAGCTGCCGAGATTGCTGGGAAATATCGTCGAGAACCCGTAAGACCCTATCCACCTTGGGATCCATATATCAGTTAACGTTTCCACCTAAAATTGTATGACGTCACCCAAGGGCCATCAACCTGGAGAGTGCATTCGTTAATTTGAAGGGTGTGCCAGGGTCAAGGTGGAGGATGGGAAACCTTTATGTCTGTAAGAGCTGCTCCTTTTTTTGAGGTAGTTTAGATGCTGGAGGTGATTTCCACGAATTCCAGGAGCACCACTTACTGTTTCATATGCGGTTGCATTGTCTTGCAATTTTGGGGAAAAAATGTCTAAAGAACAGCAGTTTCAAAAGCGGGAACAACAGACAAAAGAAGCACATGGTGAGGACAGTGCAGGGGAAAGAGAGAGAGAGAAGGAGAGAGACAGAGAGAACCTGTACAATTCCTTTCTTTGCTTTTTTTGAATTCATGTATCGCTGGACATCGGAGTGCGTCTGCAAAAACTAACAAACAGTGAGTTTCACGACTAATCTTGTAGAGACCTGGTTGGGAGAAGTTCACAACACAGAATCAGATCAGTGAGTCGTTGTCTTAATTCTGTACAATAGAAAGGCTGCAGTAGTGAGTACAGTGGCATCTTTCTTGATTATATGTTATTGTAGATAAGTCTCTTGATTAAACTTAAAATAAAAGCCATAGCTATTAATTTAACCTGGTGCAGTGTTTTGTAGAGGAATAAGACGGTGTTATTTCCTGGGTCTGTAAATTGTGAAGGAGCAAAACGGGACTTTGCAGTGATATGTACTTCTTCTCAGATGTGGGAGTTTAAAGAGAGTTTAAGGGTTACGACGGATTATATCTGCCATAAATGCTGTTGGATGCGAGTCTTACCAGATCAAATGGATCTTTTGGATATAAATTTCGAAGCGATGAGGAATTTACAACAGCAACAGTATGTGATGAATGGCAGTTATAGGAAGGGGGAATGTCTCAGATACAGTCACATAGATGGGTTAACCCCAAGAAGGGTAAGAGAGGTAGGCACCTAGGGCAGAAGGCTTTTGTGGATGTACCCATTTCAGACAGGTATGCGGTTTTGGAAAATGTAGGGAGTGATAGATTCTCAAAGAACATAGCACGAACAGTCAATTTTCTGGTATTGAGACTGGGTCTAACGCAACGAGTGGTACTTCAGCTTCCAAGAGATCAATTGTGTTCGGAGATTCTGTAGTCCGAGTTATAGACAGACGTTTCTGTGGACAGTAGAGGAAAAGCGGAATAGAGTGTTGTTTCCCTTGTGCCAGAATCAAGGATGTCTCAGAGAGGGTACAGATTATTCTCACGGGGGAAGAGGGTTAAGCGAGAGGTCATTGTCCACATTGGACCAACGATATTGGAAGGGAAAAGGTTGAGATTCTGAAGTAAAATGAGAGAGAGTTCGGCAGAAATTTAAAAAGAAGTCCTTAAGGGTCGTAATATCTGGATTACTCCCAGCGCTACGAGTGAGCGAGGGCAGGAATAGGAGGAGTGAGCAGATGAATGCATGGCTGAGGAGCTGGTGCATGAGAGAAGGACTCACATTTTTGAATCATTGGAATCTCTTTTGGGGTAGAAGTGACCTGTACAAGAATGACAGATTGCACCTAAATTGGAAGTGGAGTAACATACTGACAGGGAAATTTGCTGGAACTGCTCGGGAAGATTTAAACTCGTAAGGTGGTGGTGGTGGGGGTAAACATGGGGATACTGAGGAAAGAGATCAATATGAGACTGGTACGGTTGAGAACAGAAGCCAATCAAACAGTCAGCGCAGGCAGGGACAATGTAAGACTGATAAATTAATCTGCATGTGTTCAATGCACGGTGCCTAACAGGGAAGGCAGATGAACTCAGGGCATGGTTAGGAACATGGGACTGGGATATCATAGCAATTAC
Source organism: Chiloscyllium punctatum (assembly GCF_047496795.1). Classification (NCBI taxonomy): domain Eukaryota; kingdom Metazoa; phylum Chordata; class Chondrichthyes; order Orectolobiformes; family Hemiscylliidae; genus Chiloscyllium; species Chiloscyllium punctatum. The sequence continues at coordinate 18,211,341 of NC_092757.1, read as the reverse complement.
AGAAACATGGCTCAGGGTTGGGCAGGACTGGCAGCTTAATGTTCCAGGAAGTATAGAAAAGGACGGAAGAGAGGAGGGGAGTGGCATTTTTGATAAGGGACCGCATTACAACTGTGCTGAGGGTGGATATTCCCAGAAATATATCCAGGGACGTTATTTGGGTGGAACTGCGAAATAAGGAAGAGATTATCACCTTTTTGGGATTGTATTATAGACCCCCCAATAGTCAGATGGAAATTGAAAAACAAACTTGTCAGGATATCTCAGCTATGCGTAAACATAATAGGGTAGGTATAGTAGAGGATGTTTAACTTTCCAAACATAGACTGGGACTTCCAATGTGTTAAAGGTTTAGAAGGAGAGGAATTTCTTAAGTGCGTACAAGATAATTTTCAGATTCAATATGTGGATGTACCTACTAGAGAAGGTGCAAAACTTGACCTACTCTTGGGAAATATGGCAGAGTAGGTGACTGAGTTGTCATTGGGGGAGAGATTTGGGGCCAGCGACCACAATTCTATTCGTTTTAAAATAGTGATGGAAAAGGATAGACCAGATCTAAAAGTTGAATTTCTAAATTGGAGAAAGGCCAATTTTGACGGTATTAGGCAAGAACTTTCGAAAGCTGATTGCAGGCAGTTTTTCGCAGGTGAAGGGGTGGCTGGAAAATGGGAAGCCTTCAGAAATGAGGTAACAAGAATCCAGAGAAAGTATATTCCTGTCAGGGTGAAATGAAAGGCTGGTAGGTACAGGGAATGCTGCATAACTAAGGAAATTGAGGGTTTGGTTAAGAAAAAGAAGGAAGCATATATCAGGTATAAACAGGATAGGTCGAGTTAATCCTTAGAAGAGTACAAGGGAAGTAGGAGCATACTTAAGGGGGAAATCAGGAAGGCAAAAAGGCGACATGAGATAGCTTTTGCAAATATAATTAAGGAGAATGCAAAGAGTTTTTGCAAATATATGAAGGACAAAAAGGTAACTAGGGAGAGAATAGGGCCCCTCAAACATCAACAAGTCGGCCTTTGTGTGGAGCCGCAGAAAATGGGGGAGATACCAAATGAATATTTTGCATCAGTATTTACTGTGGAAAAGGATATGGAAGATATAGACTGTAGGTAAATAGATGGTGACATCTTGCAAAATGTCCAGATACAGAGGAGCTGGATGTCTTGAAACGTGAAAAGGTGGATAAATCCCCAGGTCCTGATCAGGTGTACCCGAGAACTCGGTGGGAAGCTAGAGAAGAAATTGCTGGGCCCCTTACTGAGGTATTTGTATCATCGATAGTCGCACGTGAGGTGCCGGAAGACTGGAGGTTGGTAAACGTCGTGCCACTGTTTAAGAAGGGCGGTAAAGACAAACCAGTGAACTATCGATCGGTGAGCCTGACATCGGTGGTGGGCAACTTGCTGGAGGGAATCCTGAGGGATATGCTGTACATGTATTTGGAAGGGCAAGGACTGATTAGGGATAGCCATCATGGCTTTGTGCATCGGAAATTATATCTCACAAACTGGATTGAGTTTTTTGAAGAAGTAACATAAAGGATTGATGAGGGCAGAGCAGTGGATGTGAACTATTTGGACTTCAGTAAGGCGTTCGACAAGGTTCCCCATGGGAGACTCATTCGCAAGATTAGATCACATGGAATACAGGGGAACTAGCCATTTGGATACAGAACTGGCTCAACGGTAGAAGAGAGAGAGGGTGGTGGTGGAGGGTTGTTTTCAGAATGGAGGCCTGTGACCAGTGGAGTGTCACGAGGATCTGTGCTGGGTCCACTGCTTTTTGGCATTTACATAAATGATTTGGATGCGAGTATAAGAGGTACAGTTAGGAAGTTTGCAGATGACACCAACATTGCGGGTGTAGTGGACTGCGAAGAGGGTCTCCTCAGATTACAACAGGATCTGGACCAATTAAACAATGGACTGAGAACTGGCAGATGGAGTGTAATGCTGATAAATGCGAGATGCTACATTTTGGGAAAGCAAGTCTTAGCAGAACTTATAAACTTAATGGAAAGGCCCTAGGGAGTGTTGCTGAACAAAGAGACCTTGGCGTGGAGGTTCATTGCTCCTTGAAATTGGAGTCGCAGGTAGATAAGATAGTGAATAAGGCGTTTGGTGTGCTTTCTTTTATTGTTCAGTGTATTGAGCACAGGAGTAGGGAGGTCATGTTGCAGCTGTACAGGGCGTTGTCTAGACCACTGTTGGAATATTGCGTGTAATTCTGATATCCTTCCTATTGGAAAGATATTGTGAAACCTGAAAGGGTTCAGAAAAGTTTTTGAGAATTTCAGCTATAGGGAGAGGCTGAACAGGCTGGGGCTGTTTTCTCTGGAGCGTCGGAGGCTGAGGGGAGATCTTAGAGAGGTAGGGTGAGAAGTTAAAGATATAAAAGAGACCTGAAAAGCAACTTTTCAAGGGTGGTACGTGTATGAAATGAGCTACCAGAGGAAGTGGTGGAGGGTGTTACAATGCAACATATAAGAGACATTTGGATGGGTATATGAATAAGAAGGATTTCTAGTGATATGAGCTGGGTGCTGGCAGGTGAGACTATATTGGGTTGGGATATCTTGTCGGCATGGATGGGTTGGACCTCAGGGTCTGTTTCCATGCTGTACATCTCTATGACTCTATGACTCTCTCCCATGTTCCTCTCGATGTATTAATGCTTTATGGATTAGAAAAAGCTGACATTCGTCCTTAATTGGGACAAAAAACTGATATAGAAAGTTCTTCTAAATGGGAAAATCTACTCCTCTACATTTTCAATTAAAGGATGAAAATAACACCCAGGCAAACACTCTCTTCTGTAACATTAAATGTTCCCTATCGGTTAGATGTCTTTTTTCTGTCACCAAGGATACATTGACCCTTTCCTTTCTAAGGCCTGAAAGCATCAATTGGTGAATGACGCCCGTTTAATGATCCAGGTGCACGATTTAAATGAGCGGTTAGCCACAGCCATCCGAAACAGCCCCTGATCCCCATGTGAGGAAGGATCCCTCTTATTGTGCATGGCGAGAGAGTGGTAAACAGTTCATATAAACTTGAAAACACAACTGCAAAAACTACCAACGCTAAACACCTAACTATTCCTTGTCCAATGAACCAACATATAACACAAATAAGAGGTGATTCTTCCTCCTTCCCCACATGGAGCGCTCATACTAATCAATCTTCTCTCGGAGTTTTACATACTCCATGACCAAGCTCTGCTCTAATGTTAAGTCCCCTGGCAGGTTCACAGAGGCTGAAGCTATGGCCGCGGGTGTATCCGTAGCTGCAGGGCAGTGCCTGCTAGTTGCGATCCATCGGTCCTTTACCCTAAGACATTTTCTTTACCCACTTCAACTGGCATACAGCAATACAGGGGGGCAGTATTTTTTACCACAATGGGTAAGAAAGAGAATGTGAATGCACGACTTTGTCTGGATTCTGATGCAGAGCTGAGCAGGGCAAACCTACTGGGTCGCCAATAACTTGGATCTCCCCGGAAAATAAATCACCTTTAATGACTTTTTTAAAATGTTGCCATGGGTCACCTCACAACCGTTAAGAAGTACATGAACCAACATCAGACTCTCATAACATTCCCAGGCTGCAGGCTGCATGTAGGAATGTGGGAATAATGTATATCGTGTTGTATTTCTGATGGTGCAGAATATCTCCTTCTCTGATTGTATGATTGTGGAAGGGTAGTCATAAGGCATAAGGCAGAAATAGCTGGCTTCTGAAAACACGTATTAATAAAGGTTCTACAACTCAACTGCAATAGATTCCAAAAGTATGTTAGTGTGAAAGTTAACGAAAAATAGCAGTTTATTACAATCTGAAACAAGAGAATGGAGAATGGAAAAGAGGGAAATGGCGGAACTGTGAAGCAAGTATTTCAATTCTGTCTTCACAGAAGAAAATATCAACAAAACAAAAAAAAACTTCCCAGCACGACTAGGAAACCCAAGTCAGGTGAAAAAAAGAATAGAATGAAATTAATCAATGCATGGTTTAGTAGAAAATATTGGGACTGAAAGTAATGAACATAGACAACGTCAGCATAAATTTATGAAATGGGCATCATATTTGAGATACTGTCTGGTAAATTAATTATGGTGAAGCAATGGATATAATGTATTTAAATTTTTGGAAGGTTTATCGGTAAATTTCAAAAACTAATGTGCAGCGTCACAACTTATGGAACTGGGGCTAACTTATGGACATGGCGTTAGCATGGCATAGCTTTCAGGAAACAATGAGTGGAATATTTTTATACCGCTTTTGAGTTTACTTTCAGGTGTATTTTACAGGGTAAATACAAGACATTTGTGCATCAAACTGGCACCGTTTTAAATAATTTAAATACTGAATATTGAAAAAAAATTAAAGGTATAGATAGAAGAAAGTCCATGGGTCCTCAGTCAGCGCCTTACTATCAGTGACACCTGCACCCCCCATCACTGGACACCAGCTTCATCACCATCTACACCAGAGGCCACTAACATCGAAGATGCTGATCCTCAGGTGCCATCTTTGCCGCTGGGCTCATACTCTTCCATCAACGCCTCGTCACCCCCATTGCCAGACCATTCAATCTCAGAGACATGACTCTAACTGTGTGCCCACCTCATCGACGTTGCCATGATGCCCTTCCATCGTCTACGACATCAGCACCAACGCACTATCCAACATCCACAAAGTCCCCGATCCTCTGGCATCACCTTTTGCTACTGGGCGTACCTCACACATGTTGCCTCTGCTGACGGAGCAGTCGCCAATTCCAGGTCCTGTGCATGCTCTGGAAAAGTAAGCAGGGATACACTCGCCTCTGCACTCGGCCCAGCTCAAGGGCCATACGCTGTGCTCCACTTGAGACCTCTCTGAGTCCATTGAAAGTCTGCATGTCTGCACTGTCGTTGCTGCTGATGCTGTCCAAGCTACAAAGTCATTAAGTTACAGAGAGAAAAGAGATGTGGAGAAAATAAGGGGAAAAAAAAGCAAGTCAGAGTGTACAGGCCCTAGCAAAGGAGCCATTGAACCAGAAACACCGGAATAAAAGGACCCTTTTATTGGAGACGAAGGCTCATGGTGTATCACAGGAGTCGGGGATTGAGCCCCAACTATTCCTAACACGCATCCAATATTTGGTTGAGGGCACCAAATGCAATATTGCCCAGCCCGCAGACAGCACTAAACCATGTTGGATTGTCAGTTGGTGCGGAGGATGTAGAAAAGCTCTAAATTGATTGAGATAAGTGGATGTAGAGCAGTATGGGTAGATGTGACGTTGTGCAATTCGTTGGATAAATAGAACAGCAGCCGACCATTTGAAAATGGATTGGTTCTAAAATGTTGATATATAAATGGACTTATGCTCCTTTATTTGTTTCTGCCTGCGCAGCCTCCAGGGTCCATGTAGGGCAGTGAGTTCAGAATCCAGAATTCAATACTGGGAATGGCAATGCCACGCTGACCAGTGTATATAGGCACAGCAAGTGGGGAGCTGTAACGTTGAAAATGATCTGGATCTCCCTGGACACCAGTCACTGAAAGCAATATTGCAGGAACAGAAAGCAGTTAGTAAGATAAATAATGTGTTGACCTTCATTTCAGGGGGGTTTGAGTCCAGGAGTAAGGTTGTCTTACTGCAGCTGTACAGGGCCTTGGTGACACCCCATCTCGAATATTGTATAGTATTGTGTGCAGTTTTGGTCTTCTTATCTAATAAAGGACAAAGCTGACATTGAGGATGAGCAGTGAAGAATGACCAGACTGATCTCTGGGATGACAGGCTTGTTGTCGGATAAGGGATTGACGTGACTGGGCCTGTATTTCATGGTATATACGAAAATGAGTGGTGATCACTGTGAGATACATAAAACTCTGACAGGGTGAAACAGATTGGAAGCACGATTATAATTCCCCTGGCTGAGATGTCTAACACCACGGGACACAGTATTCGGTGCAGACTAGCCACACTGCATTGAGATGAGAATAAATGTGTACACTCAGAGACTGGTGAACCGAGGGAATTCTCTCCAAGATCAGGCTGTGGAAACCAAGGCACTGATTATAAAGAAGGATGTTTAGACAGTAAAAACGTGGCGATAACAGGCTCATGGTGTGGAAATAAACGATCAGCTGTCATTGTATTGAATGGGGTAGAACATTCTACTACTGTAGTTCCTATTTTAATGGTTAATCATGTTGCGGGATATGTATATTGTTTGGGAAAACTGCATTGAGCTGGAATGGGGGAAGGCTCAATGTGTTGATTGGCCTACTCATTTCCCGAGGTTTCTGTGCAGTCTGTGGAAAACCTCTGTCAATGTTGTCAGAAGCTCTCAGATGTTCAGAAGGTGGTCTCTGCAGGGACAAGAGGACTGTGTTTTCCATTCCCTTTTCCAATACTCATGCTGGTGCCGAGTTTTCAGTCCGGATTTATCCTTTAAGACTTCAGAGAGGTTTGATGCTATTGAGTGTCTTCCTTGGCCAATTTAGAGACCATTGAAGAGTGTATCCCATGTCTGTGTGTTCGGAGTCAGTTTTAGGCCAGACAAGGAAAGCACGGGAGATTGACTTCCTCAAAGTACATTCGTGAAGGAATTTGGTGTTTGAAAATTGGCTTCAAGGTTTTTCACGGACCAGATTCTACACTTAGATCTTTTATTAATTGTTTTTAACTTCCACCAGCTTCCGGAGCATTGGTCCGGTCAGTATTAGTAATCCAGTGAAATTTCCACATCGGCACCATCTCCATATGGGGTCCTATCAGAAACCACACTGAGCAGGGTATTTCTGTGCTGCTTGACAGATCTGTCGGAAATGACTCCCTTTGGTTTGAATATCGTGATGTGACAGACGGGGTGGTAATTGGTCACATTGTAATTATTGTCCTCTTAGGAGTCTGGACATAGCTGAATAATTTTCCACAATGCCAGGGAGATGTCAGAGTTGGAGCTGTAATGAAACAGCTTCCCCAGGGACATGGCTTGTTGTGCAGCAGAAGTCTTCAGTCCTATTGCAGGAATGGGTCAGGGCCCGTTGCCTTATCTCCTGTGTTCAGCTGTTTCTTCATGTCACGTGCAGCTAATTGAATCGGTTAAAGACAGGCTTCTGTGATTCTGTGGGTATCATGGTGAGGATGAGGTGGATTATCAACAATACGCATCTGGCTGAGGACGGTGTAGATATTACATCCTTGTCTGTTACACAGATGTATACGGCTGTTCCAATATTTAGGATGGGGAGATTTCAGGAGTCATCTCCGCCAGTAAGTTGTTTAATGTTTCATCGACCTTTATCTCTGGATGTGACAGTACTGCAGAGCTTAGATCATATCTGTTTGAATTGGGATCAATTCTCCCTCTCCATCAGATGTCAGTTCCGCTGCTTGGAGTGTAACTTTAACGTGTTATCATCAAGTTTAGATACACATGGGTCTGACTCTGGCATGTTCACACACACTCATCAAATAACTACGGATTGGCTTGATGGTAATAGTAGACTGAGGGATTATCCTCGGGGAAAAATTACAGACTATGAATGAAAAAAAAATCTGCTTCTGCTGCTGCTGTGGTTTTTCAGCATCACATGATAATCCAGTTTTACCTGAAATATCTGCGATTTAATTCTTCGAGTGACCCTTCTACAAACTCTCAGTCTGTCCAGCAAGTTTTGCATTTTTATGTCCAGTATTCTTAATTATTTGCTGACTTGAATAGTTGTGCTGTTCCTATTCATTTCTGAAGAAATTCTGCAGGTCTGGCAGCATCTGCAGAGACAGAGAAACAGAGTTAGCGTTTCAAGTCTAGTGCAATGCTTCTTCAGAACTAAAAATGATTGGAAAGTGGGTTTTTGATCCCTTGCCAGAGGTGGGGGATGGATGACAGGGAAAAGAGGGTGTGGCAACAGATAAACGGACATTTATCAGTGAAGAACAAGCGGATGATGTAAAACGGGTTTAAATTAGGATATGAATGGGGGAAAGGGGCTCCTTCCCTTGAGTGCAAGATAAATAAGACAAAAAAAGACAAGGTCATAGGTAGTTCTGGAGGGAGAATGTTAACTATGTGGTATTATGTAGATCTGGCCAAAAGTAAGTTTTCACTGTCGTGATCATCAACCCCTTTAGAAAAAGGAATTCGGTTGTTTGACTACTTACTGGCACTAGTAAAATGTTCATGCTGCCTTAGTATTGTAACATAGAGAAAAGCAAATGTTAATATGAAGTTTGGACTGTGTGTTGTTTATCAATCTCTTTTAGTATTGTTTCAAAATTGCGATGTTTTTTTAAAAATACTTGATCTTGAAGTTAGTATCAGATGGAGTGTAGGAGATTGATGTGTGATATTATAGAAATTAGAAAATCATGGGAGGCATGGATAGGGTGAATAGCCAAGGTCTTTTCCACAGGGTGGGGGAGTTCAACCATAGAAGGCATCGGCTTCAGGTGAAAGTGGGAGATTTAAAAGTGAAGAAGGAGAAATGCTTTTCCACAGAGTGTGGTGTGGGTATGGAATGAGCTGCCAGAGGAAGATTGGCAGATGCGTGTAAAGCCATAACATTTAAAAGACATTTGGGCAAACATATGAATGGGAAACATTTAGAGGCATATGGGCCAAATGCAAGCAGATGGGACTAATTTAGTTTGGAAAAGTTGTCCTGCATGGACAATTAGAGAAACTTCACGCAGAGCCAGTGTGGTTTTGTGAACTGAAATTTATATTTTGTCCTTGAAAATCATGAAGTATTTCTGGAGATCGCTGATGACGTAACAAGTGGACTTGATAAAAGGGAATTGGTGGACACAAGGCTTTCCAGAGATTCTCCACCAGGTATCAGAAAATGAAGGTTCTACACAAGACAGAAGATCATAGTTTGATGGATAATGTATTAGTATGGGATGACGATTGGTTAACACATAGCAAACGGAGAGTCAAGATTAATGGATGGTTATGATAAAAGTGTATCTGCTGGAGTACCACAGATATCAGTCTGTGGCACCAGTTATTGACAATCTATGCTAATAGCCTGAAGTAGAGAGCTGAGTGCAATATACATCCGCGATTGAGGATAACACTGAGAACCAAGAGGCAGACTGTTATTCGCTGGAGAGAACTTCCAGAAAAAGAGCAGTCCAAAAGATTGGAGTGTTCCTGAGAATGAAACATAACGTCTGCATGCTGATACAGCAAGTAACTCGGTTGGTACTTTAGGCGGGTTCCTGGGATGGAAGGGTTGTGTTATCGAGGACCTCTAAAATGGGGAGGCAATTACTCATTGTGGTTGAAATGAACGAGGAGTAATACTGCTGAAAAATACAAGATCCCGAGGGGGCTTGACAAGTTAGATGTTGAGAATGTGTTTCCACTGCTGGGTGTGGTATTGTACTCAGGGACACAGATACCGAATTTGGAATATCGATTTCAAACTGAGATGCAGTTTCTTCTCTCAGAAGGTAGTGAATGTCTGGAATTCTGAAACCCAGAGAGGTGTGGAGGGGTACAAGGAGTCGGAAAGAAAGCGGATTTGAACTCTGGAGTAGGTCAGCTATGTTCATATTAAATGACAAGGCGAGCTTGAGTGGCTGAATGGCCTGCTGCTGTTCCTATTTCTTATGTTCTCATGTTATGCTTTTGGAAAGTAACTGGATATTTGACTGGAAGTCATGCAGTACAATGTTGCATTCAGAAGGAGAAGAGGACTTGTTTGAGTTTACCCCGGGGCGGGGTAGGAGGCTGTATTCACAGTGAATCTGGGTCTGTAACATGACCCACATCTCGAGCAGAAGTTACAGAGAGGGGATGCCTGTGCGTGGGGTTGGGGGGAGGTGTCACTTCCTGACCCAGCCTGGATTTTCCAAGTACATTGACGAAACTGCATCTAACACTCGGAGTGGCCTCGACCTGCCCCTGTGTAGCAGGTCTGAAGGGCTGAATGGAACATAGAACATAGGGCTGAGGGACACGAGTGAGCCATTCGACGCATTCACTCTACTCCACCAGTAATTAAGGTCGTGGCTCATCTTATTGTGGTTCCAGCTGCACTTTTCTCTCCATGCACCATTATCTCTGATTCTCCTGTATATGGACAATCAGACGAACAAGCATTGATATAATATAAAGATTTAGCCATCACAAACTTCTAGGAAAGACTTCCCACAGGAATGAAATCCCATTTTGCGAATTTCTCCTCATTCAAGTTCTGACTGAGGTTGGAGGGTGTCAGTTTTTCTTTTCCTAGTTCCATTCCTCCACTGCTCACAACAAATTTTAAATGTAAACAGGTTGGTGATATGGCCAATGATAAAGGCCTCAGACTGTGTCAGGTTCACTGAAAGGAACAAACAGACAGATTTCTTTCGTCAACTACAATTAACTAATAGAACTAACGGAGGAGCATGTTGGATCTGTGATTACCACTGCTGCCTCACATCACCAAGGAGCTGAGTTCAATTCCAACCTCGGGCGACCCCCTATGTGGAGTTTGAGCGTTCTCTCCATGTCTATGTTGCTTTCCTGCCATTGCTCCAGTTTCCCCCAAAGTCCTTTGATGTGCAGCTGAGAGTGGGTTGGCCATGCGCCATTGCCAATAGTGCCCATACATATGAGGATTTGTCATGGGGATCGCACGGTTACATGCAGAGGGTTCTGGATAGGGCTATGTGGGATGTGTGGACTTGTTGGACAGAATGTCCTGCTTCCAATCTCGAGCGTTTCTATGAGAATGACAACAAGTTTAGATTATACAAACACCCAGTGGGTATCTATCTGATCCACTGTCCTCGTGGTCTTGTTTGTTTCAACAAAAACACCTCTCATTCCAAGAGTAACCTGTCAAAGCCTCCTAATATAAACCCTTCATCCATGGAATACATGAAGTGAAACATCTCTGAACTGCTTCCAATGGAATTATGGTAAGGAGACAATAAAAATCTCACACCCCGATGGGATTTGTTTTTTTTTTGTTTTCTCAAATTATTTTGAGGCTTTAGAACTCTCTTCCCCGCAGAGCATTAGAGGCAGAAATATTGAATGGTTTTGAAGCACAGACAGAAGGTTCATAAATAGCAACAGAGTCAAGAATTATTATGAAATGGGCAGGAATGTGCAGTGTGGAGGAAATGCTGGCAGCGGTACAAATGAAATGGCTGCAGAACATCCAGAAATATAATGCAAAACTAAATTATAACATAGATGACATTTTAAAATGTTAACAGTGACATAATACAGTTCCAAATAACCATGGGACTGCTCTGTCATGAGAGAGAGAAAACACTCGTGGTGGTTTGCTTTGAGAGTTACCACATCTCGGGTGATGGGGTAAGGATGAGAGAGCGTCCCCTTCATGGTAACCTCTGTCAGTGTGAGGAACTGAACGTGCGCTGTTGGCCACGTGCTACATCATAAACCAGCAGTCCAGCCAACTGTGTGGGAGACGGTATAACTGTTACAGACAGAAATAGTCATTGAGAAAGTGCAAGAGAAACTTTCATAACAAGGAAAAAAGATGCAATTCAGAATAAGGTCCAGATAACGGCTGTGGACAAAAATGTTCTCTGTATTTTATAAGGAGACAAGTGATGTAAAACTGTCTTTGGCTGAATATAATGAGGTGAGGGAAGTGAAGTAACCAGCAACTAATTGTGATTGGATATCAACAATCATTAACTAAGAGCATATTTTTGATGGGTCTGTGTAAATGTGCTTACCATTCCGTAGAAGTACAAAGCTGATGGAATATATTTTTTGGAATGTCCATTACCGTGGGAAAGGCCCTCGAACAGGCGCTTGAACAAAATCGGGGTAGGAGTGCCTGAGTGTCGTCTGGTTAGCGACAGGAACCCAGAGGGTTGAATGGCTGAACATTCCTGTAGCATGGAGCTGAGAAAACCATCAAATCAGCCGCGATCTTATTAAATGCTAGAGCACGTTTGAAGGGCTGAATAGTCTCATGATGAATTTGAATTAGGTGGGATTTGAAAAACGTGCATTTCTGCTCATCCGCTTTATATATCACATCCGGGAACATCGGCATTATTCTGAAAATGGGAATTATCTAGACATTCTATAATCGGCATGATCCAGAATTTTCTGCCACCTTGTGTGGGTATTGCAAAGATGTGTGTGTGTGAGAGAGAGAGAGAGCGAAAGAGAGACAGAGTCAGAGAAAAATGGAAGGTGCTGCATGCAGTAGTGAGAGTGGTAGGTGCTGTAAAAATGAGTGTGAGGGAACAAGAGAATACGGTGATCCTTATCCTGACCGAGTGGGCAAGTTTATTAATTCTTGTCCTGTATTGCTGCACATTTCTTCATACTGCAAATACTGCACTGAGCTGGGTTGGTGAACTCAGACCATGTTCCGTGGATCTGGTGGTGTGCCCCACTCTGGGAAGAGAATTGTCCCCGTCTGTAGTACCCATCCATCTGCCCCCAGCCGATAAAACATGGTGCAATTGCCTGTTATCTGCCATGCAGGGCAGATCCAAATTTAGAAAGCATAAACATGTGCCCGTTGGTGTTTAAAGATGGCAGCAGTGCAAGGATCACAGAATATCTAGGGACATCCATGCGATGGCAAGTACCTCCAGCCATGATGGGTGGGAGAATCGGGATGGTATTGAATGATAGGTACACTATCGGGTATGGTTGGTAGTTAGTGAGGTGAGTCAGATAAGATATCACCAGGAAACTAGCTCAGCCTTGTGCAGACAATCCCTCTGTCACACTAAAAGAAAATGTCACTGAGACAAATTATTGTCAGATTCATTCCAATAAGTCGAAGACTCTGCTGGGGCCAGTCCAGTTATAAAGCTGCAAATGAAATGGTCTTCAAAATCTCCAACATGAGAACTCATGCTGATATCCCGTTCACCCATCATTCCTGAGCATAATGTCTCATGTTGCAGGATGCTGCCGAAATGTCTTTATTTTAGCATTCTGAAATTTCTGACCTTCCATGAAATTGTCTCTTTATCTTCTTTTTCTCTTTTTCAAAAAATTCTTTTGCTTATTGGTACTTAAGTTCGTCTCCCCCACCCCCACACCCCAACCATCTCTCTGTGTCAGTGATGTTTATACCCACAGCACCGTTTTTTATGGCACAATGGAGATATGGAGCTGGAAATGGATGGGAGCTGCTCATCTTGTCACTTACAGCATGGGCTGCAAGTTTCCCCACGCTGGGTATTGATCTAACACAGTGTTATGGTGCAATGCACTGGGATGGTGATCATGGCACTACATGCTGGGAGGGTAACTGCTCCTAGTTTACAAATCATTCACTGCTATCCACTGTCCAGCTCTCATACTGAACAGGTGCATTGTCCGCGTTTGTAGAGCAAGACACTGGTGTGGGCGGCATACTGCACGTCCATGCTGGACAGACCATTTCGTCCGGTTTTCTGAATCAATGCCCCAGTGTGGTCTGTACTGCTCCTCATGTTGGAGGGATGGATTGTAGACTGGTGAGACTTGCACAGTATTCCATCCTTAACGGATTGCTGCTTTGTACTGAGCCTGATCTGTACAATAGTCCATCCTGGACCAATTGCTGGTTTTCTACTGAGCCTGGCCTGCACAGTGTTCCATACTAGCAAATATCTCATCTGGGTTTATAAGTGTCTGGGCTGGGTCTGTGAGGTGGATTAAATATCCAGTCTAATTCCTGATAGAGATATCATTTCTCCAGCACGGCGCATTCTGCTGTCATACCCCATATTTCTGCAACATGTTGCCCATGAAGTAATGACCCAAGTAATGCGCAAATATCTGTCCCACTTGTTATGGACCCGAGCATATCCCCTAAAAATACATGGAAAAGTTAGTCTCGACCCGAACATTGTCTCATTTTAAAGGTAAATGCAAGGTGCTGTGTTTCAGATACAATTCGTTTGGTAGAAGTTTTCAACTTTCAGCAAAATAGAATCTATTCAAACACTTGACAAAATACAGCAACAAGAGAAACTTGGAATAATTATTGGAAAACTCACCAGAATAGCAGTTTATTTAACTGCTAAACAGTTTCTGTTCCAATATGGTAACATCCCATAAACACACACTTATTAAAAGCACATTCAGGAAACAGATTGTTTCACAAGCAGTGCACCAATTCCAGGAGGAACGCACATCAAAATACAATTCTGAGACAAATCTCAGAGAGTGTGTATAGCATCCGTCCAAACCTGCTGAGACACCAGCAATAACTGGCGAAAGGTAAAAGTAAGAATCCTGGTTCTGGGAGAGCTTGACCATCACTCCACAGGACTAGGCCGTGGCTGCAAGGACCACAAGGAATGGACTGTATCTACACTATCTATGGCACTGTAGGAGCCTCTCAAAAATGCGTAATCCACCTATGCCATTAAGTCCTTGCCAGATAAATGTCAAACTCAAACATAAATAAAACGAACGGATGCAGCAGGCCTCGTGATCAGGCACAGACGGCGTCGGGAGTCCAGCAATTCCAATTCTGCCAAAACACAGTAGAAACATCGAGCTTCTGAAGAGAAAGCATCAGCTCTCTGCCTCACCTCTAACTTTACAATTGGAGATGTGCCATTCACCCAATAGTCTGCGATGTCAACATCCCAACCAGACCAAGTATTATTGTGGCACATGAGGGATGTAATGAAAGGAGGTTAATTAGAGCTGCATGTTCAGTGCCTGTGATTGATGTCAGTCTCCATGGACCCGAATTGCGTCACGAGAAGGTTTCCTCTTCTCTTAATTCGGGGCCTCCTTCAACCTGTTATCCAATAGTATCAGCAACAGCGTCATCCTTAAGATGATTTGTATCTGCAGGACGGAGAGAGGGAGATAAAGAGAATCTTACAACAATAGACTGGAATGTTCCAACGATGGATCAGAATCTGTGAACATTAAAGGGGAATGCTCCAACAATAGATCAGAATCTGAGAACATTAGACTGGAATGTTCCACTAATGTATCAGAATTTAAGATCATTCGGCTGGAATATTCTCATAATGGATAGGAGTTTATCCTTGTGTCTTTACTAACTCGTTCAATATTGGCGATGTTTAGAGTTGCTGATAAAAGCCTTGCTGTTGATGATTCAGGCAGGTTACTACCCCATCCACACTATTTTTGGTGTTCCTGGTAAGCGTATACCTGTCAATTCTAAAAACAATGGTGAAAGTTATTGGTATTTCCGTTATTTATATTTAATAAATACATAAACTGTTATTCTTAGTTTCAGTCACAAAATCCATTTCCAACAATTTCAGACTCCTCACTCATAAACATCTAAGAAGGAACAAGACTGTTCGGACCCTTAAGTCTTCCTTTAGCCCTGAACTGTTATGTGTCTCTGTATTCTGTCAGCCTCAGTACTGTTGCTGAATTAGTTGTCATCTGTCCCCTTGTTAACTTCCGATTTTACGGCTCCACTTTTCTTCTGACCACTCTTCCAGATAAAAATATCCTGACAATAAACTTTTCCTTGTCTCTCCAGTTATTTCATAATAAGAACACCATATCTGAGCAATAAAGTCACCGGATGGTAATACAGAGACACAAGTTGTGACTTTAAAGGCATTGTTTCAAATCCTACCAGATGCAATGATAGAACTTACATTCGTATGACAAAAATTGGAAAGAAATCTCATATTAATTACAGCAACCATATACCATCAGGATTTCTTTTATTATTTCACTGATAGCCTTTGGTAACGAATCTAAGTGTGATTGCAGACCTACAACAGTATGGTTGACTCTATATTGTTTTGACAAATGGCCTCGCAGCCAAGAGCAATTATTGATGGACTGAAAATACTGTCATTGCCAGTGATGCTGGCATCCCGGTAAATAACAGCATTAAAGTTGAAATAAACCAAAGAAAGGTGGATGATGGAGATCTGAAATAAAATCCGCCAGCATCTGAAAACGTTGGAGAATCTCAGTGAATATGGCGGCCTCTGCCAGGAGAAAAGCAGATAATGTTTCGAGTGTAGTGACCCTTCATCAGAACTGAAAGCAACTGGCAAATAATATTTTTATATCCGGTATGGCTAGATGAGTGAGGGGGAGATTAGATGAATGGATGGATAAATGTTCAGCGAGAGAGAGAGAGAGAAAGAAAGAAATGAAAAGCAAACAAAGGGAATGATGATGAAGGAAAATAAAATAGGAGCTTATTCTAACATTTTCCCTTTTCCTATATTCCTGAATATCATGCCAATTTAGGTGGGTCCCTATTTACATTGGGTTATATTCTCTCTATCTCTGTTCCCTGAGTTGGCTGATCAACTCAATCAGAAATGCTGGTGCTGTCGTTATACTTGCTCAGATGCAGATAAACGTAATTTTACATTGTCAACTGCTTCTTTGGAGAGAGGAACTGTTACTTTCGGACAGTGCAGTCATGAAAAGATTTTTTTCGCTCAGAAGAGAAATATTTTCAACACCGAATGTGTGCACCGTCTGTGGGGGGATTTCACTTGTTCCTGTCATTACAAAGTAAGGGGAGGTTCTGGGGACGCTTTTCTCGGGTTTGTATTGTGTGCTGCTGGGTTTATTCAGAGAGACCTGAGGGTTTGGCGACCCAACTCTGGACGAGATATGAGCACTGCATGGTAAACAAATGGAGATGAGACTGCACAGAAGGGAAGCTCTGTACACAAGGAGGGGCGGGCGCCCTGTACTATCCTCCCTGGGATTTCCAGGAATATGTTTCTAAGTTGGACCCATTCCAATTGTAAAGTGTGAACCAGTTTGTTTAAAAATGAGGTGGCCACTGAGCTGTGTCCTCTCCTTCAGTATAACCTGGAGCTTCACACCAGGGACAGGACTGTGCTGACACTCACCATGACATGAACTGCATTGATTCTGGAACATTCCAGGCAGGAGTGGGTAACATCTGCACCATCTCTGTAGTGCACTCCGCCGATATATCACGAGCTGTTAGAAGCCCTCTGCTGATGTGAGGGAGCATTGGTTCTGTCTCCACAGGGGAATGTAAAGAAACTAACGGTCAGAAATACTAGGGAACGGGAACTGGTCAAAATGAGGAACTGCAGGAAACTAGAATTAATGAAGACTTTTTTGAAAATCTAATCAAATTGAAGTTTGGTATGTTGCTGCATCTGATGAGCTACATCCCAGACTATTGAGGAGGTGGGAACAGAGCTAATGAAAGAGTTACTGATTATTCTTCAAAGCTGGTTAGATTCTGGAAAGGATGCTACAGACTGGAAAGCAGCTGTTGTCAACCTAAATATTTCAAACAGTACGGAGAGGGAAAACCGAAAACTAAATAGTTTGGTGTCAGCTCCGAGAAATGCATTTGGAACCTTTTATAAGGAATGTGACAGCTGCGAGAAAAGCATTGGAACCTTTTATAAGGAATGTGAGAACGAGACACTTGGAGAACCATGATATGATTTGGTAGATTCAGCCAAGATTCGGGAAAGGGAAATTATCTTTGCTAAACCTTCTGCAGTTTGTGGAGATCGTCGTTCCTACTTCGACAGTTGAGATGCAGTGGGAGTCGGGTATTTGAATTTTCAGAAGAAGTTTGACAATGTTGAATACAGGTGAATGGAGACTATTAGACTATGAGATTTTCGAGCTCTGAATGCACTTTAATGTTCAGTTACTGTATGACCTTGCACTCAAAGTTACTTTGATCACAATCCTGTCAGAAGTTATAATACCTTCAGTCTGAAAGAGTTAGCCATTCCTCACCTACTTAAGTTTCAGAATGAACATCACTCATCTGTGGAAGATGCTTTTGAGACTGGTTTAAAAAATGGCTTAATTCCCACTGCCAAACAACCACGCTAACATAACACGGTTGTATCATAGGTAATGACACCACGAGGAATAACATGGAACAGTCCCTCTGTGCAGATTCTGCTCCATGTGTTTATGGTATTGGAGCGTCTTTGACAACTTCCTGTTCCTGTATTAGTGATTTGAGAAGCTGAATGACCTCTTCCTGTTCCTTTGTAAGTGAATCCAGGTGTAAAATGGCCCCGTTCAGATTCCGTGTAAGTTACGTGTGGGGCTAAGCAACGTCCTTGTCTTTCTGTGTATCCGCCGGGAGGGACTGAACTTGCTGTCCCTCTTCTGAGCTGAGGGAGCTACACTGAGGATCTCCTGCAGTGATTTCCTACGGCTGAGATGATTGATGCCCACTGATGAGAAACATCTTCTCTTGTGCTGTGAATGATTCCAAACACTGGAGAGTTTGCAATGGAATCTGATGAAGTGCAATTTTGATCAGCCTCCTTGATGTTATCCTCAGTAAAATACTGCCTTGATATCATGGCCATCCATTCTTAGCTGAGGCCTTTTATTCACCTCTATCGCTCATATTGATAGGCCATGATGTAGGAACAGGCAGTGGATTCTTCAAACAGAGAGTAGTGAATGTCAGGAATTCTCTATTCCAGAGAGCCTGGGGAGCTCTGGCAGTACGTTGCCTCCAACTGCTCCTGTCTAGAAGGTTTTAGGTTCTGAATGGAACATCAGAACATCAGACTCAGAACCAGGATTAGGTCGTGAAACACTATGAGCCTTCTCCACCAGGCACTAAGTTTGTGGATCATCAGGTTATGGTCTCAGCCCCACTATCCTGTTTGTATGCCATGATCGATGAGTCAATCTCTGTCAAATACTTAACGAATACATTTTGAATAAATGCAAACAAAGAGGCGCCACATACCTCTGGGAAAGAGAATTCTCACTCAAAAGACCCCTTTAGAATTTCTTCTTATCTCTCTTACAATGTCGTACAGCAGGCAACCCTGTCGACATAAACCAATCATTCCAATCTGATGTCAATGCATTTGCCAGAACTAGGCTCATATCCTCTAAATCCTTCGTATTAATCTGCACACCCAGATGCATTTTAAATATTGAAACTTTATCAGCCTCCATCACTTTCTCTGACAGCTCATTCCATACACACACCACAATCTGCATGAAAATTTTGTTCCTTTACGATCTTTTTCCTCTCACCTTAAGCCTTTATCCTTTAGTTTTGGACTCCCAGATGCCGGGGAAAAGACTTGCTTTCAGATTGCCCATGTCGCTCACGATTTTATAAACCTCTGTTATGTCACACCTCGGCCTGCATTGTTCCAGAGTAAACAAGCCCTAGTCTGCAAAGACATTCCCTGAAGCTCATTCCCTCCATGCTCTACAATATCATTGTAAACCTTTCCTGCACGCTCTCAAGATTAAAGACATCCTTCCTACAGCAGACAGAACTGAGTTAAACATACTATTCTAAATCTGGCCTCACCAATATCCTGCCCTGTCGAAATATGATCTCCCAACTCGCATACTCAATTCACTGGCCAATAAAGGAGGAGAAAGTGAGGACTGCAGATGCTGGAGATGCTGGCGCTTTTCCATAAACACATTTTTCAGCACTGACCAATAAAGACAAGCATCCCAAACCCCTTCTTCACCACCCTGTCGACCTGCGACTCCACTTTAAAGGATCTATGAGCCTGCACCTTTTTGTTCGACAACATTCCCCAGAGCTCCACCATTAATTATGTAAATCCTGCCCTGTTTTATCTTGTCAAAATGCAACATTACACATTTGTCTCAATGTAACTCCATTTGTCACTCCTTGGTCATCTGATCGATGTCCCATTAAACTCAGAGGTAAATCTTGCTGTCCACTGCACATCCAATTTTTATATCATCGAAAAACATAATTATAAGACAAATATTTATCTTAAAATAATTTATATAAATTGCAAATGCAGTGGAATCAGCACCTTGTGTTTCACCATTGGTCACAGTGCTCCAGTGTGAAAAGCTGTCAACGGCCACCCTCGGACTCCAACCTTTATTTTAATTTTGTAATCGACTGGTTAGCTCATCTTGGATCCATTTGTCACCCAACGTTACGAACTTGTCTGCCATGTGGAATCCTGTCGAACACCTTGCTGAGGACTGTGTGGATAGCGTCGACCAAAATGTCTTCATTTTTTTCTTGCCACCTCTTCAAAAAACGCAATCAACTTTGTTCGACACGAATTCCCATGCACAAAGCCATGTTGACTACCCCTAATCAGTAGTTGCATCTGTAAATGCATGTAAATCCTATCCCTCACAATCCTCTCCAACAACGTGCCCACGTCAGCCTCAACAATCAATAGTTTAGGTCACGATGCCCTCTCCTCGTCCCATACTTCCACTGATCACTGTAAATGTTAATATAAATGACTTGGTGATATGAGCAACAATATCGGTCTCAGACTGGGTCAGAGTTAGGAATAAGTCAGTTAGAATTCTTTAATCTGCTACAATTGACAGGTTTATGGCCCAAACAAAGTGACTCAAACTACGATGGAAAGATGAATGACAAACATTGCAAATCTGAGGACCGATGTTTCCCTCTCTAAAAATACTGACGCATGCACACATTTGATGACAAACTGAAAAACACAATCTATGCAGAGAGTTAACTTGAAAGAACTTTGACCAAATATTTATTGAAGTCATGATGATAGAAAACATGAGTGATTGTTCCAAATAACATTCAGCTTATGGAGCTATTCTGCTCTTACAAGCTACTGGTAATGACATAACCTCCTGGAACAGGTGGATTTAGCTGAATTCCCTTTAATTAAGGCAGTGTGGTGATTTCATTAATTCTTCGAAAGGAATCCTCCATGAGTGGTAAAGATGACTGAGGAGTTTTCAGCTCACACACATTGCTGGGAAAAAGAAGACGGAGAGAGAGGGAGCAACAGGCTGTTCCTTCTCAGGAAGGTTATATTTGCCCTCTCTCTGAGTTGAATCACAAATGAACGTTATCCAGTTGCAAACTGGATCAAATGAGGTCTCTTTGAACAGTGCCTGAACTGTACGACTCCATCACGGTCCCTACTCCATGTCGGTACATCATTGCTGCCGTCGGACACACAGTGATTTCTTTCATAACAAATCGCCCCATTAGACTTGAAGATGTGTTTCTATGTTCCCGTACACTTTTATAATACAACTTTTAATACCTTCACAATATCCGTACGTACATGAATACATTTTTATTCTAAAATTACTTCCCCAGTCTTATTCTCTCATAGAAGATAAAATATTCATCAGGTATTCACCAGCCGAAAATCATACATGGTCAATAAGAACATTTCTCATTGTCAGGCCGAAACTTCTGAATGGTCGAAGCATAATGCCTTCATCGCAAGAACGAATAAAGAGAAACATCTTTAAAAGGTTTCAAAAGCAATTTGTTTTTTTTAGTTCAGTTGTATTACAAACCCCACACAGTACATCAGATGCCGTCTCAGCAATGGCCTGTTCAGATGCAGTAAAACAAACTTAAAATCATACCCAATGCCCCATGCAAGAAAAAGTATCATTCCATTAGTTTTCTAAATCACGTTCTGCATCTATAGATGATCTTGTTGCGATGTATGTACCAGAACACACGAATCCCTTTGTACCACCGAATTCGGCTTTCTGCCTCCAGTTATACAATTATTGGAGGAAGTTTGTTTTATGCTTCCTCCAAAACAAACTTCCCATCACTGACAGTGTACATTTTTTTGTGCGAAAGGTTTGCTCACGATGTTTCCCTGTCTGTATCTCATTGCAGACTCTCTGCCATCACTTCACATCTTATTGAATGTTTATCCTGTTGTATGAGCAAACTGAGATCCAATACATTCTGCCACTTCATCCAAATCATTAACCTAGATTGTAAACTGTTCAGAAACTCATACTGAAACCTCAGGAGTTCCACTAGTTACAGCTTTCCAACCTGAAAACAAGTAATTATCTCTTCTCCATATTTCCTGGTAGCTAAGCAGGGCTCCCTTAGAATATTTGCATGGCCTTCAGCTATACTATGTAGTTGATTGTCGATTTGTTCCTGAGCTAAGCCGTCCTCCATTCGGGTCATCTGTTGTTATACGATCAGGTGGAGTTCGTACCGTCAATGATCCTGATCCCTGACAGTTTAAAAGATGAGAACAGAATATATACTAATGTTTGAAGGGATTGTTACCAGGTCAAAAATGCTGTCTTTTAGATGCAGTAATAGAACTATTCTGCACTATCAGTAATGTGCTCATATTTCACCAGACAGACACTGATGAGGTGGGGAGATTTCCTGTTAGCTTGATTGGCATTCATCCATTTAACAACACAAACAATAATCTTCATAATTAATTTCATTTTTGGCTGTTTGTTCTATTTTGAAAAATTGATGCAGTCACTACACATTAAAATAAAATATTGTCTTTGAGAGAGGACCTTATAGAGGTTTATAAAATCTTGAGGGGCAGGAATAGGGTAAATAGGCAAAGTCTTTTTACCTGGGGTAAGGGAGACCAGAACTAGAGGGCATAGGTTTAAGATGAGAGGGGAAAAATATAAAAGGGACCTAAGGTGCAATTTGTTCACACAGAGTATGATGTGTGAATGGAATGAGCTGCCAGAGGAAGTGTTGGAGGCTGTATGATTACAACATTAAAAAGTAATCCAGGTGGATATATGGAAAGGAATGATTCAGAGGGATATGGGCGAAATGGTGGCAAATGAGACTAAATTACATTAGGACATCTGTTTGGCAAGGATGAGTTGGACTAGAGAGTCTGTTTTCCTGTTGTATATCTCTATTACACTATGTCCAAATCCTTCATTCTGTTCCTGTGTATCTCATTAGAGGGGCAGAATGATCTCCTCCTGCCTCATTGCAGAGATACTGACTGGATGAATAGGGTGTCTGTCTCTCATTCTTACAGCCTCAATGGGTGCAGTGAGAGAACATCTGATAGGTGCTCCACCGGCTGCTGAGTTTATAAAGATCCTAGCTGGTCTGTTTGCGACTGAAAAGCCCTTTCCTCTCTATTGTCAATGAACACTGGTTTCCCTGCCCATAAAGGTCAGTCAAGGTCAGACTTGAATATCTTCAACGACCGAGTCTTCACTGTTCCTGGGGGATGAGAATACCACAGACAACACAATAATAAGGAGATAGGAACAACCGTTTCTCAATCTTAAACGGAGGAACCTCTAAATTTAAAAGTGTATGAATTCAGAGCTAGTCACCTTCTCTTTTATTTTAAAAATGAGGGCACAACCAATTGGAAAGATGTCGACCATCCAGCCCCTCAAACCTTTCCCACGTTCCTATTGACTCTGTTCATTAAAGTATTTCTCAAACTCAGCCTCCACTGCTCTCTTGGGTCAACATTTCCAATTGTGTAAACCATGAATTGGACTGTTTGGGCCATCGAGTCTGATCAGCTGTTCGATCATCACTGATATGTTCCTCAACAAAATGTTCCTACCTTCTCACTGTAACCTTTGATCGCCTTATCAATCAAAACGTATCTACCTCTGACTGAAAAAAAAACAGAACTGTGTCTGTGTCTCTGCATGTCTGTATGCGTGCGAGTGTTTCTGATTATTGACAGTAGACAGAGGATGGTGGAGGAGGGTTGTCTTTTGGACTGGAGGCCTGTGACCAGCGGCGTTCCACAGGGTGTAGTGCTGAATCCACTTTTGGTTTACATTTATATCAATGATTTGGATGAGAATTATATAAGGCATGGTTAGCATGTTTACGGATCACACCAAAATTAATTATATAGTGGAAGGTGAAGAATGTTACATAAGATTACAAACAGATCATGATTAATTGAATCAGTGAATCATAGAGATGTGCAGCGCGGAAACAGATCTTTTGGTTGAACTCATTCGTGTCAACCAGATGTTGTAAGTTAACTTAGTTTTATTTTCCAGCATTTCTTCCATATCAATCTAAACGCTTCCAATTCATGTCCCCATCCAGATCCCTTTTAAATGTTGTAATTGTACCAGCTTCCACCACTTTTTCTGCCAGCTCTTTGCATGTATGCATCAGCCTCTGCATGAAAATGGTCCCCTTAGGTCCCATTTAAATCTTGTCCATTTCACCTTAATTCTATGTCCTCTGGTTGTGGACTTCACTATCCTGGAGTAAAGACACTGACTATTCACCCTAATATGGTCTTCATGATGTTATAAACCTCTAGAAGTTGCAAATGTGACTCCAACCAACACGAATGGCTGTATATTCAGTCATCCCAGGCCTAAATTCTGAAATTCAATTTTGACTCATCTTCCTTCTCCATCACATCACAATTCTAAAGTCATTTTAATCAAATTGTTCAGACACATTATGAAACACCTCTGTCGGATTTGAATCGAGACTTTTGGGCTTACACTATCAAAACTTGGCAATAGTCCCAAAAGCTGCAAAATTTTTGTTGTGTGCGTTTGTTCATCGGCATGTTTTGAAATACTGTGACATACCTCCGTGACAGGTAGGACTTGAATCTAAACCTTCTGGTCCAGAGTGAGAGACACTATCACGCAAGTTCAGGTATTAGAATCTAACCCAGAGCTCTGGCTCAGCTGCATTGGCATTGCAAAATACACAAGTCTTAAACCAGTCCCAGATTTTGGTTCACATTTTAAAAGTCAGCTTTCAGCTCTGTGTGGATTCATTAAAATTTAGTTCAATTTTACTGAATTACACAGTTAATAGAATTACATTGTTTAACAGATGAAAGGTACTTACCTCAAATATAGGATGTTGAGTTCATGTGCTCTGACTTCGAGACAAACTATTAAGATCTTTAATTGTTTGCCGATGATTTCCACCTTAATTGGCTATTATCTGACATCTGCAATATGAGAGAAAGGCATCCTGTGACACATTCTGTAATATAAAGGATCTGGAACAGATACTTATCACTGACCACCAGAGATGAAGAAATGGCATACTTTCTGGATGAAATACACCCATCGCTCTTTCCCACCTGTAACGTGTGAACTGCCATCTTCTTAAAAGCACGGAATGATCAAAGGCAGCGGTCTACTTTCAAACTTTCCTTCCCCAGTACTATCACTCACTGGGCTGAGGAGTGGCAGATGGAATTTCGTTTCAATAAATACAAGGTACCTGAATTTGGTACAATAAGCAACGAGAGGACATATGGAATTTAATGTCAGGCCATTGGTAGTGTTGTAGAATAGAGGGATCTAGTGGTTTTGGTATATTTATTTGAAGTTTGCATCATGTGTAGGCAGGGTGGATATGAAAGCGTTTGATTTGCTGTTCTTCATTTCTCAGACGTTTGAGTATTGGAGGCGGAACATTATCTTCAGGTTGTGCTGTAGATTCATGATGTTTCTCCTGAAGTTCTGTGTCCAGTTCTGGTCACCCAGTCACATTGATGATATTATTAAACTGGAGACGGTTCAGAAAAGATTAACGAGAACGTTGTTGGGAATGAAGTGTTTAAGTTAGAAGAATAGGCTCGATGGACAAGGACCTTTTCCACTGCAGCGTCGGCGATAGAGACCCTATCAACGTTATAGAGTTGTATAAAACAATGATAAGTATAGATAATGTTGAATGGCCGGTGTCCTTTCCTTAGGATGGTGGATTTCAAGAGAAGGGTATGATTTTAAGATGAGACGAGTCGGTTTTGCGGAAGACATAGTGTCATAGAGTTGTCCAGCATAGAAACAGACATTCCTATCCAACTCGTCCCTACTGACCAGATGTCCTACAGTAATGTAGTTCCATTTGCTAGCTTTTGACCCATATCCCCCTCAATGCTTCCTATTCATGTTCCATCCAGATGTCTTTTAAATATTGTAATTTTCCCAGCCTCGACAACGTCCTTTGGCAGCTCGTTACAGACACAGCACCCCCTCTTTGAAAACGTTGCCCCTTAGATCCCTTTTAGTTAGTTACCCTCTCACCTTCAACCTGTGCCCTTTAGCTTTGGAACGTGCTACCCTGGGAAAAAAGATCTTAGCTATTCACAGTATTAATTCCACGAATGACTTTATAATCCTCGAAGATCACCTCACCACCACTGGTGGTCCAGGAAAATAACACCGGCCTATTCAGCCACTCCATATATCGCAAAGCCTCTAACCCTTGCAACATCTTTGTAAATCTTTTCTGAACCCTTTCAGATTTCACACATCCTTCGTCCGTGAGCGAGACTGTAATTGCATGAAGTATTCAAAATGGCCTAACCAATGTCCTGTACAGTCGCAATATGCCCTCCCAACTCCTTTATTCAATGCACTGAGCAAAAACAAAAAGCATATCAAATACCTTCTTCACTAACTTATATGCCTGTGACTCCACTTTCAAAGTATCATGAACCTGCACTCGAAGGTCTCTTTGTTTCGCAACACTTCCCAGGATCTTAACATGAAATGTATAATCAAGCCTTGATTTTCCTTTCCGAAATGCAGCATCTCATATTTACATGAACTAAAATCCATCTGTCACTCGTCAGGTCATTGGCCCATCTGATGAAGATCCTGTTTTAATCCGAGGTGACTTTCCTCTTTGTGCACTGCACCTCCAATTTTGGTGTCATCTGTGAATGTACTAACCATTCCACCTATTTTCACATCCATTTTCCTTCTATAAATGGCCAACAGCAGTGCACCTAGCACCAATCTTTGTGGCACTCCACTGGTCGCAAGTCTCCACTCTGAAAAGCAACACTCCACCATCACCCTCTGACTTCTACCTGCGAGCCAGTTCTGTATCCAACTGGGTTTTTCTCCCTGCAAATCCGTGAGATCTAACCTTGCTAACCAGTTTCCCATGGGGAACCTTGTCGGACGCCTTATGGATATGCATATCGATCACGTCTACCACTCTGCCTTCATCAATCCTCTTGGCTAGTTCAACAAAACAAAAATCATGTTTGTGAGACATGAGTTCCCACGCACAAGACCATGTTGATTATTTCTAATCAGTCCTTGCCTTTCAAAATACATGTACATCCTGTCCCTCAGGAGTCACTCCAACAACTTGCCCACCTCCGATGTCAGACTCACTGGTCTATTGTTCCCTGGCTTTTCCTTCCCAGTTTGTTTAATAATATCACCACGTTGGTCATCTAGTATCTTCCAGAATCTTACCTGTCACTATTGATGATAAGAACATGTCATCAAGATTCCCAGCAATCACTTCCTGAGCTTCCCACAGAGTTCTTGTGTATACCTGATCAGGATCCATGAATTGCATTTTTATTACACATCACTTGGTTGGTAAATGGAAGGAACGTCCTGAGAAATGATGGATGTGGGTAAAGTCACAACATTTAGAAGACTTTTTAAAGTAAACAAATACGAGACGTTTTGGAAATTTATGGTACAAGCCCAGGAACGTGAGGATAGTCGAGTTTCAGATTATCGTCAGCATTAAGTTTATGGGCAGATAGGTCTGTTTCCAAACCCCCTGCATAACTCCATTACACCATATGTGTTTGTGTGTCCAAGTTTCTATCTGCATATTTCTGTCTGCGCTTGTCCATTTGTGTGTGTCTATATGTCTCTGTGTGTATCTATTTCTCTGTACATGTTATGTGTGCTCCTGCATTAGTGTGGGTATATATGTTTGTAGCTCTGTCTCTGCATCTCTGAGCAATGGGAACTCTTTTGTTTTGGGGGTGAATCATTGAAAAAGTGTTCAAAGCCTCTCTCCCTCCCTCCCTCTCCCTCGGTCTGTCCCACTTTTGTTTAAAGTGATACAATGCCACACTCCTGGTCTGCCTTCAGACGTTTCAATCCTTTCTCACACATAAGATTATATGGAAGAGTAAGTAACTAAACATTGCATTTTACAGGAAGTGTGTGTGTCAATCTATGCCTGCCTCTGTGTGTGCATGCCTGTGTGTCTGTGTTTGTGTGTGTCGGTGTGTGCATCTCTCTATGTATCTCTGTGTGTCTGTGTGATAATATATGTGTTTGTTTTGTGTGTGTGTGGGAGTGCTTGTGTGTCTGTGTGCATCTGTTATTCTGCGTGTGTGTGAGGAGTGTGGGTGTCTGTGTGTAGGGGGTTTGTAAGGGGGGTTTCTATGTGTTAATGTGTGTATGCCTCTGTCTGTGTGCCTGTGTATGTGCATATCAATGTGTATCTGTGTGCCTGTGTGTGTGTGTCTGTGTTTGTGTCTGTGTGTGTTTTGTTGTGTATGTATGTACATACATGTGCTTTTTGCGTGTCTGCATATGTGTTAGTTGTGTGTCTCGCTGAGTGTGTCTGTCCGTGTATGAGTGTACATGTGCATTTGTGGGGAGGGTGGGTGTCTGTGTGTGTTTGTGTGAATGTTTGTTTGTGTGTATGCCTGTCTGTGTGTGTGCGTGTCTGTGTGTGAATATATGCGTGTGTGTGTGGGAATGTGGGTGCCTTAGTGTGTTAGTGTGTGTACGTGTTTGAGTGTGTATGCCTGGCTGTCTGTGTGTGTGTCTGTCTGTGTGTGAGCATATGTGTGTGTGTGTGTGTGTGTGTGTGTGTGTGTGTGTGTGTGTGTGTGTGTGTGTGGGCAGTGTGGGGGTCTTTGTGTGGGGAGTGTGGATGTTTTCGTGTGTGGGATGCATGGCTGTCTTTGTGTCTGTGTGTGCTTCTGTGTTGTGTATGCATCTGTCTGTGTCAAAGAGTGTGGTGCTGGAAAAGCACAGAATTTTAGGCAGCATCCAAAGGGCATGAAAGCTGGAATTTCGAGCATAGTCCCATCCATTAGTAATGAGGCATGTAGACCAAGTGGACTGAACGATAAATGGTAGGGGCTGGTGCTTGGGTAAGGTAGCTGGGAAGGCGACAATTAAATGAAGGTGGAGTGAAGGTGATAAATTGGAGCAAAGGGTGAAGTGGATAGTGGGAATGAAGATGGACAGGTAGTACAGTTAAAGAGGGAGGTGCCGAGTTGGAAGAATGGATCTGGGATAAGTTCTGTTGGGGTGTTAGAATGAAGAAACGAATGACATCTGTGCTGTGTGTGCTTTGCGGGTGTGTGTGTGTGTGTCTGCGTGAGTGCATGCATATGTGTGCGTGTATGTATATATGTCTGCATGAGTGTATGCATGTGTGCGTGTGTGTGTGGGTCATGGGCGTGTGTATGTCTGTTTCTGTGTGTGGCTCTCTGCGTCTGAGTGTCTGTCGGGTGTGCGTGTGTTTGTAAGCGCGTGTGTAGGGAGGCTATGAGTATGTGTATCTGTGTGTGAGTGTCTGTGTGCAGCTGGATATGTCTGCGTGCACTTGTCTCTGTGTTTGCGTGTGTTTGTAGTGTGTGTGTAAGTGTGTGTGGGGGTGGCTATGAGTATTGTATATCTGTGCTTGAGTGTCTGTGTGCAGCTCTAAGTGTGTACATGTCTCTGTGTGCGCGTGTTTGTAGTGTGTGTGTGTGTCTGCGTATATGTGTGTTGATGGTGCTCTCAGTTTGAAAGTGTTTTGAGTTGATACACTCCCTCTGTCCTGTAGAGAGGGTGGGGAGACCAACAGAGACTGACAGCAACAGAAAGCTCAGCAAGTCTGTCAGCATCTGTGGACAGAAATGAATGTTAATGTTTTGGGTTGAGTACCCCTTCCTCAGAAACTCATGTCAGGGGGATAGTACATCACAGTAACACCTCAGAAACAGCCAGACTCGCCCCACACTGATACACACAGATAAACACACACTAAACACAGAGACATAGAGACACTCAGTCATACACTGACACTAATACAGACATGGAGTGTCTGTCAGTATTTCTCTTTCTCCGATGACATTGTCAATATATTACTTCATCTCTGGTGTGTGTCAGTTTATTTTTTTTAGTCTGTCCTTGGGGAGTATTTTCGTATTGCGCTTGTTCACACGAGTGAGAGAGTCAGTATTCATGTGTGGATGCGATTGTTGGACAATTTCAATGCTTGCACAAACCAAACCTGGAAGAATTGTAAAATGTGTGGAGCACAGTGTGGAACTCCAAATGGGCAGTGAAACATTGGTGCAGTGTTCTGTTTTATGGCAGATGAGCATCAATACAGACCAGTGTGAAATGATGCATTTGGTCGGAATAACATTGACAGACAATATAAAGCATCTGTATCGTTATAAAAGGGCTGCAGGAGCACAGGATGCTGGATGTATATGAGGAAAGATTATTGAACATGGCAGGACAAGTGAGGAGAGCAGTAAATGTTTAAAATTATTTTAAGTATCTGAGCTTTTCAGAGGAGGAGGTCTAGGAGGTAGCCTCCGTGCTCCCTTCCTGGGAGGTCGTGGTGACGATGTGATGTCCCCCACCCTCCTGACCACCGAGACGGTGGGGTTTCCATTTGTACCAGCTCGACACGAAAGAGAGATGGCATCAGGGCCACTGCTTCTAAGTTGTGCCGGGGGAAACGGAACTGCCAGTGGGTTTAAAGTGAGAATTGCCCTTCACTGAACATTGCTCCTTACTCGTTTGATGAGACGTGGATGTTTCAAAATCTCCAAACGAGGCGTCCCGGTCCTCTCCGACTCGTACCAGGGTCCTCCCCATGTGGTGGTGGCGGAGGGGGCGGGATGAGCGAGCGGATATTGGACACTCCACCACCCGGCTTGACCCTTTCAGTCCTATTCCAGGCTGTTTCTCCTGGAATGGGACAAAGGGAGGGAGGGAAGGAGGGAGGGAAGTTTGCAGTGGGTGGCCTTGCTCTTAGTTCTGGTGTAGGTGTGGTAGGGAAAATGGTGAGGCATCAGGTGGGAGTCAGTCCATAGTGTTATGGTCATGCTGTGTTATTAGTGTGGGTTGTATAGTGGAGGGAAATTTGGAGAGAGAGAATGGGAGAGAAGGTGCAAGAGTGAGAGTGGTGGAGCATGAGCCTAATTCGGTGATTGGTGCTATAACAAATATACAGTGAGAGTGAGGGAACAGAGAGAATACAGTGACCCTTATTCTGCCAGAGTGATGAAGGTTATTGATGCTTGACCTGGATTGCTGGACATTTCCTCAGACCACAGATACTGTACTGAGCTAGGTGGTGAGCTCGGACAATGCTCAGTGGATCTGGTGGGGTCGTTCCCTCTGGGAAGAGAATGGTCCGCCTCTGCACTAGCCCATACACCAGGACTTCCAAACCCCTGTCAACAAACCTTGGTGTAATTGTCCCTTATCTGCCATGCTCAGGGTAAACTCATGGCAACTTCTAACTAAGGATGCTCAACCATGTGCCCATTGGCTTTTTGAAGATGTCACCAGTGCCAGAGATCACGTAATATCCAAGGGCATTCGAGCGATGGTGAGTACCTCCAGCCATGATGGGTGGGGGAATCTGGCTGGTATTGAATAAAATGGACACCATGGGGTGGGGTGGGTAGTTAATGAGGTGAGTTTGATAAGATAGCACCAGGAAACTTGCTGAGCATCGTACAGACAATCCCTCTGTCACATTCAATGAAAACGTCACTGAAACAAATTATTGTTTGATTCAGCCCAGTGAGTCATAGATTCTGTTGGAACCACTAACAGTCACAAAGCTGCAGTTGCTTGTCCAATGCTCTCCATCACAAAGAAGGACATAAACCCGACCTACCCTTGAGAAAAAAAGTGGGGCAGGCATACGTCATGTAGAAATATCAGGAGTCGATGTTTTTACAGTATTCATTCACGGGATGAGAGTATAACTGGTTTAGCCTGCATTTATTACCCATCACTAATTGCCCAGAGGGCAGTTAACAGTTAACCATATTGTTGTGGGTCTGGGGTCACATGCAACCTAGACCGGGTAGGTTCCTTCAAGGGCATCAGCGAACTAGTTGGGTTGTTCAAACAATCAAAACTGGATATATCATCGTCATCAGTCTCTGAATTCCAGATTTAAAATGACTGTCGAGAAGGGTCTATCGCCAGTAAGGGTCCACCTAAAAGGGAAATCCGGAGGCCGTAAATGGGGCATGAGATAGCTTTGACAATCAGGGTTAAGGAGAATTCAAAGGGACTGTACAAATATATTAAGGACGGAAAAGTAACTCGGGAGAGTTTTGGACCACTTAAAGATCACCAAGATGACGATGTGCAGAATCCCAGGAGATGGAGGCGATCCTAAACAAGCACTTTGCATCAGTATTTACTGTGCAGAAGGATATGAAAGCTAAAGAACTTCAGAAATAAACAGCGACATCTTGAAAAGTTTCTGTGTTACAGAGAAAGAGATGCTGGAGCTCGTAAAGCCTGTAAAGATGGTAAAATCCGCAGGACCTGATCAGGTGTCCCATAGAACTCTGTGGGAAGCTGGGGAAGGGATTGCTGGGCCGCGTGCTGAGATTTTGTATCATTGATTGTCACAGGTGAGGTGCCAGAAGATTGGCGGTTTGATAACATGATGTCATTACTTTAAAAAAATTAAGAAGGATGGTAAGGAAAAGCCGGTGAGCCTGACGTCAGTGATGGGCAAATTGTTGAGGTGGATTATGCGGCACAAGGTTTACATGTATTTTGAATGGCAAGGACTGATACGGAATGGTCAACGAGCTTTAAGCATAGGAAATCGTGTCTCACTAAATTGACTGAGATTTTTCGAAGAACTGACAAAGAGGATTCATTGAGGCAGAGGTGCACATTGCTGATATAAACTTCAGTAAGGCATTTGACAACTTTCTGCATGGTAGACTGGGTAACAAGTTTAGTTGGAATGCAGGGAAAACTGGCCACGTGGATGCAAAATTGGCTCGAATGTAGGAGATAGAGGATGGTGATGGAGGATTGCTTTGCGAACTGGAGGGTTGTAACTAGTGGTGTGCGACAAGTATCAGTGCTGGGTCCACCGTTTTTCACTATTTATAAACATCATGTGGGTGTGAACACAGCAGTAATAGTTGCAAATGACACCAAAACTGATTTTGTAGTGGACAGCACAGAAGGTTTAAGTCAGAGTACAATGAGATCTTGATCAGGTGGGCTGATCGGCTGAGGAGCAGCGAATGGTGTTTAGTCTAGAAAAATGTGAGGCACTGCATTTTGTAAATGCAAATCAGGACATGATGTACACACTTAATGGAAAGGTCCTCGGGAGTGTTGCTGAACAAAAAAGTCTTGGAGTGTCGGTTCAAAATTCCTTGAATGTTGTGTTACAGTTCTACAGATTACTGTAGAAGCCATTTGGTATTATTGCCTTTATTGGTCAGTGCTTTCACTATATGAATTGGGAGGCCATGTTACTGCTGTAGAGCACATTAATTCGGTTCTTTTGGAGTATTGTATTCAATTCTGGTCTCCCTCCTATCAGAAAGATATTGTGAAGCTTGAAGGGAGTCAGAAAATATTTACAAAGATGCTGCCAGGATTTGAGCTCTCGGGAGAGGGTGAGTAGGTTGGGGTGATTTTTCTTGGAGTTTGAGAGGCATATCCAGGGTGAATAGACAGGAACTTTTTTCGCAAAAGTAGTGGGCATGGATATCAGGGGAGACCTAAGGACCAACTTTTTCTAACACAGATTGGTGCATGTGTGGAATGAGCTGTCAGTGGAGGTGGTGGTGGCTGTTATGATTACAACATTTAAAAGGCATTTGAATGGGTACATGAAGAGGAAGGGTTTACATTGTTATTGGCCAAATGCTGCCACATTGGGACTCGTTTAATTTGTTATATCCCATTGGCATGGACGAGATAGACTGAAGGGTCTGTTTCTGTGCTGTACATCTCCAATAGTCTATGATTCTGTCTGAACTCACACCAGTATACTTTTAATTCAGCATTGCCGGAAATACCAGCCTATGTTACTTGATGCGATCGAAATGTCTTCACTTCAGCATTTTGAAACCTGCGAACACACCCTTCCACAACACTGACTCTGAGTCTCTATCCGTCTGTCTATTTCCCAAATCCCTCCCATTTGTTGCTATTGAAAATGTTGGTATTTAAACTCAGCATCAGCTTCCAACATTAAGCAGCTTAGAAACAATGTTCAAAAAGCATAGAGTGTCTTTTATTTGACTTCCCGGTGTCTTGCACTGTGCTCCATGTTGGATAGTGGAGTTTCAGCAGTTTTGATGCACACCTTTCTAACTTGATCTGTATCTATCAATTGAACGCCAGTGTTAATCTCTCTTTACTGATCATGTATTCAGTAACAAGGTATCACTTCCAATGTTACTGATCCAGACCACACTAGCACTTGAGTGATATTTGACTTAATAATAGTTTTGGAGCGTTAGTGGAAAAAACTGGGACGGTTTCCTGGAGGCTGTGGTTTAAGCTGCAGTGGAAATTCAGGAAGGCATGATGCTTTGGTGACCCACTGGGATGAGTCATGGTGACTGTAGTGACAGTATCTGGATTCGCAACATGACCATAAAAAGGAGCAGAGACTGGAGAAAGGGGAATCTCTTCAAAATGGAATGAGGGAATCACAATCAGATCAGAGAATAACTGCCGCCTATCCCTGTGGCCCAGTCTCGAGCAGTTGAGTGATGGCCTCCTGTTCCTGTGTTCCAGTCTACACCTGCTGCCCTGACTAAGAGGGTCCAATCGCTGTGTGCTGTCCTCCTGCTCCTCCTGAGCAACAGGCTCCAATATCTGTTTCCTGTCCTTCTGCTGCTCCTGAGTAACAAACTCCAATAGCTGCGAGCCCACCTCCTCCTGCTCCTGAATAACAGGCTCCAATAGCTGTGTGCTCTCCACATGCTGATCCTGAGTTACAGGTTCCAATAGCTGTGTGTTTTCTTCCTGCTTCTGCTGAGTAACAGGCTCCAATAGCTCCGTGCTCTCCACCTGCTGCTCCTGAGTAACAGGCTTCAATGCCTTTGTGCTCGCCACCTGCTGCTCCTGAGTAACCGACTCCAATAGCTGTGTGCTCTCCTCCTGCTTCTCGTGAGTAACAGGCTGCAATAGCTGTGTGACCACTTCCTGCTTCTCTTGAGTAACAGGGTCCAATAGCTGTGTGTTCACCCCCTGCTGCTCGTGACTAACAGGCTCCAAAAGCTGGGTGCTCTCCTCCTGCTTCTCCTGCGTCCCGGTCCTCTCCGACTCGTACCAGGGTCCTCCCCATGTGGTGGTGGCGGAGGGGGCGGGATGAGCGAGCGGATATTGGACACTCCACCACCCGGCTTGACCCTTTCAGTCCTATTCCAGGCTGTTTCTCCTGGAATGGGACAAAGGGAGGGAGGGAAGGAGGGAGGGAAGTTTGCAGTGGGTGGCCTTGCTCTTAGTTCTGGTGTAGGTGTGGTAGGGAAAATGGTGAGGCATCAGGTGGGAGTCAGTCCATAGTGTTATGGTCATGCTGTGTTATTAGTGTGGGTTGTATAGTGGAGGGAAATTTGGAGAGAGAGAATGGGAGAGAAGGTGCAAGAGTGAGAGTGGTGGAGCATGAGCCTAATTCGGTGATTGGTGCTATAACAAATATACAGTGAGAGTGAGGGAACAGAGAGAATACAGTGACCCTTATTCTGCCAGAGTGGGGAAGGTTATTGATGCTTGACCTGGATTGCTGGACATTTCCTCAGACCACAGATACTGTACTGAGCTAGGTGGTGAGCTCGGACAATGCTCAGTGGATCTGGTGGGGTCGTTCCCTCTGGGAAGAGAATGGTCCGCCTCTGCACTAGCCCATACACCAGGACTTCCAAACCCCTGTCAACAAACCTTGGTGTAATTGTCCCTTATCTGCCATGCTCAGGGTAAACTCATGGCAACTTCTAACTAAGGATGCTCAACCATGTGCCCATTGGCTTTTTGAAGATGGCACCAGTGCCAGAGATCACGTAATATCCAAGGGCATCCGAGCGATGGTGAGTACCTCCAGCCATGATGGGTGGGGGAATCTGGCTGGTATTGAATAAAATGGACACCATGGGGTGGGGTGGGTAGTTAATGAGGTGAGTTTGATAAGATAGCACCAGGAAACTTGCTGAGCATCGTACAGACAATCCCTCTGTCACATTCAATGAAAACGTCACTGAAACAAATTATTGTTTGATTCAGCCCAGTGAGTCATAGATTCTGTTGGAACCACTAACAGTCACAAAGCTGCAGTCCAATGCTCTCCATCACAAAGAAGGACATAAACCCGACCTACCCTTGAGAAAAAAAGTGGGGCAGGCATACGTCATGTAGAAATATCAGGAGTCGATGTTTTTACAGTATTCATTCACGGGATGAGAGTATAACTGGTTTAGCCTGCATTTATTACCCATCACTAATTGCCAAGAGGGCAGTTAACAGTTAACCATTTTGTTGTGGGTCTGGGGTCACATGCAACCTAGACCGGGTAGGTTCCTTCAAGGGCATCAGCGAACTAGTTGGGTTGTTCAAACAATCAAAACTGGATATATCATCGTCATCAGTCTCTGAATTCCAGATTTAAAATGACTGTCGAGAAGGGTCTATCGCCAGTAAGGGTCCACCTAAAAGGGAAATCCGGAGGCCGTAAATGGGGCATGAGATAGCTTTGACAATCAGGGTTAAGGAGAATTCAAAGGGACTGTACAAATACATTAAGGACGGAAAAGTAACTCGGGAGAGTTTAGGACCACTTAAAGATCACCAAGATGACGATGTGCAGAATCCCAGGAGATGGAGGCGATCCTAAACAAGCACTTTGCATCAGTATTTACTGTGCAGAAGGATATGAAAGCTAAAGAACTTCAGACATAAACAGTGACATCTTGAAAAGTTTCTGTGTTACAGAGAAAGAGATGCTGGAGCTCGTAAAGCTTGTAAAGATGGTAAAATCCGCAGGACCTGATCAGGTGTCCCATAGAACTCTGTGGGAAGCTGGGGAAGGGATTGCTGGGCCGCGTGCTGAGATTTTGTATCATTGATTGTCACAGGTGAGGTGCCAGAAGATTGGCGGTTTGATAACGTGATGTCATTACTTTAAAAAAATTAAGAAGGATGGTAAGGAAAAGCCGGTGAGCCTGACGTCAGTGATGGGCAAATTGTTGAGGTGGATTATGCGGCACAAGGTTTACATGTATTTTGAATGGCAAGGACTGATACGGAATGGTCAACGAGCTTTAAGCATAGGAAATCGTGTCTCACTAAATTGACTGAGATTTTTCGAAGAACTGACAAAGAGGATTCATTGAGGCAGAGGTGCACATTGCTGATATAAACTTCAGTAAGGCATTTGACAACTTTCTGCATGGTAGACTGGGTAACAAGTTTAGTTGGAATGCAGGGAAAACTGGCCACGTGGATGCAAAATTGGCTCGAATGTAGGAGATAGAGGATGGTGATGGAGGATTGCTTTGCGAACTGGAGGGTTGTAACTAGTGGTGTGCGACAAGTATCAGTGCTGGGTCCACCGTTTTTCACTATTTATAAACATCATGTGGGTGTGAACACAGCAGTAATAGTTGCAAATGACACCAAAACTGATTTTGTAGTGGACAGCACAGAAGGTTTAAGTCAGAGTACAATGAGATCTTGATCAGGTGGGCTGATCGGCTGAGGAGCAGCGAATGGTGTTTAGTCTAGAAAAATGTGAGGCACTGCATTTTGTAAATGCAAATCAGGACATGATGTACACACTTAATGGAAAGGTCCTCGGGAGTGTTGCTGAACAAAAAAGTCTTGGAGTGTCGGTTCAAAATTCCTTGAATGTTGTGTTACAGTTCTACAGATTACTGTAGAAGCCATTTGGTATTATTGCCTTTATTGTTCAGTGCTTTCACTATATGAATTGGGAGGCCATGTTACTGCTGTAGAGCACATTAATTCGGTTCTTTTGGAGTATTGTATTCAATTCTGGTCTCCCTCCTATCAGAAAGATATTGTGAAGCTTGAAGGGAGTCAGAAAATATTTACAAAGATGCTGCCAGGATTTGAGCTCTCGGGAGAGGGTGAGTAGGTTGGGGTGATTTTTCTTGGAGTTTGAGAGGCATATCCAGGGTGAATAGACAGGAACTTTTTTCGCAAAAGTAGTGGGCATGGATATCAGGGGAGACCTAAGGACCAACTTTTTCTAACACAGATTGGTGTATGTGTGGAATGAGCTGTCAGTGGAGGTGGTGGTGGCTGTTATGATTACAACATTTAAAAGGCATTTGAATGGGTACATGAAGAGGAAGGGTTTACATTGTTATTGGCCAAATGCTGCCACATTGGGACTCGTTTAATTTGTTATATCCCATTGGCATGGACGAGATAGACTGAAGGGTCTGTTTCTGTGCTGTACATCTCCAATAGTCTATGATTCTGTCTGAACTCACACCAGTATACTTTTAATTCAGCATTGCCGGAAATACAAGCCTATGTTACTTGAAGCGATCGAAATGTCTTCACTTTCGCATTTTGAAACCTGCGAACACACCCTTCCACAACACTGACTCTGAGTCTCTATCCGTCTGTCTATTTCCCAAATCCCTCCCATTTGTTGCTATTGAAAATGTTGGTATTTAAACTCAGCATCAGCTTCCAACATTAAGCAGCTTAGAAACAATGTTCAAAAAGCATAGAGTGTCTTTTATTTGACTTCCCGGTGTCTTGCACTGTGCTCCATGTTGGATAGTGGAGTTTCAGCAGTTTTGATGCACACCTTTCTAACTTGATCTGTACCTATCAATTGAACGCCAGTGTTAATCTCTCTTTACTGATCATGTATTCAGTAACAAGGTATCACTTCCAATGTTACTGATCCA
Source organism: Chiloscyllium punctatum (assembly GCF_047496795.1). Lineage (NCBI taxonomy): Eukaryota > Metazoa > Chordata > Chondrichthyes > Orectolobiformes > Hemiscylliidae > Chiloscyllium > Chiloscyllium punctatum. Next base: position 18,172,917 of record NC_092757.1, on the reverse strand, counting down.
GACCACACTAGCACTTGAGTGATATTTGACTGAAAAATAGTTTTGGAGCGTTAGTGGAAAAAACTGGGACGGTTTCCTGGAGGCTGTGGTTTAAGCTGCAGTGGAAATTCAGGAAGGTATGATGCTTTGGTGACCCACTGGGATGAGTCATGGTGACTGTAGTGACAGTATCTGGATTCGCAACATGACCATAAAAAGGAGCAGAGACTGGAGAAAGGGGAATCTCTTCAAAATGGAATGAGGGAATCACAATCAGATCAGAGAATAACTGCCGCCTATCCCTGTGGCCCAGTCTCGAGCAGTTGAGTGATGGCCTCCTGTTCCTGTGTTCCAGTCTACACCTGCTGCCCTGACTAAGAGGGTCCAATCGCTGTGTGCTGTCCTCCTGCTCCTCCTGAGCAACAGGCTCCAATATCTGTTTCCTGTCCTTCTGCTGCTCCTGAGTAACAAACTCCAATTGCTGCGAGCCCACCTCCTCCTGCTCCTGAATAACAGGCTCCAATAGCTGTGTGCTCTCCACATGCTGATCCTGAGTTACAGGTTCCAATAGCTGTGTATTTTCTTCCTGCTTCTGCTGAGTAACAGGCTCCAATAGCTCTGTGCTCTCCACCTGCTGCTCCTGAGTAACAGGCTTCAATGCCTTTGTGCTCGCCACCTGCTGCTCCTGAGTAACCGACTCCAATAGCTGTGTGCTCTCCTCCTGCTTCTCGTGAGTAACAGGCTGCAATAGCTGTGTGACCACTTCCTGCTTCTCTTGAGTAACAGGGTCCAATAGCTGTGTGTTCACCCCCTGCTGCTCGTGACTAACAGGCTCCAAAAGCTGGGTGCTCTCCTCCTGCTTCTCCTGCGTCCCGGTCCTCTCCGACTCGTACCAGGGTCCTCCCCATGTGGTGGTGGCGGAGGGGGCGGGATGAGCGAGCGGATATTGGACACTCCACCACCCGGCTTGACCCTTTCAGTCCTATTCCAGGCTGTTTCTCCTGGAATGGGACAAAGGGAGGGAGGGAAGGAGGGAGGGAAGTTTGCAGTGGGTGGCCTTGCTCTTAGTTCTGGTGTAGGTGTGGTAGGGAAAATGGTGAGGCATCAGGTGGGAGTCAGTCCATAGTGTTATGGTCATGCTGTGTTATTAGTGTGGGTTGTATAGTGGAGGGAAATTTGGAGAGAGAGAATGGGAGAGAAGGTGCAAGAGTGAGAGTGGTGGAGCATGAGCCTAATTCGGTGATTGGTGCTATAACAAATATACAGTGAGAGTGAGGGAACAGAGAGAATACAGTGACCCTTATTCTGCCAGAGTGGGGAAGGTTATTGATGCTTGACCTGGATTGCTGGACATTTCCTCAGACCACAGATACTGTACTGAGCTAGGTGGTGAGCTCGGACAATGCTCAGTGGATCTGGTGGGGTCGTTCCCTCTGGGAAGAGAATGGTCCGCCTCTGCACTAGCCCATACACCAGGACTTCCAAACCCCTGTCAACAAACCTTGGTGTAATTGTCCCTTATCTGCCATGCTCAGGGTAAACTCATGGCAACTTCTAACTAAGGATGCTCAACCATGTGCCCATTGGCTTTTTGAAGATGGCACCAGTGCCAGAGATCACGTAATATCCAAGGGCATCCGAGCGATGGTGAGTACCTCCAGCCATGATGGGTGGGGGAATCTGGCTGGTATTGAATAAAATGGACACCATGGGGTGGGGTGGGTAGTTAATGAGGTGAGTTTGATAAGATAGCACCAGGAAACTTGCTGAGCATCGTACAGACAATCCCTCTGTCACATTCAATGAAAACGTCACTGAAACAAATTATTGTTTGATTCAGCCCAGTGAGTCATAGATTCTGTTGGAACCACTAACAGTCACAAAGCTGCAGTTGCTTGTCCAATGCTCTCCATCACAAAGAAGGACATAAACCCGACCTACCCTTGAGAAAAAAAGTGGGGCAGGCATACGTCATGTAGAAATATCAGGAGTCGATGTTTTTACAGTATTCATTCACGGGATGAGAGTATAACTGGTTTAGCCTGCATTTATTACCCATCACTAATTGCCCAGAGGGCAGTTAACAGTTAACCATATTGTTGTGGGTCTGGGGTCACATGCATCCTAGACCGGGTAGGTTCCTTCAAGGGCATCAGCGAACTAGTTGGGTTGTTCAAACAATCAAAACTGGATATATCATCGTCATCAGTCTCTGAATTCCAGATTTAAAATGACTGTCGAGAAGGGTCTATCGCCAGTAAGGGTCCACCTAAAAGGGAAATCCGGAGGCCGTAAATGGGGCATGAGATAGCTTTGACAATCAGGGTTAAGGAGAATTCAAAGGGACTGTACAAATACATTAAGGACGGAAAAGTAACTCGGGAGAGTTTTGGACCACTTAAAGATCACCAAGATGACGATGTGCAGAATCCCAGGAGATGGAGGCGATCCTAAACAAGCACTTTGCATCAGTATTTACTGTGCAGAAGGATATGAAAGCTAAAGAACTTCAGAAATAAACAGTGACATCTTGAAAAGTTTCTGTGTTACAGAGAAAGAGATGCTGGAGCTCGTAAAGCCTGTAAAGATGGTAAAATCCCCAGGACCTGATCAGGTGTCCCATATAACTCTGTGGGAAGCTGGGGAAGGGATTGCTGGGCCGCGTGCTGAGATTTTGTATCATTGATTGTCACAGGTGAGGTGCCAGAAGATTGGCGGTTTGATAACGTGATGTCATTACTTTAAAAAAAATAAGAAGGATGGTAAGGAAAAGCCGGTGAGCCTGACGTCAGTGATGGGCAAATTGTTGAGGTGGATTATGCGGCACAAGGTTTACATGTATTTTGAATGGCAAGGACTGATACGGAATGGTCAACGAGCTTTAAGCATAGGAAATCGTGTCTCACTAAATTGACTGAGATTTTTCGAAGAACTGACAAAGAGGATTCATTGAGGCAGAGGTGCACATTGCTGATATAAACTTCAGTAAGGCATTTGACAACTTTCTGCATGGTAGACTGGGTAACAAGTTTAGTTGGAATGCAGGGAAAACTGGCCACGTGGATGCAAAATTGGCTCGAATGTAGGAGATAGAGGATGGTGATGGAGGATTGCTTTGCGAACTGGAGGGTTGTAACTAGTGGTGTGCGACAAGTATCAGTGCTGGGTCCACCGTTTTTCACTATTTATAAACATCATGTGGGTGTGAACACAGCAGTAATAGTTGCAAATGACACCAAAACTGATTTTGTAGTGGACAGCACAGAAGGTTTAAGTCAGAGTACAATGAGATCTTGATCAGGTGGGCTGATCGGCTGAGGAGCAGCGAATGGTGTTTAGTCTAGAAAAATGTGAGGCACTGCATTTTGTAAATGCAAATCAGGACATGATGTACACACTTAATGGAAAGGTCCTCGGGAGTGTTGCTGAACAAAAAAGTCTTGGAGTGTCGGTTCAAAATTCCTTGAATGTTGTGTTACAGTTCTATAGATTACTGTAGAAGCCATTTGGTATTATTGCCTTTATTGGTCAGTGCTTTCACTATATGATTTGGGAGGCCATGTTACTGCTGTAGAGCACATTAATTCGGTTCTTTTGGAGTATTGTATTCAATTCTGGTCTCCCTCCTATCAGAAAGATATTGTGAAGCTTGAAGGGAGTCAGAAAATATTTACAAAGATGCTGCCAGGATTTGAGCTCTCGGGAGAGGGTGAGTTGGTTGGGGTGATTTTTCTTGGAGTTTGAGAGGCATATCCAGGGTGAATAGACAGGAACTTTTTTCGCAAAAGTAGTGGGCATGGATATCAGGGGAGACCTAAGGACCAACTTTTTCTAACACAGATTGGTGCATGTGTGGAATGAGCTGTCAGTGGAGGTGGTGGTGGCTGTTATGATTACAACATTTAAAAGGCATTTGAATGGGTACATGAAGAGGAAGGGTTTACATTGTTATTGGCCAAATGCTGCCACATTGGGACTCGTTTAATTTGTTATATCCCATTGGCATGGACGAGATAGACTGAAGGGTCTGTTTCTGTGCTGTACATCTCCAATAGTCTATGATTCTGTCTGAACTCACACCAGTATACTTTTAATTCAGCATTGCCGGAAATACCAGCCTATGTTACTTGATGCGATCGAAATGTCTTCACTTCAGCATTTTGAAACCTGCGAACACACCCTTCCACAACACTGACTCTGAGTCTCTATCCGTCTGTCTATTTCCCAAATCCCTCCCATTTGTTGCTATTGAAAATGTTGGTATTTAAACTCAGCATCAGCTTCCAACATTAAGCAGCTTAGAAACAATGTTCAAAAAGCATAGAGTGTCTTTTATTTGACTTCCCGGTGTCTTGCACTGTGCTCCATGTTGGATAGTGGAGTTTCAGCAGTTTTGATGCACACCTTTCTAACTTGATCTGTACCTATCAATTGAACGCCAGTGTTAATCTCTCTTTACTGATCATGTATTCAGTAACAAGGTATCACTTCCAATGTTACTGATCCAGACCACACTCGCACTTGAGTGATATTTGACTTAAAAATAGTTTTGGAGCGTTAGTGGAAAAAACTGGGACGGTTTCCTGGAGGCTGTGGTTTAAGCTGCAGTGGAAATTCAGGAAGGTATGATGCTTTGGTGACCCACTGGGATGAGTCATGGTGACTGTAGTAACAGTATCTGGATTCGCAACATGACCATAAAAAGGAGCAGAGACTGGAGAAAGGGGAATCTCTTCAAAATGGAATGAGGGAATCACAATCAGATCAGAGAATAACTGCCGCCTATCCCTGTGGCCCAGTCTCGAGCAGTTGAGTGATGGCCTCCTGTTCCTGTGTTCCAGTCTACACCTGCTGCCCTGACTAAGAGGGTCCAATCGCTGTGTGCTGTCCTCCTGCTCCTCCTGAGCAACAGGCTCCAATATCTGTTTCCTGTCCTTCTGCTGCTCCTGAGTAACAAACTCCAATAGCTGCGAGCCCACCTCCTCCTGCTCCTGAATAACAGGCTCCAATAGCTGTGTGCTCTCCACATGCTGATCCTGAGTTACAGGTTCCAATAGCTGTGTGTTTTCTTCCTGCTTCTGCTGAGTAACAGGCTCCAATAGCTCTGTGCTCTCCACCTGCTGCTCCTGAGTAACAGGCTTCAATGCCTTTGTGCTCGCCACCTGCTGCTCCTGAGTAACCGACTCCAATAGCTGTGTGCTCTCCTCCTGCTTCTCGTGAGTAACAGGCTGCAATAGCTGTGTGACCACTTCCTGCTTCTCTTGAGTAACAGGGTCCAATAGCTGTGTGTTCACCCCCTGCTGCTCGTGACTAACAGGCTCCAAAAGCTGGGTGCTCTCCTCCTGCTTCTCCTGCGTCCCGGTCCTCTCCGACTCGTACCAGGGTCCTCCCCATGTGGTGGTGGCGGAGGGGGCGGGATGAGCGAGCGGATATTGGACACTCCACCACCCGGCTTGACCCTTTCAGTCCTATTCCAGGCTGTTTCTCCTGGAATGGGACAAAGGGAGGGAGGGAAGGAGGGAGGGAAGTTTGCAGTGGGTGGCCTTGCTCTTAGTTCTGGTGTAGGTGTGGTAGGGAAAATGGTGAGGCATCAGGTGGGAGTCAGTCCATAGTGTTATGGTCATGCTGTGTTATTAGTGTGGGTTGTATAGTGGAGGGAAATTTGGAGAGAGAGAATGGGAGAGAAGGTGCAAGAGTGAGAGTGGTGGAGCATGAGCCTAATTCGGTGATTGGTGCTATAACAAATATACAGTGAGAGTGAGGGAACAGAGAGAATACAGTGACCCTTATTCTGCCAGAGTGGGGAAGGTTATTGATGCTTGACCTGGATTGCTGGACATTTCCTCAGACCACAGATACTGTACTGAGCTAGGTGGTGAGCTCGGACAATGCTCAGTGGATCTGGTGGGGTCGTTCCCTCTGGGAAGAGAATGGTCCGCCTCTGCACTAGCCCATACACCAGGACTTCCAAACCCCTGTCAACAAACCTTGGTGTAATTGTCCCTTATCTGCCATGCTCAGGGTAAACTCATGGCAACTTCTAACTAAGGATGCTCAACCATGTGCCCATTGGCTTTTTGAAGATGGCACCAGTGCCAGAGATCACGTAATATCCAAGGGCATCCGAGCGATGGTGAGTACCTCCAGCCATGATGGGTGGGGGAATCTGGCTGGTATTGAATAAAATGGACACCATGGGGTGGGGTGGGTAGTTAATGAGGTGAGTTTGATAAGATAGCACCAGGAAACTTGCTGAGCATCGTACAGACAATCCCTCTGTCACATTCAATGAAAACGTCACTGAAACAAATTATTGTTTGATTCAGCCCAGTGAGTCATAGATTCTGTTGGAACCACTAACAGTCACAAAGCTGCAGTTGCTTGTCCAATGCTCTCCATCACAAAGAAGGACATAAACCCGACCTACCCTTGAGAAAAAAAGTGGGGCAGGCATACGTCATGTAGAAATATCAGGAGTCGATGTTTTTACAGTATTCATTCACGGGATGAGAGTATAACTGGTTTAGCCTGCATTTATTACCCATCACTAATTGCCCAGAGGGCAGTTAACAGTTAACCATATTGTTGTGGGTCTGGGGTCACATGCAACCTAGACCGGGTAGGTTCCTTCAAGGGCATCAGCGAACTAGTTGGGTTGTTCAAACAATCAAAACTGGATATATCATCGTCATCAGTCTCTGAATTCCAGATTTAAAATGACTGTCGAGAAGGGTCTATCGCCAGTAAGGGTCCACCTAAAAGGGAAATCCGGAGGCCGTAAATGGGGCATGAGATAGCTTTGACAATCAGGGTTAAGGAGAATTCAAAGGGACTGTACAAATACATTAAGGACGGAAAAGTAACTCGGGAGAGTTTTGGACCACTTAAAGATCGCCAAGATGACGATGTGCAGAATCCCAGGAGATGGAGGCGATCCTAAACAAGCACTTTGCATCAGTATTTACTGTGCAGAAGGATATGAAAGCTAAAGAACTTCAGAAATAAACAGTGACATCTTGAAAAGTTTCTGTGTTACAGAGAAAGAGATGCTGGAGCTCGTAAAGCTTGTAAAGATGGTAAAATCCGCAGGACCTGATCAGGTGTCCCATAGAACTCTGTGGGAAGCTGGGGAAGGGATTGCTGGGCCGCGTGCTGAGATTTTGTATCATTGATTGTCACAGGTGAGGTGCCAGAAGATTGGCGGTTTGATAACGTGATGTCATTACTTTAAAAAAAAATAAGAAGGATGGTAAGGAAAAGCCGGTGAGCCTGACGTCAGTGATGGGCAAATTGTTGAGGTGGATTATGCGGCACAAGGTTTACATGTATTTTGAATGGCAAGGACTGATACGGAATGGTCAACGAGCTTTAAGCATAGGAAATCGTGTCTCACTAAATTGACTGAGATTTTTCGAAGAACTGACAAAGAGGATTCATTGAGGCAGAGGTGCACATTGCTGATATAAACTTCAGTAAGGCATTTGACAACTTTCTGCATGGTAGACTGGGTAACAAGTTTAGTTGGAATGCAGGGAAAACTGGCCACGTGGATGCAAAATTGGCTCGAATGTAGGAGATAGAGGATGGTGATGGAGGATTGCTTTGCGAACTGGAGGGTTGTAACTAGTGGTGTGCGACAAGTATCAGTGCTGGGTCCACCGTTTTTCACTATTTATAAACATCATGTGGGTGTGAACACAGCAGTAATAGTTGCAAATGACACCAAAACTGATTTTGTAGTGGACAGCACAGAAGGTTTAAGTCAGAGTACAATGAGATCTTGATCAGGTGGGCTGATCGGCTGAGGAGCAGCGAATGGTGTTTAGTCTAGAAAAATGTGAGGCACTGCATTTTGTAAATGCAAATCAGGACATGATGTACACACTTAATGGAAAGGTCCTCGGGAGTGTTGCTGAACAAAAAAGTCTTGGAGTGTCGGTTCAAAATTCCTTGAATGTTGTGTTACAGTTCTACAGATTACTGTAGAAGCCATTTGGTATTATTGCCTTTATTGGTCAGTGCTTTCACTATATGAATTGGGAGGCCATGTTACTGCTGTAGAGCACATTAATTCGGTTCTTTTGGAGTATTGTATTCAATTCTGGTCTCCCTCCTATCAGAAAGATATTGTGAAGCTTGAAGGGAGTCAGAAAATATTTACAAAGATGCTGCCAGGATTTGAGCTCTCGGGAGAGGGTGAGTAGGTTGGGGTGATTTTTCTTGGAGTTTGAGAGGCATATCCAGGGTGAATAGACAGGAACTTTTTTCGCAAAAGTAGTGGGCATGGATATCAGGAGAGACCTAAGGACCAACTTTTTCGAACACAGATTGGTGCATGTGTGGAATGAGCTGTCAGTGGAGGTGGTGGTGGCTGTTATGATTACAACAATTAAAAGGCATTTGAATGGGTACATGAAGAGGAAGGGTTTACATTGTTATTGGCCAAATGCTGCCACATTGGGACTCGTTTAATTTGTTATATCCCATTGGCATGGACGAGATAGACTGAAGGGTCTGTTTCTGTGCTGTACATCTCCAATAGTCTATGATTCTGTCTGAACTCACACCAGTATACTTTTAATTCAGCATTGCCGGAAATACCAGCCTATGTTACTTGATGCGATCGAAATGTCTTCACTTCAGCATTTTGAAACCTGCGAACACACCCTTCCACAACACTGACTCTGAGTCTCTATCCGTCTGTCTATTTCCCAAATCCCTCCCATTTGTTGCTATTGAAAATGTTGGTATTTAAACTGAGCATCAGCTTCCAACATTAAGCAGCTTAGAAACAATGTTCAAAAAGCATAGAGTGTCTTTTATTTGACTTCCCGGTGTCTTGCACTGTGCTCCATGTTGGATAGTGGAGTTTCAGCAGTTTTGATGCACACCTTTCTAACTTGATCTGTATCTATCAATTGAACGCCAGTGTTAATCTCTCTTTACTGATCATGTATTCAGTAACAAGGTATCACTTCCAATGTTACTGATCCAGACCACACTAGCACTTGAGTGATATTTGACTTAATAATAGTTTTGGAGCGTTAGTGGAAAAAACTGGGACGGTTTCCTGGAGGCTGTGGTTTAAGCTGCAGTGGAAATTCAGGAAGGCATGATGCTTTGGTGACCCACTGGGATGAGTCATGGTGACTGTAGTGACAGTATCTGGATTCGCAACATGACCATAAAAAGGAGCAGAGACTGGAGAAAGGGGAATCTCTTCAAAATGGAATGAGGGAATCACAATCAGATCAGAGAATAACTGCCGCCTATCCCTGTGGCCCAGTCTCGAGCAGTTGAGTGATGGCCTCCTGTTCCTGTGTTCCAGTCTACACCTGCTGCCCTGACTAAGAGGGTCCAATCGCTGTGTGCTGTCCTCCTGCTCCTCCTGAGCAACAGGCTCCAATATCTGTTTCCTGTCCTTCTGCTGCTCCTGAGTAACAAACTCCAATAGCTGCGAGCCCACCTCCTCCTGCTCCTGAATAACAGGCTCCAATAGCTGTGTGCTCTCCACATGCTGATCCTGAGTTACAGGTTCCAATAGCTGTGTGTTTTCTTCCTGCTTCTGCTGAGTAACAGGCTCCAATAGCTCCGTGCTCTCCACCTGCTGCTCCTGAGTAACAGGCTTCAATGCCTTTGTGCTCGCCACCTGCTGCTCCTGAGTAACCGACTCCAATAGCTGTGTGCTCTCCTCCTGCTTCTCGTGAGTAACAGGCTGCAATAGCTGTGTGACCACTTCCTGCTTCTCTTGAGTAACAGGGTCCAATAGCTGTGTGTTCACCCCCTGCTGCTCGTGACTAACAGGCTCCAAAAGCTGGGTGCTCTCCTCCTGCTTCTCCTGCGTCCCGGTCCTCTCCGACTCGTACCAGGGTCCTCCCCATGTGGTGGTGGCGGAGGGGGCGGGATGAGCGAGCGGATATTGGACACTCCACCACCCGGCTTGACCCTTTCAGTCCTATTCCAGGCTGTTTCTCCTGGAATGGGACAAAGGGAGGGAGGGAAGGAGGGAGGGAAGTTTGCAGTGGGTGGCCTTGCTCTTAGTTCTGGTGTAGGTGTGGTAGGGAAAATGGTGAGGCATCAGGTGGGAGTCAGTCCATAGTGTTATGGTCATGCTGTGTTATTAGTGTGGGTTGTATAGTGGAGGGAAATTTGGAGAGAGAGAATGGGAGAGAAGGTGCAAGAGTGAGAGTGGTGGAGCATGAGCCTAATTCGGTGATTGGTGCTATAACAAATATACAGTGAGAGTGAGGGAACAGAGAGAATACAGTGACCCTTATTCTGCCAGAGTGATGAAGGTTATTGATGCTTGACCTGGATTGCTGGACATTTCCTCAGACCACAGATACTGTACTGAGCTAGGTGGTGAGCTCGGACAATGCTCAGTGGATCTGGTGGGGTCGTTCCCTCTGGGAAGAGAATGGTCCGCCTCTGCACTAGCCCATACACCAGGACTTCCAAACCCCTGTCAACAAACCTTGGTGTAATTGTCCCTTATCTGCCATGCTCAGGGTAAACTCATGGCAACTTCTAACTAAGGATGCTCAACCATGTGCCCATTGGCTTTTTGAAGATGGCACCAGTGCCAGAGATCACGTAATATCCAAGGGCATCCGAGCGATGGTGAGTACCTCCAGCCATGATGGGTGGGGGAATCTGGCTGGTATTGAATAAAATGGACACCATGGGGTGGGGTGGGTAGTTAATGAGGTGAGTTTGATAAGATAGCACCAGGAAACTTGCTGAGCATCGTACAGACAATCCCTCTGTCACATTCAATGAAAACGTCACTGAAACAAATTATTGTTTGATTCAGCCCAGTGAGTCATAGATTCTGTTGGAACCACTAACAGTCACAAAGCTGCAGTCCAATGCTCTCCATCACAAAGTAGGACATAAACCCGACCTACCCTTGAGAAAAAAAGTGGGGCAGGCATACGTCATGTAGAAATATCAGGAGTCGATGTTTTTACAGTATTCATTCACGGGATGAGAGTATAACTGGTTTAGCCTGCATTTATTACCCATCACTAATTGCCCAGAGGGCAGTTAACAGTTAACCATATTGTTGTGGGTCTGGGGTCACATGCAACCTAGACCGGGTAGGTTCCTTCAAGGGCATCAGCGAACTAGTTGGGTTGTTCAAACAATCAAAACTGGATATATCATCGGTCATCAGTCTCTGAATTCCAGATTTAAAATGACTGTCGAGAAGGGTCTATCGCCAGTAAGGGTCCACCTAAAAGGGAAATCCGGAGGCCGTAAATGGGGCATGAGATAGCTTTGACAATCAGGGTTAAGGAGAATTCAAAGGGACTGTACAAATACATTAAGGACGGAAAAGTAACTCGGGAGAGTTTTGGACCACTTAAAGATCACCAAGATGACGATGTGCAGAATCCCAGGAGATGGAGGCGATCCTAAACAAGCACTTTGCATCAGTATTTACTGTGCAGAAGGATATGAAAGCTAAAGAACTTCAGAAATAAACAGTGACATCTTGAAAAGTTTCTGTGTTACAGAGAAAGAGATGCTGGAGCTCGTAAAGCTTGTAAAGATGGTAAAATCCGCAGGACCTGATCAGGTGTCCCATAGAACTCTGTTTGAAGCTGGGGAAGGGATTGCTGGGCCGCGTGCTGAGATTTTGTATCATTGATTGTCACAGGTGAGGTGCCAGAAGATTGGCGGTTTGATAACGTGATGTCATTACTTTAAAAAAAATAAGAAGGATGGTAAGGAAAAGCCGGTGAGCCTGACGTCAGTGATGGGCAAATTGTTGAGGTGGATTATGCGGCACAAGGTTTACATGTATTTTGAATGGCAAGGACTGATACGGAATGGTCAACGAGCTTTAAGCATAGGAAATCGTGTCTCACTAAATTGACTGAGATTTTTCGAAGAACTGACAAAGAGGATTCATTGAGGCAGAGGTGCACATTGCTGATATAAACTTCAGTAAGGCATTTGACAACTTTCTGCATGGTAGACTGGGTAACAAGTTTAGTTGGAATGCAGGGAAAACTGGCCACGTGGATGCAAAATTGGCTCGAATGTAGGAGATAGAGGATGGTGATGGAGGATTGCTTTGCGAACTGGAGGGTTGTAACTAGTGGTGTGCGACAAGTATCAGTGCTGGGTCCACCGTTTTTCACTATTTATAAACATCATGTGGGTGTGAACACAGCAGTAATAGTTGCAAATGACACCAAAACTGATTTTGTAGTGGACAGCACAGAAGGTTTAAGTCAGAGTACAATGAGATCTTGATCAGGTGGGCTGATCGGCTGAGGAGCAGCGAATGGTGTTTAGTCTAGAAAAATGTGAGGCACTGCATTTTGTAAATGCAAATCAGGACATGATGTACACACTTAATGGAAAGGTCCTCGGGAGTGTTGCTGAACAAAAAAGTCTTGGAGTGTCGGTTCAAAATTCCTTGAATGTTGTGTTACAGTTCTACAGATTACTGTAGAAGCCATTTGGTATTATTGCCTTTATTGGTCAGTGCTTTCACTATATGAATTGGGAGGCCATGTTACTGCTGTAGAGCACATTAATTCGGTTCTTTTGGAGTATTGTATTCAATTCTGGTCTCCCTCCTATCAGAAAGATATTGTGAAGCTTGAAGGGAGTCAGAAAATATTTACAAAGATGCTGCCAGGATTTGAGCTCTCGGGAGAGGGTGAGTTGGTTGGGGTGATTTTTCTTGGAGTTTGAGAGGCATATCCAGGGTGAATAGACAGGAACTTTTTTCGCAAAAGTAGTGGGCATGGATATCAGGGGAGACCTAAGGACCAACTTTTTCTAACACAGATTGGTGCATGTGTGGAATGAGCTGTCAGTGGAGGTGGTGGTGGCTGTTATGATTACAACATTTAAAAGGCATTTGAATGGGTACATGAAGAGGAAGGGTTTACATTGTTATTGGCCAAATGCTGCCACATTGGGACTCGTTTAATTTGTTATATCCCATTGGCATGGACGAGATAGACTGAAGGGTCTGTTTCTGTGCTGTACATCTCCAATAGTCTATGATTCTGTCTGAACTCACACCAGTATACTTTTAATTCAGCATTGCCGGAAATACCAGCCTATGTTACTTGATGCGATCGAAATGTCTTCACTTCAGCATTTTGAAACCTGCGAACACACCCTTCCACAACACTGACTCTGAGTCTCTATCCGTCTGTCTATTTCCCAAATCCCTCCCATTTGTTGCTATTGAAAATGTTGGTATTTAAACTGAGCATCAGCTTCCAACATTAAGCAGCTTAGAAACAATGTTCAAAAAGCATAGAGTGTCTTTTATTTGACTTCCCGGTGTCTTGCACTGTGCTCCATGTTGGATAGTGGAGTTTCAGCAGTTTTGATGCACACCTTTCTAACTTGATCTGTACCTATCAATTGAACGCCAGTGTTAATCTCTCTTTATTGATCATGTATTCAGTAACAAGGTATCACTTCCAATGTTACTGATCCAGACCACACTCGCACTTGAGTGATATTTGACTTAAAAATAGTTTTGGAGCGTTAGTGGAAAAAACTGGGACGGTTTCCTGGAGGCTGTGGTTTAAGCTGCAGTGGAAATTCAGGAAGGTATGATGCTTTGGTGACCCACTGGGATGAGTCATGGTGACTGTAGTAACAGTATCTGGATTCGCAACATGACCATAAAAAGGAGCAGAGACTGGAGAAAGGGGAATCTCTTCAAAATGGAATGAGGGAATCACAATCAGATCAGAGAATAACTGCCGCCTATCCCTGTGGCCCAGTCTCGAGCAGTTGAGTGATGGCCTCCTGTTCCTGTGTTCCAGTCTACACCTGCTGCCCTGACTAAGAGGGTCCAATCGCTGTGTGCTGTCCTCCTGCTCCTCCTGAGCAACAGGCTCCAATATCTGTTTCCTGTCCTTCTGCTGCTCCTGAGTAACAAACTCCAATAGCTGCGAGCCCACCTCCTCCTGCTCCTGAATAACAGGCTCCAATAGCTGTGTGCTCTCCACATGCTGATCCTGAGTTACAGGTTCCAATAGCTGTGTGTTTTCTTCCTGCTTCTGCTGAGTAACAGGCTCCAATAGCTCTGTGCTCTCCACCTGCTGCTCCTGAGTAACAGGCTTCAATGCCTTTGTGCTCGCCACCTGCTGCTCCTGAGTAACCGACTCCAATAGCTGTGTGCTCTCCTCCTGCTTCTCGTGAGTAACAGGCTGCAATAGCTGTGTGACCACTTCCTGCTTCTCTTGAGTAACAGGGTCCAATAGCTGTGTGTTCACCCCCTGCTGCTCGTGACTAACAGGCTCCAAAAGCTGGGTGCTCTCCTCCTGCTTCTCCTGCGTCCCGGTCCTCTCCGACTCGTACCAGGGTCCTCCCCATGTGGTGGTGGCGGAGGGGGCGGGATGAGCGAGCGGATATTGGACACTCCACCACCCGGCTTGACCCTTTCAGTCCTATTCCAGGCTGTTTCTCCTGGAATGGGACAAAGGGAGGGAGGGAAGGAGGGAGGGAAGTTTGCAGTGGGTGGCCTTGCTCTTAGTTCTGGTGTAGGTGTGGTAGGGAAAATGGTGAGGCATCAGGTGGGAGTCAGTCCATAGTGTTATGGTCATGCTGTGTTATTAGTGTGGGTTGTATAGTGGAGGGAAATTTGGAGAGAGAGAATGGGAGAGAAGGTGCAAGAGTGAGAGTGGTGGAGCATGAGCCTAATTCGGTGATTGGTGCTATAACAAATATACAGTGAGAGTGAGGGAACAGAGAGAATACAGTGACCCTTATTCTGCCAGAGTGGGGAAGGTTATTGATGCTTGACCTGGATTGCTGGACATTTCCTCAGACCACAGATACTGTACTGAGCTAGGTGGTGAGCTCGGACAATGCTCAGTGGATCTGGTGGGGTCGTTCCCTCTGGGAAGAGAATGGTCCGCCTCTGCACTAGCCCATACACCAGGACTTCCAAACCCCTGTCAACAAACCTTGGTGTAATTGTCCCTTATCTGCCATGCTCAGGGTAAACACATGGCAACTTCTAACTAAGGATGCTCAACCATGTGCCCATTGGCTTTTTGAAGATGGCACCAGTGCCAGAGATCACGTAATATCCAAGGGCATCCGAGCGATGGTGAGTACCTCCAGCCATGATGGGTGGGGGAATCTGGCTGGTATTGAATAAAATGGACACCATGGGGTGGGGTGGGTAGTTAATGAGGTGAGTTTGATAAGATAGCACCAGGAAACTTGCTGAGCATCGTACAGACAATCCCTCTGTCACATTCAATGAAAACGTCACTGAAACAAATTATTGTTTGATTCAGCCCAGTGAGTCATAGATTCTGTTGGAACCACTAACAGTCACAAAGCTGCAGTTGCTTGTCCAATGCTCTCCATCACAAAGAAGGACATAAACCCGACCTACCCTTGAGAAAAAAAGTGGGGCAGGCATACGTCATGTAGAAATATCAGGAGTCGATGTTTTTACAGTATTCATTCACGGGATGAGAGTATAACTGGTTTAGCCTGCATTTATTACCCATCACTAATTGCCCAGAGGGCAGTTAACAGTTAACCATATTGTTGTGGGTCTGGGGTCACATGCAACCTAGACCGGGTAGGTTCCTTCAAGGGCATCAGCGAACTAGTTGGGTTGTTCAAACAATCAAAACTGGATATATCATCGTCATCAGTCTCTGAATTCCAGATTTAAAATGACTGTCGAGAAGGGTCTATCGCCAGTAAGGGTCCACCTAAAAGGGAAATCCGGAGGCCGTAAATGGGGCATGAGATAGCTTTGACAATCAGGGTTAAGGAGAATTCAAAGGGACTGTACAAATACATTAAGGACGGAAAAGTAACTCGGGAGAGTTTTGGACCACTTAAAGATCACCAAGATGACGATGTGCAGAATCCCAGGAGATGGAGGCGATCCTAAACAAGCACTTTGCATCAGTATTTACTGTGCAGAAGGATATGAAAGCTAAAGAACTTCAGAAATAAACAGTGACATCTTGAAAAGTTTCTGTGTTACAGAGAAAGAGATGCTGGAGCTCGTAAAGCCTGTAAAGATGGTAAAATCCCCAGGACCTGATCAGGTGTCCCATAGAACTCTGTGGGAAGCTGGGGAAGGGATTGCTGGGCCGCGTGCTGAGATTTTGTATCATTGATTGTCACAGGTGAGGTGCCAGAAGATTGGCGGTTTGATAACGTGATGTCATTACTTTAAAAAAATTAAGAAGGATGGTAAGGAAAAGCCGGTGAGCCTGACGTCAGTGATGGGCAAATTGTTGAGGTGGATTATGCGGCACAAGGTTTACATGTATTTTGAATGGCAAGGACTGATACGGAATGGTCAACGAGCTTTAAGCATAGGAAATCGTGTCTCACTAAATTGACTGAGATTTTTCGAAGAACTGACAAAGAGGATTCATTGAGGCAGAGGTGCACATTGCCGATATAAACTTCAGTAAGGCATTTGACAACTTTCTGCATGGTAGACTGGGTAACAAGTTTAGTTGGAATGCAGGGAAAACTGGCCACGTGGATGCAAAATTGGCTCGAATGTAGGAGATAGAGGATGGTGATGGAGGATTGCTTTGCGAACTGGAGGGTTGTAACTAGTGGTGTGCGACAAGTATCAGTGCTGGGTCCACCGTTTTTCACTATTTATAAACATCATGTGGGTGTGAACACAGCAGTAATAGTTGCAAATGACACCAAAACTGATTTTGTAGTGGACAGCACAGAAGGTTTAAGTCAGAGTACAATGAGATCTTGATCAGGTGGGCTGATCGGCTGAGGAGCAGCGAATGGTGTTTAGTCTAGAAAAATGTGAGGCACTGCATTTTGTAAATGCAAATCAGGACATGATGTACACACTTAATGGAAAGGTCCTCGGGAGTGTTGCTGAACAAAAAAGTCTTGGAGTGTCGGTTCAAAATTCCTTGAATGTTGTGTTACAGTTCTACAGATTACTGTAGAAGCCATTTGGTATTATTGCCTTTATTGGTCAGTGCTTTCACTATATGAATTGGGAGGCCATGTTACTGCTGTAGAGCACATTAATTCGGTTCTTTTGGAGTATTGTATTCAATTCTGGTCTCCCTCCTATCAGAAAGATATTGTGAAGCTTGAAGGGAGTCAGAAAATATTTACAAAGATGCTGCCAGGATTTGAGCTCTCGGGAGAGGGTGAGTTGGTTGGGGTGATTTTTCTTGGAGTTTGAGAGGCATATCCAGGGTGAATAGACAGGAACTTTTTTCGCAAAAGTAGTGGGCATGGATATCAGGGGAGACCTAAGGACCAACTTTTTCTAACACAGATTGGTGCATGTGTGGAATGAGCTGTCAGTGGAGGTGGTGGTGGCTGTTATGATTACAACATTTAAAAGGCATTTGAATGGGTACATGAAGAGGAAGGGTTTACATTGTTATTGGCCAAATGCTGCCACATTGGGACTCGTTTAATTTGTTATATCCCATTGGCATGGACGAGATAGACTGAAGGGTCTGTTTCTGTGCTGTACATCTCCAATAGTCTATGATTCTGTCTGAACTCACACCAGTATACTTTTAATTCAGCATTGCCGGAAATACCAGCCTATGTTACTTGATGCGATCGAAATGTCTTCACTTCAGCATTTTGAAACCTGCGAACACACCCTTCCACAACACTGACTCTGAGTCTCTATCCGTCCGTCTATTTCCCAAATCCCTCCCATTTGTTGCTATTGAAAATGTTGGTATTTAAACTCAGCATCAGCTTCCAACATTAAGCAGCTTAGAAACAATGTTCAAAAAGCATAGAGTGTCTTTTATTTGACTTCCCGGTGTCTTGCACTGTGCTTCATGTTGGATAGTGGAGTTTCAGCAGTTTTGATGCACACCTTTCTAACTTGATCTGTACCTATCAATTGAACGCCAGTGTTAATCTCTCTTTACTGATCATGTATTCAGTAACAAGGTATCACTTCCAATGTTACTGATCCAGACCACACTAGCACTTGAGTGATATTTGACTGAAAAATAGTTTTGGAGCGTTAGTGGAAAAAACTGGGACGGTTTCCTGGAGGCTGTGGTTTAAGCTGCAGTGGAAATTCAGGAAGGCATGATGCTTTGGTGACCCACTGGGATGAGTCATGGTGACTGTAGTGACAGTATCTGTATCCGCAACATGACCATAAAAAGGAGCAGAGACTGGAGAAAGGGGAATCTCTTCAAAATGGAATGAGGGAATCACAATCAGATCAGAGAATAACTGCCGCCTATCCCTGTGGCCCAGTCTCGAGCAGTTGAGTGATGGCCTCCTGTTCCTGTGTTCCAGTCTACACCTGCTGCCCTGACTAAGAGGGTCCAATCGCTGTGTGCTGTCCTCCTGCTCCTCCTGAGCAACAGGCTCCAATATCTGTTTCCTGTCCTTCTGCTGCTCCTGAGTAACAAACTCCAATAGCTGCGAGCCCACCTCCTCCTGCTCCTGAATAACAGGCTCCAATAGCTGTGTGCTCTCCACATGCTGATCCTGAGTTACAGGTTCCAATAGCTGTGTGTTTTCTTCCTGCTTCTGCTGAGTAACAGGCTCCAATAGCTCTGTGCTCTCCACCTGCTGCTCCTGAGTAACAGGCTTCAATGCCTTTGTGCTCGCCACCTGCTGCTCCTGAGTAACCGACTCCAATAGCTGTGTGCTCTCCTCCTGCTTCTCGTGAGTAACAGGCTGCAATAGCTGTGTGACCACTTCCTGCTTCTCTTGAGTAACAGGGTCCAATAGCTGTGTGTTCACCCCCTGCTGCTCGTGACTAACAGGCTCCAAAAGCTGGGTGCTCTCCTCCTGCTTCTCCTGCGTCCCGGTCCTCTCCGACTCGTACCAGGGTACTCCCCATGTGGTGGTGGCGGAGGGGGCGGGATGAGCGAGCGGATATTGGACACTCCACCACCCGGCTTGACCCTTTCAGTCCTATTCCAGGCTGTTTCTCCTGGAATGGGACAAAGGGAGGGAGGGAAGGAGGGAGGGAAGTTTGCAGTGGGTGGCCTTGCTCTTAGTTCTGGTGTAGGTGTGGTAGGGAAAATGGCGAGGCATCAGGTGGGAGTCAGTCCATAGTGTTATGGTCATGCTGTGTTAGTAATGTGGGTTGTATAGTGGAGGGAAATTTGGAGAGAGAGAATGGGAGAGATGGTGCAAGAGTGAGAGTGGTGGAGCATGAGCCTAATTCGGTGATTGGTGCTATAACAAATATACAGTGAGAGTGAGGGAACAGAGAGAATACAGTGACCCTTATTCTGCCAGAGTGGGGAAGGTTATTGATGCTTGACCTGGATTGCTGGACATTTCCTCAGACCACAGATACTGTACTGAGCTAGGTGGTGAGCTCGGACAATGCTCAGTGGATCTGGTGGGGTCGTTCCCTCTGGGAAGAGAATGGTCCGCCTCTGCACTAGCCCATACACCAGGACTTCCAAACCCCTGTCAACAAACCTTGGTGTAATTGTCCCTTATCTGCCATGCTCAGGGTAAACTCATGGCAACTTCTAACTAAGGATGCTCAACCATGTGCCCATTGGCTTTTTGAAGATGGCACCAGTGCCAGAGATCACGTAATATCCAAGGGCATCCGAGCGATGGTGAGTACCTCCAGCCATGATGGGTGGGGGAATCTGGCTGGTATTGAATAAAATGGACACCATGGGGTGGGGTGGGTAGTTAATGAGGTGAGTTTGATAAGATAGCACCAGGAAACTTGCTGAGCATCGTACAGACAATCCCTCTGTCACATTCAATGAAAACGTCACTGAAACAAATTATTGTTTGATTCAGCCCAGTGAGTCATAGATTCTGTTGGAACCACTAACAGTCACAAAGCTGCAGTTGCTTGTCCAATGCTCTCCATCACAAAGAAGGACATAAACCCGACCTACCCTTGAGAAAAAAAGTGGGGCAGGCATACGTCATGTAGAAATATCAGGAGTCGATGTTTTTACAGTATTCATTCACGGGATGAGAGTATAACTGGTTTAGCCTGCATTTATTACCCATCACTAATTGCCCAGAGGGCAGTTAACAGTTAACCATATTGTTGTGGGTCTGGGGTCACATGCAACCTAGACCGGGTAGGTTCCTTCAAGGGCATCAGCGAACTAGTTGGGTTGTTCAAACAATCAAAACTGGATATATCATCGTCATCAGTCTCTGAATTCCAGATTTAAAATGACTGTCGAGAAGGGTCTATCGCCAGTAAGGGTCCACCTAAAAGGGAAATCCGGAGGCCGTAAATGGGGCATGAGATAGCTTTGACAATCAGGGTTAAGGAGAATTCAAAGGGACTGTACAAATACATTAAGGACGGAAAAGTAACTCGGGAGAGTTTTGGACCACTTAAAGATCACCAAGATGACGATGTGCAGAATCCCAGGAGATGGAGGCGATCCTAAACAAGCACTTTGCATCAGTATTTACTGTGCAGAAGGATATGAAAGCTAAAGAACTTCAGAAATAAACAGTGACATCTTGAAAAGTTTCTGTGGTACAGAGAAAGAGATGCTGGAGCTCGTAAAGCCTGTAAAGATGGTAAAATCCCCAGGACCTGATCAGGTGTCCCATAGAACTCTGTGGGAAGCTGGGGAAGGGATTGCTGGGCCGCGTGCTGAGATTTTGTATCATTGATTGTCACAGGTGAGGTGCCAGAAGATTGGCGGTTTGATAACGTGATGTCATTACTTTAAAAAAATTAAGAAGGATGGTAAGGAAAAGCCGGTGAGCCTGACGTCAGTGATGGGCAAATTGTTGAGGTGGATTATGCGGCACAAGGTTTACATGTATTTTGAATGGCAAGGACTGATACGGAATGGTCAACGAGCTTTAAGCATAGGAAATCGTGTCTCACTAAATTGACTGAGATTTTTCGAAGAACTGACAAAGAGGATTCATTGAGGCAGAGGTGCACATTGCTGATATAAACTTCAGTAAGGCATTTGACAACTTTCTGCATGGTAGACTGGGTAACAAGTTTAGTTGGAATGCAGGGAAAACTGGCCACGTGGATGCAAAATTGGCTCGAATGTAGGAGATAGAGGATGGTGATGGAGGATTGCTTTGCGAACTGGAGGGTTGTAACTAGTGGTGTGCGACAAGTATCAGTGCTGGGTCCACCGTTTTTCACTATTTATAAACATCATGTGGGTGTGAACACAGCAGTAATAGTTGCAAATGACACCAAAACTGATTTTGTAGTGGACAGCACAGAAGGTTTAAGTCAGAGTACAATGAGATCTTGATCAGGTGGGCTGATCGGCTGAGGAGCAGCGAATGGTGTTTAGTCTAGAAAAATGTGAGGCACTGCATTTTGTAAATGCAAATCAGGACATGATGTACACACTTAATGGAAAGGTCCTCGGGAGTGTTGCTGAACAAAAAAGTCTTGGAGTGTCGGTTCAAAATTCCTTGAATGTTGTGTTACAGTTCTACAGATTACTGTAGAAGCCATTTGGTATTATTGCCTTTATTGGTCAGTGCTTTCACTATATGAATTGGGAGGCCATGTTACTGCTGTAGAGCACATTAATTCGGTTCTTTTGGAGTATTGTATTCAATTCTGGTCTCCCTCCTATCAGAAAGATATTGTGAAGCTTGAAGGGAGTCAGAAAATATTTACAAAGATGCTGCCAGGATTTGAGCTCTCGGGAGAGGGTGAGTTGGTTGGGGTGATTTTTCTTGGAGTTTGAGAGGCATATCCAGGGTGAATAGACAGGAACTTTTTTCGCAAAAGTAGTGGGCATGGATATCAGGGGAGACCTAAGGACCAACTTTTTCTAACACAGATTGGTGCATGTGTGGAATGAGCTGTCAGTGGAGGTGGTGGTGGCTGTTATGATTACAACATTTAAAAGGCATTTGAATGGGTACATGAAGAGGAAGGGTTTACATTGTTATTGGCCAAATGCTGCCACATTGGGACTCGTTTAATTTGTTATATCCCATTGGCATGGACGAGATAGACTGAAGGGTCTGTTTCTGTGCTGTACATCGCCAATAGTCTATGATTCTGTCTGAACTCACACCAGTATACTTTTAATTCAGCATTGCCGGAAATACCAGCCTATGTTACTTGATGCGATCGAAATGTCTTCACTTCAGCATTTTGAAACCTGCGAACACACCCTTCCACAACACTGACTCTGAGTCTCTATCCGTCTGTCTATTTCCCAAATCCCTCCCATTTGTTGCTATTGAAAATGTTGGTATTTAAACTGAGCATCAGCTTCCAACATTAAGCAGCTTAGAAACAATGTTCAAAAAGCATAGAGTGTCTTTTATTTGACTTCCCGGTGTCTTGCACTGTGCTCCATGTTGGATAGTGGAGTTTCAGCAGTTTTGATGCACACCTTTCTAACTTGATCTGTACCTATCAATTGAACGCCAGTGTTAATCTCTCTTTACTGATCATGTATTCAGTAACAAGGTATCACTTCCAATGTTACTGATCCAGACCACACTAGCACTTGAGTGATATTTGACTGAATAATAGTTTTGGAGCGTTAGTGGAAAAAACTGGGACGGTTTCCTGGAGGCTGTGGTTTAAGCTGCAGTGGAAATTCAGGAAGGCATGATGCTTTGGTGACCCACTGGGATGAGTCATGGTGACTGTAGTGACAGTATCTGTATCCGCAACATGACCATAAAAAGGAGCAGAGACTGGAGAAAGGGGAATCTCTTCAAAATGGAATGAGGGAATCACAATCAGATCAGAGAATAACTGCCGCCTATCCCTGTGGCCCAGTCTCGAGCAGTTGAGTGATGGCCTCCTGTTCCTGTGTTCCAGTCTACACCTGCTGCCCTGACTAAGAGGGTCCAATCGCTGTGTGCTGTCCTCCTGCTCCTCCTGAGCAACAGGCTCCAATATCTGTTTCCTGTCCTTCTGCTGCTCCTGAGTAACAAACTCCAATAGCTGCGAGCCCACCTCCTCCTGCTCCTGAATAACAGGCTCCAATAGCTGTGTGCTCTCCACATGCTGATCCTGAGTTACAGGTTCCAATAGCTGTGTGTTTTCTTCCTGCTTCTGCTGAGTAACAGGCTCCAATAGCTCTGTGCTCTCCACCTGCTGCTCCTGAGTAACAGGCTTCAATGCCTTTGTGCTCGCCACCTGCTGCTCCTGAGTAACCGACTCCAATAGCTGTGTGCTCTCCTCCTGCTTCTCGTGAGTAACAGGCTGCAATAGCTGTGTGACCACTTCCTGCTTCTCTTGAGTAACAGGGTCCAATAGCTGTGTGTTCACCCCCTGCTGCTCGTGACTAACAGGCTCCAAAAGCTGGGTGCTCTCCTCCTGCTTCTCCTGCGTCCCGGTCCTCTCCGACTCGTACCAGGGTCCTCCCCATGTGGTGGTGGCGGAGGGGGCGGGATGAGCGAGCGGATATTGGACACTCCACCACCCGGCTTGACCCTTTCAGTCCTATTCCAGGCTGTTTCTCCTGGAATGGGACAAAGGGAGGGAGGGAAGGAGGGAGGGAAGTTTGCAGTGGGTGGCCTTGCTCTTAGTTCTGGTGTAGGTGTGGTAGGGAAAATGGTGAGGCATCAGGTGGGAGTCAGTCCATAGTGTTATGGTCATGCTGTGTTATTAGTGTGGGTTGTATAGTGGAGGGAAATTTGGAGAGAGAGAATGGGAGAGAAGGTGCAAGAGTGAGAGTGGTGGAGCATGAGCCTTATTCGGTGATTGGTGCTATAACAAATATACAGTGAGAGTGAGGGAACAGAGAGAATACAGTGACCCTTATTCTGCCAGAGTGGGGAAGGTTATTGATGCTTGACCTGGATTGCTGGACATTTCCTCAGACCACAGATACTGTACTGAGCTAGGTGGTGAGCTCGGACAATGCTCAGTGGATCTGGTGGGGTCGTTCCCTCTGGGAAGAGAATGGTCCGCCTCTGCACTAGCCCATACACCAGGACTTCCAAACCCCTGTCAACAAACCTTGGTGTAATTGTCCCTTATCTGCCATGCTCAGGGTAAACTCATGGCAACTTCTAACTAAGGATGCTCAACCATGTGCCCATTGGCTTTTTGAAGATGGCACCAGTGCCAGAGATCACGTAATATCCAAGGGCATCCGAGCGATGGTGAGTACCTCCAGCCATGATGGGTGGGGGAATCTGGCTGGTATTGAATAAAATGGACACCATGGGGTGGGGTGGGTAGTTAATGAGGTGAGTTTGATAAGATAGCACCAGGAAACTTGCTGAGCATCGTACAGACAATCCCTCTGTCACATTCAATGAAAACGTCACTGAAACAAATTATTGTTTGATTCAGCCCAGTGAGTCATAGATTCTGTTGGAACCACTAACAGTCACAAAGCTGCAGTTGCTTGTCCAATGCTCTCCATCACAAAGAAGGACATAAACCCGACCTACCCTTGAGAAAAAAAGTGGGGCAGGCATACGTCATGTAGAAATATCAGGAGTCGATGTTTTTACAGTATTCATTCACGGGATGAGAGTATAACTGGTTTAGCCTGCATTTATTACCCATCACTAATTGCCCAGAGGGCAGTTAACAGTTAACCATATTGTTGTGGGTCTGGGGTCACATGCAACCTAGACCGGGTAGGTTCCTTCAAGGGCATCAGCGAACTAGTTGGGTTGTTCAAACAATCAAAACTGGATATATCATCGTCATCAGTCTCTGAATTCCAGATTTAAAATGACTGTCGAGAAGGGTCTATCGCCAGTAAGGGTCCACCTAAAAGGGAAATCCGGAGGCCGTAAATGGGGCATGAGATAGCTTTGACAATCAGGGTTAAGGAGAATTCAAAGGGACTGTACAAATACATTAAGGACGGAAAAGTAACTCGGGAGAGTTTAGGACCACTTAAAGATCACCAAGATGACGATGTGCAGAATCCCAGGAGATGGAGGCGATCCTAAACAAGCACTTTGCATCAGTATTGACTGTGCAGAAGGATATGAAAGCTAAAGAACTTCAGACATAAACAGTGACATCTTGAAAAGTTTCTGTGTTACAGAGAAAGAGATGCTGGAGCTCGTAAAGCTTGTAAAGATGGTAAAATCCGCAGGACCTGATCAGGTGTCCCATAGAACTCTGTGGGAAGCTGGGGAAGGGATTGCTGGGCCGCGTGCTGAGATTTTGTATCATTGATTGTCACAGGTGAGGTGCCAGAAGATTGGCGGTTTGATAACGTGATGTCATTACTTTAAAAAAATTAAGAAGGATGGTAAGGAAAAGCCGGTGAGCCTGACGTCAGTGATGGGCAAATTGTTGAGGTGGATTATGCGGCACAAGGTTTACATGTATTTTGAATGGCAAGGACTGATACGGAATGGTCAACGAGCTTTAAGCATAGGAAATCGTGTCTCACTAAATTGACTGAGATTTTTCGAAGAACTGACAAAGAGGATTCATTGAGGCAGAGGTGCACATTGCTGATATAAACTTCAGTAAGGCATTTGACAACTTTCTGCATGGTAGACTGGGTAACAAGTTTAGTTGGAATGCAGGGAAAACTGGCCACGTGGATGCAAAATTGGCTCGAATGTAGGAGATAGAGGATGGTGATGGAGGATTGCTTTGCGAACTGGAGGGTTGTAACTAGTGGTGTGCGACAAGTATCAGTGCTGGGTCCACCGTTTTTCACTATTTATAAACATCATGTGGGTGTGAACACAGCAGTAATAGTTGCAAATGACACCAAAACTGATTTTGTAGTGGACAGCACAGAAGGTTTAAGTCAGAGTACAATGAGATCTTGATCAGGTGGGCTGATCGGCTGAGGAGCAGCGAATGGTGTTTAGTCTAGAAAAATGTGAGGCACTGCATTTTGTAAATGCAAATCAGGACATGATGTACACACTTAATGGAAAGGTCCTCGGGAGTGTTGCTGAACAAAAAAGTCTTGGAGTGTCGGTTCAAAATTCCTTGAATGTTGTGTTACAGTTCTACAGATTACTGTAGAAGCCATTTGGTATTATTGCCTTTATTGGTCAGTGCTTTCACTATATGAATTGGGAGGCCATGTTACTGCTGTAGAGCACATTAATTCGGTTCTTTTGGAGTATTGTATTCAATTCTGGTCTCCCTCCTATCAGAAAGATATTGTGAAGCTTGAAGGGAGTCAGAAAATATTTACAAAGATGCTGCCAGGATTTGAGCTCTCAGGAGAGGGTGAGTAGGTTGGGGTGATTTTTCTTGGAGTTTGAGAGGCATATCCAGGGTGAATAGACAGGAACTTTTTTCGCAAAAGTAGTGGGCATGGATATCAGGGGAGACCTAAGGACCAACTTTTTCTAACACAGATTGGTGCATGTGTGGAATGAGCTGTCAGTGGAGGTGGTGGTGGCTGTTATGATTACAACATTTAAAAGGCATTTGAATGGGTACATGAAGAGGAAGGGTTTACATTGTTATTGGCCAAATGCTGCCACATTGGGACTCGTTTAATTTGTTATATCCCATTGGCATGGACGAGATAGACTGAAGGGTCTGTTTCTGTGCTGTACATCTCCAATAGTCTATGATTCTGTCTGAACTCACACCAGTATACTTTTAATTCAGCATTGCCGGAAATACCAGCCTATGTTACTTGATGCGATCGAAATGTCTTCACTTCAGCATTTTGAAACCTGCGAACACACCCTTCCACAACACTGACTCTGAGTCTCTATCCGTCTGTCTATTTCCCAAATCCCTCCCATTTGTTGCTATTGAAAATGTTGGTATTTAAACTGAGCATCAGCTTCCAACATTAAGCAGCTTAGAAACAATGTTCAAAAAGCATAGAGTGTCTTTTATTTGACTTCCCGGTGTCTTGCACTGTGCTCCATGTTGGATAGTGGAGTTTCAGCAGTTTTGATGCACACCTTTCTAACTTGATCTGTACCTATCAATTGAACGCCAGTGTTAATCTCTCTTTACTGATCATGTATTCAGTAACAAGGTATCACTTCCAATGTTACTGATCCAGACCACACTAGCACTTGAGTGATATTTGACTGAATAATAGTTTTGGAGCGTTAGTGGAAAAAACTGGGACGGTTTCCTGGAGGCTGTGGTTTAAGCTGCAGTGGAAATTCAGGAAGGCATGATGCTTTGGTGACCCACTGGGATGAGTCATGGTGACTGTAGTGACAGTATCTGTATCCGCAACATGACCATAAAAAGGAGCAGAGACTGGAGAAAGGGGAATCTCTTCAAAATGGAATGAGGGAATCACAATCAGATCAGAGAATAACTGCCGCCTATCCCTGTGGCCCAGTCTCGAGCAGTTGAGTGATGGCCTCCTGTTCCTGTGTTCCAGTCTACACCTGCTGCCCTGACTAAGAGGGTCCAATCGCTGTGTGCTGTCCTCCTGCTCCTCCTGAGCAACAGGCTCCAATATCTGTTTCCTGTCCTTCTGCTGCTCCTGAGTAACAAACTCCAATAGCTGCGAGCCCACCTCCTCCTGCTCCTGAATAACAGGCTCCAATAGCTGTGTGCTCTCCACATGCTGATCCTGAGTTACAGGTTCCAATAGCTGTGTGTTTTCTTCCTGCTTCTGCTGAGTAACAGGCTCCAATAGCTCTGTGCTCTCCACCTGCTGCTCCTGAGTAACAGGCTTCAATGCCTTTGTGCTCGCCACCTGCTGCTCCTGAGTAACCGACTCCAATAGCTGTGTGCTCTCCTCCTGCTTCTCGTGAGTAACAGGCTGCAATAGCTGTGTGACCACTTCCTGCTTCTCTTGAGTAACAGGGTCCAATAGCTGTGTGTTCACCCCCTGCTGCTCGTGACTAACAGGCTCCAAAAGCTGGGTGCTCTCCTCCTGCTTCTCCTGCGTCCCGGTCCTCTCCGACTCGTACCAGGGTCCTCCCCATGTGGTGGTGGCGGAGGGGGCGGGATGAGCGAGCGGATATTGGACACTCCACCACCCGGCTTGACCCTTTCAGTCCTATTCCAGGCTGTTTCTCCTGGAATGGGACAAAGGGAGGGAGGGAAGGAGGGAGGGAAGTTTGCAGTGGGTGGCCTTGCTCTTAGTTCTGGTGTAGGTGTGGTAGGGAAAATGGTGAGGCATCAGGTGGGAGTCAGTCCATAGTGTTATGGTCATGCTGTGTTATTAGTGTGGGTTGTATAGTGGAGGGAAATTTGGAGAGAGAGAATGGGAGAGAAGGTGCAAGAGTGAGAGTGGTGGAGCATGAGCCTTATTCGGTGATTGGTGCTATAACAAATATACAGTGAGAGTGAGGGAACAGAGAGAATACAGTGACCCTTATTCTGCCAGAGTGGGGAAGGTTATTGATGCTTGACCTGGATTGCTGGACATTTCCTCAGACCACAGATACTGTACTGAGCTAGGTGGTGAGCTCGGACAATGCTCAGTGGATCTGGTGGGGTCGTTCCCTCTGGGAAGAGAATGGTCCGCCTCTGCACTAGCCCATACACCAGGACTTCCAAACCCCTGTCAACAAACCTTGGTGTAATTGTCCCTTATCTGCCATGCTCAGGGTAAACTCATGGCAACTTCTAACTAAGGATGCTCAACCATGTGCCCATTGGCTTTTTGAAGATGGCACCAGTGCCAGAGATCACGTAATATCCAAGGGCATCCGAGCGATGGTGAGTACCTCCAGCCATGATGGGTGGGGGAATCTGGCTGGTATTGAATAAAATGGACACCATGGGGTGGGGTGGGTAGTTAATGAGGTGAGTTTGATAAGATAGCACCAGGAAACTTGCTGAGCATCGTACAGACAATCCCTCTGTCACATTCAATGAAAACGTCACTGAAACAAATTATTGTTTGATTCAGCCCAGTGAGTCATAGATTCTGTTGGAACCACTAACAGTCACAAAGCTGCAGTTGCTTGTCCAATGCTCTCCATCACAAAGAAGGACATAAACCCGACCTACCCTTGAGAAAAAAAGTGGGGCAGGCATACGTCATGTAGAAATATCAGGAGTCGATGTTTTTACAGTATTCATTCACGGGATGAGAGTATAACTGGTTTAGCCTGCATTTATTACCCATCACTAATTGCCCAGAGGGCAGTTAACAGTTAACCATATTGTTGTGGGTCTGGGGTCACATGCAACCTAGACCGGGTAGGTTCCTTCAAGGGCATCAGCGAACTAGTTGGGTTGTTCAAACAATCAAAACTGGATATATCATCGTCATCAGTCTCTGAATTCCAGATTTAAAATGACTGTCGAGAAGGGTCTATCGCCAGTAAGGGTCCACCTAAAAGGGAAATCCGGAGGCCGTAAATGGGGCATGAGATAGCTTTGACAATCAGGGTTAAGGAGAATTCAAAGGGACTGTACAAATACATTAAGGACGGAAAAGTAACTCGGGAGAGTTTAGGACCACTTAAAGATCACCAAGATGACGATGTGCAGAATCCCAGGAGATGGAGGCGATCCTAAACAAGCACTTTGCATCAGTATTGACTGTGCAGAAGGATATGAAAGCTAAAGAACTTCAGACATAAACAGTGACATCTTGAAAAGTTTCTGTGTTACAGAGAAAGAGATGCTGGAGCTCGTAAAGCTTGTAAAGATGGTAAAATCCGCAGGACCTGATCAGGTGTCCCATAGAACTCTGTGGGAAGCTGGGGAAGGGATTGCTGGGCCGCGTGCTGAGATTTTGTATCATTGATTGTCACAGGTGAGGTGCCAGAAGATTGGCGGTTTGATAACGTGATGTCATTACTTTAAAAAAATTAAGAAGGATGGTAAGGAAAAGCCGGTGAGCCTGACGTCAGTGATGGGCAAATTGTTGAGGTGGATTATGCGGCACAAGGTTTACATGTATTTTGAATGGCAAGGACTGATACGGAATGGTCAACGAGCTTTAAGCATAGGAAATCGTGTCTCACTAAATTGACTGAGATTTTTCGAAGAACTGACAAAGAGGATTCATTGAGGCAGAGGTGCACATTGCTGATATAAACTTCAGTAAGGCATTTGACAACTTTCTGCATGGTAGACTGGGTAACAAGTTTAGTTGGAATGCAGGGAAAACTGGCCACGTGGATGCAAAATTGGCTCGAATGTAGGAGATAGAGGATGGTGATGGAGGATTGCTTTGCGAACTGGAGGGTTGTAACTAGTGGTGTGCGACAAGTATCAGTGCTGGGTCCACCGTTTTTCACTATTTATAAACATCATGTGGGTGTGAACACAGCAGTAATAGTTGCAAATGACACCAAAACTGATTTTGTAGTGGACAGCACAGAAGGTTTAAGTCAGAGTACAATGAGATCTTGATCAGGTGGGCTGATCGGCTGAGGAGCAGCGAATGGTGTTTAGTCTAGAAAAATGTGAGGCACTGCATTTTGTAAATGCAAATCAGGACATGATGTACACACTTAATGGAAAGGTCCTCGGGAGTGTTGCTGAACAAAAAAGTCTTGGAGTGTCGGTTCAAAATTCCTTGAATGTTGTGTTACAGTTCTACAGATTACTGTAGAAGCCATTTGGTATTATTGCCTTTATTGGTCAGTGCTTTCACTATATGAATTGGGAGGCCATGTTACTGCTGTAGAGCACATTAATTCGGTTCTTTTGGAGTATTGTATTCAATTCTGGTCTCCCTCCTATCAGAAAGATATTGTGAAGCTTGAAGGGAGTCAGAAAATATTTACAAAGATGCTGCCAGGATTTGAGCTCTCAGGAGAGGGTGAGTAGGTTGGGGTGATTTTTCTTGGAGTTTGAGAGGCATATCCAGGGTGAATAGACAGGAACTTTTTTCGCAAAAGTAGTGGGCATGGATATCAGGGGAGACCTAAGGACCAACTTTTTCTAACACAGATTGGTGCATGTGTGGAATGAGCTGTCAGTGGAGGTGGTGGTGGCTGTTATGATTACAACATTTAAAAGGCATTTGAATGGGTACATGAAGAGGAAGGGTTTACATTGTTATTGGCCAAATGCTGCCACATTGGGACTCGTTTAATTTGTTATATCCCATTGGCATGGACGAGATAGACTGAAGGGTCTGTTTCTGTGCTGTACATCTCCAATAGTCTATGATTCTGTCTGAACTCACACCAATATACTTTTAATTCAGCATTGCCAGAAATACCAGCCTATGTTACTTGATGCGATCGAAATGTCTTCACTTCAGCATTTTGAAACCTGCGAACACACCCTTCCACAACACTGACTCTGAGTCTCTATCCGTCTGTCTATTTCCCAAATCCCTCCCATTTGTTGCTATTGAAAATGTTGGTATTTAAACTGAGCATCAGCTTCCAACATTAAGCAGCTTAGAAACAATGTTCAAAAAGCATAGAGTGTCTTTTATTTGACTTCCCGGTGTCTTGCACTGTGCTCCATGTTGGATAGTGGAGTTTCAGCAGTTTTGATGCACACCTTTCTAACTTGATCTGTACCTATCAATTGAACGCCAGTGTTAATCTCTCTTTACTGATCATGTATTCAGTAACAAGGTATCACTTCCAATGTTACTGATCCAGACCACACTAGCACTTGAGTGATATTTGACTTAATAATAGTTTTGGAGCGTTAGTGGAAAAAACTGGGACGGTTTCCTGGAGGCTGTGGTTTAAGCTGCAGTGGAAATTCAGGAAGGCATGATGCTTTGGTGACCCACTGGGATGAGTCATGGTGACTGTAGTGACAGTATCTAGATTCGCAACATGACCATAAAAAGGAGCAGAGACTGGAGAAAGGGGAATCTCTTCAAAATGGAATGAGGGAATCACAATCAGATCAGAGAATAACTGCCGCCTATCCCTGTGGCCCAGTCTCGAGCAGTTGAGTGATGGCCTCCTGTTCCTGTGTTCCAGTCTACACCTGCTGCCCTGACTAAGAGGGTCCAATCGCTGTGTGCTGTCCTCCTGCTCCTCCTGAGCAACAGGCTCCAATATCTGTTTCCTGTCCTTCTGCTGCTCCTGAGTAACAAACTCCAATAGCTGCGAGCCCACCTCCTCCTGCTCCTGAATAACAGGCTCCAATAGCTGTGTGCTCTCCACATGCTGATCCTGAGTTACAGGTTCCAATAGCTGTGTGTTTTCTTCCTGCTTCTGCTGAGTAACAGGCTCCAATAGCTCTGTGCTCTCCACCTGCTGCTCCTGAGTAACAGGCTTCAATGCCTTTGTGCTCGCCACCTGCTGCTCCTGAGTAACCGACTCCAATAGCTGTGTGCTCTCCTCCTGCTTCTCGTGAGTAACAGGCTGCAATAGCTGTGTGACCACTTCCTGCTTCTCTTGAGAAACAGAGTCCAATAGCTGTGTGCTCACCCCCTGCTGCTCGTGACTAACAGGCTCCAAAAGCTGGGTGCTCTCCTCCTGCTTCTCCTGAGTAACAGGCTCCAATAGCTGTGTGCTCTCTCCCTGCTGTCAATCGGTAACAAGCTCCAATAGCTGTGTGCTATCCTACTGCTCCTGAGGAACAAGCTCCAATAGCTGTGTGCCCTCCTCCTGCTTCCCCTGAGTGACAAGCTCCAAGAGCTGTTTGCTCTCCTCCTGCTGCTCACGAATAACAGGCTCCAATAGCTCTGTGCTCTCCTGCTGCTCCAGTGTAATGGAACTGAAGGACTGAATGGCCTTTTCACATTCCATTCAGTTCGTATTGACTGAAATCCTTTTTGCTGTTTCTGCAAAATGCCATCAAAATCAGAATGTTGCATTGATATTTCTTTTTCTCAGTAATTAAGCAATCATGCTGACTGACTCTCCTTTTGTTATACAGGTCTGAGAAGGTGAACGAGTAACAGTTTTGAGAGGCTGATCAGTTCCTCCTGTCCCTCTGCAATAGTCCGAAATGTCTATGTCTTCCTATGCATCTATAGAAGGCACTTGGTGACAGAATTGTTTCTCCCTGTTCCCGAGCAGTAATTTCAATGCGCTGAATGTTGCCTCGAGCTTATGAAATGGTTTGATGCCAGGGCATTTCAAACTACGAGTAGCATTACTCAAGGAATCGAGAAACTTACCTACCAGGCATTTTAAGCATCTGGTCTGTTATTCTATCCCTGTCTGCTTTTATAAACAGGGTGGAACATATACAACCCTGCAGTGGTCCAGCAATATTCCTCCGTACAAGGAAGAAAGATTTAAAAGATTGAAAAAATTATGATCTATCCCTCAGCAACCGTATTCCACACATTCCAGACTCAGTAAGTGTACCCTTTTATCGGGATGTGTAAAATGATGTAAGGAACTGGTTAACTGAACCTGATTGTTTGGCAACTGTGATTAACGTCAGTCTCCATAGATTGTACATATCCCAGTGGAGGGCTTTCATATTTTAATGATAAAATGGGCACCGTTCAATGTGTTATCCCATAGTATGAGTGGGTGTATCACCAACAGCACTAACAGGGATCAGCAGCTACAGAGACAGGGGAATGGGAGATCTGAATCTGAGAACATTAGACTGGAATGTAACAACAATGGACAGGAGTCTGTCCTATTATGTATGGATTCTTTCTACATATCGTTTGTGGCCATTACCATGGCTGATAAATATGCACTTTACATTATTCAATGTTTATATTATCCTACCGTGACTATTGCTGGTAAGTTTCACTGTTCATTTTTTATTTGCATTAATCATGTGTGACTGTATTATTGTTATTTTAATTTACTCTACTCTGTAAACATTCACTCTCCAAACCATCGCGAACAACTGTGAACTTGTTAATTCTTTCTCTCCTTCTTTCGTTCTGGCACTGTGCCTTGTCGGTTGACCTACTCAGATTCAGCTATGAACCACAATTCAACATTTAAGTAGTGAAAACGTGGAGGTCACTACCTTCTGTTCTGGTTTCAACATCAATTCGTTCCTCTGACTTCATTCCATCCCTGGCCATTATCTGAGGCTGAAACAGACGAGGAACAACTATGGTGATCCCTTTGGCCATGAGCTGATTCTTGACCCATATCTTAAACATTCCTATTTGTAATAGAACATAGAACATAGACAGTACAGCACAGAACAGGCCATTCAGCCCACGATGTTGTGCCGACCACTGATCCTCTTGTATGCACCCTCAAATTGCTGTGACCATATGCATATCCAGCAATCTCTTAAATGTCCCGAATGATCTTGCTTCCATAACTGCTGCTGGCAACGCATTCCATGCTCTCACGACTCTCTTTGTAAAGGACCCGCCTCTGACATCCCCTCTATACTTTTCTCCAACCAGCTTAAAAATATGACCTCCCGTGTTAGTCATTTCTGCAATGGGAAATAGTCTCTGGCGATCAACTCCATCTATGCCTCTCTTTATCTGGAATATCTCAAATAGGTCCCCTATCTTCCTCCTTTTCACCAATGAAAGAAAGTCCGAGCTCAGTCAACCTCTGTCCATAAGATAAGCCCTCAAGTCCAGACAGCATCCTGGAAAACCTCCTCTGAACCCTCTCCAAAGCATCCACATCTTTCCTATAATAGGGTGACCAGAACTGGGCGCAATATTCCAAGTGCGGTCTAACCAAAGTTTTATAGAGCTGCAACAAGATCTCACAACTCTTCAACTCAATCCCCCTATTAATGAAAGCCAAAACACCATATGCTTTCTTAACAACCCTGTCCACTTGGGTGGCCATTTTAAGAGATCCATGTATCTGCACACCAAGATTCCCCTGTTCCTCCAAACTGCCAAGAATTTTATCCATCATCCTGGACTCAGCTTTCAAATTCGATCTTCCAAAATGCATCACCTCGCATTTATCCAGGTTGAACTCCATCTACCACCTCTCAGCACATCTCTGCAGCCTACAACAGCCCACTATTCTTTCAACGACACCTCCAACCTTTGTGTCGTCTGCAAATTTGCTGCTCCATCCTTCAATCCCCTCATCCATGTCATTAATAAAAATTACAAACAGTAGAGGCCCAAGGACAGAGCCCTGTGGAACACCACTCACAACTGACATTCAGGCAGAAAATTTTCCTTCTAGTACCACTCGCTGTCTTCTGTTGGCCAGCCAATTCTGTATCCAGACAGCTAAGTTCCCCTGTATCCCATTCCTCTTGACCCTCTGAATGAGCCTACTTTGGGAAACTTATCAAATGCCTTGCTGAAGTCCATATACACCACATCCACAGCTCGACGCTCATCAAATGTTGTAGTCGCATCTTCAAAGAAATCGATAAGGTTTGACTTACCCCTCACAAAGCCATGTTGACTGCATTTAATCAAGCCATGCTCTTCCAGATAGTCATAAATCCTCTCCCTCAGAATACTTTCTAACACCTTGTCGACGAAAGACGTGAAACTTACTAGTCTGGGGATTTCCCAATTTACTTTGTTGAAGAGAAGAATTACATTTGCCTCTCTCCAGTCCTCAGATGCGATTTCAATGGAGAGGGAGGATGCAAAGATCTTTGCAAGTGTCGAAGCAATAGCATTTCTCGTTTCCCAAAGCAGCCGAGGACAAATCTGTTCGGGGCCTGGCGACTTGTCAATCGTAATGTTTGACAAAATTTTCAGCACATCACCTTCTTCTATCTCTATCCATTCCAGCATGCACACCTGCTTTTCAAAGGTTTCATTCACTACAACGTTCGTTTCTTTCATAAAGACAGAAGCAAAAAAACTAATTTTGGACTTCCGCTATCTCCTCAGACTCCACACACAAATTCCCTATGCTATCCCTGATCGTCCCTACTCTTTCTTTGACCATTCTCTTATTCCTCACGCAAGTGTAAAATCCCGTTGTGTTCTCCCTAATCCGTTTTGCCAAGCCTTTCTCGTGCCCCCTCCTGTCTCTCATCAGACCATGTTTGAGCTCCTTCTTCGCCTGCCTGTAATCCTCTAGAGCTGAGCTTGACCCTAGCTTCCTCCACCTTATGTAAGCTGCATTCTTTCTTTAGATGAGAAGCTCCACCACTCTCGTCATCCAAGGTTCCTTTATCTTACCCAATCTTGACTGTCTCAGAGGGACATATCTATTCATCACTCACAACAACTGTTCCTTAAACTGTCTCCACATGTCTATAGTGCCTTTACCATGGAACAATTGCTCCCAGTCCATGCTTCCGAACTCATGTCTAATCGCATCATAGTTTCCTCTTCCCCAATTAAATATCTTCCCATTTTGCGTAATCCACTCCTTCTCCATACCTATATAGAATGTGAGGCAGTTATGGTTACTATCACCAAAATGCTCTCCCACTACAAGATCTCATACCTGCCCTGGCTCATTTCCGATCACCAAATCTAGAGTGGCCTATCGCCTCGTCGGGGGATTAGCATCTCTTGAATATACTTCATTGGCTTATTCTATCTGCTATTTGTACCCTGAGCTGTGAAATGTGGTCGTAATGACCCAATAATCTTTTGCTGACACTCCCAAATTCAAACCTGCAAATGTGCGTCGATATTCCATGGCTCGGTTCTCGCCTCACGCCAAAATTCCATCATTTCTGTAAGGATCGATTTATATTGTTGCTTGGTCTGGTAATGTCTTTAATTTAATATTTTGAAGCAAATCGTTTCCTCTGTCTGTGGCACAATCCTCAGTGTCTCTATATTGATTTCCTGAACCCTTGTCAGTTGTTCTCATTTAAACTGATTTCCTCCATGTGTGTTCTCTCTCAAACAACAATTTTCATATTTATTGCCACCAAAACACGCACATACACACACACACACACACACACACTCACTCATACACAGACGTGCGTGTCTCCTGAACACCTGTGTTATTCACTCTCAGCTGACCGTGCAGTCATTAACACGAGGGAATCCCTCGACTCTCATTATAAAGGAACAGCTATCTAACTTATAACTGAGAAGTTTCTGACTGTCTCCTGTCCTTGAAACGGAAGCGGATGGGCTGGGGATGGTTTGCTGGAGGCCGTGCTGTGAGCTGCCTGTCACCTTCAGAGATACCTGATGATTTGATGACCCAAATCTGGATGGAGCATAGGGACTGTAGTTACAGTATCTGGGTCTGTAGCATGAACAACAAAATATGAGCAGAGATTCAGAGAGGGGAAGCTCTGAAACCACGGAGTGAGTGTGTGGGGAAAGGGATCTGCCAAATCAGTCTGTGTCGTAACGTAGGTAGACACCCACTCTCGCGCTCCCCAGGCATACACCCATGCAACTCTCCCTCTCCTCTCCACTCACACTCAAACTCGCCGTGTCTCACTTGTACATCCACACACTCCCCTCTCTCAAACCAATAAATCATATTTTGTCAACAATATACAATTCATATACAGTCCGTCAATGCGGTATTTAATACACTCATGCTGTGGAAATAAAATCAGTCTGACTCCAGCAGAAGAAAAAGATGGACTCGAAATAAGACCTCACGCCTCAATAACATAGCCTGTCCGGAGGAGTCCCTTCCTTTACGATGTTCATATCTTAAGTTATCTCCAGGTAGTGATTGACATAAATTCTCAGGTTTTCATATTAATCAATCAAACCCTGCACCTTCATTTTAACTGATAAAAGATTTGGGTGACATCATTGATGTGTTAAATTCATGTGCATGAGCTGTACAACCCTCTGATCTTTTCCTTACAAATTATATGTCTAAGGTCTTCTGCTCTCAGTAACACCTGATGAACGAACAGCGGGAACAAAGCTTGTGTTTTTCGAAACAAAACTGTTGGACTATAACCTGGTATCTTGCAATTTCTGACGTTGTCCAAACCAGTCAAAAGCAACACCTCCATATCATGGCTTTTATTTCTTAGCGCCTCTCCAACAAAATTCATTTTCCTTCTCCCATTTGCTTTTGCTTTGCATTTTACTCTTTTGTGAGGCACGTTATGCAATGCCTTCTGGATGTCCAGAACTAAGACATCTATAGGATCACCTTAATCCACCTTGTTTGTCATATATTTTTTATAATGTAGGTAAAAAAATCAAACCTGATTTATCCTCCAGTAAATCATGTTGACTGCGATGGATTGAGGTTTGATTTGAACATTTCTGCTTATTAATTCCTTAATTACTCATACTAACAATTTGTATTCCATTCCCAATAGTTTGTTCGTCCCTTTTCATTCCCTCGTGAAGTTGGCTGTTCGAAATTCTGGATTAGTGGTGGTGGAAGAGCACAGCAGTTCAGGCAGTATCCAAGGAGTTTCGAAATCGACGTTTCGGGCAAAAGCCGCTTCCAGCACCACTAATCCAGTATCTGGTTTCCAGCATCTGCAGTCATTGTTTTTACCTGTTCGAAGTTCTTCCCTTTCTATAACCTCAACATTCCCTTTGAATTCACAAGGTTGTAAATGACCTCCTCCAATTGCTGTGTAAGAAGCATGAGTGGCTGAATGGACTCATTATATTCCTGCTTTACACACTTGATGGGCTGAATATCCTCCCGGTGTTCCTGCATTATCTTCTCGATGGCTTGCATGTCTTGCTCCTGTTCCTGACCAAGCCGCTCAAGGTCTCAATGTCCTCCTTCTGTTGCTCAGTGACAGTTTTAGGGACTTACAGAATCTCCCTGCTGTTAAGTCACATTTCTAGGGCTGAATTGCGCAGGCATGTTGTGTTGCCCACAGTGGGTAGCTCAGTGGTTCGCACTGCTACCTCACAGCACCAGAGATCCAGGTTGAATTTCAGTCTCGAGTCATTGTCTCACAATCTCCCTGTGCCTGCAAGGGTTTCTATCGGGTACTCTAGTTTCCTTCCGTAGTCCCAGGATAGGCAGGTAAGGTGCATTAGCCAAAGAAAATGCCAGGTTACAGAGATTGGGTTCGAGGGCAGGGGGGAATAGTGGGATTTAAATGTGATGGTCTTCGGAGGATTAGTGTGCTGTCGATGGTTCAAATTGCCTGCTTCCACATTGTAGGAATTCTACGTTTAACACCGTCATGGCACAAATCAGTTGCGGGAGTAATCTCTGGTTAATTCCAATTTCCCCAGTGAGGAGATCAATTCTGCACAAACTACTCCAGATGTGATCTCACTGAGATCCTGTAAATCAGCAGCAGCACTTTGCCAGCCTGCTGTAAGGTTCCCATCCAGGTTAGAGCAGTCTAGCTGTTTGAGGGAATACACAGCTTTGTTGAAAGGTCATTGTCCTTCTTTACTCCAACAGCATAACGGGACATCTGGTGAAAATGTCATATTGACACTTGAGAGAAATGGGTAAGATGTGGTGAGATGACATCAATGTTGGGATATGCCTCACCAAACATCTCGTCTGAATCTGCCATTAATCTCCCCAGACCCATGTCACTCAGATTCCACAGAATCTGGTAAGGTGGAACACAGAAACAGCAAGCAGAAGCATACATTGATGGGAGTTATATCTCAATGTCAAAATTGTGATACAAATACTGTTTATATTAGAAAACAGGAAATTACATATCCAAGTTTGTGGGTACTGCAATAAAAATGGACAGCTTCAAGTTTCATCTGAACAGGGTTAACCCAAGTGAAAATGGATTTCATGAGGTTGTGTGAGATGGGTTGGTTTAACAGTATGTTGAGCACCGAGCTAGAGGTCAGACTGTTTTTAAATTGGTGTTGTATGAACAGAAGGTGTGACTTATTGTAGAGAACAGAAAAAATGACAGGGAAACTAACCAGTTATTTAGTATCTGTCTTCTTAGAAGAAATACCAAGTGATTATGGGACTTATGTAACTAAACGCTAAAATCATCCATATTAGAGATGAGGTAGTATTTGAAAACATATGTGGGATTGAGGATTGATAAGTCTGACAGACCAGATCTAATTCATACTGAAATTTCAGAGAAAGCAGCAGTGCACAGATTGATTGCATTGAGGATCATTGTATTTTTCCATGTCCAATTTGGAAGATTATGCATGCTTTCCAAGGATTTAAGAAGGGAAGAGGAGGGACAGTGGAGACCTACAGACCTGTTATCCACAGTAGCGAATCTGTTGAAATTTTTTG
Source organism: Chiloscyllium punctatum (assembly GCF_047496795.1). Taxonomy (NCBI): domain Eukaryota; kingdom Metazoa; phylum Chordata; class Chondrichthyes; order Orectolobiformes; family Hemiscylliidae; genus Chiloscyllium; species Chiloscyllium punctatum. Next base: position 18,133,131 of record NC_092757.1, on the reverse strand, counting down.
TAAAGAATCTGATATTGGACAGTTAGAGAACAATAGCAAACGTAAAGAGAATGATTCCACATTTCTGAAAGGGTAGTCAAAATTTGCAAACATTTCTCTCGAAGATAACCCTTGTGAATGAAAACAATGGAAAACCAGTGAATATGGTATAGTTGGACTCTCAGGAGGATTTTCAAGAACTCATGCAGTAAGTTAACAGAGAAAACAAAACAAAGTGAATTGAGAGAAACATACGCAAATTGAGCAAAGTAAAAATTAGGTTTAACTTTGTTTACGGAGAATCAGTATATAGGCGGAGTAGAGCGCCATGCTCTCTTTCCACGGACTGACTCACTGTGATATCTACCAAGTGTTGATTTTAGTACAGATTGAAGCTTCTACAGTAATTTATTCCTACCTTAAGTAAAGTCCTTTTGCACGAGTTACACAGAGTGTTGGTGAGACTGTACCTGCAGTATTGTATATAGATCTGATGTCCTTTTCTAATTAAAATTTCTGACAGAACAGAGTCTATACTCCTGTGATTGCATGGTGTGAACATGAATTGGTGGGTTTCTGAAGAGATTATTAACAAGAGTTAAAAGTGTGAACTGTCAAAGGAAAAGGTCAGAGAAAACAAGTGCAACTTCGTTACCATCTGAACCCAGAGAATACAGCATTACAGCAGGGATGTGACAGAACTATGAAGCAAATACATTAATACTGTCTTCACAGAAGCAAAAAAAATGTAAACAAGTCAAATCTTCCCAGCAAGACTGGGAAGCCTTTGTCTCAAGAGAAAAAGAATGAGATTAATAAATAATTGCATTGGGAGAAATTATTGGGAATTAATTTATGGTTGCACTCAGCATACAGATGGAAGGTAAGAAGATAAAATCCAATACCAGAGTACTGTGCTTAAACAAAAGAGACTACAATAGGATGAGTGAAAAGTTTGCTAAAGTTTGCTGGAAGCAAAAACTTAAAGTTGGAACCGTTGATGAACACTGGCTGGCTGTCAATGCATATTTTCCAAGTGCTCAGCAACAGTATATAGCGCGGAAATAGAAGGACTGGAGGAAAAGGGTATTCTGTTGTGGATGTCTCAGGAAATAAGAGAAGCTATCAAAGAACTGGCATAAATAATGACAAAGACCAGTGGGAAACTAAAAGATTTGGATAAATATAAACGTCAAAAGAAAGCAACAAAAAAACTATCAAAAAACATAAGATAGATCATGAGACAAAACTAACTCGAACTATAAAGACATCTACCAAAGATTCTACAAGTATATAAAACTAAAATAGTGGCTAAGGTAGGCAATTGTCCTTTCAAGGGTGTGAAGTGCTATTCAGTAATGGGGTATGAGGAACCGGCCGAGGATTTGAGCACATATTTTGTCGATCTTGTATGTGAAATGCATTAGTAACATGCCAGTAATTGTCAAAGCGAATAAGGTAGGTGAGTACATAGAAACAATCATTCCCACGAAAGAGATAGTTTTGAGCAAGCTAATGGAGCTAAAGGTAGATATGTCTCCTGGCTCTGATGGAATGCATCATAATTTACTAACAGAGGTAGTGGGAGAATTAGTAAATGCATTTGTGGAATTTTTTCTAAATTCATTGGAGTCTGGTGTAATTCCTGCAGATTGGAAAACAGGAAATCAGACACCACTGTTTAAAAAGGGATGTAGACAAAGGTGGGGAAACTGTAGACCAGTTAGCCATTAAGTGTAGTGGGAAAAATATTTCAATGTGTACTCATGGAATAAATAGCAATGCACCTTGACAGGAATCGTCCCAATGGGCTGACGCAGCATCAGCTCATGAAAGGAAAGTCATGCTTAACTAATTTACTGGAAATCTATGAAGCCATTGTGACCACGGAGACCCAGTAGATACGGTGTACCGAGATTTACAAAAGGCATTCGACGCAGAGCCGCCAAAACAGCTGCTGCATCAGATAAAGATGTGTGGCATTACCGGTAATGCATTAACATGGATAGAGAATTGGTTAACTCACAAGAAGCAATAAGTGGGAATAAATGAATATTTTTTCTGGTTTTTGACCATTGACTAGTGGTGTGCCTCAGGGATCAGTGCTGGGACTGCAATTATGCACAGCTTACATGGACGATTTGTAGTTGGACATCACGTGTGGTGTTTCAAAGATTGCAGATGATATTTAAATGAGTGTCAGAGCAAAGTGTGCATAGGAATGCGAAACTTTATGAAGGAACATAAATAGTTTAAGTGAGTGGGCAAAGGTCTGGCAGATGGAGTACAATTGTAATAAATGAGAAGTCATCCATTTTGATCGGAATACCAGTGAAATGGACTATTACTTGCATGGTAAAACAAATGCAGCATGTTTCTGTGCAGAGGGACTTGGGTGTCCTTGTGCATGAATCACAAAAGTTGCAGGTGCAACAGGTAATTAACGAGGCAAATAGAATTGTTAAAGGGACTGATTTCAAAGCAGGAGGTTATGTTGCAGCTGAACAAAGTGCTGGTGAGACCACACCTGGAGTATTGTGTGCAGTTTTGGTCTCCTCACTTGAGAAATGATGTCCGGATACAGAGGAGGGTCACGAGGTTGGTTGCGGAGTTGCAGGGATTCGCTTATGAGGAGTAGAGTGGAATTATATATTGATTGGAATTTGAAAGAATGAGGGAGGACCTGATAGGAATATATATAATTATGAAGGAAATAGATCAGATCGAAATGGAGGGGACGTTACCAGTAGTAGTTGAAACTAGGACAAGAGGGCAAAGTCTCAAAATTAGGTAGAGCAGATTCAGGACTGAATTCAGAAAGAACGTCTTGATGAAGAAGATTGTGAATCGGTGGAATTCCCTTCTGAGAGAAATAGTTGAAGCTTTGTCTTTGGATGTGTTTGAAGATCAGATAGATTTTTTTTGAACACTAAAGGAACTAATGGTTGTGGTGAGCGGACTGGCAAGTAGAGCTGAGGCCATGAAATGATCAGCCATGTTCTTATTAATTTTCCTCGTTCTTATGTAATGTGTCAACATGAAATGGCAATCATATTTGAGAAACTGACTGGTCTATACATACGGTGAAGCAATGGATGCAGTGCATTTGGATTTTCAGAAAGATTTTGGTAAAGACTCTGGCCTGGTGTGAAAAGTCAAATGATACAGGGTTGGGGCTAAAATATGAACATGGTTTTAGAATGGGAGACCTGACAGGAAAGAGCGTTCTGGAATAGAACATTCTGTTTTCAAGTGACATCTTTGGGTGTCACAGGGATCGGTACTTTAGCTCCAGCTATTCCCTATACATCACAAACATTTGTTTGGGAGAATCAAATGCAGTATAACCCAGTCTTTGATGGCGCTAAAAGATGTCGGATAGTGAGTGGGCGGGGACTATATTAAAAAAAAGCTCCAAAGTGATTGAGACAAGTAGAGTGAATGGGCAAATACGTGGCAGATGAAGAGCAATGGAGGTGGATGTGACGGTGTGTATTTTAGTGGAAACCATACAACAGCAACCTATAATTTGAAAATGGATTGGACGAAACATTTTGATTTTTCAAGGGATTTATGCCTTTTTGGTTTCGTCAGCGCAGACCTCCATGGTCAGTTCGGGGCAGTAAGTTCTGAAGCCAGAAGTCAATACTGGGAATGATATTGGCACACTAGCCAGCGTACACAGACCCAACACGTAGGTAGCTGCAGCATTGAAAAGTTCAGGATCTCCCTGTACAACAGTCATTAAAGCAATATTCCAGAAACACAAAACAGGTAGGAAGGTAAAGGCTGTGTTGACCATCATTTCAGGGGGATTTGAACACAGGAGTAGGGTGTATTACTGCAACTCTACAGGCCCTTGGGGAGACGCCGATCTCGAACATTTTGCAGTATTGCGTGCAATGTTGGTCTCCTTACTTAATAAAGGACAAACCTGACATTGAGGGAGTGCAACGAAGGATGACCAGACTGATCTCTGGGATGACAGACTTATTGAGGGAGCAGAGTTTGGGGCGACTGGACCTGTATTCCTTAGGCTTTATGAAAATGAGTGGATATCTCAACGAAATATTTAAAACATTGACAGGACGAGACAGATTGGAAGCAAGGATGATAATTCCTCTGGCTGGGTTGTCTAAAACAAGAGGTCACAGTATTAGCTACAGACAGGCCGCTCTGTACTGAGATGAGAGTGGTGCCCTCAGAGAGTGGTGACCCTGGGAAGTCCTCTTCCGCATCTGGCTGTGGAAGCCAAAACACGGGATATAAATAAGGATTTCTAGACACTAAAGGGATCAGGACACAGCTGGGGTATGGTTGTCACAAGGTCAGAAATATTAGTAAGGAGATCTCTACGTGGTCAACAGGACTGTGTTTTCCATTCCCTTTTCTGATACTGAGGCTGCAGCTGGGTGTTCTGTCGGTTTTACCCTTCCAAACCTCGGAGCACATCAGTACAATTCAGTGTCTTTCTTGATCCGTTTGGAGACCATGAAACACTTTATCACATGTCTGTGTATCTGAAGTCACTTTTAGGCCAGGTTTGGAAAGCATAGAATTCACCAGAACTGAATTCCCTTCCATAAAGTATATTGCGGAAGCAAATTGAAGTTTACAATCGACATTGATTTCAGGGTCACTGCTACTGACACCAGATTTCAAATCTCGATATTTTATTAGTTGTTTTTAACATCCACCATCTGCAAGAGCATTAGCCTGGTCTAGATTAGCAATCCAGTGCCATTTCCACAACAGCAACGCCTCCACATGGGGAACTATTGGAAACCACACTGAGCAGGGTATTTATGTGCTGCTTGTCAGCTCTGTCAAAATGAACTGAGGGTGTGATAATTGGTCAGATTGTAAGCATTCCCCCATTAGAGGACTAGACATAGCTGAGCAATTCTCCACATTGCCAGGGAGATGTCAGAGTTGGAGCTGGAATGAAACAGCTTCCCTAGGGATACGGCCTGTTGTGCAGTACAAGTCTTCGGTCCTATTGCAGGAGTGGTCTCACGGCCCATTGCCTTTCTCGTATCTACTGTGTTCAGCTGTTTCTTCATGCCAAGTGCAGTGAATCAAATTAATTGAAGACTGGCATGTGTGACTCTTTTGGCATCATGATGGGGGTGAGGTGGATCATCCACTCAACACCTCTGGCTGAGGATGGTGCAGATACTGCATCCTTGTTCTTTCCATTGATATACAGGGCTGTTCCATTATTTAGGATGGTGATATTTGTGGAGCCCTCTCTGACAGTGAGATGTTTCATGGTCCATCGATATTTGTTACTGAATGTGGCAGGATGTTGGTCAGTTGGCCACGGGTGAACTGCACCCTGTCTATCAGATGTCAGTTCTACTATTTGAAATGCATGCAGTCAGTTGTGGTAGGTTCAGCGGGTTGCCATCAGGTTTAGGCATACATGGCTCTGAAACAGGCATGTTCATTCATACAGCACTGAAACATAGATTGGCTTGGTGGTAATGGCAGTCTGATGGATTATCCCACGTGAGAGCTGAAAAATGTCTTGCTGGAAAAGCGCAGCAGGTCAGGCATCATCAAAGGAGCAAGAGAATCGACGTTTCGGGCGTATGCCCTTCTTCAGGAATGAGGAAGGTGTGACAAAATGGTTAAGATAAAAGGTAGGCAGGAGGGACTTGGGGGAGGGGCGATGGGAATTCGATAGGTGGAAGGAGGTTAAGGTGAGGGTGATAGGCCAGACAAGGGGTGGGGGCGGAGGTCGGGAAGAAGATTGCAGGTCAAGAAGGCGATGCTGAGTCCAAGGGTTGGGACTGAGATAAGGTGGGCGAGGGGAAATGTGGAAGCTGGAAAAATCTGAGTTCATCCCTTGTGGTTGAAGGGTTCCTAGGCAGAAGATGAGTCGCTCTTTTTACAGGTGTCCTGTTGCCATGGTCTGGCGATAGGGGAGGCCAAGCACCTGCACGTCCTTGGCTGAGTGGGAGGGGGAGTTAACGTGTTCAACCACAGGGCGTTTGGGTTGGAGGGTGCGGGTGTTCCAGAGGTGTTCTCTGAAACGTTCCGCAGGTAGGCGGCCTCAATGTAGAGGAGGCCATATCGGATGCAGCGAATTCAGTAAACGATGTGTGTGGAGGTGCAGGTGAATTTGTGACGGATATGGAACGATCACTTGGGGCCTTGGAGGGAAGTGAGCGGGGGAGGTGTAGGCGCAAGTTTTGCATTTCTTGCGGGTGCTGGGGGGGGTGCCGGAATTAGAGATTGGGTTGCCGGAATTGGAGATTGGGTTGTTGGACCTGAAGAGATAGTCGCAGAGGGAGTGTTCTTTCTGGAATGCTGATAGCGGAGGGGAGCGAAATATATCCTTGATGATGGGGTCTGTTTGGAGGTGGCAGAAATGACGTTGTATCTGGAGGTTGGTGGGGTGGTAGGTGTGGACCAGTGCGGTTCTGTCCTGGTGGCGATTGGAGGGGCGGGGTTCAATGGAGGAGGAGCAGGAAGTGGAGGAGATGCAGTGGAGAGCATCGTCAACCACGTCTGAGGGGAAATTGCGGTCTTTGAAGAAGGAGACCATCTAGTTTGTTTGGTTTTGGAATCAGTCCTTCTGGGAGCAGACACGGCGAATGCGAAGGAATTGGGAATATGGGATGGCGTTTTTACAATGAGCAGGGTGGGAGGAGGTGAATTCTAAGTAGCTGTTGGTGTCGGCCGGTTTATAGTAAATGTCCGTGTTGAGTCGGTCACCCGACATAGAAATGGAGAGGTCTAAGAAGGGGAGGGAGGAGTCTGAGACTGTCCAGGCAAATTTGGGGTCGGGGTGGAAGATGTGAGTAAAGTGGATGAACTGTTCCAACTCCTCATGGAAGCATTAGGTAGCGCCGATACAGTCTTCGATGTTGCGGATGAAAAGGTGGGGGGTCGTGCCAGTGTAGCTGTGGAAGATGGACTGTTCCAAATATCCCACAAAGAGGCAGGCATAGCTGGGGACCCATGCGGCTGCCCATTGCTGCACCTTTGGTTTGGAGGAAGTGGGAGGATTGGAAAGAAAAGTTGTTCAGAGTGAGGAACAGTTCAGTCAGTCAAAGGAGGGTGTCAGTGGAAGCCTACTTGTTGGGTCAGCTGGAAAGGAAGAAACGGAGAGCTTTGATGCATTCATAATGGGGATGGAGATGAATAGGAACTGGATATCCATGGTGAAGATAAGGCTTTGGGGGCCGGGGAAGCGAAAGTCATGGAGGAGGTGGAGGGCATGGGTGGTGTCGCGAATGTAGTTGGGGTGTTCTTGGACTAAGGGGGACAGGACTGTGTCGAGGTATGCAGAGATGAATTCTGTGGGGCAAGAGCAGGCTGAGACAATGGTAAGATGGTGCAATCAGGTTTGTGGATTTTGGGCAGGAGGTAGAAACGGGGGGTGCGGGGTTGTGGGACGCTGAGGTTGGAGGCGGTGGATGGACGACCCCCTGAATTGATGAGGTTATGTATGGTCTGGGAGATGATGCTTTTGTGGTGGGAGGTTCCGTCATGGTCAAGGGGCAGTAGGAGGAGGTGTCTGCGAACTGGCATTTAGCCTCAGCAATGTAAAGATCGGTGTGCCAAATGACCACCGTGCCTCCCTTGTCTGGTGGTTTGATAGTGAGGTTGGGTTTGGAATTGAGGGAGTGGAGGGCTGCATGTTGCGAGAGTGAGTGGTTGGAGTGGGTCAGAGGGGTGGACAGGTTGAGGCTGATAATGTCGCGGTGGCAGTTGGCTATGAAGAGATCGAGGATGGGTAAGAGGCCAGCACGGGGAGTCCAGGTGGATGAGGTGTGTTGGAGGCGGGAGAAGGGGTCGTTAGAGGGTGGGCGAGAGTCCTGGTTGGAGAAGTAGGCGTGGAGGCGAAGGCGCTGGAAGAATTGTTCGATGTTTCACCGCTTGTTGAATTTGTTAATCCGGGACTGCAGGGGTTGAGAGTGAGGCCTCTGCTGTGGATTATCCCAGGCAAAAAGTTACAGATTGTACTTGAATATAATTCTGCTCCTGCTGCTGCTGTGTTCGACAGCACCACATCAATGTCAGGAATTTTCTGTTTAAGAAAGTTCAGGAAGTTCGATCATTGAAAGCATTTACAAAGGATATTTGTCTTGGAAATGAATTGAGGGGAATGAATAATTAGAGCCTGAGAGTCATAAAATATGCAAACAGACCCTTCCAATAATCCACACGGAATCAGCCAACACCGTTTAGTTTGGGAACTAAGATTATCAGCGAACTGTACTCGGTCCAGCTTGGTTTGATGATGTTCTCCTTCAGCATGGCCTTCATATCCTTTTGGACCTGTCTGGCTTTGAGAGGATTAAGCTGATATGGGTTTCGTTTTATCAGAACAGTATTCCCTACGTCTACTTCGTGTACAATAGCATTAGTCCTCCTCATGTGATTCTTACATATGTCCTCATAGTGCAATAACAAACTTTTCAGCTGCGTTATGTGCTCCTGACAGAGATAGGTTTTGAATCTGTCCCAATGCTCAAGGACTTCTTCATTTTTAACATAATTTGAGACATACCAAAATCCACAACATTTGGATTTCATTTATCACTGTGTCAGTCAGTTATTAACACCTGTTTTTCCAGTTCTCTCTCTCCTCTACTTTTCAGGAGGGGACCTACACACTCCTATAACCCACCTGAAAGGATCTTCGAATCTAGGAATTGGCAATAGAGATGCTACTTTCATTACTGTCTGTGGTCAACCTACCATTTGGTAGTATGACACACTTGCCAAAAGTTAACCACATCTTTGTGCATTGCAGGTTAATAATTTTTTTTGTCCTTTAGTCTGTGTCTTTCTACACGAGATGACCTCCAACTGGTAGTTCATGTGCTATCCTAACGCTTCCCTTCTCTATGTTAACGGCAAAACAATCTGGTGCACTTCAGCACATTCCTCCTCTGCAGTAACTTGCCATGGTCTCCATTTCCGTCTTAGGATTCTATCTTTCTGATAATAACCCTCAGGAATATCTTTGCCTTCTTTTCAGAGTACGCATCCATATATATATATATATATATATATATATATATATCTTTTGTCGTCTTGTCTGTCTGTTGCAAGTCCCTTCACCTGGCACGTCTAAACACTTCTATCTGACCCACTGCCCGTTCAAATTTTCCCTGCACCATTACGTCAAACAGGGTGTCCGCCAACTGAACCTCAACTCCTTCATCTTTGTCTTTAGTTTGTGTGCTTCATGCTGTGACTTATGACAGTGGGATCTGGTTACTGTGCATTCTGGGAAAATAGCAGTATACTTCTGTTTTAACTTCTCAGTTTCTTGGTCTTCCTTCGGATTTTCCACAACAAGCAGTGTTGCTCCCAACTTGGATCCTGCTAAATCGTTCCCAAGAACAAACTGGACTCCTGGAACTCACACTCTGTCAGTCACTCGCATTGTTTCCTTTCGTACTTCCACTAGTGCCACTGACTTAGCATCTTCTACAACATCCTTTTCCCACAGTGCCTTCCTATAAGGAAGCACTATAACCTTACGTATCCCAATTTTTGGCAGTGATATAACTTTTCCTCGTGCCCTTCTGAAACCACCGGCACTGTCATTTTCCGTGTCCCACTCTATTACAGTGAAAAAACCTGAGGCCTTTCACCTTATGCGAAAGGGGCATCTTCTTTAACGTGTGTTAAACTCTTATCCTCTACTTTTCCTTTTATAGTGTAGCATCTCCACTACGACCAAATTCGATCCCTCGCAGGACGAAAGTTGGTTGGAAGTTTGTCTTATGGAGCAAAATGTATTCATCTGCTAATCCTCCTGCCCTTCTTAATTACTGAACTTTTCGCTCCTCCATATGAATTCTTCTTATCTCTGGAAGTGAGGTTTTCAATGTCTTCAGCAGAATAATCTCCATTACAGACTGATATTCATCTTTCAAGCAAGCATCTATCTATCAAAATGCCTATGTTTAATTCTTTCAAACTCAACATATGTCAGATCTGTTTACTTCTTAATAGTTTTGAACTGCTGTCTACATGTCTCTGGTGCCAATTCGTAAGCACTTAAAATAGCTTGTTTTACATCTTCAGGGTCTCTTGACCCCTCGTCTGACACCGGAGCAAATACGTCACTCGCCCTGTCTACCAGTTTAGTCTGAACTAGCATTATCCATAATTACTTGGACTATTCCAACTGCCTAGATATGTTTTCAATGAAACAAAGAAGGCTTCAAAACCTTTCTCATCAAAATGTGGCAGCGTTTTGACAAAGCTGTATGTATCACCACTTCCCTTTTAATCTCCATCCTGTTACTTCGACTTTATTGACGAAATCGTACTTTCAAGTTCAACTTCTCGCTCGTTTTGCTCAACTAAAAACCTTCTCTCTCTTTTTTCTCCTTTTCTTCTCTCTTTGTTCAGATACGAACATTCTCCTTTCCATTTCCCCTCTCTCTTCTTTCTTGCTTTCTGTTTCTTCTCTCTCTCTCTTTCTATCTTCCTTTGTTTATCTTTAAACTCCATTTTCCTCAATTATAATTTAAGTTTTTCTCACTCTACTGCACTTGTCTGTTTCTCTGACTCACCTTAGCGTTTGATTAATTCCCTGATATTTTCAGCTTTACTTTTGTCCTAGGTTAAACGCAAATCTATGTTATTTGCTAATTCTAAAGGCTTGGCCTTTATTTTTCTTTCTAAACTTTCTTGGAAAAATTGGGAATCATCTTCAAACCCCTCTTAATTTGTTTCATGTACCATTTCTCTCACTTTTAATTTAACCAACCACAAGTCTTCGAAATTGAACACGTTGTCTTACTGATGTTTTATTTGAAGATCTGAGACACGAACGTGCAAATGTTTAAATATACTGTGCTTTTTCTCATACCTCAAAGCTATTCAAATCTACTCAAATGTTAGTTTGGATCTGCCTAAACCTGTTCAAACTCCGGATGAAAGCCCACAAACTGTTACAACACTGGGTTAACCATTCCCCTAATTTCAACCAGCCACACAGAAAGATTCACCTCTTGCCATAATATCTTAAGTGTCGACAGGCCAAGATCCATTTATAGAGTCACTGTTTAAAGTAAAATTAACAATTTTGTTATTTAAGTCCAACAGAGAACAATAAAATAAACAACTGTTTAGAACTCCCTTGGGTTAAACGTATCTTCAACCTCTCATTCTACAATACTGGTCTGATGAAACAAAAACCCCGATAAAGGTTTACAAAAAATATAATCATGTTTCAAAACCAGTCAGATTTGTCGATTCTGCTTTGTAGATTTTCTCTACAGATTTTACTCGCGGCCGGCTTTGATGTTCTGCTGAGCAAACTTCTTTTCGACAGGTGCCTCCGGGAAGTTCTTCAACTCGCTGTCTATCTTTGTGGATGTCTTTAGCAGTTCTCCCCCTAAATGTTCAAAATATCCAGTTTTATACCACAAAGCATCGGATCATTTCATTGATATTGATGTGATCAAATACATTATATTTCAATCTCGATTTGATTTCAGTGTGTTAATGCATAATTTAAACTGTCTGGCTGAATTTAAATTTGTTTTTGTTCCATGGCAACTCAGCATCACTATTGGTTTCATAGTCAAATGTTACATTTTAACTTCAAGCAGAACATTTTGTGCCAGCTTCTTGTCTCCCTTAACGGTAAACTATACCTCTACACCTTCATAACAATATCTTTTATCTGCCCTGCATAGCTTTTCATAAATTTCATCAACTTAGTAAGTTCACATTAAAGTATTGTGTGTTTCCAAAAAAGACCCATTTTCTCTCATCTTTCCTTTACTTCTTTCCTTCTTTCCAGTATTCATTCCATTTACTTACAATGTTACTGGCATTCTTCGACAAAGTATTACATTGTGTGGGTGTCTGTCTGTTTGTTTTGTGAATAATCATCTTTAATTGGATGAAGACGAAAGAATGAGATGTAATCGCATACCTATATGAAGGTGTAAAAGTGCAACTTTTCCAAGTTTTCTGATATCAAAGAAGATGTAAAAAAAAATCTCCTTTATTCATGGATTGGGAAAGTGAACAAATGACGTTCATGGACCAAACAGCAGTAATTTACTGAATCTTTACTCGGGTCATCGAACCACCAAATATTTAGTTTTCTCCTGAGAGTTTAAATTCAGCTTTGTTTCAAGTCGGAGTTGCATACGATTTTTAATGAATATACAATCATCATCGGTGACAAAACCAGACATTGCTCGAAATGCTCAGTAGTTTTGGCAATATCTGTTGTGAGAAATCAGTTTGAACACAGCATAGTGGAATGGGTGTGGGTTGTTTACTTTTATGCCAATAGTGTTCAGCGACGTGCTGATTAGGTATATTGGTCATGGGTAAATGCAGGGTAATAGAGTAGGGGAATGGGTCAGGGTGAGTTACGCTTCGGAGGGTCAGCATGCACGAGTTGTTTGAAATGGCCTGCTTCCCCGATGTAGGGATTCTATAATTCTATGATTTCCTCATAAAAAGGGCGGTCTGTGCCAGGATCAAGAATGTGTCTGAGCATGCTCAGGGCATAGTGAATTGGGAGGGGAAACAGCCAGTGGTCATCGTTCACATTGATATCAATGACATCGGTAAGAAGAATGAAAGGTTGAAAGGTCTGGCAAAAAAAGTTACGGGACTTAGGAGTGAGTATAAACGTAGAGATCTCCAGGGTTGTATTCTTGGGATTACTCCCCATGCACCTGGAAGTGAGACAAGGAAGAGGAAGATAGTCCAGTCAAGTTAAAGAACTTGCTTGAAAGGATGGTTTCTGGATGATTCGGATTGCTTCCACGTCAGGTGGGAACTGTACAAAAGTGAAAGCGTGCACGTTAACTGGAGGGGCCCCATCAACCTGAAAGGGAGGTGAGATCGTGCAACTCAGGTCGATTTAAACTCATAACACAGGAGGCAGGGAACCAAAGCAGCAGGTCAGAAACTCAACAGAAATTAGAGGTTTGTTTAATAAACAGGCAGGACCAGTACAATAACGTTGCAGAGGGAAAGAATCATAACAATTTAAAAATATGAGTAGAAAGTTGGCGTAAATGATAGGCTCACTGTTACCAGCGATCAATAAATAAGGATAGAGAGCCTGTGAACAAACGTATTAAAACAGAAAGACACAACACTTGAACTTATGTAAAAACCTTTTCAATAAAAGCGTGCAGTATTTGGAGTGAAATAAATGAGCTGACAGCTCAAACAGAGATAAATAGATATGGCATGGTAGTAATTACTGAAACGTGCTTACAAGAAGGTCAGGACTGACGTGTCAAATGCCCACGGGTGCACAGTATTCAGACAAGGAGGAACAGTAGATGGAGAGTCTGTATAGGTCAAGGGTAATGCCAAGGCTGTATTAAGTAATGATATTAATACGTGGGACAAAAATGATGAATAAGTCTGGTTCGAAATAAAACACATTTAAAGTAGGAGCATTTCCAGCCCACAAACTCCGACCCCGGCAAACTCATGTCAAAGTAGGGAATAGCATGAGCCAGGGAATAATGATGACTTGAGACAAGGGCACACGAGCGACTATGGGTAATTTGAACATGCATATTGTCTGCATTAATCAATTTGCAAGGGGAGACACAAAGAATGATTCATCGAATCTATGACGGATTACTTCTTCGATGAACATGTCATGGTACCAACCAGAGAACCGTCTTGGTATTATGTAATAAGGAAGGAGTGATAAATAATATTGTCGGAAGGACCATCTTAGAAGGAGTGGCACAGTATGCTGGAGGTTCACATTCAGTTTGAAACAGTGAAGTCAGTCACGTACGAGAGGTTTAGTTTTAGTTAATGATAACTTTCCTGGCGTGAGGAAGGGATTGTCCCAAGTGGACTTGGCAAAAACATTGAAGGGCAGGACAGTTGAAGAACAGTGGTAATTACTTCGGGACATAATCAAAACCCCTCAATTGAAGTGTAATCCTTTGTGGAAAAGGAATTGTAAAAAGATAAAAAGTGACCCATAGCTGAACAAGGAAGTCAACAATGACATGACAGTGATGGCCTGGTGGTATTTTCGCCGACTGCTTATCCAAATAATGTTCTTGGGACTCGGGTTCAAATGCTGTCACAGTGGATGGGTCATATAAATTCAATATGAACCTGAAATTAAGAGTCTGTTGATGAACATGAAAACATTGCTCATTGTTGGAAATAGCCATTTGTTTCACGAGTGTCCTTTAAGGACGGAAACCATTATTCTTACTTGATGTCACTTCAGTATGAATTCAAACCCACACAAATTTGGTTGCTTCTTAACTGCCCTCTTGGGATGCACAATGAGAGCTGTCTAACCCAGCGACGCTCTCATCCTATGAACGAATTAAAGAAAAAAACACTTTAAATGCCACCAAATGGGTACTGAAAACAACATCAGAAAACAGAGAACATAGAACAGTACAGCATAGAACAGGCTCTTCAGCCTACGATGTTGTACAGACCATTGATCCTCATGTATGCACCCTCACATTTCTGTGCCCATATGCATGTCCAGCAGTCTCTTCAATGTCCCCAATGACCTTGCTTCCACAACTGCTGCTGGAAACGCATTCCATGCTCTCACAACTCTCTGTGTGAAGAACCCGCCTCTGACATCCCATCTGTACGTTCCTCCAACCAGCTGAAAACTATGAGCCGTCGTGTTAGCACTAGGAAATTTCTGCACTCGGAAATAGTCTCTGTCGATCGACTCTATCGATGCCTCTCATTATCTTGTATTCTGCAAAATGGCTATAAAGCAAAATGAGTAGAAAGCGTAAGAATTGATAAATAGCATTTCTCCCAGAAGATAAAAAGTAAAAGAATGTAAAAATTAAATATTGGGTCTAAGAGGATGAAAACAGCGAGATAATAATGGTAAGCTCAGAAACGGCATAGGCAAGACCAACACTTTCTGTTTTCACATGTTTTTAAAGGTTTCTTTTTTAATCCTGCAAAACTTTGTTTTTGTTTAGAAACAATAAACCGGTTTTTTTTAAATAATAAGGAGTTGTGCCTTCATTCCGGAGAGTCCTGACTGTTTCCAGCTCAGGTGAAGACTTTTCTTCTAGGAATATATTGAAAATGAATATTTATATTGATTTAATTAGCCAAAGGGTTGATTTTATTTAGTTTTTATATGTTTGATATGTATATGTTTTTACTCCCATTTTAACATTATTATCTATAGGTATTGAAAGGTAACATATATATAAGGTGCTGTGAAAAATCCTGCTTCTCGGCATAATGTTATTTAGGCCACAGTGAGGTTGGCGAGAAGATTTAGAAAAAAGTACTACCCAGCTAAGCAGTCAGATAAATGGTGACTGGCAGGAAAGATAAGAAGGTAGTTCAAAGTCTCCAGCGACTATTCCTCTATCCAACGATTTTCACTTTTTGGAACTTTGAAGGACGTAGTCTTTCTGAGGAAAATGGAAGAGGCGTCAGTTATTCGATTGTTGGATCGATTTTTATATTAGGCAGCGTTAGAGACGATGTGGTAGAATTATTGCTACAGTGGGATTTTCAGTCAGAGGCATCAGCAGGAGATTCTGTGGCAGTGAGCATGAGTTTAGTATGGTTTGTGCAAGGCTTAAGAATGACTATAAACGTTTCAAGTATATTGTTAAAGGTGAGATTGAGTAGTCATAGATTGATGTACATATTTGTAGGAATGACGTTTTTAGGGAAAAGATTTAAAGCAGTACAGGGTAAATTTATGAGGTGAGGTAGATTAAAAATAAAATTTTAGAATTAGTGATTTGTGGTTTACTGCCAATACCAACCCCAACGGGTGGAGGAACGAAAGGTTAAAGGAGAAAAATCAATGGCTGAACAGCTGGCTTGTTGTTGAGGGATTTAGATTTTTGGGAAATAGTAATATATTTTGGAATAGAAAACACGCGTTCAAAAAGGATTCGTATAATCAAAACCAATATCTTAGCAGGGAGATTTTCTCACTCTATATAGGGAGAAATGATATTGGTAGAGAAGGCAAGAGGGTTATTCTAATTGTCTGTGTTAATGGACGGATGGGTGGAGAAGGTTATGAATGTGAGTAGAGTACGTCCATTAGAAACGAAAGAAGAGAGAGGTAAAGTATGCAGTAATTCTAAAGCACTAAATTGCATTTATTCCAATATAAGGGGTCTCATGGGGAAGGTTGATGAACTCAGGGCATGTTTAAGAACATAGGTTTGGGATGTCATATTTATTACTGAAAGTTGGTCGAGAGCTGTTCAAGTCGAGAGTATGTTGCTGGAAAAGCACAGCAGGTCAGGCAGCACCCGAGGAGCAGGAAAATCGACGCTTCGGGAAAAAGCCCCTCATCAGGAAAGGACTGATGAAGGCCTTTTGCCCAAAATGCAGATTTCCCTGCTGTTCGGATGTTGCCTGGCCTGCTGTGTTTTTCAAGCACCACACTCTCGATTCTAATCTCCAAATCTGTAGTCCCCACTTTCGCTTGAGAGATGTTCAAGACTGTCAATTCAATGTTCCAGGTGCTAGGTATCATTGAATGGATAGAAAACGTGGCATACTGTGGGTGTAGAGGGGGAGGCCTGCCGTTTTAGATTAAGGGATAAATTATTGGTGTAGCTGGAGAAGTTATTTCTCAAAAATCATTAGGTAAAATACATGGATAGTGTAAAAAATAAGAAAGCAAAGATCACTTTAAAGAGATTGCAGAATATGCTCCTCTGTGACAAATCGTCCAATGAAAGTACATTGATAGAAATTAAAAATAAGAAAGGAAAAAGAGTACGTTGATATTATTGCACATTTGCTCTCCACCAGTAAGAAAGAAATTGAGAAACAGACATGTAGGGAGATCTTGGATATATTGAAGCCTAATAAGTTAGTATTAGTGGGGATTTTAATTTTCCAAAAATATGATAGGAACTACCATCGTGTTAAAGGGTTGACTCACGAAGAATTTGTCAAATGTGCCCAAGAAAATTTTCTTCATCAGTACGTGGATCATCCTAAGAGATAAGGAGCAAAACGAGACCTGTTTTTTTGAAAGAGGCAGGGCAAGCGACTGAAGTATATATGGGGGAATACTTTTGGGTCTTGCAATCATAACTATTAGTTGAAAATAATACGTCTTCCATTATTATTATCTTTTTCATTGGATTACCATAAATCTTAATGGCATGGGACAAGGACTATCCAAGGTTGATGGGAGTAGACTTTTAGCAGGTAAAATAATGTCTGACAAGGGAGAGGCAGTCCACAGGCGGATGACGTGAATTGAGAGACATTAAGTTCCTGTTAGAGTGAAGGGTCAAGATGGTAAGGTTACAGAACCATGGATGACTAAAGTTATTGAGGATCCACTCAAGAATAAAAGAGAATCTTACTTTAGATCCAGACAACTTCACTGAATTGAATCTCTTAATCAATATCAAGAGTGTGGGGCACCATTTTGAGAGAAATAAGGAAAGTCATAAAGAGATATGGGATAGCATGGGCAGGTAAGTTAAATTTTAATTCAAAAATATTGTGCAACTACATTAATAGCAAGACTTAACCAGTAGAGAGTAAGGACTCTCAAAGATCACGAAGGACATCGATGTGCTGAACCCAGGAGATGGGGAATAAAATCAAACGGTTCCTGGTGCATCAGATAGCAGCAAACACACACGACTGCCTGCACCTCGCATTCATCCAGATTGAACTCTGTCTGCTATTTTTCAGCCGATTGACCCATTTGATCAAGATCCTTTTGTAATCTGAGGAAACATTCTTCACTCTCCACTGTGCCACCAATTTTGGTGTCATATGCAAACTTACAAACCATGCCTTTCATATTCTCATCCAAATCATTTATATAAATTACAAGCAATGAAAACCCAGAACAAACTCTCTGTGGAACACTGCTGGTCAGAAGACTCCAGTCCGAAAGCAACCGCCCACCATTCCTCTCTGCCTGAATGTGCTGGAGAGAAACTCTGCAGTTCTGGCAGTATTGGAGAAGAAAGAAACCATTTAACTTTTTTTAGTCCAATGTGACTTTATCAGAACAGGTTTATATCAAAATCTATATGTGAACTCTGTTTTTCTGCCCAGATCCTGCCTCATCTGTTGCATTTCTCCATCATTTTGCATTTGTATTTCAGAATTCCACTATCTCTCATGTTTTGCTTTTATTGCTTGCTCTGGATGTTGAACTCAGTTATATTTGGACATTATGCTCCATTCCTGTTCCCATTAGCTGTACTTGTGCCAGTCACACATGTATTACACTGGAGACTGTTTCTTCTGTAAGTTCTGAAAATAAACGCACAAATCTCAGCAAGACATTTAGAAGACATTTTAGAGACTGTGATTTTGACTTAAAAGACATTTTAGAGATAACTACACTTGATATAAAATATGAATAGTTTCGTAATTATGATATTGTCTGCGTGTTCTATGACTAAGCTTGTCTCTCCAGGCTCTGAACTTTTCCAATGCATTTCTCAAAATAATAGCAGCAACGATGACGGTCACGCTGCCCATCATCTCTGTACCGGCTCAGAATGAGCTGTATTCTTACTCTTACTCTGCTGCAACTCGCTGTAACCCCACACATTATCTGTGTCTGTTTCCAATTCTGAATATACTGTCAAGATATAAACAACCTTAACAACCTGTATAACATGTGAACTGATAGTCTATATATAAAACATAACTCCTCATATCACATTTAAAATTGTCCTTATCTATCCACATTGTCGCGCGGCATTCCAAGTACCACGGGGCATCTGTTCCCTTGCATTTCATTCCAGCTATTAGAAAAGGTGGTGGTTGAATACTCATGACTGGGAGATATTATTGTACTCCCCTAGGTGTCTCCTCAGTTGCTAGCGCAAATCCTTTCTGTCTCATAGCCAATATCATATTCATTCCTTCCCTTACTCGTTAAATCATAACTTTTGATGAACAAGATTATTTTACATTTATATGGATCAGGTTTTGTCTCCTCAAAACTTTTTAAGCAGGTAACCCCGACCATAAATCTGCTAATTGTTGAAGGTAAGTGTATAGTGGATATCCACAGAGTGAATTTGCTGGTCAGACTGCCGAATTTTAAACAAACAAAATTATTTAAAACATTAAGTTTTGAAACACAACGAACCGAATATAGAATACCAGAATAAGTAACCAGATCCGAACCTGACAGGCTTTCCTGACTGAATGATGCTGTTCCAAATTGCTTCCAACATTCCAAATAAACAAACCATTTGGCACAATGACTAAAAATTACACAAACCAAGCTTACAGGTAACGAATTCAGAGGACAGAAGAACGGGTAGAGCGCCCAGTTTCAACAGTGACTCTGACTGAAATAACCTTCGAACTGACTGAACTGCGCAGGTAGAGAGATGGCCACGTCCCCTTGATTATACCAGTTGTTTTATGACTTGAAAGCCTTTTTCCTGAGGTATTACCAGTTTGGTATGAACCAAAGGACCCCAATGAGCCGTTTTAAATTGAGACATGTTGGAACCTTGGGTCGGTTAGAACCTCTCTGAAAACAAAATCAAGCACAACATAACCAACGGACTATATAAAACTGGATCTTTAACATCCAAAGATGTCTTCAGTTCTCAAAATTACCAAAAATAGTGGTTAGTACACTAAAGCACACATATGCATTCACTTAGTATAAAAATGCAAACCTGCAGAGCTACATCCAAATTCAGTGAGTGATACACCCACCAGTGAGTGTGTCGATCTGTCATTCAAGTTTCGACAATGCTTTGGCAATCATGTTTTCAAGACATGCCACATGCACAATTTTCAAATCAAGTGGCTAAAACTACAGGCTCGAGCTAAACAGACTAGCATTTTTGTCTTTAAATTTCTCCAAAAGCTTCAATGGCTTGTGATCAGTAATTACAGTTGTTTCAGAAGTGTTGTTGATAATATAAAAAGCGAAATGTTGTCGTGCCAAGACGAAGTTCAAAGTCTCTTTCTCAGCTGCAGAATATTTCTACCAATAAAGGTTTAACTTGCTGGATAAATACCAATACGTCTTTCTATCTTCTCGTCGTTTTCCTGCATCGCTCGCATTTATAGCCATATTGAAAGACTCTGCTTAATCAGATCTAACTGATACCAGACAGTGGTTAACACATTTTGCGTGCTGTAAAATGCCTTTTCACAGTGTGTTTCCCGACGTTTCTTGCCTTTCTTGAACATTTCAGTGAGTGGAGCAGCCATATAGCTAAAATTAGGCACAAACGTTTGATAAATTCCACTCAATCGCAGGGAGCATAGTACAGCTTCTTTTGTCGACTGTGTGCGAAATTCCCCAAATTCCTAAATTCCTACACTTTTAAATCTCACGGCACCATTGACTTGGGCTTTGGCAAATGGACTTTTTCGCTCAGTTTACAACCAAGCCTGCCTTCCAAAATACATTAACCAAGTCTGATAAATGCTTCCATGATTGACTAAAATTCGCCAGGTCATCAATGTACAGCACATTTTGGATAATTTGGCAAATTATTGGTTAGTCTCTGGAATGTGGCCGGCACGTTTTTCATGCCAAGTATAAATTGCTTGCCCCATCTTCCTCCCCCAGCCTTCCAACTGCGGAATTGGATATTATCTTTTTTTAAAAAACAGCATTGACTTTGCGATAATCCACACATAACCGTTGGGTACCATCAATCTTCAGTACCATGACTTTGGGTGAGTTGCAATCAGTGCAGCTCAGTTCGATTAAGTCATATGGGAGAATGTGTTCAATCCCCTTCTGACCCTGAGCCAACTTCAGAGGATTATGCCTGTAAGAATGCTGCTTAATGGGAACAGCATGTACTTTCTCTACATTATGCACAATTAGGTAGTATTTCACATTTAATTTCCGCATATCTCCCCATATAATACTAATAACTCTTTCAGGTCATTTCTTTTTTTTCCTCAGGAAGGTTACTCAATAATTTATCCCAATTTTAGTCAACTTCCTCCTTGTCCACTTTAATTTGAGGAATGTCCAATTCCGAATCCTCTGAACTTGGGTCATCCTTCTGTACTGTAATCATTAACACCTTCTCCTGTTGCTCTCCTTCCCTGTCGAAATACCTTTTGAGTATTTTCACATGAAATACTCTGTGAGATTTCTTTCTGTCTGGAGTCCCTTCCAAGTAGTTACTCTCACTCAATATTCTTTCTCATTTGATAAGTTTCACCACTCCTTCCTTTTCAGGATTCACCCATCAATGGAAGTAGCATACATATTTTATCCCCGATAGCAGAATTGCAAGTTTTTGATTTCTTGCCCACTTCCTCTTTAGGTGCATTCTGCAATACTTTTAAATGTCATCTAGCCAATCCCCAGCGCTTTTAATTCGTTCTGGAAAATTGGAAACATAGTTCAATAGTGTGGCCTTTTAATTCTGATTTACTCATTACTCCTTAATCAATTTTAACGGTCCGAGCTCTTAATAAGGTAATTAAAATGGACAGAATTTGGTCGATTCATTTTCTGCATCTCTGATCACAAAAAGCACAAATGAAATTCTCTGACCCCAATCAGCTGGATAATCCTTACCATAAGCTTTCAACATGATCGTTAATGTTTGATGTCACCTTCCTCGTGCTCTCTTCTATTTTCGATTGTTCACAGTAGATTTGAATTGCTTTATTACAGAGCAGCCCTTAACTTCGTTGAATGGTTTGGATGTGAATTTGTAACTTTGATCGCACTGTATCTCTATTGGTAGTCCGTATATAGTTAAAAAATGAGTTTTTCCTCTCCAATCCTTTTCGCTGTTATGTTGCATAATACAATGGCCTCTGGAAATTTCGGAGATACATCCATCATTGTTAACAAATACTGATTCTCACTTTATTTTTGTTTGATGTAGGGGACCTAGTCAATCAATTGAACTCTTGTAAAGGGTTCCTCAACTGAAGTAATAGTTACTAAAGATACAGGTTTTATTAACACCTGTGGTTTTCCAATTACCTGACGTTTGGCAAAATTCAACGACATGCTGTTGCATTGCAGGCCAGTAAAAATCCCTTCTATTTTAGACTGTGTTTTTCTCACTCCTAAATGACCTCCACGTGGTAATTCATGCTTCACTTGCTGCACCTCCTTTCTGTACCCCATTTGCAATTCATTTTGATGAATTTCTGCACATTTTTCATTTCCTTGAATCTGTGATAGTTTCCATTTCTTCATGTAGACACCATTTTTAAGGTAATTACACGCAAGGTTAGATTCAGAATCCCTAATGTATATGCCCTTTTGATACAACTACTGAATAATTTCATCTTTCTGCTGTAACTCAATTAATTCAGCTGAACTAAACATGTTTGCATGATCACCTACTTTCTCCTGGCTTGTCTCAATTATCTGATTCTCTCCAAATGCCACTTCACCTTACTTATCTTTGCATTTTTTATCTCTCCTCTTCGAACTCGTGACATTGGGACCTTGTTACCCCACATTCATAAAAGATTCCAGGATAAGGCATTGCTTCAGTTGCCTGTGTCTCCACTGGGTTTAACCAAAGCAGGCAGCACTCCTACTGGTGAAACAGTTACATAATGTCCAAGGATAATTTGTATTCCTGGAGCTGAGAGTTTGCCCAGTACTCCAATCACAATTTCTTCACTCTTCACTGAACACTCTATCCTCGCTTAACATAATTATGTGTTTTTTTTTGTCTCACAGTGAATTCACTTAAAAAGTACCTTTTCCGGAAATAGTCCCTCAGGAGTATATATCTCCATGTCTTTCAGCATCACAGACTGAGAGGATCCTGTGTCCCTTAATATTGCATCATCTGTACCTGCTACTTCTGGCCTACGTGAATAAACTTTCCCTTTGAAGGTATATTTTATAAGCAATTTCGGCCCTTCCTCCTTGACCAACCTACAATCAGCTTGTACACTCTGTTGCAGCTTTCTCGCCTCCACTGTGCTTTCTGTTGCCACTCCAACAAAACTCCCAGGCTTATCCTGTTTTCCTACATCTGTCTTTTTTTTCTAGCGCAACAACAGAGTGATTTCCTGTGACCTAATGTATTGTCATGGAAACAGCGGAGTTTATTAACTACATTGCCCTCTTCTAGGGTTTCCTTTTTACTCCTGTGGTAAGTTATCCTTATGATCTTCACTGAGATCTACATATCCCTTTCCACTTGAGGATTTCTCTTTGCCCCAGTTTACATCCCTCATGGACTGAAGTTGAGTCTGGAAGCCAAACTGTGTTTTATGGACCAATTCATAATCTTCAGCCAGTTCAGATGTTAACCTTGTGTTTGACCTCTCTGCTCTTCCACAGGAGTTTGCATTACTTCAGGCGGCGATTTTGGGATTCCTCCAAAATAGTTACTCTCTAAATGCATCATGGGTTTGCTCGATTTTTAAAGCTCTTATCCATCTATCAGAATTACTTTGTTTGCTCCTTTCAAACTCAATATACGTTTGACCCGGGCCACACCTTAGATTCCTAAATGTTGTCTATCGGCTTCTGGAACAAGTTCATGTGCATTTTCTTTGCATCCTCATACTCCTCAGATCCCAAAGCGTACCTTCAGCCTTCATTTCCATCCTTTTCAGCTGACTTTCAATTCTAAATGTCTATCTCTGAAACTCAAACGCGCTCTCTTTTCTTTTTCTCCTGCTTAACATTTGTTTATTTTTATTTTTCACTTTCGTGGATTAAACCTATTCGTCCACTTTCTTTCTCTTCTAATTTTAGTAGCAACGCAAACTGCTTCATTTCTCCTTCTAATGCAAGCTGCTTTATTTGAGATGGAAGTTTAATCATCTGCACTGATCATGATAGAAGTTCCAGCAAGTTTGAATGCTGAGCTACTGCTGCAGTCATATCATTTCTCCTCTCATTAGGAAGCAGCTTCAACTGCAGCTTGTCTACTAATTTCCGCAGCTTGGACTTATGTGCATTTGTAAAATCCCCAATGTCGATTCTTCCACTGCCAAAACATCCTTGGTTCCTGCAAGAGCCATTGCTATCGAAAGCTCTGATAACCAGTCCAAATCAACACACATAATAAGAGACACTAACACCTACAACTTGCTGCCTAACTCCTGCAAAGAGCCCCCAGTCTGTTATGGACCAGGCCCGATCCCTCAAACATTTTTAAGCAAGTAGCCCAGACAGTAACTTTTTATTTGTTAAAGGTAAGTGTGTAGTGGATATTGGCAGAGTGAATTAGATGGTCATACTGCTGTATTTTAAACAAACAATGTTTATTTCCCAAATTACAGAATGAAGCGCATGAACTGAATGGAGAATAGCCGAATAACTTATGCTATCCAACAGACAGGCTATCCTGACTTAAGCATGCTGCATCAAAATACTTGCAACAATCGCAATGAACAAACCTCTTAGCACAAACAGTAAATCTGACACAAAATGCTTTCAGGCTATGAGGTCAGAAATGCAGAAGGAGGGGTGAGCATCCAATTTCAACAGTGACCCTGACTCAACTAGTCTCCAAACTGAACAGAACTGCCCAGATACAGAGCTGGACACATCCATTGATTATGCAGGTATATTTTTAAGAATTGAAAGCATTCTGCCTGAGGCATTATCTGTAATGTATAAACGAAAGGACGCCAATTAACCTTTTAAGAAATCAGACAATTTGAAATCGTGGGTCATTTAGGACGTCCCTGAAAATAAAGATCAAGAACAACATAACCCTGGAAAGGGACCAGATTTGTAACAATTTGTGACATTTGGCTTTGAAGTGAATTTAAAAAATGACAGCGTTTGTGAGTTTATATAAAACAGTGCTAAAGGGCATTGTGTTTTGAAGATACAAGATTGGCTTATTAGAGCAATGAGAGGAATGTCCAGACAGATTCACATTTCCTCTGTATGGTCAGGGCAAATATGCCCACTCTGAATCTATTGGCTGTCGCCTGTTCTCGTGGAGGAGACATCAGTACGGTAACTACCTCTAGGTTGTCTGTTTTGGGGGTGATGGTGATGGGAGTTTCAGGTGGTGACTTTGCAAACGGACAACACACCGGAATCATCTAACTTGTTATGGGAAATATCTTCATTGTCCCTCACCACTAATGTCACGACAGCAATTGGTGGTGGGAGATGTGACCATCAGCCAGTGATGCCAACATTCAATCCAGTCCAGTTCGTGTAGTGAACGGAAGGTACCACACTGAAAGGAGTCAACTGGATCTGTTTTTTCAGTGACTGCGATTGAGGCCAGTCTCCATATATTTTAACTGTGGCACTGGATGTGGCACACCTCTTCTAATAGTAAGGAGCTTCATGCAATGCTTTATGCCTTTGTAGCAGCAGATGCATCAGCTCCAACACTAGAAGGAATTAGCAGCTGCAGAGACAGGGAGAGGAGAGACAAACATCTGAGAATACTCTGGAATATTCCATTAATGGATCAGATTTTAAGAACTTTAGACTGGAATGCTGCAAAAATGGACAGGAATTTATCCTGGTCTCTTTCCTATTTTTCTGGTCTGGGTTCACATTATCACATCGGATATATGGGTGCACTGATGATTATTCGTGCAGGTTACTATCCCATGCTTGCTATTGTTGGTGTTCCTGGTGAGTCTCTTCATCTGTTAATCCATTTGTTAATCCATAAACCATGGTGAACTTCATTGCTATTTCTGATTTCTATATTTGGCAAAGACAGAATCCATTGTCTTCAGTTGTAAATGCAAATTCCATTCATTACCACAAACCTCTGAACTGCCCAACAAGCTCGTCCTCACAAACAGCTGAGAACAAGACTGTTCACAAACCCGAAGTACCTTTTGGACCCGAATTGATTTATTTCTCGGTACTTTCACTATCACTAAACCTACCCACAGGCAGCTCCATAATATCAGCAGTCCCCACCTTGACGTCAGTGCGGGTGTGAAATAAACCATTATCCATGCCTTGATAAAATTCAGACTTTATGGTTCCAGTTTTCTTACAAGCGCACTTTCCGTTACAAATGTGTCCATCACAACTTTGGTGGATTGGTGTCCACCAGTCACACTGTGTTCTGGATGATCCAGCCAATGGGGAGTTTGCAACTGATTCTCATTAAATTCAATTTTGCTCAGTCTCCTTGAGACCTTGCTCAGTCAAATACCGCCGTGATGTCAGAGCTAGTCAATCTGACACTGTGTTCATATCAATTGTTCATGTCAATAAGTCACGGTATACCTGTGGAGAGTTTTTCCTTCTATCAGAGGGTAGTGAATGTTGGGGTGTCTGTATCCCAGACAATTAGGGGGAGCTGCATCATTGAAATGTTTGGGGTCACGGCGTGGTGTTAATGAAAATTGACAATTCAGAGAGTTGAGTGCCACAAAGAATTGGGCATGAAAGAGAAATTGCGTTCAAGAGCAGATCAGCCATGCCCTAACTGAAAGGAAGGGCAGGTTTGAGAGGCCATAGAGCATCGTATTTTGCCAGTCTATCCCGTTGTCCAGTCACTTGGTGGCACTTCCATTTCTTGTGCTACTAACTTGAAGGAGCTGAATAGACTGCATGATCTACTCTGGGTACAGTTTTACAGACTCAAGTGGCTGACTGGCCTCCTCCTGTTACTGTGTCTGTGTGTCCAAAGACTGAAAAGCATCATCCTGTTCTAGTGTAACTGAAATCCATATAGATCTACTGCCCTTGGAGAAAGTAAGCACTGCAGATGCTGGAGATCAGTTAATATTCTATGATGACATAACCAGGAATGTTGACTAGGCCTGGCCGGTAGATGTTAAAGATTGTGGTGCTGAAAACACACAGCAGGTCAGGCAGCATCAGAGAGGCAGGAAGATTCCTGATTTGGACATTTCTGATGGTAGGCTGATGCCCGAAACATCGATTCTCCTGCCTCCCTGTTGCTGCCTGACCTGCTGTGCTTTTACAGCACGACATGTTTCGACATCTACCGGCCAGACCGAGTCAACTTTCCTGGGCACGTCATCATAGAACTTTAACAAATTCGTCAGGTGCAAACTTCCACTCATAAGGTCATGCTGAATATTCCGAATCAAATTCAATTTTCCAAAAGCATTTCCATCTTATCCCTGATAATCTTCTCAAGTAACGAACAAATGTTAAGCTTCCTGGTCTATAGTTTCTAGATATTTGCTTTTTCAGTCCTTCTTGAATAAGATACAACATTTGACATCCTCTCGTCTTCAGTGATCTCGGTTGTGGTGAATGATGATCATACTTATCAGCCAGGGCCCATCAAAATTTTCTCTAGCCCCTTGCAGTTTTCTTGTATCTATCTGTTAAGGACAATGAGATGTATCCAGCGTCAAACATTCCACTACATTCAAAACCTCACCTACTGTGATATGGACTATCCCTAAGATACCACCACTAACTTCCCCAAGTTCCCAAGTATTCATTTCCTTCTCCACAGTAAACACAGAGGAGAAATATTTGTTCCGGTCATCGCCCATCTCTTATGGTTCCACACATACATGTCCACTTTGGTCTTTGAGAGTCCTATTCTCTCTGCAGTTAATGTTTTTTCCTTTAATATTCAAAACGAACCTCTTTGGATTCACCCTGATCTTCTTAGTCAAGGCTCTTTATCGCCCTACTGATTTCCATCTTCACTAAACTCCAGTATCCCCGATATATCTCCAGTGATTCCCCTGATCCCGCCTGGCTGGACTTGAGCAACACGTCCACATTTTTTTCTGGTCAAAGCATCAATATATCCTGTCGTTCAAGTTTCCCCATTCCTGTCAACTTTCCTTTCACCCTCACAGGAACATATAGATCTTGAATTCTAGCTGTCTCACTTCTAAAGGCTTCACTTGCCAGAGGTCCCTTTGTCTGCAAACAAACTAATCCAATCAACACCGCAAGCTCCTGTACAATTCCGAACAAATTCATCTTGCCTCAATTTAGAACTGGTATCTGAGGACCAGTTTTTTTTCCTTCTCCATAACCAATTTAAAATTAATAGAACTATGGTCACAGGTCCCAAACTGCGAATCCACTGTCACCCCACTCACCTGTCCTGCACTATTTCATAAGAATAGGCCAAATTTTGCCTCTTCCCGATTAGGACACTCCACATACTACTTGAGGAAACTTTCCTGATGCACTTTATGAAATCCATCTCATCAAATCCCTTAATGCTCTAGCAGTCCCAGTCGTGTTATAAAAATTAAAACAACTATTATGACAACCCTATTGTTCCTGCAAGTCTCCCTAATCTCTGTACATACTTTTGTTCCTTTAATTACTATTGATTATTTGGGGGCCCATAGTACAACCCCAATAATGTCACCATCGTCTTCTTGTTTCTTCGTTCCACCCACAAAGACACCCTGATTGATCCTTTAGTTATTTCATCTCTGATGCATTATTATTAACCCTTTAAAAAGAAATGCAAGTCCCCCACTACTCTTTCCACCATTTCTGTCCCTCCTAATGCACTTTATCCTGGTACATTAAGCTACCAATCCTATCTGTCCCTCAGCCATATTTCTGTAATAACTATGGTATCCCAGTTCCACGTACCTATCCACACCCGGAGTTCATCGGTCTTACCTATCAGCCCTTTGGCATTGAAATAAATGTAAATTCATCTAACAGGCATTCCTTGTTATCCGTCTTGTTACAGCCTGACCTATCTTTTCACATTAGAAATCCTGATTGCTGTATCTTTTTCCAGCATCGCAGTTGCCTCCCTGCTCTTGAGGATACCACCCCCTATGCCAATCTCGTTTCAACTCTCCCTTGTAGCACTATCAAAATTGACAGCGAAGATATTGATCCCCCGTCTAGTACATTTCCAACCTGACCCTCTTGAACGGGTCACCTTTGTCAAAGAAAATATCCCAGTGATCTAAAAATCTGAATCGCTGCCCCATCGCCAATTCTTTAGTCACATATTTATTTGCCATATTCCATTTTTACCTTCACCACCTCATTACACTGGACGTAATTAGGAGATTACCACTGTCGAGGTCCTGGTTTTTAACTTTCCTCCTTGCTCTCTGTAATCACTCTGTAGGACCTCATTCCTATGTCTACCTCTGTCATTTGTGCAAACGTGCACAATGACTTCTGGCTGCTCAGCCTCCTCCTTGAGCACGTTCTGCAGCCGCTCGGAGAAACCCTCGCCTCTGACACCTGAGAGGAAACACACCATCCTGGATTCCCGTTTGAGGCCACAGAATCTACAATCTGTCCCCCTAAAAATCGACTCTCCTACCTCTAAGACCCTGTTTATCTTTAGCCTTTCCCGCTGTGCCCCAGAGCCAGTTGTACTGCAAACAACCTGCCGACTGCTGCTTTCCCTTGAACGGTCATTTCCCCACACTCACCCACTCCCCCAACTCCAAAGTCAGTATCTACAATGGTACATTTTTTTCAAGGGGAATAGCCCCAGGCGATTCCTGGACTCTCTGTCTACTCCATTTGCCACTCCTATTGGTCGTCCAGCTACTGTCTGTCTGGAACACGACAGGAAGCTAGGAACGCCTGTTGGAATAAATAGCGTTTATTAAAAGGCAACAGGGCTGACAAGTAAGGAAGATGAACTCAGGGCATGAATCTTTACATGGTACTGTGATATGACAGTCATTGCAGAAACAAGCTAAGGGAGGGATTTGGGTGTGACCACCTCACCAAAGCTCTTACCTATGAAGTTCTCAGTATCTCGGATGACCCTGAGAGCAGCCAGCTGCAGCTCCTGAACACTTCCCACACACGTGTAGTCATGACGGACAGTGGAGGACTCCCTGAGCACCCATATTCCGCAGGTAGAACATGTGACTGCCCTAACTGCCATCTCGACTGCTGTCAGACTAGCATTAAAGGGACTTTTCCCGAGCTTACCTGCACATTTTGCTTAGCTGCTGCTCACTGAAGTTTTTCAAACCAAAGCATTTCTACCTACTCTGCTAATTACAGCATGTCAATCGACCATTCCACGTTTAGTTTTGGTTAGGGAAGGAGGGAAACACTTATTTTTATTTCAAAAATATACTTTATTCATAAAATATTTTGATGACCTATACAATTGATGTTGCAATTCATATGTGCACATTGCATTTCTTTATACACAGAGATCGGAATTTATCCTTCGCAGATAGAAGTCTGTACGTTAACCATCCATATATTAAACTGAGTTGCCAGCTGAGCCCACTTACTGAGTGGGTCCCCGTTCATCTTTGGTGGACAGACATTCCACGGCGCACTTTCCCCACTGCGCCTTGGCGGCAGCTGCCCCGAGATTCAGCACATCCCTCAACATGTAATCCTGGATCTCGGAATGTGCCAGTCTGCAACAGTCATTCGGGGCAAACTCCTTCAGCTGGAAGATCAACAGGTTTCAGACAGACAAAAGTGCATCTTTGACCGAGTTGATGATCCTCCATGTACAGTTGATGTTTGACTTGGTGTGCATCCCAGTACACAGAACATAGAGGATGGAGTCCTGCATCATGGCGCTGCTTGGAACAAACCTCAACAAATACCATTGCATTCCTCTCCAGATTTCCTTTACACAGGCACATTCCAGAAGGAGGGGTTTGACAGTCTTGTCCCCTCCAGAACCGCTTCGAGGGCTGCGTGAGGTGTGGCATAGAGTGAGGGCGTGCATAAAGGATCTGAAAGGCAGAGACCTTCTCAACACCAGCCAAGCCATGTCCTGGTGCTTGTTGGAAAGTTCTGGCGATGAGGCATTTTGCTAAATGGCTTTGACAGTCTGCTCAGTGAAGTACTCAACAGGGTCCGCCCTCTCCTTTTCCCGACGGGCCTCAAGGACACTATGTGCTGACCACTTCCTGATAGACTTGTGGTCAAAGGTGTTATTCTTCAGAAGTTTCTCCACGAAGGACTGGTGATACGGAACGGTCCAACAACTTGGAGCGTTCCATTGCTGCGAGGCCAGCCCCATCCTTTGCAACACTGGGGACAGGTAGAATCTCAGTACGTAGTGACACTTGGTGTTTGCCTATTGGGGATCCACGCACAGCCACACACAAAGGTTGCCATCAGTGTGAGGGTGGCATTGGGAGTGTTTTCTCCCACGTTGCCCAGATCTTTATACATCGAGTCTATCTTTGATCTCCATATAAATTGGAAGATGTCCCAGGTGACTGCGATGGCACAGGTCCTGGGATTAGGCCAGAGCTGTGCCACATATAACAGCAATGATAGTGCCTCACACATGATGAACAAGTTTTTCCCGTGATGGAGAGCGACTGTTGCTTCCATCTGCCCAGTTTCTGACTCAGTTTCCTGATACGTTCCTCCCAATATTGGCACACGCTCCAGTCCCGCTGAAACAAATACACAGCACCTTCAGTTGGTCAGTCCTGACGGTGATGGGAATGGAGGATTGGTCGACCCAGTTCCTGAAGAGCATGGCCTCACTCTTTCCTGGGTTTAACTTGGCTCCAAAGCCGGTTTGAACTGGTCACATGCACATGAGACTGTGCACGGACAGCGGACCCGAACAGAAAACGGCGACATCATTCATGTAGAGGGAGGCCTTAACCTGTAGGCCCCCGCTGACAGGAATACTCACCCCTCTCAGGCTCGCATCAGTCCTGATGGCCTCTGCAAACGCCTTTATGCAGCACACAAACAAGGCAGGAGAGAGAGGGGAGCCCTGCCTGACTCCAGATCTTACTGGGAAGCTAACTGATTCCCACCCATTGATTGAGACTGCACTGACAATGTTGGAATAGAGCAGTCTGATCCAGTTGTAGATTCCCTCCCCAAAGCTCATTTTGGAGAGAATATCTCTTATACACATATGCAATATCCTGCCAAAGGCTTTCTTCTGGTCCAGTCTGATGAGGCAGGTGTTCAACCTACTGTCCTGCACATAGGCGATTGTATCCCTGAGGATGACGAGACTCTCAGCGGTCTTCCTGCCCAGTACAGCACAGGTTTGGTCAGGATGAATCACTGATCCCAGAGCAGACCTGACCCGGTTGGCGACGAACTTTGACAAGATTTTGTAATCCGCATTCAATAGTGAGATCGGTCTCCACTTTCTGATTTCCTCCCTCCCCTCCTTCCGCTTGTAGATGAGGGTGATGATACATTTCCTCATGGATTTATTTATAATACCTGCCAGAAACATACTGATATACACCTTCAGCAGGTCCTGGCTGATCAAGTCCCATAGAGCAGAATAGAGCTCAACCAGTAAGCCGTCACTTCCGGGAGTTTCATTCTTTTCAAAGGACTCGAGTTCATTGTTCAGTTCATCCAGAGATAACGGCTGGTTCAGCCTCTCCTGTGTTCTGTCGTCAAAGACCTCCATGATCGAGGACAGAAACGACTGGGAGGCCGCGCTGTCGGTTGGCTTCAAGTCATACAGACTGGCATAGAAGGATTTGCTGATCGTCATGGAGTCAGCCTGAGATGACGTTAGTGATCTTATTCCTTCTTTGTGCACCTCCTGGAAGAACAAAATTGAGCACCTCTCCATGGAGCGAACCCTGGACCAGAAGATTATCTTAGAGGCCTCCGTTGTAAAGAGCGAGTCTTGCTGGTTCTTTACCTCCAGTACGTTCATGACATTGACCCCCATCGTCTGCAGAAGGGACAGGTTCTGCATACTTTCCTGGAGTTGGGACAGTCTTGACCGCCTCTCTCTCGCATCCTGGACACCTTTGAGGATGAAGAGCCTCTTGATGTTCCCCTTTACTGTTTCCCACCAGACTGCTGGAGACTCAAAGAGGGGCTTCATTTTTCTCCAACCTGCGTATTTCCTCTTGGGCTCCTCAATGTTTTCTGGGACCAACAGATTTGTTTTCACCTTCCACGTTCGGGACTCAAACAAGTAATCTATTCTTTAGCACATAGACCCGTCTGCCCGTGAAAAAAGTATATCTATACTGTGCTCAGTCTGCAGGGGTGCTGAATACGTCATGCAGCTTGGCATGTTTTACCGTTTCCATCAGGGGTCTGGAGGTGACGTCCAGTTTACTGCCACCCACTCCCCCCTACACCCTCCCCACCCCCCAACCCCGCCGCCGGATTGTCCATTTGCATCAATGATACAGTTCAAGTCTCCCGTCAGAATGACCGACCTGGACGTAGCCAGCAAAGTTGAAGCTGTTGCAGGACGGCCAACCGTTCACTCTTACCCACTGGAGCGTGCACATTGATCAGTCTCTGGGTAGCATTCCTGTACATGATGTCGGTGACGAGGAGGCGCCTGCCTAACACTTCGTTAACCTCGGGAGATGGTGAAGTTGTCTCCTCATAACAGGATACCCAGGACGGAGGCGCGGTTATCGTCGCCCCCCGACGAAACCGACGGTCCATGGGCCCACAAGCTCTACCATTTCCTGTAGCTAGTGAGGTGCGGTATCCCACACTCCTGCAGAAACAGGACATCGGCTTTAACATTGGCTAAGAAGGCCAACATAGAAATACATCGTATAGCAGATTTAATGCTATGCACATTAATGCTGGCAATTTATATACCAATTTTAACAGTTTATGAGGTTACCAGTGTCCATTTGACGTTTATCCTGCCTCTCTGGGGTAGCTGTCTGCATCCCTGTGGTGTAAGCGAACTGCTGGACCGTTGCAGGGCTGAAGTTGCTGTCCGACTCCACGCTGAGGTCATTTCCCCGCTTTTGTATCATCAGGCTGGGACCAGTGTCTGCACAGTCCAGGTCTCTGTATGACCACGGGGCTATCAAAGGATCGCTGCAACCAGTTATCTGGGGCAGTGGGGCGTTGTTTATACCTCCTGGATCTCAGTGGGTGGGGGTTGATCTTTAGCAGTCCCCCCAAAGAGGGTTCGTCTTTTACTGTTTGGGGGGTGCTGCCCTCCTTTCTACCCACGGCGCTTTGTCTCTTCTTCTGGTGATGACTCTCCTTACACCTGTCCTCTCCATCCGAAGAGCTGCCCATATCCTCCCCTTGCAGGTGTAGTTTCCCCTTTGCTGGGTGTTTTTGGGGACCTGGAGGGTTTTCCACTTCCTGTTTTTTTACAGGAATACACTCCTCGCCCCCTACGGTTCCCTCCTCTTCCATGACCTCTGTCTGACCTGTAGGAGTTTGGATTGGCTGCTGCACCTCTCTGCTGGCTGCAGCCTGCTCCGCCCCAGCCTGTCTTTCCTTCTGCATTCCACCATACACTGTTCCCTTGCTGGTTTGTGGTGCCTTGCTGATCTTTTGCCGTCCACATCTGACCATCTGTGCGGAGGTGGCGGCCGCTCATCTTGGGCAGGCCTTGTACGTATGTTCCGCCTCTCGGCACAATTACAGTTCTTGTCCTCTTTGCATTCTTTGGTTGGGTGACCCTCCTGCTTGCAGTTTCGACAAATAGTCACCTTACAGTTTGCCGCCATGTTTCCTGACCTTCTGCAGGTTTGGCACACTTTCAGCTGCCCTGCGTACACCATGTAACCTCGGCGCCCTCTGATTGCAAAGCTGGAGTTTGGGTGGAGGATGTTCCCATTGGTATCGACCATCAGGCTTACGCTGACTTGCTGGTCATGATCCCGAAATGGTCGACCACATCAGTGCTTTCTCCCTCGACCTGGAAATATCTTCTCAGGAAGGTCAGGACTTCAGCTGCTGGGACGTGGGGTTGTACATTTGAATTGTCACAACCCTACTCCTCTGTGCAGGAATCACATACAACGGGAGCACCGACCAGATAGAGAACAGACCCCCCCACCCCGAGTCCTTCTCTTTCAACACGTTCCGGAGCTGCTCGCAATTCTTCACGCTCCAGAAGATCACATCGAATGATCCTGCCCAAGGGAAATCCTGCAGGCAGGACACGTTTGCTGCGCCAAACCTGCAGCACTCGAGCAGAATCTTCTTGAGGGACACAGTCCGATCGACAGGTGCACATTCCTCCACCTTCTTTACAGTAACCCTGGGAATGCTGTGAATTCCCTGGCCTGGGCTGTGAGCGGTTGCTGAGGCCAGAGCTCCGAGGTTGTCAGGTCCCTGATGTGGTGTTAGGCTGAAACCAACATGAGGATCCACTAAGAGCAGGTCAGCACAAACAAATGTTGTCCTCCAATCACAATCCAGCGATGATCTCTGACGATTCGCAACTCGACACCAATTCTAATAAAAACAGACACTTGATTCTCGACATGTCTTGGCAAGAGCCACCTCATTAATCATGTTATCTCCGCAGCCAGGGAAGGAGGGAAACCAGCGATGGAATATTTAGGCCTTAAGCGCTCTTTGACACCAGGTTCATGTGTGCCCATGGAAGATGTGTTGCTGAGGTCTTCCCTCTGGTAGTGTTGACTGCGCTGATGCAAATCTTTACCCTGACAGCTAATCGGCATTGTCGCATTCCTCTGGTCTTTGCTGTCGTTCTAATAAGAACAGGTGTCACCCTTATTTAAAAATCTGTCCATCTCAGCCTTGAAGATATTTAGTGATCCAGGCAAAGCAGCCTTCACAATTTTGCACAATGGTTTCCCTCCCATTGATGTGAGACTTGGTGATCTTTAGTCCCCATGGATATATTCTAACACTCTGCATGGAAGTTGAACTTTCATTAGATTTTGTCCTGTTCAATCACACCTCCTCTGTGGCCAGAGGCAAAACATAAAAAAAACACAAAATTTAAGAGCCTTTAATCTCCTCCCTCATCTTCCATGTTAGTCTAATTTGCAGTACATCCGGATCTAGGGTTTATACCACTTTTAGTCATGCATCAACTTTCAATTCTTTCTCAGCATCTGTGTCAATCTGCTCAAAGACACTCTGTCAGGAACTGGCAGTGAATTCAGG
Organism: Chiloscyllium punctatum; assembly: GCF_047496795.1. Taxonomy (NCBI): domain Eukaryota; kingdom Metazoa; phylum Chordata; class Chondrichthyes; order Orectolobiformes; family Hemiscylliidae; genus Chiloscyllium; species Chiloscyllium punctatum. The sequence continues at coordinate 18,097,442 of NC_092757.1, read as the reverse complement.
AACTGTTTCTCCAAAGCAAAGACCAATATGTCGTACGTGTTTAACTTATTCTCTGTTTCTGTACACAGGCTGCTTCCTCGGTCCCTAATACACGCAATTTTTGTCTTGTTACGCTCTTACGCTTAATACACCGATAAAATGTCGTTGAATTCTTGAAAATATTGCCAGCTAATGTTTTTATCATTCCCATGTTTGCTATTCTACTTACTTCCTTGAGTTTATCCCTATATGTTCGCTACTCTTCTGGGATCTCCATTGATCTGCTCACTTTAGAACTGTTGAAGCATATCTATATTTTTCAAAATTCCATTCTGAATATTTGTAAATTGAATTTACATCTGCTCCTGTATTTCCTTTTCTGTGGGTTCTATGATGTATCCACAGTAGTGTGTCTGTCATGGTTTACACACAAAGCGTCATTAGAAGATTCATCCAAGATATCGTCCCTCCTTCCTGCAGTCATTGACTCCATTATTAACAATGCAATCCCACCTCCTCTTTTTCCCCTTTCCTGCCCTGCCTCTCGTTCTTGTACCACAGAATATTGAGTTGTCAGCCCTGACCTTCCTAAGACACGTCTCTCTGATGGCAAAAATGTAACACTTCCACATGTCATCTTGTTCTATTATCACATCTGTCTATCTGATAATATTCCCAACATTAAGGTAAAGAACATCAGCCTGGAATTTTGCACGTGGAATACACTGTAACTCGGATTTCATCAATCGTTTACTGATTGTTATCAAGCTGCATAATCCATGAAACAAACTGTAACTCCTGAACTGTGGAATTGTAATTTCTTTTTTAATTAATGTATTCATCAAATGCAACATTCTAGTACTGAGCAGTCAGCTCCACATGCAATGATTCCCTGGTGCTTAATTCCCTGTTCAGTGTGCAGAGGAGTCAGCCCTAAATAATGGAGAAATGAGGACTGCAGTTGCTGCAGATCAGAGTCAAAAAGTGTGGTGTTGGTAAAGCAACAGGATCCCGAAGAGCTGGACAGTGAAATATATGTGCAGAAGCCCTTCATCAGGAAGTCATTGGTGCCTTTACATTTTTTCCAATTCCGTGATTCACAGGATATTGTGAACTGTACGTGCTCAGGAGGGCAGCCCTGAAATGGAAATCAGTCAAACAGTCAATTGGTTGGGCAGGGAGTAGACAATGTGAGGTGAAGTCAGATTGCTTGAAGTACAAAAATAAGGATAGGTAAATCTCCTGGGTCAGACAGGAAGCACCCGAGTTTATCACAGGAAGTGGCGCCTTTGGCGATGATCTTTGCATCCTCACGATCCACTGAAGTACTACCATACCATTGGAGGGCGACAAATATTAATCCCTTGTTCAGGAAAGGGAATAGGAATAATCCTGGGAATTACAGCTTTGGGCAAAGTATTGGAGAGAATTCTGAGTGTGAGGTCATGCAGTTGAGACAATTGGAATGACAGGGCAAATACGTGGTAGATGGAGAGCAATGGGAGAGATGAGATGTGCACTTTGATGGGAACAATAGAATGGCAGCCTTTCATTTACAAAGGGAGTGGTTGAAAAATATTTATCTATAAATGAACTTTAGCTGCATTTTTGTTTTATTTCTGTGCAGTCCTCCGAGTCCATGAAAGGCAGTGACTTCTGAAGCCAGAAGTTAATACTGGGAATGGCATTGGCACGCTGGACAGTGTATATAGACTCAGCAAGTGGGGAGCTGTAACATTGAAAACGATCTGTATCTCCCTGTACAAGAATCAATGAAAGTAATATTGCAGGAGTAGAAAGCAGGTATTCAGATAAATGGTGTATTCACCTTCATTACAGGGGGATTTGAATACAGGAGTAAGGGTCATTTACTGCAGCTGTGCCGGACCTGAGTGGGACCCCGTCTCGAACATTGTGCAGTATTGTGTACAGTTTTGATCTCCTTGCCTAGTAAAGGAGAAACCTGACATTGAGCGAAAGCAGTGGAGGATGACCAGACACAACTCTGGGAGGACAGGCCTGTTGTGGGACCAGAGTATTGGGGTGACTGGGCCTGTATTTCATAGGTATTAGGAAAACGAGTGGAGATATAATTGAAATATATCAAACTCTGACATTTTGAGACAGATTGGAAGCAGGGATGATAGTTCTTTTTATACAAAACAGTCAAATCGTATTTAAAACACAAGCGTTATCAAAGAACCGCGTGATTATTGAATAGAGGAGCAAACTTGATGGGCCGAAAGCACTACGTTTGTTCTCGGTTTATATTTCACAATGTTTAAAGATATTATGGGATATGAACATTGTATGGGGAAATTGCATTGAGGAGATGTTCTGCCATGAAGTACCATGTGGAAAGCTCACTGTATTGAATGTTGGGGTCAAGGGAGGAAAGACCCTGAATGCATATTTTCATTAGAATCTGACTGTATGGGAGGTGCCGGAGAACTGGAGCACTGCTAATACGATTCCACTTCACAGTAAGGATGGGAGAGATAGACCAGGTAACTATAGACGAGCGAGTATTAGATCACCGTTAAGGAAACTTCTGGAGATAATCATCATGACTTTATCAGAAGGAAGTCACATCCAATGCGTTTCATTCAATTAATTTGAGGAGGTCGACTGTTTTGTTTTTTTAGGAAGGCCATTGACAAATTTCCATCTGGGAAACTGAAAAATAAAGCAAAATCTGACAATATGATGCAAAACGTAACAGGTTACAACGAAAATTGTCTTTGTGGCAGGAGGCAGAGGGTGGTGTTAGAAGGCTGTTTGTGTGACTGGAGGCCAGTATCCCCTGGTGTACCACAGGGATCAGTGCTGTGTCCCTTATTGTTTGTGTCATTCATTTAAAAAAAGTGCATGTGAATGCGGTGGGGACTAGGTGCAGAGTGGGGGAGGTGTGATGAGGAAGTTTATGTTTGAAATAAAGATTGGCTGGGGGGTTAGCAGTGAGGAGGAAGGCCTTAAGTTACAGGAAGATGCAGATGGAATGGTCGGATGGGCAGATGAACGGCAGATAGAATGTAACATTGATAAATATGAGGTGATGCACTTTGGGAGAAGGAATCAGGCAGGGAAGACTCAATAAATGGCAGCACACTGGGAACCTCAGTGTGTGCTTCTCCACACATCCCTGAATGTGACTGGACAGGTTAATGGACTAGTTAAGAATTGGGGAGAAAGTGCGGACGGCAGATACTGGAGATCAGAACTGAAAATGCTTTGCTGGATAAGTGCAGCAGGTCAGGCATCATCCAAGGATCAGGAGAATTGACGCTTCGGGCATATAGAAGGGCTCATGCCCGAAACGTCGATTCTCCTGCTCCTTGGATGCTGCCTGAGCTGCTGCGCCAGTAAAGAATTGGACCTTGGGTGTTGTGTTTCCGAATCAGGGCGTGGATTATAAGAGCAATACAGGGCTTTGTTTCAGCCAAAATGGAGTACTGCGCGTTGTTCTGGGAGCCACAGTCCAGGAAGGATGTAGCTGTACTGGAGAGTGTGCACAGGTGATTCACCACCATATTCCCTGGAATGGTTTCATATCAGCTGCGGAGAGAGACTGGATAAGTTCGGGTTGTTTACTTGAGAGCAGAGAAAGCTGAGGGATCCGTGATTCAGAACGATAAGATTATGAGCGACACAGACATGGTAGATAGACAGCAACTGTTCCTTTTAGTCAGAGGTCAAGAACAAACGAGCACCCTTTTAAAAAGTTAGAGGTTCAGAAAGGATTTAAACTTTTTTTCCCCGAGAGAGTGTTGGGTTCTGGGATTACTTGCTGAGAGGGGAAGTGTCATGGGTAACCTTACAATCGTTAAAATGTACTTGGATAAGCAGTTGGCACTGTCATATCATTCCAGGCTCGAGGCCTGCTGTAGGAAAGTGGAACTAATATAGACCGTGCTGTACTTCTGTTGGCACAAAATCTATGCTCCTTTGAATGAATGGTGTGGAAGGTTAATTATTGATCAGTTTACGGCAGGAAGTGATGAGTTTCTGAAGACTATATTCACACGCGTTGAAAGAATGAACTGTAATAACTTGTTAGATCATGTCAATGTGAGAAACATGAGAAAACAAGGCAGTTTTCTTACAGTTTTAAACCAGAGAATGCTGAATGAGGAACAGGGAAATGGCAGAAATTCAGTTGTGTCTTCACTGAACTTTATAAAAGTACAAGGAAAACTAAGTCTGCTGTGGCAAAATGATAGACTAGATGGAGCATAGAACATAGTAAGTAAATGATTTAGGAGAAAATATTGGGGTTGAAAGTAATGGTTATAGACAACACTAACATATATTTATGAAATGGGAATTATTTTTGAGAAACAGACTGATAAACAAATGAAAACGAAACAATGGGTGTAAAACAAGTGGATTTTTAGAAAAACCTTTGTCAAGTTCCAAGCCCAGTTTGAAATATCAAACTGCGGGACATCTGCAGGTATGGGACATCTGCGACCGGCTTGAAAGCAGGTTGGAGCGGGAGGGGGAGGATCCAGTTGTTCTGGTTCGCGTTGGGACTAATAAAATAGTCAAAGCTGGGGTGGAGGACTTACTTGGGGATAATCAAGCACTTGGAAGGAAATTGAAGTACAGGTCCTCAAGTGTCATAATCTTCGGATTACTGTCCAAGCCACATGCCAATTGGCATAGTGATAAGAAAATTAGGGAAGTAAACACATGGCTAAGGGATTGGTGTGGGAAAGACGGATTCCATTTCATGGGGCATTGGCATCAGTTTTGGACCAGGCGGGATCTGTACCATTGGAACGGTCTCCACCTGAACGGATTTGGTACCAATATTCTAGCGAAGAGGATAAATAGGGTGGTCAGTAAGACTTTAAACTTCTGAATTCGGGAGAAGGGAAAGTGAAAGCGACATGGAGTATGGAGTTAAATGGAAAGATATGCAGCAGGATTGCATGTGTGCAGGTGGATTTCAGCTTGAGGCAGACTAGAAATGCTGCAAAAAGGAAGGATAAATTAGGACATCTTATGACTTCCAATATCTCTAATGATAAGAAAGTTAGCTTTAAGGCACTTTACCTGAATGCCCGTAGAATTCGTAACAAAGTAGATGTACTAACGGCACAGATCATCGTGAATGATTATGAAGTGAGGACATCACAGAGAAGAGGTTGCAGGGGGTTCAGGACTGGCAGTTAAACATCCAAGACTTACAACTTATCGAAAAGACAGGGAGGTGGGCAGAGGAGGCGGGGTTGCCTTGTTAGTTAAGAACAAAGTTAAGTCTATGGCACCGAATGACATAGGGTCGAATGTTGTGGAGTCTGTGTGGGTGGAATTGAGGAATGACAAAGGCAAAATAAACCATAATGGGAGTTATGTGCAGACCTCCGAACAGTGGCCAGGACCGGGGTGCAACATGTACCGAGAAATAGAGAAAGCATATCAGAAAGGCAAGGTCACGATGATCATGGGGGACTTCAATATGCAGATGGACTGGGTAAATAATGTTGCCAGTGGATCCAAAGAAAGGGAATTCATGGAATGCTTACAGGATGGCTTTTTGGAACAGCTTGTCATGGAGGCCACAAGAGATCAGGCTATTCCGGACCTAGTGCTATGTAATGAACTAGCCTTTATAAAATATCTTAAAGTAAGGGAACATTAAGGAAGCAGCGATCATAATATGGTAGAGTTCAGTCTGCAGTTTGGAAGATAGAAGGCAAAATCGGATGTAATGGTGTTACACTTAAATATTACTAATTATGAGGGCATGAGAGAGGAACTGACGAAAATTGACTGGAAGAAGACCGTAGCAGGGAAGACAGTAGGGCAAAAAATGACATGAGTTTGAGGATATAATTGAGGACACAGTTCAGAGGTACATCCTCAAGAAAAGAAAGATTATCCGGGGATGGATTGGACAGCCATGGCTGACAAAGGAAGTCAGGAAATGTATCAGAGAAAAAGAGAGATCCTATAAAGTGACAAGGAGCACGCGGAAATCAGAAAATTGGGAAGGCTACAAAAACAAATGGAGGATAACAAAGAGAGAAATAAGGAAGGAGAGGATCACATATGAAGATAGGCTAGCCAGTAATATTAGAAATGATAGTAAAGGTTTCGTTCAATACATAAGAAACAAACGACAGGCAAAAGAAGACATTGGACCACTTCAAACTAATGCTGGAAGGCTAGTGATGGAAGATAAGGACATAGCTGGAGAACCCAATAAGTACTTTGCGTCAGTCTTCACCGTGGAAGACATGAGTAATACCCCAACAATTGAAGGGAGTCAGGGGGTAGAGTTGAGTATGGTTGCCATTACAAAAGAGGAAGTGCTAGAAAAGCTAAAAGGTCTTAAAATTCATAAATCTCCTTGCCCCGATGGGACACATCCCAGAGTGCTGAGGGAGGTGGCTGAAGAAATAGCGGAGGCGTTGGTTGAGATCTTTCAAAAGTCACTGCAGTCAGGGAAAGTCCAGGATAATTGGAAGATCGCTGTTGCAACCCCCTTGTTCAAGCAAGGATCAAGACAAAAGATGGAAAATTATCGGCCAAATAGCCTAACGTCAGCTGTTGGTAAAATTCTAGTGTCCATCGTTAAGGATGAGGTTTCTTAATTCTTAGAAGAGCAGGGTCGGTTTAGAAAAAGTCAGCATGGATTTTGTGCCTGACAAACCTGTCAGAATTCTTTAAAGAGGTGACAAGTAGGTTAGACCAGGGAAACCCATTGGATGTGGTCTATCTAGACTTCCAAAAGGCCTTTGATAAGGTGCCACACGGGAGGCTGCTGAGTGAGGTGAGGGCGCATGGTGTTCGAGATGAGCTACTGGTGTGGATTGAGGATTGGCTGTCTGACAGAAGGCAGAGAGTTGGGATGAAAGTTTCCTTTTCAGAATGGCAGACGGTGTCCCACAGGGTTCAGTGTTGGGGCCGCAGCTGTTCACGTTATACATTAATGACCTGGATGAAAGGACTGGGGGCATTCTAGCGAAGTTTGCCGATGATACGAAGTTAGGTGGACAGGCAGGTGGTACTGAGGAAATGGGGAGGCTGCATAAGGAAAGAGACAGTTTGGGAGAGTGGTCCAGGAAATGGCTGATGAAATTCAATGTGAACAAATGCGAGGTATTGCAGTTTGGATAAACGAATACAAGCATGGGCTCCTTTCTGAACGGTGAGAAAATTCATAAAGCCAAAGTACAAAGGGATCTGAAAGTGCTAGTCGAGGATTCTCTCAAGGTAAACATGCAGGTTGAGTCAGTGATTAAGAAAGAGAATGCAATGTTGTCATTTATCTCAAGAGGGTTGGAATATAAAAGCAGCGATGTGCTACTGAGACTTTATAAAGCTCCAGTTAGGCCCCATTTGGAGTACTGTGTCCAGTTTTGGTCCCCACACCTCAGGAAGGACATACTGGCACTGGACCGTGTCCAACGGAGATTCACACGGATGACCCCTGGAATGAAAGGTCTAACATACGAGGAACGGCTGAGGAACCTGGGATTGTATTCATTGGAGATTAGAAGGTTAAGCGGAGATCTAATATCAAATTACAAGATAATACATGGCTCGGAAAGGGTGGACGCTAGGAAATTGTTTCTGTTAGTCGTGGAGACTCGGACCCGTGGGCACAGCCTTAGAATTCGAGGGGGTCAATTCAGAACAGAAATGCAGAGACATTTCTTCTGCCAGAGATTGGTGGGCCTGTGGAACTCATTTTTGTGGAGTGCAGTGGAGGCCGGGACGCTAAATGTCTTCAAGGCAAAGATTGATAAATTCTTGATGTCACAAGGAATTAAGGGCTACTGGGAGAATGCTGGTAAGTGGAGTTGAAATGCCCATCAGCAATGATTAAATGGCGGAGTGGACTCGATGTGCCGACTGGCCTTACTTCCACTCCTATGTCTTATGATCCTCTGGTCTAAATTTTAGTGGATTGAGGATAATATATGGACATGTTTCTAGAATGGGACAGCTGGCAGGAAACAGTGTATTGAAATAAACAGACCCGTGAAGCAACAGCTTGACATTGTCTGTAAGATATGATTCTGTGAGTATGACTATATCCCAGACACCCCATCAGCTTCCCCGTATATCTCCTGTCTCATCAGCAGGACAGATGCAGCAGAAGTGGCGGCACAGTTGGATGGGAATTGCTCTGGGAGTCCACAACAGTGACTACATATCCCATGAAGTCTCATGGCGTTAGTTTACACATAGGAAAGGAAACTTCCTGCTGATTACCATGTATCACCTCTCTCAACTGATGAATCAGTACTCCTCCATGTTGATCCACACTTGGAGGAAGCACTGAGGATAGCACGGACGCAAGATGTACTCTGGGTGGAGGATTTCCATGTCCACTTCCAAGCGTATCTGAGCTACAACATTACTGATAGAGCTGGCCGGGTCCTAAAGGATATAACTGCTAGAAGTATCTGTCCATGACAGTATCAGCAAGAGCGGCCACCGCATAGTCATTGTGAAGACAAAGTCACACCTTCACATTGAGAATAGCGTCCACCATTTTGGGTGGTACTATCGCGGTGCTAAATAGAGCAGAATTTGAACAGATCTAGCAGCTCAAGTCTGGGTGTACATAAGGTGGTGTGGATCATCAATAGCAACAGAATTGTACAGCAACACAACCTCATGGCCTGGCATATCCCCTTCGCAACAATTACCATCAATCCAGAGGACCAACGTTAGTTCAATGGAGTGTGCAGGACAGCAGGAGCAGTACCGGGTAAACCTGAAAATGAGGCGTCAGCCTGTTGAAGCCACCAAACAGGACTATTAGCATGCCAAACAGCATAAGCAACAACTGATTGACAGAGCTAAGTGATCCCACAAGCAAAGGATCAGATCTAAGCTCTGCAGTCCTTTGACACCTAGACGAGAAACGTTTGGAGCAATTAAACAATTAACTGGAGGAAGATATTCCACAAGTAACCCCTTCCTCCATGATGGAAGAGCCCAGCACTTCAGTGTATCAGATAAGGCTGATTCATTCGCAACAATCTTCAGTCAGAAATGCTGAGTGGATGATCCATTTCAGACTCCTCCAGTGGTCTGCAGCGATTCAGTTACCAGTCATCAACCAATTCTATTCAGTCCACACGATATCCAGAAACGTTTGGAGATACTGGATATTCCAAAGGGCAACATTGTGGCCATAGTACCGAAAACGTGTGCTCCATAACTTGCCACTCCCCTAGCCAAACTGTTGCAATACAGTTACAAAAATGGCTTTTCCCGATTATGTGAAAAATAACCCCAAGTATCTCCTGTATATAAAAAGCAGAACAAATCCAATCGGGCCAATTACCACCCCATCAGTCTACTCTCGATCATCATTAAAGTGGTGGAAGGAGTCAGTGCTTTTAAGCAGCACTTGCTCAGAAATACCCTGATCAATGATGCCCAGGTTGGACTTCCCCAGGGTCACTCAGCTCATGACCTAATTACCTCGGTTTAGACATGGACAAAAGAGCTGAATTCCAGTGGTGGGGTGAGAGTGATAGCCCTTTGAATCAAGGCTGCCTTCGACCAAGTATGGTATCAAGGGGCTTTAGGAAAACTGGAATCAATGTGTTTCGAGACAACACCCCGCTGGTTAGAATCATACCTGACATGAAGGACGATGGTCATTGTTGAAAAAGGTCAGTCAACTCAGCTGCAGGAAAAGCAGTGGCCTCTGCTGAAAACTTCTTCAGGGCTGCTTCATCAATTACCTTCCCTCCATTTTCAGGTCAGAAGTGGGGATGTTCGTCAATCATTGTACAATGTTCTACAACAATTGTGGCTCCTCAGACACTGAAGCAGACCATGTCCAATGAGACAAGATCTGGACAGTATCCAGGCTGACAAGTGGTAAGTAATATCCAAGGCCACACAAATGCCAGACAGTGACCATCACCAACAAAATGCAATCTAACCTGTCCCTTCGAACTCAATGGTGTTACTATCATTGAATTCCCCAATATCAAAGTCCTGGTGGGTAACCATTGCTCAGAAACTCACTGGACCCACCACATACATACAGTAACTAAAAGAGCAGGTCAGAAGCTAGGAATACTGCGGCGAGTAACTCACATCCTGACTTCCAAATGTCTGTCCATCATCGACAATTCATAAGTCAGAAGTGCGATAAAAGACCCCCAATTTGCCTGGATGACTGCAGCCCCAACAACACTTAAGAAGCTTTATACCATCCAGGACAAAGCAACCAGTTTGACTGTCCCTTCACCCACAATGCTCCACCATCAACGCGCAGCTGCAGCAGTGTTTTACCATCTACATGCTGCAATGAAATGATTCACCAAAAATCCTCAGAGACCATCTTCCCAACTCACGACCACGTCTAACGAAAAGCACAAGGGCTGCAGATGTCTGGAAACACCATCATCTTCAGTTTCCCGTCCAAGCCATTCACCATCCTGACTTGGAAATATATCACCGCCCCTTCACAGTCGCTGGGTCAGAATCCTGGGATTCCCTTCCTAATGGCATTGGAGGTCAACAAAACAGGTGGACTGCAGCGTTCAACAATGCAGCTCACCACAACCTTCTCAAGGTCAACTAGGGACAGGCAATAAATTCTGACCCAGCCAGTGACACCCAGATTGACGAAATACATAAAAAAAAACTAACAGAGGACGATTGCTGAGGTGTCACAGGGATCGGTGCTTGGGGCCCAGCTATTCACAATGCCCTTTAAAAATTTGGTTGCGGGATTCAGAGACAATATATCCCAGTCTGCTGACAGCACTAACGAATGTGGGATTGTGAGTGCGTAAGGAGGATGCATACATGCACCAAGAAGACTAAGACAAGTGGAGTGAAAGGGTAAAGACGTGATAGATAGAGAACAATGTGGATAGAGTTATAGTGTGCCCTTTGGTGGAAACGTTAAATTGGCAGCCTACCATTTGAAAAGGATTGGTGGAAACATGTTGATTTACAAAGGGACATATGCTCCTTGATTTTGTTTCCTTCTGCTTAAACTTCTGAGGCCCCTGCACTGCCGTGAGTTCTGTAACCAGAGGTCAATACTGGGCATGGCATTGGCACGCTGACCAGTGTACACAGACCAACCAAATGGGGAGATGTAACATTGAAAAGGTTGTGCATCTTGTGCACCAGTCGCTGATAGCTACATTGCAGGAACAGAACGCTGTGAAGAAAATAAATAATGTGTTGACTTGCATTTCAGGGGGATTTGAGTCCAGGAGGAAGGGTGTATTACTGCAGCTGTACAGGGCATTGGTGAGACATCATCCCGAACATTGTGCAGCATTATGTGCAGTTTTGTTCTCCTCACCTAAGAAAGGACAAAACTGACATTGATGGAGAGCAGTGAAGGATGACCAGACTGATCTCTGGGATGACAGGCTTGTTGTGGGAACAGAGTTTGAGGTGACTGGGCCAGTATTCAATGGGGTTTAGGTAAATGGGTGGAGATCTCAGTGAAATATACAAAACTCTGACAGGGTGAGACAGATTGGAAGCAGAAATGATTGTTCCCCTGTCTGGGACGTCTAAAACAAGGGGTCACTGAATTAGATACAGGCAGGTCACACTGCATTGAGATGAGAATAACTGGCTGCACTCTCAGACTGGTGAACATGGGGAATTCGCTCGCACCTGGAAACCGAGACACTGATTATAAGGATGTAGAGACAGTAAAGGGATGATGGGGGAGCAGGGGTACGGTGTGGAAATGAAGGGCCAAGCATCATTACATCGAATTGGGTAGCAAACTCGATGGACCAAACGTACTACTGCACTTCCTGTTTAATAGCTTCCCAAAGTTACTCACATTAACGGATGTATAAATCATGTGGGGTAAGTGCATTGAGGAGATTTTTTTCCATGAAATAGAATGGTGGAGGCTCAATGTGTTGTATGACCTACTTCTTTCCCGCTGTTTCTGTGCAGTCTGTGGGAAAGTTCGGTAAATGTTGTCACAAGCTCTGAGATGTTAGGAAGGAGGTCTCTGCAGAGCCGACAGGACTGTGTTCCCATTCCCTTTCTGACACTGATGCTGAGGACGGATGTTCTGTCCGGTTTCATCCTTTCACACCTCGGAGTAGTTTGATACAAATGAGTGCCTTGATTGGCCGTTTCAGAGACAATTGAAATGTTTATCATATGTCAGAGACTTTGGAGTCAGTTTTGGGCCAGCCCAGGAATTCACGGGAGATTCACTTCCTAAAAGTACATTGGAGAAGGAAATTCTGTTCACAATCGATATTGGATTCAAGGTCACTGATACTGACACCAGCTTTTAGATCTCGATATTATATTAATTGTTTTTCACTTTCACCCGCTGCCAGAGCATTAGCCTGCTTTAGATTAGTAATCCAGTGACATTTCCACAACACCATCTCCACATGGAGATCCACCAGAAACCACACTGCGCAGGTTATTTCTGTGCTGCTTGACAGCTTTGTCAAAAACAACTCCCTCCGATTTGACTGTCGTGATGTGATTGAGGGGGTGATAATTCGTCAGATTGTAATTGTTCCCCTCTTAGGGGAATGGACATAGCTGAGTAATTTTCCACATTGCCAGGGAGATGTCAGAGTTGGAGCTAGAATGAAACAGCTTCCCCAGGGACATGGGTGGTTGTGTTGGACAAAGCTTCAGTCCGATTGCAGGAATGGTGTCAGGACCCATTGCCTCTGTCGTATCTATTGTGTTCAGCTGTTTCTTCATCTCACATGCAACAAATCGAATTAGTTGAACACTGTCATTTGTGATTTTGTGGGCATCATGATGAGGGTGAGATGTCTCATCGACTCAACACTTCTGGCAGAGGATGGTGCAGATAAAACATCCTTCTCTTTTACTCTGATGTGCAGGTCTGTTCCATTATTTAGGATCGGAATATTTGCGGATCCCTCTACTCCAGTCATTTGTTTTATCATCCATCACCATTTATGACTGAATGGGGCAGGAATGCAGGGCTTCGTTCAGATCTGTTGATCAAGTACGGAAGCTTTAATGAGTTAGCATCAGTTTAAGGTTCATGTGATTCTGATTCTGGCATGTTCATCCACACTCGTCACTGAGCCATAGATGTTGTTGATGGTAATGGCAGACTGAGGTGTTACCCTGGCAAAAAGTCACAGATTGTGGTTGAATGCATGTCTGCTTCTCTCGCTGCTGTGGTCTACAGCACTACATGAAGACGCAGTTTCTAGCTGCAATATCTTCAGTGCAATTCTGATGTCTGTTCCCCAAGTCTCACTGAGAGCCATTCACCCATCAGCCCTGTACTCAGTGACCTAACCTGGTTTCTGATGTGGAAATGTTTCAATTTTCAAACTCTCATTCTGCTCCGGGTCCATCTCCCCGGGTCTTGCTTCCGATCTGACCAGTTCCGCAAAAGCATTTAACTGATCTTAATTCAAATTCAATTTAATTCCCCTGAAACTTTTTCCTTGAGAAATGCCATCTTCAGTGTTTAAAGTGAATGTATTTCCTCTGTTTCACCCCCTGACCATGATTAAGAGTTCTGTAGTGTCAGTGATGCCAGCCTTATGTAGTTTCAGATCCAGTTAATTCTCTGGATTCCGAATCATCTTCACCACATTGTATGCTTTCACTTTTGGTTTGATGCCTTGTCACTTATGGCTGCCTTGTCCTCCCATGAGTATGTTTCATCTTCTTGGGGTTGCATTTCTGGTATTATCTTCCGAATTATCCCCACAAACTCCTGCTACTGCTGTTCCATGGTCTTTCCTGCTCAGCTCCCCTTCCAATTAACTCTGGCCAGCTCCTCCCACGTGTCTTTGTATTTACATTGCTTAATTATAACCACATCACATCTTGAAGAAACTGTTACCTATAAACTGAAAGAATGAGTTTTGAGAGATGGGCCACGAAGAATAATTGGTGGATTTCTTAACTAGATACAAAGCGAGAACGAGAGAGAGAGGATATAGATATAGAGACGTGGAAAATGAGAAAAATATATCATCGAAAAAAGGAGATATAGTTCCCTCAATGCTTTGGCAATTCCTGTGCGCTGTGGTCCTTTGCACGTGCACGTACAACAGTGCAATATGTTCAAACACTGGGTCTGATGTCATAACTTTTCTCTCCAATAATATGACAGACACTAGCTTTGGAAAGAACACAGCAGGCCAACATATTTAATTCCTGGTAGAAAGAGGTTTAACTGAAATAAGTTGAGAAACCAGAAACAAGAATTTATAACACACATCCTGATAAGAATGAGAGACTAGATTTGGGAATCCCAGAACAGGGGGAACGTTGAGAGAAAGGGAAGGTATCACTTCAGATGAGGATCAAATAATGTTTTAATGCTTTAAAAGCTTTATCCACCATGTGCATCATTTTTCCTTAACTGTGTCTCAGTTGTTCATTCAGAATGTGTTGTACACATATGAAGAATTCAAAGTTTGGGAGAAGATTTGTAGATGCTGGAGGAAACAGCACAGAAGCGCTTCACAGGATGCTGCCAAGCACTGAGGATGTCACTTAGACAGGGGAAGAAACGTTTGCAAGACAAATTCACAGCTCGGCGAACAGAACCACAACAACATATGAAGAATGTTACTTATCTGAACACACACTGATTAAACAGTGTATATAAAATCATTTTCCTCCATTTCAGACTGTCCTGTTGTCGTGCTAGCAGGATATATGAACACCAACTGGCTACCAAAAGACATGACCAAAATCACGAGTTTCCATTCATACAGAAAAAGAAGTACACCACGTTGACTGTGAACACACACACTTCCTAGGACAATGCCACGCACGAAAGTTCTTAGAAGCATGACATTCTAGCCAGAAGTACATCAACAAACGCATCAATTTAGATCCTATCTACCTTTCCTTGAATAAAAACTGGAAATGACATCGGGCACCTTAAGAAACCAAGACCTAGAAATAGAAAGATGAGAAATACCACCAGTGCGTCACCAGAAACTCTCACTAGTGCTGTTACCTAGTCATGGTGACGAAACATCTGAAAACAAACCTCCAAGCTCAGAGAGTTAACATACGTACGTATAAATTATTAATTTTCTCTTCATAGTGGGATTTTCGACTACTTTGTCCACTCAAATTTAACAGATTACGAGGTGAAGTGAGCTTTCCTGGGTGTGTAGTTTTAATTAACGGGAGTTCAACATCGACATCATAACAGTTTGAGGGCTTGTCGTATGGGATTTAGACAGATTTGAACAGATGGGGTACAAAGATCCCAGCAGATTCCAACACTTGGCAGTTAATGACCGAGATATTCAAATAAAACAGGTGAGAAAATTCATTTAATTTTGTTTCCTTGTGGTTGGTTAAATTAAAAGAAATGGTTTTTAATATTACTAAAGAGGTTCTGAGGCTTGAAGATAGTCCCCAAATTTGCCAAGAAAGTGTAGAAAGACAAAGGAAGGGCATACTTTTTAGAATTAACATGTAGAATAGAATTGGGTTTCACCAGAGACAAAAGGAAATCTGTAATCATAATGGAGTTGGTCAAGCACGTTGGTGCATCAGAGAAGCAGGAAACTGCAGTCGAGTTAGAAAAAACTTAAATTGCAAATATGACAACTGGAGTTAGAAGATAAAGAGTGAGACAGAAAGAGAGAGAGAAGATAGACAAAGGCAGAAAAAAAGGAAGAGGGAGAATTTGAAATTCAGAAGTTTGAAATGAGATAAGAAAATTAACTTAGCAAGATGAAGATGAAGGGAGAACGTAGGGATATTAATACATTGCCATATTTCGGTGCGAAAAATGACAAAACCGTTTTTATTTCATTTGCAAAATTGGCTCGGCAGATGGCATGTCCAGTGAACCTATGGGTAATGCTAGTTCAGACTAGGCTGGTGTGTACAGCTTTGGTGGTATGTGCAGTGCTGTCACATGAGAGAGCAAGAGTTTATGCAGATGTCAAACAGGCTATTTTGAGTGCTTATGAATTGGTCCTAGAAGTATATAGACAACGGTTCAGAAATATAGAGACACATCAGGCATAAGCCCATCGTCAGAAATGTGGTGGAGGGACAAGGGAGCTGAAAGATAAATAGGAGGGTAGAAGCTGGGCTGGCGGGAGTTATATTGAGTCTGAAAGAATTAAACACAGTCATTTTGATAGATGGTTGCTGGCCTTAAAAATGGATAAGGCCTGTGAGGCTCGAAGGGAGTTTATTCTGGTGGAGGAGTTTAAAGACTCACTTCCAGAGCTGGTAAGAATTCATGTGAATGAACAGAAAGTTCAAGAAGTGAGAAGCACGGCAGAAATGGCAGGTAAATATGCATTGGTGCATGAGAAGAACCTTAGTCTCTGGGAGGATTTTCATCCTGTGAGGGATACAAATTGGGAGAAGGGGAAATCCTACACTGCAAAACATGGAGTAAAGCACACTGGCAATAGTTTCCCATTGGTGAAAAAACAAGTCCAAGGGGTTGAAAGGAAGTGAGAGGCCTCAGGTGTTCTTACAATAACGTAGTGGAACATATAAAAATTACAGTGCCGATAGTTTAAGAAGGTCACTGTGAGAAGGAGTTTTCACTGCAGTAAGCTGAGAAACACAGTGCTCGGCATTGAAGGAAGATACTTTGGGAAAAGATGTGGTAAAAGAGGCTAAGCCAGTGAAATTAGTGAACCTGGTAAAGGAGACCCCAAATGGAGCCGAGGAGCTGCAGGAGAGAGCACAGCCGAGGCAGGGGCTGCGTATGGAGTCAATGCCTGATCTCTATAAATAATTCAATTCCGTAGATAAACCTTACTATTGAAAAACGGAGTGTGGGGGGAGGACAATTAGTTATAATTTTCCAAGATACGGGATCTTCTCCGTCTCTAATAGTTGAGAAGTAAGGGGCCGGAAAGGCACAACAGATCAGGCAGCATTCGAAGAGCAGGACAATCGACACATCAGGCATAAGCCCATCGTCAGAAATGTGGTGGAGGGACAAGGGAGCTGAAAGATAAATAGGAGGGTAGAAGCTGGGCTAGCGGGAGAGTCACTGGGAGGGCAATAGGAAGATATATGTGGGAGTGATTGTGATATGTCAGAGGGGAAGGTGGAGTGGATAGATGGGGATGAAAATGGAGAGTTAGGACAGTTCAAGAGGGCAGTGCTAAGTTGAACTGTTGGATATGGGTTGAGGCTGGGGGTGAAGAGATTTGGAAATTGGTGAAGTCAACGTTGATGCTGTATAGTTTGAGGGTTCCAGCTGTCCTACCGCCTATCCACTTCACCCTCCTCTCCAACCATTCACCATGAGACATCACCTGCATCTACTGATCGCCTTCCAAGTTACCTTCCATCCAGCTCCACACCACCCTCCTATTTAATTCTCAATCGCTTTCCCCGTCCCTTTTCCCCCCACTTTCCTGATGAAGGACATATGCCTGAATCGTCAACTCTCCTGCCCCTCGGATGCTGCCTGCATGCTGTGCTTTTCCAGCCCCACACTTTTCAACATTGATCTCCAGTTTCTGCGATCCTCACTTTCCCTCCGCCTCTAATAGTAAGAGATCGAAGTACTTTCACTCTTTCTGACATGATACTCAAATAGCATGATAATTTGTGGAATGGGGACAGAAATTAAGCATTCACCGTGTAACATTTGGTTGGAGTACCAAATCAAGATTGGGGAAGTAACCGTGAGAGTGAGTGACAGAGTGATAGTTCCAGGAATATAGTTTGTTTTTGGGAATGATTTATCTGGATCCAAGGCGGGAGAGGCACCCCTTGTGGTGGAGAAGCCAAAGAAAGAGCAGGGAACTGTGCAATTAAAAGAAAAATACGCAGAGATTTTTCCATGCTGTGCAGTAACAAGATCGCACTGTCATAAGTTACAACAGAAAAGAAAACCCAAAGAAAAAGCCAAAGGAGTTGATATACAGAAGACTCAGGCTAAAGCATTTCTAATGGCCTGGAATGCACAATGACGTGGTTAATTTTTGTTTTACATGTCATACACGCCAAATAATAGGTACGTCAGAAGCAGTATTAAAACCAGCACATTTGTTTCCAAATCCTGTATTCGAAGAAACCTTTCACGTGGGTTATGATTATTTGTGGAGCTCCCCTTTCTAAAATAAAATTGGAAACTAATATCTGCTGATCATAATGAATGTGTCTACCCGATTTCCAGGGATAATTCCATTATGGAGTGTTAAGGCAAAAAGGGAGGTGGAGGAGATGGTAGCTTTCTTTACTCGCTGTGGGCTATGCAATGTGATTCAGTCAGAACAAAGATCTCATTTTATCGTGCAGCTGTTTAAGTGCGTCATGGATAGCTTAAGCACACAGCAGTTTAAATCAAGTGCATCCCTTGCCGAATCCCAGGGAGTCTTGAAAAGTTTGCATCAGATGCTGAAGACAATATTAAGAGTGTACTATCAGAACTACCCCAATGATTGGAATAAAAGCGTCTCATTATATTGTTTGCCATTAGAGACACCCCAAATTTATCAACTCATTTTACTTCCTTTGAGATAATATTCGTACATGAAGGGAGAGGCCCTTTGAAATTAATTACATATAAATTGACAGGACCGAGGTCGGAGGTCTCACACTTGGATTATGTATCTGAGGTGAGTGAGAGATTGGATGGAGTAGGTGAGTTACCCAAACAGCACCTGAAGAGGGTACAGTATGGAGTGATGCAGGTGGCAGATAAAAACTCCGAAACTTTGATGATTTCCCGTGGGGATGACGTATTAGATTTGCCACAAGTTTATCTGCATGATGTAGTGATCTTTAGCAAGTGATTGAAAGCTCACATGTTACAGTTGGCAGAACATGTTGAACGATTACAAGAAGCAAACTTAAATAAAACAGAATTCGCGAAGGCAGAGGTGACGTTCATGGGACATTACATTGGACATGGATAGGTGACCCCATGGAACACGAAGACGAAGGGCTTTGAGGAATTTCCACGACCATCCTCGAAGCAAGAGGTGTTTCGATTTTTTGGAAATGAGTGGATTCTATCGGAAGTTTGTTGCAAACTTCAGCAGCGTATTGGCACCACTGATGGATTTATTAAAGAACACAGAATTGTGTTGGACAGAACAATGCCAGGACGCATTTGAGAATTTTAAAGCTGGTTTAATCACCGCACCAGTTTTAGCTGCACCAAATATTTTGAAACCATTTGAAAATTGTATTTGATACTAAGGGTATACGGCTCGGAGATGTATTGATACAGAAAGGTGATGATGGAATTGAATAGCCAATTGGCTACTTGTCGAAAAAACTCAATATCCAACAGAAAAAAACCCCCAACATCTCCATTCTTGAAAAATGATGATTAAGTTTCGCACTGGATTGGTAACTTTTTAATGTTTATGTGACAAACAAATTGTCAGAGATGATTGTGGACAACGACAAACCTCTCGCATTTTTTGGAATATTTAAAGACCAGAATATGAGACTATTCCATTGTAGTCTTATCTTACCGACTTTAAATTTACAGAATGTACATGCTGTGGGTCCTAAAATGTGATAGCACATGTGTTATCGCAGATTTAAATGAAAAGGTTTAGATAAGATTTGATTTATTGCAATGTTATATATGTGTGCAGAATTAATATGTATGGTATAGCTGAGATTAATACTTTTGCAATTCATAATAATGGGATTAAGAATTAGAGGGAAAGAAATGAAGCCATCTTTTCATTCTGCTGGCACATGTTTTTTTTCTGAAGGGGGAGGTATATGAAGCCGAAAGTATGTCAGGTTAAGACAGAATGGGTTTTGCTGAATAGAAAGTACAGCCACAGTTGCCAGATGAAGGTCAGCCTGTTCCAAATGTCACCATTAGCTGGGAAATGCATATATCAGTTTTGGTTGCTGTTTGGACAACAATTCGAATCCAAACAAAGAGGTTAAATAATGCCCAGGATACCAGAAGCCAACGGAATGTGTGTATTATTGTTTGGACACCTGGAAAGCAATCAAACTATGAGAATTATTGTACCATGGGAAGTATATAAACCCAGCATTTTGGAACTTGAGGGAGAGCCACTGCCATCCAACAACAGAGTAACTGCTGTAGAGCAGGAGTGCTAACTGGCCATCTCAAACACTTTCTATCAAATATACATGTCCATGTAAAAGCTACTTGAAATAAAAGAAACATGACCCAGGTAGATAAGCAGCTGGAAGAGTGAACACAGCGGGGAAGATGGATTCTCTGTGTTATTGAGATTGCAATGTTTAATATATGGGTTGTTGGAACAGCATATGTTTACAGAGTTGGAGTTAGATAGCAAGTATCTAAGAGAAGAGGGGCTTATATTTGTGAATAGTTATTGTTTAGTGTTCACTGTTAAAGTTAAGAAATAAGCTTGTTAATGTTTGTTTAAATAGTGGAATGTCGGAGATCTGTGTCACTCATATTTTAACAGATTACGAGGTGAGGCGAGCTTTTCTGAGTGTTTGCTTTTAATTAACAGAGGAGTTCGACTCTACCTTGTAAATGCCCATCGCCGCTAACCCCATTTCCCTGCAGTTGGCCCAGTCCAGTCCTTTCCTCTCTACACATTTATCGAAATGCTTTTGAAATGTTGCTAATGTACCCCGCCCCCCCCCCCCCCCCCACCCAATCACATCCGCTGGCAGCTTATCCACGTACCAGCTTTTTTGTAAAGAAGTGGTCCCTCAGGTTCCTTTTTATTCCTTCCCCTCTAACCTTAAACTGATCCCCTCTCGTCCTCGATTCTCTAAACTTGGAAAAAGACGCAGAGCATTAACCCTATCCACACCCCTCGAGATCTTATACAGCTCTATAAGGACTCCCTTAAAGAAAAGGTCCTAGCTTGTATAACCTCTCCCTCGAACTAAGACCATTGGGACCTGTCAACGTCATTGTAAATTTCTTCTGCACTCTTTCTAATTTCGAACATCTTCCCTATAACAAGGTGACAAACACTGAACACAATACACCATGTGCGGCCTTACCAAAGTCCTGTGTAACTGCAACATATAGTCCCAATTTATAGACTCAATATCCTGCCTGATGAAGGCCAATGTGCCAAAAGCGCTTTTCACTGCCCTGTCCACCTGTGACTGCACTCTTAGAGAAACTTGCACCTGAACACCAAGGTCTCTCTGCCCACTGCACCCCTTAAGACCCTCCCATTCACCATGAAACTCCTACCTTGATTTGAGTTTCCAAAATGCGAGTCCTCACACTTCTATACTAAATTCCATTTGCCATTTCTCGGCCTACTACCCCACATGATTAAGGTCCTGCTGCAATTTCTGATAAACTTCCTCACTGATCATGCTCCCACTTACTTAAGTGTCATCTGCAAACTTACAAATTATACCTTGTACAGTCTCAACCAAATAATAAGTAACAAACAGCAATGGACCCAGCCTCCTGTCTGACAAGCATCCTTCCACTAAACCCTCTGCTTCCTACCATCAAGTCAACTGTGTATCCAATTGGCCTGTTACCCCAGCATTCCACGTGATGTAACCTTCCTGAGCAGCCTGCCATGTGGAAACTTATCAAAGGCCTTACTGAAATCCATAAAGACTACGTCTACCGCTCTGTCCTCATCAACCTTCCTGGTCTAACAAATTTGGGAAGCATGATCTCCCACTCACAAGTCTATGCTGATTGCTCCGAATCAAACCCTGTGTAAGTGATGGGTGCAGTCAATGGTGTGATGTCCTGCATTGTAAGATAATTCGAGTCCAGAAGTAAAGCTTCTGGCTGTTGTAGAGCCTTGCTGAGAGAGCATGTGGAGCACTCCCGACATATTTGATCTCCATTGCACGGAATGATCTCCTTACCACAGACACGGATGATAGTAACATGAAGATAGAGTGAAGAAGCTGAGTGCTTAATCGGTAGAGCTGTGAGAGACGAGGAAATGGCGATGCTGAAACACGAGGTGTGGCAGCGATCACTTATTTCCAAAAGAGACATTGATATGGTGAGAAATTCCATACTTTACCCAGGATTGATTGGTTTGATTTATTGCCACATGTACCTCAGTACAGAGAAACACTTTACTTATGAGCAGTGAAGACAGATCATAGTAAGCATGGACAGACAGATCGTAAGGTGGAAATTGACTTCGACAGAGTAAGGGCATACACTTTACACTGCACAGGACAAACACTAGACAAGATCAACATGAATAAGATCAGCATTATTTGATCTTGGATACTCCATTCATCAGTCTAACGTGACTTTCCTAATAATTTATATGCCTTAATTAACTCTGCCCACACGAAGGTGAAGTCGGCACGGTGGCACAGTGATTAGCACTGCTGTCTCACAGCACCAGAAACCCGCGTTCAATTCCCACCTCAGGCGACTCTCGGTGTGGAGTTGGCACATTCTCCCAGTGTCTGCGTGGGTTTCCTCCGGGTGCTCTGCTTTCCTCCCACAGTCCAAAAATGTGCAGGTTCGGTGAATTAGCCAAGTTAAATTGCCCGTAGTGGTAGGTGAAGGGATAAATGTAGGGGAATGGGTCTCTATGGGTTGCGCTTTGGCGGGTCGGTGTGGACTTGTTGGGCTGAAGGGCCTGTTTCCATACTGTAAGTAATCTAATCTAATCAGCGTGTGAACCCGTACTGAACGTTATATTGTTCACAATCCCCAACAGCAGCCACAATGCCTTCCATCTGAAACAGGTAGCCATTCCCACCAGCTTCTGCCCTCCGTAGAGAACACCAGGCTGTCTTCTCGGAGATGCAAGATGCCTTCTTGAGACTTCACACAAGACATATGGCTTCCCTCCTCACTGCAAGTAAAGCACGTTAAAGTCCCACGTATGTATCATGAGCGATGGTGCCATGAGGTACAACGTGAAGCAATCTGTCTGTGCAGTCTCTGCTCCCATTGTTCATCATGTTAGAGCATCAATTAGGAGACAGTGAGGACTGCCGATGCTGGAGATCAGAGTAGACAGTGTTTTGCTGGAAAAGCACAGCAGGAGAGTTGACGTTTCGGGCATAAGCCATTCATCAGGATCAGTATCAGTTACCCCATTCTGCTCCTGTGTAAGTGCATTGAGGTGGGAATGGCTTCCTACTATTCCTATATCAGTGGTTCAACTAACTGAATAGTCTCCTTCGATTCCTGTATAAGTGGCTTAACGGGCTGAATGGCCTCCTGTTGACCCTGTGTAAGTGACTCAAGAGGCTGAATGTCCTCATTCTGTTTCTGTGTAATTGACTCAAAGGACTGAATGAATTCTTACTTGTCTGGTTGGAGATGGCCAAGGGGCGGATTGGATTACCGCTGGTTCCTGTTTGAAAGCTCCATGTGCTGACAAGTGTGATGATGCTGCAGATTTAAAAGGTTATTTTGTCCCGGTTTCTTTTAAGATAGAGATTGAACGATTGTTGCCAAGCTGGATAGTTAAGACCACTGGGTAAACAGCGAGGGAGGCCTTGGCTTTATTTGAAAGCAGCTTGAATGGGTGTGGCCAACTCTCGCAGATTAGGATCTCTGGATTTTGGTTTCTCAGCAACATCAGAAAATATTGAGGTCTCAACAGAGTTGGAAATTTCAGTTAATGTCTCTGGGCTGCTACTCTCTCTAAATTTTCTCTTGCTGCTGTTTTTAATTCCTGGATTGGAGAAATGTTTGTGACATTGTGTGTCTGAATATTCCTTTTTACCAGAGGCTGTGTTTATGCGAGTTTCCTATATTGGAACAGTTCATTGGCAATCGCTCCACGATCTATTATTCTATTAACTTGTCCAATAGAATTACTTTATTCTAAGTTCCTCTTTCTTTGGTTTCATTTTATCTTCCGTGTTTAATTAATGGTGTTTGCTTCACACCGAATAATTTGACCAGTCACATTGCATCTGGGACAGACACTTTACATTTCCTTTAAAATATGATAACATTCGGGGCAAGGCTACCTCCTTCAAATATTTTCGAGGCGCTCTGGTGTGGTCCATCACACTCGACTCCTTCTCTTCTTGAGTAATAGGCTAGAGGCACTGAATGAGGTAAAATTAACAACTGCAGATGCTGGAAACCAAATACTGGATTAGTGGTGCTGGAAGAGCACAGCAGTTCAGGCAGCATCCAATGAGCAGCGAATTCGACGTTTCGGGCAAAAGCCTGATGAAGGGATTTTGCCCGAAACGTCCATTTCGCTGCTCGTTGGATTCTGCCTGAACTTCTGTGCTCTTCCAGCACCACTAATCCAGTATAGAGGCACTGGATGGGCTGTCCCTGTTCTTCTCCAATACTGTCAATGGGCTGAATGACTTCCTCATATTCCTAAGAATCCAGCGTGAGCTGCTGAATGAATACTTATTTTACTGTGGCAATGTGAGTGCCAGGCAGTGCTGTAACATGAATATTACAGACCATTTTACAGCACAAGCCTGAATGGTGTCTGTGTCTTGCTGCACATGGACAGAGACCAGTTCAGGAGCTTACGGGCGACAAATGTTCTGAACATTGTGGAATCTTCGGTGACCATCCTAACTTCTGATCTTATGTTGTGGAGGGTGGGGTGGGGAGACATTGATGAAGCAGGATCTCCCACAGAGCTGACGCAGGACTGAGATAATGACCATCTTCCTTTGTGCCATTTTGACTCCAAACACTGGAGAGTTTATTCTGATTCCCATCAAGTCCAGTTTTGTTAAGCTCCTTGATGTCAACAAAAGCCAACCACTGCCTTGATATCAGGGCCAGTCATTTTTACCTGAACCATTGAGCCAACCTCTTTTGTCCACATCAAAAGGCCATGGTATAGGAACAACACGTGTTTTCTTCAAACATTTGGTATTGAATGTCAGGGTTTCTCTTCTCAAGATTGTTCGGGAGCAAGATGACTGAAAGTATTTGAAGAAGAGGTCGATGGATATTGACCTGACAGAGAGATGAGGGCGATGAAGAATTGGGTATGAAAGAGGATTTCAGAACAAGAGCAGATCAGTCATGATCTTAGTGAAGAACAAGACCAGCTTGGCGAGTGAATGACCTGTCCTTGTTTCAGATTTTTTCCCATTCTGTTATTGGAAAGTTCGTGGGAGTCATTTTCATGAATGTTATGTTCTTATATTTTGCAGTCAGGAAGACCAGATGATGTTGTGAGCCATCTCTGGTGAGTAAATGGGCTGTATTCAGAGTCAATCTGCATCTACAGCATGACCAACAAATGAAGCACAAGTTGCAGAGAGGGGAAGCTCTGTGAAGAGAGATGAGGGGCTTCTATCATACCTGCGCCTGGATTTTCCAATTACGTTTCCCAAATCACTTCAAAGCGTGTGTGACAGTCTTGAAAGGCTGAATGGTCTCCTCTGTTTCTGTGCACCAGTTTATAGGAGTAAGTGGCCTCCAACTGTTCCTGTCTAGCAGGTATGAGGTGCTGAATGGAACACAGAAACATGGGACAGAGGAGCAGGAGTGGATCATTAGATACTTTGACCTCTCTCCACCAGGCACTAAGATTGTGGCTGATCAGGTTGTGGACTCAGCCCCACTTTCCTGTCTGTATCCCAAAATCCGGGACTCACGTCTCTATCAAATATTTAGTCATGCAGCTTCCAATCGATGTGAACGTAGAGGCACGATAAATTTCCAGTGAAAAGAATTCCCACTTGAAAGGTCCTTTCAGCATTTTTCGTCATCCTTCTTATAGAATCAGAGAGTCATGCAGAACAGAAACAGACCTGTTAGTCCAATCTCTTCACTCTGATCAGATATCAAATCTGATCTCGTCCCATTTGCCATCATTTGGTCAATATCCCTCCTCTTTCTGATACTTTTTAAATGTGCGATTTTAACCGCCTTCAGCACTTCCACTGACAGCAATTTCTGTACACACACCACTCTCTGTGTGAAACATTTATCTTCAGGTCCCTTCTAAATCATTCGCACTCTCCACTTCAACCTATGCATCTGAATCTGGTCTTCCCTACCCTGAAGAGCAGAACGTGGCTGTTCAGAATATCCACGCGCCTGATGATTTTGAAAATATCTATAATGTCACCCTTCAGCCTCTGACACCCCAGGGAGAAACACCTCAAACTAATCAACCTCTCCCTGAAGCTCAAATCTCCCGTCCTGGGACATCTGTGTAAATCTTTTCTGCAGACATCCGCGTTGTATGCAGTTTTCTTAAAGTGACCTTCACAACACGTTGTACAGATGCGACATGCTATCACAAACCCTATACTCAATGCTCTGTCTGATTAAGGCAAATGTGCCAAATGTGTTCTGCACCACAGTGTCTTCCTGCGACTCCACTTTCAAGGAACAATGTATCTGCAGACCTAGGTCCCTTTTTCCATAACACTACCTAGGACCTTGCCATTAAGTGTATCATTTCTTCCTAAAATGCAAAACCTTATATTTATCTAAATTAAACTTCATCTGTTACTTCTTGTCTATTTGTCCATCTAATTGTGGTCTTGTTGTACTCTGAGATAATCTACTACATCACATTTCTGATGTCATCTGTAAACGTACTAACTATGGCCCCGATATTCACATCCAAAACCTTAACATAAATGATGAAATGCAGTGAACAACTGATTCGTGCCACACACTGCTGGTCACAAGCCTCCAGTCTGAAAAATATCCCTCTTCCTTCAAGCCAATTGTGACTAGCTTCTTCTGTGTCCCATGTGACCGAACCTTTCATCTGTCTACCAATTGGAATGTTATGAAAACTTTGCTGAGGTCCATATAGACAATGTCTACCAAACTGCCTTCATCAATCTTCTTTTTTACCTCTTCATAAAACTCAACCACATTAATGAGACATGATTTCCCATGCAGAAAGACATGTTGTCTAACCCGATCAGCCCTTGACTTTCCAAATGTGTGTAAATGCTATCCCTCAGAATCCCCTCCAACAACTGACCCACCACTGACATCAGGCTCACCCGTCTATAGTTCGCTGACTTTTTGGTTCACTGTTTCCTTTTATCGTCCCAATCCTCCACTGCTCACAATAAATGTTAAATATAACCAGGTTGGTGATATGGCCGATGATATCGGTCTCAGACTGGGTCATTTCTGTTTTAGGAATAAGTCAGGCCAGTTTCTTTCATCTGCTAAAATTACACGTTTATGATTCAGAGCAATGATACTCAAACTATGATGGAAAGTTGAATGGCAAACTGTTTGGGTATTACGAATATATAATCGATATTTCCCAGTTAAAAATGCTGACACACACACACACACACACACACACACACACACACACACACACACACACACACACACACACACACACACACACACACAATCTCTGCAATTTGAAGTTGAAAGAACTTTGTTCAAATATTAGAGTAACTTATGACAAAAGGCAAAATTGAGAGATTGTACAAAATGTGATTCGGCTTCTGAAGATATTCTACTCACACAAGCTGCTAGCAATAGGATTCCATCCTGGGACAGTTGGATTCGGCTGAATTCCCTTTGCGTTAGGCAGTGCGAAGATTCCAATGAATTCTGGTCAGCAAATCCCCAAAGGGTAGCAGAGTGGCTCAGTGGTTAGCAATTCTACCTCACAGCACAAGGAACGTGCGTTCTATTCCAGACTCGGGCGACTATCTGTGTGGGGTTTGTACATTCTCCCTTTGTCTGCGTGAGCTTCTAATAGGTGCTCCAGTTCCCTCCCACAGCTCCAACTGTGAACATTAGGTGGATTGGTCATGCTACGTTGCCTGTAGTGTTCAGGCATTTCTAGGTTAGGTGCATTTGTCAGAGATAAATCTCAGGGAACGGGCCTTTGCAAGGTTACTGTTTGGAAGTTTGGTATGGACTTGTTGGGCCGAAGAGCCTGTTTCCACACGGCACGAACTCTTTAAATCTGAGAATGGTAATGATGACCGTATAGGTGTTATTTTTAAGCTCACACATATTGCTGCGATGAGGAATAATGAGGGAGAGAGAGTGTAATAGGCCATTCCTTCACAGGCAGATTACATTGTCTCCCACTCTTTTTTGAAACACACAATAATGTCATCCTCTCCCAAACTGGATCATGTGAGGTCTCCTTGTATAATCTCCAAACTATGTCTCAATCACATTCCCTGTTCCGTGCAGATGCATCATTGTTGCCGTCTCGCACAGAGCCATAGCCTAAGTAGAAAATGGTCTTGGTCAATTTGAAAATATGTTTATATGTCCCTGTCTCATTAAAAAATAAAATATTTAAAATATTTAGAATACCTGTGTTAAAATGAATGCATTTTTTAACAAATGCAAAAATTGCTGGAAAAGCTCGGCAGGCCTGTCAGTACCCAGATGCCTTTTACATGCAGTCGTTGTACCAGCCTCCACCACTTCCGCTGGCAGCTCATTCTATACGCACACCACCCTCTGCATGAACAGGTGCCTCTTAGGCCTCTTGAAAACCTTTCCCCTCTCAATTTCATCCAATGCCCTCTAGTTTGGAACGCCCCTAACCTGGGGAAAATGCTAACTACTCACCCTATCCATGACCATTCTGATTTTATAAACCTCTACTGCTGCAAGATGTGACACCAATCAACACAAAATACTTGGCTTTCAGTCATTCCGGGTGTAAATTCTGAAATTCAATTCTTACATTTGTCTCTCCATCAGGTCACAATTCTACAACCAGTTTATTCCGTTTGTTCAGATGTATAATGAGACACTTTTGTGGGATTTACACCGAGACCTTTGTGCCCGGAGGTATTGAAACGAGCATCACTGGGCAATACCGTGAAAGCTGCAACATTATTCTCTTGTGTGTTTGTTCATCAACCTGTTCTGACATGCTGTGACATACTTCTGCAACAGGCAGGACTTGAATCCAGTCCTATTAGTCCAGAGCCAGGAACACCACCACACAAGTTCAGGAATTAAAATCAAATCCAGAGTTCTAGTTCAGAGCCAGGGACACTACCCACTACACTTCCATACCCAGACGTGGGTCATATTTTAAGTGTCAGCTTTCAAGCCAGTGTGGATTTATTATAATCAGGTTACCATTACTGAACTACACAAAACACATTGTATTGTTAAACAAATGCAAGATATTTGTCTCAATCGTAGGACATTGAGTGCAGGTGCTGTGCTATCGAAATTAACTATGAACGACTTTAATCGCTATTATCTGTAGTCTGCAATATTAGGGAAAGAGATCCTGCAGACACACTCTGCCTAATGAAAGGTCTCGAATAGATGTTTATCATTGAACACCACAGACAAAGAAAAAGCATAATTTCTGATCCCAAACCACCGATCACTATTACCCACCTCTAACGTGTGACTGCTCTCTTCCTAAAACAATGAAATGACACCAGGCCGCTGAATACTGTCCAGCCTCTCCTCCCCATTGACAGTGTCTGCAATCTGTCCCGTCCTCCCCCAAACCACACAAGGCAACCCAAGTTCAGCATCTTTGTGGAACTCAAGGCTGGAGTTTGCAGGCATCCTGGACACGGGGAGGATGTTTTAAAGGGGGAGAGTGAGGAGGTGGTAATATCACACACTGGGCTGAGGGTTGGCCGATGGAGTTTAGTTTGGATTCATGCGAGGTATTGGATTTGGTAAATCAAACAAGAGCAGGACCTATACAATTGAAAGCAGGGCCTTTGGCACTGTTGGAAAACAGAGACCTAGGCCGTCAGGTATAATTCTTTTAAATTTGCATCGTGAATAGATAATATGGTTAAGGAGGTGTTTCACACACTTGTGTTCATTGGTCAGACCTTTGAGTATTGGAATTGGGACGTAATGTTGATTTTGAGCAGGATGTTGGTGAGGCCTCTTCTGGGATACTGTGTCCACTCTGGTCATCCTGCCCTTTCATTCCATAGGCACACAACCTCTGGGTGAAAAAGCTGCCCCTTACGTCACTTTTAAATGTTCCCCTCTCACCTTAAACCTGTACCGTCTAGTTCTAATCTCCCCACCCATAGAAAATACCTTGATTATTCACTTTGATATTACTGACCTTGACATTAAGCTAGAGAGTATTGAGCAGACATTAACCTGGATGTTGTTGGGAATGGAAGGAGTGAGCTGTAAGGAGAGGCTGGATAGACTGGAGTCTTTTCAATGGAGAGTATGAGATTAAGGGATAACTTTACAGAGGTTTATAAAATAATGAGGGGTACAGATAAGCTGAAGGGCTGATGTCTTTTCCCTACAGTTGGGGATTCAAAACTGAGGGATGTTTTAAGGTGTGAGAACAAATATTTACAAAAGTCATGAGAGGTAATTATTTTAGTCAGAATCTGGCTTATGTGTGGAATGAACATCCAGAAGAAATGGTGAAAGCAGGGACAGTTCCAACGTTTAAAGGATATTTAGATCAGTACATGGATAGGACATCAGTTTGGATAGTGCTGTGAGCAGCTGCCCTCTCCCTCTCCCTCTCTGAATGAATCCTTGTTGGTTTTCACACTCTGCCAATGCCGGTGGAGTGGCGTGGGCAGGCAGCAGAGGGTGGCATTGCATTAGTTTAAGCACCATGGAGACTGCCAGACCTGCCCCACACGGAGATACACAGATACACACACACACGTGAATTGTCAGGGTGCGGCGTGAAACTCATCTGGTAACTTAAACTGAACATAAAGAAATGCTCAATTCGCCTCACAAACTGTTAAAATATGAGTGACAGAAAACTTCCAAATTCTACTGTTTACATAATAACATCAATTTATTTTTTAAGTCTGAAAGTGAACATATTGCATCAAGCAATCTAAACTCTGAGACCCCCCTCTCTTAACTGCTTATTTCCCCACTCCAACTCTATAATGATTTACTGTTTCAATAAGACACTTATTAAAATTGCACTCATTTAGTTTCGAAATCACACAGCAGCTGATATTTCTGTGTTTTCTTTGGCCGTTGATATCCCTGAGTCATCTTCTTTCATTTTACTGCGAATATGTTCCATATGAAAAGGTACCTTTGATAGAGAGTGTTTCCTAATCTCTTGGATCTGTGTTGATTGTATTTACTCTGTCTTCAATTTTCTAAATGCCTGCATTTTCAATATGCACAACGTCGGATCATTTCATTGGTTCAACTTTCGAAAACCAATACATTCGAACTTGATTTGGTTTTAGAATCCTGTGGCATAATTTAAACTGATTGGTAACATTCAAATTGTTTTCCAAGGAGCAACCATCTCAGGGATCTATTTCACAGCCAAATGTGATATATTTTCAGTTGTCCTTCACACTCTGGGTCTGCCAATCTCTCATATCACAGGTGCTTTGAATCTCTCAGTTCAGAACAGCTTTCCCTCTCTCTTAAATGTCCATACACACTTTCGGCTTCATGACATTAATACCCTGATGTCAATACAGAAACTTGGAGCCAATCCGGAACTCTCTTCTTTATGTTTTGTCAATATTTCATTCACTCCGTCAGGTTTGTATCAGGATTTTTGTTGCTCCATTGACAGTATGTCATTATTCCACTCTGTCCGTGGGAATACAGCGGTATTTCACTAGCTCACACGAGTACGTGTCGCAGAATTTCTGTTGTTGCATGGGAACTGTGACGCTATAGCAATCTCAATGTTGTAGATGGCACCGAACCTGGAAGGATTAAAAAGGCTATGGAGGACAGTGTGGAACTCTTAACAGTACAATCCTCATTGGTGTCGTGTTCAGATGTATGGCAGCTGTGGATCAGTGCAGAGCAGTGTGAGGTGATGCACTTTGGTAGGGAAGACAATGAAAGACAATCTAAAACAGGCCGTACCGTTAAATAAGGGGTGCAGGAGCAGAGGGTCCTGGGTGTATATGATCACAGATTGTTGAAGATGTCAGGACAAGTGGGAAGAGCTGCAAATATCACAGATTAGTTACAGTATCTGACCTGTTTACAGGACGAGGATTATGAAAGAGTTTCGGTGCTCCCTTCCTGGAAGGTGGGGGTGACGAAGTGTTGTGAGCCCAACATCTTTCCCACTAAGACGTGGGGATTTCAGTTGTGCCAGCTCAACACAAAAGGGAGATGGCATCCGGGCCACGGCTTCTAAGTTGTGCCGGGGGAAACAGAACTGCCTGCGGGTTTAAAGTGAGAATTGCCCTTCGCTGAACATTGTTCCTTACTCGGTCGGTTGGATGTGGATGTTTCAGAATCTCCACACAAGGCGTCCCACTTCTCTCCGGCTCGTGCCAGGGTCCTCCCCGCATGGCAGGGGGAGGGGGTGAGGGAACGGATATTGGGCACTCCACCACCCGGCTTGGCTCTTTCTGTCCTATTCCAGGCTGTTTCTCATTGAATGGGAGAAAGGGATGGCTGGAGTGAGGGTGGGGGTGGGTAGCCCTGCTGTTAGTGCTGGTGTAGGTGGGGGACGGTGTCCTGGTGAGGTGTCCGGAGGGAGTCAGTCAACAGTGTTGAATCCATGCAGCATTATTAGTGTTGGGGAGTGGGGTAAACTGGAGGGAAGGGGGGTGGGGAGGCGAAGCTGCTGCATGCAGTAGTGAGAGTGGTAAAGCATGAGCCTTGTTTGGTGGTTTGTGCTATAACAGATATACAGTGTGTGTGAGGGAGCAGAGAGAATATGGTGACCCTTATCCTGACAGACCAGGAAGGTTATTGATGCTTGTCCTGTATTGGTGGCTATTTCTTCAGACCGCAAATACTGCACTGAGCTGGGTGGGGACCTTAGACCATGCACGGTGGGTCTGGAGGTGTGGCCTCTTCTGGAAAGAGAATGATCCCCCTCTGCACTAGCCCATCCACCAGGACCTCCGTGCCCCTGTAGACAAACTGCGGTGTAATTGCCATGATCTCCCATGCTCGAGGTAAACTGTGCAGTGCAGCTCCGAACGGAGAAAACTCAACCATGTGCTCATTGGCCTTATAAAGATGGCACCAGTGCCTGGGATCACAGAATATCCAGGGACATCCAGGCGATAGTGAGTACCTCCAGCCATGATGGGTGGGAGAATCGGGTTGGTATTGAATGCGAGAGACATCATGGGGTGGGCTGGGTCGTTAATGAGGTGAGTCTGATACGATAGCACCAGGAAACTAGCTCAGCCTCGTGTGGACGATCCCTCTGTCACTCTCAAGGAAAATCAAACAAAGATAAATTATTGTTAGACTCTGCCCAATGAGTCAAAGATTCGGTTGAAAGCAATTCCAGCAACAAAGATGCAGAACAAATGTTCATCTGGCCTCACGCCAATATCCTTTTTTCCCCATCTTTCCTGGAAGACAGGTTCATGTTACAGGATGCTATCGAAGTGTCTACATTTCAGCATTCTGAAACCGGTGAACATATACTTCCATGACAATGTCTCAGTCTCCCCCTCTCTGTCTATACTCCAAACCACTCCCATGTGGTGATATTTAAACTGATTCCCCCGCCATTACGCTCTGGCAGTGATGTTCACATGTTCAATAAAGATATGGAGCTGTAAATGTTTGGGAGCTGCACATCCTGTCACTTCCAGCATGGGCTGCAAGTTTCCCATACTGCTCAGGGACCTAACACAGTGTTACTGAGTAATCCAGTGAGTTGGTGTACAGAGCTCTACATGCCGGGAGGGTAGCTGTTCCTGGTTTACTGATCAATGCACTGGGGTGGTGTACACAGTCCTCCATGTTGGGAAGGTAACTGCTCCTGGTTTTCAGATTAATTCACGGGTGATCACTGCACAGTTCGCTGTGCTGGTCACACTGTACGGTTGAGGTGTATAGATAATTCAATGATGTGGTTTGTGTAGTTCCTTATGCAGGATGGATATTTGTTTCAGGTTCACATATTAGTGCACTGATATGGCCTGCACAGCTCCCCGTGGTGAACAGATATGTAGCCTGTGCACAGTACATCATGTTGGTGGGCTGGATAGAGGGGAAAGTTGATGGACAATTAAAGGAGATGCCCGGAACGTTCTGTCTCCAACATTCTATAACTGACATTCCTCGGAATGTTCTGTCCCTGACATTATATAACAGAAATTCCCCGGAACGTTCTGTCCCCAACATTCTATAACTGACATTCCCCGGAATGTTCTGTCCCCAACATTCCAAACTGACATTTTTGCCAGTAATTCAGAGCTTCCTATTTGTTATTTCAGCTCCAATTATATTAATAAAACCCTGAATACAGGGACACATTTGAAAATCCCACTGCGTCCATGATCAAATGGGTCCCTTTGCCTCCAGGCTGATGTATAATGGATTTGTTTTCCTTCCTCACAGTTAACGTAGTGACCGTCTACGTCCTGCTTTATAAAGATTGTGGATTGTCTCCATGTGTCAGACGTTACCTGGGGGCCATGGCAGCGGCGGATCTCCTGGTCATTATCCTCGACTTGATACTGAGACAAATTCCCATTGTTTTTGAGGAAAATTTTAATTTTCTGCACCGCTCCGTCCCCGTGTGTAATATCCACGCCGTCCTGCTTTATGCAGCCACTGACTGCTCTGTCTGGTTCACCGTCACATTCACCTTTGATCGTTTTGTGGCCATTTGTTGCAAAAAGCTGAAAAGTAAATATTGCAGTGAGAAAACAGCGGCTGTTGTTCTGGAAGCAGTGACTGTGCTGAGCTGTTTAAAGAACATTTACTGGTATTTTATACTCACGCCTCAGTATGGGCTGGTGAACAATCCCTGGTTTTGTATTTTCGCAGATGATTTGATATTCTCCAGTGTCTGGGGCGCAATCGAGTTCCTCCACCACATTCTAACCCCGTGTGTCCCATTTCTCCTGATTCTGCTGCTCAATGTTCTCACCGTCAGACACATTTTAGTGACCAGCAGAGCCCGCAGGAGACTCCGCGCTCACACCAATGGGGACGCTCAGTCTGACACTGAAATGAGAAACCGAAAAAAATCCATCATTTTACTGTTTGTGATCTCGGTCAATTTCATCCTGTTATGGTCAACATTAATGGTGTATTCCATACAGAGACGGATGTGGGATATTGGGTATAGGTCTGTGTCTCTCCATCCCTTTGTGCAGGAATTGGGCTTCATGCTGCAGCTCCTCAGTTGCTGCACAAACACCGCAATTTATGCCGTGACCCAGACTAAATTCAGGCAGCAGCTGAAGAATGTGCTGAAATATCCCTTCACCCAAATCCATCCATCCATCAAATTCCCTCATTAATCACACCATCCAGGATTTTCTCTTTTCAGTTCAGTGATTCAGCGAGGAGCAGACTGTCGCTATGGTAACAGACTGAGGCTAGCGCTGGTTTATCCATCCTTATCCCACAAAGGGATTACAGGGACACATTTCAATGTTTCTCCCAACTCAGCGGCCAGTGAGAAAATGCACCATCCCACTGACTGTATCCATCACTTCCATTTGTCAACAATAAAAAATGTTCATTAAAGCGTGCTGAGCAGCAGTGACCGATGTTGTTGTGTGTCTTTGTGTTGGAGAAGCTGAGCTGGGGAGAGACAGACTCAGCCCCGAGTCCTGGTCCTCAGGGAAGGGGAGGGCACCGCGCCCTGAGCTCAGGAGCTTGGTTTAACTCCATCGTTCCTTACATTCCCTTCTGGGCCTCCAACTCCAACTTGGCTCACAGCAGAATTCAACTTGCTCCCTCCGAACATCCCTCTCACTCTCACACTCTCGTTTCTCTCTCCTTTCCTCATTTACACATTCAATTCCACTGTCCTTTCCTTCCCCAATCTCATTCACTCTCTCCCCATCTTGCGATCATAAACTCCCAGTGTTGCTGTCTTCCTCGAATCCTTCAGTGCTGCGGGAACACAAGAGGGTTGTCGATATTGAGGCCGATATAAGGGAACAGTGATTGGGACGGCATGTCAGGCCATTGCTAGGGCAACCGTATGGAGCTTGGGCCAAACGCCATTGCTCGGGGTCATAGTGGGTGTGAGAACACGAGCGATTACTCGGGGGTAACAGGTGGTGTTTCACCGTATGCTGTGGCTGAGACTGGTACAACAGGGTATCACAAGCAGAACACATTGCGTGGGATCCAGAATCTGTTACTCAGGGAATAGAACGGGGATAGGGTTAAAGGCCATTTATAGGGGATCAACTCTCTCTCTCTCTGCCCCTTTTCTATCTCTCTCTGTCCCTTTTCACTCTCTCTCTGTCCCTTTTCTCTCTCTCTCTCTCTCTGTTCCTTTTCCCTCTTTCTCTCTCTGTCCATTTTCTCTCTCTCTCCCCCTCGACATCCCCGCCCGACATTCCCCCCGATATTCCCCCACCCGAAATTCCCCCCGACATTCCCCCAACTGACATTCCCCCACATTCGAAATTCCCCGTCGACATTCCCGCCTCGACATTACCCCGACAGTCACCCCCTCGATAGTGCTCCCTCGACTGTCCCCCCTCGACATTTCCCACATTCGACATTACCCCCACACAACATTCTCCTCTCAGCATTCCCCCTCCATATTCGCCCCTCGACTTTCCCCCTCCACATTCCCCCCGACATTCGCCCCCTCGACAGTCCCCCTCGACAGCCCCCCTCGGACAGGCCCCTCCGACATTTCCCTCCTCAACTGTCCCCCTCCTTGACAGTCCCCCGGACAGTCACTCCCCCTCGACATTCCCCTCCTCGACATCCCCCCCCCCACCCCGATATCTCCCCTCGACTTTCCCGGGATTGAATGACAGATTAAAAAGAATATATTTTTAATGCAGCTTTCTTTCTCCATCCAACTACAACCTGACCCTCACATAAACGCCCCCAGAAACACAAAAGCCCCTCTTCCCCTCTATGTCTATATATAACGATATATAACTTTAAACATCACACAACAATAGCTTTCGGAGAATCCTGTTGCACGATAACCTGGTGTTGTCCCAGTCCAACATCGGCATCTCCATCATCGATATAAAACTCACCATTGAGATTTTAACCAGATGCTTGCTTGAAACACACACGGTAAGATCCCACGAGCAGCAGTGAAACCACAGACAGATCGTGTCTTTCCCGAATGCTGGTTAAGGGTTTGATTCTGTCTCCCGGACAAGATGGAGCAATCGGACTGTTGAACAAATTCCAAACATTTCCCCCTTACTTCTTTGTGCGCTGCACTCTCTGATCCCCGTCTTGTGCTCTCTCCATCTGAGATCTCTCTCTGTTCTCTCTCTCTCTCTGTTCCACCCTCTCGTTGTCTCCATCTCTGATCTCTCTTCCCTCCCTCTCACTTTTCCCTCTCTTACTCTCTCCATCTCCGAGATGTCTCTGTTCCTCCCCTCTCTCCCTCTATCTCTGAAATCTCGTCCTCTCTGTTCCCCCCGTTGCTATCTCCATCTCGAAGATCTTTCTCCCTGTCTCTCAGATTTCTCACATTTTATCCCCCTGGCCGATGCACATGACTCTGACATTAGAATGGGGCTTTGGAGAGAGTTTCTCATGTTAAGGTATTAATTCCCTCCTCCAGCAGTTCCTTCCTCCCAGACCCTGGGGTGTAACCAGTTTGTGTCACAAGCCCAAGGCCCCGGTTCCTTTCACCCCAGACCTCAAATCCATTTTAAACGAACCTTCCACTGGGACACTCAGCGAACTCTTTCACTACTCTCTGTCTCTCCCTGTCTCTCTCTGTCTCCCACCCCCTTCACACCCCTATTCTCCCTCCATCCCTCTCTCTGTCCCTGGAGATGGAGTGAAAGATGGAAGCCTTGACATCTGTGGGATCAGACTGTGCAGTAGCTCCCCCTCCATCTTTGCCCCCCTTAGACACCCACATCCAGACCAAGAACACACCCGCTTGTGTTAAAAATCCCAGAGATGGCTGGAACCCCACCATTCTTTTCCCCACGTGTGCGCGCGCGTGTGTGTGTGTGTGTGTGTGTATAAATGAACGACAAGGAGACAGGACAGTTTCTGACTATTCTCTCTCTCTGAGTCTGATGATTCCTCGCAGCAGGAGTGATTTAATTCTCTCTGTTTCTGCCTCATCCCTAGCTTTAGCTCCTGGATCCAATCTCCTCCTCACCCCCACGGTTGGGGGAGCGGGGGGTGGGGAAACACACTGAGAAATAAAAACAAAATCAATTTGAAGTAAAATACAACAGTGGCACCAAAAGCAAAGCAAGATCCCACAGCCCTCTGCCTTCCCTAATCTCCCATGTGACCCTGTGACAATGGTTCAGTTTAATTATTGCAGAATGAATGAATTGCTGACCATCACAGCGACATTGAAATACACAGACATCACCGCAGAGCACTTGACCAGAGGCGAGAAACATTAATAAGCACGCACAGCAAGATCCCACAAGCAGCAATCTAACCACACATACATCGTGGGTGAAGCTGGTTAAAGGTTGACGTATTTGTGTCAAATCCCAACGCCCCGGTTACCTTAGCCCCAGGCTTCAAACCTGTTTAAAAATGACAAGGCTGCAATCCAACAGGACCCGGTTAATCAGAGGTCCCTGTAAAAGCCAGCCCCCTCTCCCCAGAGAGAGGAGATTAAACCTCGGGGTAATACACAGACAATCCTCACCTGGGCCCAACAGGCTGCAGCCTGTCGATCAAGCCTCAGGACTGTGTTTGCCCTCTGGAGAAAGCTCTTGTTTGAAGGTTTCCTGCTCCCAAATACACTCTTTTCAAATTCTCAAGTGGCCAAGAAGATCCCTTTGGGAGGAAAGAGGCAGCCTTAGTGGGAAGGCTGAGCAGGAAAATCTTTCACAGGGAGATAGCACAGCAAGATCTCAGGTTCCCCCGGTCAGTGAGGCAGACAATTTCTCAGCAACATCCAAACACAAACACGTCGGGTGATGAGTTGAGCTTTCATGTTGAAAAGTTTTTGAAATGACGGGTTAGCTGATTCAAACCAATTACTGCCTGCACCGATGGCATTTGGGCAATTGACGCACAACAAGATCCCACAAGTGACAGTGCTGCAGAAGCTCGACAATCTGATCATCATTTTTATTTCCTGTTTAATTACTTCCTGTCACCCCAGAATCAAATATTGCAGCTATTACAGAATCTCACATTGCCTCTCTCTCTCCTGTTTCTCGTGCTCTCACCATTTTCCATTTCTTTCTCTCACTCTCTTTCTCTCCGTGTCGAAATCGATCATCCTGCTCTCTCTATGACCCACTTTCCTCTGATTGTGTGACAATTCTGTCCGGTGGGTCAGATATTTTGGGTTACAATTCCCTCCTGAGGGAGTCCCGGCTCACAGATCCTGGGGGTTTCAACTGTTTGTGTCACCAATGCCCCAGTTACTTTAACCCCAGGCTTCAAAAAGAGAGAAGAGATGAGTTGGTGGGGGTCCGGGGGAGTGAAAGCAGTGTGATTCAAAATTACACAGCAAGATCCCAGTTTAAACACAATCCCACCACCCCCTTTCCCCATCCCCAATGCATTTCATAACCTCACAGCAACATCAAATACAAACAAATCATAAGAAAGCAATTAACCAGAGGCTGGAAACATCATTAAACACACATACTCTCTCTCTCTCTCTCTCTCTCTCTCTCTCTCTCTCTCTGTCACACCAGACAGGGAGGGCTGCTCACTCTCCATGCAGAGAGAGAACAGGATTTGAGAATGAATCTGACCAATTCCTTGTGAACATTTATTCTGTGTAAGGGTTTAGTGGAGCCCACCCCGCCCTCTCTGACACGTTGCATCGTCTGTCAGTCTGCTCCCTGGGGAGGGCTCTGTCTGATTGAAATGTTAATTCCCAGGACAGGAGACTTGTGGGATCTTGATGCCCACTGAGATGTTAATTCTGGGGCAACAAAGTGTCATCTTTCCCAATTTATATAGCTCTCTTATTTTTGAAGCCTTATTAGTTGTGTTAGTGCAGTTTGAAAATATTAAAGATTACTCCCACACTAGTGTCTCAGAGACTGACTGTAGGTCGGCTTCCTGAGACACACACACAGGGATGGGAATGCAGAGGGGGACATTTGCTGAGGAATTCTTGGGATTTTCCTGCTGTATGTGTGATTCCCAGAATTAATCTCTGTCTCTGTCTTTGTCTAACTCTGTGTGTGTGTGTGTGTGTGTGTGTGTGTGAGTGTGTCTGTCACTCTCTTTCTCTCTGTCTCTTTCTCTCTGTTCCTCTCTCTCTCGCTTTCTCTGTGTCCCTGTGTGTCCCAATCTCTGTCTCTCTCTCTCTCTGTCTTTCTCTCTGTCCCTGTGTCTCTCTCTTCTCTGTGTCTCTGTCTCTCTCTCTCTGTCTCTTTCTGTCCCCGTGTGTTTCTCTCTCTCGCTCTGTCTCTCTCTCTCGCTGTCTCTCCCTGCCTTTGCTCTACATCCAGTTATCCCTCAGTAATGAGGGAATACTTCACAATGCCTGGGCAACATCACCGCAGGGAGCAATCACATCGGGTATAAGAGACGAGGCAAAATAATAATTTTAATTAGAGCTATTCTGCCAAACCAAAATTTCAGGTGAGCCCCCCAGAATTGAAGGTCCTGCCTTATCCTCTCTAATAGGTGCACAAAATTGGCTTTGTACAGCTGACCAAATACTGGGGTGATAAAAATCCCTGAGTATAAAAAAACTTTTGAGAGACCACCGAAAGGGAAAGCGAGATTCGTCCGATAAATTGGACATACTAGCGAAACCACACATTGGCATGGCCTCCAATTTTACAAAATTGATTTTGTAACCTGAGAACGCACTGAATAAATTAAATACTTGGATCAAATACTAGGTAGCAAAGGATTTTGAAGAAAAAGGAGAATTTCGTCTGCGTTCATGGTAAATTTAAGTTTACCCAAAGTAACCCTCAAAGCCATTATATGAAAATCAGCCTGTATAGTTTCTGCTATTGGTTCAATTATTAGCGTGAATAATAACGGTGAGAGAGGACATCCCTGAAGACAGCTGCTACCCACACTGAAGCTATCCGAGCATAAACCATGAGTAATCACGGCTGCTTTGGGGTCATTGTGCAATATTGAGACCCATTTGGCGAATGCCTCTCTGACACCGCACTTTTCCATTGTGTAAATCAGATATGACCATTCAACCCGATCGAATGCCTTCTCTACATCTAAAAATACTACTATTCCCGGTATTCTTTCGTGATGACAGACTTGAATCACATTTAAAACCCTTCTAATATTATTAGATGATGTACAGCCCTTAATAAACCCCGTCTGATCCTCTTTTATGATGTGTGGTAAAACCCTCTCCACCCTTAATGCTAATGTTCTAGAAAGAATTTTAAAATTTAATTTAGCAAAGATATTAGTCTGTATGATGTGCAATCTTCTGGGGATTTTCCTTTTTTTAAGGAGAAGAGAAATACTTGATTCTCTCATCGAAGACGGGAGGCAGCCCTGACTATATGAATATTTATATATGTCTATAAGTGGACCACGCAGTTCCCCTACAAAGTCTTTGTAGAGTTCAGTCTGGAATCCATCTGGGCCAGGTGCTTTAACGCTCTGAAGCTGCCTGATTTCATCAAATACTTACTAGGTTGTCAGGAGAGCATTCAGGACCGACACTCCTTTCCGGATTAAGTCTGGAATGACCAGGCTTTTAGAAAAGGACTCCATCTTCTTAGCTCTGTCTTCACGATCCTGTGATTTATACAGATCAGAATAAAACTTTCTGAAGGCTGTCTTGATCCTTTTCCGGTCATGAGGCAAAGTAGCAGCACTTTTCCTAATGGACATGATCGCTTGAAGGGCTTTTTTTCTCATTACAAAATATGTAAGATATCTACCTGACTTATCGCTGTATTCTTATAGTCTTTGTTTTGCCAATAATATTTCCCTCTTTGCTGATTGGCTAAGTGCAGTATTCAGAGCTTCCCTAAGGGCTGTAATTCTTTGTAATTTAGCAATAGAGGGCCGATCAACGTAGGTTGTCTCAGCTGCCTTCAAATGAGCCTCGAGTAGACGCTGTTATCTCCCTTTTTTTCTGGGTGGCCGAGTATGAAATGATGAGACCTCGTGCAAAAAGTCTTAATGGCCTCCCACATCATAGACGGGTTACTGGCCGTGCCTGAGTTTTTTTTCCAAAAAGGTTTTGAATTCTTGAGAAATATTTGACGAATTTACTATCCTTCATTAAGAAGGAATCCATAGCCAATGTCAGGGGATTGTGTCATAGTCCCGAGTATTAACTTCCATATATACTGCAGCATGATCAGAGATTATCATATTCCCTACTTTGCAGGATAATATGGA
This sequence comes from Chiloscyllium punctatum, assembly GCF_047496795.1. Taxonomy (NCBI): domain Eukaryota; kingdom Metazoa; phylum Chordata; class Chondrichthyes; order Orectolobiformes; family Hemiscylliidae; genus Chiloscyllium; species Chiloscyllium punctatum. The sequence goes on along the minus strand of NC_092757.1, from coordinate 18,055,429 downwards.
GTTCAGAAAGGTCGAGGGAGCAAGAAACATATCAATTCAGGTATGACACTTATGTGGGTCAAAGGAGAAAGTAAAGTCTCTGCCCTGCAGATGAAGGCACCTCCACACATCTACTAACCCTAGCTCCTTATTCAAATCGGCCAATTGTCTGGATCAAAGAGATATACCCGCAGTACTCTTGGGTGCCCTGTCTATCTCTGGGTCCATAGTACAACACAATTTCCTCCTATAATTGTGTGATGAGCCCCAAAAGCCATCAGTTTGGAGAATACTTCCATTATAAATTTGAACGGGTGTGCCAGGGAATAACAAGGATTCAAAATTCCATACTCCTCTACATTTATGTGGACTCTAATCTGTATAAACTGTCCAGTTTCATCTTTTATCTGACATAAGATTTTGACAGGAAGGTTCTTCCGAATGAGAATGACTACTCCCCTACCTTTGCAAGTAAAAGATAAAAAAGAAGGCCTGATCAAATACTCCTTGTTGTAATTTTAAGTGCTCTTTATGCGCTAAGTGTGTCTCCTGTGAGAGAGCTATATCAACCCATTCATTTTTGAGGGTGCATAGTATTTTCTACCTTTTGATTGGTGAGTTACTCCCCTTGACCTTCCAGGTGCACCAGCGAATCAAAGGATGAACCATGATCGTCCAGGCAAGTCCGGGACCCCGGGGGAGGACCAACCGCACCCAAAACACCCCCAGCTCAGACCGTAGAAAATTCTCTCAAGTAGAAATTCTTCAGCAGATTAACGACAATATAGATAAAAACTATTTCTAAATAAGAAAAAGATAAAACACATTTAAAAGGAGATTTTCCCCCTTGTTCCCAGGGGCCATCACGATCTGTGAATCAACCCACTTTATCCTCTCCCAACCAGCGCCCCGCCCTCGACCCAGGCACCATATAATAGAGTAAATAAATTCACGTGAGCCATAAAAGCAAAGTTAAAAGTGAGTTTCCCACCCCCACGCCCATCAACACTTGAATACGTTTAGTTCAGATAATACAAAGTTTAAACAAATGAAACTATAAAGTTACAATCCCGGCAAGTAATAAATAACTAAGTATAATTATAGAAGGAGAAAAACAATCCTGCTCTAAAAAGAAATGAGGAATGACAGAGCAAACTCGTCGTCCCCCCCACACCGCCCCCCCCCCCCGCCCCCAGACACACACACACACACGAATCAACCAAGCCACGGCCTGTATAACATCAGAAAATCACATAGTGGATAACAAATAAGCCCCCATCCAAACCCCCTGGAGGCGATATTAAACAATAAAGGGGATGAAAAGGGAAACAAAAGATAAACTGGGTTGGTGGGGGTGGGGTTGGGGGCTGGAAATCAGCATCATTAGCCATACAGTTTAATTCTTACAGTGTATTAAGAGAGCCCAAACATTATTTACCCTTCTCCGATGATCCAAAGTTATAAACAGATCCTTCACGGCTGTAGCGCAGCGTTGCTGTCTTACAAAAGGAATATTGGATGTTTAAGTCTCTCAAGACGCCTCTTCTCCTCATCAAATGCCCTCCTTTTGCGGACCACAGCTGGAGAAAAATCCTGAAATGGAATAATCCGAGAGCCCTTGTACACTGTGGCCTGGGGATCCTTCCCCACGAGTCCAGATGCTTCCAGGAGCACATGCTTCTCTCCATAGCATTGGAACCAGAACAGGACCGGGCAGGGGTGCAGGTCCGACGAGGGCCTGCGTATTGCAATCCGGTGGGCCGACGCAGTCCACATCTGCCCTGATCCAGACTCCACCTTTAATATTTCAGGGATCCATTGCTACAAAAAAAACTGCCAGCTGACCTTCCTCTTCCTGTTCAGGAAGGCCCAGCAACCGGATATATTTTCGATGACCCCGATTGTCGAGCTCGTCGATGTGCTCCTCCAAGGTCCAAACTCACTGTTCGAGAGCCCGGACCCGGTTCACGGTCGATTCAGCCGCAGTCTCTCACGTCGCGGCCTTTAGCTCCAACCCACCAGCACGATGTTCTTGCTTTTCAATTTCTCGATCGTGCTGCGAGCGACTCCCACCTGCTGCTGGATTCATCGATGAAGGCTTTGATCCTCTCTTGCAGTTTGTTAATCACGGAGACCAGGCTCGCCTCTGCAGGTAAGTCCCCCGAGGCGGCCGCAGACCTCTCTGCCACTGCTGCTGGAGAGGGTTAGGGAGGGGTCTTCACCTGTTGCGAGCTGTAGGCATTTTTTACCTTTAATCATTTTAAGCACAGCACCAAACTGTTCAAGCTTCGCGCAAAATGACTAAATATGCTGGGTAAAAGTTATTTTAAATGGTTTAGTGGATGTGGTGGAGGCGTGTACCCAAGTTTGCCTGAGTCTTGGGCAGAGTACTAGAGACTCACACTTGCTGGGTCGCTGCAATTTTGAATCTCTATTCATAATTTTGAATGAACAACGTTATTGTACAATGTTATGTACAAGGCCCGACCCCTCAAAACATTTTTAAGCACTTAGCCCAGACTGTAATGATGCTATTTGTTGAAGTGGATAGTGGATATTCCCAGAGTGAATTATCTGGTCCGACTGCCAACTTTTCAACAAACAGAATTTATTTACAAAAGTAAGGAATGAAACACAACGAACTGAAAATCCAGTACCTGAATAATTTATCCTATCTGGACCTGACAGGCTATCACAACTTAATGATGCTGTTCCAAATTACGTGCAACAATCTCCATGAACAAAACCCTGAGCAGAAAGTGTAAAACGTACACACAATAAACTTTTAGAGTACGAAGTCAGAGGACTGAAGGAGGGGGAGGGGGTCCAGTTTCAACAATGTCCCTGACTCAACTAACACACGAACTGAACTGACCTGTGCAGCTGGCGAGCTGGCCACGTCCCCTTGATTACACCATTTTTTTCTAAAGATTTGAAAGCCTTCTTCCCGATGCACTATCTGTTCGGTAAAAACCAAAGGACCCCAATGAAGCATTCAAAAATGGGACATGTTGGAACTTTGGTTCGTTTAGAAAATCTCTGAAAACAATTCAAGGACATCATAACCTTTTAAGTGATCAGCTTTGTGACAACTCCCTTGATATAAAACTGTATCATCAATATCTAAAGATGGCTTCAGGTTTCTAACCCCTCAAAAATAGTGGTTAGTACACTAAAATTCGTATGTATATTCATTTACTGTAGACATGTAAATATGCACAATAACATCTGGACTCAGTGTGTGGTACTTCCATCACTGAGTGTCTTGATCTGTCATTTAAGTCGGTAAAATGCATTGGCAATCATTTTTCCAAGACCTGCCACAAGCACAATTTTCAAATTGAATGGCTATAACTACAGGGTCCAGCTAAACAGTCTCGCATTTTTGTCCATAACTTTCTCCAAAAACTTTTAATGGGTAATGGTCAGTGTACATTGTTGCCTCAAATGTGTTGTTGGTAAAATAAACATTGAAATGTTGTAGTGCCAACACAAAGCTCACAGTCTCTTTTTCAACTGTTGAATAATGAACGTTCAACTTCTTGGAGTAATACGCAATAGATCTTTCTGTCTTCTTGCTGTCTTGGTGCAGTAGTCCAGCACCGATACGCAGATCACTCACATTTAAAGGCACCTTGAATGGTTTTTGCATAATCAGGTGTGTCTGATAGTGGGACAATGGTTAACATATATTCCACGCTATCAAATGCCTTCTAACCGTACTCTGTCCATTGAATCTTCTTGCCTTTCATTAACAAGTGGAGCAGTCATGTTGCGAAAATGAGGCACAAACCTTCGATAAAATCCACACAATTCCACGAATTATGGGACTGCTCATTTTGTCAACAGTATGGGAATTCCCCAATTACCTTCACTTTTACATCCCATGTCACCGTCTAATAGCATGGCCCAGGAAGGTGAGATTTGCTTTGGCAAATTCACTTTTCGTTATGTTTACCACCAAACCTGTCTTCTGAAATCGATAGAGAAAGTCTGATAAATGCTTTAAGTGTTCCTTCCATGAATGACTAAAACCCACTAGGTCATCAATGTACACCACACGTTGGATAATCTAGCAATTTATTGGTTAGTTCCTGAAACGTGGCCGGCACATTTTTCACACAAAATTTAACTTACTTCTCCCAAAGTTTCAACAGTCTTCCAAACGTGGAACTGTGTATACATCAATCTTTTTTTAACTGCATTGACTTATGATAGTCCACACATAACCGTTGGGTGCCATTTGGTTTTGGTACCATGACTATGGGTGAGTTCCAATCACTGTAACGCATGTTGATTATGTCATCTCAGAGCATGCATTCAATCTCTTTCTACCCCTGTGCCAACTATAGAGGATTATGTCTGTAAGGATGTTGCTTAATCATAACAGCAACTCCTCCAGCTACATTATGCACAGTTGATTCGTACTTCCAGGTTCATGACTGCATATCTCCCCATGTGATAATAAGATCTCTTTTTGGTCATTTCAATTTTTTTCAGGAAGGTAACTGAATAATGTATCTCAATTTGAGCCAACGACCTCATTGTCCAATTTAATTTGAGGAATGTCCGATTCAGAAGCCTCTGAACTTGGTTCTTCCTTCTGTGCCACAATCATTAAAAGCTTCTCCTCTTGCTTTTGCCCCTATCAAAATATTTTTGAGTGTATTCACCTGACAAACGTCAAGACTGGAGTTCTTATCAAGTAATTACCCTCACTCATTATCCTTTGTCCTTCATAAGGTCCACTAAGCGTTGTTTTTCGAAGTAAATTTTAAGACGATACAAAGATTTGTGGAGTTGTGGATAGTGAGGAGGGCTAGTGTCGGCTGCAAAGGGACTGAGATATGATGCAGATCTGGTCTGCGGAGTGGCAGATGGAGTTCAACCCTGTCAAGTGTGAGATTGTCCATTTTAGAAGGGCAAATAAGAATGCGGAATGCATGGTTAACAATAGGGTTCTTTGTCAGTTGGATTGCAGAGGGATATTGGGGTCTATGTTCATAGTATTTTGAAACTTGCCAATCAGGTGGATCGAGCTTGTAATAAGGCCTATGGTACATTAGCGTTCAGAGCAGAGAGATTGAAATCAAGAGTCATGAGGTGCTGTTGCAGCTGTACAGGACCTTGGCAATACCACATTTGGAGTACTGTGTGCAGTTCTGGTCGCCTCACTTTCGGAAAGATGTGGAAGATTTGGAGAGGGTGCAGAGAAGATTTACCAGGATGTTGCCTCGAATGGAGAATAGGTCGTGCGAGAATATGTTGAGAGTGCTATGCCTTTTTGCATTGGAACGGCGAAGGATGAGGGGGGACTTGATAGAGGTTTATAAGATGATCAGGGGAATAGATAGAGTAGACAGTCAGAGACATTTTCCCCGGGTACAACAGAGTGTTACAAGGCGACATAAATTTAAGGTGAAGGTTGGAAGGTATAGGGGGGATGACAGGGGTAAGTTCTTTACCCAGAGAGTGATGGGGTCATGGAATGCGCTGCCTGTGGGAGTAGCAGAGTCAGAATCATTGGTGACCATTAAGCGGCAATTGGATAGGTACATGGATAGGTGCTTAAGCTAGGACAAATGTTCGGCACAACATCGTGGGCTGAAGGGCCTGTTCTGTGTTGTATTGTTCTGTGTTCTATGTCGTAAGATTCACCTATCGCTGAAAGTAACAGTAATGCCTTATCCCCGATAGCAACACTGCAATTGTTTGATTTCCTGCCCGCTTTCTGTTTTATTACATGCTGCAATACTTTAAACTGCTTTCTTGCCAATTCCCCTGCGCTATTAATCATTCCTTATAGTGTGACCTTTAAATGCTGATTTAGCGTTTTCTCCTGAATCGATTTTAATGGTCCTCCCACTTTATGCCCATAAACTAATGCAAATGGATTGAATTTGATCTGTTAATTTGGTGCAACCCTGATCACAAGAAAACACAAATAGAATTCACTGACTCTAATCATCTGGATAATCCTGAGCATAAGCCCTCAACACGGTCTTTAATTTTTAATGTCACCTTTCTAGCGCTCTTTGTAATTTTGCATGGTACACAGTAGATTTGAATAGCTTCATTCCAAAGACATTATAGTGAATAATTTGGATGTGAAGTTTGGAACTTGATCTCACTGCATCTCTATTGGTAGTCCTTATCTTTTTTTAAAAATAGAGTAATTCCTCTGCAATTCTTTTAGTTGTTATATTGCATCTTGGGGTAGCCTCTGGAAATCTTGTCGATGCATCCAAAATTGTTATCAAATGCTGCTGCCCAATTTTTTGGTTTGAAGTTGGAGAGCTGGCTAATCAATTAACATATTGTAAAAGGCTCCTCCAATGCAGGAATTGTTATGAAAGGTGCAGGTTTTATTTTCGCTGTTTTTTTCCAATTGCCTGACATGTATGACAAGTGAGCCAAAATTCAACTACATCATTTTGCGGTTCAGGCCAATAAAAATGTCTCTGTATTTAAGCCTGCGTTTTCCTCACTGCTAAATGCCTTCTCGGAGGTAGCTCATGCACCATTCGCATCACCTCCTTTCTGTATCCAATGGGCAATACGATTTGATGAACTTCTGCCCAATTATGACCTTATTTATATATGATAGTCTCAATTTCCTCATTTGGACATCATTTTAAGGGTAATAACACTCACGGATACATTCAAAATTCCTAATGTATGTGCTTTTTGATATAATTGATTTAACCTTTTATCTTTCTGCTGCAACTCAATTATTATGGCTGAGCTACAAATAATTGAACTCGTCCAAATTAATTGTCTCTCGAAGAGCATCGTAGTTTTGCTCTCTTTTTGAAGCTCTGATCCATCCATCAAAATTATTTTGTTTCATCGTTTCAAACTCAATATGGGTTTTTCCAGGATCCCTCCTTAGATTCCTGAAACGTTGTCTGTAGGATTCTGGCACAAGGTCATATGTACTTTCTTTACCTCCTCATATTCCCCAGATCTCACCTCTGATCGTGTTGTGAATACCTCACCAGCTCAAACTACAAAGTTTGGTTTGGATCAACAATACCCACATGGCCACTGGCCACTACAATTTTTTTGACATTTTTTCAAATTAAATGAAAAAGATTTCCATATCCTATTTATCACTTTAGGCAAGTCGTGAATATACTTAAAATGTTTCTCACCAGGCTTTTGACTACCATGGGTTTGCTCATCCTCACTCTGCTCCTTACTAAGCTCACCTTCAGCCTTCATCTCCATGCTTTTAAGCTGAATTTCCATTCTAAGTGCCCATCTCTGAAGCGAAAACGCTCTTTCCTTTTCTTTCTTTCCGCGAAAGCTATTTGTTTGTTTTTTTCTCTTTCCTCTGCTACACCTATTCATTCTCTTTCTTCCTCTTCTGATTCTATTCGTAACTCAAACTGCTTCATTTCTGCCTCTGACTCAAACTGCTTCATTTGCGATTGAAGTTTATTCATCTTCACAGATCCTGATGGAGTTTCCATCAATTTTGAATGCTGAGCTACTGCTGCAATCATCTCATCTTTCCTCACATTAGGAGGTAGCTTCAACTCCTGTTCGCCTATTAATTTCCGCAGCTTGAACTTATGTGCATTTTGTAAAACCCCCCAAGATCAATTCATCCACCTCCAAAACATCCTTGGTGACTGCAAGAGCCATTGCTGTTTCCCCACGAAATAAACACACGGAATAACACGCACGAATACTTTCCACTCACCGCCGAAATCCCACAAAGTTTCCCCAATCTGTTAGGAAGCAGGCCCGATCCCTCAAAACATTTTAAAGCAGTTATCCCTTGCCACAACTTTGCTATCTGTTGAAGGTTATTATATAGTGGATATTCCCAGAGTGAATTAACTGGTCAGAATGCCGCGTTTGGAACAAACAGCCTTTATTTAACAAGTTATAGAATGAAACATAAGGAACAGAAAATAGATAACCTGAATATGTTAACCGATCCAAACCTGACAGGTTCTCCCGTCTTAAGGATGTTGTTCCAAAATACTTGCAACAATCCCAGTAAACGATGAGCTTTGCACAAATAATAAAACTGACAAAAAGGCTAACAGAATATAAAGTCAGAAGGGCAGAAGGAGTGGGAGAGCATCCAGTTACAACGGTGACATTGACTCAACTCACACCAGAACTGCTCCGACCTGTCCAGCTGGAGAGCTGGCCACGTCCTCTTGATTTGACAAGTTTCTGTTTAAAAATTTGAAAGCCTTGTGGCTGAGGCATTATCGGTTTTGTATAAACAAAAGGACCTCAATAAATCTTTCAAATTCTGGCACGTTGGAACCTCGGGTTGTTCAGGTCCTCTTGAAGGAAAAAACCAAGGACAACATAACGTTGTAAAAGGACCGACTTTATGACTACATGTCACGTTTGGTTTTGGACTGCAGTCAAAAAAATTGAAGTCCTACTCATTTGAAGTCAATACAATGTACTAAGGTGTTTGTCAGTTTACATAAAATAGTGCTGACTCGCATTGTGTGTTGAAAATCCCAAACTGTCTCATCAGAGCAAGCGGAGGAATGCCCAGGTTTATCCACACTTCCTGTGTACTGGAGTGCAGATATGCCAACTCATAATTTTGGAACAACATCCTTAACACGGGATAACCTGTCAGGTTTGGATCGGATAACGTATTCATGTTATCTATTTTCTGTTCCTTATGTTTCATTCTATAACCTGTTAAATAAAGGCTGTTTGTTCCAAACTCGGCATTCTGACCAATTAATTCACTCTGGGTCCTTTTGTTTATACAAAACCGATAATGCCTCAGCCACAAGGCTTTCAAAGTTTTAAACAGAAACTTGTCAAATCAAGAGGACGTGGCCAGCTCTCGAGCTGGACAGGTCGAAGCAGTTCTGGTGTTAGTTGAGTCAATGTCACCGTTGTAACTGGATGCTCTCCCACTCTTTCTGCCCTCTGACTTTATATTCTGTTAGCCTTTTTGTCAGTTTTATTATTTCTGCAAAGCTAATCATTTACTGGGATTGTTGCAAGTATTTTGGAACAACATCCTCAAGATGGGATAACCTGTCAGGTTTGTTGGTAGGTACCTGTTCTAGTCGAGGAGATATCAACACAGTAGCAACATTTAGATTGTGTTTTTTTTGTGGATGGTCACGGTGGGAGGTTCAGACGGATATAGCATTGCAAACGGACAACACTGCAGAATCATCTAGCCTGCCGTAAGAAAACATCCATCATTGCCCCTCACAACGAACTTCAGGAGAGCAATCGCTGATGGGAGATATGACCAATAGCCAGCGATGTCAACATTCAATTCAATCCAGTTTTTATTGTAAACTGAAGGGACCATATTGAAAGGAGTTAACTGGATCTGTTTGTTTATTGACTGTGACTGATGTCAGTCTCCATGGATCCTAATTGTGTCACTAGACGGTTTGTCTCTTCTATTTGTAAGGGGCTTCTTGCAATGCATGATCCCAATACAGCTTCAAATGCCTCACCTCCAACACTAACAAGCATCAGCAACTGCAGAGACAGGGAGACCGGAGATCAGAATTTGAGGATAGACGACAAGTTCCAGCAATGCATCAGAATCTGACAACAGCAGACTGGAATATTCCACCAATGGATCAGAATCTGAGAACAGTAGAGTGGAATACAGTAACAATGGACAGGAGTTTATCCTGGGCTAATTTCTATCTTACCTGGTTTGGGTACATGTTATCATATCGGATATATGGTATACTGATGATTATTCAGTTGGGCTACTATCCCATGCTCGCTATTGTTGGTGTTCCTGGTAAGTCTCTCCATCTCTATCTATATATTAATCCCATAAGCCATGGTGATCTTCATTTTATTTCTGTTATCTGTATTTGTCAAGAATGGAAACTATTGTCTTCAGTTTCACATGCAAATCCATTCATCACCGCAAATTTCAGGACTAACTGCATCCCTGCCCTCACAAACATCTGAGAACAAAACTGATCACAATCCCGATGTACCGATTTGCCCTGAATTTATTTATGTCTTGGTATTCTCTCCATCACCAAACCTACCCACTACCAGCTCCATCACATCCCCAGACCCCAGCTTGACATTAGTGTGGTTGCTAAATAAACCATTATCTATGCCTCAGGAAAGCTCAGACTCCATGGTTCCAGCTCTCTTCAAAGCACTCTTTCTTTTACAAATGTTTCCATCACAACCTTGTTATTGTCTCTAAAGTAAATCCATGATAGGGACTGTGTGTCAGAGAAGTAATGTTGCTAGACATGTAATTCAGTAGCGCATGTTAGTACACTAAAGACACTACTTAATTCCTACCTCAGAGGATGTCAGAAATGAAATTCAAATGACAGGAATTAAAATTAAAAGTGAATTTCACCAATATCAACAATAACACCACCAGCACCTTGCCGCCAAGTTTATCTATTCCATTGTTATCCTTTGGTAAAGAAATCTAACGTTATTGCCTAGTCGGGCTTAAGACTGAATTCAGACTCACAGCAATGTGCTTGGCTCTACACCGCATGAAAAAATGACCTCACAGGAAAGGGTATTTAGTGAGGTCAACAAATGCTGCCCCTGTCGGCGATGCCGACATCCCATTTTATAACAACATTAAAAGTTAAATATAACAAATAATGATGCAAGAGATCAGAATGAAATAGAACGTGAAAGTGCCAGAGAAACTGAGCAGGTTTATCAGCCTCGGATAGAGAGGAAAGCAGAATTGGCATTTCAAGTCCACTGACCATACATCAGAACTGAACATGACTGGGGAATAGTGTAATTGCGGCTGGTGGCAGGGATTTCTGTTGTAAAGAGGAGAAGGACTGAGTTGAATAGATCGAGAAAGAGAGAGATTTTAAAAAGGCAAACAAGGGGATCGTTGCTGATCAACTGAGATGAAAGTAAAAATCAAGATTAATCTTGTTTATTTTTCTCCTGTTCCCATATTAATGAAAGTCATGCCATCTAAGGTGCACATCAAAGCCCAGGTTTAAAGTGAGTAATGTCCCTTTTTCACTTCCCTGAGGATGATCATCTTCTTTTATCAATTAATATGATGCTGGGACAACATTTAATTTCCTTTCCTAATTGAACTTGAGAAGGCATTTGGAAGCTGTCTTCATGACCACTTCAGTCGGTGGGCTGTAAGTAGTCAGTGCTTAGTTCTGTCCGGTTGAATTTCTTTGAGACATTATGGTCTTTGAAAGAACTGAGCGGCTGGCTTGGCCATTGCAAACGGCACCTGAGACTTAAAAAACATTGCAATGAATCTAGAGTTACATGTAACCCCGGCGAAGATGATAGATTACCTTCCCTGGAGGGCATTACGGTACCAGGTAGGGTTTTTTTTTTCTGACAATTAACAATGGTTTCATTGGACACTTAATTCCAAATATTTTGTTGAATTCAAATTCCACTATTTGCTGTGGTGGAATTCAAATCTAGGCTCTCGGTCATTACCTGGGTCCCTGGATTAATATTCCAGAGTTAATACAGCTAGACCATCACGTCCTCAGCATCTCCAACAATCTCCAATGTTAATAGTGGTGTTGCTGTTCGCGCGGCTGTGCTTGAAGCGTCACGGTTTGCAAAGCAAAGAAATGATTTGGGAAAACATACCATCCTTCTCATTTTGCATTTATGAGAAGACCAGAATTTGGGATGTGCTCTAATGAAAAGAACCTGGATGTCCTTGGTCATGAGTCACTAAACGAATTCATATGGATCAGGAAGTAATCAGCCCAGTAAATATGTGCTGTCCTTCATTGCAAACTGATTAAAGCATATGAACGTTGAGACCTTCGTGTCGTGGTACTGATATTGAGAAAGTACTTGGGGCGCTGTAAACAGATTTTCTCTCCTTTATAAGGAATGGTCTCCTTGTCACAATGAGACAGTGTGAAGGAGTTGCACTGGCCTAATCCCTGCAGCGATGGTACCATGAGAGGGTGTGAAGAAAATGAGTATATATTCTGTAATCTACAGAAGAATAAAAAGTGATTGCAATAAAATTTGAATGTTACGGACCAAAACAAAACATTGATGGCATGAAATATAACGCGTTTTCCTGCAATGCATGTTTTCATATTTGAGCAAATACATGGATAAGAAACGTTGAGACGTTTATGGGCCAAGTATAAGGAAATGGATTTAGCATAGATGGACATATTGGTGGGCATAGAGCAATCAGGCTGAATGGCCTGTCTCTGTGCTGAAGGATTCTATGAATCTATGATTGTTTACATATCTCTGTGGAGCTGCTATTTGGTTGCGAGAGAGCTCCAGATTCTGAATAAAGTCCCACCATCTCAATGTACAGTTGGAGTGAGACCCTTCACTGAACATTGCATTGTTCTCAAACGTGCCAGTAGCCACGCTCAGATAGAATTGGCCATTCCCAAAAGTGTTTGATCTCCATGCAGAATGCAAGCCTGTCTTCTTGGAGATGTAACACGCCTCCTTGAGACTTGGAACAAACCATCAGCTGTGCCTCCTTACCATCTTCAAACCACGTTACTATAACACTTGTGTACCATTAGCAATGGAGCCAATAGGGAAACCATGGAGTAGTCTGTCTGTGCAGTCTCTGCTTCATTGAATTTTCGTGTTGCAGTATTAATGTCCTCCTCCTATTGCAGTATAACAGTTTGGACGGGCTGAAAGGCTTCTTAAGTTCATGTGTCAGTGTTTCGATGGTCTGAATGTCCTCGTTCTTGTCCCAGGGAAGAGGGTCATTTTTGAGCAACCCATGTTTCCAGCTTACCAGCGTGTTGTGCTGACTGGACTCAATATCTTGCTATTAAAAATAGACAAACAGGAGGCTGGAATAACACGGCAAACTAGGCAGCAGGTAGACAAGTCAACATTTCAGGTATAACCGATCTTCAGGAATGTGGGTGGAGGTAGGGGGAGCTGCAGATGAAAGGGACGGGAGAGGTTGGGCTGGGGAGAGTAGCAGGATGATGAGGTATGGATTGGTGGACACAAGTCGTGAATGCAAACTGCTTGGTCGATGGGAGGGATGAATCCGGTTGGTAACTGGAAGGCAGGGTCGTTAGGCGGAATAGAAGAGTGGGGAGGGGCTGGAAAGGGAGCAGGAGTATGGCTTGGAAGTTTAATAAAAATTGTAGAACTCAATGTTGAATCCTCCAGGCAGTACGCTGCCCAGGCAGAAGATAAGGTGTTGTCCCTCCAATTTGCGGTCTGACTCACGGTGGCAACAGAGGAAGCCAAGGATAGCCATGTTGGAAAGGGATTGAGAAGGGGAACTAAAATGGATGGTAACTGGGATATCAGTTCGTCCACTTTGTATCCAGATATGATGCTCAGAGAAATGTACCCTTAGTTTACGTTTGGTCTCCCTAATGTAGAGAAGACACGTTGGGATTACCTGATGCAGTAAACTAGGTTGGAGGAACGGCAGGTGAACCTCCGTTTCACCCGGAAGCACTGTTTTTGGCGCTGGATGGATGTGAGGGAGGTGGTGTGCAAGCAGATAAAGCAGCTTTTCCTATTGCAGCGGCAGTGCTAGTGGGGATTGGAGGATTTGGTGAAGAGTGTGGCACGAACCAAAGATTAGAGAAGGGAATCGTCCTTGGTAGAAGATGTGCCAAGTGATGAGATCCAACCCAGTTTACTGTATCTGGTGCTCCCGATGTAGTCTTCTCCACATCGGGGAGACCAAATGTAAACTAAGGGAATGTTTTGCTGACCATCTCAGTTGGGCCTGTAAGGGCTGCCATGACCGAGCAGTCAATGCCTATTTCAATTCCCCCTCCCACGCCCTTTATAACATGGCCATCCTTGACTTCCTCCATTGCCACAATGAAACAAACCGCAAATTGGACGAACAACACTTCATGTTTCGCCTGGGCAGCCTCCAGCCCGGAGGACACAACACTGATTTCCCCAGTCTCAAATTACCGCCCCTCTAATTCCCCAAATAGATTCCCAGCCCCTCCTCCTCCCTCCCATTCCTCTGATCAGCCCTTCTGCCAACTACCAACTAGGTTCATTCCTCCTATTGACCAATCCGGTCATACCCTCTACCTGTGTTTACCCATCCCCACCTTATCACCCTGCCGCCTCCTCCTCCCCCACCCCGCCTATTTAAACCTTACCCCTCACCCACAGTCCAGAAAAAGGCTTTTACCAAAGGCGTTGACTTCTCACCTCCTGAAGCTCTCACTCCTGTTTTGTTGTTCCGGCTTCCTGCCTGTCTACTTTGAATTCCAACCTTTGCAAATTTTTTAAAATATCTCTTCTTGTGTACGAAGCAACAGAGAGTGAACGGGCTGTTTCGATCGGCTGAATGGATTTCTCACATTCCAGTGAAACGAGCTGAACGACCTCCTTTTTCTTTACTGTGGAAATGTGCAGTGTCCAGAAATGTGATCACACGAATGTAACCTGCACGTTAACAGCATGAACTTGACTATTGTCCAGGTTTTGATGCTTTAGGTGATCTTCACTGAACATCTTAACATCTTGTCGAATGACGGAAGGTAAGACATCCATGAATCAGCTGAAAATGTTCATGCGGAGGAAGCTACCCTGTTGATCGCCCGCAGAGATATCCAGGGACAGAGAGGATTGATGTCCAACAGCAACATTGTTTCTGAATGATCCAAATTGTGGAGAGATTTCTACAGATTGCCATTAAATACGAACCTTGTTCAAACCCTTTGAAACATTGCTCAGTCAAATCTTTCAGTAATGTCAGGGCCAGTCACTCTGACGCTGTGTTAATATCTTTTGTTCATATCAATAGGCCAAGGTATATGTGTGGGGAGTGTTTCCTTCTCTGAGAGGATAGTGAATGATGGGGGCTCTCTATCCCAGACAGCTGCATCACTGAAATGTTTTGGCGGGGGTGAGAAGCGTGTCAATGGATTTTGTGAGAGTCGAGTGCTACAAATAATGTGCATGAAAGAGAGATTTCCGCAGACAGCAGATCATCCCTGACCAGACTGAAGGGAAGGGCAGGCTTGAGGAGCTAAATAACCTCCTGTTATTCCAGTACATCCCAGAGTCCAGTCAGTTTGTGGTGTTAACATTCCTGTGTTCCTGCCCTTAATTAGGTGAATAAACTGATCCTGTTGCTGCATAACAGGATACTGATGCTGTATGATCTACTCTGGGTCCAGTGTTATAAGGTCGAGGGGCTGATTGGCCTCCTTCCGCAAATATATGTCACGCTCCAGGGGCTGAAAAGCCTTATTTTGTCCTGGGGCAACTGAAATCCATATAGCCTAAATCTACTATCCGAGGAGAAAGCGAGCACTGCAAATTCTGGAGATCAGATTCGACAAGTGTGGCGCTGTAGAAGCATGGCAGGTCAGGAAACATCCGAGGAACAGGACAATCGCTGTTTTGGACATTCGTGATAAAGGGCTTACGCCTGAAATATCGATTCTCTTGTTCCTGCCTGACCTTCTGTGCTTTTCCAGCGCCACACTTTTTCACATCTAGCGCCTATTCAACCTCCCTGGTCATGTCATCAAATAACTTTGAGAAATTTGTCAAGCATGATCTCCAACGCACAAAGCCATGCTCAATATTTCTAATCAGATCTTGTCTTTAAAAATTAATGTACATCTTATCATTCAGAATTTTCTCAAGTAACGTACCTACCACAGATGTTAAACTTACTGATCCATAGTTC
The DNA here is from genome assembly GCF_047496795.1 of Chiloscyllium punctatum. Lineage (NCBI taxonomy): Eukaryota > Metazoa > Chordata > Chondrichthyes > Orectolobiformes > Hemiscylliidae > Chiloscyllium > Chiloscyllium punctatum. The sequence goes on along the minus strand of NC_092757.1, from coordinate 18,039,801 downwards.
GAAGGCTTTTGCTCCCAGTCCTTCTTAAATAAGGTCACAATATTTGCTAACCTCGAGTCTTCCTGGATCTCAACTGTTGTTAATGATGATCAAACATATCAGCCATGTCCCCCATACATTCTTCTCTAGTCCCCGACAGTGATCTTGGATTTATCTGGTAAGGAACTCGAGATTTATCCAAACTCAAGCATTCTAGTATGTCCAGTACCTTCTCTACTGTGATATGGACTGTCCCTAAGAAATCACCACGAACTTCGTCAAGGTCCTAAGTATTCATTTCTTTCTCCATGTTAAACACAGAAGAGAAATATTCGTTGAGGACATCACCAGTCTCTTATGGTTCCAAACATACATGTCCACTTTGGCATTTCAGGGATCCTATTTTCTTACTATTTATTGCTTTTCCTATAATATACTTAAAATACCTTTTTGTATTCATTATAATCTTCTCAGCCAAGGTTCTTTAATGCCCCCGTTTTCCCCCACTGATTTTTTTCTTCAGTTAATTCCTGTAACCATTATATACCTCCAGGGATTGACTTGATCCCAGCTGCCTGTAACTGAGCTGTCTTTTATTCCGGTCAAAGTCTAAATATCTCTTATCATTCAGAGTTCCCCATTCCTTCCAACGTTCGTTTCATCCCCATAGTAACAAGTACACCTTGAACTCTAGTACCTCACGTTCAAAGGCATCCCACCTGCCAGCGGTCCCTTTGCTGGCAAACAAACTTTCCGACAAAGATCTCCCAACTCCTATGCAATTCCATCTAAATTCAACTTGCACAGTTTAGAACTTGAAGATATGACCAGTTTTGTCGCTCTCCCTGACTACATGCAAATTACTAAGACTAAGGTCACTGGTACCAAAATGCTCCCCCACTATCACCTCCATCACCTGTTCTATCATATTTCCTACGAGTCGGTCGAATTTTGCTCCTTCACGATTAGGCCCCTCTATATACTACATCAGGAAATTTTCCTGGCACAATTAATGGACTCGACCCCACCAAATCACTTTTCGCTCTGGTAGTCCCAGTTATACATATTACAATCCCCGATTATGACAATCCTTTTGCTCCTGCATAACCCTCCTCTTTGCAGGTATATTGTTTACTCTAATTCCTGTTTATTATTTGATGGCATATACTACAACCCCTATAATATCACAATTTCAATTCCATCTCCATTTATTAGCTCCATCCATAAATCCTCGCTGTTTGATCCTTCCGTTATTTCATCTCTCATTACTGCTCTGATACTTCCCTTCATCAGAAATGCGACTCCTCCTCCTCTCCTTTCACCGTCGCTGTCCTGCCTAAAGCAACTAAATCCTGGCACACTAAGCTGCCAGTCCTATCCCTCCCTTAGCTAGGTTTCTGTAATCACTATGACATCCCTCTCCCGCATACCTATACTTGCCCTAAGTTCATTGACCTTACCTGTCAGCCCTCTTGCGTTGAAATAAATCCAGCAGGCATTCCTTGCTCCCTATCGTATTCCAGCCTGACCCGTCTCTTCACTTTACTGTTTCTGATTACTGTATCTCTTTCCAGCCTCACACTTCTTCCCTGCTCTTGAGGATCCCACACCCTGCCAATCTTGATTAAACCCTCCCTTGGAATATCAGCAAATCTGTTCGCCAAGTTATTGGTCCTTCCTCCAGTGTAGGTGCCACCTATCCCTCTTGAAAAGATCAGCTCTGTCACAGAAAAGATCCCAATGATCTAAAAATCCGAGACACTGGCCCCTGCACCAATTCTTGAGTCATGTATGTATCTGCTATATCCTCATATTCTTATTTTCATGAGCTCATGAAACAGGAAGTAATCAGGAGATTACTACTTTGAAGTCTTGGTTTTTAACTTTTCTCCTAGCTCTCTGTAATCACTCTGTAGGACCTTATCCCTGTTTCTAACTGTATCATTTACACCAATATGCACAATGACTTCTGGATGCTCACCCTTCCCTTTGACAAAGTTCTGCAGTCGCTCCGAGACTTCCTGAACCCTGACACCTGTGAGGTAACACACCTTGCTGGATTCCCGTTTGAGGCCCCAAAGTCTCCAATCCGTTCCTCCAACAATCGACTCTCCTATCTCTAAGACGCTCTTTATATTTACCCTTTCCCGCTGTGCCCCAGAGTCAGTGGTATTGCCACCAACCTGGTTACTGCTGCATTCCCTTGAACGGTCTTCCCCCCCCAACAGCATCTAAAATGGTTTACTTGTTTTAGAAAGGAATGGCCATATGGGATTGCTGCACTCTTTGCCTACTCCCTTTCCCATTCCAAACCTACTGTCTGCCTGGAACACGGTAGGGAGCAAGGACTGGCTTTTGAATTAAATTGTGTTTATTTAAACGCAACAGGGCGGACAGGTCAGGCTGATGAACTCAGGCCGTGCATCTTCATGTGGGACTGGGCCATTACAGTCATTACAGAAACATGGCTAGGGGCGGGTCTTGGGCGTGACCACCACACTAAAGCACTTATCAATGAAGTTCATATCATCTCCGATGATCCTGAGTGCATCCAGCTCCAACTCCCAATCATGGTCTCGCAAGAGCTGTAGACAGGTACTCATTCCACACATGTAGTCATCAGGGACGGTGGAAATTTCCCGGAGCTTCAACGTCCTAAAAGAGGAACGTGCACCTGGACTAACTGCTATCTCGACTGCTGTAATACTAAATTAACAGGACTTTATTTGAGGTTGCCTGTACTTTTTGCTGAGGTGCTGCTATCTGAAGCCTCTCAATCCAATGAAATACTACTTACTCTACTACTAACAGCATTTTCTCTACTCCTCCACATTTACTTTTCGTCAGGAAAGTAGGGAAATACGACAGTGATGTAATGTGGCTTACACACTCCTTGACACCAAATCCATGATAACCTGCTCTCCAGGGCAGGTCCTAATGAGGTCTTCATCCTGGTAGAGGTGATTCCGCTGATGCAAATCCTCACCCCAATAGCCAATCTGCGTTGGCACAGTCCTCTGGTCCTTTCTGTGTCTCACTCCAAAGGGAGGGAGGTTGATGTTCGAATACCGGGCGATTGCAAAAAGAAAAAATCGACGTAGGAGCAAAATTATGCTGCTCTCTGAGTCTGCTTTCCTGTTCAGTTCGGTTATATTTATTTTGATAATGCCCCATTCTATTGTCATGCTTTTTCTCCATAACTAACCCTTGTTTAAAAATCAGTCTAACTCAGCCCTCAAGATATTTAATGATCTCGCCTCAACAGCCCTCAGGAATTTCTACAATATTTTCCCTCTCACTGTTGGGAGACTTGGTGGTTTTTAATCCAGTGCCTTATTTCTGGCACACTTTGCGAATTGTGACGACATTAGATGTTATCGTGTCCGATCACACTTTTCTGTGGCCAGAGGAAAAAAAATGAAAATGTCAGAGCCTGTAATCTTCTCCCTCATCTTCCACATCAGCCTAAGATGCAGCTTATTCGGATCTGGGGATTTGCCCACTGTTTACCATGATTAAACTTCCAATTCTTCATTGGCTTCTTTATCAATTCTTTCAAGGGTCACACAGTCATTCTCCCTGAATGCAGGAGCGGCTTCTTCAAATTGAAGACCGATGTGAAGCCCGTGTTTAACATATCCTGTGGCTTTGTGCACAGGCTGCCCCAATTGGTATCTAATACTCCCCCTTCTTTCTGTTGTTATCTTCTTCTTCTTAATAAACTGATAAAATATTTTATGCCGATCCCCTTCTGCACTTCAACTAACTTTTTTAAGTTTAACCTTACACTTACTATATTCTATTAGTGCATCCATTGACATGCTCACTTTCTACCTGCTTTAAGTCTCTCTTTCGTTTATAATTCTGTTCTGAATGTTTGTTGACATCCGAGGTTCTCTGGGCTTGTTTTCCAAAATTTTCATCTTCTGAGTAACATGTTGGGCGGATACTTTCATTAATTCCATTTTGATCAAGTTATCTCCCATGCCCGCCCCCCCCTCCCCATCTCCCCACACGCTGTTCTGCTACAGTTTCACCCATAAACCACTGCACTTTGGCCAGATCCTGCATTTTATTTCATAAATTCGGTCTCCCCAATCAATTCACCTTCTATTTTCTAGATGGTGTTTTTTTTATCTTTTCCGTAACAAACTTAAAATATATGTTGTCACGGTCACTGGCCGTATAATGCTCTTCCAATCCTGCCTGCGATATCCTGACTGGCTTCGTTCCCCACAATGAGGCCCAGCATTGACCCACCCGTTGTTGTATCTGCTCCATGCTAAGAAGCTCTCTGGAATAAATGTCAAGGCATCTGTCCCCTCTTGAAAAGTTATCACTGCCCGAATGAATGTTTGGAAATTAAATGCCTGTATGTAGCAATCGTATTACTGTTTTTACACACCTCATTAAATTGGTTAAATATTTGCTCCTGTATTTTCTTTTATCTCACTGTCTATAATATATCCCCAGCAGAGCCTCTGCAATGGTTTTGATCCGGAGCTCTATCCACAAAGCTTCATTAGATCATTCCAAGTTTTTGACCCTCCTTACTGATGTAACTGCCTCATAACTAATAATGCAACACCACCTCCTCTTTTACGCCTCTCGTGTCCTGCCTATACGTCTTGTACCATAGCATATTGAGTTGTCAGCCCTGACCTCCCACAAATATATCTCTATAATGGCAAAAATGTCACATTTCCACATGTCACCTTGTTCCCTTATCAACCTGTCTATCCGATAATATTCTCAGCAAAAAGGTAAAGCACATCCACCCTGGAGTATAGCACCTGGAATCCTCTGTACCTCGGAGTTCTTCAATCAATCAGTGTTCGGTAAGAAGCTGCCCAATTCATGAACCAAAACTGTAACTCTGGGACTGAATTCGTATTTGTTGAAATGCAACTTAGTTTTGAATAAATGCATTAATCAAATGCAATTTTCCAGAACTGAGAAGCCTGCTCCACATACAATGAGTTTCTGCTAATTCCCTGCAAAGTGTGTAGGTGGGATAGCCGTTAGTATTCGGGAAAATGAGGACGACAGATGCCGGAGATCAGAGTTGAAATGTGTGGCACTGAAAATGAACAGTCCGTCAGGCCACATCTGAGGATCAGGAGAGTCAAACATTTGGTCTTCACCCCTTCGTCAGGAGCGCATTCGTGCCTACCCATCTTTTTCATTCCATGGGGCAGGCATCAGATCTTGTGGTGGGAAAGCATTTTGGTGATAGCGACCACAACTGCCTCACGTTATACATCGCTATAGAGAAGGAGAGGATTAGGCAAAAGGGCAGTTAATTTAATTGGGGAGAATGAAACTATGATGCGATTAGACGTGAGTTAGCAAGCATGGATTGGGAGCAATTGTTCCATGGTAAAGGCACTATAGGCATGTGGAGACTGTGTAAGGAACAGTTGTTGCAAGTGATGAATAAATATGTCCCTCTGAGACAGGCAAGAAGTGGTAAGATAAAGGAACCTTGGGTGACGAGAGCGGTGGAGCTTCTCATCAAAAGGAAAAAGGTAGCTTACATAATGTGGAGGAAGCTAGGTTCAAGCTCAGCTCTAGGGTATTACAGTCAGGCGAGGAAGGAGCTCAAAAATGGTCTGAGGAGAGCCAGGAGGGGGCACGAGAAAGGCTTGGCAGAACGGATTAGGGAGAACACAAAGGCATTTTACATTTATGTGAGGAATAAGGGAATGGCCAAAGAAAGAGTAGGGCCGATCAGGGATAGCATAGGGAATTTGTGTGTGAAGTCTGAGGAGGTAGGGGAAGCCCTAAATGAGTTTTTTGCTTCTGTCTTAACGAAAGAAACTAACTTTGTAGTGAATGAAAACTTTGAAGAGCAGGTGTGCATGCTGCAATGGTTAAGGATAGAGGAAGCTGATGAGCTGAAAATGTTGGCAAACATTAAGATTGACAAGTCGCCAGGCCTGGACCAGATTTATCCTCGGCTACTTTGGGAAACGAGAAATGCAATTGCTTCGCAACTATCTTTGCATCCTCGCTCTACACTGGAGTCGCACCTGAGGCCTGGAGAGAGGCAAATGTAATCCCTCTCTTCAAGAAAGGAAATAGGGAAATCCCCGGCAATTACAGACCAGTACGTCTAACGTCTGTCGTCTGCAAGGTGTAAGAAATGATTCTGAGGGATAGGACTTATGATCATCTGGAAGAGTATTGCTTGATTAAATGCAGTCAACACGGCTTTGTGAGGGGCTGGTCATGCCTCACAAACCTTACCAAGTTATTTGAGGATGTGACTAGAAATGTTGATGAGAGTCGAGCTGCGGATGTGGTGTATATGGACTTCAGCAAGGCATTTAACAAGGTTCCCCATGGTAGACTCATTCAGAAGGTCAGGAGGAATGGGATACAGGGGAACTTAGCTGTCTGCATACAGAATTGGCTGGCCAACAAGGACAGTGAATGGTAGTAGAAGGAGAATATTCTGCCTGGAAGTCGGTGGTGAGTGGTGTTCCACAGGGTTCTGTCCTTGGGCCTATACTGTTTGTAAATTTTATTGATGACTTGGATGAGAGGATTGAGGGATGGGTCAGCAAGTTTGCAGACGACACAAAGGTTGGAGCTGTCGTTGACAGTATAGAGGGCTGTTGTAGGCTGCAGCAGGACATTGACAGGATGCAGAGATGGGATGAGAGGTGGCAGATGATGTTCAACCTGTATAAATGCGAGGTGAGGCATTTTGGAAGGTCGAATGTTAAAGCTAAGTACAGGATTAAGGATAGGATTCTTGGCAGTGTGGAGGAACAGAGGGATCTTGGTGTGCAGGTACAGAGAACACTTAAAATGGCCACCCAAGTGGACTGTGTTGTTAAGAAAGCATATGGTGTTTTGTCTTTCATTAACAGGGCAATTGAGTTTAAGAGTCGTGAGATCTTGTTGCAGCTCTATAAAACTTTGGTTAGACTGCACTGGGAATACAGCGTCCAGTTCAGGTCGCCCTATTATAAGAAAGATGTGGATGCTATGGAAAGAGTTCAGAGGAGGTTTACCAGGATGCTGCTGGACTGGAGGGCTTATCTTATGAAGAGAGTTTGACTGAGCTTGGACTTTTTTCATTGGAGAAAAGGAGGAGGAGAGGGGAGCTAATTGAGTTAAACAAGATAATGAGAGGCATATATCGAGCCGATAGCCAGAAACTATTTCCCAGGGCAGAAATGACTAACACGAGGGGTCATAGTATTAAGCTGGTCGGAGGAAAGTATCGAGGGGATGTCAGAGGTGGGTCCCTTACACAGAGAGTTGTGAGAGCATGGACGGCGTTGCCAGTAGCAGTTGTGAAAGCAAGGTCATTGGGGACATTTAAAAGACTCCTGGACATGCATATGGTCACAGAAGTCGGAGGATGCATATATGAGGATCAGTGGTCGACACAACATCGTGGGATGAAGGGCCTGGTCTGTGCTGTATTGTCCAATGTTCTATGTTCTATGGTTCGCAGGATATTGCGAAACATACATGCTCAGTGAAGCAGCACGATATATAACCCTGAAATGGAAAGCAGTCAATCAGTTGGTTCGACAGTGGGTAGACAATTTCGGGTGAAGTACAGACTAATTAAAGTACAAACATGAGGAGAGATAAATCCCCTGTTTCAGAGGTGAAACATCTGAGGTTGCTACAGGAAGAGAAGAAAGAGATTTCTGTCCCTTTGGCAATGATTTTTGCGTCTTCACTCTCCATTGGAGTAGTGCCAAATGATTGAGGGTGACAAATGCTACTCCCTTGTTCAGGCAAGTGAATAAGGATAATCGAGAGAATTACAGTCCAGTCAGTCTTGTATCAGTATTGCGCAGAGTAGTGGAGAAGATTCTGAAAGATAGACTTTATGATTACTTGGAAAATCATAGTTTGTATAGACATAGTCATCACGGCTTTGTTAGGGGCAAGTCATGGCTCACAAACCTTATGGGATCAAACACATTGAAGAAGGTAGAGCAGTGGATGCGGTGTGCATGGATTTTATCAAGGCATTTGATCACGTTCCCCATGGTAGGTACATTCAGAAAGTAAGGAGGTATAGGATACAGGGAAACCTATCTGTCTGGATACAGAATTGGCTGGCCCATAGAGAAACAAAGTGGTGGTAAATGGGAAATGTGGGAAGTGGGCGGCACGGTAGCACATTGGTTAGCACTGCTGCCTCATAATACCAGAGGAGAAAATGAGGACTGCAGGTGCTGGAGATCAGAGCTGAAAATGTGTTGCTGGAAACGCGCAGCAGGTCAGGCAGCATCCAAGGAACAGGAGAATCGACGTTTCGGGCATCAGCCCTTCTTCAGGCTGCTTGACCTGCTGCGCTCTTCCAGCAACACATTTTCAGCTCATAATACCAGAGACCCAGGTAAAACGTCCGCCTCAGGCGACTGACTGCGTGGAGTTTCCAGGTTATCCACGTGTCTGCATGAGCTTTCCCTTGGTGCTCCAGTTTCCTCCAAAAGTCCAAAGATGTGCAGGTTAGATGAATTGGCCTTGATAAATTGCCTGTTGTGTTAGTTGGAGGGGAATGGGTCTAGGTGGATTGAGGGTTGGTGTGGTCTTGTTGGGCTGAAGGGCCTGTTTCCTCACTGTAAGCAATTTAATCTATTCACTCTGGAGCTCGGTGAAAAGTGGTGTTCTGTCGGGTTCGGTTCTGGGAACTCTGTTGTTTGTGTTTTCTATAAATTATTTGGATGAGGGAGTGCAACGGTGGGTTATTACATTTGTCAACGGAAAGAAAACGCTGGTGGAATTGTGGACAGTGTGGGGGCTGTAGTAATTTGCACTGGGATATTGACAGGATGAAGAACTTGGCTGATAAGTGAAAGGTGGATTTCAAACTCGAAAAGTGTGAAGCGATTTATTTTGGATGATTGATTTGAATGCTGAATACAGGATACAAGGTAGGTAGTGCACGTCAGGTCCCCAACAATTCACTCTCTTCTCCAGACACCTTCCCCTACCAACACAGAAATTGCAAGATCTGTGCCCACACCTCCACCCCCCACCAAAAAAAGCCTCAAAGATCCTTCCCCATCCATCAAGGCTTCAACTGCAGTTCCACGCATGTCAGCTACTTTATCCGTTGCTCCCAATGTGGTATTCTATACCTTGGTGAGATAGGACATCTACTCACAGAGCACTGCAGGAAACATCTCAGGGACATCCGCAACAACCAGCCCCACTGCCCTGTGGCCGATCGATTCAACTCCCCTCCCACTCTGCTGAGGACCTGCAGGTCCAGGGCTTCATCCATCGCCACTCCCTTACCACCACATCTTCAACCTCGGGACCCTCCAATACCATGGTATCAATGTGGATTTCACCAGTTTCTTCATTTCCCCTCCTCCGACCTTTTCACAGTTCCAAACTTCCAGCTTAGCAACGCTCTCACGATCTGTCCAATCTTTTTATTCAAAGTGGGAAAGGGTTTTTTTTTAATATTCCCTACAGAGTGGTAGCAGGCCCTTTGGCCCAACAAGTCCATACCAAACCTCCGAAGAGTAACACATTTCCCTCTGACTAATGCACCTATAACTATGGGAAATTTTGAATGACCAATTCACCTGGCTTACACATCTTTGGAACGTGGGAGAAAACCAGAACACGCGGAGGGAACCCATGCAGAAACATGGGAGAACGTGCAAACTCCACATGGAGAGTCGCCTGGGGCTGGAATCGCAACTGATCCCTGGCACTGTGAGCTACCGTGCCCACCAGTCCATATTCCTTCCCACCTATCCACTCCACCTCCCCTGACTTGTATGAAAATTACCCACAACTCCATCCAACTATCGCAGTTTCAGTTACCTTTACCGAGCCCCACCCCCTCCCATTTATCTCTCCACACTCATGGCCCCCTGTCTTATTGCTGATGAAGGGTTTTTGCCCGAACGTTTGCTTTTCCTACTCCTTAGATACTGCCTGAGCTGCTGTGCGTTTCCAGCTCTACCCTCACATCTCTAACCTCCAGCATCTGCTGTCTTCTCTTTCACCTTGTTAACATCTCCACTCAGTGCCTGTCCAGGTTGCAGATGTATTGAGTCTGGGAGAATGGCCAGATGTCATCCCCCTAAGTAATTTGTGTCTTAATCTTCTGACACTCCATGTCCACACATCTGCTCTCTGGGCCAGGTCTGTCTGAAAATGAATTTGTCAAATATGGTTGCCAGCCAGTTCTTGATGTCTAATTTGGACAGCACTTGGACTTACATAGAGCCCAGTGACAGACTGTTGGCTAGTTTCCACATGGCCCAACTTGGATTCCAGATGATTTGCTGTGAAATATTGCTTGAATATTTGCCCAGAACTATGTGGTAATGTTCTGGATACATTTAGGTGCAGGCCAGTATCTCACTAAGCTCCACAGCCAGCAATGATTTCAGTAACACTCTGCATGAATTCAGATCCTTCTTAATCTATTTTCAACGAAGGCAATGATTGCAAGGTGATGAGTTCAGTGATCTGAAAAACAATCAGATATTTGCCATGTTTCATGAATTGCGCAAAAGTGAGATGTGAAGTATGATCTTTCAACCGAACAATAATTGCATCCTCTCTTCAAGCAATTAGCTTGATGTTATATTTATGGAACTAACGCCTGTCTACATTTTATGATTCAAAAATAAAGAATGTACATTTTGTTTTATATTGAACAAAGAATATGCTATCTGACCTAGACGTGATCACAATTACATATTCATTGTCGGTATTCAAACAAATACATTGTCACACCAACATTTAGAAAGTGGTTGGTATCTGACCGATTATAGAGACAGATTGAGAAAATGATTGAACAATCATACAGAAATAGTGTTCTTATATGTTTAAGTAGCAATCTGTTTAATTTCTCACTTAAGTGTACGAGCTTCAGCTATTGTCCAACAATTGAGAAATGACAGTAATTCAACATGTACTGTAAATGTTAACGTAAATGAATGATTTATGATATTACATTGTAGAGAACAATAATTTGAAATCTTGCAATTTTTAAAGAATGAATCGCATTTAATGAAAAATTTGGTGAGTGAAAAAAAACGATGTTGGTATTTCCATATGAGTGAAAAGTCAAACATTTACAAAGTGTATTATGCCAGAGCAAATAATGATTTGTTTTAATAATTGGAATACAAGATTTAAAATATTCATGTGCTGAGTACTAATTAGTCTTCATCATCAAGCTGACTTTGCAATACTTGCATTTTAAATGGTTATGCTGCAGCAAATATGATCAGTTATTTGCTAGCATTTACAACAGGAAATAATCAGATACTAATGTTGACTTGCATCTGTATATGATAGAGTACAAAACTTTAATGAACAGAAGGAGGCTACTGGGGCACTGTGTATGCATCAGCTCCGGAAATGTCTCCCAAATTCCTCCCATTTGCCACCCGGCCCTCTGAAGCCCTTTACTTTTGTAACTTAGAAATATATATCCAGTTCCCTTTTGAATCTTCATTCACAAATCTCCCAGGCAGAGCATTCTAAATGCTAACAACTCTCTCAATGAAGAAGTTTTCCTTCTCTCACTTCTAGCTCTTGTGCTGACAATCTTGAACCTACGACTCTTTGACGCTGTAATGCCAATGAACAGAAACAGAGTATTCGTATTTTAACCTGTAATTTATTTCATAATTTTGAACAACGCAATAAGTTCACAACTTTGCCCGTTCTGCTTAATGAAAAGTAACCCTAATTGTTCATAACCTACCTTTAACTAAATCGTTCATTGCAGTTGTCATTCCAATTATTTATAAGGTTACTGGTCTGCGTGTGTTTATGTGTGTGTGTTTGTTTGTGTATGTGTGTGTGTGAGAGAGAGAGACAGAGCAAACAATCTGTTGTAATGTCAGAATTACTCCCAGTCCCACGTGGAAAAGAGGTAATGATGAGGAAGGTGTGAAAGTTTAACATGTGGTTAAAGAGCTAGTACGTGGTGAGGGTTACAATTTTTGTATCATTTGGGATCTGTTCCAGGACAGATGAGAGCTTTCAAAAATGGACCGGTTGCATCTAAACTGGAGGAGCACCGAAATCCTTGTAGTGACGTTTACAAGTGGAAATTGGATAGATTTAAACTAATAAACCAGGAGGTTGGCAACCAAAGCAGTAGGTCAGAAACTGAGCAGAAGATAGAAGTGAATAAGACATCAGGCATGGCCAGTCTCATGACCACGATGAAGGATGGATCATGTCAATTCAAAATGTGAGTTGGAGATTGGAATAAATGATAGGGATGAGGAGCATAATTATAAGGGATAAACAAATAAGGTTGGACAGTGTGGGAGATGCGAGGTAGGGATGTGTGTTAGATCAGGAGGCTAGTGTACAAAAAACTATTAGAATGGAAAGACAAACCAAGAAAACGTATTTAAAAACATTGTACCTAAAAGAACAAAGTATTTGGAAAAATATCGATGAGCTGACAATAGATACAGAGACAAGTGGGTATGACCTGGTGCGGATTACAGAAACATGGTTATAGGGAGATCATGACTGGGCTGTGACATGTCCGAGGGCACTCACTATTCCAGAAGGTTAGACAAGAAGGAGCAGGAGATGAAATTGATGTACTGATTAAGGATGATATCAAGGTTGCATTATGAAATGATATTGACACGAGGATATTGGCATGTTAATCAGTCCAGGCGTAAATAAAAAGCAAGAGAAGAAATCTCTTGGGAAGAGTAATGTTTTGCTACTGTCCCCCCTAAGTATTTCTGAGGTCGGAAATAATGACGGCTGGTGAAAAGGGCACAACAGTGGGATGAACATGCATATTGACTCAATTAATCAACTTGGCAAAGGTAGCCTTGAAGAACAATTCATAGACAATATGAAGGAATGTTTCTGAGAGCAACATGTCATGGATTCAACCAGAGAACGGGTTACTACAGATTTGATTTTATGTGACAAGGACGGATTGATAAAACGATCTTGCAGTTTAGGATCCTCTTGTAAGCAGTAACTGCAACATGCTGTAGTTTCAACCTCAGATTGAATGAATGAGGACAGAGTCACATATGACGTTTTAGTTTTTAGCAATGATAATTATATTGGACAATGATAATTATATTGGGCAAAGGAAGGAGTTGGCTTGGGTGGACTGGCCAGGAAAAAAAAAGGTCAAGACAGATGTAAAAAATAAGGCAAAGACGCAAGGAGATATTAAATAACCTCTCAATTAAAGTGTATTGGTGAGAGGAAGCTGAATTGTGAAATGGAAAAAAAGTCATCCATGATTTGACAAGTAAATCAATGAGAACATGAGGGAAAAGTCTCGGGAAAATCAGATTACACAGGTTAGTCACACTCTGCAGGACTACGTAAGGCACAGACTTGGTGGTGTTATCGTTGAACTGTTAAGCGAGAGACCCAGATAATGTTCTGATGACCTGGATTTGAATTCTGCCATGGTAGATTATGGAACTTGAAACCAAATGTGGAATTAAGAGACTGATAGTGATCATGAATCGATTGTAAGATAAAACTCATGTGGTTCACTAATATCTTTTAAGGAAGGAAACTTCCATCCTTGCCATAGATTCATCACTCTCTGGCTGAAGGCGTTTCTCCTTATCTCCAGTCTAAAATATCTTCCCTTAACCTTAAGACTATGTCATTGGGTCCTTTCCCTCCTAATAATGGAAGCATCTTTCTGACATACACTCTGACCAGGCATTTAATATTTTGTATGATTCAATTGGAATCACCTCATCCTTCGCAACTTCAGCGAGTTTGATCCCAGAGACTTCATACGTTAGGCCTTTCATTTCTGAGGCCATTCCTGCATCATCGAAATTAAATCGACTTGACTCAATTATTAGCAAGAGCAAGGAAAGTGTCTTTATTAAAAATCCTGCAGGATTTTGACTCATTACAGTAAGTCCGATCCTCAATGCAAGGAGTACTGAAACATTATACAGACGCCTGCCTGATAGCGTTCCTTATCACACTCTCAAGGGCAAAGACTGGGGAAACTCAAGTTCTTATTCTTTCATTCCATGGTCCTAGACATAACAGTTCTTCAGCTTTCACAGAGTTCGACTATTGCAAGGTCGAGTTGAATGTTTTCAGAATCCAAACAGAGATAAGCTAACTGCAAACCTTCATCAAACGATCGTTTACAAAGTTCAGTGCAGCATTGATTTAAATAAAAACAATCTCTTTCAAATTTCACAGTAAATGTTTTATTAATTTCACAGTAAGTGGATAATTTCCCATTACATTTTCCCCTTTTTGTCATTTTACGACAACAAGGGGACAACTACAGCAACATTAAAAAACGAGCCAGAATAACTATACTTCAGAAAATGTTGAGGAAACACCAAGCCTTTCCTCAGACACTATCTACCCGAAACACAGCTTTGTGGTGTTTTCATCACTTGCTCTGGATTGCCCCGTACACAGCCCATGTTCACACGTCACATTCGGTAAAGCCATGGTAGGGTGGGGTCCATGCAATGCCCCTTCCCTTACGAATAGTCCGACCAGGTGTTTGCTACAAGTGAGAGCTGGAGCTTGCCCATATTCGTATGAGGCTTCCACCCATTTGGAAAACATATCAACTATTATCAGACAATACATTTTCCCTTCGCTGTGTGTTTGTTGAATAAAATTTAACTGTAAATGTTCAGAAGGTTTTTGTGGCTGGGGGTGTGCTGCCTCTTTACCATGACGCTTCACGTTGGCCCCTGAGGGGGCAAAAGACGGGGTACGGCCTGCACAACGGAACAGGATTGAACTGTCCTGGGGGCTGGCGCTTCAGTCAGTCCCAAGGATACTCGCAAACCGATCGCCTCAACCCGGAATCGTAAACAATGACCTATAAACAACGAAACAAAACAAGACACACTTAGACAAAGAACTTTACAGTACAACTAGCAACGCCGCAACTACTCCCCAAGGTCCTGACAGAAGCAGTGTTCTGGGCCACAGGCTGTCTTCCTTCTTGCCCCGAGAGATCAGCCTGCAGAGCTCAAGGCATTTTCTATATCCACATCAAATGACCATTTTGTGTCCGGTGGAATTTGATCCAATATTGTAACGGATTTGGCAACATGTGGGGCGTGCGGAACAACAGCGTTATTGACAGCTTGCAGGTCTAGAACAAACCTCCATTCCTCCGGTTCACCGGGAATGTTTGCTTTTTTGACAGGAACAATGGGGGTTTTCACTGGTGAGTTTTCACAGGGGATTATCACTCAAGCCTTTAGGAGGGATTCAAGGACGGGAGTAATTCCTTCTATGGCTTCAGGTTTTAACAGATATTGTGCTCTGCAAGGACGATACTCAGACTTCTGGCTTATCCTTATGAGCTCACAGCCCCGTATTCGCCCCACATCATGTTTACACATTGCCCACAAGTCTGTCGGGGCCATCTTTAATCTTGGTTCTGAAATTTCCATCGGAGGGAAACGCCAGGTGATCTCCCGAGGATTTTCAGGGCTAGTGGTGTTTCCCTGGACTGTCCTGTCTGCCTGAGTTAACCAATTTAGTTTCTTATTATATGTCCACATATCTGCATGAAACCAAACACCAAATCGTCCCTGAAGACCCAACCTTTCACTATTTGTGCCTTTGGCATCCATGCTGCCAAATCCTGGCACGTATCAGCAGATGCCTTCGCCAGTGATGAGCGGAACATTCCACATCAAAAAGGTAGGGTCAACTTGCTGTTACAGATACCTTCGATAAGTTCACACTGGCTGCACATTTGTGATCACTTCAATAAAAATCGCAAAGTAACAACTCTAACCAATCTCCTGAACAAATCTTTCTCATATGGTTGGTCAGGGCCATTACGGTGTATGCGTGCTGTACAGTGCATCATATATCCAGCAAGAAAATCGGTGTTAATAAGATTAACATGGTTGTTTTCTTCCAGGGTGTATTAACTGCTCACTGAATTTATGGCTCTTTGGCTTAATCGCACTCATAGACATACATCAGGAGTTGTGGGTCATATTTTACAGGCTGCACTGTTAAATTTTTCCATTGAATTACCTGAAAGCCTGTCGGAGTACTGATCAAGTTCAACCCCAGTTTCACTACGAGTCGCGAGCTATCAGATTTAAAGGATAAAATTCCAATCACAAGAAGGAGAATTGG
The DNA here is from genome assembly GCF_047496795.1 of Chiloscyllium punctatum. Taxonomy (NCBI): domain Eukaryota; kingdom Metazoa; phylum Chordata; class Chondrichthyes; order Orectolobiformes; family Hemiscylliidae; genus Chiloscyllium; species Chiloscyllium punctatum. Next base: position 18,023,700 of record NC_092757.1, on the reverse strand, counting down.
CAGGTTTCCCCGTTAGTGGACTGCCCACCTCCAGCTCAGCCTTCCCCTGTCAATCACCCTGGTGTCCAGCTTCCAGGGCCGATTGGGGCTGTCTGTGTGGGCACTGGCTCGCCCAGTGGACCATTGCTCTGCAAACAAATTACCCGCCAGATCTACCTTTGCCAGCGCTTCTTCCACGAACTCTTTGTCTTCTGTGGCCTCCACATCTGCCTCTCTCTCTTCCTGTAGCACCTGCCTCCAACAGTTGGTCGACCATTTGCATCATACTAAGCTGAGCTTTATGTGCTTGCTGTTTCATCTTTAGTTTCCGCTAATCCTCGTCTTGGGTAAGCAATTTTTCAGCATGTATCGCATGTTGTTCTATCAAATTCAGCTTTCCTGTGTCCCAGTTAATACATGTGACTTTTACGTTTTTCGCATATTTCTTCCTTCATTCCATTGATGAAACTGTTGCTCATGTGTGCCTCATGCAGCGTGATTTCCGCTGCCGTTATCTTATCAGGTGGTCTCCGTCCACTATGGGCATTACGGATTTCAGTGAGGTGTGTAAGATACTGGGACACGGTCTCACATTCCCATTGTTTGCACATTGTTACTTTGGTCAAGTCAATTCACACTGGGAATGCCTTCCTACAGGCGGTTGCCAGCGCTGCAAGAAAAGCATTTACGTCTCTGTTCTGCTCTGCTTGAGGGTTGGCTACTCTGGTATTGACATTTGCAGCTGGCTAGGTATACTTGATTTTGGTGATATCGACAACTAGATTTCGTCCCAGGAAACGGCTGACGTGGAACTTCCACCAGGCTGATCTCGTAGAGGTCTGCAGGTCTCTGAGAGCAGTCATCAAGGTCAGGAACTGAAACAGACATAAGACAATGTACAGCTTCGTTAGGTTATTTGCCGCACGCGTTTGCATGTGTGCTGGTGTTTGTATATGTATTTGGTCTATCCTTTATTTGAGATTTCCTTTCACTGATATCAGCCTCAACCATCCACATATTATAAGCACTCCATTTCATAAGTTCTATTTTTCCCATCCTTTTCTCCTTCTCTCTCTCTTCCTATCTCGAGCTCACCATTTCCAGTTGTCTTTTCCTAAAACTTCTTCCCTCTGGAAAACCACATTCCTTGACCCACAATTCTAACTGCTTTACACATTCTGGGCTGTAATTATGTAGCATGTATTGTATTTCTGGTTGACCATTCGAAGTCCTATGTGGACTCTCCCTTTGTTTGCTCTGGCTGGAGACCATTTTTAGTGTAACTGGAGACCTGTTCAGTTCTTTCTCTCTCCCTCTCTCTCCCCCAAGTCAAAACCATCATTAACCTTGCTGTCTCCTGAACACTGTAGAGACCGTAATCCACTTCGCTTGCGGTTTTACTCGAATACCACATGAGAGTTCACAGAACCCTTTTTCTGCTGTATTTATTCTCTTAGTCTCGATGTCTGATTACTTACGCCACGACTCTTACCCCGAGCCTATTCGATTCGAACCCCCAGCCCTGGCGTGATCCACCGATTCCCAGTCTTCGCACGCAAAGTGAACGCCCTTCAAGGCGTTAGCGCCTACACCTCCTGGGAATCTTCAGAATTTCACCCAGTCGTGGGATCCCGGACGAGCCCCCAAGTTAACTGTCGTGGAAATTAAATCTACTTGACTCAACTATTCACTAGAGTATAGAAAGGGTCTTTGTAAAAAAAACTCCTGCAGGATTGTGTCTCATTACACTCAGTCAGATGCCTCAATGCAAGGTGTGCTGAAACTTTATACAGACGCCTGCCTTATAGTGTTCGTTATCCCACTCTCAAGGGCAAAGACGGGGGTAATTCAAGTTGTTATCCTCTCATCCCCTGGTCCTAGACATAACAGTTTTTCAGCTTTCCCAGAGTTGACTATCGCAAGGTCGAGTTGAATGTTTACAGAATTCAAACAGCGTTAAACTAACTGCAAATCTTCATCAAAGCATTGTTTCCATTGATTTAAAGAAAAACATTCTCTATCAAACTTCACAGTAAATGGAGAATTTTCCATTAAAGTTGTGAACTGCCTCTGAACATGCTCCAGGGGTGGTATATCCTTGTTGAGATATGGGGCCCAAAACATCAAACAATAATCCAAATGTTGTCTGATTAGAACCTTATAGAACCTCAGAAGTACATCCATGCTTTTCTATTCAAGTCCTCTCAAAATAAAGGTCATCATGATATTTGCCTTTGTGACCAGTCGGATCACCTGAAATAATGAACTTATGATGGATAATAAAAAGTTATCATGGAGTTACAAAAAATGAACAATGATTAAAGCATGCTGGGAAATGGATCCCAGCCTTGACTAAAGTCTCTGTGGTAATCCACATGCTGCAGAATCCAGACAGGCTCCCCACAGACGGTTTGTAAACAAACTTGAGAGCTACAGACTCTGCAATACAAACCTGGAGTTTAACTTGAATTGGACAATGGAATGTCGCCCTTGGGCCGTCAATGTGTCACCCCCTGTTTGGGTCTGTTTGCTCAGGGTAATCCAACCCTCCCAAAAGAGGGTGAAGAATCGGAAGAATGAGAATCACGGCAAAACCCTACTTAGCGCAGGAAATCGAAAATAACCACCAAAAGAGAAGATACTTCCAAGTCCATCGTAAGAAGAAGAAATCAGCACGTGGAGCCCGGCAACGTTCTATAGGCGTGGTATACGATCATACAGAGTTAATTTAAAGCATAAGATAGCTTGTAGTGTGTTTCGTTACTTGATAGTAAAATTTATGGTGCTAATATTAATTGTGTTCAATAAAAAAATATTGTTGATTAGAAGTCGACTCACAGTTCTTTTGGTGAATATAAGATATCAAAACATACTGTCTCATGGTACAAAACTTTCCTAAATATTGGTTAAACTGCAAGTTTACCTTGAGACCATCTTGGTATAAAACTCCCAAGTCTCTTTGCACTTCAGACTGAAGAATTTTCCTGCATTTACAAAATAGTCCATGCCTGTATTCTTCTCACCAAAGTGCATGACCGCACACTAGCCCCCATTGTATTCCATTTGCCACTTCTTTGCCCACTTTCTTAAAGTGCCTAAACCGTTCTGCAGCCTCTCCACTTCCGCAATGCGACATGTCTCTCCATCTATCTTTATATCATCTGAAAAGTTAACCAGAATGCCCTTAGAACAATCCTCTAGATCATTAATTTACGAAGTAGAGAGCCGTAATCCCAACACTGAGGCTTGTGTAACATCACATGTCACTAGCTACCATGCTGACAAGACCATTTTTTATTCTCACTCGCTGTTTTCTGCCTTTTTAACCTTTGTTGTTTCTCAATTCCACCCAGGCAGATCCTTCACCACCTGTCCATACTTCAGAAGTGATGGGAACTGAGTGAAGGGACTGCAAAACACTTTAGCATTGTCGCTAATTTATAGTTTAGACATGGACTAAAAATATGTCATTGGCCATTCAATTGAATTGTGGTGACAACCTATGTCTTTGTCGAAATATTGTGTTTGCATTATGGAAGAATACAAACGTGTGAACCTGCTTGAGAGTACACAGACAATTTCAAATATTTGTATTCTTCTATAATACAGACAGAATATTGGTCAATGACACAAACTGTCACCAAATTCCAGTGGAAATGACAATGTAATATTCTTACTTTTTTTGTTTTTATTTGTAGATGAAGAAGACACGAGTTTATAAACAGATATAAGTGTGTCAAATGAACCATAAATATTGGTATATGGAGCACAGAATGGAATATGTGTCTGTGTTCAAATATGTTGGCAATTTAATGGAAACGCAGAAGTAATATCAATGGAGAGATTGGATTGAGGCACAGAGGAAACAGGCACCTGGATCACACAGAAAAAAAATGCGTACATCAAACTTTTAGAGAGGCCAGACAAATGTTGAAACTTTTTTGAAACATAATTCATTCAGATGTAGGAAAAATTTTCTACAGTTTTACAGTGTACTGGAGAGACCACATCGAAAAAGCGAGAGCAATAATGATATGCAAAACTGTCCAGAGAAGATACACACAGTGGGTCCTCGTGGTGCAGGAACACTAACATTTTTATTTCAGGGAACGTTACAGGATTTTGAACAAGTGACAGTGAAGGACAATGGTTTCGATGCAAGTCAGGATGCAATGTGACCGAGAAGATAATATTCTTCACCGATTGATGCTCACAAGCCATGGAAATGGTGAGACTATTTTCTGTTTTCAAGAATTAAAGTGATCGAGTCTTATGGCAAACAAACAGGCCATTCAGCGCAACATGTCTACACCAACAAGAAAACACCAAACTGCATTAATGAAAATTACCTCAAGGTGCATAGCCCACTCTCCTTTGGTATTTTGTGCTCATTCAGCTGCTGATTAAATGCTGCAATAACATGTGTTATTCGTGACCTGGGCTGTCAGTTGACCTTTTATTTCAATGTATTCACGAAATGATTTCTGCAAATGCATCGCAGTACTTCAAAGTCCGCAAAAAGCTCATCAGATCAATAAACATGGTTACATTGTTCAATTATTATGAGGAAATCGGATTTTTCAAAACTTCATTTGGGATTTTAATGGAGCTCGTCCAACATTAATTGCCGTTGAGAAGTTCCACTCCAGTTGGTGTTGGCCTATCCAAGTGGCTGTTGGGAGGGAGTGCCAGCTCTGCATCTCATGTGCCAGCATAGCTGGGAGTGAGTGTCACTGGTGGTGAACGCAGTGTTAAATCAGCCACCATACTATGATGAACAGTTGGCAGAAAAACTCAGAACATCTGACTCTTTGTCAAAGTGAATGTGTGGCAAGGAATTTATTATTCTGCCGATAAATAACAACCTTACAACGAGAAGTCAATATATTAATGAAGTAAAGTTGGTTTCTATGTTTTTGCTTTCCTTAAAATAATGGTGTCAAATAGCCGGAATAATGTTGGTGGGCTTATTGAACGAAACTCACACTGAGCATATGAATTATCTTGGATATTTTCAGGGAGGTCCGGGCTGTCCTCGGTTTAGTGAGTACTGATGCTCCATGGGATGATGCTGATTTGTAATCACCACACTTACTGAGCACAGTTCGATGGAACAAACCAACAATTACCATTGGGTGATGCTTCATGGAATCGGGTAATAAACAAGATGCCTATCAAATCTGGCATCATCAAGCGCTGATATAAGTGCTTTGCCGAGTTTGTACGGTTTCCTTCCTCAACCACCCCCACAGGCAATGCATTTCAGAAGCATATCATCCTCTGGGTTCAAAGAGATTTCACACATCCTCACTCAATCACTTGTCTTTCACTTTTAAAGTGTATCCCCTTGTACTTAACCGTTTGACTAAGGGGAACATTTGCTGTCTGTTCACTCTATCTATACCTCTCATGCTGTTTTCCACCTCTGTCAGGTTCACCCCATAACCTTCTCTGTTCCAAAGTAATGGAAAAACAAATCTAGCCTATCTTCATGGTTTGAGTACTCTCTTGTACTGTTATTCTTTCAAAGTGCAGCATGTCACATATTGCAGTGTTATGTTTTTTGGTCATTGTTCTGGCCATCTGAACAATGATGATTTACACCTCTGTAAACAACGCGTCCATCCTCACTTTGAACCACCGAAATAATAATTGCGTCATCCACAACATTGTTTATTATGCTCTAACCCTCACCCCCATCTCCCACATTGTTATCATCAACGTGTATGAATATCAGAAACAAAACTTGATTTTCTACGCGTTCGACAGTCGTTGTTGCAGAGGAAGAATTGATAATTCTAGTCTATAGTTTTTCCACTTTTGGTGAATTTGCAGCATGATACAGGAGATGGCTTTTATTAGTGAGGCAAAAACACTATTTTGGACATGGAACTGAATTCTGTTTTTATACTCCGGCACATGCATCTATTATTCATATTTTACATATGAATAATGATAATGCATCAATATTCTTGTACTCGCTTTTGGCACTGTGCACTGCAACATTTCCATTTTATGTGGGCCTGCAGCTCATTCTTCATAACATTCACTGCAATCCCATCATAGCACAGGGAACTTTGTTTAAATCTGCAGGATGGACGCAGGCTCATTCCTGAAATTTGTTTGAAAGAACTAAGATGATGAGGATAAAGTTTCAATTAAATTCTGCATTATAGGCATGCAGTAGAAGGTCAAATCACATTCTCATTTCTACATTGAATTGAAAGCAAAATCAAAGAAAAAATCACCGACCGTTCTGGATATTGTTTAGTTACATAAAGTGACATAATGTTGAGATAATGAATTGGAGAGAAAAGAAAATGTCTGCCCTTATTGGAGATACAGAAATGTCGAGTGGGGATTTACAATATGAACAACAATCCTGTTAATAAAAGAAGTATGAGAAATATTTTCCGAATATTCAAAAGAAACCAGATACCAATTTTCCTTAACAGCGGTGTTTGATTATCCATCAATCTCAGTTTTCCAACTGCCACAGATGGTCCTTCTGACATACTACCTCCTCCCCTTCCTACTCTTTCCTTACCCACCTTTTACCCTCTCATTGCCCCTTCTGCTGTGACATACCCTTCCACTGAACACCTCCCTTCACACTTCTCGCACTGTGTATCACACCAGTTCACTATCACTCCCACTTTCCCGAACTCTCCCTTTCGCTTTTTGCTCTCACACTCAATGCTGGAAATTGCTGACTTCTGTGCTATTACATGTCATCAATGAATGGTGCGTATGAAATGATCACTGTCCAACAGCAACAGAAAGCAACATGTTTGCCACTGTCTGATGCGCCGTGAACAGGATGGCTTTGTTAACTATTGGTACAGAGTGGAGTTTCTTCTTGTCCCTCTATCACAACACTTAACCAAACAGCCTCATTACCAACAGGACAAACATCTTGGGACAGAATTGGAAGTCCATGTATCAATTTTCTTTTGTATATTGTGAAGGTATGTTCAAACAAAGAGTATTCTTGTCTTTTGCTCCTTGTTCTTTTAACTGATCTTCCAATATAATTTGAGGTGAGATCAGAGAGACTTCCCTTTCAATCGAAGCAGGAATTGACTAAGCGTGGAATCCAGGACACTGAGCAAAACTGAGATTAATGGGAATTAGAGAACATCCTGTACTGGTAATGGGAACAATGGGAAAACAATCTCGACAAGTTATCTTCCAAGTTACATGCCACCCTGACGAGGAACTAACCAGTTGGTAAGACATCTTGGAATATGCCCATAAGCAGCTCTGTGTGTATGTGCATCACTTGGGCACAAGAGATTCAAGTAGGCTGCACTATTTCACCTTTTCCAGAGTGATGGTGTTTGACACGTAAAATCTGCCCATGCTAGTTCCTTCCAAAACCCGTGGATGACTACGCCCTGTACCAATGTATCTTATGTTTCCACAGTTTAATCTAAAGTTTCAGAAATTTAAGACCTTGCTGAATGAGTATGACCGTCGTGAAACCTGGAGCATGATATGACGCTGTGGTAATGATTGGGATCCTTAATTCAATTGGATACTTCCAGAGGATTGATCATGTGATTCATGGCCACTGAATTCAAAATTTTCATGGTGATTTATGACACGGAAAATGTTATTAATATACAGGGCTCTGTCAAATAAAAAACTTCTAATTTTTCATTCAAGGAACATAAGCAAATTCATGAGAGTTAACTGAAATGGCAGCTTCACTGTTCCCTTTCATATCAGAAAAATATCCAAACTCCAAACGAAAAGTGAAGTTGGAAGTGGTGGAAAACTGTAACAAGTCCAACAGCATCTGAGCAGAAAGGGAATTAACGTTCTGAGACCAATATGACTTTTTTCAGAACAGACTCATATTCGTCTCAATATGTTAACTCTCTTTCACTCTCAAGATACTGACTCATCACCAACATTTTCCAATTGTATTTGTGATTTCCAAGTTCCCTCGTATACGCTAGCACAGTGACATATTTGGATGGGTGGCACGGTTGCTCACTGGTTAGCACAGCTCTATCGAAACACCTGGGAACCGGCGCTCAATTCCACCCTTGGGTCACGGTCTGTAATGAGCTTTCTTATTCTTCCTGTGTCTGCAACTGTTTTGTTCAGGTGTTTCTGATTCCTCCCAATTGACCATGAAAAGTTGTTCATCTGTGTCTACTTGTTTTAACTATGGGTGATCGAGGAATCGTGTAGGAGGTGTATCTGTGTCAATATTATTCAGAGGATCAGTGTCAACTTGATGGACCGAATGTTTTATGGTAACACTTTAGAATTGTTCATCATTATTATCACAAAGACGGTGGTTACTGGAGCAAAGATCTCTGTATCAGCACGTAATGAGTTATATTTCTACTGACGTTGTTCCGTATTCTTTCCATGGCCCTGCACATTGTGTTATCCATGTCGTGATTTTTAATTCTGTGCATCGAAGAGCCAAGAGGGGACATGAGAAGTCGTTGGTAGATTGTGTCAAGGAAAGCCTGAAGACTTTCGATAGCTATATCAGGAATAAAACATTGACTAATTAAGGTCTGGGCCTATCACGCGCAGTAGTGGTAAGTTGTGCTTGGAGTCAGAGGAGATAAGGAAAGCGCTTAGTGAATTTTCTCATCAGTATTCACACTAGAAAATAGCTAATGTTATCGAGGAGAATCCTGAGATACAGGTCAGTAGATTAGATTGGATAAAGGTTCACAACGAAGAGGTTTCAGCAATTCTGGAAAGTGTAAAAAAAAACTCCCCTGTGCCGGATGGGATTTAACCGAGGATTCTCTGGGAAACCAGTGAGGAGATTGCAGAGCCTTTGGCTTTGATCTTGAGGTTTTCATTGTCTACAGGAATGGTGCAGAAAGCTGGAGGATAGCAAATGTTCTTACCCTATTCAAGATGGGGATTAGAGTCTAATTATAGACCAGTGAGCTTTACTTTGGATGTTAGTAAAATGCTGAAATTTTTAAAGAGACAGGGTTTAAACTCATCTAGAAAGGAATAATGGGATGAGGTATAGTCAACACGGTTTGGTGAAGGGTAGGTCGTGCCTCACAAACCTTACTGAATTTTTGAGGAGGTGAACAAACAGTTGGATGCGGGTAAAACGGTTGCTGTAGTGTATATGACATTCAGTAAAGCGTTTGGTAAGGTTCCCCACGGTAGACTATGGCAAAAAAATTACAGAGGCATGGGATTGAGGGTAATTTAGCCGTTTGGATCAGGAATTGGCTAGCTGAAAGAAGACAGTGTGTGGTAGCTGATGGGAAATGTTCATCCTGGAGTTACTAGTGGTGTACCACAAGGATCTGGTTTTGGCCCACTGCTGTTTGTCATTATTATCATCTGGATGATGGCACTAAGTTCGCTAGAGTTGTGGATAGTGCCAAAGGATGTTGTTGTTTACAGCAGGACACAGATAATTTGGAGGTTGGGCTGTGAGGTGGCAAAAAGAATGCAATGCGGAACAATGTCAGATGATTCACTTTGGATGGCGCAACAGAAATGCAGAGTATTAGGCTCTTGTTAAGACTCATGGTTGTGTAAATGAGTAGAGATTCCTCAGTGTCCATGTACATAGATCCCTGAAAGTTGCGAACCAGTTTGATAATGTTGATCAGAGGGCTTATGGTGTGTTTGCTTTTATTACTAGAGGGATTTTGTTTCGGAACCCGGAGGTCATGCAGCAGCTTTACAAAACCCTGGTGCAGCCGCACATGGACTCTTGAATACAGTTCTGGTCATCTCATTCGTGGAAGAATGTGGAATCATTGGAAAGGGTTCAGAGGAGCTTTACTAGGTTGTTGCATGGTGTGGAGGTAAGATCTTATGAGGAAAGGCTGAGGGACTTGAGGCTGCCTTCGTTTGAGAGAATGTTGAGAGGTGACTTAATTCAGACATTTAATATAATCAGAGATCAGATAGGTTGCATTGCGAGAGCCTGTTTGTTTGGATGATAATGGCTAGCACGAGGATACGTAGCTTTAAATTGAGTTTTAATGGATATAAGACAGATGTCGGAGGTCGTATCTTTACTCAGAGAGTAGCAGGGATGTGGAAAGCACAGTCTACAACAGTAGGAGACTCACCAGCTTTAAGGCCATTTAAGTGATCTTTGGATAGGCATATGCATGTAAAATGGAGTAGTGTATTTTCGATGGGCTTCAGATTGGTTTCATAGGTTGGCGCAACATCGAGGGTCGAAGAGTTTGTACTGCACTGTAGTGTTTTATGTTCTATATGTGCACAACCCTATTGAACTGTATACGCAGTGATTTAAATACTTATGTAGCAGACTATTCTTTCCATTTGAAATTGCCCTGTCCACATTCATTGAATGCATGCAGTGTGGAAACAGGTCCTTGGAAGAATAACCTGACCAGGCGCATTCTTCTTTTCCCCCCCACCCCCCGATATTGACCCCTCACGTTTGTGCCTCACCTACACATCTGTGAATACAATGAGAAGATTAGCTTGGCCAATTCACCTAATCTGCATATCTTTGAACTGTGGGATGAAACACATGCAGACGTGGGGAGAATATGCAAACTCCACACAGAGATTCGCCTGAGGTTGGAATTAAACCAGGCCCTAGCAATTTGAAAATGTAGTGCGCAACCCCTGACTCACAGAGCCACATCAGCAACCAGCATTCTGTTGCCCAAATGTAATAAGTTTCGTTGCTTTGTTTTGCATTTCATTCTGTCTGCCAGAAAGCGTGATGGGGACTGGGGAAATATCGTTGTATTCCCCTCAAATCTCCACAACCACTGCTGACATTGCTTTCTGTCACCGAACTAATGTTATTTTCATTCTGTCCCTGGCTCATTAATCCAAGGTTTTAACGAACAAGGTCTTTGTACATACCATATTTTTGTCCACTCTGTCTCTCTTCCTGGAGTGTGGTCATCTTCTTTAATTCATTAATGTGACATGGGTGTAACTGGCTGAGCCAGTATATATTTCCCTTTCCGGGTTGCCCATGAAAAGGTGTTGGTGAACTCCCTTCTTAAATCATAGCAGTCCATGCTGTAGGCTGCCAGTGCTTAGATCTGTCTAGCTTCATTTCTTTGAGACCTTGTAGTGATATAACTGAATGACTGGCTTGGCCATTTCAGAAGGGCAGTTGAGAGTGAATCACAATTCTTTGGGTCTGGTGTCACATGTAGGCCTCACCACGTGAAGATAACAGATTTCTTTCCACGGAGGACACAAGTGGTCTCGGTGTTTGGTTTTATTTAACAACTAACAATCTTTCATTAGATTGTTAACCCAAATACTCCATTGAATTCAAATTCCACAATCTGATGAGGTGGGATTCAAGTCCAGGTTTGAGTCATTAGCTGGGCCACTGGATTAACAGTCTGGAGATAATAGCACTGGACCATTGCATTCCGAGCATCTACACTGGTAATTGTAGTGTTGCTGTTATTGTTACTGTTATTTCATTTTCAATTTGTTAGAAGATGAGAGATTGGGAATTGTTCAATTCACACTAGTCAGCAAGTAATCAGGACAGTAAATGGTATGTTGTCCTTCATGACAAAATGATTCAAGTGTTGAAGTAAATTCATCTTCCTGCAGTTGTAGCGTGTTGATTGGATAGTAGTTAGGCCAGTGAGTACAGATTATCTCTCCCTTATCAGGAATTATTTGATTGTGACTGAGATAGTGCAAAATAGTTCACCAGACTTATTCCTGGGATGATGGTACCGTGAGGAAAGTGTGAGGAAAAGGATTGTTTAATCCGTGATTCTGAGAGTGAATAACAGGCTTTTTCATTTTAACTTGAAGATTAAGTACTGTCACTCATATTCCCAAGAAAAAGACAGTGGTCAGGTGAAGCATTACATTTTTCCGTGATATTTGATTCCCAATAGTTCACATATCTGTCCGGCGCCCCCATGTTGGTTGAGAGGCAGCTGCAGGCTTGGAATGAACTCTCACTGTCTAAATATGCAGTTGGTGTATGAACCTGCACTGTTCACAAATCTGTCAGCAGCCACAATACTTTATTCCTGAAAGAGTTAGGCATTCCGACCAGTTTCTAACCTTCATCGAAACACCAGTCTGCCTTCTCGCAGACAGAACCTATTTCATTGAGACTTGGCACCAACCATCCACTTTCCCTTCTCACATTCTGTGAAGCAAGTGTACCACGTGCAATGAATCCAGGAGGAACAACATGGAGCGGTTAATCTGTGTACTCTATGCTTCACTGTTCGTCATGTTGGGGCATCAATGACATCTTACTATTTCTGGAAAATTGACTTGACAGGCTGAGTGCCCTCTTCCTGGTGACAAGGAAGAGACTGAAAGACCTGACTTGGCAACTCCTGGTTCCTGTTTAACACTTCGATGTGCTGACGACACTCCTTCCCTCCTTATGTAATAGGCAGGAGGGACTGAATTGGCTGTGCCTGTTATTGCCAAATATTTTCAGTGTGTTGATTACATTCCGTTGCAACCAGCTTGAAATGCTGAATGAGCTCCTCTTATTTAACTGTGGGAAAGATAAATTTCGAGTTGGACTGTTACAAGAATGTCATTTTCAATTTAGCAACACAGTTTAGATGCTGTCCAGGTCTTGCTGCTCACGGACATGGATTGCTTCAGCAGTGGCCAGGTGACAAATTATTTTTATCAATCTTCAGTGAACATCTCCCACTTCTTACCGTATGATGTGGGAAAGACGTTGAAGCAGCTGAAGAAAGCTACCTTGAGGATGCGCCCTGATATGTCCTGGGAGAGAGATGATTGATCCTCACCAACCACGAATACCTTCCCTTGTCCTCTGAATGCATCCAACCACGACTCATTCCTATTGCATTCTATTTTGTTCGGGTTCCTTGAAATCCTGTCTTGATATCGGGGCCAGCCATTCTAACCGTGTGTACATAAAACTATTCATGTGAATAGGTCACAGTATCTTTGTGATCAGCGTTTCCTTCTTATAGAGGGTAGTGACTGTCGGGACTTCTGTATTCCAGAGAGGTAGGGGAGGTAGGTCACTAAGATGTTTAGAAGGGGGCACAATGGATATATGAGGCATCAGAATGTTGAGGGCTGCAGTGATTGAGCATAAAAAAAGAGCTGAGGATTTTGCAGATTAGCTATGATCATATTGAAGGGAAAGACAGACCAGAAGGGCTGAATGACCGATTCTTGTATCTGACGTTGTCTCATTTTGTTATTGGGAAGTTACTTTCCTGAAAATTCTGTTACTGGATGTTGCAGTCAGGGAGAACAGACGATTTTGTGTGCCATCTCTGGGTGAGGTGTGGGCGCTGTATTTATAGTGAATCTGAATCGGCAACATGACCAAGAAATGAAGGAAGTTCTGTAAAGACCGTGGAATGAGATGTTTCACACCATCACCTACACTTTCTTTTCACAAGAATATTTTCCAACATCATGTCAAAAAGTGTGTGACAGTCTTCATCTGCTGAATGGTTTCCGCGTTTCTGTGCACCACGTTACTGGGGTATATGGCCTCCGACTGTTCCTGTCCAGCAGGTTTGAGAGGTTCAATCGAACATAGGAACTAGGGACTGAGGAGAAGGGCTGATCATTAGACACTTGGAGCCTTCTCCACCAGGCAATAAGATTGTGGCTGATCAGGTTGCAGTTTCCTTTCAGTAGTTCATTGTCCTTTAGCATCCAATATCGAAGTAGCATGGCTTTCAATAAATGCAAACACACACAAGCACCACAAACGTCTGGGGAAGACCATTTCCACTCAAACAGCCCTTTTTGAGGTTCTCCTCATCCCTGTTCAGACTGGGGCTAGAGAGATCACTGTTTCATTTTCTAGTCCCTCTCTTCCATTGGTTATACCACATTTTAAAAGTGACAAGGTTGGTGACATAATCAATTATGTAGTTCTCAGACTAGGTCAGGTTCTTTGTTCGGGACAAGTCAGGTAGACAGCTTAAATTTCGAAAAGTAATTTACCAAAGTAAACTTACTTAACTGAATGGAAAGATACATGACAAGCCGTGTGGACAAATATGCACATTAATATTTATCTTTCAATGAATACTGAGACGCAGTTTGTATACACAGAAACATACATATACGCAGACACATACACTGAGATACTCACAGTGTCACACACACAAGTGCACACAGACACACACATAAACATGCATGAAGACGAACAGAAAAAATTCTCTGCAGTTTATCAGCTTGAAAGAGATTTTCGGAGCAAAATTTAAATTCAAGACAAAAGGAAATACATCTGAGGTAATTCTGTTCGCACATGCTGCTGTCAATCGGTTTCCTTCCTGGATCATTTGGATTTGGCTGAATTGCCTTTGCTTCTGGCAATAAGGAGATTCCAATGAATCCTCAACAAGAATCCTTCACGAATGCTAAAAATGCGTGATGAGTTTTCCCTTCTCATATTTGCTGTGAGAAGGAACAAGGAAACAAAAGAAACAATAAGCCGTGACATCTCTAGCAGGTTGCATCTTCTCCAACGTTTAAATAAAATATACAATAATTTTATCTGATCACCTAATTGGACCAAATGAAGCCTCCTTGAATATGCTGTGGATTGTATGACTCCGTCCCTGTTCCCTGATCCATGTAGGAGCAATTTATAAGCTATAATTTGAAGATGCGCTTGTATATTTCCTCATAATTTTGTCCAATAAATTCATGTATTTGTGCGATCTGTGTTAAAGTGAATACATTGTTCTCTTAAATTTGTATCTTTAGTTCTAGTTTCCCACACCAGAGCAAATGTCCATCAGCAAAGCACCTGTTACACTCTCCTCAAGATCTTATATGGTTCAGTATGAAAATCTCACATTCTCAAACCTGAAGTGAGCTGGCCGTGTTGAGGTTTATAAAATTATGAGGGGCATGGAAATGGTGAATACCCAAGGACATTTTCTGAGGTTGAGGGAGTCCAGAACTAGAGCACCTGGTTTGAAGGTGAGGCAGAAATATTTAAAAGAAATAAAAGTGTAATCTTTTCTCGGATGTATGGAATAAACTGCCGAAGGAAGTGTTGGTGGCTGGGTAAATTACAAGATTTAAAGACATTTGAATGGGTACTTGAAGAGGAAGGGTTATGGGCCAAGTGCTGGCAAATGGGACGGGATTAATTGAGGACATCAGGTCGTCATGGACAAGGCGAACCGAAAGGTCTGTTTCTGTACTGTATGACAGAATAAGGCCTTCTTTCCAGGAACACGTGCATCTTTACAAAGCCTCAGAATCAATTTAGCATATTTATTTTTCAGTTTAAGGAATCATCACTACACGCAATACATCAGATATGGCCTCAGAAATCCCCTGTACAGATGCAGAAAAATATCATGATAGCCTTTGCATGGAATAGAATAATTCTATATATTTTCTTAACCACTTACCACATCTGCAGAATACCTTTGTGTGATGCATGTAACAGGATGCACAAATCCCTTTGTACCACTGAGTTTTGTGATCTCTCTCATTTTAAGTACTTTACTGTTGTTTTACCCTATTGTTACAGCATAACCTTCATTCACACAGGTTATACTGTTTCTGATAAAGGTTGACACACTAAGCTCCCCTGTCTCTACCCCATTACAAACTCTCTACGTCCACTCGACATCTTATTGAATTTATATCTTGGTGGCTGAGCTAATTGAGGTCCAATCCAATCAGCCCCACATCCGAATCATTGACAGGTTCGAAATAGTTGTTGTTCTTGCACTAATCTCTAAGGAACTCTACCACTTTAAAGCTGTCCAAATTGAAAACAAACATCAATCCCGACTGCCGATTTCCTGATAGTTACCCAGGGTTCCCTGTTTCTGTGGAGCAGCTTAGAAACGTTGGATGGCGTCCTCATGTGCTGTGCAACGTACTCAAATGTCTGAGTGACTTTATCATCTTCCTTTGTCAATCCTTAGAGTACAAAAAGGTCTCCTCGTGTCTCATTGCTGACGGGCTGAATTAGATCTTCCTCTCCCTCTGTAACAGAATCGAGGGTTGAGTGAGAGAACAAGACATGGTTTCGGAACGGCAGGTAGCCATTCAGCCCTTCACGCCTGCTGCTCCATTTAGAATGTGCATTGTTGATGTGATTGTAATTAAAAATCCCTTTCATGCGGTTGCCAATAAACATAGATTCTATTGTCCATTAATGATCTATGGAACTCAATTTCGAATGTTTTTTTTTATTAACCCTGTCTTCACTGCTTCTTGGGCGTGGGGACACGACAGATCATACAACCCTAAAGAGAAAGGAACATCCCTGTCTAAGTCAGAAATGGAAATGCCCTTGTTCTTAAAATGTGTCCCCCTCAAGCCAATCATAACTATTTTGACACAGGGACACAACAATTAGAAACAGATATAGGCCATTCAAAACTCAAACCTGTCCATATTTCCTTTAACAACTGACAATCAAATACTTAACAAATTTAGCCTCAACTGAGGCAAGATGAACTCCAGATACCATTATCTCACAAGAGTGTAGGAAAGTGGAACATAGAACAGTGCAGCACAGCACACTCCTTCAGCCTTCATATTGTGTCAACCTTTTATCCTAGTCTAAGACTAAACTAAACTTCATACTCTTCATTTTATTATTATCCATGTGTCTATCCAAGAGTTGCTTGAATGTCCCTAATGTATCTGATTCTACTACCACCGCTGGTTGTGCATTCCATGCACCTATCACTACCTGTAGAAAGAAAATACTGTCTCTGGCATCTTCTCTCAGCCTTCCTCCAATCACTTTAAAATTATGCTCCCTGCGTGATAGCCATTTCCACACCTGTAGAAAGTCTACAATTGTCCACTCCATCTATGCCTCATCATCTTGCGCACCTATATTATGTAGCTCTCATCCTTCCTCACTCCAATGAGAAAACCCTAGCTCCCTTAGAAATTCTGCATAAGACATGCCCTCCTGCACAGGCAACATCCTGGGAAATCCTGTCTGCACCCTCTGGAAACCTTCCAATTTCTTTCCGTAATGGTGTGACCAGAACCTATCACAATACTTCATGTGTGGTCTAACCAGGGCTTTATAGAGCTACAGCATAATCTCGCGGCTCTTAAACTCAATTTCTCTGTTCACGAAAACCATCTCACCATACTTCTCTTAACACGCCTATCAACTTGAATGGCAACTTGTAGGTATCTAAGGACGTGGAGCCTAAGATCCGTCTGTTCCTCCACACGGCCAAGACTGCTATCTTTGACCCTGTAATCTGCATTTGAACTCGATCTTCCAAAATGAATCACTTCAGAAAATAGGAAATTGGAGCAGAATTAAGCCATTTAGCCAATCGGATCTGCTGTGCCGTTTGAATACGGGTGAAACATTTCTCAGCCGCATTCTTCTGCCTTCGCCAACTGATCAAATAGTTCCCCTATTAATGAATAACGTACTTATCTCTATCTTAAATAAATTACTTTTTCTGTTCAGGAGTGTGCATGTCTTAGTGTGTAAGTTTTGATACCTGCATCTATTTGTTTTGTGTGTTTAATGTGTCTATGTATGTTTGTGTGTATCCCTGTCTGCATCTCTGTTAAAAATGGTCTTTTAAGATTCTAGGGAAAGTCCACTGAAATTGACACCAACACCCTCCCCTTCCTCCATCTGTACTCTTTATCAATGTTAAGTGTAGAGCCGTAAAATGCCCCCCTTTGCAGTCCTACCCTTGCTAAATGTCAAATTTTATTCTCTCTCAGATGACATCAAATTCTGTAAATCTCTCAGATTGCACGTCTTCTTGGGTTTTCAAATAACGCCTTTTTAAGCACAGAGCATTTTCGTCTGATATCTAGTGATATTGTTCTTGAGATATTACCCACATCACTGGGTCACTTTCAGGACTTTTCAATCCTTTCTCACTTATAATTTGTAAGAGTGCATAACAAAAGATTTCAAGTTAAAGAACGTGTAATAAGTGCATTACATCAATTTACACACGTTTCAGTCGACCTTCATTGGATTCAGTTGCAGTGGAAATACTCTTTATTGTGTACACTCCATGTCACGAATAATCTTCAAAGACAAGTCATTTCCAAGTTGTAGAAGGAGCACAGACATTACTCTACATGAGCATTCTCCACTGTTCGGGTCCTCCAGACAATTATGATACTCCCTATACCTGCCGATACGTCAGGCAGTCAGTTTGGATGGTGTGAGCTGGCTCTCTCTCAGACTGAAAATCTAATGTGAGAAAGTGAGGTCTGCATATGCTAGAGATCACAGTGCTGGAAAAGCACAGCAGGTCATGCAGTTTTAGAGGAGCAGGAACTTTAACGTTTTGGGCTAGAGCACTTCATCAGGAATTCCGTTGGTGTAGTAGAGTGTGAAGGCCAACCGAGGGGGCATTGCTTCACTTTGAACATGACAGAGGCTGACATATCCGCTATGCACATGGATACACACAGAGACACGCAGGGACACACAGAGACGAATGCAGACACGCAGACACACATTATTGATTATAGATACACACAAAAAAACTGACGCATTAACACAGATACTAATACAGACGTACAGAGACTCATACTGATACACTGATACGCATGCACACACAGATAACCTGTCATCAATACAGACATACTATTCACACACTGACACACTGATGTTGATACAGACATCAAGAGTCTGCCAGTATTTACTTTTCTTGTCGTGACATTCCCAATATTTCACTTGTTCTGTGTGGCGTGTGTCAATATTTCTGTTGCACTGCAGGAGATCCTCTGCATCCTCTCTATAGCTTCCACATTTTTCTATGACAAGGCGACCAGAACTGAAAACAATGTTCCACGTGTAGTGTGACCTGACGGTGATGAACACTTCCGCCAATTAAAGCAAACAGCGAGAAAAGCTCAACTTGCAACGTAAGCTGTTAAACTACGAGTGACAAATCTCAACTTCTCTCTTTATGTATAAATAATTTCAATTTATTCCTTAACTCTAAAAGTGAACATTGAACAACAGCTATTCACAACTCGAAGCCCCTCTTTCTCCGAACTGGTTGGTATTTGCCTCCAACTTTATAACAACATAATGTTCCAAAAAGAAAAACCCACATTAAAATTGCATCAACATAATTTCAAAACCACACAGCACCTGTCATCTCCAGTGTCATCTTTCTTTCAGCTGAAGATCTTCCTGGGCTGTCTTCTGAATTTTAGTGCAAGGATGTTTCATACAAAAGCAGTATCTTTGTCAGAGAGAGTTTTGCATGGCTGTCTCTCTCCAGATGGCAGTGGCTCTCAGCCCAACTAGCGAACTGCCTGCCTCTTTTATGCCACTCAATATTTGATCATCTCATTGGTTAGATGATGGCAAAGCAATAAATTCAAAATCGATTCACTTTTGTATCCTCTTGCAGAATTTAAACTGAATGGTTAAATTCGAATTGTTTTCAATCAGCAACCAAAACTCAAGATATCTGTTTCACTGCCAAACGTTGCATGCTTTATATTTTCCAGTATACTTTGGGAACTGCTAGCTGGTCATACGAAGGTGCTTGCAAGCTAATAGTGCACAACAACATTCACTCTCTCTTAAAAGGTACTATAAACCCCTTCAACTTCATGACAGTGGTTTAGTCCGAGCTTTATAGAGCTTTAGCATAATCTCATAACTCTGAAACTCAGTTCTGTAGTTTGTGAAAGCCAACACAATATACAGATTTTTAACAATCACATCAATCTGGGTCAAGAGTAGGGTGGCGTTGGAAAAGTACAGCAAGTCAGGCAGCATCCGAGGAGCGGGGAAATTGATGTTTCCGGCACAAGCCCTTCATCAGATGATAAAGAGCTTCTGCTTCAAACGTCGATTTTCCTGCTCCTCGGATGCTGCGTGACCTGCTATGCTTTCCAGGACCACCCGAATCTTGACTCTAATATCCAGCATCTACCATCCTCGCTTTTGCCGATTTACCATCAACCTGGGTGGTAACTGTGAGGGATCTCTGGCCATGGACCCCAAGATCCCTCTGTTCATCCGCACTGAAAAGTATACTGCCTTTATCCCAATATTCTACATTCAAATTCGACCCTTCCAAATGAATGACTTCACATTTTTCCAGGATTAACTTGATTTGCTTCTCATCAGCTCAGTTCTGAATCCTGCCAATGTTCCATTGCAACTTACAACATACCTCAACATTATCCAGAACTCCATCAAGCTTTGTGTTTTCGGCAGATGTACTAATCCACACTTCCACATCCTCATCCAAGCCATTAGTAAAAGTCCCAAAGAGCAGTAGTCCTAAAATTGATTTTGTGGGACATCATTAATCACAGAGCTCCAGATTGAATGCTTTCTATCTACTACCATCCTCAGTCTTCTATGGGCCAGGAATTGTGTATCTCGAGCAGTGTTCCCTCATTGTGCAAACTATACGGTTGGATTGGTTCAATCATTTGGAATCATGGACGGCCCCTTATTAAATTAAAGAAGCTGCAGCTTCCACAAGCAAGGGGAGAACTGGATTTTCCAGACTTTAGGAAGAATCAGCTGATTTCTCTATTAATCTACATAGCCGACTGGGTCTCGTGTGACCCGCAATCAATCTGGCTGGACATTGAGGCTCCTCAAGCAGTACTCCAGCCTTGTCTGCACTGTGATCCCTGCTAAACGGATATCTCCTCTGTATTATGGTGTCTGATTCTTTGTGGCGGATTGGGCATCTGATATGTTTGACCATTTGATCTTATCTCTCAGCATATTCATTTTATGTTCTTATTCTTGTTATTGGACGCCGTCCCCAAAGTCTGATATCTCCAGCTAGTCCCATTTTCCTGAGAAGAGCCACGTTTATTCGATTTGTCAGTGAAGTAATCATTCAATTAATACATGAATATCCGTCCTTCTGTACCTTAACCTAGCAGTTGGTGCTCATATCCCTGGATTCCCATGGACATCATTATCAAGCTCAGAAACAATTGCAAGATGTATGGCTTGAGCTCTCCTGTATGTTACGGCTGGGGGTCCCAATTGGGTCCTTCGTTTATCGAGAGCTGGCCTTGTGAAGCCGTGTTTTTGTTCAGACGTCTTCCTCCCATTGGGCATCTAGGACACCAGACACAATGCTTGTGGTTACACAAAGGCCCTGACCAAAATAGCCAAAATGCCCGCGCCTATATTGTTCAAAAAAGACCGCCACGTCCTATGAAAAAGTTCCATTTTCTGGTGCATGATAATTGTAAGGAAGACCAGGGGGATGTGCTTCATAACTAACCTACACAAGCCCGAGATTCCTGGGGATTGTCTGACACCCACCTCATCAGAATGTTCTTTCTAGCACAAAATGAAAGAATACGAAACAATTTCTTCCCAAACATGGGTGATCTGTCAAACCCAAGAGGCGGGACATCAGATTTACCTTGACCTCGGTACCCACGACCCCTTCCAAAACACTCGCTATCGGGCCCTAATAGCTGTGAGTTTAGTGGCATGGCCATAAACAATGATTATGCGTACTGACATCTGTTTTACATTTGGGCACGCTGGGGGCGCTCTTTCTTAAATTTGGCAAGCCACTCCGATTACAAATAAACCCTGTGGCGTACCTTTCTGTTGCATAGCTTGCGTCCTGTTGCAAATCGAAATCTTCCAGGTATTCTTCCAAATATCTGCCCATTTCTCTGTTGAAGATTCCACGCTCAATTGCTGTACCCAAATTCCACACAGCTGCTCGATGTCCTTTGAGACGCTACCTCCTATTAAATGCTAGAGAGTGCTGACCGAGAGAGTGCACATGGACCGAAGCACTTTCAGCTCCATATTCGACTTATGGGGACCAACTATTAATGTAGTTTTTTTTTTCTGTATAAAATCCCTAATCTCATAGATAGTTCATATTTCTGGCTCACCTGCTCAAAAGACGTCATGCCCACCCTGTCAATTAAGTCTCCCAAACAAAAAAAAAAGTCCTCCGGACTCCCAGAGCCAAAAGCTAGAATCCATCAATCCTACAATGGGAGTAAAAGGGGAAGTGATTTTTTTAATAAATTGCCCTCGCTTTGTTGCATCATTTTCCATGCTTTAACTGTGTTAAGGACAGTTGGATTTCTGCAATAGTCCATAACAGTCCGCAGCTTGTCCACGAACAACAGGTTAATGAGGGGACATTTTGCCTGGGAGGCATCGATGTCCAACCACATTGACCGCGGGTCTTGGCAAATCAAATCAGCCAAATAGGCTAGAAGGGAACTCAATTGGTATTTGTTAAAGTGTATAAAATCCACATCCCTCAGCTCCCGCGGAAACTGCAATTGGGTGAGCTCCATAAGAGGCCGCCTATGATGTCAAATAAAACATCCAATCCGACTGTAAAGCTCTGTATAGGCTGACTGGGCAGTATCAAAAGGTGTATTTGCCTGGGATATAATAAACGGGGGAACACGTTCATTTTGACCGGAGATATTCTTCCCAACGAGGATATAGAAAGATCCTCCCAACGATGAAAGTCCTGCCTTATGTTCTCGAGCAACTGCAGGAAGATAGCTTTACCTAATTAATTGAAGGCTGGAGTGATAAAAATGCCAAAATATAGGAAACCTCCCTCTGACCATCTGAAAGGGAATCGAATTCCACCTCCAAGATCGAGTGTTCTAATAAGACCCAGACAGGCATGGTCTCCAATTTCATAAAGATGATTTTATACCCCAAGAAAGATCCAAATACATTAATCACTTGGCGCACAGATATCATCGAGTTAGTTAGAAAGAGAAGAACGTCATCTGCATAAAGCGTGATCTTATGCCATCCTGATCCTACCTCCAGGGCAGTAATATTGTGGTCCCTCCGGATGGGCTCTGCCAACGGCTCAGTCAACAATATTAATATTAACGGTGAAAGAGGACACACTTGACGGCTGCCTCTGCCATTGCAACAATTATCAGACCTTATACCATGAGTGACTAGATAATACTGTCACCGAACTGGCATAAGCTATCCAAGGCCAAACTATTCCAGGACATAATAGAGGTATGGTCACTCCACCTGTTCAAATGTTTTCTCTGCATCCACTACCAAGCCTGGAATCGACCCTAGCTAGCACACCTGAACCATATTAACACTCTCCTGTTATTATTCGACGACCTGTAACCCCGAATAAAACCTGTCTGATCCTTTTTCACAATGAAGGGCAAGACCTTCTCCAGCTTCAACGCCAGCATTTTCACCAAAATATTAAAGTCCAAGTTTAATAAGGATAGAGGCCTTAATGAAGTTCAGTGCTCGGGAGAATGAGATAAATATTTCCTTCTCTCGGAGAGGATGTGAGGCAGGCCTGACTGTATGAAGAATTGTACATATCCAACATTGGCTCAGTCAGCATGTCTACGAACTCCTTTTAAATCTCACTCTAAAATCCATCTGGGCCAGGTGCTTTACCACTCTGGAGCTACCTCACCGCCTCCTGTATCTTTTGGCTTGTCAGAGGGGCATTCGAAAGAGACGCCTGCTCTGAAGTTCCACCTGGGAGGTCCGGGGTACCTAAAAACGGCTTCATTGTCGCCAATCTGTCCTTACAGCCCTCGGACTGGAAGAGCCCAGAAAAGAACTTCATGAATGCTGTATTAATCTTTCTGGGATCGCAGGTGATTTTAACAGCACGCGCACTAATGGATGTGATAGACTGGGGCAATCTCCTTTCTGGCCAAGAATGCCAGATATCTACCCTGGTTATCACATTACTCGAATACCCTCTGTTTCGGAAATTAAATCGCTCTATTTGCAGTCTGGGTGACAGCAGCGTTCAAACGGTCTGTCCAAATATGCTCTGTCAACTGCTGCTCTCCCGTCTACCGCTTCCAAGTTGCCGAGTAAGAAATATTCAAACCCCTTGCATAGGCCTTGGCAGTCTCCCAAAGCACCATCGGATTACTGGCCGTCCAAATTGATGTACAAAATTTTTTAAATCCCATGAAAAATATTCAAGAACAAAGCAAATCTTAGCAGGACTTATACACTTAATGGCAAGGTGCAAGGGAGTGTTGCTGGACAAAGAGACCTTGGATTGCATGTTCATAGCTCCTTGAAAGTGGATTAGCAGATAGATACGATAGTGAGAACGGCGGTTGATATGCTTTCCTTTATTGGTCAGAGTATTGAGTACAGTAGTTGGGACGTCTTGTTGCGGCTGTACAGGGCATTGGTTCGGCCACCGTTAGAATATTACGTGTAATTGTGGTGTACTTCCTATCGGAAAGACGTTGTGAATCTTGAAAGGGTTCAGAAAAGATTTACAAGGATGTAGCCAGGGTTGGAGGATTTCAACTGCAGGGAGAGATTGAACAGGCTGGGGCTTTTTTCCCTGCAGTGTCATAGCCTGAGGGGTGACCTTATCGAGGTTTACAAAATCATTAGGAGCATAGATAGGAGAAAAAAGATAAAGTCTCTTCCCTGGGGTCGGGGAGTCCAGAACTAGAGGGCATAGGTTTATGGTGAGAGGGGAAAGATATAAAAGAGACCAAATGGGTCAACTGTTTCACGCAGAGTGTGGTACACATATGTAATGATCTGCCAGAGGATGTGGTGGAGGCTGGCATAATTACAACATTTAAGAGGCATTTGGATGGGTACCTGAATCGCAAACGTTTGGAGCGATATGTGCTGGGTGCTGGCAGGTGGGACTAGATTGGGTTGGGATATCTGGTCGTCATTTATGGGTTTGACAGAAGGGTCTGTTTCCATGCTGTACATCTCTACGACTCTATGACTAGCTATCCTTCAGGAGGAAGGTATTCATGCACCACTGCCTGTCCCATCGCCACCATCCTAAACCTCCATGTACATTGTCGCATGATCAGAAATGGCTATATTCCCAATTCTATAGGACAGCACTGAAGTCAAAAAGGACAATGGGGCAAAAACATGTCAATCCAATTTTGGCACTTATGTGAGGTAGGTAAAAAGGTGAACTTAGATAACGGTGAACAATCTCCACACATCCACCAAGCCCAGTTCACTGTTTAGATCCACCAGCTGCCTAGATTGCAGGGAAATATCGTCGAGAACCCGTAAGACCCTATCCACCTTGGGATCCATACATCAGTCAACGTCTCCCCCTAAAATTGTATGAAGTCCCCCTAGGGCCATCAACCTGGAGAGTGCATCCGTTAATTTGAAGGTTGTACCAGGGTCAAGGTGGAGGACGGGAAACCTTTCTGGCTGTAAGAGCTGCTCCTTTTTTTGAGGTAGTTTAGATGCTGGAGTTGATTTCCACGAATTCCAGGAACAGCACTTACTGTTTTATATGCTGTTGCATTGTTTTGCAACTTTTGGGGAAAAAATGTCAAAAGAATAGCAGTTTCAAAAGCAGTTTCAACAGATAAAAGAAGCACACGGTGAGGCCAGTGCAGGGGAGAGAGAGAGAGAAAGAGATAGACAGAGAGAACCTGTACAATTACTTTCTTTGCTGTTTTTGAATTAATGTATCGCTGGACATCGGAGTGGGTTTGCAAAAACTCACAAACAGTGAATTTCTCGACTAATTTTGAAGAAACCTGTTTGGGCGAAGTTCACAACACAGAATCAGATCAGTTAATCGTTGTTTTAATTCTGTACAATAGAAAGGCTGCATCAGTGAGTATAGTGGAATCTTTCTTGATTATATGTTATTATAGATAGGTCTCTTGATTTAACGTAAAATAAAAGCCATAGCTATTAATCTAACCTGGTGCAGTGTTTTGTAGAGGAATAAGACGGTGTAATTTCCTGAGTCTGTACATTGTGAAGGAGCAAAACGGGACATTGCAGTGATGTGTACTTCTTGTCAGATGTGGAAGCTTAAAGAGAGTTTAAGGGTTACGACGGATTATATGTGCCATAAATGCTGTTGGATGCGAGTCTTACCAGATCAAATGGATCGTTTGAATAGACATTTCAAAGCGATGAGGAATTTACAACAGCAGCAGTATGTGATGAATGGCAGTTATAGGAAGTGGGAATGTCTCAGATACAGTCACACAGATGGGTTAACTCCAAGAAGGGTAAGAGAGGTAGGCACCTAGGGCAGAAGGCTTTTGTGGATGTACCCATTTCAAACAGGTATGGGGTTTTGGAAAATGTAGGGAGTGATGGACTCTCGGGGAACATAGCACGAACAGTCAATTTTCTGGTATTGAGACTGGGTCTAACGCAACGCGTGGTACTTCAGCTTCCAACAGATCAATTGTGTTCGGGTGTTCTGTAGTCTGAGGTATAGACAGACGTTTCTGTGGACAGTAGAGGAAAAGCGGAATAGAGTGTTGTTTCCCTGGTGCCAGAATCAAGGATGTCTCAGAGAGGGTACAGATTATTCTCACGGGGGTAGAGGGTTCAGCGAGAGGTCGTTGTCCACATTGGACCAAATATATTGGAAGGGAAGAGGTTGATATTCTGAAGTAAGATTAGAGAGAGTAGGCAGAAATTTAAAAAGAAGTCCTCAAGGGTAGTAATATCTGGATTACTCCCAACGCTACGAGTGAGCGAGGGCAGGAATAGGAGGATAGAGCAGATGAATGCATGGCTGAGGAGCTGGTGCATGAGAGAAGGACTCACATTTTTGAATCATTGGAATCTCTTTTGGGGTAGAAGTGACCTGTACAAGAATGACAGATTGCACCTAAATTGGAAGTGGTGTAACATACTGACAGGGAAATTTGCTAGAACTGCTCGGGAGGATTTAAACTAGTAAGGTGTTGGTGGGGGGGGGGGGGGCACCCATGGGGAGACTGAGGAAAGAGATCAATATGAGACTGGTACGGTTGTGAAAAGAAGTCAATCAAACAGTCAGGGCAGGAAGAGACAATGTAGCACTGATAAATTAAACTGCATGTGTTCAATGCAATGTGCCGAACAGGGAAGGCAGATGAACTCAGGGCATGGTTAGGAACATGGGACTGGGATATCATAGCAATTACAGAAACATGGCTCAGGGTTGGGCAGGACTGGCAGCTTAATGTTCCAGGAAGTATAGAAAAAGACGGAAGAGAGGAGGGGAGTGGCATTTTTGATAAGGGATCGCATTACAGCTGTGCTGAGGGAGGATATTCCCGGAAATATATCCAGGGACGTTATTTGGGTGGAACTGCGAAATAAGGAAGAGATTATCACCTTTTTGGGATTGTATTATACACCCCCCAATAGTAAGATGGAAATTGAAAAACACACTTGTTATGATATCTCAGCTATGCGTAAGAATAATAGGGTAGTTATAGTAGAGGATGTTTAACTTTCCAAACATAGACTGCGACTTCCAATGTGTTAAAGGTTTAGATGGAGAGGAATTTCCTAAGTGCGTACAAGATAATTTTCAGATTCAATATGTGGATGTACCGACTAGAGAAGGTGCAAAACGTGACCTACTCTTGGGATATAAGGCAGAGTAGGTGACTGAGTTGTCAGTGGGGGAGAAATTTGGGGCCAGCGACCACAATTCTATTCATTTTAAAATAGTGATGGAAAAGGATAGACTAGATCTAAAAGTTGAATTTCTGAATTGGAGAAAGGCCAATTTTGACGGTATTAGGCAAGAACTTTCGAAAGCTGATTGCAGGCAGATTTTCGCAGGTGAAGGGATGTCTGGAAAATGGGAAGCCTGCAGAAATGAGGTAACAAGAATCCAGAGAAAGTATATTCCTGTCAGGGTGAAATGAAAGGCTGGTAGGTATAGGGAATGCTGGATAACTAAGGAACTTGAGGGTTTGGTTAAGAAAAAGAAGGAAGCATATGTCAGGTATAGACAGGATAGATCGAGTGAATCCTTAGAAGAGTTCAAGGGAAGTAGGAGCATACTTAAGAGGGAAATCAGGATGGCAAAAAGGGGACATGAGATAGCTTTTGCAAATATAATTAAGGAGAATGCAAAGAGTTTTAACAAATATATGAACGACAAAAAGGTAACGAGGGAGAGAATAGGGCCCCTCAAACATCAGCAAGTCGGCCTTTGTGTGGAGCCGCAGAAAATGGGGGAGATACGAAATGAATATTTTGCATCAGTATTTACTGTGGAAAAGGATATGGAAGATATAGACTAAGGGAAATAGATGGTGACATCTTGCAAAATGTCCAGATACAGAGGAGGAAGTGCTGGATGTCTTGAAAAGTGTAAAGGTGGATAAATCCCCAGGTCCTGACCAGGTGTACCGGAGAACTCTGTGGGAAGCTAGAGAAGAAATTGCTAGGCCCCTTACTGAGGTATTTGTATCATCGATAGTCGCACGTGAGGTGTCGGAACACTGGAGGTTGGTAAACGTGGTGCCACTGTTTAAGAAGGGCGGTAAAGACAAACCAGAGAACTATAGACCGGTGAGCCTGACAACGGTGGTGGGCAACTTGCTGGAGGGAATCCTGAGGGATATGCTGTCCATGTATTTGGAAAGGCAAGGACTGATTAGGGATAGCCATCATGGCTTTGTGCATCGGAAATTATGTCTCACATACTGGATTGAGTTTTTTGAAGAAGTAACATAAAGGATTGATGAGGGCAGAGCAGTGGATGTGATCTATTTGGACTTCAGTAAGGCGTTCGACAAGGTTCCCCATGGGAGACTCATTAGCAAGATTAGATCTCATTGAATACAGGGCAACTAGCCATTTGGATAAAGAACTGGCTCAACGGTAGAAGATAGAGAGGGTTGTTTTCAGAATGGAGGCCTGTGACCAGTGGAGTGTCACGAGGATCTGTGCTGGGTCCACTGCTTTTTGGCATTTACATAAATGATTTGGATGCGAGTATAAGAGGTACAGTTAGGAAGTTTGCAGATGATACCAAAATTGCGGGTGTAGTGGACAGCGAAGAGGGTCACCTTAGATTACAACAGGATCTGGACCAATTAAACAATGGGCTGAGAACTGGCAGA
The DNA here is from genome assembly GCF_047496795.1 of Chiloscyllium punctatum. Lineage (NCBI taxonomy): Eukaryota > Metazoa > Chordata > Chondrichthyes > Orectolobiformes > Hemiscylliidae > Chiloscyllium > Chiloscyllium punctatum. The sequence continues at coordinate 17,994,897 of NC_092757.1, read as the reverse complement.
TGGTGTGTAATGCTGATAAATGCGAGATGCTACAATTTGGGAAAGCAAGTCTTAGCAGAACTTATAAACTTCATGGAAAGGTCCTAGGGAGTGTTGCTGAACAAAGAGACCTTGGAGTGGAGGTTCATTGCTCCTTGAAAGTGGAGTCGCAGGTAGATAAGATAGTGAATAAGGCGTTTGGTGTGCTTTCTTTTATTGTTCAGTGTATTGAGCACAGGAGTTGGGAGGTCATGTTGCAGCTGTACAGGGCGTTGTCTAAACCACTGTTGGAATATTGCGTATAATTCTGATATCCTTCCTATTGGAAAGATATTGTGAAACCTGAAAGGGTTCAGAAAGGTTTTACAAGAATGTTGCCATGTTTGGAGGATTTCAGCTATAGGGAGAGGCTGAACAGGCTGGGGCTGTTTTCTCTGGAGCGTCGGAGGCTGAGGGGAGACCTTATAGAGTTGCGCAAAATTATGAGGGGCATAGACAGACTAAAGAGGCAAAGTCATTTCCATGGGTTTGGGGAGTCCAAAACTAGAGGGCACAGGTTTAGGGTGAGAAGTGAAAGATATAAAAGAGACCTGAAAAGCAACTTTTCAAGGGTCGTACGTTTATGGAATGAGCTGCCAGAGGAAGTGGTGGAGGGTGTTACAATGCAACATATAAGAGACATTTGGATGGGTATATGAATAAGAAGGATTTCTAGTGATATGGGCTGGGTGCTGGCAGGTGAGACTAGATTGGGTTGGGATATCTTGTCGGCATGGATGGGTTGGACTGAAGGGTCTGTTTCCATGCTGTACATATCTATGACTCTATGACTCTCTCCCATGTTCCTCTCGATGTATTAAAGCTTTACGGATTAGGAAAAGCTGACATCCGTCCTTAATTTGGACAAACAACTGATATAGAAAGTTCTTCTGAATGGGAAAATCTACTCCTCTACATTTTCAATTAACGGATGAAAATAATACCCAGCCAAACACTCTCTTCTGTAACTTTAAATGTTCCTTATCAGTTAGATGTCTTTTTTTCTGGCACCAAGGCTACATTGACCCTTTCCTTTCTAAGGCCTGAAAGCATCAATTGGTGAATGACTCCCGTTTAATGTTCCAGTTGCACGATTTAAATGAGCGTTTAGCCATAGCCATCCGAAATAGCCCCTGATCCCCATGTGAGGAAGGATCCCTTGTATTGCGCACGGCGAGAGAGTGGTAAATAGTTCATATAAACTTGAAAATACAACTGCAAACACTACCAACGCAAAACACCTAACTACTCCTTGTAGAATGAACCAACATATAACACAAATAAGAGGTGATTCTTCCTCCTTCCCCACATGGAGCGCTCATACTAATCAATCTTCTCTCGGAGTTTTACATACTCCATGACCAAGCTCTGCTCTGATGTTAAGTCCCCTGGCAGGTTCACAGAGGCTGAAGCCATGGCCGCGGGTGTATCCGTGGCTGCAGGGCAGTGCCTGCTAGTTGCGATCCACGTGGTCCTTCACCCTTAGTCATTTTCTTTACCCACTTCAACTGGCATACAGCAATACAGGGGGGCAGTATTTTTTACCACAATGGGTAAGAAAGAGAATGTGAATGCACCACTTTGTCTGGATTCTAATGCAGAGCTGAGCAGGGCAAACCTACTGGGTACCCAATATCTTGGATCTCCCCGGAAAATAAATCAACTTTACTAACTTTTTAAAAATGTTGCCGTGGGTTACCTCACAACCGTTAAGAAGTACATGGACCAACATCAGACTCTCATGACATTCCCAGGCTGCAGGCTGCATGTAGGAATGTGGGAATAATGTATATCGTGTTGTCTTTCTGATGGTACAGAATATCTCCTTCTCTGATTGTATGATTGTGGAAGGGTAGTCATAAGGCATAAGGCAGAAATTGCTGGCTTCTGAAAACACGTATTAATAAAGGTTATACAACTCAACTGCAATAGCTTCCAAAAGTATGTTAGTGTGAAAGTTAAAGAAAAAGAGCAGTTTATTACAATCTGAAACAAGGGAATGGAGAATGGAAAACAGGGAAATGGCTGAACTGTGAAGGAAGTACTTCAATTCTGTCTTCACAGAAGAAAATATCAACAAAACAAAAAAAAACTTCCCAGCACGACTAGGAATCCCAAGCCTGGTGAAAAAAAGAATAGAATGAAATTAGTCAATATATGGTTTTGTAGAAAATATTGGGACTGAAAGTAATGAACATAGACAACGTCAGCATAAATTTATGAAATTTGCATCATATTTGAGATACTGGCTGGTTAGTTAACTATGGTGAAGCAATGGATATAATGTATTTAAATTTTTGGAAGGTTTTTCGGTAAATTTCAAAAACTAATGTGCAGCGTCACATCTTATGGAACTGGGGCTAACGTATGGACATGGCGTTAGCACGGCATAGCTGGCAGGAAACAATGAGTGGAATATTTTGATATCGATTTTGAGTTTACTTTCAGGTGCATTTTACAGGGCAAAGACAAGACATTTGTGCATCAAATTGGCAACGTTTTGAATAATTTGAATACTGAATATTGAAAAAAATTTAAAGTATAGATAGAAGAAAGTCCATGGGTCCTGAGTCAGCGCCTTACTATCAGTGAAACCTGCACCCCCCATCACTGGACACCAGCTTCATCACCATCTACACCAGAGGCCACTAACATCGAAGATGCTGATCCTCAGGTGCCATCTTTGCCGCTGGACTAATACTCTTCCATCAACGCCTCGTCACCCCCATTGCCAGACCATTCAATATCAGAGACATGACTCTTACTGTGTGCCCACCTCATCGATTTTGCCATGATGCCCTTCCATCGTCTACGACATCAGCACCAACGCACTATCCAACAACAACAAAGTCCCCGATCCTCTGGCATCACCGTTTGCAACTGGGCGTACCTCACACATGTTGCCTCTGCTGATGTAGCGGTCGCCAATTCCAGGTCCTGTGCATGCTCTGGAAAAGTAACCAGGGACACACTCTCCTCTGCACTCGGCCCAGCTCAAGGGCCATACGCTGTGCTCCACTTGAGACCTCTCGACGACCATGCCCTGAGTCCATTGAATGTCTGCATGTCTGTGCTGTCGTTGCTGCTGATGCTGTCCAAGCTACAACGTCAGGATGTTACAGAGAGAAAAGAGAGGTGGAGAAAATAAGGGAAAAAAAAGCAAGTCAGAGTGTAAAAGCCCTAGCAAAGGAGCCATTGAACCAGAAACACCGGAATAAAAGGACCCTTTTATTGGAGACGAAGGCTCATTGTGTATCGCAGGGGTCGGTGATTGGGCCCCAACTATTCCTAACACGCATCGAATATTTGGTTGAGGGCACCAAATGCAATATTTCCCATCCCGCAGACAGCACTAAACCATTTTGGATTGTCAGTTGGTGAGGAGGATGAAGAAAAGCTCTAAATTGATTGAGATAAGTGGAGTGGATGTTTGGCAGATGTAGAGCAGTATGGGTAGATGTGACGTTGTGCAATTCGTTGGATAAATAGAACAGCAGCCGACCATTTGAAAATGGATTGGTTCTAAAATGTAGATATATAAATGGACTTATGCTCCTTGATTTGTTTCTGCCTGCGCAGCCTCCAGGGTCCATGTAGGGCAGTGAGTTCTGAATCCAGAATTCAATACTGGGAATGGCAATGACACGCTGACCAGTGTATATAGGCACAGCAAGTGGGGAGATGTAAAGTTGAAAATGATCTGGACATCCCTATACACCAGTCACTGAAAGCAATATTGCAGGAACAGAAAGCAGTTAGTTAGATAAATAATGTGTTGACCTTCATTTCAGGGGGATTTGAGTCCAGGAGTAAGGTTGTCTTACTGCAGCTGTACAGGGCCTTGGTGGGACCCCATCTCGAACATTGTATAGTATTGTGTGCAGTTTTGGTCTTCTTATCTAATAAAGGACAAAGCTGACATTGAGGATGAGCAGTGAAGAATGACCAGACTGATCTCTGGGATGACAGGCTTGTTGTCGGATAAGGGATTAACGTGACTGGGCCTGTATTTCATGGTATATAGGAAAATGAGTGGTGATCACTGTGAGATACATAAAACTCTGACAGGGTGAAACAGATTGGAAGCACGATTATAATTCCCCTGGCTGAGATGTCTAACACCACGGGACACAGTATTCGGTGCAGACTAGCCACACTGCATTGAGATGAGAATAAATGTCTACACTCAGAGACTGGTGAACCGAGGGAATTCTCTCCAAGATCAGGCTGTGGAAACCAAGGCACTGAATATAAACAAGGATGTTTAGACAGTAAAAACGTGGCGATAACAGGCTCATGGTGTGGAAATAAACGATCAGCTGTCATTGTACTGAATGGGGTAGAACATTCTACTACTGTAGTTCCTATTTTAATGGTTAATCATGTTGCGGGATATGTATATTGTTTGGGAAAACTGCATTGAGCTGGAATGGGGGAAGGCTCAATGTGTTGATTGGCCAACTCATTTCCCAAGGTTTCTGTGCAGTCTGTGGAAAAGCTCTGTCAATGTTGTCAGAAGCTCTCAGATGTTAAGAAGGAGGTCTCTGCAGGGACAATAGGACTGTGCTTCCCATTCCCTTTTCCAATACTAATGCTGGTGCCGAGTTTTCAGTCCGGATTTATCCTTTAAGACTTCAGAGAGGTTTGATGCTATTGAGTGTCTTCCTTGGCCAATTTAGAGACCAGTGAAGAGTGTATCACATGTCTGTGTGTTCGGAGTCAGTTTTAGGCCAGACAAGGAAAGCACGGGGGATTGACTTCCACAAAGTACATTCGTGAAGGAATTTGGTGTTTGAAAATTGGCTTCAAGGTCACTACTACGGACCAGATTCTACAACTCGATCTTTTATTACTTGTTTTTAACTTCCACCAGCTTCCAGAGCATTGGTCTGGTTAGTATTAGTAATCCAGTGACATTTCCACATCGGCACCATCTTCACATGGGGACCTATCAGAAACCACACTGAGCAGGGTATTTCTGTGCTGCTTGACAGATCTGTCGGAAATGACTCCCTTTGGTTTGAATATTGTGATGTGACAGACGGGGTGGTAATTGGTCACATTGTAATTATTGTCCTCTTAGGAGTCTGGACACAGCTGAGTAATTTTCCACATTGCCAGGGAGATGTCAGAGTTGGAGCTGGAATGAAACAGCTTCCCCAGGGACATGGCTTGTTGTGCAGCACAAGTCTTCAATCCTATTGCAGGGCCCATTGCCTTATCTCCTGTGTTCAGCTGTTTCTTCATGTCACGTGCAGCTAATTGAATCGGTTAAAGACAAGCATCTGTGATTTTGTGGGTATCATGCTGAGGATGAGGTGGATTAACAACAACACGCTTCTGGCTGAGGCCGGTGTATATATTACATCCTTGTCTGTTACACAGATGTATACGGCTGTTCAAATATTTAGGATAGGGAGATTTCAGGAGTCTTCTCCGCCAGTAAGTTGTTTAATGTTTCATCGACCTTTATCTCTGGATGTGACAGTACTGCAGAGCTTAGATCTAATCTGTTTGAATTGGGATCAATTCTCCCTCTCCATCAGATGTTAGTTCCGCTGTTTGGAGTGTAACCAATTCAGTGCGCTAGCTTTAACTTGTTATCATCAAGTTTAGGTACACATGGGTCTGACTCTGGCATGTTCACACACACTCGTCAAATAACTATGGATTGTCTTGATGGTAATAGTAGACTGAGGGATTATCCTGGGGGAAAAGTTACAGACTATGATTGAAAAAAAATCTGCTTCTGCAGCTGCTGTGGTTTTTCAGCATCACATGATAACCCAGTTTTATCTGAAATATCTGCGATTTAATTCTTCGAGTGACCCTTCCACAAAGCTCTCAGTCTGTCCAGCAAGTTTTGCATTTTTTTGTCCATTATTCATAATTATTTGCTGGTTTGAAAAGTTGTGCTGTTCCTATTCATTTCTGAAGAAATTCTGCAGGTCTGGCAGAATCTGCAGAGACAGAGAAACAGAGTTAGCGTTTCAAGTCTAGTGCGATGCTTCTTCAGAACTGAAAATGATTGGAAAGTGGGTTTTTGATCCCTTGCCAGAGGTGGGGGATGGATGACAGGGAAAATAGGGTGTGGCAACAGATAAACGGACATTTATCAGTGGAGAACAATCGGATGATGTAAAACGGGTTTAAATTAGGATATGAATGGGGGAAAGGGGTTCCTTCCCTTGAGTGCAAGATAAAGAAAACACAAAAAGACAAGGTCATAGGGAGTTCTGGATGGAGAATGTTAACTATGTGGTATTATGTAGATCTGGCCAAAAGTATGTTTTCACTGTCGAGATCATCAACCCCTTTGGAAAAAGGAATTCCGTTGTTTGACTACTTACTGACACGAGTAAAAAGTTCATGCTGCCTTAGTATTGTAACATAGAGAAAAGCAAATGACAATATGAAGTCTGGACAATGTGTTGTTTATCAGTCTCTTTTAGTATTGTTTCAAATTTGCGATGTTTATTTTTAAATACATGATCTTGAAGTTAGTATCAGATGGAGTGTAGGAGATTGATGTGTGACATTATAGAAATTAGAAAATCATGGGAGGCATGGATAGGGTGAATAGCCAAGGTCTTTTCCACAGGATGGAGAAGTTCAAGCATAGAAGGCATCGGCTTCAGGTGAAAGGGGGAGATTTAAAAGTGAAGAAGGAGAAATGCTTTTCCACAGAGGGTGGTGTGGGTATGGAATGAGCTGCCAGAGGAAGATTGGCAGATGCGTGTAAAGCCATAACATTTAAAAGACATTTGGGCAAACATATGAATGGGAAACTTTTAGAGGCATATTGGCCAAATGCAAGCAGATGGGACTAATTTAGTTTGGAAAAGTTGGCCTGCATGGACAATTAGAGAAACTTCACGCAGAGCCGGTGTGGTTTTGTGAACTGAAATTTATATTTTAATCTTTAAAATCATGAAGTATTTCTGGAGATCGCTGAGGATGTAACAAGCGGACTTGATAAAAGGGAACTGGTGGACACGAGGCTTTCCAGAGATTCTCCACAAGGTATCAGAAAATGAAGGTTCTTACACAAGACAGAAGATCATAGTTTGATGGACAATGTATTAGTATGGAATGACGATTGGTTAACACATAGCAAACGGAGAGTCAAGATTAATGGATGGTTATGATAAAAGTGTATCTGCTGGAGTACCACAGATATCAGTCCGTGGCATCAGTTATTGACAATCTATGCTAATAGTCTGAAGGAGAGAGCTGAGTGCAATATACATCCGAGATTGAGGATAACACTGAGAATCAAAAGGCAGGCTGTTATTCGCTGGAGAGAACTTCCAGAAAACGAGCAGTCCAAAAGATTGGAGTGTTCCTGAGAATGAAACATAACGTCTGCATATTGATACAGCAAGTAACTCGGTTGGTACTTTAGGCGGGTTCCTGGGATGAAAGGGTTGTGTTATCGAGAACCTCTAAAATGGGGAGGCAATTACTCATTGTGGTTGAAATGAATGAGGAGGAAAACTGATAAAAATACAAGATCCCGAGGGGGCTTGACAAGTTATATGTTGAGAACGTGCTTCGACTGCTGTGTGTGGTATTGAACTCAGGGACATAGATATCGAATATGGAATATCGATTTCAAACTGAGATGCAGTTTCTTCTCTCAGAAGGTAGTGAATGTCTGGAATTGTGAAACCCAGAGAGGTGTGGAGGGGTACAAGGAGTCGGCAAGAAAGCGGATTTGAGCTCTGGAGTAGGTCAGCTATGTTCATGTTAAATGACAAGGCGAGCTTGAGTGGCTGAATGGCCTGCTGCTGTTCCTATTTCTTATGTTCTCATGTTATGCTTTTGGAAAGTAACTGGATATTTGACTGGAAGTCATGCAGTACAATGTTGCATTCAGGAGGAGAAGAGGACTTGTTTGAGTTTACCCTGGGGCGGGGTAGGAGGCTGTATTCACAGTGAATCTGGGTCTGTAACATGACCCACATCTAGAGCAGAAGTTACAGAGAGGAGAAGCCTGTGCGTGGGGGTGGGGGGAGGTGTCACTTCCTGACCCAGCCTGGATTTTCCAAGTACATTGACGAAACTGCATCTAACAATCGGAGTGGCCTCGACCTGCCCCTGTGTAGCAGGTCTGAAGGGCTGAATGAAACATAGAACATAGGGCTGAGGGACACGAGTGAGCCATTCGACCCTTTCACTCCACGAGTAATTAAGGTCGTGGCTCATCTTACTGTGGTTCCAGCTGCACTTTTCTCTCCATGCACCATTATCTCTGATTCTCCTGTATATGGACAATCAGACGAACAAGCATTGATATAATATAAAGATTTAGCCATCACCAACTTCTCGGAGACTTCCAACTGGAATTAAACCCCATTTTGCTAATTTCTCCTCATTCATGTTCTGACTGAGGTTGGAGGGTGTCAGGTTTTCCTTTCCTAGTTCCATTCCTCCACTGCTCACAACAAATTTTAAATGTAAACAGGTTGGTGATATGGCCAATCATAAAGGTCTCAGACTGTGTCAGGTTCACTGATAGGAACAAGTCAGACAGATTTCTTTCGTCAACTACAATTAACTAATAGAACTAACGGAGGAGCATGTTGGATCTGTGATTACCACTGCTGCCTCACATTCATCCATGGAATACATGAAGTGAAACATCTCTGAACTGCTTCCAATGGAATTATGGTAAGGAGACAATAAAAACCTCACACCCCGATGAGATTTGTTTTTTTTTGTTTTCTCGAATTATTTTGAGTCCTTAGAACTATCTTCCCGGCAGAGCATTAGAGGCAGAAATATTGAATGGTTTAGAAGCACAGACAGAAGGTTCATAAATAGCAACAGAGTCAAGAATTATTGTGAAATGGGCAGGAATGTGCAGTGTGGAGGAAATGCTGGCAGTTTTACAAATGAAATGGCTGCAGAACATCCGGAAATATCATGCAAAACTAAATTATAACATAGATGACATTTTAAAATGTTAACAGTGCCATAATACAGTTCCAAATGACCATGGGACTGCTCTGTCATTAGAGAGAGAACACTCGTGGTGGTTTGCCCTGAGAGTTACCACATCTCGGGTGATGGGTAAGGATGAGAGAGCGCCCCCTTCATGGTAACCTCTGTCAGTGTGAGGAACTGAACTTGCGCTGTTGGCCAAGTGCTACATCATAAACCAACAGTCCAGCCAACGGTGGGAGACAGTATAACTGTTACAGACAGAAACAGTCATTGAGCAGGTGCAAGAGAAACTTTCATAACAAGGAAAAAAGATGCAATTCAGAAAACGGTCCAGATAACGGCTGTGGACAAAAAAAGTTCTCTGTATTTTATAAGGAGACAAGTGATGTAAAACTGTCTTTGGCTGAATATAATGAGTTGAGGGAAGTGAAGTAACACTTGTTAAAAGCACATTCAGGAAACAGATTGTCTCACAAGCAGTGCACCAATTCCAGGAGGAACGCACATCAAAATACAATTCTGAGACAAATCTCAGAGAGTGTTTATAGCAGCCGTCCAACCCTGCTGAGACACCAGCAATAACTGGCGAAAGGTAAAACTAAGAATCCTGGTTCTGGGAGAGCTTGACCATCACTCCACAGGACTAGGCCGTGGCTGCAAGGACCACAAGGAATGGACTGTATCTACACTATCTATGGCACTGTAGGAGCCTTTTAAAATGCCTAATCCCACTTACGCCATTAAGTCATTGCCAGATAAATGTCAAACTCAAACATAAATAAAACGAACCGATGCAGCTGGCCTCGTGATCAGGCACAGACGGCGTCGGGAGTCCAGCAATTCCAATTCTGCCAAAACAGAGTAGAAACATCGAGCTTGTGAAGAGAAAGCATCAGCTCTCTGCCTCACCTCTAACTTTACAATTGGAGATGTGCCATTCACTCAACAGTCAACGATGTCAACAAAACACCCAGAACAAGTATTATTGTGGCACATGAGGGTTGTCGTGAAAGGAGGTTAATTAGAGCTGCATGTTCAGTGCCTGTGATTGATGTCAGTCTCCATGGACCCGAATTGCGTCACTAGAAGGTTTCCTCTTCTCTGAATGGAGGGCCTCCTTAAACCTGTTATCCAATAGTATCAGCAACAGCGTCATCCTTAAGATGATTTGTATCTGCAGGACAGAGAGAGGGAGAGAAAGAGAATCTTACAACAATAGACTGGAATGCTCCAACAATAGATCAGAATCTGGGAACATTAGACTGGAATGTTCCAATAATGTATCAGAATTTAAGATCATTTGGCTGGAATATTCTCATAATGGACAGGAGTTTATCCTTGTGTCTTTACTATCTTGTTCAATATTGGCCATGTTTAGAGTTGCTGATAAAAGCCTTACTGATGATGATTCAGGCAGGTTACTACCCCATCCACACTATTCTTAGCGTTCCTGGTAAGCCTATACCTGTCAATTCTAAAAACAATGGTGAAAGTTATTGCTATTTCAGTTATTTATATTTAACAAATACATAAACTGTTATTCTTAGTTTCAGTCACAAAATCCATTTTCAACAATTTCAGACTCCTCACTAATAAACATCTAAGAAGGAATAAGACTGTTCAGACCCTTAAGTCTTCCTTTAGCCCTGAACGTTTATGTGTCTCTGTATTCTGTCAGCCTCAGTACTGTTGCTGAATTAGTTGTCATCTGTCCTCTTGTTAACTTCTAATTTTACGGCTCCACTTTTCTTCTGACCACTCTTCCAGATAAAAATATCCTGACAATAAACTTTTCCTTGTCTCTCCAGTTATTTCATAATAAGGACACCATATCAGAGCAATAAAGTCACCGGATGGTAATTCAGAGACACAAGTTGTGACTTTAAAGGCATTGTTTCAAATCCTACCAGATCCAATGAAAGAACTTAAATTCGTATGACAAAAATTGGAAAGAAATCTCATATTACTTACAGCAACCATATGCCATCAGGATTTATTTTATTATTTCACTGATAGCATTTGGTAACGAACCGAAGTGTGATTCCAGGCCTACAACAGTATGGTTGGCTCTATATTGTTTTGACAAATGGCTTCGCAGTCAAGAGCAATTATTGATGGACTGAAAATGCTGCCCTTGCCAGTGATGCTGGCGTCCCGGTAAATAACAACATGAAAAGTGAAATAAACCAAGGAAAAGTGGATGATGGAGATCTGAAATAAAATCCCCCCAGCATCTCAAAATGTTGGAGAATCTCAGTGAATATGGCGGTCTCTGTCAGGAAAAGGCAGGTAACGTTTCGAGTGTAGTGACCCTTCATCCGAACTGAAAGCAACTGGCAAATGTTATTTTTATATCCGGTATGGCTGGATGAGTGAGAGGGAGATTTGAGGAATGGATGGATAAATGTCCAGCGAGAGAGAGAGAAGGAGAGAAATGAAAAACAAACAAAGGGAATGATGATGAAGGAAAATTAAATGGGAGCTTCTTCTAATATTTTCCCTTTTCCTATATTCCTGAATATCATGCCAATTTAGGTGGGTCCTTATTTACATTGGGTTTTATTCTCTCTATCTCTGTTCCCTGAGTAGGCCGATCAACTCAATCGGAAATGCTGGTGCTGTCGTTATAGTTGCTGAGATGCAGAGAAACGTAATTTTACATTGTCAACTGCTTCTTTGGAGAGAGGAACTGTTACTTTCGGACAGTGCAGTCATGTAACGGGTTTTTTTCGCTCAGAAGAGAAATATTTTCAACACCGAATGTGTGCACCGTCTGGTGGGGGGTGGAGGTGGGAGGGGAATTCACTTGCTCCTGTCATTACAAAGTAAGGGGAGGTTATGTGGACGCTTTTCTCGGGTTTGTATTGTCTGCTGCTGGGTTCATTCAGAGATACCTGAGGGTTTGATGACCCAACTCTGGACGAGATATGAGCATTGCATGGTAAACAAATGGAGCTGAGACTGCACAGAAGGTAAGCTCTGTACACAAGGAGGGGCGGGGGCCCTGTACTATCCTCCCTGGGATTTACAGGAATATCTTTCTAAGTTGGACCCATTCCAATTGTAAAGTATGAAACCAGTTTGTTTAAAAATGAGGTGGCCACTGAGCTGTGTCCTCTCCTTCAGTATAACCTGGAGCTTCACACCAGGGACAGGATTGTGCTGACACTCACCATGACATGAACTGCATTGATTCTGGAATATTCCAGGCAGGAGTGGGTAACATATGCACCATCTCTGTAGTGCACTCCGCCGATATATCACGAGCTGATAGAAGCCCTCTGCTGATGTGAGGGAGCATTGGTTCTGTCTCCACAGGGGAAGGTAAAGAAACTAACGTTCAGAAATACGAGGGAACGGGAACTGGTCAAAATGAGGAACTGCAGGAAACTAGAATTAATGAAGACTATGTTTTTGAAAATCTAATCAAATTGAAGTTTGGTATGTTGCTGCATCTGATGAGCTACATCCCAGACTACTGAGGAGGTGGGAACAAAGCTAGTGAAAGAATTACTGATTATTCTTCAAAGCTGTTTAGATTCTGGAAAGGATGCTGCAGACTGGAAAGCAGCTATTGTAAACCTAAATATTTAAAACAGTACGGAGAGGGAAAACCGAAAACTAAATAGTTTGGTGTCAGTTCCGAGAAAAGCATTGGAACCTTTTATAAGGAATGTGATAACTAGACACTTGGAGAACCATGATATGATTTGGTAGATTCAGCCTCGATTCGGGAAAGGGAAATTATCTTTGCTAAACCTTCTGAAGTTTGTGGAGATTGTCGTTCTGACATCGACAATTGAGATGCAGTGGGAGTGGGGTCTTTGAATTTTCAGAAGAAGTTTGACTTGGTTGAATACAGGTGAGTGGAGACGATTAGACTATTAGAATTTCGGGCTCTGAATGCACTTTAATGCGCAGTTACTGTATAACCCTGCAAAGTTACATTGTTCACAATCCTGTCAGAAATTATAATAGCTTCAGTCTGAAAGAGTTAGCCATTCCTCACATACTTGACTTTCAGAAAGAACATCACTCAGCTGTGGAAGACGCTTTTGAGACTGATTTTAAAAATGGCTTAATTCCCACTGCCAAACAACGACGCAAACATAACTCGGATGTATCATAGGTAATGACACCACGAGGAATAACATGGAACAGTCCCTCTGTGCAGATCCTGCTCCATGCGTTTATGATATTGAAGCGTCTTTGACACCTTCCTGTTCCTGTGTTCGTGATTTGAGAAGCTGAATGACCTCTTCCTGTTCCTTTGTAAGTGACTCCAGGTGTAAAATGGCCCCGTTCAGATTCCGTGTAAGTGACGTGTGGGGCTAAGCAACGTCCTTGTCTTTCTGTGTATCCGCCGGGAGGGACTGAACGGGCTGTACTTCTTCTTTTGATTGGCTGAATGGCTTCCCCACATTCTTGTGAAGGCAGATTGATGTACTGATTGAACTCTAGAAGAAATTTGCAGCACTGTTCCATGAATGTTACCGACAGCTTAACAGCATAGGCTTGAACGTTGTCTCAGTCTTGTTGCAACCAAGGCTGAGGGATGATGAAGTTTTCTGAATATTGAATATTGTGCAACCTAGAGTGAATATCCCCACTTCGGATTGATGGGAACTCAATGGACTGAGTCGCCTGCTTCCACACTGCAGGGATTCCCTGTTGACAAACTGAAGATGCCTGAGCTGAGGGAGCTACACTGAGGATCTCCTGCAGTGATTTCCTACGGCTGAGATGATTGATGCCCACTGATGAGAAACATCTTCCGTTGTGCTGTGAATGATTCCAAACACTGGAGAGTTTGCAATGGAATCTGATGAAGTGTAATTTTGATCAGCCTCCTTGATGTTATCCTCAGTTAAATACTGCCTTTATATGATGGCCATTCATTCTTAGCGGAGACCTTTTATTCACCTCTATCGCTCATATTGATAGGCCATGATGTAGGAACAGGCAGTGGATTCTTCAAACAGAGAGTAGTGAATGTCAGGAATTCTCTATTCCAGAGAGCCTGGGGAGCTCTGGCAGTATGTTGCCTCCAACTGCTCCTATCTAGCAGGTTTTAGGGTCTGAATGGAACATCAGAACATCAGACTCAGAACCAGGATTAGGTCGTTAAACACTATGAGCCTTCTCAACCAGGCACTAAGTTTGTGGATCATCAGGTTATGGTCTCAGCCCCACTATCCTGTTTGTATGCCACGATCCATGAGTCAATCTCTGTCAAATACATAACGAATACATTTTGAATAAATGCAAACCACATATCTCTGGGAAAGAGAATTCTCACTCAAAAGACTCCTTTAGAATTTCTTCTCATCTCTCTTACCATGTCGTACAGCAGGCAACCCTGTCGACAGAAACCAATCATTCCAATCTGATGTCAATGCATTTGCCAGATCTAGGCTCATATCATCTAAATCCTTCGTATTAATATGCACACCCAGATGCCTTTTAAATATTGAAACTATCAGCCTCCATCACTTTCTCTGACAGCTCATTCCATACACACACCACAATCTGCATGAAAATTTTGTTCCTTTACGATCTTTTTCCTCTCACCTTAAGCCTTTATCCTTTAGTTTTGAACTCCCAGATGCCGGGGAAAAGACCTTGTTTTCAGATTGTCCATGTCACTCACGATTTTATAAACCTCTGTTGTGTCACACCTCGGCCTGCGTTGTTCCAGAGTAAACAAGCCCTAGTCTGCAAAGACATTCCCTGTAGCTCATTCACTCCATGCTCGACAATATCATTGTAAAACTTTTTTGCACCCTCTCAAGATTAAAGACATCCTTCCTACAGCAGACAGAACTGAGTTAAACATACTATTCTAAATCTGGCCTCACCAATATCCTGCCCTGTCGAAATATGATCTCCCAACTCGCATACTCAATGCACTGACCAATAAAGGAGGAGAAAGTGAGGACTGCAGATGCTGGAGATGCTGGCGCTTTTCCATCAACACATTTTTCAGCACTGACCAATAAAGGCAAACATCCCAAACCCCTTCTTCACCACCCTGTCGACCTGCGACTCCACTTTAAAGGATCTATGAGCCTATACCTTTTTGTTCGACAACATTCCCCAGGGCTCCACCATTAATTATGTAAATCTTGCACTGTTTTATCTTGTCAAAATGCAACACTACACATTTGTCTAAATTTAACTCCATTTGTCACTCTTTGGTCATCTGATCGATGTCCCATTAAACTCAGAGGTAAATCTTACTGTCCACTGCACATCCAATTTTTATATCATCGAAAAACATAATTTAAAGACAAATATTTATATTAAAATAATTTATATAAATTGCAAATACAGTGGACTCAGCACCTTGTGTTTCACCAATGGTCAAAGTGCTCCAGTCTGAAAAGCTGTCCCCTACCATCCTCTGACTCAAACCTTTATTTTAATTTTGTAATCGATTGGTTAGCTCATCTTGGATCCATTTGTCACCCAACGTTACGAACTTGTCTGCCATGTGGAATCCTGTCGAACACCTTGCTGAGGACTGTGTGGATAGTGAGGAGCAAACTGCCTTCATTTTTTTCTTGCCACCTCTTCAAAAAACGCAATCAACTTTGTTTGACACGATTTCCCATGCACAAAGCCATGTTTACTCTCCCTAATCAGTAGTTGCATCTGTAAATGCACGTAAATCCTATCCCTCACAATCCTCTCCAACAACGTGCCCACGTCAGCCTCACCAATCTATAGTTTAGGTCACTATGCCCTTTCCTCGTCCCATACTTCCACTGATCACTGTAAATGTTAATATAAATGACTTGGTGATATGACCAACAATACAGGTCTCAGACTGGGTCAGAGTTAGGAATAAGTCAGTTAGAATTCTTTAAACTGCTACAATTGACAAGTTTATGACCCAAACAAAGTTGCTCAAAATAGGATGGAAAGATGAATGACAAACATTGCAAATCTGAGGACCGATGTTTCCCTCTCTAAAAATACTGACGCATGCACACATTTGATGACAAACTGAAAAACACAATCTATGCAGAGAGTTAACTTGACAGAACTTTGGCCAAATATTTATTGAAGTCATGATGATAGAAAACATGAGTGATTGTTCCAAATAACATTCAGCTTATGGACCTATTCTGCTCTTACAAGCTCCTTGTAATGGGCTAACCTCCTGGAACAGATGGATTTAGCTGAATCCCCTTTAATTCAGGCAGTATGGTGATTTCATTAATTCTTCGAAAGGAATCCTCCATGAGTGGTAAAGATGACTGAGGAGTTTTCAGCTCACACACATTGCTGGGAAAAAGAAGACGGAGAGAGAGGGAGCAACAGGCTGTTCCTTCTCAGGAAGGTTACATTTCCCCTCACTCTGAGTTGAATCACATATTAACGTTATTCGGTTGCAAACTGTATCAAATGAGGTCTCTTTGAACAGTGCCTGAACTGTACGACTCCATCACGTTCCCTGCTCCATGTCGGTAAACCATTGCTGCCGTCGGACACACAGTCATTTCTTTCATAACAAATCGCCCCATTAGACTTGAAGAATTGTTTCTATGTTCCCGTACACATTTATAATACAACTTTTAATACTTTCGCAATATCCGTCGGTAAATGAATACATTTTTATTCTAAAATTACTTCCCCAGTCTTATTCTCTCATAGAAGATAAAATATTCATCAGGTATTCAACAGCCCAAAATCATACATGGTCAATAAGAACATTTCTTATTGTCAGGCCGAAACTTCTGAATGTTCGAAGCATAATGCCTTCATCGCAAGAACGAATAAAGAGAAACATCTTTAAAAGGTTTCTAAAGCAATTTTTTTTAACTTCAGTTTTATTACAAACCCCACACAGTACATCAGATGCCGTCTCAACAATGGCCTGTTCAGATGCAGTAAAACAACCTTAAAATCATACCCAATGCCCTTTGCAAGAAAAAGTATCATTCCATTAGTTTTCTAAATCACGTTCTGCATCTATAGATGAACTTGTTGCGATGTATGTACCAGAACACACGAATCCCTTTGTCCCACCGAATTCGGCTTTCTGCGTCCAGTTATACAATTTTTGGAGGAAGTTTGTTTTATGCTTCCTCCAAAACAAACTTCCCATCACTGACATTGTACATTTTTTGTGCGAAAGGTTTGCACACGACGTTGCCCTGTCTGTATCTCATTGCAGACTCTCTGCTATCACTTCACATCTTATTGAATGTTTATTATGTTGTGTGAGCAAACCGAGATCCAATACATTCTGCCCCTTCATCCAAATCATTAACCTAGATTGTAAACTGTTCAGAAACTCATACTGAAACCTCAGGAGTTCCACTAGTTACAGCTTTCCAACCTGAAAACAAGTAATTATCTCTTCTCCATATTTCCTGGTAGCTAATTAGGGCTCCCTTAGAAAATTTGCATGGCCTTCAGCTATACTGTGTAGTTGATTGTCGATTTGTTCCTGAGCTCAGCCGTCCTCCATTCGGGTCATCTGTTGTTCTCTGATCAGGTGGAGTTCGTACCGTCAATGATCCTGATCCATGACAGTTTAAAAGATGAGAACAGAATATATACTAATGTTTGAAGGGATTGTTACCAGGTCGAAAATGCTGTCTTTTAGATGCAGTAATAGAACTATTCTGCAATATCAGTATTGTGCTCATATTTCACCAGACAGACACTGATGAGGGGGGGAGATTTCCTGATAGCTTGATTAGCATTCATCCATTTAACAACACAAATAATAATCTTCATAATTAATTTCATTTTTAAAATAAAATATTGTCTTTGAGAGAGGACCTTATAGAGGTTTATAAAATCTTGAGGGGCAGGAATAGGGTAAATAGGCAAAGTCTTTTTACCTGGGGTAAGGGAGACCAGAACTAGAGGGCAGAGGTTTAAGGTGAGAGGGGAAAAATATAAAAGGGACCTAAGGTGCAATTTGTTCACACAGAGTATGAAATGTGTATGGAATGAGCTGCCAGAGGAAGTGTTGGAGGCTGTATGATTACAACATTAAAAAGTAATCCAGGTGGATATATGGAAAGGAATGATTCAGAGGGGTATGGGCGAAATGGTGGCAAATGAGACTAAATTACATTAGGACATCTGGTTGGCAAGGATGAGTTGGACTAGAGAGTCTGTTTTCCTGTTGTATATCTCTATTAAACTATGTCCAAATCCTTCATTCTGTTCCTTTGTATCTCATGAGAGGGGCAGAATGATCTCCTCCTGCCTCATTGAAGAGATACTGACTGGATGAATCGTGTCTCTGTCTCCCATTCTAACAGCCTCAATGGGTGCAGTGAGAGAACATCGGATAGGTGCTGCACCGGCTGCTGAGTTTATAAAGATCCGAGCTGGTCTGTTTGCGACTGAAAAGCCCTTTCCTCTCTATTGTCAATGAACACTGGTTTCCCTGTCCCATAAAGGTCAGTCAAGGTCAGACTTGAATATCTTCAACGACCGAGTCTTCACTGTTCCTGGGGGATGAGAATATCACAGACAACACAATAATAAAGGAGATAGGAACAACCGTTTCTCAATCTTAAACGGAGGAACCTCTAAATTTAAAAGTGTATGAATTCAGAGCTAGTCACCTTCTCTTTTATTTTAAAAATGAGGGCACAACCAATTGGAAAGATGTCGACCATCCAGCCCCTCAAACCTTTCCCACGTTTCTATTGACTCTGTTCATTAAAGTATTTCTCAAACTCAGCCTCCACTGCTCTCTTGGGTCAACATTTCCAATTGTGTAAACCATGAATTGGACTGTTTGGGCCATCGAGTCTGATCAGCTGTTCGATCATCACTGATATGTTCCTCAACAAAATGTTCCTACCTTCTCACTGCAACCCTTGATCGCCTTATCAATCAAAACGTATCTACCTCTGACTGAAAAAAAAACAGAACTGTGTCTGTGTCTCTGCATGTCTGTATGCGTGCGAGTGTTTCTGCTTATTGACAGTAGACAGAGGGTGGTGGAGGAGGGTTGTCTTTTAGGCTGGAGGCCTGTGACCAGCGGCGTTCCACAGGGTGTAGTGCTGAATCCACTTTTGGTTTACATTTATATCAATGATTTGGATGAGAATTATATAAGGCATGGTTAGCATGTTTACGGATCACACCAAAATTTATTATATAGTGGAAGGTGAAGAAGGTTACGTAAGATTACAAACAGATCATGATTAATTGCATCAGTGAATCATAGAGATGTGCAGCGCGGAAACAGATCTTTTGGTTGAACTCATTCGTGTCAACCAGATGTTGTGAGTTAACTTAGTTTTATTTTCCAGCAATCTAAACGCTTCCAATTCATGTCCCCATCCAGATCCCTTTTAAATGTTGTAATTGTACCAGCTTCCACCACTTTTTCTGGCAGCTCTTTGCATGTATGCATCAGCCTCTGCATGAAAATAGTCCCCTTAGGTCCCATTTAAATCTTGTCCATCTCACCTTAATTCTATGTCCTCTGGTTGTGGACGTCCCTATCCTGGAGTAAAGACACTGACTATTCACCCTAATATGGTCTTCATGATGTTATAAACCTCTAGAAGGTGCAAATGTGACTCCAGCCAACACGAATGGCTGTATATTCAGTCATCCCAGGCCTAAATTCTGAAATTCAATTATGACACATCTTCCTTCTCCATCACATCACAATTCTAAAGTCATTTTAATCAAATCTTTCAGCCACATTAAGAAACACCTCTGTCGGATTTGAATCTAGACTTTTGGGGTTACACTATCAAAACTTGGCAACAGTCCCAAAAGCTGTAAAATTATTCTTGTGTGCGTTTGTTCATCAGCATGTTTTGAAATACTGTGACATACCTCAGTGACAGGTAGGACTTGAATCTAAACCTTCTGGTCAAGAGTGAGGGACACTATCACTCAAGTTCAGGTATTGGAATCTAACCCAGAGCTCTGGCTTAGCTGCATGGGCATTGCACAATACACAAGACTTAAACCAGTCCCAGATTTTGGGTCGTATTTTAAATGTCAGCTTTCAGCTCTGTGTGGATTCATTAAAATTTAGTTCACTTTTACTGAATTACACAGTTAAAAGAATTACATTGTTTAACAGATGAAAGGTAATTACCTCAGATATAGGATGTTGAGTTCATGTGCTCCGACTTCGAGACAAACTATTAAGATCTTTAATTGTTTGCCGATGATTTCCACTTTAATTGGCTATTATCTGTCATCTGCAATATAAGAGAAAGGCATCCTATAGACACATTCTGTAATATAAAGGATCTGGAACAGATACTTATCACTGACCACCAGAGATGAAGAAATAGCATACTTTCTGCATCAAATACACCCATCGCTCTTTCCCACCTGTAACGTGTGACTGCCATTTTCTTAAAAGCACGGAATGACCAAAGGCAGCGGTCTACTTTCAAAGTTTCCTTCCCCAGTACTATCACTCACTGGGCTGAGGAGTGGCAGATGGAATTTCGTTTCAATAAATACAAGGTACCTGAATTTGGTAAAACAAGCAACGAGAGGACATATAGAATTTAATGTCAGGCCATTGGTAGTGTTGTAGAATAGAGGGATCTAGTGGTTTTGGTATATTTATTTGAAGTTTGCATCATGTGTAGGCAGGGTGGATATGAAAGCGTTTGATTTGCTGTTCTTCATTTCTCAGACGTTTGAGTATAGGAGGTGGAACATTATCTTCAGGTTGTGCTGTAGATTCGTGAGGTCTCTACTGAAGTTCTGTGTCCAGTTCTGGTCACCCAGTCACATTGATGATATTATTAAACTGGAGACGGTTCAGAAAATATTAACGAGAACGTTGCTGGGAATGGAGTGTTTAAGTTAGAAGAATAGGCTCGATGGACAAGGACCTTTTCCACTGCAGCGTAGGCGGTAGAAACCTTATCAACGTTATAGAGTTGTATAAAACAATGATAAGTATAGATAATGTTGAATGGCGGGTGTCCTTTCCTTAGGGTGGTGGATTTCAAGAGAAGGGTATGATTTTAAGATGAGATGAGTCGGTTTTACAGAAGACATAGTGTCATAGAGCTGTCCAGCATAGAAACAGACATTCCTATCCAACCCGTCCCTACTGACCAGATGTCCTACAGTAATGTAGTTCCATTTGCTAGCTTTTGACCCATATCCCCCTCAATGCTTCCTATTCATGTCCCATCCAGATGTCTTTTAAATATTGTAATTTTCCCAGCCTCGACAACTTCCTTTGGCAGCTCGTTACAGACACAGCACCCCCTCTTTAAAAGCGTTGCCCCTGAGATCCCTTTTAGTTAGTTCCCCTCTCACCTTCAACCTGTGCCCTTTAGCTTTGCAACATGCTACCCTGGGAAAAAAGATCTTAGCTATTCACAGTATTAATTACACGAATGCCTTTATAATCCTCGAAGATCACCTCACCACCGCTGGTGGTCCAGGAAAATAACACCGGCCTATTCAGCCTCTCCATATATCGCAAAGCCTCCAACCCTTGCAACATCTTTGTAAATCTTTTCTGAACCCATTCAGGTTTCACACATCCTTCGTCCATGAGCGAGACTGTAATTGCATGTAGTATTCAAAATTGCCTAACTCGTGTCCTGTACAGTCGCAATATGCCCTCCCAACTCCTTTATTCAATGCACTGAGCAAAAACAAAAAGCATATCAAATACCTTCTTAACTAACTTATATGCCTGTGACTCCACTTTCAAAGTATCATGAACCTGCACTCGAAGGTCTCTTTGTTTCGCAACAATTCCCAGGGACTTAAGATTAAATGTATAATCAAGCCTTGATTTTCCTTTCCGAAATGCAGCATCTCATATTTACATGAACTAAAATCCATCTGTCACTCCTCAGGTCATTGGCCCATCTGATGAAGATCCTGTTTTAATCCGAGGTGACTTTCCTCTTTGTCCACTGCACCTCCAATTTTGGTGTCATCTGTGAATGTACTAACCATTCCACCGATTTTCACATCCATTTTCCTTCTATAAATGGCCAACAGCAGTGCACCTAGCACCAATCTTTGTGGCACTGCACTGGTCGCAAGTCTCCACTCTGAAATGCAACACTCCACCATCACCCTCTGCCTTCTACCTGCGAGACAGTTCTTTATCCAACTGGTTGTTTCTCCCTGCAAATCCGTGAGATCTAACCTTGCTAACCAGTTTCCCATGGGGAACCTTGTCGGACGCCTTATGGAAATGCATGTCGATCACGTCTACCACTCTGCCTTCAAAATCCTCTTGGCTAGATCAACAAAACAAAAATCACGTTTGTGAGACATGAGTTCCCACGCACAACACCATGTTGACTATTTCTAATCAGTCCTTGCCTTTCAAAATACATGTACATCCTGTCCCTCAGGAGTCACTCCAACAACTTGCCCACCTCCGATGTCAGGCTCACTGGTCTATTGTTCCCTGGCTTTTCCTTCCCAGTTTGTTTAATAAAATCACCACGTTGGTCATCTCGTATCTTCCAGAATCTTACCTGTCACTATTGATGATAAGAACATGTCATCAAGATTCCCAGCAATCACTTCCTGAGCTTCCCACAGAGTTCTTGTGTATACCTGATCAGGATCCATGAATTGCATTTTTATTACACATCACTTGGTTGGTAAATGGAGTGAACGTCCTGAGAAATTATGGATGTGGGTAAAGTCAAAACATTTAGAAGACTTTTTAAAGTAAACAAATACGAGACGTTTTGGAAATTTATGGTACAAGCCCAGGAACGTGAGGATAGTCGAGTTTCAGATTATCATCAGCATTGAGTTTATGGGCAGATAGGTCTGTTTCCAAACCCCCTGTATAACTCCAGGACACCATGTGTGTTTGTGTGTCCAAGTTTCTATCTGCATATTTCTGTCTGCGCTTGTCCATTTGTGTGTGTCTATATGTCTCTGTGTGTACCTATTTCTCTGTACATGTTATGTGTGCTCCTGCATTAGTGTGGGTATATATGTTTGTAGCTCTGTCTCTGCATCTCTGAGCAATGGGAACTCTTTTGTTTTGGGGGTGAATCATTGAAAAAGTGTTCCAAACCTCTCTCCCTCCCTCCCTCTCCCTCGTTCTGTCCCACTTTTGTTTAAAGTGACACAATGCCACACTCCTGGTCTGCTTTCAGCCGTTTCAATCCTTTCTCACACATAATATTATATGGAAGAGTAAGTTACTAAACATTGCATTTTACAGGAAGTGTGTGTGTACGTGTGTCAATGTATGTGTGCATGCCTGTGTGTCTGTGTTTGTATGTGTCTTTGTGTGCATCTCTCTATGTATCTCTGTGTGTCTGTGTGATAATATATGTGTTTGTTTTGTGTGTGTGTGGGAGTGCCTGTGTGTCTGTGTGCATCTGTTATTCTGCGTGTGTGTGAGGAGTGTGGGTATCTGTGTGTAGGGGGTTTTTAAGGGGGGTTTCTATGTGTTAATGTGTGTATGCTTCTGTCTGTGTGCCTGTGTATGTGCATATCAATGTGTATCTGTGTGCCTGTGTGTGTGTGTGTGTCTGTGTTTGTGTCTGTGTGTGTTTCGTTGTGTATGTCTGTACGTACATGTCCTTTTTGCGTGTCTGCATATGTGTTAGCTGTGTCTCTGGCTGAGTGTGTCTGTCCGTGTATGAGTGTACATGTGCATTTGTGGGGAGGGTGGGTGTCTGTGTGTGTTTGTGTGAATGTTTGTGTGTATGCCTGTCTGTCTGTGTGTGTGTCTGTATTTGAATATATGCGTGTGTGTGTGTGGGAATGTGGGTGCCTTAGTGTGTTAGTGTGTGTACGTGTTTGAGTGTGTATGCCTGGCTGTCTGTGTCTGTGTCTGTCTGTGTGTGAGCATATGTGTGTGTGTGTGCGTGTGTGTGTGCGCGTGTGTGTGCGTGTGTGTGGGCAGTGTGGGGGTCTTTGTGTGGTGAGTGTGGATGCTTTCGTGTGTGGGATGCATGGCTGTCTTTGTATCTGTGTGTGCTTCTGTGTCTGTGTATGCGTCTGTCTGTGTCAAAGAGTGTGGTGCTGGAATAGCACAGAATTTTAGGCAGCATCCAAAGGGCATGAAAGTTGGAATTTCGAGCATAATCCCATCCATTAGAAATGAGGCATGTAGACCAAGTGGACTGAACGATAAATGGTAGGGGCTGGTGCTTGGGTAAGTTAGCTGGGAAGGCGACAATTAAATGAAGGTGGAGTGAAGGTGATAAATTGGAGCAAAGGGTGAAGTGGATAGTGGGAATGAAGATGGACAGGTAGTACAGTTAAAGAGGGAGGTGCCGAGTTGGAAGAATGGATCTGGGATAAGTTCTGGTGGGGGGTTAGAATGAAGAAACGAATGACATCTGTGCTGTGTGTGCTTTGCGGGTGTGTGTGTGTGTGTGTACCTGCGTGAGTGCATGCATATGTGTGCGTGTATGTATATATGTCTGCATGAGTGTACGCATGTGTGTGTGTGTGTGTGTGTGTGTGTGTGGGTCATGGGCGTATGTATGTCTCTTTGTGTGTGTGGCTCTCTGCGTCTGAGTGTCTGTCGGGTGTGCGTGTGTTTGTAAGCGCGTGTGTAGGGTGGCTATGAGTATGTGTATCTGTGTGTGAGTGTCTGTGTGCAGTATGATATGTCTGTGTGCACGTGTCTCTGTGTGTGCGTATGTTTGTAGTGTGTGTGTAAGTGTGTGTGGGGGTGGCTATGAGTATTGTATATCTGTGCTTGAGTGTCTGTGTGCAGCTCTAAGTGTGTACATGTCTCTGTGTGCGCGTGTTTGTAGTGTGTGTGTGTGTCTGCGTATATGTGTGTTGATGGTGCTCTCAGTTTGGACAGTGCTGTGAGCTGATACACTCCCTCTGTCCTTCTTAAACTGAATCCCTGATGATTTTCGCCCTCCATTACCACCTGTAGAGAGGGTGGGGAGACCAACAGAGACTGACAGCAACAGAAAGCTCAGCAAGTCTGTCAGCATCTGTGGACAGAAATGAAAATTAATGTTTTGGGTTGAGTACCCCTTCCTCAGAAACTTATGTCAGGGGGATAATACATCGCATTAACACCTCAGAAACAGCCAGACTCGCTCCACACTGATACACACAGATAAACACACACTAACACAGAGACATAGAGACACTCAGTCATACACTGATACTAATACAGACATGGAGTGTCTCTCACTATTTCTCTTTCTCCGATGACTTTGTCAATATATCACTTCATCTCTGGTGTGTGTCAGTTTATTTTTTTCAGTCTGTCCTTGGGGAGTATTTTCGTATTGCGCTTGTTCACACGAGTGAGAGAGTCAGTATTTATGTGTGGATGCGATTTTTGGACAATTTCAATGCTTGCAGAAACCAAATCTGGAAGAATTGTAAAGTGTGTGGAGCACAGTGTGGAACTCCAAATGGGCAGTGAAAAATTGGTGCAGTGTTCTGTTTTATGGCAGATGAGCATCAATGCAGACCAGTGTGAAATGATGCATTTGGTCGGAGTAACATTGACAGACAATATAAAACATCTGTATCGTTATAAAAGGGCTGCAGGAGCACAGGATGCTGGATGTATATGAGGAAAGATTATTGAACATGGCAGGACAAGTGAGGAGAGCAGAAAATGTCACAAATTATTTTAAATATCTGAGCTTTTTACAGGAGGAGGTCTAGGAGGTAGCCTCCGTGCTCCCTTCCTGGGAGGTCGTGGTGACGATGTTATGTAAGCCCACCCTCCTGACCACCGAGACGGTGGGGTTTCCATTTGTACCAGCTCGACACAAAAGAGAGATGGCATCAGGGCCACTGCTTCTAAGTTGTGCCAGGGGAAACGGAACTGCCAGTGGGTTTAAAGTGAGAATTGCCCTTCACTGAACATCGCTCCTTACTCGGTCGGTGGGGCGTGGATGTTTCAAAATCTCCAAACGTGGCATCCCGGTCCTCTACGACTCGTACCAGGGTCCTCCCCATGTGGTGGTGGCGGAGAGGGCGGGATGAGGGAGCGGATATTGGACACTCCACCACCCAGCTTGACCCTTTCAGTCCTATTCCAGGCTGTTTCTCCTGGAATGGGAAAAAGGGAGGGAGGGAGGGAAGTTTGCAGTGGGTGGCCTTGCTCTTAGTTCTGGTGTAGGTGTGGTAGGGGAAATGGTGAGGCGTCAGCTGGGAGTCAGTCCATAGTGTTATGGTCATGCTGTGTTATTAGTGTGGGTTGTATAGTGGAGGGAAATTGGGAGAGAGAGAATGGGAGAGAAGGTGCAAGAGTGAGAGTGGTGGAGCATGAGCCTAATTCGGTGATTGGTGCGATAACAAATATACAGTAAGTGTGAGGGAGCAGAGAGAATACAGTGACCCTTATTCTGCCAGAGTGGGGAAGGTTATTGATGCTTGACCTGGATTGCTGGACATTTCCTCAGACCACAGATACTGTACTGAGCTAGGTGGTGAGCTCGGACAATGCTCAGTGGATCTGGTGGGGTCGTTCCCTCTGGGAAGAGAATGGTCCGCCTCTGCACTAGCCCATCCACCAGGACTTCCAAACCCCTGTCAAAAAACCGTGGTGTAATTGCCCCTTATCTGCCATGCTCAGGGTAAACTCATGGCAACTTCTAACTAAGGATGCTCAACCATGTGCCCATTGGCCTTTTGAAGATGGCACCAGTGCCAGAGATCACGGAATATCCAAGGTCAACCGAGCGATGGTGAGTACCTCCAGCCATGATGGGTGGGAGAATCGGGCTGGTATTGAATAAAAGGGACACCATGGTGTGGGGTGGGTAGTTAATGAGGTGAGTTTGATAAGATAGCACCAGGAAACTTGCTGAGCATCGTACAGACAATCCCTCTGTCATTTTCAATGAAAAAGTCACTGAAACAAATTATTGTTTGATTCAGCCCAGTGAGTCATAGATTCTGTTGGAACCACGAACAGTCACAAAGCTGCAGTTGCTTGTCCAATGCTCTCCATCACAAAGAAGGACATAAACCCGACCTACCCTTGGGAAATAAGATGGGGCAGGCATACGTCATATAGAAATATCAGGAGTCGATGTTTTTACAGTATTCATTCACGGGATGAGAGTATAACTGGTTTAGCCTGCATTTATTACCCATCACTAATTGCCCAGAGGGCAGTTAACAGTTAACCATATTGTTGTGGGTCTGGGGTCACATGTAACCTAGACCAGGTAGGTTCCTTCAAGGGCATCAACGAACTAGTTGGGTTGTTCAAACAATCAAAACTGGATATATCATTGTCATCAGTCTCTGAATTCCAGATTTAAAACGACTGTCGAGAAGAGTCTATCGCCAGTAAGGGTCCACCTAAAAAGGAAATCTGGAGGCCATAAATGGGGCATGAGATACCTTTGACAGTCAGGGTTAAGGAGAATTCAAAGGGACTGTACAAATACATTAAGGACGGAAGAGTAACTTGGGAGAGTTTTGTACCACTTAAAGATCACCAAGATGACGATGTGCAGAATCCCAGGAGATGGAGGCGATCCTAAACAAGCACTTTGCATCAGTATTTACTGTGCAGAAGGATATGAAAGCTAAAGAACTTCAGAAATAAACAGTGACATCTTGAAAAGTTTCTGTGTTACAGAGAAAGAGATGCTGGAGCTCGTAAAGCCTGTAAAGATGGTAAAATCCCCAGGACCTGATCAGGTGTCCCATATAACTCTGTGGGAAGCTGGGGAAGGGATTGCTGGGCCGCGTGCTGAGATTTTGTATCATTGATTGTCACAGGTGAGGTGCCAGAAGATAGGAGGTTTGATAACGTGATGTCATTACTTTAAAAAAATTAAGAAGGATGGTAAGGAAAACCCGGTGAGCCTGACGTCAGTGATGGGCAAGTTGTTGAGGTGGATTATGCGGCACAAGGTTTACATGTATTTTGAATGGCAAGGACTGATACGGAATGGTCAACGAGCTTTAAGCAGAGGAAATTGAGTCTCACTAAATTGACTGAGATTTTTCGAAGAACTGACAAAGAGGATTCATTGAGGCAGAGGTGAACATTGCCGATATAAATTTCAGTAAGTCATTTGACAACGTTCTGCATGGTAGACTGGGTAACAAGTTTAGTTGGAATGCAGGGAAAACTGGCCACGTGGATGCAAAATTGGCTCGAATGTAGGAGATAGAGGATGGTGATGGAGGATTGCTTTTCGAACTGGAGGGTTGTAACTAGTGGTGTGCGACAAATATCAGTGCTGGGTCCACCGTTTTTCACTATTTATAAACATCATGTGGGTGTGAACACAGCAGTAATAGTTGCAAATGACACCAAAACTGATTTTGTAGTGGAGAGCACAGAAGGTTTACGTCAGAGTACAAAGAGATCTTGATCAGGTGGGCAGATCGGTTGAGGAGCAGCGAATGGTGTTTAGTCTAGATAAATGTCAGGCACTGCATTTTGTAAATGCAAATCAGGACATGATGTACACACTTAATGGAAAGGTCCTCGGGAGTGTTGCTGAACAAAAAAGTCTTGGAGTGTCGGTTCAAAATTCCTTGAATGTTGTGTTACAGTTCTGCAGATTACTGTAGAAGCCATTTGGTATTATTGCCTTTATTGGTCAGTGGTTTCACTATATGAATTGGGAGGCCATGTTACTGCTGTAGAGCACATTAATTCGGCTCTTTTGGAGTATTGTATTCAATTCTGGTCTCCCTCCTATCAGAAAGATATTGTGAAGCTTGAAGGGAGTCAGAAAACATTTACAAAGATGCTTCCAGGATTTGAGCTATAGGGAGAGGGTGAGTAGGTTGGGGTGATCTTTCTTGGAGTTTGAGAGGCATATCCAGGGTGAATAGACAGGAACTTTTTTCGCAAAAGTAGAGGGCATGGATATCAGGGGAGACCTAAGGACCAACTTTTTCTAACACAGATTGGTGCATGTGTGGAATGAGCTGTCAGTGGAGGTGGTGGTGGCTGTTATGATTACAACATTTAAAAGACATTTGGATGGGTACATGAAGAGGAAGGGTTTACATTGTTATTGGCCAAATGCTGCCAAATGGGACTAGTTTAATTTGTTATATCCCATTGGCATGGACGAGATAGACTGAAGGGTCTGTTTCTGTGCTGTACATCTCCAAGAGTCTATGATTCTGTCTGAACTCACACCAGTATACTTTTAATTCAGCATTGCCGGAAATACCAGCCTATGTTACTTGATGCGATCGAAATGTCTTCATTTCAGCATTTTGAAACCTGCGAACACACCCTTCCACAACACTGACTCTGAGTCTCAATCCGTCCGTCTATTTCCCAAATCTCCCCCATTTGTTGCTATTGAAACTGTTGGTATTTAAACAGAGCATCAGCTTCCAACGTTAAGCAGCTTAGAAACAATGTTCAAAAAGCATAGAGTGTCTTTTATTTGACTTCCCGGTGTCTTGCACTGTGCTCCATGTTGGATAGTAGAGTTTCAGCAGTTTTGATGCACACCTTTCTATCTTGATCTGTACCAATCAATTGAACGCCAGTGTTAATCTCTCTTTACTGATCATGTGTTCAGTAACAAGGTATCACTTCCAATGTTACTGATCCAGACCATGCTTCACACTCGCACTTGAGTGATATTTGACTTAATTATAGTTTTGGAGCGTTAGTGGAAAAACTGGGATGGTTTCCTGGAGGCTGTGGTTTAAGCTACATTGGAAATTCAGGAAGGCATGATGCTTTGGTGACCCACTGGGATGAGTCATGGTGACTGTAGTGACAGTATCTGGATCCGCAACATGACCGTAAAAAGGAGCAGAGACTGGAGAAAGGGGAATCTCTTCAAAATGGAATGAGGGAATCACAATCAGATCAGAGAATAACTGCCGCCTATCCCTGTGGCCCAGTCTCGAGCAGTTGAGTGATGGCCTCCTGTTCCTGTGTTCCAGTCTACACCTGCTGCCCTGACTAAGAGGGTCCAATAGCTGTGTGCTCTTCTCCTGCTGCCGCTGAGTAACCGACTCCAATAGCTGTGTGCTGTCCTCCTGCTCCTCCTGAGCAACAGGCTCCAATATCTGTTTCCTGTCCTTCTGCTGCTACTGAGTAACAAGCTCCAATAGCTGCGAGCCCACCTCCTCCTGCTCCTGAATAACAGGCTCCAATAGCTGTGTGCTCTCCACATGCTGCTCCTGAGTTACAGGTTCCAATAGCTGTGTGTTATCTTCCTGCTTCTGCTGAGTAACAGGCTCCAATAGCTCTGTGCTCACCTCCTGCTGCTCCTGAGTAACAGGCTTCAATACCTTTGTGCTCACCACCTGCTGCTCCTGAGTAACCGACTCCAACAGCTGTGTGCTCTCCTCCTGCTTCTCGTGAGTAACAGGCTGCAATAGCTGTGTGATCACGTCCTGCTTCTCTTGAGTAACAGGGTCCAATAGCTGTGTGCTCACCCCCTGCTGCTCCTGAGTAACAGGCTTCAACAGCTTGTGCTCGCCATCTGCTGCTCCTGACTAACAGGCTCCAAAAGCTGGGTGCTCTCCTCCTGCTTCTCTTGAGTAACAGGGTCCAATAGCTGTGTGCTCACCCCCTGCTGCTCCTGAGTAACAGGCTTCAACAGCTTGTGCTCGCCATCTGCTGCTCCTGACTAACAGGCTCCAAAAGCTGGGTGCTCTCCTCCTGCTTCTCTTGAGTAACAGGTTACAACAGCTGTGTGCTATCCTCCTCCTGCTCCTGAGTAACAAGCTCCAATAGCTGTGTGCCCTCCTCCTGCTTCTCCTGAGTAACAAGCTCCAATAGCTGTGTGCTATCCTCCTCCTGCTCCTGAGGAACAAGCTCCAATAGCTGTGTGCTCTCCTCCTGCTTCTCCTGAGTAACAAGCTCCAAAAGCTGTGTGCCCTCCTCCTGCTTCTCCTGAGTAACAAGCTCCAATAGCTGTGTGCCCTCCTCCTGCTTCCCCTGAGTAACAGGCTCCAATAGCTGTGTGCCCTCCTCCTGCTTCCCCTGAGTAACAGGCTCCAACAGCTGTGTGCCCTCCTCCTGCTTCTCCTGAGTAACAAGCTCCAATAGCTGTGTGCTATCCTCCTCCTGCTCCTGAGGAACAAGCTCCAATAGCTGTGTGCTCTCCTCCTGCTTCTCCTGAGTAACAAGCTCCAAAAGCTGTGTGCTCTCCTCCTGCTTCTCCTGAGTAACAAGCTCCAAAAGCTGTGTGCCCTCCTCCTGCTTCCCCTGAGTAACAGGCTCCAATAGCTGTGTGCCCTCCTCCTGCTTCCCCTGAGTAACAGGCTCCAACAGCTGTGTGCCCTCCTCCTGCTTCCGCTGAGTAACAGGCTCCAATAGCTGTGTGCTCTCCTCCTCCTGCTCACGAATAACAGGCTCCAATAGCTCTGTGCCCTCCTGCTGCTCCTGTGTAATGGAACTGAAGGACTGAATGGCCTTTTCACATTCCATTCAGTTCGTATTGACTGAAATCCTTTTTGCTGTTTCTGTAAAATGCCATCTAAATCAGAATGTTGCATTTATATTTCTTTTTCTCAGTAATTGAGCAATCATGCTGACTGACTCTCCTTTTGTTATAAAGGTCTGAGAAGGTGAACGAGTCACAGGTTCGAGAGGCTGATCAGTTCCTCCTGTCCCTCTGTAATAGTTCGAATGGTCTATGTCTTCCTCTGTCTCTATAGCAGGCACTTGGGGACAGATTTGTTTCTCCCTGTTCCCGAGCAGCAATTTCAATGCGCTGAATGTTGCCTCGAGCTTATGAAGTGGTTTGATGCCAGGGCATTTCAAACTACGAGCAGCATTACTGAAGGAATCGAGAAACTTACTTACCAGGCATTTTAAGCATCTGGTCTGTTATTCTATCCCTGTCTGCTTTTATAAACAGGGTGGAACATATACAACCCTGCAATGTTCCAGCAATATTCCGACGTAGAAGGAGGAAAGATTTCAAAGATTGAAAAATTTATGATCTATCCCTCAGCAACCGTATTCCACTCATTCCAGACTCAGTCAGTGTACCCTTTTATCGGGATGTGTAAAATGATGTAAGGAACTGGTTAACTGAACCTGATTGTTTGGCGACTGTGATTAACGTCAGTCTCCATAGATTGTACATATCCCAGTGGAGGGCTTACATATTTTAATGATAAAATGGGCACCGTTCAATGTGTTATCCCATAGTATGAGTGGGTGTATCACCAACAGCACTAACAGGGATCAGCAGCTACAGAGACAGGGGAATGGGAGATCTGAATCTGAGAACATTAGACTGGAATGTAACAACAATGGACAGGAGTTTATCCTATTATGTATGGATTCTTTCTACATATCGTTTGTGGCCATTACCATGGCTGATAAATATGCACTTTACATTATTCAATGTTTATATTATCCTACCGTGACTATTGCTGGTAAGTTTCACTGTTCATTTTTTTTATTTGCATTAATCATGTGTGACTGTATTATTGTTATTTTCATTTACCCTACTCTGTAAACATTCACTCTCCAAACCATCGCGAACAACTGTGAACTTGTTCATTCTTTCTCTCCTTCTTTCGTTCTGGCACTGGGCCTTGTCGGTTGACCTACTCAGATTCAGCTATGAACCACAATTCAACATTTAAGTAGTGTACGCTTGGAGGTCACTATCTTCTGTTCTGGTTTCAACACCATTTCGTTCCTCTGACTTCATTCCATCCCTGGCCATTATCTGAGGCTGAAACAGACGAGGAACAACGATGGTGATCCCTTTGGCCATGAGCTGATTCTTGACCCATATCTTAAAAATTCCTATTTGTAATAGAACATAGAACATAGACAGTACAGCACAGAACAGGCCATTCAGCACACGATGTTGTGCCGACCACTGATCCTCATGTATCCACCCTCAAATTGCTGAGACTGTATGCATGTCCAGCAGTCTCTTAAATGTTCCGAATGATCTTGCTTCCATAACTGCTGCTGGCAACGCATTCCATGCTCTCACGACTCTCTTTGTAAAGGACCCGCCTCTGACATCCCCTCTATACTTTTCTCCAACCAGCTTAAAAATATGACCTCTCGTGTTAGTCATTTCTGCGATGGGAAGTAGTCTCTGGCGATCAACTCCATCTATGCCTCTCCTTATCTTGAATATCTCAAATAGGTCCCCTATCTTCCTCCTTTTCACCAATGAAAGAAAGTCCGAGCTCAGTCAACCTCTGTCCATAAGATAAGCCCTCAAGTCCAGACAGCATCCTGGAAAACCTCCTCTGAACCCTCTCCAAAGCATCCACATCTTTCCTATAATAGGGTTACCAGAACTGGGCGCAATATTCCACGTGCGGTCTAACCAAAGTTTTATAGAGCTGCAACAAGATCTCACAACTCTTAAACTCAATCCCCCTGTTAATGAAAGCCAAAACTCCATATGCTTTCTTAACATCCCTGTCCACTTGGGTGGCCATTTTAAGAGATCTATGTATCTGCACAGCAAGATTCCTGTGTTCCTCCACACTGCCAAGAATTGTATCCTTCATCCTGGACTCAGCTTTCAAATTCGATCTTCCAAAATGCATCACCTCGCAGTTATCCAGGTTGAACTCCATCTACCACCTCTCAGCACATCTCTGCAGCCTACAACAGCCGTCTGTACTTTCAACGACACCTCCAACCTTTGTGTTGTCTGCAAATTTGCTGCTCCATCCTTCAATCCCCTCAGCCAAGTCATTAATAAAAATTACAAACAGTAGAGGCCCAAGGACAGAGCCCTGTTAAACACCACTCACCACTGACATTCAGGCAGAATATTTTCCTTCTACTACCACTCGCTGTCTTCTGTTGGCCAGCCAATTCTGTATCCAGACAGCTAAGTTCCCCTGTATCCCATTCCTCTTTACCCTCTGAATGAGCCTACTTTCGGAACCTTCTCAAATGCCTTGCTGAAGTCCATATACACCACATCCACAGCTCGACGCTCATCAAATTTTGTAGTCGCATCTTCAAAGAAATCGATAAGGTTTGACTTACCCCTCACAAAGCCATGTTGACTGCATTTAATCAAGCCATGCTCTTCCAGATAGTCATAAATCCTCTCCCTCAGAAAACTTTCTAACACCTTATAGATGAAAGACGTGAAACTTACTAGTCTGGGGATTTCCCTATTTACTTTCTTGAAGAGAAGAATTGCATTTGCCTCTCTCCAGTCCTCAGATACGATTTCAATGGAGAGGGAGGATGCAAAGATCTTTGCAAGTGTCGAAGCAATAGCATTTCTCGTTTCCCAAAGCAGCCGAGGACAAATCTGTTCGGGGCCTGGCGACTTGTCAATCGTAATGTTTGACAAAATTTTCAGCACATCAGCTTCTTCTATCTCTATCCATTCCCGCATGCACACCTGCTTTTCAAAGGTTTCATTCACTACAAAGTTCGTTTCTTTCGTAAAGACAGAAGCACAAAAACTAATTTTGGACTTTCGCTATCTTCTCAGACGCCACACACAAATTCCCTATGCTATCCCTGATCGTCCCTACTCTTTCTTTGACCATTCTCTTATTCCTCACGTAAGTGTAAAATCCCGTTGTGTTCTCCCTAATCCGTTTTGTCAAGCCTTTCTCGTGCCCCTCCTGTCTCTCCTCAGACCATGTTTGAGCTCCTTCTTCGCCTGCCTGTAATCCTCTAGAGCTGAGCTTGACCCTAACTTCCTCCACCTTATGTCAGCTGCATTCTTTCTTTAGATGAGAAGCTCCACCACTCTCGTCATCCAAGGTTCCTTTATCTTACCCATTCTTGACTGTCTCAGAGGGACATATCTATTCATCACTCACAACAACTGTTCCTTAAACAGTCTCCACATGTCTATAGTGCCTTTACCATGCAACAATTGCTCCCAGTCTATGCTTCCTAACTCATGACTAATCGCATCATAGTTTCCTCTTTCCCAATTAAATATCTTCCCATTTTGCGTAATCCACTCCTTCTCCATACCTATGTAGAATGTGAGGCAGTTATGGTTACTATCACCAAAATGCTCTCCCACTACAAGATCTCATACCTGCCCTGGCTCATTTCCGATCACCAAATCTAGAGTGGCCAATCACCTCGTCGGGGGATTAGCATCTCCTGAATATACTTCACTGGCTTATTCTATCTGCTATTTGTACCCTGAGCTATGAAATGTAGTCTTAATGATCCCAATAATCTTTTGCTGACACTCCCAAATTCAAACCTGCAAATGTGGGTCGATATTCCATGGCTCGGTTCTCGCCTCACGCCAAAATTCCATCATTTCTGTAAGGATCGATTTATATTGTTGCTGGGTCTGGTAATGCCTTTAATTTAATATTTTGAAGCAAATCGTTTCCTCTGTCTGTGGCACAATCCTCAGTGTCTCTATATTGATTTCCTGAACCCTTGTCAGTTGTTTTCATTTAAATTGATTTCCTCCATGTGTGTTCTCTCTCAAACAACAATTTTCATATTTATTGCCACCAAAATACACACATATACACACACACACACACTCACTCACACACAGACGAGCGTGTCTCCTGAACGCCTGAGTTATTCACTCGCAGCTTACCGTGCAGTTAGTAACACGAGGGAATCCCTCGACTATCATTATAAAGGAACAGCTATCTAACTTATAACTGAGAAGTTTCTGACTGTCTCCTGTTATTGAAACGTAAGTGGATGGGCTGGGGATGGTTTGCTGGAGGTCGTGCTGTGAGCTACCTGTCACCTTCAGAGATACCTGATGATTTGGTGACCCAAATCTGGATGGAGCATAGGGACTGTAGTTACAGCATCTGGGTCTGTAGCATGAACAACAAAATGTGAGCAGAGATTCAGAGAGGGGAAGCTCTGAAACCACGGAGTGAGTGTGTGGGGAAAGGGATCTGCCAAATCAGTCTGTGTCGTAACGTCGGTAGACACCCACTCTCGCGCTCCCCAGGCATACACCCATGCAACTCTCCCTCTCCTCCCCACGCACACTCAAACTCGCCGTCTCTCGCTTGTACATCCACACACTCCCCTCTGTCATACCAATAAATCATATTTTGTCAACAATATACAATTCATATACAGTCCGTCAATGCGGTATTTAATAAACTCATACTTTGGAAATAAAATCAGTCTGACTCCAGCAGAAGACAAAGATAGACTCGAAATAAGACCTCACGCCTCAATAACATAGCCTGTCCAGAGGAGTCCCTTCCTTTACGTTGTTCATATCTTAAGTTATCTCCAGGTAGTGATTGACATAAATTCTCAGGTTTTCATATTAATCAATCAAACCCTGCACCTCCATTCGAACTGATAAAAGATTTGGGTGACATCATTGATGTGTTAAATTCATGTGCATGATCTGTACAACCCTCTGATCTTTTCCTTACAAAGTATATGTCTAAGGTCTTCTGCTCTCTCTAACACCTGATGAACGAACAGCAGGAACAAAGCTTGTGTTTTTCGAAACAAAACTGTTGGACTATAACCTGGTATCTTGCCATTTCTGACGTTGTCCAACCCAGTCCAAACCAACACCTCCATATCATGGCTTTTATTTCTTAGCGCCTCTCCAACAAAATTCATTTTCCTTCTCCCATTTGCATTTGCTGTGCATTTTACTCTTTTGTGAGGCACGTTATGCAATGCCTTCTGGATGTCCAGACCTAAGACATCTATAGGATCACCTTAATCCACCTTGTTTGTCATATATTTTTTATAATGTTGGTAAAAAATTCAAATCTGATTTATCCTCAAGTAAATCATGTTGACTGCGATGGATTGAGGTTTGATTTGAACATTTCTGGTTATTAATTCCTTAATTACTCATACTAACAATTTGTATTCCATTCCCAATAGATTTTTCGTCCCTTTTCATTCCCTAGTGAAGTTGGCTGTTCGAAATTCTGGATTAGTGGTGGTGGAAGAGCACAGCAGTTCAGGCAGTATCAAAGGAGCTTCGAAATCGACGTTTCGGGCAAAAGCCGCTTCCAGCACCACTAATCCAGTATCTGGTTCCCAGCATCTGCAGTCATTGTTTTTCCCTGTTCGAAGTTCTTCCCTTTCTATAACCTCAACATTCCCTTTCAATTCACAAGGTTGTAAATGACCTCCTCCAATTGCTGTGAAAGAAGCATGAGTGGCTGAATGGACTCATTATGTTCCTGCTTTACACACTTGATGGGCTGAATATCCTCCCGGTGTTCCTGCATTATCTTCTCGATGGTTGGCATGTCTTGCTCCTGTTCCTGACCAAGCCGCTCAAGATCTCAATGTCCTCCTTCTGTTGCTCAGTGACAGTTTTAGGGACTTACAGAATCTCCCTGCTGTTAAGCCACATTTCTAGGGCTGAATTGCGCAGGCATGTTGTGTTGCTCACAGTGGGTAGCTCAGTAGTTCGCACTGCTGCCTCACAGCACCAGAGATCCAGGTTGAATTTTATTCTCGAGTCATTGTCTCACAATCTCCCTGTGCCTGCAAGGGTTTCTATGGGGTACTCCAGTTTCCTTCCGCAGTCCCAGGATAGGCAGGTAAGGTGCATTAGCCAAAGAAAATGCCAGGTTACAGAGATTGGGTTAGAGGGCGGGGGGAATAGTGGGATTTAAATGTGATGGTCTTCGGAGGATTAGTGTGCTGTCGATGGTTCAAATTGCCTGCTTCCACATTGTAGGAATTCTACGTTTAACACCATCATTGCACAAATCAGTTGCAGGAATAATCTCTGGTTAGTTCCAATTTCCCCAGTGAGGAGATCAATTCTGCACAAACTACTCCAGATGTGATCTCACTGAGATCCTGTAAATCAGCAGCAGCACTTCGCCAGCCTGCTGTAAGGTTCCCATCCAGGTTAGAGCAGTCTAGCTGTTTGAGGGAATACACAGCTTTGTTGAAAGGTCATTGTCCTTCTTTACTCCAACAGCATAACGTGACATCTGGTGAAAATGTCATATTGTCACTTGAGAGAAATGGGTAAGATGTGGTGAGATGACATCAATGTTGGGATATGCCTCACCAAACATCTCGTCTGAATCTGCCATTAATCTCCCCAGACCCATGTCACTCAGATTCCACAGAATCTGGTAAGATGGAACACAGAAACAGCAAGCAGAAGCATACATTGATGGGAGTTATATCTCAAAGTCAAAATTGTGATACAAATACTGTTTATCTTACAAAACAGGAAATTACATATCCAAGTTTGTGGGTACTGCAATAAAAATGGACAGCTTCAAGTTTCATCTGAACAGGGTTAACCCAAGTGAATTTTAATGCTGTGGAAATGGATTTCATAAGGTTGTGTGAGATGGGTTGCTTTAACAGTATGTTGAGCACCGAGCTAGAGGTCAGACTGTTTCTAAATTGATGTTGTATGAACAGAAGGTGTGACTTATTGTAGAGAACAGAAAAAATGATAGGGAAAGTAACCAGTTATTTAGTATCTGTCTTTTAGAAGAAATACCAAGTGATCATGGGACTTATGTAACTAAACGCTAAAATCATCCATATTAGAGATGAGGTAGTATTTGAAAACATATGTGGGATTGAGGATTGATACATCTGACAGACCAGATCTAATTCATACTGAAATTTCAGAGAAAGCAGCAGTGCACAGATTGATTGCATTGAGGATCATTATATATTTCCATCTCCAATTTGGAAGATTATGCATGCTTTCCAAGGTTTTAAGAAGGGAAGAGGAGGGACAGTGGAGAACTACAGACCTGTTATCCACAGTAGGGAATCTGTTGACATTTATTATAAAGAATCTGATATTGGACAGTTAGAGAACAATAGCAAACGTAAAGAGAATGATTCCTGATTTCTGAAAGGGTAGTCAAAATTTGCAAACTTTTCTCTTCAAGATAACCCTTGTGAATGAAAACAATGGAAAAACAGTGAATATGGTATAGTTGGACTCTCAGGAGGATTTTCAAGAACTCATGCAGTAAGTTAACAGAGAAAACAAAACAAAGTGTATTGAGAGAAATATACGCAAATTGAGCAAGGTAAAAATTAGGTTTAATTTTGTTTCCGGAGAATCAGTATATAGGCGGTGTAGAGCGCCATGCTCTCTTTCCACGGACTGACTCACTGTGATATCTACCAAGTGTTGGTTTCAGTACAGATTGAAGCTTCTACAGTAATTTATTCCGACCCTAAGTAAAGACATTTTGCACGAGTTACACAGGGTGTTAGTGAGACTGTACCTGGAGTATTGTATACAGATCTGATGTCCTTTTCTAATTAAAGTTTCTGACAGAACAGAGTCTATGCTCCTGTGATTGCATGGTGTGAACATGAATTGGTGGGTTTCTGAAGAGATTATTAACAAGAGTTAAAAGTGTGAACTGTCAAAGGAAAAAGTAAGAGAAAACAAGTTCAACTTCATTCCATCTGAACCCAGAGAAGACAGCATTACAGCAGGTATGTGACAGAACTATGAAGCAAATACATTAATACTGTCTTCACAGAAGCAAAAAAAAACAAACAAGTCAAATCTTCCCAGCAAGACTGGGAAGCCTTTGTCTCGAGAGAAAAAGAATGAGATTCATAAATAATTGCATTGGGAGAAATTATTGGGAATTAATTTATGGTTGCACTCAGCATCCAGATGGAAGGTAAGAAGATAAAATCCAAAACCAGAGTACTGTGCTTAAACAAAAGAGACTACAATAGGATGAGTGAAAAGTTTGCTAAAGTTGGCTGGAAGCAAAAACTTAAAGTTGGAACCGTTGATGAACACTGGCTGGCTGTCAATGCATTTTTTCCAAGTGCTCAGCAACAGTATATAACGGGGAAATAGAAGGACTGTAGGAAAAGGGTAATCTGTTGTGGATGTCTCAGGAAATAAGGGAAGCTATCAAAGAACTGGCATAAATAATGACAAAGACCACTGGGAAACTAAAAGATTTGGAAAAATATTAACGTCAAAAGAAAGCAACAAAAAAGCTATCAAAAAACATAAGATAGATCATGAGAGTAAACTAACTCAAAATATAAAGACATCTACCAAAGATTCTACAAGTATATGAAATTAAAATAGTGGCTAAGGTAGGCAATTGTCCTTTCAAGGGTGTGAAGTGCTATTCAGTTATGGGGTATGAGGAAACGGCCGAGGATTTGAACACATATTTTGTCGATCTTGTATGTGAAATGCATTCGTAACATGCCAGTAATTGTCAAAGCGAATAAGGTAGGTGAGGACATAGAAACAATCATTCCCACGAAAGAGATAGTGTTGAGCAAGCTAACGGAGCTAAAGATAGATACGTCTCCTGGCTCTGATGGAATGCATCACAATTTACTAACAGAGGTAGTGGGAGAATTAGTAAATACATTTGAGGATTTTTTTCTAAATTCATTGGACTCTGGTGTAATTCCTGCAGATTGGAAAACAGGGAATCAGACACCACTGTTTAAAAAGGGATGTAGACAAAGGTGGGGAACTGTAGACCAGTTAGCCATTAAGTGTAGTGGGAAAAATACTTCAATGTGTACTCATGGAATAAATAGCAATGCACCTTGACAGGAATCGTCCCAATGGGCTGACGCAGCATCAGCTCATGAAAGGAAAGTCATGCTTAACTAATTTACTGGAAATCTATGAAGCCATTGTGACCACGGAGACCCAGTAGATACGGTGTACCGAGATTTACAAAAGGCATTCGACGCAGAGCCGCCAAAACAGCTACTGCATAAGATAAAGATGTGTGGCATTACCGGTAATGCATTAACATGGATAGAGAATTGGTTAACTAACAAGAAGCAATGAGTGGGAATAAATGAATATTTTTTTCTGGTTTTTGACCATTGACTAGTGGTGTGCCTCAGGGATCAGTGCTGGGACTGCAATTATGCACAGCTTACATGGACGATTTGTAGTTGGACATCACGTGTAGTGTTTCAAAGATTGCAGATGATATTTCAATGAGTGTCAGAGCAAAGTGTGCAGAGGAATGCAAAACTTTACGAAGGAACATAAATAGTTTAAGTGAGTGGGCAAAGGACTGGCAGATGGAGTACAATTGTAATAAATGAGAAGTCATCCATTTTGATCGGAATACCAGTGAAAAGGACTATTACTTGCATGGTAAAACAAATGCAGCGTGTTTCTGTGCAGAGGGACTTGGGTGTCCTTGTGCATGAATCACAGAAGTTGCAGATGCAACAGGTAATTAACGAGGCAAATAGAATTGTTAAAGGAACTGATTTAAAAGCAGGATGTTATGTTGCAGCTGTACAAGGTGCTGGTGAGACCACACCTGGTGTATTGTGTGCAGTTTTGGTCTCCTCACTTGAGAAATGATGTCCGGATACAGAGGAGGGTCACTAGGTTGGTTCTGGAGTTGAAGGGATTCGCTTATGAGGAGTAGAGTGGAATTATATATTGATTGGAATTTGAAAGAATGAGGGAGGATCTGATAGGAACATATATAATTATGAAGGAAATAGATCAGATAGAAATAGAGGGGACGTTACCAGTAGTAGTTGAAACTAGGACAAGAGGGCAAAGTCTCAAAATTAGGTCGAGCAGATTCAGGACTGAATTCAGAAAGAACGTCTTGATCAAGAAGATTGTGAATCGGTGGAATTCCCTGCTGAGTGAAATAGTTGAAGCTTTGTCATCGGATGCGTTTGAAGGTCAGATAGATTTTTTTTGAACAGTAAAGGAACTAATGGTTGTGGTGAGCGGACTGGCAAGTAGAGCTGAGGCCATGAAATGATCAGCCATGTTCTTATTAATTTTCCTAGTTCTTATGTAATGTGTCAACATGAAATGGCAATCACATTTGAGAAACTGACTGGTCTATACATAAGGTGAAGCATTTGGATATTCAGAAAGATTTTGGTAAAGACTCTGGCCTGGTGTGCAAAGTCAAATGATACAGGGTTGGGGCTAAAATATGAACATGGTTTTAGAATGGGAGACCTGACAGGACAGAGCGAACAGGAATAGAACATTCTGTTTTGAAGTGCAAGGATCTTTGGGTGTGACAGGGATCGGTGCTTTGGCTCCAGCTATTCCCAATACATCACAAATATTTGTTTGGGAGAATCAAATGTAGTATAACCGAGTCTTTGATGGCACTAAATGATGTCGGATAGTGAGTGGGCGAGGATTATAATAAAAAAAAGCTCCAAAGTGATTGAGACAAGTAGAGTGAATGGGCAAATACGTGGCAGATGAAGAGCAATGGAGGTGGATGTGACGGTGTTTATTTTAGTGGAAACCATAGAACAGCAACCTATAATTTGAAAACGGATTGGGCGAAACATTTTGGTTTTTGAAGGGATTTATGCCTTTTTGGTTTCTTCAGCGCCATGGTCAGTTCGGGACAGTAAGTTCTGAAGCCAGAAGTCAATGCTGGGAATGATATTGGCACACTAACCAGCGTACACAGACCCAACAAGTAGGTCGCTGCAGCATTGAAAAGTTCAGGATCTCCCTGTACAACCGTCATGAAAGCAATATTCCATAAACACAAAACAGGTAGGAAGGTAAAGGCTGAGTTGACCATCATTTCAGGGGGATTTGAACACAGGAGTAAGGGTGTATTACTGAAACTCTACAGGCCCTTGGGGAGACGCCTATCTCGAACATTTCGCAGTATTGCGTGCAATGTTGGTCTCCTTACTTAATAAAGGACAAACCTGACATTGAGGGAGTGCAACGAAGGATGCCCAGACTGATCTCTGGGATGACAGAATTATTGAGGGAGCAGAGTTTGGGGCGACTGGACCTGTATTCCTTAGGCTTTAGGAAAATGAGTGGATATCTCAATGAAATATTTAAAACATTGACAGGACGAGACAGATTGGAAGCAAGGATGATAATTAACCTGGCTGGGTTGTCTAAAACAAGAGGTCACAGTTTTGGCTCCAGACAGGCCAGTCTGTACTGAGATGAGAGTGGTGCCCTCAGAGAGTGGTGACCCTGGGAAATCCTCTTCCGCATCAGGCTGTGGAAGCCAAAACACGGGATATAAGGATTTCTCGACAGTAAAGGTATCAGGACACAGCTGGGGTATGGCTGTCACAAGGTCAGAAATATTAGGAAGGAGATCTCTGCGGGGTCAACAGGACTGTGTTTTCCATTCCCTTTTCTGATACTGAGGCTGCAGCTGGGTGTTCTGTCGGTTTTACCCTTCCAAACCTCGGAGCATATCAGTACAATTCAGTGTCTTTCTTGACCGGTTTAGAGA
Organism: Chiloscyllium punctatum; assembly: GCF_047496795.1. Taxonomy (NCBI): domain Eukaryota; kingdom Metazoa; phylum Chordata; class Chondrichthyes; order Orectolobiformes; family Hemiscylliidae; genus Chiloscyllium; species Chiloscyllium punctatum. The sequence goes on along the minus strand of NC_092757.1, from coordinate 17,951,853 downwards.
CCATGAAACACTTTGTCACATGTCTGTGTATCTGAAGTCACTTTTAGGCCAGGCTAGGAAAGCATAGAATTCCCCAGAACTGAATTCCCTTTCATAAAGTATATTGGGGAAGGAAATTGAAGTTTACAATCGACATTGATTTCAGGGTCACTGTTACAGACACCAGATTTCAAATCTCGATATTTTGTTAGTTGTATTTAACATCCACCATCTACAAGAGCATTAGCCTGGTCTAGATTAGCAATCCAGTGCCATTTCCACAACAGCACCACCTCCACATGGGGAACTATTGGAAACCACACTGAGCAGGTTATTTACGTGCTGCTTGTCAGCTCTGTCAAAAAGAACTGAGGGTGTGATAATTGGTCAGATTGTAAGTATTCCCCCCTTAGAGGACTGGACATAGCTGAGCAATTCTCCACATTGCCAGGGAGATGTCAGAGTTGGAGCTGGAATGAAACAGCTTCCCTAGGGACACGGCCTGTTGTGCAGTACAAGTCTTCAGTCCTATTGCAGGAGTGGTCTCACGGCCCATTGCCTTTCTCGTATCTACTGTGTTCAGCTGTTTCTTCATGCCAAGTGCAGTGAATCAAATTAATTGAAGACTGGCATGTGTGATTCTTTTGGCATCATGATGGGGGTGAGGTGGATCATCCACTCAACACCTCTGGCTGAGGATGGTGCAGATACTGCATCCTTGTTCTTTCCATTGATATACAGGGCTGTTGCATTATTTAGGATGGTGATATTTGTGGAGCCCTCTCTGACAGTGAGATGTTTCATGGTCCATCGATATTTATGACTGAATGTGACAGGACTGTTGGTCAGTTGGACACGGGTGAACTGCACCCTGTCGATCAGATGTCAGTTCTACTGTTTGGAATGCATGCAGTCAGTTATGGTAGGTTCAGCGGGTTGCCATCAGGTTTAGGCATACATGGTTCTGAAACAGGCATGTTCACTCATACAGCACTGAAACATAGATTGGCTTGGTGGTAATGGCAGTCTGATGGATTATCCCAGGTGAGAGCTGAAAAATGTCTTGCTGGAAAAGCGCAGCAGGTCAGGCATCATCAAAGGAGCAAGAGAATCGACGTTTCGGGCGTATGCCCTTCTTCAGGAATGAGGAAGGTGTGACAAGAAGGTTAAGAGAAAAGGTAGGGAGGAGGGACTTGGGGGAGGGGCGTTGGGAATTCGATAGGTGGAAGCAGGTTAAGGTGAGGGTGATAGACCAGACAAGGGTTGGGGGTGGAGAGGTCGGGAAGAAGATTGCAGGTCAAGAAGGCGATGCTGAGTCCAAGGGTTGGGACTGAGATAAGGTGGGGGAGGGGAAATGAGGAAGCTGGAAAAATCTGAGTTCATCCCTTGTGCTTGAAGGGTTCCTAGGCAGAAGATGAGTCGCTCTTTTTACAGGGGTCCTGTTGCCACGGTCTGGCGATGGGGGAGGCCAAGGACCTGCACGTCCGTGGCGGAGTGGGAGGGGGAGTTAACATGTTCAGCCACAGGGCGGTTGGGTTGGAGGGTGAAGGTGTTCCAGAGGTGTTCTGTGAAACGTTCCGCAGGGAGGCGGCCCCAATGTGGAGGAGGCCACATCGGATGCAGCGACTTCAGTAAACGATGCGTGTGGAGGTGCAGATGAATTTGTGACGGATATGGAAGGATCACTTGGGGCCTTGGAGGTAAGTGAGCGGGGGAGGTGAAGGTGCAAGTTTTGCATTTCTTGTGGTTGCTGGGGACGGTACCGGAATTCGAGATTGGGTGGTGGGGTTTGTGGACCTGAAGAGGTAGTCGCAGAGGGAGTGGTCTTTCTGGAATGCTGATAGGGGAGGGGAGGGAAATATATCCTTGGTGATGGGGTGTGTTTTGGAGGCGACGGAAATGACATTGTATCTGGAGGTTGGTGGGGAGGTAGGTGTGGACCAGTGGGGTTCTGTCCTGGTGGCGACTGGAGGGGCGGGGTTCAATGCAGGAGGAGCAGGAAGTGGAGGAGATGCAGTGGAGAGCATCGTCAACCACATCTGAGGTGAAATTGCAGTCTTTGAAGAAGGAGACCATCTGGTTTGTTTGCTGTTGGAATCGGTCCTTTTGGGAGCAGACACGGCGAATGCGAAGGAATTGGGAATATGGGATGGCGTTTTTACAGTGAGCAGGGTGGGAGGAGGTGAATTCTAAGTAGCTGTTGGTGTCGGCCGGTTTATAGTAAATGTCCGTGTTGAGTCGGTCACCCGACATAGAAATGGAAAGGTCTAGGAAGGGGAGGGAGGAGTCTGAGACGGTCCGGGCAAAATTGGGGTCGGGGTGGAAGAGGTTAGTAAAGTGGATGAACTGTTCCAACTCCTCATGGGAGCATGAGGTAGCGCCAATACAGTCTTCGATGTCGCGGATGAAAAGGTGGGGGGTCGTGCTAGTGTAGCTGCGGAAGATGGACTGTTCCAAATATCCCACAAAGAGGCAGGCATAGCTGGGGCCCCATGCGGCTGCCCATTGCGACACCTTTGGTTTGGAGGAAGTCCGAGGATTGGAAAGAAAAGTTGTTCAGAGTGAGGAACAGTTCAGTCAGTCGAAGGAGGGTGTCAGTGGAAGCCTACTTGTTGGGTCAGCTGGAAAGGAAGAAGCGGAGAGCTTTGATGCATTCATAATGGGGATGGAGGTGAATGGGAACTGGATGTCCATGGTGAAGATTAGACTTTGGGGGCCGGGGAAGCGAAAGTCATGGAGTAGGTGGAGGGCATGGGTGGTGTTGCGAATGTAGGTGGGGAGTTCTTGGACTAAAGGGGACAGGACTGTGTCGAGGTATTCAGAGATGAGTTCTGTGGGGCAAGAGCAGGCTGAGACAATGGTAAGATGGTGCAGTCAGGTTTGTGGATTTTGGGCAGGAGGTAGAAACGGGCTGTGCGTGGTAGTGGGACGATGAAGTTGTAGGCGGTGGATGGGCGACCCCCTGAGGTGATGAGGTTATGTATGGTCTGGGAGATGGTTTGGTGGTGGGAGGTTCGGTCATTGTCAACGGGCAGTAGTAGGAGGTGTCTGCGAACTGGCGTTGAGCCTCAGCAATGTAAAGTTCGGTGTGCCAAACGACTACCGCGCCTCCCTTGTCTGCTGGTTTGATAGTGATGTTGGGGTTGGAATGGAGGGAGTGGAGGGCTGCATGTTGCGAGAGTGAGAGGATGGAGTGGGTGAGAGGGGTGGACAGGTTGAGGCTGATAAGGTCGCGGTGGCAGTTGGCTATGAAGAGATCGAGGATGGGTAAGAGGCCAGCACGCGGTGTCCAGGTGGATGAGGTGTGTTGGAGGCGGGAGAAGGGGTCGTTAGAGGGTGGGCGAGATTCCTGGTTGAAGAAGTAGGCGTGGAGGCGAAGGCGCTGGAAGAATTGTTCGATGTTTCACTGTGTGTTGAATTTGTTAATCCGGGAGTGCAGGGGTTGAGAGTGAGGCCTCTGCTGTGGATTATCCCAGGCAAAATGTTACAGATTGTAGTTGAATATAATTCTGCTCCTGCTGCTGCTGTGTTCGACAGCACCACATCAATGTCAGGAATTTTCTGTTGAAGAAAGTTCAGGAAGTTAGATCATTGACAACATTTACAGAGGATATTTGTCTTGGAAATGAATTGAGGAGAATGAACAATTAATGATAAAAGATAAGGTATAGCGTCATCGAGCCTGAGAGTCATAAAATATGCAAACAGACCCTTCTAATAATCCACACGGAGTCAGCCAACACCGTTTAGTTTGGGAACTAAGACTAACAGCGAGCTGTACTCGGTCGGGCTTGGTTTGATGATGTTCTCCTTCAGCAGAGCCTCCAGATCCTTTTGGACCTCTCTGGCTTTGAGAGGATTAAGTTGATATGGGTTTTGTTTTGTCAGAACAGTATTCCCTACGTCTACTTCGTGTACAATAGCATTAGTCCTCCTCATGTGATTCTTACACATGTCCTCATAGTGCAACAACAAACTTTTCAGCTGCGTTCTGTGCTCCTGAGACAGATAGTTTTTGAATCTGTCCCAATGCTCAAGGACTTCTTCATTTTTAACACATTTTGAGACATACCAAAATCCACAACATTTGGATTTCATTTATCACTCTGTCAGTCAGTTATTAACACCTGTTTCTCCAGTTCTCTCTCTCCTCTACTTTTCAGGAGGGGACCTACACACTCATTTATAACCCACCTGAAAGGATCTTCGAATCTGGGAATTGGCAATAGAGATGCTACTTTCATTACTGTCTGTGGTCAACCTACCATCTGGTAGTATGACACATATGCCAAAAGTTAACCACATCTTTGTGCATTGCAGGTTAATAAATTGTTTTGTCCATTAGCCTGTGTCTTTCTACACGACATGACCTCCCACTGGTAGTTCACGTGCTATCCTAACGCTTCCCTTCTCTATGTTCACGGCAAAACAATCTGTTGCACTTCAGCACATTTCTCCTCTGCAGTAACTTGCCATGGTCTCCATTTCCGTCTTAGGATTCTATCTTTCAGATAATAACCCTCAGGAATATCTTTGCCTTCTTTTCAGAGTACGCATCCACATATCGTCTTATCCACATATCCACGCATCTTTTATCGTCTTGTCTGTGTGTTGCAAGTCCCTTCACCTGGCACGTCTGACCCACTGCCTGTTCAAGTTTTCCCTGCACCATTACGTCAAACAGGGTGTCCGCCAACTGAACCTCAACTCCTTCATCTTTGTCTTTAGTTTGTGTGCTTCATGCTTTGACTTATGACAGTGGGATCTGGTTACTCTGCATTCTGGGAAAATACCAGAATACTTCTATTTTAACTTCTCAGTTTCTTGGTCTTCCTTCGGCTTTTCGACAACATGCAGTGTTGCTCCCAACTTGGATCCTGCTAAATCGTTCCCAAGAACAAACTGGACTCGTGGAACTCACACTCTATCAGTCACTCGCATTGTTTCCTTTAGTACTTCCACTAGTGCCACTGACTTAGCATCATTTCCAACATCTTTTTCCCACAGTGCCTTCCTATAAGGAAGCACTATAACCTTACGTATCCCAATTTATGGCAGTGATATAACTTTTCCTCGTGCCCTACTGAAACCACCGGCACTGTCGTTTTCCGTGTCCCATTCTATTACAGTGAAAACACCTGAGGCCTTTCACCTTATGCGAAAGGGGCATCTTCTTTAACCTGTGGTAAACTCTTATCCTCTACTTTTCCTTTTATAGTGTAGCATCTCCACTACTACCAAATTCGATCCTCGCAAGACGAAAGTTTGGTTGGAAGTTTGTCTTATGCAGCAAAATGTATTCATCTGCTAATTCTCCTGCCCTTCTAAATTCCTGAACTTTTCGCTCCTCCATATGAATTCTTATTATCTCTGGAAGTGAGCTTTCAACATCTTCAGCAGAATAATCTCCATTACAGCCTGATATTCATCTTTAAAGCTAGCATCCATCTATCAAAATGCCTATGTTTAATCCTTTCAAACTCAACATATGTCAGATCTGTTTACTTCTTCATGTTTTTGAACTGCTGTCTAAATGTCTCTGGTACCAATTCGTAAGCACTGAAAATAGCTTGTTTTACATCTTCAGGGTATCTTAACCCCTCGTCTGACACCGGAGCAAATACGTCACTCGACCTGTCTACCAGTTTAGTCTGAACTAGCATTACCCATGATTACTTGGACTATTCCAACTACCTAGCTATGTTTTCAATGAAACAAAGAAGGCTTCAAAACCTTTCTCATCAAAATGTGGCAGCGTTTTGACATAGCTGTATGTATCACCACCTTCCAATTTAATCTCCATCCTGTTACTTCGACTTTGTTGACTAAATCGTACTTTCAAGTTCAACTTCTCGCTCTTTCTGCTCAACTAAAAACCTTCTCTCTCTTTTTTCTCCTTTTCTTCTCTCTTTGTTCAGATATGAACATTCTCCTTTCCATTTCCCCTCTCTCTTCTTTCTTGCTTTCTGTTTCTTCTCTCTCTCTCTCTTTCTATCTTCGTTTGTTTATCTTTAAACTCCATTTTCCTCAATTATAATTTAAGTTTTTCTCACTCTACTGCACTTGTCTGTTTCTCTGACTCACCTCAGCGTTTGATTAATTCCCTGATATTTTCAGCTTTACTTTTGTCCTTGGTTAAACGCAAATCTATGTTCTTTGCTAATTCTAAAGGCTTGGCCTTTATTTTTCTAACTAAATCTTCTTGGAAAAATTGGGAATCATCTTCAAACCCCTCTTAATATTTTCAAGTACCATTTCTCTCACTTTTAATTTAACCAACCACAAGTCTTCGAAATTGAACAACTTTTCTTACTGATGTTTTATTTGAAGATCTGAGACACGAACGTGCAAATGTTTAAATATACTGTGCTTTTTCTCATACATCAAACCTATTCAAATCTACCCAAATATCAGTTTGGATCTGCCTAAACCTGTGCAAACTCCGGATGAAAGCCCCCAAACTGTAACAACACAGGGTTAACCATTCCCCTAATTTCAACCAGCCACACAGAAAGGTTCACCTCATGCCGTAATATCTCAAGTGTCGACAGGCAAAGATCCATTTATAGAGTCACTGTTTAAAGTAAAATTAACAATTTTGTTATTTAAGTCCAACAGAGAACAATAAAATAAACAACTGTTTAGAACTCCCTTGGGTTAAACGTATCTTCAACCTCTCATTCTACAATACTGGTCTGATGAAACAAATACCCCGATAAAGCTTTACAAAAAATATAATCATGTTTTAAAACCAGTCAGATTTGTCGATTCTCCTTTGTAGATTTTCTCTATAGATTTTACTCACGGTCGGCTTTGATGTTCTGCTGTGCAAACTTCTTATAGACAAGTACCTCCAAGAAGTGCTTCAACTCGCTGTCTATCTTTGTGGATGTCTTTAGCAGTTCTCCCCCAAATGTTCAAAATGTCCAGTTTTATAAATCAATGCATCGGATCATTTCATTGATATTGATGTCATCAAATACATTATATTTCAATCTCGATTTGATTTCAGTGTGTTAATGCATAATTTAAACTGCCTGGCTGAATTTGAATTTGTTTTTGTTCCATGGCAATTCTCACATCACTATTGGTTTCACAGTCAAATGTTACATTTTAACTTCAAGCACAATATTTTGTGTCAGCTTCTTTTCTCCCTTAACGTTAAAGTACACCTTCATAACAATATCTTTTATCTGCCCTGCATAGCTTTTCATAAATTTCATCAACTTAGTAAGTTCACATTAAAGTATTGTGTGTTTCTAAAAAAGACCCATTTTCTCTCATCTTTCCTTTACTTCTTTCCTTCTTTCCAGTATTCATTCCAATTACTTACAATGTTACTGGCATTCTTCGACAAAGTATTATATTGTGTGGGTGTCTGTCTGTTTGTTTTGTGAATAATCATCTTTAATTGGACGAAGACGAAAGAATGAGATGTAATCACATACCTATATGAAGGCGTAAAAGTGCAACGTTTCCAAGTTTTCTGATATCAAAGAAGATGTAAAAAAAGTCTCCTTTATTCATGGATTAGGAAAGTGAACAAATGACGTTCATGGACCAAACAGCAGTAATTTACTGAATCTTTACTCGGGTCATCGAACCACCAAATATTTAGTTTTCTCCTGAGAGTTTAAATGCAGCTTTGTTTCAAGTCGGAGTTGCATACGATTTTTAATGAATATACAATCATCATCGGTGACAAAACCAGACGTTGCTAGAAATGCTCAGAAGTTTTGGCAGTATCTGTTGTGAGAAATCAGATTGAACACAGGATAGTGGAATGGGTGTGGGTTGTTTACTTTTATGCCAATAGTGTTCAGCGACGTGCTGGTTAGGTACATTGGTCATGGGTAAATGCAGAGTAATAGAGTAGGGGAATGGGTCAGGGTGAGTTACTCTTCAGAGGGTCAGCATGGACGTGTTGTGAGAAATGGCCTGCTTCCCCGATGTAGGGGTTCTATAATTCTATGATTTCTTCATAAAAAGGGCGGTCTGTGCCAGGATCAAAAATGTCTCCGACCATGCTCAGGGCATAGTGAATTGGAAGGGGAAACAGCCAGCGGTCATCGTTCACATTGATATCAATGACATCGGTAAGAAGAATGAAAGGTTGAAAGGTCCGGCAAAGAAAGTTACGGGACTGAGGAGTGAGTATAAACTCACTCTCCAGGGTCTCCAGGGATCTCCAGGGTCATATTCTTGGGATTACTCCCCGTGCACCTGGAAATGAGACAAGGAAGAGGAAGATAGTCCAGTCGAGTTAAAGAACTTGTTTGGGAGGATGTTTTCTGGATGATTCGGATTGCTTCCACGTCAGGTGGGAACTGTACAAAAGTGAAAGTGTGCACGTTAACTGGAGGGGCCCCAACAACCTGAAAGGGAGGTGTGATCGTGCAACACAGGTAGATTTAAACTCATAATACAGGAGGCAGGGAACCAAAGCAGCAGGTCAGAAACTCAACAGAAATTAGAGGGTGGTAGAATAAACAGGCAGGGCCAGTACAATAACGTTGCAGAGGGAAAGAATCATAACAATTTAAAAATATGAGTAGAAAGTTGGTGTAAATGATAGGCTCACTATTACCAGCGATCAATAAATAAGGATAGAGAGCCTGTGCACAAACGCATTAAAACAGAAAGACACATCGTTTGAACTTATGTAAAAACCTTTTAAATAAAAGCGTGCAGTATTTGGAATGAAATGAATGAGCTGACAGCTCAAACAGAGGTAAATAAATATGGCATGGTAGTAATTACTGAAACGTGCTTCCAGGAAGGTCAGGACTGGCGTGTTAAATGCCCACGGGTGCGATGGAGAGTCTGTATAGGTCAAGGGTAATGCCAAGGCTGTATTAAGAAATGATATTAATACGTAGGACAAAAATGATGAATAAGTCTGGTTCGAAATAAAACACATTTAAAGTAGGAGCATTTCCAGCCCATAAACTCCGACCTCGGCAAACTCCTGTCAAAGTACGGAATAGCATGAACCAGGGAAGAATGATGACTTGAGACAAGGGCACACGAGCGACTATGGGTAATTTGAACATGCATATTGTCTGGAATAATCAATTTGAAAGAGGAGACACAAAGAATGATTCATCGAATCTATGAGGGATTACTTCTTCGATTAACATGTCATGGTACCAACCAGAGAACCGTCTTGGTATTATGTTATAAGTAAGATGTGATAAATCATATTGTCGTAAGGACCATCTTAGAAAGAGTGGCACAGTATGCTGGAGGTTCACATTCAGTCTGAAACAGGGAAGTCAGTCACATACGAGAGGTTTAGTTTTGGGCAATGATAACTTTCCTGGCCTGAGGAAAGGATTGTCCCAAGTGGACTTGGCAAAAACATTGAAGGGCAGGACAGCTGAAGAACAGTGGTAATTACTTAGGGACATAATCAACACCCCTCAATTGAAGTGTAATCCTTTGTGGAAAAGGAATTGTAAAAAGATGAAAAGTGACCCAGAGCTGAACAAGGAAGTCAGCAATGACATGACAGTGGTATTTTCGCCGACTGCTTATCCAAATAATGTTCTGGGGACTCAGGTTCAAATGCTGTCACGGTGGATGGGTCATATAAATTCTATATGAACCTGAAATTAAGAGTCTATTGATGAACATGAAAACATTGCTCATTGTTGGAAATAGCCATATGTTTCACGAGTGTCCTTTAGGGACGGAAACCATAATTCTTACTTGATCTTGCCTAAGTATGAATTCAAACCCACACAAATTTGGTTGCTTCTTAACTGCCCTCTTGGGATGCACAATGAGAGCTGTCTAACCCAGCGACGCTCTCATCCTATGAATGAATTAAAGAAAAAAACCACTTTAAATGCCACCAAATGGTTACTGAAAACAACATCAGAGAACAGAGAACATAGAACAGTACAACATAGAACAGGCTCTTCAGCCTACGATGTTGTACCGACCATTGATCCTCATGTATGCACCCTCACATTTCTGTGCCCATATGCATGTCCACCAGTCTCTTCAATGTCCCCAATGACCTTGCTTCCACAACTGCTGCTGGAAACGCATTCCATGCTCTCACAATTCTCTGTATAAAGAGCCCGCCTCTGACATCCCCTCTATACTTTCCTCCAACCAGCTGAAAACTATGAGCCCTCGCGTAAGCCATTTCTGTCCTGGGAAATAGTCTCTGTCTACCGACTCTATCGATGCCTCTCATTATCTTGTATTCCGCAAAATGGCTATGAAGCAAAATGAGTAGAAAGCGTAACAATTGATAAATAGCATTTCTCCCAGAAGATAAAAAGTAAAAGAATATAAAAATTAAATATTGGGTCTTAGAGGATGAAAACAGCCAGATAATAATGGTAAACTCAGAAATGGCATAGGCAAGACCAACATTTTCTGTTTTCACATGTTTCTAAAGGTTTCTTTTTTAATCCTGCAAAACTTTGTTTTTGTTTAGAACCAATAAACGGTTTTTTTTAAATAATAAGGAGTTATGCCTTCATTCCGGAGAGTCCTGACTGTTTTCAGCTCAGGAGAAGACTTTTATTCTAGGAATATATTGAAGATGAATATTTATATTGATTTAATTAGCCAAAGGGTTGATTATATTTAATTTTTATATGTTTGATATGTGTATGTTTTTACTTCCATTTTAACATTATTATCTATAGCTATTGAAAGGTAACATATATATAAGGTGCTGTGAAAAATCCTGCTTCTAGACATAATGTTATTTAGGCCACAGTGAGGTTGGCGAGAAGATTGAGAAAAAAAGTACTACCCAGCAAAGCAGTCAGATAAATGGTGACTGGCAGGAAAGATAAGACGGTAGTTCAAAGTCTCCAGCGACTATTCCTCTATCCAACGATTTTCACTTTTTGGAACTTTGAAGGACGCAGTCTTTCTGAAGTAAATGGAAGAGGCGTCAGTTATTGGATTGTTGGAACGATTTTTATATTAGGCAGCGTTTGAGACGATGTGGTAGAATTATTGCTACAGTGGGATTTTCAGTCAGAGGCATCAGCAGGAGATTCTGTGGCAGTGAGCATGAGTTTAGTGGGGTTTGTGCAAGGCTTAAGAATGACTATAAACGTTTCAAGTATATTGTTAAAGGTGAGATTGAGTAGTCATAGATTGATGTACATATTAGTAGGAATTACGTTTTTAGGGAAAAGATTTAAAGCAGTACAGGGTAAATTTATGAGGTGAGGTATATTAAAAATAAAATTTTAGAATTAGTGATTTGTGGTTTACTGTCAATGCCAACCCCAACTGGTGGAGGAACGAAAGGTTAAAGGAGAAAAATCAATGGCTGAAGAGCTGGGTTGTTGTTGAGGGATTTAGATTTTTGGGAAATTGGAATATGTTTTGGAAGAGAAAACACGTGTTCAAAAATGATTCGTATAATCTAAACCAATAACTTAGCAGGGAGATTTGCTCACTCTAGAAAGGGAGAAATGATATTGGTAGAGAAGGCAAGAGGGTTATTCTAATTGTCTGTGTTAATGTACGGATGGGTGGAGAAGGTTATGAATGTGAGTAGAGTACGTCCATTAGAAACAAAGATGAGAGAGTTAAAGTATGCAGTAATTCTAAAGCTCTAAATTGCATTTATTCCAATGTAAGGGATCACATGGCGAAGGTTGATGAACTCAGGGCATGTTTAAGAACATAGGATTGGGATGTCATATTTATTACTGAAAGTTGGTAGAGAGCTGTTTAAGTCGAGAGTATGAATCTGGAAAAGCACAGCAGGTCAGGCAGCATCCGAGAAGCAGGAATATCGACGCTTCGGGAAAAAGCCCCTCATCAGGAAAGGGCTGATGAAGGCCTTTTGCCCAAAACGTAGATTTCCCTGCTATTCGGATGTTGCCTGGTCTGCTGTGTTTTTCCAGCACCAAACTCTCGACTATAATCTCCACATCTGTCGAGATTATGAAAGGTATGGTTTGTAAGTTTGCATATGACACCAAAATTGGTGGCACAGTGGAGAGTGAAGGATGTTTCATCAGATTACAAAAGGATCTTGATCAAATGGGTCAATCGGCTGAAAAATAGCAGGCAGAGTTCAATCTGGATGAATGCGAGGTGCAGGCAGTCGTGTGTGTTTGCTGCTATCTGATGCACCAGGAATCGTTTGATTTTATTCCCCATCTCCTGGGTTCAGCACATCGATGTCCTTCGTGATCTTTGAGAGTCCTTACTCTCTACTGGTTATGTCTTGCTATTAATGTAGTTGCACAATATTTTTGAATTATAATTTAACTTACCTGCCCATGCTATTCCATATCTCTTTTGACTTTCCTTATTTCTCTCAAAATGGTGGCCCACACTCTTGATATTGATTAAGAGATTCAATTCAATGAAGTTGTCTGGATCTTAAGTAAGATTCTCTTTTATTCTTGAATGGATCCTCAATAACTTTAGTCATCCATGGTTCTGTAACCTTACCATCTTGACCCTTCACTCTAACAGGAACTTAATGTCTCTCAATTCACGTCATCAGCATGTGGACTGCCTCCCCGGTGTCAGACATTATTTTACATGCTAAAAGTCTACTCCCATCAACCTTGGACAGTCCTTGTCCCATGCTATTAAGATTTATGGTACTCCAATGAAAAAGATAATATTAATGGAAGACGTATTATTTTCCACTAATAGTTATGATTGCAAGACCCAAAATTATTCCCCCATGTTAAGTACCACAGGGCATCTGTTCCCTTGCATTTCATTCCATTTATCAGAAAAAGTGATGGTTGAATACTCATGACTGGGAGATATTACTGTACTCCCCTACGTGTCTCCTCAGTTGATGGCCCAAATCCTTTCTGTCTCATAGCCAATATCATATTCATTCTTTCCCTTACTCTGTAAATCATAACTTTTGATGAACAAGATTATTTTACATTTATATGGATCAGGCCCGACTCCTCAAAACATTTTAAGCAGGTAACCCCGACCATAAATCTGCTAATTGTTGAAGGTAAGTGTATAGTGGATATCCACAGAGTGAATTACCTGGTCAGATTGCCGAGTTTTAAACAAACAAAATTTATTTAAAACATTAAGTAATGAAACACAACGAACCGAATATAGAATACCAGAATAAGTCATCAGATCCGAACCTGACAGGCTTTCCTGACTTAATGATGCTGTTCCAAATTGCTTCCAACATTCTAAGTAAACAAACCATTTGGCACAATGGCTAAAAATTATACAAACCAAGCTTACAGGTTACGAATTCAGAGGACAGAAGAACGGGTAGAGCGCCCAGTTTCAACAGTGACTCTGACTGAAATAACCTTCGAACTGACTGAACTGCGCAGGTAGAGAGCTGGCCACGTCCCCTTGATTATACCAGTTTTTTTAAGACATGAAAGCCTTTTTCTGGAGGTATTACCAGTTTGGTATAAACCAAAGGACCCCAATGAGCCGTTTTAAATTGAGACATATTGGAACCTTGGGTCGGTTAGAACCTATCTGAAAACAGAATCAAGCACAGCATAACCAACGGAAGATATAAAACTGGATCTTTAACATCCAAAGATGTCTTCAGTTCTCAAAATTACCAAAAATAGTGGTTAGTACACTAAAGCACACATATGCATTCACTTAGTATAAAAATGCAAACCTGCAGAGCTACATCCAAATTCAGTGAGTGATACACCGACCACTGAGTGTGTCGATCTGTCATTCAAGTTTCGACAATGCTTTGGCAATCATGTTTTCAAGACATGCCACATGCACAATTTTCAAATCGAGTGGCTAAAACTACAGGCTCGAGCTAAACAGACTAGCATTTTTGTCCTTAAATTTCTCCAAAAGCTTCAATGGCTTGTGATTGGTACTTACAGTTGGTTCAGATGTGTTGTTGATAATATAAAAAGTGAAATGTTGTCGTGCCAACACGAAGTTCAAAGTCTTTCTCAGCTGTAGAATATTTCTACCAATAAAGGTTTAACTTTCTGGATAAATACCAATGCGTCTTTCTATCTTCTCGTCGTTTTTCTGCATCGCTCGCATTTATAGCCATCTTGAAAGACTCTGCTTAATCAGAACTAACTGATACCAGACAGTGGTTAACACATTTTGCGAGCTGTAAAATGGCTTTTCACAGTGTGTTTCCCGACGTTTCTTGCCTTTCTTGAGCATTTCAGTGAGTGGAGCAGCCATACTGCTAAACGTAGGCACAAACTTTTGAAAAATTCTACTCAATCGCAGGAAGAATAGTACAGCTCCTTTTGTCGACTGTGTGGGAAATTCCCAAAATTCTTAAATTCCGACACTTTTACATCTCACGGCACCATTGACTTGGGTTTTGACAAATTGACTTTTTCGCTCAGTTTACAACCAAGCCTGCCTTCCAAAATCCATTAAACATGTTTGATAAATGCTTCCATGATTGACAAAAATTCGCCAGGTCATCAATGTACAGCACATTTTGGATAATCTGGCAAATTATTGGTTAGTCTCTGGAATGTGGCCGGCACGTTTTTCATGCCAAGTATAAATTGCTTGCCCCACCTTCCTCCCCGAGCCTTCCAACTGCGGAATTGGATATGCATCTTTTTTTTTAAACAGCATTGACTTTGCGATAATCCACACATAACCGTTGGGTACAATCAATCTTCAGTCCCATGACTTTGGGTGAGTTGCAGTCAGTGCAGCTCAGGTCGATTATGTCATCTTGGAGCATGTGTTCAATCCCCTTCTGACCCTGAGCCAACTTCAGAGGATTATGTCTATAAGAATGCCGCTTAATCGGAACAGCATGTACTTTCTCTACATTATGCACAATTAGGTAGTATTTCCCATTTAATTTCCGCATATCTCCCCATATAATAGTAATAACTCTTTCAGGTCATTTCGTTTTTTTTTTCCTCAGGAAGGTTACTCAATAATTTATCCCAATTTTAGACAACTTCCTCCTTGTCCACATTAATTTGAGGAATGTCCAATTCCGAATCCTCTGAACTTGGGTCATCCTTCTGTACTGTAATCATTAACACCTTCTCCTGTTGCTCTCCTTCCCTGTCGAAATACCTTTTGAGTATTTTCACATGACATACTCTGTGAGATTTCTTTCTGTCTGGAGTCCCTACCAAGTCGTTACTCTCACTCAATATTCTTTCTCATTTGATAAGTTTCACCAGTCCTTGCTTTTTAAGATTCACCCATCATTGTAAGTAGCATACATATTTTATCCCCGACAGCAAAATTGCAAGTTTTTGATTTCTTGCCCACTTCCTGTTTTGGTGCATTCTGCAATACTTTTAAATCTCATGGAGCCAACTCCCCAGCGCTTTTTATTCGTTCTGGAAAATTGGAGACATAGTTCAATAGTGTGGCCTTTTAATTCTGATTTACTCATTACTCCTTAATCAATTTTAACGGTCCTAGCTCTTAATAACGTAATTAAAATGGACAGAATTTGGTCGATTCATTTTCTGCATCTCTGATCACAAAAAGCACAAATGAAATTCTCTGACCCCAATCAACTGGATAATCCTTACCAGAAGCTTTCAACATGATCGTTAATGTTTGATGTCACCTTTCTCGTGCTCTCTGCTATTTTAGATTGTTCACAGTAGATTTGAATTGCTTAATTACAGAGCAGCCCTTAACTTCGTTGAATGGTTTGGATGTGAATTTGCAACTTTGATCGCACTGTATCTCTATTGGTAGTCCGTATATAGTTAAAAAAAAGAGTTTTTCCTCTCCAATTCCTTTCGCTGTTATGTTGCATAATACAATGGCCTCTGGAAATTTCGGAGATACATCCATCATTGTTAACAAATACTGATACTCACTTTATTTTTGTTTGACGTAGGGGACCTTGTCAATCAATTGAACTCTTGTAAAGGGTTCCTCAACTGCAGTAATAGTTACTAAATATGCAGGTTTTATTAACACCTGTGGTTTTCCAATGACCTGGCGTTTGGCAAAATTCAACGACATGCTGGTGCAATGCAGGCCAGTAAAAATCCCTTCTATTTTAGACTGTGTTTTTCTCACTCCTCAATGCTGTCCACGTGGTAATTCATGCTTCACTTGCTGTACCTCCTTTCTGTACCCCATTTGCAATTCATTTTGATGAATTTCTGCACATTTTTCATTTCCTTGAATCTGTGATAGTTTCCATTTCCTCATGGAGACACCATTTTTAAGGTAATTACACGCAGGGATAGATTCAGAATCCATAATGTATATGCCCTTTTGATACAACTACTGAAAAATTTCATCTTTCTGAATTAGTTCAGCTGAACTCAACAAGTTTGCATGATCACCTACTTTCTCCTGGCTTGTCTCAATTATCTGATTCTCTCCAAATGCCATTTCACCTTACTTATCTTTGCATTTTTTATCTCTCCTGTTTGAACTCGTGAAATTGGGACCTTGTTACCCCACATTCATAAAAGATTCCAGGATAAGGCATTGCTTCAGTTGCCTGTGTCTCCACTGGGTTTAACCAAAGCAGGCAGCACTCCTACTGATGAAACAGCTACATAATTTACAAGGACAAATTGTATTCCTGGAGCTGAGAGTTTGTCCAATACTCCTATCACAATTTCTTCACTCTTCACTGAACACTCTATCCTCGCTTAACATAATTATGTGCTTTTTTTGTCTCACAGTGAATTCACTTTAAAAGTACCTTTTCCGGAAATAGTCCCTCATGAGTATATATCTCCATGTGTTTCAGCATCACAGAGTGAGAGGATCCTGTGTCCCTTAATATTGCATCATCTGCACCTGCTACTTCTGGCCGACGTGAATAAACTTTCCCTTTGAAGGTATATTTTATAAGCAGATTCGGCCCTTCCTCCTTGACCAACCTCCGATCAGCTTGTACACTCTGTTGCAGCTTTCTCACCACCACTGTGCTTTCTGTTGCCACTCCAAAAAAACTCCCAGGCTTCTCCTGTTTTCAGACATCTGTCTTTTTTTTCTAGTGCAACAACAAGAGTGATTTCCTGTGACCTAATGTATTGTCATGGAAACAGCGGAGTTTATTAACTACTTTGCCCTCTTCTCGGGTTTCCTTTTTACTCCTGTGGTAAGTTATCCTTATGATCTTCACTGAGATCTACATATCCCTTTCCACTTGAGGATTTCTCTTTGCCCCAGTTTACATCCCTCATTGACTGAAATTGAGTCTGGAAGCCAAACTGTGTTTTCTGGACCAATTTATAATCTTCAGCAAGTTCAGGTGCTAACCTTGCTGTTTTACCTCTCTGCTCTTCCACAGGAGTTTGCATTACTTCAGGCGGCAAATTTTGGAATTCCTCCAAAATAGTTACTCTCTAAATGCATCATGGGTTTGCTCGATTTTTAAAGCTCTTATCCATCTATCAGAATTACTTTGTTTGCTCCTTTCAAACTCAATATACGTTTGACCCGGGCCACTTCTTAGATTCCTAAATGTTGTCTATCGGCTTCTGGAACAAGTTCATGTGCATTTTCTTTGCATCCTCATACTCCTCAGATCCCAAAGCGTACCTTCAGCCTTCATTTCCATCCTTTTCAGCTGACTTTCAATTCTAAATGTCTTTCTCTGAAACTCAAACGCGCTCTCTTTTCTTTTTCTCCTGCTAAACATTTGTTTATTTTTCTTTTTCACTTTCGTGGATTAAACCTATTCGTCCTCTTTCTTTCTCTTCTAATTTTAGTCGCAACGCAAACTGCTTCATTTCTCCTTCTCATACAAGCTGCTTTATTTGAGATGGAAGTTTAATCATCTGCACTGATCATGATGGAGGTTCCAGCAAGTTTGAATGCAGAGATACTTCTACAGTCATATCATTTTTCCTCACATTAGGAGGCAGCTTCAACTGCAGCTTGTCTACTAATTCCCGCAGCATGGACTTATGTGCATTTTGTAAAATCCCCAAGGTCGATTCTTCCACCTCCAAATCATCCTTGGTTCCTGCAAGAGCCATTGCTATCGAAAGCTCTGTTTACAAAGCCAAATCAACACACAAAATAAGAGACACTGACACCTGCCACTCACTGCCTAAATCCTGCAAAGGGCCCCCAATCTGTTATGGACCAGGCCTGATCCTTCAAAAATTTTTAAGCATGTAGCCCAGACCGTAACTTTTTATTTGTTAAAGGTAAGTGTGTAGTGGATATTGGCAGAGTGAATTAGCTGGTCAGACTGCTACTTTAAACAAACAATGTTTGTTTCCGAAATTACAGAATGAAGCGCATGAGCTGAAGGGAGAATAGCCGAATAACTTATGCTATCCAACAGACAGGCTATCCCGACTTAAGCATGCTGCATCAAAATACTTGCAACAATCGCGATGAACAAACCCCTTAGCACAAACAGTAAATCTGACACAAAATGCTTTCAGGCTATGAGGTCAGAAATGCAGAAAGAGGGGGTGAGCATCCAATTTCAACAGTGACCCTGACTCAACTAGTATCCAAACTGAACAGAACTGCCCAGATACAGAGCTGGACACATCCGTTGATTATGCAGGTTTGTTTTTAAGAATTGAAAGCATTCTGCCTGAGGCATTATCTGTAATTTATAAACGAAAGGACGCCAATAAACCTTTTAAAAAATCAGACAATTTGAAATCGTGGATCATTTAGGACGTCCCTGAAAATAAAGATCAAGAACAACATAACCCTGGAAAGGGACCAGATTTGTAACAATTTGTGACATTTGCCTTTGAAGTGAATTGAAAAAATGACAGTGTTTGTGAGTTTATATAAAACAGTGCTGAAGTGCATTGTGTATTGAAGATTCAAGATTGGCTTATTAGAGCAATGAGAGGAATGTCCAGACAGATTCACATTTCCTCTGTATGGTCAGGGCAAATATGCCCACTCTAAATCTTTTGGCTGGCGCCTGTTCTAGTGGAGGAGACATCAGTACGGTAACTACATCTAGGTTGTCTGTTTTGCTGGTGATGGTGATGGGAGGTTCAAGTGGTTATAACATTTCAAACGTACAACACATCGGAATCATCTAACTTGTTATAGGAAAATATCCTCATTGTCCCTCACCACTAATGTCACGACAGCAATTGGAGGTGGGAGATGTGACCATCAGCCAGTGATGCCAACATTCAATCCAGTCCAGTTCGTGTTGTGAACGGAAGGTACCACACTGAAAGGAGTCAACTGGATCTGTTTTTTCAGTGACTGCGATTGAGGCCAGTCTCCATATATTTTTACTGTGGCACTGGATGTGGCACACCTCTTCTCATAGTAAGGAGCTTCATGCAATGCTTTATGCCATTGTCGCAGCAGATGCATCAGGTCCAACACTAGAAGGAATCAGCAGCTGCAGAGACAGGGAGAGTAGAGATAAACATCTGAGAATAGTCTGGAAAGTTCCATTAATGGATCAGATTTTAAGAAATTTATACTGGAATGCTGCAAAAATGGACAGGAATTTATCCTGGTGTCTTTCCTATTTTTCCTGGTCTGGGTTCACATTATCACATCGGATATTTGGGTGCACAGATGATTATTCGTGCAGGTTACTATCCCATGCTTGCTGTTATTCGTGTTCCTGGTGAGTCTCTTCATCTGTTAATCTATTTGCTAATCCATAAACCGTGGTGAACCTCATTGCTATTTCTGATTTCTATATTTGGCAAAGACAGAATCCATTGTCTTCAGTTGCAAATGCAAATTCCATTCATTACCACAAACCTCTGAACTGCCCAACAAGCTCGTCCTCACAAACATCTGAGAACAAGACTGCTCACAATCCCGAAGTACCTTTTGGACCCGAATTGATTTATTTCTCGGTATTCTCTCTATCACTAAACCTAACCACAGGCAGCTCCATAATATCAGCAGTCCCCACCTTGACGTCAGTGCGGGTGCGAAATAAACCATTATCCATGCCTTGATAAAATTCAGACTTTATGGTTCCAGTTTTCTTACAAGCGCACTTTCCGTATACAAATGTGTCCATCACAACTTTGGTGGATTGGTGTCCACCAGTCACACTGTGTTCTGGATGATCCAGCCAATGGGGAGTTTACAACTGATTCTTATGAAATCCAATTTTGCTCAGTCTCCTTGAGACCTTGCTCAGTCAAATACCGCCGTGATGTCCGAGCTAGTCAATCTGACACTGTGTTTATATCAATTGTTCATGTCAATAAATTACGGTATATCTATGGAGAGTGTTTCGTTCTATCAGAGGGGAGTGAATGTTGGGGCGTCTGTATCCCAGACAATTAGGGGGAGCTACATCTTTGAAATGTTTGGGGTCACGGCGTGGTGTTAATGAAAATTGACAATTCAGAGAGTTGAGTGCTACAAAGAATTGGGCATGAAAGAGAAATTGCGGTCGAGAGCAGATCAGCCATGCCCTAACTGAAAGGAACCGCAGGTTTGAGAGGCCTTACAGCATCGTCTTTTGCCAGTCTATCCCGTTGTCCAGTCACTTGGTGGCCATTTCCATTTCTTGTGCTACTAACTTGAAGTAGCTGAATAGACTGCATGATCTACTCTGGGTACAGTTTTACAGACTCAAGTGACTGACTGGCCTCCTCCTGTTACTTTGTATGTGTGTCCAAAGACTGAAAAGCATCATCCTGTTCTGGTGTAACTGAAATTCATATAGATCAACTGCCCTTGGAGAAAGTAAGCACTGCAGATGCTGGAGATCAGTTAATATTCTATGATGACATAACCGGGAATGTTGACTAGGCCTGGCCGGTAGATGTTAAAGATTGTGGTGCTGAAAACACACAGAAGGTCAGGCAGCATCTGAGAGGCAGGAAAATTGCTGATTTGGACATTTCTGATGGTAGGCTGATGCCCGAAACATCGATTCTCCTGCCTCCCTGTTGCTGCCTGACCTGCTGTGCTTTTACAGCACGACACGTTTCGACATCTACCGGCCAGATCTAGTCAAGTTTCCTGGGTACGTCATCATAGAATTTTAACAAATTCGTCAGGTGCAAACTTCCACTCATAAAGTCATGCTGACTATTCCGAATCAAATTCAATTTTCCAATTGCATGTCCATCTTATCCCTGATAATCTTCTCAAGTTACGTACAAATGTTAAGCTTCCTGGTCTATAGTTTCTAGATATTTGCTTTTTCAGTCCTTCTTGAATAAGATACAACATTTGTCATCCTCTCGTCTTCAGGGATCTCAGTTGTGGTGAATGATGATCAAATTTATCAGCCAGTCCCCATCAAAATGTTCTCTAGCCCCTTGCAGTTTTCTTGTATCTATCTGTTAAGGACAATGAGATGTATCCAGCGTCAAACATTCCACTACATTCAAAACCTCACCTACTGTGATGTGGACTATCCCTAAGATACCACCACTAACTTCCCCAAGTTCCCAAGTATTCATTTCTTTCTCCACAGTAAACACAGAGGAGAAATATTTGTTCCGGTCATCGCCCATCTCTTATGGTTCCACACATACATGTCCACTTTGTTTTTTGATAGTCCTATTCTCTCTTCAGTTAATGTTTTTTCCTTTAATATTCAAAACGAACATCTTTGGATTCACCCTGATCTTCTTAGTGAAGGCCATTTATCGCCCTACTGATTTTCTTCTTCACTAAACTCCAGTATCCCCTGTGTATCTCCAGTGATTCCCATGATCCCGCCTGCCTGGACTTGAGCAACACGTCCGCATTTTTTTCCGGTCAAAGACTCAATATCTCCTGTCGTTCAAGTTTCCCCATTCCTGTCAACATTCCTTTCACCCTCACAGGAACATATAGATCTTGAATTCTAGCTGTCTCACTTTTAAAAGCTTCCACTTGCCAGAGGTCCCTTGTCTGCAAACAAACTAATCCAATCAACACCGCAAGCTCCTGTACAATTCCGAACAAATTCACCTTGCCCCAATTTAGAACTGGTATCTGAGGACCAGTTTTTATTCCTTCTCCATAACCAATTTAAAATTAATAGAACTATGGTCACAGATCCCAAACTGCAAATCCACTGTCACCTCAGTAACCTGTCCTGCACGAATTCATAAGAATAGGCCAAATTTTGCCTCTTCCCGATTAGGACCCTCTACATACTGCTTGAGGAAACTTTCCTGACGCACTTAATGAAGTCCATCTCATCAAATCCCTTCATGCTCTAGCAGTCCCAGTCGTGTTATAAAAATTAAAACAACTATTATGACAACCCTATTGTTCCTGCAAGTCTCCCTAATCTCTGTACATACTTTTGTTCCTTTAATTACTATTGATTATTTGGGGGCCCATAGTACAACCCCAATAATATCACCATCGCCTTCTTGTTTCTTAGTTCCACCCACAAAGACACCCTGATTGATCCTTTAGTTATTTCATCTCTGATGCTTTGTGATTAACCCCTTCATCAGAAATGCAAGTCCCCCACTACTCTTTCCACCATTTCTGTTCCTCCTAATGCACTTTATCCTGGTACATTAAGCTGCCAGTCCTATCTGTCCCTATGGTATCCCAGTTCCACGTACCTATCCACACCCGGATTTCATCGGTCTTACCTATCAGCCCTTTTGCTTTGAAATAAATGCAAATTAATCCAACAGGCATTCCTTGTTATCCGTCTTGTTCCAGCCTGACCTATCTTTTTACATTAGAAATCCTAATTGCTGTATCTTTTTCCAGAATCGCAGTTGCCTCCCTGCTCTTGAGGATACCACCCCCGATGCCAATCTCGTTTCAACTCTCCCTTGGAGCACTATCAAAATTGGCAGCGAAGATATTGATCCCCCGTCTAGTGCATTTCCAACCTGACCCTCTTGAACGGGTCACCTTTGTAAAAGAAAATATCCCAATGATCTAAAAATCTGAATCCCTGCCCCATCACCAATTCTTTAATCACATATTTATTTGCCATATTCCATTTTTACCTTCACCACCTCATTACACTGGACGTAATTAGGAGAATACCACTGTCGAGGTCCTGGTTTTTAACTTTCCTCCTCGCTCTCTGTAATCACCCTGTAGGACCTCATTCCTATATCTACCTCTGTCATTTGTGCAAACGTGCACAATGACTTCTGGCTGCTCAGCCTCCTCCTTGAGCACATTCTGCAGCCGCTCGGAGAAATCCTCGCCTCTGACACCTGATTGGAAACACACCATCCTGGATTCCCGTTTGAGGCCACAGAATCTACAATCTGTCGCCCTAACAATCGACTCCCCTACCTCTACGCCTCTGTTTATCTTTAGCCTTTCCCGCTGTGCCCCACAGTCAGTTGTACTGCAAACAACCTGCCGACTGCTGCTTTCCCTTGAACGGTCGTTTCCCCACACTCACCCACTCCCCCAACTCCAAATTCAGTATCTACAATGGTACATTGTTTTCAAGAGGAATAGCCACAGGCGATTCCTGTATTCTCTGCCTCCTCCATTTGCCATTCCTATTGGTCGCCCAGCCACTCTCTGTCTGGAACACGACAGGAAGCAAGGAACGCCTGTTGGAATAAATAGCGTTTATTAAAAGGCAACAGGGCTGACAAGTAAGGAAGATGAACTGAGGGCATGAATCTTTACATGGTACTGTGATATGACAGTCATTGCAGAAACAAGCTAAGGGAGGGATTTGGGTGTGACCACCTCACTAAAGCTCTTTCCTATGATGTTCTCAGTATCTCGGAAGACCCTGAGAGCAGCCAGCTACAGCTCCTGAACACTTCCCACACACGTGTAGTCATCAAGGACAGTGGAAGTCTCCCTGAGCACCCATATTCCGCAGGTAGAACATGTGACTGCCCTAACTGCCATCTCGACTGCTGTCAGACTAGCATTAAAGGGACTTTGCCCGAGCATACCTGCACATTTTGCTTAGCTGCTGCTTACTGAAGTTTCTCAAACCAAAGCATTTCTACCTGCTCTGCTAATTACAGCATGTCAATCGCCCACTCCACGTTTAGTTTTGGTTAGGGACGGAGGGAAACACTTATTTTTATTTCAAAAGTATACTTTATTCATAAAATATTTTGATGACCTATACAATTGATGATGCAATTCATATGTGCATATTGCATTTCTTTATACACAGAGATCAGAATTTATCCTTCGCATATACGTCTGTACGTTTACCATCCATATATTTAACTGAGTTGCCAGCGGAGCCCACTTACTGACTGGGTCCCCGTTCTTCTTTGGTGGACAGACATTGCACGGTGGTCTTTCCCCACTGCGCCTTGGCGGCAGCTGCCCCGAGATTCAGCGCATCCCTCAACACGGATTCCTGGATCTCGGAATGTGCCAGTCTGCAACTCTCATTCGGGGGCAACTCCTTCAGCTGGAAGGTCAATAGGTTTCAGACAGACAATAGAGCGTCTTTAACCGAGTTGATGATCCTCCATGCACAGTTGATGTTTGACTTGGTGTGCATCCCAGGACACAGAACATAGCGGATGGAGTCCTTCATCACGGCGCTGCTTGGAACAAACCTCAACAAATACCATTGCATTCCTCTCCAGATTTCCTTTACACAGGCACATTCCAGAAGGAGGTGTTTGACAGTCTTGTCCCCTCCAGAACCGCTTCGAGGGCGGTTTGCGGTGTGGCATAGAGTGAGGACGTGCATAAAGGATCTTACAGGCAGAGACCTTCTCAACACCAGCCAAGCAATGTCCTGGTGCTTGTTGGAAAGTTCTGGCGATGAGCTATTCTGGTAAATGGCTTTGACAGTCTGCTCAGTGAAGCGCTCAACAGGGTCCGCCCTCTCCTTTTCCCGATGGGTCTCAAGGACACTATGTGTTGACCATTTCCTGACGGACTTGTGGTCAAAAGTGTTATTCTTCAGAATTTTTTTCCACGAAGGACACGTGATACGGAACGGTCCAACAACTTGTAGCGTTCCATTGCTTCGAGTCCAGCCCCATCCTTTGCAACACCGGGGACAGGTAGAATCTCAGTACGTAATGACACTTGGTGTTTGCCTATCGGGGATCCACGAACAGACACACACAAAGGTTGCCATCAGTGTGAGGGTGGCATTGGGAGTGTTTTCTCCCACGTTGCCCAGATCTTTATGCATCGATTCCATCTTTGATCTCCATATAAATTGGAAGATGTCTCAGGTGACTGCGATGGCACAGGTCCTGTGATTAGGCCAGACCTGTGCCACATATAACAGCAATGATAGTGCCTCACAGCTGATGAACAAGTTCTTCCCGCGATGGAGAGCGACCGTTGCTTCCATCTTCCCAGTTTCTGACTCAGTTTCCTCATACGTTCCTCCCAAGATTGGCACACGCTCCAGTCCCGCCGGAACAAATACCCAGCACCTTCAGTTGGTCAGTCCTGACGGTGATGGGAATGGAAGATTGGTCGACCTAGTTCCTGAAGAGCATGGCCTCACTCTTTCCTCGGTTTACCTTGGCCTCCAAAGCCCGTTTGAACTGGTCACATGCACATGAGACTGTGCACGGACAATGGATCCGAACAGAAAACGGCGACATCATTCATGTAGAGGGAGGCCTTAACCTGTAGGCCCCCGCTGACAGGAATAGTCACCACTCTCCGGCTCGCATCATTCCTGATGGCCTCCGCAAACGACTCTATGCAACACACAAACAAGGCAGGAGAGAGAGGGGAGCCCTGCCTGACTCCAGATCTTACTGGGAAGCTAACTGATTCCCACCCATTGATTGAGACTGCACTGACAATGTTGGAATAGAGCAGTCTGATCAAGTTGTAGATTCCCTCCCCAAAGCTCATTTTGGAGAGAATATCTCTTATACACATATACAATATCCTGCCAAAGGCTTTCTTCTGGTCCAGTCTGGTGAGGCAAGTGTTCAACCTTCTGTCCTGCACATAGGCGATTGTATCCCTGAGGATGACGAGACTCTCAGCGGTCTTCCTGCCCAGTACAGCACAGGTTTGGTCAGGATGAATCACTGATCCCAGAGCAGACCTGACCCAGTTGGCGACGAACTTTGACAAGATTTTGTAATCCGCATTCAATAGTGAGATCGGTTTCCACTTTCTGATTTCCTCCCTCCCCTCCTTCCGCTTGTAGATGAGGGTGATGATGCCTTTCCTCATGGATTTATTTATAATACCTGCCAGAAACATACTGATATACACCTTCAGCAGGTCCTGGCCAATCAAGTCCCATAGAGTAGAATAGAGCTCAACCGGTAAGCCGTCACTTCCGGGAGTTTCATTCTTTTCATAGGACTCGAGTTCATTGTTCAGCTCATCCAGAGATAACGGCTGGTTCAGTCTCTCCTGTGTTCTGTCGTCAAAGACCTCCATGATAGAGCACAGGAACGACTGGGAGGCTGCGCTGTCGGTTGGCTTCAAGTCATACAGACTGGCATAGAAGGATTTGCTGATCCTCATGGAGTCAGCCTGAGATGACGTTAGTGATCTTCTTCCGTCTTTGTGCACCTCCTCGAAGAACAAATTTGAGCACCTCTCCATGGAGCGAACACTGGACCAAAAGATTATCTTAGAGGCCTCCGTTGTAACGAGCGAATCTTGCTGGTTCTTCACCTCCAGATCGTTCATGACATTGACCCCCATCGTCTGCAGCAGGGGCAGGTTCTGCATACTTTCCTGGAGTTGGGACAGTCTTGCCCGCCTCTCTCTCGCATCCTGGACACCTTTGAGGATGAAGAGCCTCTTGATGTTCCCCTTTACTGTTTCCCACCAGTCTGCTGGAGACTCAAAGAGCGGCTTCATGTTTCTCCAACCTGTGTAGTTCCTCTTGGGCTCCTCAATGTTTCCTGGGGCCAACAGATTTGTGTTCAGCTTCCACGTTCCCTTACCAGACTGCTTCTCGTCCTGTAGGTGACAGTCGGCCAGCAGGAGGCAGTGGTCAGAGAAGTACATCAGCTTGACGTCGGGGGATCTGACGGAGAATGTTCGGGACTCAAACAAGCAATCTGTTCTTCAGCACAGAGACGTCTGTCCGTGAAAAAGTATATCTATACTGTGCTCAGTCTGCAGGGGTGCTGAATATGTCATGCAGCTTGGCATGTTTTACCGTTTCTATCAGGGGTCTGGAGGTGGCGTCCAGTTTACTGCCACGCCCCCCCCACCCCCGCCGCCGGATTGTCCATTTGCATCAATGATACAGTTCAATCTCCCGTCAGAATGACCGACCTGGACGTAGCCAGCAAAGTTGAAGCTGTTGCAGGACGGCCAACGGTTCACTCTTAACCACTGGAGCGTGCACATTGATCAGTCTCTGGGTAGCATTCCTGTACATGACGTCGGTGACGAGGAGGCGCCTTCCTAACACTTCGTTAACCTCGGGTGATGTTGAAGTTGTTTCCTCATAACAGGATACCCAAGCAGGAGGCGCGATTATCGTTGCCCCCCGACCAAACCGACGGCCCATGGGCCCATAAGCTCTACCATTTCCTGTAGCTAGTGAGGTGCGGTATCCCACACTCCTGCAGAAACAGGACATTGGCTTTAACATTGGCTAAGAAGGCCAACATAGAAACACATCGTATAGCAGATTTAATGCTATGCACATTAATACTGGCAATTTGTATACCCATTTTAACAGTTTATGAGATTACCAGTGTCCATTTGACGTTTGTCCTGCCTCTCTGGGGTAGCTGTCTGCATCCCTGTGGTGTAAGAGAACTGCTGGACGGTTGCAGGGCTGAGGTTGCTGTCCGAATCCACGCTGAGGTCATTTCCCCGCTCTAGTGTCATCAGGCTGGGACCAGTGTCTGCACAGTCCAGGTCTCTGTCTGACCACGGGGCTATCAAAGGATCGCTGCAACCAGTTATCTGGGACTGTGGGGCGGAGTGTATACCTCCTGGTTCTCACTGGGTGGGGGTTGGTCTTTAGCAGTCCCCCCAAAGAGGGTTCGTCTTTTCCTGTTTGGGAGGTGCTGCCCTCCTTTCTACCCACGGCGCTTTTTCTCTTCTTCTGGTGACGACTCTCCTTACATCTGTCCTCACCATCCGAAGAGCTGCCCATATCCTCCCCTTGCAGGTATCGTTTCCCCTTTGCTGGGTGTTTTTGGGGACCTGGACGGTTTTCCACTTCCTGTTATTTTACAGGAATACACTCCTCGCCCCCTTCGGTTCCCTCCTCTTCCATGACGTCTGCCTGACCTGTAGGAGTTTGGATTGGCTGCAGGACAACTCCGCTGTCTGCGGCCTGCTACGCTCCAGCCTGTCTTTCCGTCTGGGTTCCACCAGACACTGTTCCCTGCTGGTTTGTGGTGCCTTGCTGATCTTTTGCCGTCCACATCTGGCCATCTGTGCGTAGGTGGCGGCCGCTCATCTTGGGCAGGCCTTGTACATATGTTCTGCCTCTCGGCACAATTACAGTTCTTGTCCTCTTTGCATTCTTTGGTTGGGTGACCCTCCTGCTTGCAGTTTCGACAAATAGTCACCTTACAGTATACCGCCATGTTTCCTGACCTTATGCAGGTTTGGCACACTTTCAGCTGCCCTGCATACACCATGTAACCTCGGCGCCCTCTGATTGCAAAGCTGGAGTTTGGGTGGAGGATGTTCCCATTGGCATCGACCCTCAGGGTTACGCTGACTTGCTGGTCAAGATCCCGAAATGGTCGACCACATCAGTGCTTTCTCCCTCGACCTGGATATATCTTCTCAGGAAGGTCAGGACTTCAGCTGCTGGGACGTGGGATTGTACATATGAATTGTAACAACACTACTCCTCTGTGCAGGAAGCACATACAATGGGACCACCGACCAGATGGAGAACAGACCCCCCCCCCAGTCCTTCTCTTTCAACACCTTCACGAGATGCTCGCAATTCTTCACGCTCCAGAAGGTCACATCGAAATAGCCTGCCCCAGGGAAATCCTGCAGGCAGTACACGTTTGCTGCGCCAAACCTGCAGCACTCGAGCAGAATCTTCTTGAGGGACACAGTCCGATCGACAGGTGCACATTCCTCCACCTTCTTTACAGTAACCCTTAAGCGTTCTTTGACACCAGGTTCATGTGTGCCCATGGAAGATGTGTTGCTGAGGTCTTCCCTCTGGTAGTGTTGACTGCGCTGATGCAAATCTTTACCCTGACAGCTAATCGGCATTGTCGCATTCCTCTGGTCTTTGCTGTCGTTCTAATAAGAACAGGTGTCACCCTTGTTTAAAAATCTGTCCATCTCAGCCTTAAAGATATTTAGTGATCCCGGCAAAGCAGCCTTCACAATTTTGCACAATGGTTTCCCTCCCATTGATGTGAGACTTGGTGATCTTTAGTCCCCATGGATATTTTCTAACAATCTGCAGGGAAGTTGAACTTTCATTCAATTTTGTCCTGTTCAATCACACCTCCTCTGTGGCCAGAGGCAAAACAAACAAAAAAAAAATTAAGCGCCTGTAATCTCCTCCCTCATCTTCCACGTTAGTCTAATTTGCAGTACATCCGGATCTAGGGTTTATACCACTTTTAGTCCTGCATCAACTTTCAATTCTTTCTCAGCATCTGTGTCAATCTGCTCAAAGACACTCTGTCAGGAACTGGCAGTGAATCCAGGAACTGCTTCTTCAAAGCAAAGACCAATATATCGTACGTGTTTAACATATTCTCTGGTTCTGTACATAGGCTGCTTCCTCGGTCCCTAATACACGCAATTTTTGTCTTGTTACCCTCTTACCCTTAATACACCGATAAAATGTCGTTGAAGTCTTTAAAATATTGCCAGCTAATGTTTTTATCATTCCCATTTTTGCTATTCTACTTACTTTCTTGAGGTTATCCCTATACGTTCGCTACTCTTCTGGGATCTCCATTGACCAGCTCACTTTAGAACTGTTGAAGCATATCTATATGTTTTTAATTCCATTCTGAATATTTGTAAATTGAGTTTATATCTGCTCCTGTATTTCCTTTTCTGTGTTCTATGATATATCCACAGCAGTGTGTCTGTCATGGTTTACACACAAAGCGTCATGAGAAGATTCATCCAAGATATCGTCCCTCCATCCTGCAGTCATTGACTCCATTATTAACAATGCAATCCCGCCTCCTCTTTTTCCCCTCTCCTGCCCGGCCTCTCGTTGTTGTAACACAGAATATTGAGTTGTCAGCCCTGACCTTCCTAAGACACCTCTCTCTGATGGCAAAAATGTACCACTTCCACATGTCACCTTGTTCCATTATCACATCTGTCTATCTGATAATATTCCCAACATTAAGGTAAAGAACATCAGCCTGGAATTTTGGACGTGGAATACACTGTAACTCGGATTTCATCAATCGTTTACTGGTTGTTATCAAGCTGCATAATCCATGAAACAAACTGTAACTCCTGAACTGTGAAAGTGTAATTGCTTTTTAAATTAATATATTCATCAAATGCAACATTCTAGTACTGAGCAGTCAGCTCCACATGCAAAGATGCAATGATTCCCTGTTGATTAATTCCCTGTTCAGTGTGCAGAGGAGGCAGCCCTCAATAATGGAGAAATGAGGACTGCAGTTGCTGCAGATCAAAGTCGAAAAGTGTGGTGTTGGTAAAGCAACAGAATCCCGAAGAGCTGGATAGTGAAAACTATGTGCAGAAGCCCTTCATCAGGAAGTCATTGGTGCCTTTACATTTTTTCCATTCCGTGATTCACAGGATATTGTGAACTGTACTTGCTCAGGAGGGCGGCCCTGAAATGGAAATCAGTCAAACAGTCAATTGGTTGGGCAGGGAGTAGACAATGTGAGGTGAAGTGCAGATTGCTTGAAGTACAAATATAAGGATAGGTAAATCTCCTGGGTCAGACAGGAAGCACCCGAGCTTATCACGGGAAGTGGCGCCTTTGGCGATGATCTTTGCATCCTCACTGTCCACTGAAGGACTGCCGTATCATTGGGGGGCGACAAATATTAATCCCTTGTTAAGGAAAGGGAATAGGAATAATCCTGGGAATTACAGCTTTGGGCAAAGTATTGGAGAGGATTCTGAGTGTGAGGTCATGCAGTTGAGACAATTGGAATGACAGGGCAAATACGTGGTAGATGGAGAGCAATGGGAGAGGTGAGATGTGCACTTTGATGGGAACAATAGAATGGCAGCCTATCATTTACAAAGGGAGTGGTAGAAAAATGTTGATCTATAAATGAACTTTAGCTGCATTTTTGTTTTATTTCTGTGCAGTCCTCTGAGTCCATGTAAGGCAGTGACTTCTGAAGCCAGAAATTAATACTGGGAATGGCATTGGCACGCTGAACAGTGATTATAGACTCAGCAAGTGGAGAGCTGTAACATTGAAAACGATCTGTATCTCCCTGTACAAGAGTCAATGAAAGTAATATTGCAGGAGTAGAAAGCAGGTATGCAGATAATTGGTGTATTCACCTTCATTATAGGGGGATTTGAATACAGGGGTAAGGGTCAATTACTGCAGCTGTGCCGGACCTGAGTGGGACCCCATCTCGAACATTTGTGCAGGATTGTGTACAGTTTTGATCTCCTTGCCTAGTAAAGGAGAAACCTGACATTGAGCGAAAGCAGTGGAGGATGACCAGACACATCTCTGGGAGGACAGGCCTGTTGTGGGACCAGAGTATTGGGGTGACTGGGCCTGTATTTCATACGTATTAGGAAAATGAGTGGAGATATAATTGAAATATATCAAACTCTGACAGTGTGAGACAGATTGGAAGCAGGGATGATCGTTCATTTTATAGAAAACAGTCAAATCGCATTTAAAACACAAGCGTTATCAAAGAACTGCGTGATTATTGAATAGAGGAGCAAACTTGATGGGCCGAAAGCACTACGTTTGTTCTCGGTTTATATTTCACAATGTTTAAAGATATTATGGGATATGAACATTGTATGGGGAAATTGCATGGAGGAGATGTTCGGCCATGAACTACCATGTGGAAAGCTCACTGTATTGAATGTTGGGGTCAAGGGAGGAAAGACCCTGAATGCATATTTTAATTAGAATCTGACCATACGGGAGGTGCCAGAGAACTGGAGCACTGCAAATACGATTCCACTTCACAGTCAGGATGGGAGAGTTGGACCAGGTAACTATAGACGAGCGAGTATTAGATCACCGTTAAGGAAACTTCTGGAGATAATCACCATGACTTTAATAGAAGGAAGTCACATCCAATGCGTTTCACTCAATTAATTTGAGGAGGTCGACTGTTTTGTTTTTTTTGGAAGGCCATTGACAAATTTCCATCTGGGAAACTGAAAAATAAATTAAAATCTCACAATATGACGCAAAACGTAACAAGTTACAACTAAAATTGTCTTAGTGGCAGGAGGCACAGGGTGGTGTTAGAAAGCTGTTTGTGTGACTGGAGACCAGTATCTCCTCGTGTACAACAGGGATCAGTGCTGTGTCCCTTATTGTTGGTGTTATTCATTAAAAAAAAAGTACATGTGAATGCGGTGGGGGCTAGGTGGAGAGTGGGGGAGGTGTGATGAGAAAGTGTATGTTTGAAATAAAGATTGGCAGGGTGGTTAGCAGTGAGGAGGAAGGCCTTAGGTTACAGGAAGATGCAGGTGGAATGGTCGGATGGGCAGATGAACGGCAGATAGAATGTAACACTGATAAATATGAGGTGATGCACTTTGGGAGAAGGAATCAGGCAGGGAAGACTCAATAAATGGCAGCAGACTGGGAACCTCAGTGTGTGCTTCTCCACACATCCCTGAATGTGACTGGACAGGTTAATGGACTAGTTAAGAATAGGGGAGAAAGTGCGGACGGCAGATGCTGGAGATCAGAGCTGAAAATGCGTTGCTGGAAAGGTGCAGCAGGTCAGTCATTATCCAAGGATCAGGAGAATTGACGCTTCGGGCATATAGAAGAGCTCATGCCCGAAACGTCGATTCTCCTGCTCCTTGGATGATGCCTGACCTGCTGCGCCAGTGAAGAATTGGACCTTGGGTGTTGTGTTTCCGAATCAGGGCATGGATTATAAGAGCAATACAGGGCTTTGGTTCAGCCAAAATGGAGTAGTGCGCGTAGTTCTGGGAGCCACAGTCCAGGAAGGATGTGACTGTACTGGAGAGGGTGCACAGGTGATTCACCAGCATATTCCCTGGAATGGAGCATAACAGCTGCGGAGAGAGGCTGGATAAACTCGGGTTGTTTACTTGGGAGCAGAGAAAGCTGAGGGATCCGTGATTCAGAAGGAAAAGATTATGAGCGACACAGACATGGTTGATAGACAGCAACTGTTCCTTTTAGTCAGAGATCAAGAACAAAGGAGCACACTTTTAAAAAGTTAGAGGTTCAGAAAGGATTTAAACTTATTTTCACCGAGAGGGTGTTGGGTTCTGGGATTACTTCCTGAGAGGGGAATTATCATGGGCAACCTTACAATCGTTAAAAAGTACTTGCTTAAGCGGTTGGAAGTGTCATATCATTACAGTCTCTAGGCCTGCTGTAGGAAACTGGGACGAATATAGATCGTGGTGTACTTCTGTTGGCACAAAATCTATGCTCCTTTGAATGAATGGTGTGGAAGGTTAATTATGTATAAGTTTAAGGCAGGAAGTGATGAGTTTCTGAAGACTATATTCACACGGGTTATAAGAATGAACTGTAATAACTTGTTAGATCATGTCAATGTGAGAAACATGAGAAAACAAGTGCAGTTTTATTTCACTTTTAAACCAGAGAATGCTGAATGAGGAACAGGGAAATGGCAGAAATATGAAGCCACTAATTCAGTTCTGACTTCACTGAACTTTATAAAAATACAAGGAAAACTAAGTCTGGTGTGGGAAAATGATAGAGGACATGGAGCATAGAACATAGTAAGTAAATGGTTTAGGAGAAAATATTGGGGCTGAAAGTAATGGTCATAGACAACACTAATTAGATTTATGAAATGGGAATTATGTTTGAGAAACAGACTGATAAACAAATGAAAGAGAAGCAATGTGTGTAAAACACGTGGATTTTTAGAAAAACCTTTGTAAAGCTCCAAGCCCAGTTTGAAATATCAAACTGCGGGACATCTGCAGGTATGGGACATTTGCGACCGGCTTGAAAGGAGGTTGGAGCGGGAGGGGGAGGATCCAGTTGTTGTGGTCCGCGTTGGGACTAACGAAATAGTCAAAGCTGGGGTGGAGGACTTGCTTGGGGATAATCAAGCACTAGGAAGGAAATTGAAGTACAGATCCTCAAGGGTCATAATCTTCGGATTACTGTCCATGCCACGTGCCAATTGGCATAGGGATAAGAAAATTAGGGAAGTAAACACATGTCTAAGGGATTGGTGTGGGAAAGACGGATTCCATATCATGGGGCATTGGCATCAGTTTTGGACCCGGTGGGATCTGTACCGTTGGAACGGTCTCCACCTGAACGGATTTGGTACCAATATTCTAGCGAAGAGGATAAATAGGGTGGTCAGTAAGACTTTAAACTTCTGAATTCGGGAGGAGGGAAAGTGAAAGCGACATGGAGTATGGAGTGAAACGGAAAGATATGCAGCAGGATTGCATGTGTGCAGGTGGATTTCAGCTTGAGGCAGACTAGAAATGCTGCAAAAAGGAATGATAACGTAGGACATCTTATGACTTCCAATATCTCTAATGATAAGAAAGTTAGCATTAAGGCACTTTACCTGAATGCTCGTCGAATTCGTAACAAAGTAGATGTACTAACGGCACAGATCATCGTGAATGATTATGATGTGATGGGCATCACAGAGGCGAGGTTGCAGGGGGTTCAGGACTGGACGTTAAACATCCAAGGATTACAAAAACATCCAAGGATTACAACTTATCTAAAAGACAGGGAGGTGGGCAGAGGAGGCGGGGTTGCCTTGTCAGTTAAGAACAACGTTAAGTCTATGGCACCGAATGACATAGGGTCGGATGATGTGGAGTCTGTGTGGGTGGAATTGAGGAATGACAAAGGCAAAAAAAAACATAATGGGAGGTATGTGGAGACCTCCGAACAGTGGTCAGGACCGGGGTGCAACATGTACCGAGAAATAGAGAAAGCATGTCAGAAAGGAAAGGTCACGATGATCATGGGGGACTTCAATATGCAGGCGGACTGGGTAAATAATGTTGCCAGTGGATCCAAAGAAAGGGAATTCATGGAATGCTTA
Source organism: Chiloscyllium punctatum (assembly GCF_047496795.1). Lineage (NCBI taxonomy): Eukaryota > Metazoa > Chordata > Chondrichthyes > Orectolobiformes > Hemiscylliidae > Chiloscyllium > Chiloscyllium punctatum. The sequence goes on along the minus strand of NC_092757.1, from coordinate 17,916,889 downwards.
CAGGATGGCTTTTTGGAACAGCTTGTCATGGAGCCCACAAGGAAACAGGCTATTCCGGACCGAGTGCTATGTAATGAACCAGACATTATAAAATATCTTAAAGTAAGGGAACACAAAGGAAGCAGCGATCATAATATGGTAGAGTTCAGTCTGCAGTTTGGAAGATAGAAGGCAAAACCGGATGTAATGGTGTTACACTTAAATATTGGTAATTATGAGGGCACGAGAGAGGAACTGACGAAAATCGACTGGAAGCAGAGCGTAGCAGGGAAGACAGTAGAGCAAAAAATGGCATGAGTTTGAGGATATAATTGACGACACAGTTCAGAGGTACATCCCCAAGAAAAGAAAGATTATCCGGGGAGGGATTAGACAGCCATGGAGACAAAGGAAGTCAGGAAATGGATCAGAGAAAAAGAGAGATCCTATAAAGTGGCCAAGAGCACTGGGAAGTCAGAAAATTGGGAAGGCTCAAAAAACAAACGGAGGATAACAAAGAGAGAAATAAGGAAGGAGAGGATCACATACGAAGGTAGGCTAGCCAGTAATATTAGAAATGATAGTAAAAGTTTCATTCAATACATAAGAAACAAACGACAGGCAAAAGTAGACATTGGGCCACTTCAAACTAATGCTGGAAGGCTAGTGATGGAAGATAAGGACATAGCTGGAGAACTTAATAAGTACTTTGCGTCAGTCTTCACAGTGGAAGGCATGAGTAATATCCCAACAATTGAAGGGAGTCAGGAGTTAGAGTTGAGTATGGTTGCCATTACAAAAGAGGAAGTGCTAGAAAAGCTAAAAGGTCTTAAAATTCATAAATCTCCTTGTCCCGATGGGCTACATCCTAGAGTTCTGAGGGAGGTGGCTGAAGAAATAGCGGAGGCGTTGTTTGAGATCTTTCAAAAGTCACTACAGTCAGGGAAAGTCCAGGATGATTGGAAGATCGCTGTTGTAACCCCCTTGTTCAAGAAAGGATCAAGACAAAAGGTGGAAAATTATAGGCCAATTAGCCTAACCTCAGTTGTTTGTAAAATTCTAGTATCCATCTTTAAGGATGAGGTTTCTTAATTCTTGGAAGAGCAGGGTCGGATTAGAAAAAGGCAACATGGATTTTGTAAGGGGAGATCGTGCCTGACAAACCTGTTAGAATTCTTTAAAGAGGTGACAAGTAGATTAGACCAGGGAAACCCAGTGGATGTGGTCTATCTAGACTTCCAAAAGGCCTTTGATAAGGTGCCACACGGGAGGCTGCTGAGTAAGGTGAGGGCGCATGGTGTTCGAAAGGAGCTACTGGCATGGATTGAGGAATGGCTGTCTGACAGAAGGCAGAGAGTTGGGATAAAAGTTTCTTTTTCAGAATGGCAAACGGTGACAAGCGGTGTCCCGCAGGGTTCAGTGTTGGGGCCGCAGCTGTTCACGTTATATATTAATGACCTGGATGAAAGGACTGGGGGCATTCTAGCGTAGTTTACCGATGATACGAAATTAGGTGGACAGGCAGGTGGTACTGAGGAAGTGGGGAGGCTGCAGAAGGATCGAGACAGTTTGGGAGAGTGGTCCAGGAAATGGCTGATGAAATTCAATGTGAACAATTGCGAGGTATTGCACTTTGGATAAAAGAATACAAGCATGGGCTACTTTCTGAACGGTGAGAAAATTCATAAAGCCAAAGTACAAAGGGATCTGGAAGTGCTAGTCGAGGATTCTCTAAAGGTAAACATGCAGGTTGAGTCTGTGATTAAGAAAGAGAATGCAATGTTGTCATTTATCTCAAGAGGGTTGGAATATAAAAGCAGCGATGTGCTACTGAGACTTTATAAAGCTCCAGTTAGGCCCCATTTGAAGTACTGTGTCCAGTCTCGGTCCCCACACCTCAGGAAGGACATACTGGCACTGGACCGTGTCCAACGGAGATTCACACGGATGACCCCAAAAATGGTAGGTCTAACATACGAGGAACGGCTGACGATCCTGGGATGGTACACATTGGAGATTAGAAGGTTAAGCAGAGATCTAATGTCAACTTACAAGATAATAAATGGCTCAGAAAGGGTGGACGCTAGGAAATTGTTTCTGTTAGTAGTGGAGACTAGGACCCGTGGGCACACGGGTTAGAATTAGAGGGGGTCAATTCAGAACAGAAATGCAGAGACATTTCTTCAGCCAGAGATTAGTGGGCCTGTGGAATTCATTGGTATGGAGTGCAGTGGAGGCCGGGACGCTAAATGTCTTCAAGGCAGAGATAGATAAATTCTTGATGTCACAAGGAATTAAGGGCTAGTGGGAGAATGCTGGTAAGTGGAGTTGAAATGCCCATCAGCAATGATTAAATGGCGGAGTGGACTCGATGTGCCGAATGGTCTTACTTCCACTTCTATGTCTTTTGGTCTAAATCTTAGTGGATTGAGGATAATATATGGACATGTTTCTAGAATTGGACAGCTGGCAGGAAACAGTGAATTGAAATAAACAGACCCGTGAAGCAACAGCTTGACATTGTCTGTAAGATATGATTCTGTGAGTATGACTATATCCCAGACACCCCATCACCTTCCCCGTATATCTTCTGTCTCATCAGCAGGATAGATACAGCAGAAGTGGCAGCACAGTTGGAAGGGAATTGCTCTGGGAGTCCACAACAGTGACTCCATATCCCATGAAGTGTCATGGCGGTAGTTTACACATAGGAAAGGAAACTTCCTGATGATTACCATGTACCACCTCTCTCTACTGATGAATCAGTACTCCTCCATGTTGATCAACACTTGGAGGAAGCACTGAGGGTAGCACGGACGCAAGATGTACTCTGGGTGGAGGATTTCCATGACAGTATCAGCAAGAGCGGCAACCGCATAGTCATTGTGAAGACAAAGTCACACCTTCACATTGAGAATAGCGTCCACCATTTTGGGTGGTACTATCACGGTGCTAAATAGAGCAGAATTCGAACAGCTCAAGTATGGGTGTACATAAGGTGGTGTGGATCATCAATAGCAGCAGAATTGTACAGCCACACAACCTCATGGCCTGGCATATCCCCCTCGCAACAATTACCATCAATGCAGAGGATCAACATTAGATTAGATTAGATTACATTACAGTGTGGAAACAGGCCCTTCGGCCCAACAAGTCCACACCGACCCGCCAAAGCGCAACCCACCCATACCCCTACATTTATCCCTTACCTAACACTACGGGCAATTTAGCATGGCCAATTCACCCTAACCTGCACATCTTTGGACTTCGTTCAATGGAGTATGCAGGACGGCTAGGAGCAGCATCAGGCAAACCTGAAAATGAGGTGTCAACCTATTGAAGCCACCAAAGAGGACTTTTAGCGTGCCAAACAGCATAAGCAGTAAGTGATTGACAGAGCTAAGTGATCCCACAAGCAAAGGATCAGATCTAAGCTCTGCAGTCCTTTGACACCTGGACTAGAAACCTTGGGGGCAATTAAACAATTCACTGGAGGAAGAGATTCCACAAGTAACCCCTTCCTCCATGATGGAACAGCCCAGCACTTCAGTGTATCAGATAAGGCTGATTCATTCGCAACAATTTTCAGTCAGAAGTGCTGAGTGGGTGATCCATTTCAGACTCCTCCAGTGGTCTGCAGCGATATCGTTATCAGTCATCAACCAATTCTATTTAGTCCACACGATATCCAGAAACGTTTGGAGATACTGGATATTCCAAAGGGCAACATTCTGGCCAGAGTACCGAAAACGTGTGCTCCATAACTTGCCACTGCCCTAGCCAAACTGTTTCAATACAGTTACAACAATGGCTTTTCCCCATTATGTGGAAAATAACCCCAAGTTTCTCCTGTATATAAAAAGCAGAACAAATCCAATCGGGCCAATTACCACCACATCATTCTACTCTCGATCATCATGAAAGTGGTGGAAGGAGTCAGTGCTTTTAAGCAGCACTTGCTCAGAAATACCCTGATCAATGATGCCAAGGTTGGACTTCCCCAGGGTCACACAGCTCCTGACCTAATTACCTCGGTTTAAACATGTACAAGATAGCTGAATTCCAGTGGTGGGATGAGAATGATAGCCCTTTGAATCAGGGCTGCCTTCGACTAAGTGTGGTATTAAGGGGCTTTAGGAAATCTGGAATCAATGTGTGTCGGGACAACACCCCGCTGGTTAGAATCATACCTGACACGAAGGACGATGGTCATTGTTGAAAAAGGTCAGTCTACTCAGCTGCAGGAAAAGCAGTGGCCTCTGCTGAAAACTTCTTCAGGGCTGCTTCATCAATTCCCTTCCCTCCATTTTCAGGTCAGAAGTGGGGATGTTCGTCAATGATTGTACAATGTTCTACAACAATTGTGGCTCCTCAGACACTGAAGCAGACCATGTCCAAATGAGACAAGATCTGGACAGTATCCAGGCTGACAAGTGGTAAGTAATATCCAAGGCCACACAAATGCCAGACAGTGACCATCACCAACAAAATGCAATCTAACCTGTCCCTTCGAACTCAATGGTGTTACTATCAGTGAATCCCCCAATATCAAAGTCCTGGTGGGTGACCATTGCTCAGAAACTCACTGGACTCACCACAGAAATACAGTAACTAAAAGAGCAGGTCAGAAGCTAGGAATACTGCGGCGAGTAACTCAAATCCTGACTTCCAAATGTCTGTCTATCATCTACAATTCATAAGTTAGAAGCGCGATAAAAGACCCCCAATTTGCCTGGATGACTGCAGCCCCAACAACACTTAAGAAGCTTTATACCATCCAGGACAAAGCAACCAGTTTGACTGTCCCTTCACCCACAATGCTCCACCATCAACGCGCAGCTGCTGCAGTGTTTTACCATCTACATGCTGCAATGAAATGATTCACCAAAAATCATCAGAGACCATCTTCCCAACTCACGACCACGTCTATCTAGAAGCACAAGGGCTGCAGATGTCTTGAAACACCATCATCTTTAGTTTCCCGTCCAAGCCATTCACCATCCTGACTTGGAAATGTATCACCGCCCTTTCACAGTCGCAGGGTCAGAATCCTGGGATTCCCTTCCTAATGACATTGGAGGTCAACGAAGCAGGTGGACTGCAGCGTTCAACAATGCAGCTCACCACCACTTTCTCAAGGGCAACCAGGGACAGGCAATAAATTCTGGCCCAGCCAGTGACCCCCAGATTGACGAAATACATAAATAGAAATTAACAGAGCACGGTTGCTGAGGTGTCACAGGGATCGGTGCTCAGGGTCCAGCTATTCACAATGCCCTTGAAAAATTTGGTTGCGGGAATCAGATACAATATATCCCAGTTTGCTGACAGCACTAACGAATGTGGGATTGTGAGTGGGGAAGGAGGATACAAAAATGCACCAAGAAGACGAAGACAAGTGGAGTGAAAGGGTAAAGACGTGACAGATAGAGAACAATGTGGATAGACGTTATAGTGTGCCCTTTGGTGGAAACGATAAATTGGCAGCCTACCATTTGAGAAGGATTGGTGGAAACATGTTGATTTACAAAGGGACATATGCTCCTTGTTTTTGTTTCCTTCTGCTTAAACTTCTGAGGCCCCTGCACTGCAGTGAGTTCTGTAACCAGAATTCAATACTGGGCATGGCATTGGCACGCTGACCAGTGTACACAGACCCACCAAGTGGGGAGCCGTAACATTGAAAAGGTTGCGCATCTTGTGTACCAGTCGCTGATAGCAATATTGCAGGAACAGAACGCTGTGAAGAAAATAAATAATGTGTTGACTTGCATTTCAGGAGGAATTTGAGTCCAGGAGGAAGGGTGTATTACTGCAGCTGTACAGGGCCTTGGTGAGACATCATCCCGAACATTGTGCAGCATTATGTGGAGTTTTGTTCTCCTCACCTAATAAAGGACAAAACTGACATTGACGGAGAGCAGTGAAGGATAACCAGACTGATCTCTGGGATGACAGGCTTGTTGTGGGAACAGAGTTTGAGGTGACTGGGCCAGTACTCAATAGGGTTTAGGTAAATAGGTGGAGATCTCAGTGAAATATACAAAACTCTGACAGGGTGAGACAGATTGGAAGCAGAGATGATTGTTCCCCTGTCTGGGACGTCTAAAACAATGGGCCACAGAATTAGATACAGGCAGGTCACACTGCATTGAGATGAGAATAACTGGCTGCACTCACAGACTGGTGACCATGGGGAATTCGCTCGCACCTGGAAACCGAGACACTGATTATAAGGTTGCAGAGACAGTAAAGGGATGATGGGAGAGCAGGGGTACGGTGTGGAAATGAAGGGTCAAGCATCATTACATCGAATTGGGTAGCACACTCGATGAACCAAACGTACGACTGCACTTCCTATTTAATACCTTCCCAAGGTTACTCACATTAACAGATATATAAATCATGTGGGGTAAGTGCATTGAGGAGATTTCTTTCCATGAAATAGAATGGTGGAGGCTCAATGTGTTGTATGACCGACTCCTTTCCCGCTGTTTCTGTGCAGTCTGTGGGAAAGTTCGGTAAATGTTGTCACAAATTCTGAGATGTTAGGAAGGAGGTCTCTGCAGAGCCGACAGGACTGTGTTCCCATTTCCTTTCCGACACTGATGCTGAGGACGGATGTTCTGTCCGGTTTCATCCTTTCACACCTCGGAGTAGTTTGATACAAATGAGTGCCTTGATTGGCCGTTTCAGAGACCATTGAAATGTTTATCATATGTCAGAGTCTTTGGAGTCAGTTTTGGGCCAGCCCAGGAAATCACGGGAGATTCACTTCCGAAACGTACATTGGAGAAGGAAATTCTGTTTACAATCGATATTGGATTCAAGGTCACTGTTACTGACACCAGCTTTTATATCTCGATATTATATTAATTGTTTTTCACTTTCACCCGCTGCCAGAGCATGAGCCTGGTCTAGATTAGTAATCCAGTGACATTTCCACAACACTATCTCCACATGGAGATCTATCAGAAACCACACTGCGCAGGTTATTTCTGTGCTGCTTGACAGCTCTGTCAAAAACAACTCCCACCGATTTGACTGTCGTGATGGGACTGAGTGGGTGATAATTCGTCAGATTGTAATTGTTCCCCTCTTAGGGGAATGGACATTGCTGAGTAATTTTCCACATTGCCAGGGAGATGTCAGAGTTGGAGCTACAATGAAACAGCTTCCCCAGGGACACGGGTGGTTGTGCAGCACAAAGCTTCAGTCCGATTGCAGAAATGGTGTCGGGACCCATTGCCTCTGTCGTATCTATTGTGTTCAGCTGTTTCTTCATCTCACATGCAACAAATCGAATTAGTTGAACACTGTCATTTGTGATTTTGTGGGCATCATGATGAGGGTGAGATGTATCATCGACTCAACACTTCTGGCAGAGGATGATGCAGATAAAAAATCATTCTCTTTTACACTGATGTGCAGGTCTGTTCCATTATTTAGGATAGGAATATTTGTGGAGCCCTCTACTCCAGTCATTTGTTTAATCGTCCATCACCATTTATGACTGAATTGTGGCAGGACTGCAGGGCTTCGTTCAGATCGGTTGGTCAAGTACGGTAGTTTTAATGAGTTAGCATCAGTTTAAGGTTCATGTGATTCTGATTCTGACATGTTCATCCACACTCGTCACTCGTCATGTCGTTGATGGTAATGGCAGACTGAGGTGTTACCCTGGCAAAAAGTTACAGATTGTGGTTGAATGCATGTCTGCTTCTCCGGCTGCTGTGGACTACAGCACGACATGAATACGCAGTTTCTAGCTGCAATATCTGCAATGCAATTCTGCTGTCTGTTCCCCAATTCTCACTGAGAGCCATTCACCCATCAGCCCTGTACTCAGTGACCCGCACGAAAGTTCTTAGAAGCATAACATTCTAGCCAGAAGTACATGAACAAACGCATCAATTTAGATCCTATCTACCTTCATTTGAACAAAAAGCTGGAAATGACATCACCCACCTTAAGAAACCAAGACCTAGAAATAGAAAGATCAGACATGCCACCAGTGCGTCACCAGAAACTCTCACTAATGATGTTACCTAGTCATGGTGACGAAACATCTGAAAACAAACCTTCATACTTATAAATTGTTAATTTTCTCTTAATAGTAGAATTTTCGACTACTTTGTCATTCATGTTTTAACAGATTACGGGGTGAGGTGAGGTTCCCTGGGTGTGTAGTTTTAATTAACAGGGGAGTTCAACATCGACATCGTAACAGTTTGAGGGCATGTCGTATGGGATTTAGACAGATTTGAACAGATGGGGTACAAAAGGTCCCAGCAGATTCCAACACTTGGCAGTTAATGACCTAGATCTTCAAATAAAACAGGTGAGAAAATTCATTTAATTTTGTTTCCTTGTGGTTGGTTAAATTAAAAGAAATGGCTTTTAATATTACTAAAGAGGTTCTGAGGTTTGAAGATGGTCCCGAAATTTGCCAAGAAAGTGTAGAAAGATAAAGGAAGGGCATACTTTTTAGAATTAACATGTATAATAGAATTGGGTTTCACCAGAGACAAAAGGAAGCTGTAATCATAATGGAGTTGGTCAAGCACTTTGGTGCATCAGAGAAGCAGGAAACTGCAGTCGAGTTAGAAAAAACTTAAATTGCAAATATGGCAACTGGAGTTAGAAGATAAAGAGTGAGACAGAAAGAGAGAGAGAAGATAGACAAAGACAGAAAAAAGGAAGAGAGGGAGAATTTGAAATTCAAAAGTTTGGAATTAGATAAGAAAATTAACTTTGCAAGATGAAGATGAAGAGAGAACGTAGGGATATTAATACATTGCCATATTTCGTTGCGAAAAATGCCAAAACCGTTTTTTATTTCATTTGCAAAATTGGCTCGGCAGATGGCATGCCCAGTGAACCTATGGGTAATGCTAGTTCAGACTAGGCTGGTGGGTACAGCTTGGGTGGTATGTGCAGTGCTGTCACATGAGAGAGCAAGAGTTTATGCAGATGTCAAACAGGCTATTTTGAGTGTTTACGAATTGGTACTAGAAGAATATAGACAACGGTTCCGAAATATAGAGACGGAACCATGTCAGAGTTATATTGAGTCTGAAAGAATTAAACATTGTCATTTTGATAGATGGTTGCTGGCCTTAAAAATGGATAAGGCCTGTGAGGCTCGAAGGGAGTTTATTCTGGTGGAGGAGTTTAAAGACTCACTTCCAGAGCTGGTAAAAATTCATGTGAATGAACAGAAAGTTCAAGAAGTGAGAAGCACGGCAGAAATGGCAGGTAAATATGCATTGGTGCATGAGAAGAACGTTAGCCTCTGGGAGGAATTTCATCCTGTGAGGGATACAAATTGGGAGAAGGGGAGATCCTACACTGCTAAACATAGAGTAAAGCACACTGGAAATCGTTCACCATTGGTGAAAAAACAAGTCCAAGGGGTTGAAAGGAAGTGAGAGGCCTCAGGTGTTCTTACAATAACGTAGTGGAACATATACAAATTACAATGCCGATGGTTTAAGAAGGGCACTGTGAGAAGGAGCTTTCACTGCAGTAAGCTGAGACACACAATGCTGGTCATTGAAGGAAGATACTTTGGGAAAAGATGTGGTAAAAGAGGCTAAGCCAGTGAAATTAGTGAACCTGGTAAAGGAGACCCCAAATGGAGCCGAGGAGCTGCAGGAGAGTGCACAGCCGAGGCAGGGGCGGCGTACGGAGTCAATGCCTGATCTCTATAAATAATTCAACTCTGTAGATAAACCTTACTAAGGAAAAACGGGTTGTGGGGGAGGAAAGGAGTTATAATTTTCCAAGATACGGGATCTGCTCCGTCTCTCATAGTTGAGAAGTCAGGGGCCGGAAAGGCACAACAGATCAGGCAGCATTCGAAGAGCAGGACAATCGACACATCAGGCATAAGACCATCGTCAGAAATGTGGCGGAGGGTCAAGAGAGCTGAAAGATAAATAGGAGGGTAGAAGCTGGGCTGGCGGGAGAGTCACTGGGAGGGCAATAGGAAGATATATGTGGGAGTGATTGTGATATGTCGGAGGGGAAGGTGGAGTGGATAGATGGGAATGAAAATGGAGAGTTAGGACAGTTCAAGAGGGCAGTGCTCAGTTCAAATGTTGGATCTGGGTTGAGGCTGGGGGCGATGAGATTTGGAAATTGGTGAAGTCAACGTTGATGCTGTATAGTTTGAGGGTTCCAGCTGTCCTACCGCCTATCCACTTTACCCTCCTCTCCGACCATTCACCATCAGACATCACCTGCATCTACTGATCGCCTTCCAAGTTACCTTCCATCCAGCTCCACCCCACCCTCCTATTTAATTCTCAATCGCTTTCCCCGTCCCTTTCCCCCCACTTTCCTGATGAAGGACATATGCCTGAAACGTCAACTCTCCTGTCCCTCGGATGCTGCCTGCCTGCTGTGCTTTTCCAGCCCCACACTTTTCTACTCTGATCTCCAGCATCTGCGATACTCACGTTCCCTCCGCCTCTAATAGTAAGAGATGGAAGTATTTTCACTCTTTCTGACATGTTACTCAACAGTATGATAATTTGTGGAATGGGGACCGAAATTAAGCATTCCCCGTGTAACATTTGGTTGGAGTGCCAAATCAAGATTGGGGAAGAAACCGTGAGAGTGAGTGACAGAGTGATAGTTCCAGGAATACAGTTTGTTTTTGGGAATGATTTAGCTAGATCCAAGGTGGGAGAGACACACCTTGTGGTGCAGAAGCCAAAGAAAGAGCAGGGAACTGGGTAATTGAAAGAAAAATACGCAGAGATTTTTCCATGCTGTGTAGTAACAAGATCCCACTGTAATAAGTTACAACAGGAAAGAAAACCGAAAGAAAAAGCCAAAGGAGTTGATATACGGAAGACTCAGGCTAAAGCATTTCTCATGGCCTGGAATGCACAATGACGTGGATAATTTTTGTTTTACATGTCATACACGCCAAATGATAGGGACGTCAGAAGCAGTATTAAAACCAGCACATTTGTTTCCAAATCCTGTATTCGAAGAAACCTTTTCACGTGGGTTATGATTAATTGTGGAGCTCCCCTTTCTAAAATAAAATTGGAAACTAATATCTGCTGATCATAATGAATGTGTCTACCCGATTTCCAGGGATAATTCCATTATGGAGTGTAAAGGCAAAAAGGGAGGTGGAGGAGTTGGTAGCTTTCTTTACTCGTTGTGGGCTATGCAATGTGATTCAGTCAGAACAAAGATCTCATTTTATCGTGCAGCTGTTTAAGTGCGTCATGGATAGCTTAAGCACACAGCAGTTTAAATCAAGTGCATCCCTTGCCGAATCCCAGGGAGTCTTGAAAAGATGGCATTAGATGCTGAAGACAATATTAACAGCGTACTGTCAGAACTACCCAAATGATTGGAATAAAAGCGTCTCATTATATTGTTTGCCATGAGAGACGCCCCAAATTTATCAACTCATTTTACTTCCTTTGAGTTAATATTCGAACATGAAGGGAGAGGCCCTTTGAAATTAATTAAATATAAATTGACAGGAACGAAGTCGGAGGTCTCACACTTGGATTATGTATCTGAGGTGAGTGAGAGATTGGATGGAGTAGGTGAGTTACCCAAACAGCACCTGAAGAGGGCACAGTATAGAGTGATGCAGGTGGCAGATAAAAACTCCGAAACTATGACGATTTCCCGTGGGGATGACGTATTAGTATTGCCACAAGTTTATCTGCATGATGTAGTGATCTTTAGCAAGTGATTGAAAGCTCACATGTTACAGTTGGCAGAGCATGTTGAACGATTACAAGAAGCAAACTTGGTAATAAATTTAAAGAAAACAGATTTCGCGAAGGCAGAGGTGACGTTCATGGGACATTACATTGGACATGGATAGTTGACCCCATGGAACATGAAGACGAAGGGATTTGAGGAATTTCCACGACCATCCTCGAAGCAAGAGGTGTTTCGATTTTTTGGAACTGAGTGGATTCTATCGACAGTTTGTAGCAAACTTCAGCAGTGTATTGGCACCACTGATGGATGTATTAAAGAAGAACACAGAATTGTGGTGGACAGAACAATGCCAGGAGGCATTTGAGAATTTTAAAGCTGGTTTAATCACCGCACCAGTTTGAGCTGCACCAAATATTTTGAAACCATTTGAAAATTGTATTTGATACTAAGTATATACGGCTCGGAGATGTATTGATACAGAAAGGTGATGATGAAATTGAATAGCCAATTGGCTACTTGTCGAAAAAACTCAATATCCACCAGAAAAAAACCCCAACATCTCCATTCTTGAAAAAGAATGATTAAGTTTCGCACTGGACGAGCAACATTTTAATGTTTATATGACAAACAAATTGTCAGAGATGATTGTGGACAACGTCAAACCTCTCGCATTTTTTGGAATATTTAAAGACCAGAATATGAGACGATTCCATTGTAGTCTTATCTTACCGACTTTAAACTTACAAAATGTACATGCTGTGGGTCCTAAAATGTGATAGCAGATGTGTTATTCCAGATATAAAGGAAAAAGTTTAGATAAGATTTGATTTATTGCAAAGTTATATATGTGTGCAGAATTAATAGGTATGGTATAGCTGAGATTAATACTTTTGCTATTCATAATAATGGGATTAAGAATTAGAGGGAAAGAAATGAAGCCATCTTTTCATTCTGCTGGGACATGTTTTTTTTCTGAAGGGGGAGGTATATGAAGCCGAAAGTATGTCAGGTTAAGACAGAAAGGGTTTTGCTGAATAGAAAGTACAGCCACAGTTGCCAGCTGAAGGTCAGCCTGTTCCAAATATCACCATTAGCTGGGAAATGCATGCATCAGTTTTGGTTGCTGTTTGGACAACAATTCGAATACAAACAAAGAGGTTAAATAACGCTTAGGATACCAGAAGCCAATGGAATGTGTGTATTATTGTTTGGACACCTGGAAAGCAATCAAATTATGAGAATTATTGTACCATGCGAAGTATATAAACCCAGCATTTTGGAACTTGAGGGAGAGCCACTGCCATCCAACAACAGAGTAACTGCTGTCGAGCAGGAGTGCTAACTGGCCATCTCAAACACTTTCTATCAAATATACATGTCCATGTAAAAGCTACTTGTAATAAAAGAAACATGACCCAGGTAGATAAGCAGCTGGAAGAGTGAACACAGCGGGAAAGATGGATTCTGTGTGTTATTGAGATTGAAATGTTTAATATATGGGTGGTTGGAACAGCATATGTTTACAGAGTTGGAGTTAGATTGCAAGTAGCGAAGAGAAGAGGGGCTTATATTTGTGAATAGTTGTTGTTTAGTGTTCACTGTTAAAGTTAAGAAATAAACTTGTTAATTTTTGTTTAAATATTGGAATGTCGGAGATCTCTGTCACTCATATTTTAACAGTTTACGAGGTGAGGCGAGCTTTTCGGAGTGTTTGGTTTTAATTAACAGAGGAGTTCGACTCTACCTTGTAAATGCCGATCCACGCTAACCCCATTTCCCTGCAGATGGCCCATATCCTTCCAGTGCTTTCCTATCCACATATTTATCCAAATGCTTTTGAAATGTTGCTAATGTACCCCGCCCGCCCCACCCAATCACATCCGCTGGCAGCTTATCCAGGTACCAGCTTTTTTGTAAAAAAGTGGTCCCTCAGGTTCCTTTTTATTCCTTCCCCTCTAATCTTAAACTGATCCCCTCTCGTCCTCGATTCTCTAAACTTGGAAAAAGACGCAGAACATTAACCCTATCCATACCCTTCGAGATCTTATACAGCTCTATAAGGACCCCCTTAAAGAAAAGGTCCTAGCTTGTCTAACCTCTCCCTAGAACTCAGACCATTGGGCCCTGGCAACGTCATTGTAAATTTCTTCTGCACTCTTTCTAATTTCGAACATCCTCCCGAGAACAAGGTGACAAACACTGAACACAATACACCAAGTGCGGCCTTACCAAAGTCCTGTGTAACTGCAACATAAATTCCCACCTTCTCGACTCAATATCCTGCCTGATGAAGGCCAATGTGCCAAAAGCGTTTTTCACTGCCCTGTCTCCTGTTACTGCACTCTTAGATAACCGTGCACCTGAACACCAAGGTCTCTCTGCCCACTGCAACCCTTAAGACCCTCCCCACCTGATTAAGGTCCTGCTGCAATTTCTGATAAACTTCCTCACTGATCATGCTCCCACTTACTTAAGTATCATCTGCACACTTACAAATCATACCTTGTACAGTCTCAACCAAATAATAGATAACAAACAGCCATGGACCCAGCCTCCTGTCTGACAAGCATCCATCCACTAAACTCTCTGCTTCCTAACATCAAGTCAACTGTGTATCCAATTGGCCTGTTACCCCAGCATTCCACGTGATGTAACCTTCCTGAGCAGCCTGCCATGTGGAAACTTATCAAAGGCCTTACTGAAATCCATAGAGACTACGTCTACCGCTCTGTCCTCATCAAACTTCCTGGTCGAACAAATTTGGGAAGCATGATCTCCCACTCACAAGTCTATGCTGACTGCTCCGAATGAAACCCTGTGTAAGTAATGGGTGCAGTAAATGGTATGTTGTCCTTCATTGTAAGATAATTCGAGTTCATAAGTAAAGCCATCTTCCGGCTGTTGTAGAGCCTTGCTGAGAGAGCATTTGGGGCACTCTCTACAGATTTGATCTCCATTGCAAGGAATGATCTCCTTACCACACACACGGATGATCGTAACATGATGATAGAGTGAAGAAGCTGAGTGCTTAATCGGTAGAGCTGTGAAAGACGAGGAAATGGTAATGCTGAAACACGAGGTGTGGCAGCGATCACTTATTTCCAAAAGAGACATTGATATGGTGAGAAATTCCATACTTTACCCAGGATTGATTGGTTTGATTTATTGCCACATGTACCTCAGTACAGAGAAACACTTTACTTATGAGCAGTGAAGGCAGATCATAGTAAGCATGGCCAGACAGATCATAAGGTGGAAATTGACTTCGACAGAGAAGGCATAGACTTTACACTGCACAGGACAAACACGAGACAAGATCAACATAAATAAGATCAGCATTATTTGATCTTGGATACTCCATTCATCAGTCTAACGTGACTTTCCTAATAATTTATATGCCTTAATTAACTCTGCCCACATTAATGTGAAGTCGGCACGGTGGCACAGTGATTAGCACTGCTGCCTCACAGCGCCAGAGACCCGCGTTCAATTCCCACCTCAGGCGACTCTCGGTGCGGAGTTGGCACATGCTCTCCGTGTCAGCGTGGGTTTCCTCCGGGTGCTCCGCTTTCCTCCCACAGTCCAAAAATGTGCAGGTGAGGTGAATTGGCCAAGTTAAATTGCCCGTAGTGGTAGGTGAAGGGGTAAATGTAGGGGAATGGGTCTCTGTGGGTTGTGCTTTGGCGGGTAGGTGTGAACTTGTTGGGCTGAAGGGGCTGTTTCCACACTGTAAGTAATCTAATCTAATCAGCGTGTGAAACCGTACTGAACGTTATGTTGTTCACAATCCCCAACAGCAGCCACAATACCTTCCATCTGAAACAGGTAGCCATTCCCACCAGCTTCTGCCCTCCGTAGAGAACACCAGGCTGTCTTCTCGGAGATGGAAGATGCCTTCTTGAGACTTCACACAAGACATATGGCTTCCCTCCTCACTGCGAGTAAAGCACGTTAAAGTCCCACATACGTATCATGAGCGATGGTGCCATGAGGTATAATGTGGAGCAATCTGCCTGTGCAGTCTCTGCTCCCATTGTTCATCATGTTAAAGCATCAATTCGGAGACAGTGAGGACTGCCGATGCTGGAGGTCAGAGTAGACAGTGTTTTGCTGGAAAAGCACAGCAGGAGAGTTGATGTTTCGGGCATAAGCCATTCATCAGGATCAGTATAAATTACCCGATTCTGCTCCTGTATAAGTGCATTGAGGTGGGAATGGCCTCCTACTGTTCCTATTTAAGTGGCTCAACGGGCTGAATGGCCTCCTCTTGACCCTGTGGAAGTGACTCAAGGGGCTGAATGTCCTCATTCTGTTTCTGTGTAATTGATTCAATAGACTGAATGACTTCTTCCTTGTCTGGTTGGACATGGCCAAGGGCCGGATTGGCTTACCCCTGGTTCCTGTTTGACAGCTCGATGTGCTGACAAGTGTGATGATGCTGCAGATTTAAGAGGTTATTTTGTCCTGGTTTCTTTTAAGATAGAGATTGAACGATTGTTA
This sequence comes from Chiloscyllium punctatum, assembly GCF_047496795.1. Lineage (NCBI taxonomy): Eukaryota > Metazoa > Chordata > Chondrichthyes > Orectolobiformes > Hemiscylliidae > Chiloscyllium > Chiloscyllium punctatum. Next base: position 17,900,704 of record NC_092757.1, on the reverse strand, counting down.
CCAAGCTGGATAGTTAAGACCACTGGGTGAACAGTGAGGGAGGCCTTGGGTTTATTTGAAAGCAGCTTGAATAGGTGTTGTCAACTCTCGCAGAATAGGATCTCTGGGTTTTCGTTTCTCAGCAACATCAGAAAATATTGAGGTCTCAACAGAGTTGGAAACTTCAGTTAATGTCTCCGGACTGCTACTCTCTCTTAATTTTCTCTTGCTGCTGTTTTTAAATCCTGGATTGGAGAAATTTTTGTGACATTGTGTGTCTGAATATTCCTTTTTACCAGAGGCTGTGTTTATGCGAGTTTCCTCTATTGGAAAAGTTCATTGGTAATCGCTCCACGATCTATTATTCTGTTAACTTGTCCAATAGAATTACGTTATTCTAAATTCCTCTTTCTTTTGTTTCATTTTATCTTCCGTGTTTAATTAATGGTGTTGGCTTCACACCGAGTAGTTTGACCAGTCACATTGCATCTGGGACAGACACTTTACATTTCCTTTAAAATACGATAACATTAGAGTCAAAGCTACCTGCTTCAAATATTTTCGAGGCTCTCTGGTGTGGTCCATCACACCAGACTCCTTCTCTTCTTGAGTAATAGGCGAGAGGCACTGAATGAGGTAAAAATAACAACTGCAGATGCTAGAAACCAAATACTGGATTAGTGGTGCTGGAAGAGCACAGCAGTTCAGGCAGCATCCAATGAGCAGCGAATTCGAAGTTTCAGGCAAAAGCCTGATGAAGGGCTTTTGCCTGAAACGTCCATTTCGCTGCTCGTTGGATGCTACCTGAACTGCTGTGCTCTTCCAGCACCACGAATCCAGTATAGAGCCACGGAATGGGCTGTCCCTGTCCTTCTCCAATAATGTCAATGGGCTGAATGACTTCCTCATATTCCTAAGAAACCAGCGTGAGCTGCTGAATGAACACTTATTTTACTGTGGCAATGTGAGTGCCAGGCAGTGTTGTTACATGAATGTTACAGACCATTTAACAGCACAAGCCTGAATGGTGCCTGTGTCTTGCTGCACATGGACAGAGACCAGTTCAGGAGCTGACGGGCGACAAATGTTCCGAACATTGTGGAATCTTCGGTGACCATCCCCACTTCTGATCTTATGTTGTGGAGGGTGGGGTGGGGAGACATTGATGAAGCAGCTGAAGATGTTCGTGAAGAGGAAGGTACCCGGAGGATCTCCCACAGAGCTGACCCAGGACTGAGATGATGAACATCTTCCTTTGTGCCATTTTGACTCCAAACACTGGAGAGTTTATTCTGATTCCCATCAAGTCCAGTTTTGTTAAGCTCCTTGATGTCAACAAAAGCCAACCACTGCCTTGATATCAGGGCCAGTCATTTTTACCTGAACCCTTGAGCCAACCTCTTTTGTCCACATCAATACGCCATGGTATAGGAGCAACACGTGTTTTCTTCAAACAAATGGTATTGAATGTCAGGGTTTCTCTTCTCAAGTTTGTTATGGAGTAAGATGACTGAAAGTATTTGAAGAAGAGGTCGATGGATATTGACCTGACAGAGAGTTGAGGGCGATGAAGAATTGGGTATGAAAGAGGATTTCAGAACAAGAGCAGATCAGTCATGATCTCAGTGAAGGACAAGACAGGCTTGGCGAGTGAATGACCTGCCCCTGTTTCTGATGTTCTCCCATTCTGTTATTGGAAAGTTAGCGGGTGTCATTTTCATGAATGTTATGTTATTGTATTTTGCAGTCAAGAAGACCAGATGATTTTGTGAGCCATCTCTGGTGAGTAAATGGACTGTATTCAGAGTCAATCTGCGATAACAGCATGACCAACAAATGAAGCACAAGTTGCAGAGAGGGGAAGCTCTGTGAAGAGAGATGAGGGGTCTCTTTCATACCTGTGCCTGGATTTTCCAAATACTTTTCCCAAATCACTTCAAAGCGCGTGTGACAGTCTTGAAAGGCTGAATGGTCTCCTCTGTTTCTGTGCACCAGTTTATAGGAGTAAGTGGCCTCCAACTGTTCCTGTCTAGCAGGTATGATGTGCTGAATGGAACACAGAAACATGGGACTGAGGAGCAGGAGTGGAACATTAGATACTTTGACCCTTCTCCACCAGGCACTAAGATTGTGGCTGATCAGGTTGTGGACTCAGCCCCACTTTCCTGTCTGTATCCCAATATCCGTGACTCACGTCCCTGTCAAATATTTAGTAATGCAGCTTTCAATCGATGTGAACGTAGAGGCACGATAAACTTCCAGTGAAAAGAATTCCCACTTGAAAGGTCCTTTCAGCATTTTTCGTCATCCTTCTTATAGAATCAGAGTCATGCAGAACAGAAACAGACCTGTTAGTCCAATCTCTTCACTCTGATCAGATATCAAATCTGATCTCGTCCCATTTGCCATCATTTGGTCAATATCCCTCCTCTTTCTGATACTTTTTAAATGTGCGATTTTAACCGACTTCAGCACTTCCTCTGACAGCACTTTCTGTACACACACCAATCTCTGTGTGAAACATTTATCTTCAGGTCCCTTCTAAATCATTCGCACTCTCCATTTCAACCTATGCCTCTAATCTGGTCTTCCCTACCCTGAAGAGCAGAACGTGGCTGTTCAGAATATCCACGCGCCTGATGATTTTATAAACATCTATAATGTCACCCTTCAGCCTCTGACACCCCAGGGAGAAACACCTCAAACTAATCAACCTCTCCCTGAAGTTCAAACCTCCCGTCCTGGGACATCTGTGTAAATCTTTTCTGCAGACAACCACGTTGTATGCAGTTTTCTTAAAGTGGTCTTAACAACACGGTGTACAGATGCAACATGCCATCACATACCCTATACTCAATGCTCTGACTGATTAAGGCAAATGTACCAAATGTTTTCTGCACCACACTGTCTTCCTGCGTCTCCACTTTCAAGGAACAATGTACCTGCAGCCCTTGGTCCCTTTTTCCACAACACTACCTAGGACCTTGCCATTAAGTGTTCATTTCTTCCTAAAATGCAAAACCTTATATTTATCTAAATTAAACTTCATCTGTTACTTCTTGTCCATTTGTCCATCGAATTGTGGTCTTGTTGTACTCTGAGATAATCTACGACATCACATTTCTGATGTCATCTGTAAACTTACTAACTATGGCCCCGATATTCACATCCAAATCCTTTACATAAATGATGAAATGCAGTGAACAACTGATTCATGCCACACACTGCTGGTCACAAGCCTCCAGTCTGAAAAATATCCCTCTTCCTTCAAGCCAATTGTGACTAGCTTCTTCTGTGTCCCATGTGACCGAACCTTTCATCTGTCTACCAATTGGAATGTTATGAAAACTTTGCTGAGGTCCATATCGACAATGTCTACCAAACTGCCTTCATCAATCTTATTATTTACCTCTTCATAAAACTCAACCAAATTAATGAGACATGATTTCCCATGCAGAAAGACACGTTGTCTAACCCGATCAGCCCTTGACTTTCCAAATGTGTGTAAATGCTATCCCTCAGAATCCCCTTCAACAACTTACCCACCACTGACATCAGGCTCACCCGTCTACAGTTCCCTGACATTTTGGTTCACTGTTTCCTTTTCTCGTCCCACTCCTCCACTGCTCACAATAAATGTTAAATATATCCAGGTTGGTGATATGGCCGATGATATCGGTCTCAGACTGGGTCATTTCTGTTTTAGGAACAAGTCAGGCCAGTTTCTTTTATCTGCTAAAATTGCACGTTTATGATTCAGAGCAATGTTACTCAAACTATGATGGAAAGTTGAATGGCAAACTGTTTGGGTATTACAAATATATAATCGATATTTCCCTGTTAAAAATGCAGACACACACACACAAAATCTCTGCAATTTGAAGTTGAAAGAACTTTGTTCAAATATTAGAGTAACTTCTGACAAAAGGCAAAATTGAGAGATTGTCCAAAATGTGATTCGGCTTCTGAAGATGTTCTACTCACACCAGCTGCTCGCAATGGGATTTCATCCTGGGACAGTTGGATTCGGCTGAATTCCCTTTGCGTTAGGCAGTGCGAAGATTCCAATGAATTCTGGTCAGCAATCACCCAAAGGGTATGCACAGTGGCTCAGTGGTTAGCAATTCTACCTCACAGCTCTCGGAACGTGCGTTCTATTCCAGACTCGGGCGACTATCTGTGTGAGGTTTGTACATTCTCCCTTTGTCTGCGTGAGCTTCTAATAAGTGCTCCAGTTCCCTCCCACTGCTCAAACTGTGTACATTAGGTGGATTGGTCATGCTACGTTGCCTGCAGTGTTCAGGCATTTCTAGGTGAGGTGCATTTGTCAGAGATATATCTCAGGGAACGGGCCTTTGCAAGGTTACTGTTTGGAAGTTTGGTATGGACTTGTTGGGCCGAAGGGCCTGTTTCCACACGGCACGAACTCTTTAAAACTGAGAATGGTAATGATGACCGTATAGGTGTTATGTTTAAGCTCACACACATTGCTGTGATGAGGAATAATGAGGGAGAGAGAGTGTAATAGGCCATTCCTTCACAGGCAGATTACATTGTATCCCTCTCTTTTTTGAAACACACAATAATGTCATCCTCTCCCAAACTGGATCATGTGAGGTCTCCTTGTATAATCTCCAAACTATGTCTCCATCACATTCCCTGTTCCATGCAGATGCATCATTGTTGCCGTCACGCACAGAGCCATAGCCTTAGTAGAAAATGTTCTTGGTCAATTTGAAAATATGTTTATATGTCCCTGCCTCATTGAAATAAAAAATATTTAAAATATTTAGGAATCCTGTGTTAAAATGAATGCATTTTTTAACAAATACAGAAATTGCTGGAAAAGCTTGGCAGGCCTGTCAGTACCCAGATGCCTTTTACATGCAGTAGTTGTACCAGCCTCCACCACTTCCGCTGGCAGCTCATTCCATACGCACACCACCCTCTGCATGAACAGGTGCCTCTTAGGCCTCTTCAAAACCTTTCCCCTCTCACTTTCTTCCAATGCCCTCTAGTTTGGAACGCCCCTAACCTGGGGAAAACCCTAACTACTCACCCTATCCATGACCATTCTCATTTTATACACCTCTACTGCTGCAAGATGTGACACCAATCAACACAAAAAACTTGGCTTTCAGTCATTCCGGGTCTAAATTCTGAAATTCAATTCTTACACTTCTTTCTCCATCAGGTCACAATTCTACAACCAGTTAATTCAGTTTGTTCAGATGTATAATGAGACACTTCTGTGGGATTTACACCGAGACCTTTGTGCCCGGAGGTAGGGATACGAGCATCACTGGGCAATACCCAGAAAGCTGTAACACTATTCTCTTGTGTGTTTGTTCATCAACCTGTTCTGACATGCTGTGACATACTTCTGCAACAGGCAGGACTTGAATCCAGTCCTACGAGTCCAGAGCCAGGAAAACTACCACACAAGTTCAGGAATTAAAATCAAATCCAGAGTTCTGGTTCAGAGCCAGGGACACTACCCACTACACTACCATACCCAGACTTGGGTCATATTTTAAGTGTCTGCTTTCAAACCAGTGTGGATTTATTATAATCAGGTTACCATTACTGAACTATAAAAAACACTTTGTATTGATAAACAAATGCAAGATATTTGTCTCAATCATAGGATATTGAGTGCAGGTGCTGTGCGATCGAAATTAACTATGAACGTCTTTAATCGCTATTATTTGTAGTCTACAATATTAGGGAAAGAGATCCTGCAGACACACTCTGCCCAATGAAAGGTCTCGAATAGATGTTTATCACTGAACACCACAGACAAAGAAAAAGCATAATTTCTGGTCCGAAAACCACCGATCACTATTACCCAACTCCAACGTGTGACTGCCCTCTTTCTAAAACAATGAAATGACACCAGGCCGCTGAATACTGTCCAGCCTCTCCTCCCCATTGACAGCGTCTGCAATCTGTCCCTCCTCCCCCAAACCACACAAGGCAACCTAATTTCAGGGTCTTTGTGGAACTCAAGGCTGGAGTGCACAGGCATCCTGGAGACGGGGAGGATGTTTTAAAGGGGGAGAGTGAGGAGGTGGTAATATCACACACTGGGCTAAGGGTTGGCAGATGGAGTTTAGTTTGGATTCATGCGAGGTATTGGATTTGGTAAACCAAACAAGAGCAGGACCTGCACAATTAAAAGCAGGGCCTTTGGCAGTGTTGGAAAACAGAGACCTAGGCCGTCAGGTATAATTCTTTTAAATTTGCATCTTAGATAGATAATATGGTTAAGGAGGTGTTTCACACACTTGTCTTCATTGGTCAGAACTTTGAGTATTGGAATTGGGACGTTATGTTGATTTTGAACAGGATATTGGTGAGGCCTCTTCTGGGATGCTGTGTCCACTCTGGTCATCCTGCCCTTTCATTCCATAGGCACACCACCGCTGGGTGAAACATCTGCCCCTTAGGTCACTTTTAAATATTCCCCTCTCACCTTAAACCTGTACCGTCTAGTTTTGATCTCCCCACCCTTAGAAAATACCTTGATTATTCACTTTGATATTACTGACCTTGATATTAAGCTGGAGAGGATTGAGCAGACATTAATCTGGATGTTGTTGGGAATGGAAGGAGTGAGCTGTAAGGAGAGGCTGGATAGACTGGAGTCTTTTCAATGGAGAGTATGAGATTAAGGGATAAGTTTACAGAGGTTTATAAAATAATGATGGGTACAGATAAGCTGAAGGGCTGATGTCTTTTCCCTACAGTTGGGGATTCAAAACTGAGGGATATTTTTAGGTGTGAGGAAAAATATTTACAAAAGTCATGAGAGGTATATATTTTAGTCAGAACCTGGGTTGTGTGTGGAATGAACTTCCAGAAGAAATGGTGAAAGCAGCGACAGTTACAACGTTTAAAGGACATTTAGATCAGTACTTGGATAAGACATCAGTTTGGATGGTGCTGTGAGCAGCTGCCCTCTCCCTCCCCCTCTCTGAATGAATCCTTCCTGGTTTTCACCGTCTGCCAATGCCAGTGGAGTGGCGTGGGCAGGCAGCAGAGGGTGGCATTGCATTAGTTTAAGCACCACGGAGACTGCCAGACCTGCCCCACACGGAGACACACAGTTACACATACACACGGGAATTGTCAGGGTGCGGCGTGAAACTCATCTGGTAACTTAAACTAAACATAAAGAAATGCTCAATTCGCCTCACAAACTGTTAAAATATGAGTGACAGAGAACTCCCAAATTCTACTGTTTACATAATAACATCAATTTATTCTTTAACTCTGAAAGTGAACATATTCCATCAAGCAATCTGAACTCTGAGACCCCCTCTCTCTTAATTGCTTATTACCCCAATCCAACTCTATAACGATTTACTGTTTCAATAAGACACTTATTAAAATTGCACTCATTTAGTTACAAAATCACACTGCAGCTGATATTTCTGTGTCTTCTTTGGCCGTAGATATCCCTGGGTCATCTTCTTTCTTTTTACTGCGAATATGTTCCATATGAAAAGGGACCTTTGATAGACAGTGTTTCCTAATCTCTTGGATCTGTGTTGATGGTATTTACTCTGTCTTCAATTTTCTAAATGCCTGCATTTTTAATATGCACAACGTCGGATCATTTCATTGGTTCAACTTTCGAAAACCAATACATTCAAACTTGATTTGGTTTTAGAATCCTGTGGCATAATTTAAACTGATTGGTAACATTCAAATTGTTTTCCAAGGAGCAACCATCTCAGGGATCTATTTCACAGCCAAATGTGATATATTTTCAGTTGTCCTTCACACTCTGGGTCTGCCATTCTCTCATATCACAGGTGCTTTGAATCTCTCAGTTCAGAACAGCTTTCCCTCTCTCTTAAAGCTACATACACACTTTCGGCTTCATGACATTAATACCCTGATGTCAATACAGAAACTTCGAGCCAATCCAGAATTCTCTTCTTTATGTTTTGTCAATATTTCATTCACTCCGTCAGGTTTGTATCAGGATTTTTGTTGCTCCATTGACAGCATGTCATTATTCGACTCTGTCCGTGGGAATATAGCGGTATTTCACGAGCTCACACTCGTAAGTGTCGCAGAATTTCTGCTGTTGCATGGGAACTGTGACGCTATAGCAATCTCAATGTTTGCAGATGGCACAAAACCTGGAAGAATTGAAAAGGCTATGGAGGACAGTGTGGAATTCTAACAGTACAATCCTCGTTGGTGCAGTGTTCAGATGTATGGCAGCTGGGGATCAGTGCAGAGCAGTGTGAGGTGATGCACTTTGGTAGGGAAGACAATGAAAGACAATCTAAAACAGGCCGTACCGTTAAATAAGGCGTGCAGGAGCAGAGGGTCCTGGGTGTATATGATCACAGATTGTTGAAGATGTCAGGACAAGTGGGGAGAGCTGCAAATATCACAGATTAGTTACAGTATCTGAGCTGTTTACAGGACGAGGATTATGAAAGAGTCTCGGTGCTCCATTCCGGGAAGATGGTGGTGATGAAGTGTTGTGAGCCCAACATATTTCCCACCAAGACGTGGGGATTCCATTGTGTCAGCTCAACACAAAAGGGATATGGCATCAGGCCCACGGCTTAAAAGTTGTGCCGGGGGAAACGGAACTGCCTGCGGGTTTAAAGTGAGAATTGCCCTTCGCTGAACATTGCTCCTTACTCGATCGGTGGGACATGGATGTTTCAGAATCTCCACACAAGGCGTCCCATTCCTCTTCGGCTCGTGCCAGGGTCCTCCCCGCATGGCAGGGGGAGGGGGTGAGGGAACGTATATTGGGCACTCCACCACCCGGCTTGGCCCTTTCTGTCCTATTCCAGGCTGTTTCTCTCTGAATGGGAGAAAGGGAGGGCTGGAGTGAGGGTGGGGGTGGGTTGCCCTGCTGTTAGTGCTGGTGTAGGTGGGGGACGGGTGTCGTGGTGAGGTGTCCGGAGGGAGTCAGTCAACAGTGTTGTATCCATGCAGCATTATTAGTGTTGGGGAGTGGGGCAAACTGGAGGGAAGGGGGGGGCGAAGTTGCTGCATGCAGTCGTGAGAGTGGTAGAGCATGAGCCTTATTTGGTGGTTTGTGCTATAACAGATATACAGTGTGTGTGAGGGAGCAGAGAGAATATGGTGACCCTTATCCTGACAGACCAGGAAGGTTATTGATGCTTGTCCTGTATTGGTGGCTATTTCTTCAGACCGCAGATACTGCACTGAGCTGGGTGGGGACCTCAGACCATGCACGGTGGGGCTCGAGGTGTGGCCTCTTCTGGAAAGAGAATGATCCCCCTCTGCACTAGCCCACCCACCAGGACCTCCGTGCCCCTGTAGACAAACCGCGGTGTAATTGCCATGATCTCCCATGCTCGAGGTAAACTGTGCAGTGCAGCTCCGAACTGAGAAAACTCAACCATGTGCCCATTGGCCTTATAAAGATGGCAAGTGTGCCAGGGATCACAGAATATCCAGGGACATCCGGGCGATAGTGAGTACCTCCACCCATGATGGGTGGGAGAATCGGGTTGGTATTGAATGCGAGGGACATCATGGGGTGGGCTGGGTCGTTCATGAGGTGAGTCTGATACGGTAGCACCAGGATACTAGCTCAGCCTCGTGTGGACGATCCCTCTGTCACTCTCAAGGAAAATCAAACAAAGATAAATTATTGTTAGAATCTGCCCAATGAGTCAAAGATTCGGTTGAAAGCAATCCCAGTAACAAAGAAGCAGAACAAATGTTCATCTGGCCTCACACCAATATCCGTTTTTTCCCATCTTTCCTGGAAAACAGGTTCATGTTACAGGATGCTATCGAAGTGTCTACATTTCAGCATTCTGAAACCGGGGAACATATACTTCCATGACAATGTCTCAGTCTCCCCCTCTCTGTCTATACACCAAACCACTCCCATGTGGTGATATTTAAACTTATTCCCCCGCCATTACGCTCTGGCAGTGATGTTCACATATTCAATAAAGATATGGAGCTGTAAATGTTTGGGAGCTGCACATCCTGTCACTTCCAGCATGGGCTGCAAGTTTCCCACACTGTGCAGGGATCTAACACAGTGTTACTGAGTAATGCAGTGAGTTGGTGTACAGAGCTCTACATGCCGGGAGGGTAACTGTTCCTGGTTTACTGATCAATGCACTGGGGTGGTGTACACAGTACGACATGCTGGGAGGGTAACTGCTCCTGGTTTACAGATCAATGCAATGGGGTGGTGTACACAGTCCTACATGTTGGGAAGGTAACTGCTCCGGGTTTTAAGATTAATTCACGGGTGATCACTGCACAGTTCGCTGTGCTGGTCACACTGTACGGTTGAGGTGTATAGATAATTCAATGATGTGGTTTGTGTAGCTCCTTATGCAGGATGGATATTTGTTTCAGGTTCACATATTAGTGCACTGATATGGCCTGCACAGCTCCCCGTGCTGAACAGATGTGTAGCCTGTGCACAGTACATCATGTTGGTGGGCTGGATAGAGGGGAAAGTTGATGGACAATTAAAGGAGATGCCCGGAACGTTCTGTCTCCAACATTCTATAACTGACATTCCTCGGAATGTTCTGTCCCTGACGTTATATAACAGAAATTCCCCGGAACGTTCTGTCCCCAACATTCTATAACTGCCATTCCCCGGAACGTTCTGTCCCCAACATTCTATAACTGACATTCCCCGGAACGTTCTGTCCCCGACATTCTATAAATGACATTCCCCAGAACGTTCTGTCCCCAACATTCGTTGACTGCCATTTCCCGGAACGTTCTGTCCCCAACATTCCAAAACTGACATTTTTGACAATAATTCACACCTTCCTATTTGTTATTACAGCTCCAATTATTTTAATGAATCCCTGAATACAGGGACACATTTGAAAATCCCACTGCGTCCATGATCAAATGGGTCCCTTTGCCTCCAGGCTGATGTATAATGGGTTTGTTTTCCTTCCTCACAGTTAACGTCGTGACCGTCTACGTCCTGCTTTATAAAGATTGTGGATTGTCTCCATGTGTCAGACGTTACCTGGGGGCCATGGCAGCGGCGGATCTCCTGGTCATTATCCTCGACCTGATACTGAGACACATTCCCATTGTTTTTGATGAAAAATTTTATTTTCTGGGCCTCTCCGTTCCCGTGTGTAATATCCACGCCGCCCTGCTTTATGCAGCCACTGACTGCTCTGTCTGGTTCACCGTCACTTTCACCTTTGATCGGTTTGTGGCCATTTGTTGCCAGAAGCTGAAAAGTAAATATTGCAGTGAGAAAACAGCGGCTGTTGTTCTGGAAACAGTGACTGTGCTGAGCTGTTTAAAGGACATTTCCTGGTATTTTATACTCACGCCTCAGTATGGGCTGGTGAACAATCCCTGGTTTTGTATTCTCGCAGATGCTGTTATATTCTCCAGTGTCTGGGGCGCAATCGAGTTCCTCCACAACATTCTAACCCCGTGTGTCCCATTTCTCCTGATTCTGCTGCTCAATGTTCTCACTGTCAGACACATATTAGTGACCAGCAGAGCCCGCAGGAGACTCCGCGCTCACACCAATGGGGACGCTCAGTCTGACACTGAAATGAGAAACCGAAAAAAATCCATCATTTTACTGTTTGTGATCTCGGTCAATTTCATCCTGTTATGGTCAACATTAATGGTGTTTTCCATACAGAGACGGATGTGGGATATTGGGTATAGGTCTGTGTCTCTCCATCCCTTTGTGCAGGAATTGGGCTTCATGCTGCAGCTCCTCAGTTGCTGCACAAACACCGCAATTTATGCCGTGACCCAGACTAAATTCAGGCAGCAGCTGAAGAATGTGCTGAAATATCCCTTCACCCAAATCCATCCATCCATAAAATTCCCTCATTAATCACACCATCCAGGATTTTCTCTTTTCATTTCAGTGATTCAGCGAGGAGCAGACTGTCGCTATGGTAACCCACTGAGGGTAGCGCTGGTTTATCCATCGTTATCCCACAAGGGGGTTACAGGGATACATTTCAATGTTTCTCCCAACTCAGCGGCCAGTGAGAAAAAGCACCATCCCACTGACTGTATCCATCACTTCCATTTGTAAACAATAAAAAATGTTCATTAAAGCGTGCCGAGCAGCAGAGTGACCGATGTTGTTGTGTGTCTTTGTTTTGGAGAAGCTGAGCTGGGGAGAGACAGATTCAACACCGAGTCCTGGTCCTCAGGGAAGGGGAGGGCACCGCGCCCTGAGCTTAGGAGTTGGGTTGAACTCCCTCGGTCCTTACTTTCCCTTCTGGGTCTCCCACTCCAACTTGGGTCTGAGCAGAATTCAACTTGCTCCCTCCGAACATCCCTCTCACTCTCACACTCTCGTTTCTCTCTCCTTTTCTCATTTACATATTCAATTCCACTGTCCTTGCCTTCCCCAATCTCATTCACTCTCTCCCCATCTTGTGATCACAAACTCTCAGTGTTGCTGTCTTCCTCGAATCCTTCAGTGCTGCAGGAACAGAAGAGGGTTGTCGATCGTGAGGCCGATGTAAGGGAACAGAGATTGGGACGGCATGTCAGGCCATTGCTAGGGCAACCATATGGAGCTTGGGCTAAACGCCATTGCTCGGGGACATAGTGGGTGTGAGAACACGAGCGGTTACTAGGGGGTAACAGGTGGTGTCGCACCGTAGGCTGTGGCTGAGACTGGTAGAACAGGATATCACAAGCAGAACACATTACGTGGGATCCAGAGTCTGTTACTCAGGGAATAGAATGGGGATAGGGTTAAAGGCCATTTATACGGGATCAACTCTCTCTCTCTGTCCCTTTTCTATCTCTCTCTGTCCCTTTTCACACACTCTCTGTCCCTTTTCACACTTTCTCTTCCTTTTCCCTCTTTCTCTCACTCAGTCTCTTTTTTCTCTCTCTCTGTCCCTTTTCTCTTTCTCTCTCTCTGTCCCTTTTCTCTCTCTCTCCCCCTTGACATCTCCACCCGACATGTCCCCTAGAATTCCCCCTTCAACATCCCCACCCGACATTACCCCACCCGACAGTCCCCCCGATATTCTCCCCCGACATTCCCCCACCCGAAAATCCCCCCGACATTCCCCCAACCGACTTTCCCCCACATTCGAAATTCCCCCCTCGACATTCCCGCCTCGACATTCCCCCCACAGTCACCCCTTCGATAGTGCCCCCTCTACTGTCCCCCTCGACATTTACCACATTCGATATTACCCCCACTCGACATTCTCTCCTCAACATGCCCCCCTTCATATTCCCCCCTCGAATTTCCCCCCTCCACATTCCCCCCGAAATTCGCTCCCTCGACAGTCACCCCCCCCCTCGACAGCCCCCCTTCGACAGGCCCCTCCGACAGTTCCACCCTCGACTGTCCCCCTCCTTGACAGTACCCCGGACAGTCCCTCCCCCTCGACATTCCCCTCCTCGACATCCTCCCCCACCGACATCTCCCCTCGACTTCCCGGGATTGAATGACAGATTAAAAAGAATATATTTTAATGCAGCTTTCTTTCTCCATCCAAGTACAACTTGAACCTCACATAAACGCCCCCAAAAACACATAAGACCCTCTTCCCCTCTGTGTCTACATATATCGATATATAACGTTAAACATCACACAACAATAGCTTTCGGAGAATCCTGTTGCACGATAACCTGGTGTTGTCCCAGTCCAACATCGGCATCTCCATCATCGATATAAAACTCACCATTGAGATTTTAACCAGATGCTTGCTTGAAACACACACGGTAAGATTCCCCGAGCAGCAGTGAAACCACAGACAGATCGTGTGTTTCCCTGATGCTGGTTAAGGGTTTGATTCTGTCTCCCGGACAAGATGGAGCAATCCTACTATTGAACAAATTCCAAACATTTCCCTCTTTCTTCTTTGTGCCCTGCACTCTCTGATCCCCGTCTTGTGCTCTCTCCATCTGAGATCTCTCTCTGTTCTGTCTCTCTGTTCCACCCTCTGATTGTCTCCATCTCTGATCTCTCTTCCCTCCCTCTCACTTTTCCCCCTCTTACTCTCTCCATTTCCGAGATGCCTCTGTTCCTCCCCTCGCTCCCTCTATCTCTGAAATCTCGTCCTCTCTGTTCCCCCCTGTTGCTGTCTCCATCTCGAAGATCTTTCTCCCTGTCTCTCAGATTTCTCACATTTTATCCCCCTGGCCTATGCACATGACTCTGACATTAGAATGGGGCTTTGGAGAGAGTTTCTCATGTTAAGGTATTAATTCCCTCCTCCAGCAGTCATTCCTCCAAGACCCTGGGGGTGTAACCAGTTTGTGTCACAATCCCAAGGTCCCGGTTCCTTTAGCCCCAGGCCTTAAATCCATTTTAAACGAACCTTCCACCGGGACATTCAGCGCTCTCTTTCACTACTCTCTGTCTCCCTCTGTCTCTCTCTATCTCCCACCCCCGTCACACCACAAAACTCCCTCCATCCCTCAATCTGTCCCCTGGAGTTGGAGTGAAAGATGGAGGCATTGACATCTGTGGGATCAGACTGTGCAGTAGCTCCCCCTCCATCTTTGCCCCCCTTAGTCTCCCCCACTCCAGACCGGAACACACCCCCTTGTGTTAAAAAAAATCCCAGAGACGGCTGGAACCCCACCATTCTTTTCCCCACGCGTGTGTGTGTGTGTGTATGTGTGTGTGTTTGTGTGTGTGTGTGTGTGTGTGTGTGTGTGTGTAAATGAACGACAACGAGACAGGACAGTTTCTGACTATTCTCTCTCTGTGAGTCTGATGATTCCTCGCAGCAGGAGTGATTTAATTTTCTCTGTTTCTGCCTCATCCCGAGCTTCAGCTCCTGGATCAAATCTCCTCCTCACCCCCAGGGTTGGGGGAGCGGGCGGTGGGGAAACACACTGAGAAATCAAAACAAAATCAATTTGAAGTAAAATACAACAGTGGCACCAAAAGCAAAGCAAGATCCCACAGCTCTCTGCCTTCCCTAATCTCCCACGTGACCCTGTGACAATGGTTCAATTTCATTATTGCAGAATGAGTGAATTGCTGACCATCACAGTGACATTGAAATACACAGACATCACCGCAGAGCACTTGACCAGAGGCTAGAAACATTAATAAGCACGCACAGCAAGATCCCACAAGCAGCAATCTAACCATACGCACATCGTGGGTGAAGCTGGTTAAAGGTTGACGTATTTGTGTCAAATCCCAACGCCCCAGTTACCTTAGCCCCAGGCTTCAAACCTGTTTAAAAATGACAAGGCCACAATCCAACAGGACCCGGTTAACCAGAGGTCCCTGTAAAAGTCAGCCCCCCTCCGCAGAGAGAGGAGATTAAACCTCGGGGTAATGCACAGACAAACCTCACCTTGGCCCAACAGGCTGCAGCCTGTCGAACAGGCCTCAGGACTGTGTTTGCCTTTTGGAGAAAGCTCTTGTTTGAAGGTTTCCTGCTCCCAAACACACTCTTTTCAAAACCTCAAGTGGTCAGGAAGATCCCTTTGGGAGGATAGAGGCAGCAATAGTCGGAAGGCTGAGCAGGAAAATCTTTCACAGGGAGATAGCACAGCAAGATCTCAGGTTTTCCCCTGTCAGTGAGGCAGACAATTTCTCAGCAACATACAAACACAAACACGTCGGGTGATGAGTTGAGCTTTCATGTTGAAAAGTTTTTTGAAATGACGGGTTAGCTGATTCAAACCACTCACTGCCTGCAACGATGGCATTAGGGCAATTGACGCACAGCAAGATCCCACAAGTGACAGTGCTGCAGAAGCTCGACATTCTGATCATCATTTTTATATCCTGTTTAATTACTTCCTGTCACCCCAGAATCAAATATTGCAGCTATTACAGAATCTCACATTGCCTCTCTCTCTCCTGTTTCTCTTGCTCTCACCATTTTCCATTTCTTTCTCTCACTCTCTTTCTCTCCGTGTCGAATTCGATCATCCTGCTCTCTCTATGACCCACTTTCCTCTGATAGTGTGAGAATTCTTTCTGGTGGGTCAGATATTGTGGGTTACAATTCCCTCCTGAGGGAGTCCCGGCTCACAGACCCTGGGGGTTTCAACTGTTTGTGTGACCAATGCCCCAGTTACTTTAACCCCAGACTTCAAAAAGAGAGAAGAGATGAGTTGGTGGGGGTCCAGGGGAGTGAAAGCAGTATGTTTCAAAATTACACAGCAAGATCCCAGTTTAAACACAATCCCACCACGCCCTTTCCCCATCCCCAATGCATTTCATAACCTCACAGCAACATCAAAATACAAACAAATCATAAGAAAGCAATTAACCAGAGGCTGGAAACATCATTAAACACACATACTCTCTCTCTCTCTCTCTCTCTCTCTCTCTCTCTCTCTCTCTCTCTCTCTGTCACACCCAAACAGGGAGGGCTGCTCACTCTCCATGCAGAGAGAGAACAGGATTTGAGAATGAATCTGACTAATTCCTTGTGAACATTTATTCTGGGTAAGGGTTTAGTGGAGCCTCCCCCCCCCCCCCCCCCGCTCTCTCTGACACGTCGCATCGTCTGCCAGTCTGCTCCCTGGGGAGGGCTCTGTCTGATTTACGTGTTATTTCCCAGGACAGGAGCCTTGTGGGATCTTGATGCCCACTGAGATGTTAATTCTGGGGCAACAAAGTGTCATCTTTCCCAGTTGATATAACTCTCTTATTTTTGAAGCCTTATTAGTTGTGTTAGTGCAGTTTGAAAACATTAAAGATTACTCCCACATTAGCGTCTCAGAGTCTGACTGTCGGTCGGCTTCCGGAGACACACACACAGGGATGGGAATGGAGAGGGGGATATTTGCTGAGGATTTCTTGGGATTTTCCTGCTGTATGTGTGATTCCCAGAATTAATCTCTGTCTCTGTCCTTGGCTGACTCTGTGTGTGTGTGTGTGTGTGTGTGTGTGTGTGTCTGTGTGTGTGTGTGTGTTGTGTGTGTGTGTGTGTGTGTGTCTGTCTGTCTGTCACTCTATTTGTCTCTGTCTCTTTCTCTCTGTCCCTCTCTCTATCGCTTTCTCTCTGTCCCTGTGTGTCCCAATCTCTGTCTCTCTCTCTCTCTCTGTGTCTTTCTCTCTGTCCCTGTGTCTCTCTCTTCTCTGTCTCTCTCTCTCTCTCTATCTCTTTCTGTCCCCGTGTGTTTCTCACTCTCGCTCTGTCTCTCTCTGTCTGTCTCTCCCTGCCTTTGCTCTACATCCAGTTATCCCTAACTTGATTTTTCAATTTTTTATTTCCTTTCCAATTCTCAAAAATATTGGCAGAGTTTGGGACTTTAAATCTTGGATCATATGCCTGCCCCTCAACACCCACTTTTCAACCTCTCTGCTCCCCTGTCTTCACCCGGCCCCAATTCACACACACAGACGCAGGTACACACACAGAGACACACACATAGAGACGCACACATGCACACACGGACACACATAGAGACACACGCACAGAGACACACACAAAGACTCACACACAGACACACACAGACACAGACACACGCACACAGACACACACAAAGGCACACATACACAGAGACACGCACACACAAACCCACACAGACACACACACGCACACAGACACACACAGACACACACACTGACACACACAAAGACACAGACACACACAGACACACAGGCACACAGACACACACAAAGAGACACACCCACAGACACACACACGCGCACAGACACACACACAGACACACACACATTGACATAGGCACACACACAGACACACTTACAGACACACACACACGCACACAGACACAGACACACAGAGACACAGACACACACACATATACACAGACACACACACACGCACACAGACACACACAAAGACACATACACAGAGACACAGACACAGAGACACAGACACACATGCACGCAAACAGACACAGGCACAGAAACAGACACACACACACAGGCAGACAAGACATGGACACACGGACAGGCACACACAGACACAGGCAGACACGACAAAGCACATACACACGTTCTGTCACTCATTCTCTCTCTCTACTCTCTCTCACACACTCGCTTCTACATATTCTCTCAGTTACAAACACTCTCACACACACTCTCTCATACACACTGTCTGACACACGCACTCCCACACACTCACATTCACCATCTCATATATTCTCACTTTCACACGCTCACTCTCTCTCCAAAACTCTGTCTCTCTCGCACACACTAGCAAAGTCACTCACACACACTCTAACACACTGTCCTGTCACACACACACACTTTTTCTCACATGCACAATCGGTATTTCTCTCATGCAGCCTTATACTGTCTTCCCCCCTCCCTCTCACACATAATCTCTCTCTCTCTCTCTCTCGATCCCTCATCTCTCAGGCACACACTCACACAGAAAGTGTGAAGACAAACCCTTCCTCTCACATGCAGACATTCTCTCACACGCACACACCCTCTCTCACATGCATGCACTCTCTTTGTCTCTCGGACACACACACTCTCTCATGCTCTCACAGTCGTTCTCACATGTGCACACGCTTTCCCTTGCCCACACACACATTCTCTCGAGCACACTCTTCCACACGCATACATTCTTTCTCTCACACATGCCCTTTCTCTCAAATGCGCACTCACTCTCGTTCCCTTGTCCACACACACTCTCTCACATGCACATATACACTCGCTTGCAATCACTCTTTCACATACACACAGACACTTTCGCTCTCTCACTCTCACACTATCTTTCTTACACCCCCATACACTCTCACGCACATACACTCTCTTTCTCTCACACACACACTCACGCTTTCTTCCACCCTTACACACTCTCGCACACATGCACTCTCTTTCTCTTACGCATACACTCACGCTGTCTTGCATCCACACACTCTTGCACACATGCACTCTCTTTCTCTTACACTCACACTCACTCTTTCTTGCACTCTTACACACTCTCGCACACATACACTCTCTTTCTCTTACACGCACACACTCACGCTTTCTTGCACACACACACACACACACACACACCCTCACACACATGCACGCTCTTTCTCTTATACACACTCACTCTTTCTTCCATCCACACACACTCTCGCACAATGGCCCTCTCTCTTTCATCCCCTCACATGCTCACTCTCACGTTCGCACATACTTTCTCTCTCTCTCTGTTTCCCTGTATCTCTCGCGGTCTCTCTCTGTCTCTTTCTCTCTGTCTCTGTCTGTCCGACTCTCTCGCTGTCTCTCTCTCTCTCTGTCCGTCTGTCTCTGTCTCTCTGTTTCTCTCTTTCTCTCTCACTGACCCTTACTCTCTGACTCTGTGTCCCCCTCTCTCTCTGTCCCTCACTCTCTCTGTCCCTCTCTCTCTGTGTCCCTACCTCTCTGTGTCCCTCATTCTCTCTGTGTCCCTGACACTCTCTGTCCCTCTCTATCTGTGGCCCACACTCTCTCTGTGTCCCTCTCGCTCTCTCTCTGTATCTCTGTGTCCCACTCTCTCCCTGTCTCTCTCTCTCTGCCCTTCTCTCTCTGTGCGCCCCTTTCTCTCTGTTTCTCTCTCCCTCTGCTTCTCTCTCTGTCACTCTTTCTCTCTGTCTCTCTGTCCCCATTTCTCGCTGTCCCTCTCTCTATGTCTCTCTCTCGATCCCTCTCTGTCCCTCTCTCTTTGTGTTTGTCCCTCACTCTCTCTGTCTCTCTGTGTCCATCACTCTCTCTGTCTCCCACTCTCTCTGTCCCTCTGTCTCTGCGTCTCTCTCTCTCTGCCCCTCCCTCTCTCTGTGTCCCTCATTCTCTGTGTCCCTCTCAATCTATCTGCGTCCCTCTCCCTCTCTGTGTCCCTACCTCTATGTGCCCCTCTATCTCTGTGTCACTCACTCTCTCTCTGTCTCTCTCTCTCTCAATCCATCACTCTCTGTACGTCCCTCTCTGTGTCCTCACTCTCTCTGTGTCCCACAACCTCTCTGTGTCCCGATCTGTCTGTGTCCCTCTCCCTCTCTGTCCCTCACTCTCGCTGTGGCCCTCACTTTCTCTGTGTCTTTCTCACTCTCTCCCTCCCTCTCTCTCTGTGTCCCTCACTCTCTCTCTACCCTCTCTCTCTCTGAGATCCTCTCTCTCTCTGTCCCTCTCTCTCTCTCTGTGACTCTCTCTCTGTCACTCTCTCTGTGACCCTCTCTCTGTCCCTGTCCCATTCTCTCTCTCTGTTACTCACTCCCTCTCTGTGTACCTCTCTCTCTGTTCTCTGACCCACCCTCCCTCCCTCTCTCTGTCTCTCTATCCTTTTCTCTCTCTCTGTCCCACAGTATCTGTCTCTGCTCCCCCCCCCCCCTCACTGTCCCTCTCTCTGTCCCTCAGTCTCTCTGCGCCTCAGTCTCTCCGGCTCTCTCTCTATGTGTCCCTCTCTCTCCCTGTCTCTCTGTCCCTCTCCCTCTCTCTCTCTCTCTCTGTGCCTCTCTCTCTGTCCCTCTGTCACTCTGTGCCCCACTCCCCCTCTCTCTCTTTTCCTCTGTCTCTCTGTCCGCCTCTCGGACCCTCTCTCTCTGCGTCTCTCTCTCTCTCTGTCCCTCGGTTTCACTGTCACTCTTTCTCTGTCCCTTCTCACTCTCTCTGCTTCCCTCTCCCTCTCTATGTCCCTATCTCTCTGTGCCCCCTCACTCTGTCCCTCACTGCCCCTCTCTCTCTGGATCCCTCACTCTCTCTGTCCCCCTCTCTCTTTCTCTCTCCATCTCCCTCCCTCTCTGTCCCTCTGTCTCTCTCTGTCCCCGTCTCAGACCCTCTCTCTCTGCGTCTCTCTCTCTCTCTCTCTCTCTCTCTCTCTATCCCGCGGTTTCTCTGTCCTCTCTCTCTGTCCCTTCTCACTCTCTCTGCGTCCCTCTCCCTCTCTATGTCCCTACCTCTCTGTGCCCCCCTCACTCTGTCCCTCACTCTCTCTGCTATCTCACTTTCTGTGTCCCTCTCTTTCTCTGTCCATCACTCTCTGCGTCCATCTCTCTCTCTGTCCCTCAATCTCTCTGTGTCCCTCACTCACTCTGTGTCTCTCTCACTCTGTCCCTCCCTCTCTCTGTCTGTGCCTCACTCTCTCTGTGTCCCTCACTCTCTCTGTCCCTCACTCTCTCTGTGTCCCTCAGTCTCTGTGTCCCTCGCTCTCTCTGTGTCCCTCACTCCCTCTGTCCCTCTCTCTCACTGTCCCTCAGTCTCTCTATGTCACTCTTTCTCTCTGACCTTCGCTCTCTGTGTGGCCCTCTCTCTCGCTGTCCCTCTCTCTCTTTCTCTCTCTATTCCCTCTCTCTGTCCCTCTGTCTCTCTGTCCCTCTCTCTATCCCTCTCTCTGTGTCCATCTCTCGATCCCTCTCTGTCCCTATCTCTATGTGTCTGTCGCTCACTCTCTCTGTCCCTCTCTCACTGTCCCTCTCTCTCTCTGTCTCCCTGTCTCTCTGTGTACCTCTCCCTCTCTCTCTCTGTCCATCTCTCTTTCTCTTGCTATCCCCCTCTCTCTCTGTCTCTCTGTCCGTCTCTCTGTCCCTCTCTCTCTGTGTACCTCTCTCTCTCTGTCTCCCTCTCTATGTATGTCCCTCACTCTCTCTGTCCCTCACTCTCTGTGGCCCTCACGCTCTCTGTGTCCCCCACTCCCACTGTGCGAGATAAGTGGCTGTCCAGCCCCATCTACGGCACTTTTTATTTCCCTTCCCAGGAACAAAGACACGGAGGAGTCAGTCCAAAACTTTTCATTCAACTTTGCAAAGTCGGGTGCTGTTCCCAAAGGTACACACACACAAGCATAGTAATCTCCACACATTATATACATGTATATGTGGGCTGGGTTTACTACTGCTGCCTTGACCAACGAGTGCTCGGATTCCCCAATGTTTTCCTTATTTGGGTTCTGGTGCCTGGGATTCTTTTATCATTCACTTGGCCAATCAGTGTTTGAGCTTCCCGTTCTTCCCTTATATGGATGATGTTGTACAACTGTGGTTAAGGGCGGCCTCTCAACTATCGAGGAAAGCTGTTACAACTGTTTCATTCATATAAACGTGGGGGAGGTCCGGCAACAGTTGAGTGCCTGCTTGTGTTTACTATGAGGTAGAAAAGACTAAAAGGCAGCTAACCGTTTAAAAATTACACTACCCCCTACACCACTGTCCCTCTCTCTCTGTCCCTCTCTCTGTGTCTGTCCCTCACTCTCTCTGTCCCTCTCTCTCTGTCCCTCTCTCTGTCGCTCTGTCTCTCTGTGTCACTCACTCTCTCTGTGTCCGTCTCTCTCTCTCTGTGTCACTCACTCTCTCTGTGTCCCACTCTCTCTCTGTCCCTATCTCTGTCTCTCTATCTCGCTGTCCCTCTCTCTCTTTCTCTCTCTATTCCCTCTGTCTCTCTGTCCCTCTGTCTCTCTGTCCGTCTCTCAGTCCCTCTCTCTGTGTCCCTTTCTCGATCCCTCTCGATCCCTCTCTCTCTGTGTCTGTCCTCACTCTCTCTGTCCCTCACTCTCTGTCCCTCTTTCTTTCCTCTCAGTCTCTCTGTGTCACTCACCTCTCTCTGTGTCCCTCTCTCTCTCTGTCCTTCACTCTCTCTGTGTCCCATTCTCTCCCTGTCTCTATCTCTCTGGCCTTCTCTCTCTGTGTGCCCCTTTCTCTCTGTTTCTCTCTGCCTCTGTCTCTCTCTCTCTATGTCACTCGCTCTCTGTCTCTCTGTCCCCATCTCTCACTGTCCCTCTCTCTATGTCTCTTCTCTCGATCCCTCTCTGTCCCTCTCTCTTTGTGTCTGTCCCTCACTCTCTCTGTCCCCCTCTCTCTGCCCCTCTCGCTGTGTCCCTCTCTCTCTTTGTCCCACACTCTCTCTGTGTCCCTCTGTCTCCCTCTCTCTGTCTCTCTGTGTCCCTCACTCTCTCTGTCTCCCTCTCTCTCTCTGTCCCTCTGTCTCTCTGGCCGCTCTCTGTCCCTCTCTCTCTCTGCGTCTCTCTCTGTTGCTCCCTCTCTGTCCCTCGGTCTCACTGTCGCTCTCTCTCTGTGTCCCTCTCGCTCTGTCCCTCTCTCTCTCTGTGTTCCTCACTCTCTCTGTCCCTCTCACTCTCTCTGCGTCCCTCTGCCTCTCTGTGTCCATATATCTATGTGCCCCTCTCTCTGTGTCCCTCACTCTCTGTGTCCCTCTCTCTCTATGTCCCTCACTCTCTCTGTGTCCCTCACTCTCTCAGTCCATCACTCTCTGCGTCCTCTCTCACTGTGTCCCTAACTCTCTCTGTGTCCCCCTCCCTCTCTGTGTCCCGATCTGTCTGTGTCCCTCTCTCTCTGTCCCTCACTCTCTCTGTGTACCTCACTTTCTCTGTGGCTCTCTCACTCTGTCCCTCCCTCTGTCCCTCTCTCTCTGTGACCCTCTCTCTCTGTCTCCCTCTCTATCTGTCCCTCTCCCTCTTTCTCTCTCGATCCCCTCTCTCTCTGTCCCTCTGTCTCTCTGTCCCACTCTCTCTCTGTTCCTCTTGCTGTCTTTGTCCATCTCTCTGTGTGTCCCTCACCCTCTCTGTCTCCGTCTCTCTCTCTCTCTGTCCCTCTGTCTCTCTGGCCCTCTCTCTCTCTGTCTCTCTGTCCCCCTCTCGGACCCTTGCTCTCTGCGTCTCTCTCTCTCTCTATCTCTGTTCCTCGGTTTCTCAGTCGCTCTCTCTCTGTCCCCTCTCTCTGTCCCTCTCTCACCCTGTGTCCCTCACTCTCTCTGCCACTCTCTCTGTGTCCCTCTCTCTCTGTCCCTCTCACTCTCTCTGCGTCCCTCTCCCTCTCTATGTACCTATCTCTCTGTGCCCCCTCACTCTGTCCCACCCTCTCTCTAGGTGATCCTCTCTCTCCCTCTCTGTCCCTCTCTCTCTCTCTCAGTGACTCTGTCTCTGTCTCTCTCTCTGTGACCCTCTCTCTGTCCCTGTCCCATTCTCTCTCTCTGTTACTCTCTCCCTCTCTGTGTACCTCGCTCTCTCTGACCCTCCCTCCCTCCCTCTCTCTGTCTCTCTATCCTTTTTTCTCTCTCTGTCCGACACTCTCTGTCTCTTTGCCCCCTTCTCACTGTCCCTCTCTCTGTCCCTCAGTCTCTCTGCGGCTCAGTCTCTCCGGCTCTCTCTCTATGTGTCCCTCTCTCTCCCTGTCTCTCTGTCCCTCTCCCTCTCTCTCTCTGTGCCTCTCTCTCTGTCCCTCTGTCACTCTG
Source organism: Chiloscyllium punctatum (assembly GCF_047496795.1). Lineage (NCBI taxonomy): Eukaryota > Metazoa > Chordata > Chondrichthyes > Orectolobiformes > Hemiscylliidae > Chiloscyllium > Chiloscyllium punctatum. Next base: position 17,876,613 of record NC_092757.1, on the reverse strand, counting down.
TGTCCCACTCCCTCTCTCTCTCTGTACCTCTCTCTCTGTCACCCTCTCTCTCTGTCCCTCTGTCTCTCTGTCCCCCTCTCGGACCCTGTCTCTCTGCGTCGCTCTCTCTCTGTCCCTCGGTTTCTCTGTCGCTCTCTCTCTGTCTCCTCTCTCTCTGCCCCTCTCTCACTCTGTGTCCCTCACTCTCTCTGTCCCTCTCTCTCTGTCCCTTCTCACCGTCTCTGCTTCCCTCTCCCTCTCTATGTCCCTTTCTCTCTGTACCCCCTCACTCTGTCCCTCACTCTCTCTGCCCCTCTCTCTCTCTATCCCCCTCTCTCTCTGTCCCTCTGTGTCTCTGTCCCTCTCTTCTCTGTCACTCTGGCTGTCTGTGTCCATCTCTCTGTGTGTCCCTCACGCTCTCTGTCTCCCTCTCTCTCTCTCTCTGTCCCTCTGTCTCTCTGGCCCTCTCTCTCTCTGTGTCCCTCTCTCTGCCCCACTCTCTGTCTCTCCGTGTCCCTCACTCTCTCTGTCTCCCTCTCTCTTTCTGTCTGTCCCTCTGTCTCTCTGGCCCTCTCTCTATTCCTCTCTCTCTGCGTCTCTCTCTCTCCGTCCCCTCTCGCTTGGTCCCTCTCTCACTCTCTGTTCCTCAGTCTCTCTGTCCCTCAGTCTCTCTGTGTCCCTCTCTCTGTGTCCCTCACTCTTTCTGTCCCTCTCTCTCTGTCCCTCTCTCTGTTCCTCTCTCTCTGCGTCTCTCTCTCTCTCTCTGTTCCTCTCTCGGTCTGTGTCCCTCTCTCTGTTTGTCCCTCACTCTCTCTGTCTCCCTCTCTCTCTCTCTCTCTCTCTCTGTCACTCGGTCTCTCTGGCCGTCTTTCTCTCTGTTTCGCTGTCCCCCTCTCTGTCCCTCTCTCTCTGCGTCTCTCTCTCTCTCTCTCTCTGTCCTTCGGTCTCTCTGTCACTCTCTCTCTGTCCCTCTCAATGTCTCTACGTCCCTCTCCCTCTCTCAGTCCCTCTTTCTCTGTCCCTCTCTCTGTCCCTCTCTCTCTTTGTGACCCTCTCTCTGTCTCTGTCTCTGTCTCTCTCTCTCTGTGACCCTCTCTCTGTCGCTGTCCCGTTCTTCTCTCTGTTACTCTCTCCCTCTCTGTGTACCTCTCTCTCTGACCCTCCCTCCCTCTATCTGTCTTTCTATCTTTCTCTCTCTCTCTCTCTCTGTCACTCATTCTCTGTCTCTTTGCCCGCCCTCCTTCTGTCCCTCTCTCTGTCCCTCAGTCTCTCTGCGCCTACCACTCTCTGGCGCGCTCTCTCTCTCTCTCTGTCCCTCAGTCTCTCTTTCTCTGTCTCTCTCTCTCTGTCATTCTCTCTGTCTCTGTCCCTCTCTCTCTGTTTCTCTGTCCCTGTCTCTGTCTCTCTGTGTCCCTCAATCTCTCTGTCTCCCTCTCTCTCTCGGTCCTTCTGTCTCTCTGGCCCTCTCTCTGTCCCTCTCTCTCTGCGTCTCTCTCTCTCTCTCTCTCTCTCTCTCTGTTTCTCGGTCTCTCTGTCGCTCTCTCTCTGTCCCCTCTCTCTGTGTCCCTCACTCTCTCCGTCCCTCTCTCTATCCCTCACTCTGTCTGTGTCCCTCACTATCTCTACACTCTCTCTCCCTGACCCTGTCTCTCTCTGTCCCTCTCTGTCTGTGACGCCCTCTCTGTCGCTGTCCCGTTTTCTCTCTCTGTTACTCTCTCCCTCTCTGTGTACCTCTGTCGCTGACCCTCCTTCCCTCCCTCTCTCTGTCTCTCTATCCTTCTCTCTCTCTCTCTCTCTGTCCCGCACTCTCTGTCTCTTTGTGACCCCTCCTTCTGTCCCTCTCTCTGTCCCTCTCTCTGTCCCTCAGTCTCTCTGCGCCTCAGTCTCTCTCTCTCTCTCTCTCTCTCTCTGTCCCTCAGTCTCTCTTTCTCTGTCTCTCTCTCTCTGTCATTGTCTCTGTCTCTGTCCCTCTCTCTCTGTTTCTCTGTCCCTCGCTCGCTCTCTCTGTGTCCCTCACTCTCTCTGTCCCTGTCTCTGTCTCTCTGTGTCCCTCGCTCTCTCTGTCTCCCTCTCTCTCTCAGTCCCTCTCACTCTGCGTCTCTCTCTCTCTCTGTACTTCGGTATCTCTGTCGCTCTCTCTCTGTCCCCTCTCTCTCTGTCTCTCTCTCTCTCTCTCTGTCTGTCCCTCTCTCTCTCTGCGAACCTCTCTGTCTCTAGAGACCCTCTCTCTGTCGCTGTCCCGTTCTCTCTCTCTGTTACTCTCTCCCTCTCTGTGTACTCTCTCTCTCTCTTTGACCCTCCTTCCCTTTCTCTCTGTGTCTCTGGACTCTTTTCACTCTCTCTGTCCCTCACCCTCTGTCACTTTGCTCCCTCACTCTCTGTCCCTCTCTCTATCCCTCATTCTCTCTGCGCCTCAGTCTCTCTGGCTCTCTCTCTGTCCCTCTCCCTCTCTCTCTCTGTCCCTCTCTCACTGTCCCTCTGTCCCTCTGTGTCCCTCTCCCTCTCTCTCTGTCCCTCACTCTGTCTGGGTCCCTCAGCCTCTGTGTGTCCCTCACGCTGTCTGTCTCCCGCTCTCTCTCTCTGTCCCTCTGTGTCTCTGGCTCTTAGGCGCTCAGTCTCTCTGTGTCCCTCTCCCTCTCTGTGTCCCTATCTGTCGGTGCCTCTCTCTCTCTCTCTCTCTCTCTCTCTCTCTCTCTCTCTCTCTCTCTGAACCTCACTCTCTCTGTGTCCCTCACTCTCTCTGTGTCTCTCTCACTCTGACCCTCCCTCTCCCTCTCTGTGCCTCACTCTCTCTGTGTGTGTCTCTCTCTGTCCCTCACTCCCTCTGTCCCTCTCTCTCTGTGTCTGTCCCTAACTCTCTCTGTCACTCTCTCTGTCCCTCTGTCTCTCTGTTTCCCTCATTCACTCTGTGTCCCTCTCTCTCTTTCCCTCACTCTCTCTTTCCCTCTTTCTCTGTCCCTCTCTCTGTCCATCTGTCTCTCTGTGTCCCTCACTCTCTCTGTCCCTCTCTCTCTGTCCCTCTCTCTGTGTCCCACTCTCTCTCTTTGTCCCACAATCTCTCCGTCTCCCTCTCTCCGTCCCTCTCTCTGTCTCTCTGTGTCCCTCACTCTCTCTGTCTCCCCCCCTCTCTCTGTCCCTCTGTCTGTCTGGCCCTCTCTCCGTCCCTCTCTCTCTGTATCTCTCTCTCTCTCTCTCTGTGTCCCTCGGCCTCTCTGTCGCTCTCTCTCTGTCCCCTCTCTCTCTCTGTCCCTCTCTCACTCTCTGTCCCTCACTCTCTCTGTCCCTCTCTCTCTCTGTCCCTTTCTCTCTGCCCCCTCACTCTCTCTGCGTCCCTCTCTCTCTCTGTGTCCGAATCTCTAAGTGCCCCTTTCTCTCTGTGTCCCTCACTCTCTCTGTCCCTCTCTCTCTGTCCCTCACTTTCTCTGTGTCCCTCTCTCTCTCAGTCCATCACTCTCTCTGCGTCCCTCTCTCTCTGTGTCCCTTTCTCTCTCTGTGTCCCTTTGCCTCTCTGTTTCCCTATCTGTCTGCGTCCATCTCTCGCTCTCCCTCACTCTCTCTGTGTCCCTCAGCCTCTCTCTGTCCCCCTCTCTCTCTTTCTCTGTCTATTCCCTCTCTCGCTGTCCCTCTGTCTCTATGTCCCTCTCTCTGTCCCTCTCTCTGTGTCCACCTCTCGATCCCTCTCTGTCCCTCTCTCTGTGTCTGTCCCTCACTCTCTCTGTCCCTCTGTCTCTCTGTGTCCATCACTCTCTCTCTGTCCCTCTCTCTCTCTTTCCCTCGCTCTCTCTGTGTCCCTCACTCTCTCTGTCCTACACTCTCTCTGTCCTTCTCTCTCTGTATCCCTCACTCTCTCTGTCCCTCTCTCTTTGTCGCTCACTTTTTCTGTGTCTGTCTCTCTCTCTGTCCATCAATCTCTCTGCGTCCCTCACTCTCTCAGTGTCTCTCTCCCTCTGGCCCTCCCCCTCTCTCTCTGTGCCTCACTCTCTCTGTATCCCTCTCTCTCTGTCCCTCACACTCTCCGTGTCCCTCACTCTCTGTGTCCCTCAGTCTCTCTATGTCACTCTCTCTCTCTGTCCTTCTCTCTCAGTGATCCTCTCTCTCTCTCGCTGTCCCTCTCTCTTTCTCTCTTTATTCCCTCTCTTGCTGTCCCTCTGTCTCTCTGTCCCTCTCTCTGTCCCTCTCTCTGTTTCCCCCTCTCGATCCCTCTTTGTACCTCTCTCTGTGTCTGTCCCTCACTCTCTCTGTCCTTCTCTCTCTGTCCCTCTGTCTCTCTATGTCCCTCATTCTCTCTCTGTCCCTCTCTCTCTCTGTCCCTCGCTCTCATTGTGTCCCTCACTCTCTCTGTCCCACACTCTCCCTGTCCCACTTTCTCTGTATCCCTCACTCTCTGTGTCCCTCTCTCTGTGTCGCACATTCTTTCTGTGTCCCTGTCTCTCTCTGTCCATCACTCTCTCTGCGTCCCTCACTCTCTCAGTGTCTCTCTCACTCTGGCCCTCTTCCTCTCTGTGTGCCTCACTCTCTCTGTGTCGCTCTCTCTCTGTCCCTCACTCTCTCTGTGTCACTCACACTCTCTGTCCCTCGCTCTCTGTCCCTCTCTCTCTCTGTCCCTCTCTCTCTTTCTCTCTCTATTCCCTCTCTCGCTGTACCTCTGTCTCTCTGTCCCTCTCTCTGTCCCTCTCTCTGCGTCCCTCTCTCGATCCCTCTCTGTCCCTCTCTCTGTGTTTGTCCCTCTCACTCTCTGTCCCATTCTCTCCGTCCCTCTCTCTTTGCATCCCTCACTCTCTCTGTCCCTCTCTCTGTGTCGCTCACTCTTTCTGTGTCCCTCTCTCTCTGTCCATCACTCACTCTGCGTCCCACTCTCTGTGTCTCTCAGTCCCACTGTGTCCCTCTCCCTCTCTGTGTCCCTATCTGTCTGTCTCGCTCTCTCTCTATATCTGTCCCTCACTCTCTCTGTGTCCCTCACTCTCTCTGTGTCACTCTAACTCTGGCCCTCCCTCTCTCTCTCTGTGCCTCACACTCTCTCTCTCTGTCCCTCTCTCTCTGTCCCTCACTCTCTCTGTGTCCCTCACTCCCTCTGTCCCTCAGTCTCTCTACGTCACTTCTCTCTCTGACCTTCTCTCTCTGTGTGATCCTCTCTCTCTGTCCGTCTCTCTCTGTCCCCCTCTCTTGCTGTTCCTCTCTCTTTCTCTCTCTATTCCGTCTCTCTGTCCCTTTCTCTGTGTCCCTCTCTCGATCCTTCTCTGTCCCTCACTCTGCGTCTGTCCCTCACTCTCTCTGTCCCTCTCTATCTTTCTCTCTTTATTCCCTCTCTCGCTGTCCCTCTGTCTCTCTGTCCTTCTCTCTGTCCCTCTCTCGGTTTCCCCCTCTCGATCCCTCTCTGTCCCTCTCTCTGTGTCGGTCCCTCACTCTCTCTGTCGCGCTCTCTCTGTCCCTCTCTCTGCCCCCCTGTCTCTCTGTGTCCCTCTCTCTCTCTGTCCATCACTCTGACTGCGTCCCTCACTCTCTCAGTGTCTCTCTCACTCTGGCCCTCCTCCTCTCTCTCTGCCTCACTCTCTCTGTGTCCCTCTCTCTCTGTCCCTCACTCTCTCTGTGTCCCTCACTCCCTCTGTCCCTCAGTCTCTCTATGTCACTCTCTCTCTCTGACCTTCTCTCTCTGTGATTCTCTCTCTCTCTGTGTCCCTCTCTCTCGCTGGTCCTCTCTCTCTTTCTCTCTCTATTCCCTCTCTCGCTGTACCTCTGTCTCTCTGTCCCTCTCTCTGTCCCTCTCTCTGCGTCCCTCTCTCGATCCCTCTCTGTCCCTCTCTCTGTGTCTGTTCCTCACACTCTCTGTCCCATTCTCTCTGTACCTCTCTCTCCGTATCCCTCACTCTCTCTGTCCCTCTCTCTGTGTCGCTCACTCTTTCTGTGTCCCTCTCTCTCTGTCCATCACTCACTCTACGTCCCTCTCTCTGTGTCTCTCAGTCCCACTGTGTCCCTCCCACTCTCTGTGTCCCCATCTGTCTGTCTCTCTCTCTCTCTGTCTGTCCCTCACTCTCTCTGTTTCACTCTCACTCTGGCCCTCCCTCCCTCTCTCTGTGCCTCACTCTCTCTGTGTCCCTCTCTCTCTGTCCCTCACTCTCTCTGTGTCCCTCACTCCCTCTGTCCCTCAGTCTCTCTATGTCACTTCTCTCTCTGACCTTCTCTCTCTCTGTGATCCTCTCTCTCTCTCTGTCCCTCTGTCTCGCTGTTCCTCTCTCTTTCTCTCTCTATTCCCTCTCTCTGTCCCTCTCTCTGTGTCCCTCTCTCGATCCCTCTCTGTCCTTCTCTCTGCGTCTGTCCCTCACTCTCTCTCTCTCCCTCTCTCTCTGTCCCTCTCTCTCTCTGTATCCCTCACTCTCTCTGTCCCTCTCTCTGTGTCGCTCACTCTTTCTGTGTACCTCTCTCTCTGTCCATCACTCTCTCTGCGTCCCTCTCACTCTGTGTCACTCAGTCTCTCTGTGTCCCCCTCCCTCTCTGTGTCCCTATCTGTCTGTGTTCCTCTCTCTCTCTCTCTCTCTCTCTCTCTCTCTCTCTCTCTCTCTCTCTCTCTCTCTCTGTCCCTCAAGCTCTCTGTGTCTCTCTCACTCTGGCCCTCCCTCTCTCTCTCTGTGCCACACTCTCTCTGTGTCCCTCTTTCTCTGTACCTCACTCTCTCTGTGTCCCTCACTCTCTGTGTCCCTCGCTTTCTCTGTGTCCCTCACTCCGTCTGTCCCTCTCTCTGTCTGTCTCTCAGTCTCTCTATGTCCCTCTCTCTCTTTCTCTCTATATTCCCTCTCTCGCTGTCCCTCTGTCTCTATGTCCCTCTCTCTGTCCCTCTCTCTCTTTCTCTCTCTATTCCCTCTCACGCTGTCCCTCTGTCTCTCTGTCCCTCTCTCTGTCCCTGTCTCTGTGTCCCCCTCTCGATCCCTCTCTTTCCAACTCTCTGTGTCTGTCCCTCACTCTTTCTGTACCTCTCTCTGTCCCTCTCTCTCTGTGTCCCTCACTCTGTCTGTCTCCCTCTCGCTCTCTGTCTCTCTGTCTCTCAGGACGTCTTTCTCTCTGTTTCTCTGTCCCCCTCTCTGTCCCTCTCTCTCGGCGTCTCTCTCTGTCCCTCGGTCTCTCTGTCGCTCTCTCTGTCCCTCTCACACTCTCTACGTCCCTTTCCCTCTCTGTGTCCCGATCTCTTTGTGCCCCCTCTCTCCCTGTCCCTCACTCTCTCTGCCCTTCTCTCTCTGTGTTCAGCACTCTCTCTGTCCCTCTCCCTCTGTGTCCCTCACTCTCTCTGTGTACCTCACTCTCTCTGTGTCCCTTTCTCTCTCTCTGTCCATCACTCTCTCTGCGTCCCCCTCTCTCAGTCTCTCTGTCTCTCTGTGTCCCTCTCCCTCTCTGTGTCCCTAACTGTATGTGTCCCTCTCTCTGTGTCCCTCACTCTCTCTGTGTCTCTCTCACTCTGTTCCTCCCTCTCTCTCTGTATCGCTCACTGTCTCTCTGTCTCTCTCTCTCTGTCCCACACTCTCTGTGTCCCTCTCTCTCTGTCCCTCACTCTCTCTGTGTCCCTCACTCCCTCTGTCCCTCAGTCTCTCTATGTCACTTCTCTCTCTGACCTTCTCTCTCTCTGTGATCCTCTCTCTCTCTCTGTCCCTCTGTCTCGCTGTTCCTCTCTCTTTCTCTCTCTATTCCCTCTCTCTGTCCCTCTCTCTGTGTCCCTCTCTCGATCCCTCTCTGTCCTTCTCTCTGCGTCTGTCCCTCACTCTCTCTCTCTCCCTCTCTCTCTGTCCCTCTCTCTCTCTGTATCCCTCACTCTCTCTGTCCCTCTCTCTGTGTCGCTCACTCTTTCTGTGTACCTCTCTCTCTGTCCATCACTCTCTCTGCGTCCCTCTCACTCTGTGTCACTCAGTCTCTCTGTGTCCCCCTCCCTCTCTGTGTCCCTATCTGTCTGTGTTCCTCTCTCTCTCTCTCTCTCTCTCTCTCTCTCTCTCTCTCTCTCTCTCTCTCTCTCTCTCTCTCTGTCCCTCAAGCTCTCTGTGTCTCTCTCACTCTGGCCCTCCCTCTCTCTCTCTGTGCCACACTCTCTCTGTGTCCCTCTTTCTCTGTACCTCACTCTCTCTGTGTCCCTCACTCTCTGTGTCCCTCGCTTTCTCTGTGTCCCTCACTCCGTCTGTCCCTCTCTCTGTCTGTCTCTCAGTCTCTCTATGTCCCTCTCTCTCTTTCTCTCTATATTCCCTCTCTCGCTGTCCCTCTGTCTCTATGTCCCTCTCTCTGTCCCTCTCTCTCTTTCTCTCTCTATTCCCTCTCACGCTGTCCCTCTGTCTCTCTGTCCCTCTCTCTGTCCCTGTCTCTGTGTCCCCCTCTCGATCCCTCTCTTTCCAACTCTCTGTGTCTGTCCCTCACTCTTTCTGTACCTCTCTCTGTCCCTCTCTCTCTGTGTCCCTCACTCTGTCTGTCTCCCTCTCGCTCTCTGTCTCTCTGTCTCTCAGGACGTCTTTCTCTCTGTTTCTCTGTCCCCCTCTCTGTCCCTCTCTCTCGGCGTCTCTCTCTGTCCCTCGGTCTCTCTGTCGCTCTCTCTGTCCCTCTCACACTCTCTACGTCCCTTTCCCTCTCTGTGTCCCGATCTCTTTGTGCCCCCTCTCTCCCTGTCCCTCACTCTCTCTGCCCTTCTCTCTCTGCGTTCAGCACTCTCTCTGTCCCTCTCCCTCTGTGTCCCTCACTCTCTCTGTGTACCTCACTCTCTCTGTGTCCCTTTCTCTCTCTCTGTCCATCACTCTCTCTGCGTCCCCCTCTCTCAGTCTCTCTGTCTCTCTGTGTCCCTCTCCCTCTCTGTGTCCCTAACTGTATGTGTCCCTCTCTCTGTGTCCCTCACTCTCTCTATGTCTCTCTCACTCTGTTCCTCCCTCTCTCTCTGTATCGCTCACTGTCTCTCTGTCTCTCTCTCTCTGTCCCACACTCTCTCTGTCCCTCTCTCTGTGTCCTACCCTCTCTCCCTGTCCAACACTTTCTCTGCCCCCTCTCTCTGTGTCCCTCTCTCTCCCTGTCCCTCTCTCTCTGTCCCTCACTCTCTCTGTGTCCCTCAGCCTCTCTGTATCCCTCTCCCTCTCTGTGTCCCTTTCTGTCTGTGTCCCTCTCGCTCTCTCTCCCTTACTCTCTCTTTGTCCATCACTCTCTCTCTACCCTCTCTCTCTCTCTCTATGATCCTCTCTGTCTCTTTCCCTCTCTCTGTCCCTCTCTCTCTCTGTGACCCTCTCTCTGTTGCTGTCTCTCTCTCTCTCTCTCTCTCTCTCTCTCTCTCTCTCTCTCTCTCTCTCTCTGTGACCCTCTCTCTGTCGCTGTCCCGTTTTCTCTCTCTCTGGTAATCTCTCCCTCTCTGTGTACCTCTCTCCCTCTCTCTGTCTCTCTATCCTTCTCTCTCTCTCTGTCCATCACTCTCTGTTTCTTTGCCTCCCACTTCTGTCTCTCTCTCTGTCCCTCAGTCTCTCTGGCTCTCTCTCTGGCTCTCTGTCCCTCAGTCTCTCTTTCTCTGTCACTCTCTCTCACTGTCATTCTCTCTATCTCTGTCCGTCTCTCTGTCTCTCTGTCCCTCTCTCTCTGTCCCTCACTCTCTCTGTATCCCTCACTCTCTCTCAACCCTCTCTCTCTCTCTGTGATCCTCTCTCTCTCTGTCCCTCTCTATCTGTGACCCTCTCTGTCTTTGTCTCTCTCACTGTGACCCTCTCGCTGTCGCTGTCCCGTTCTCTCTCTCTGTTACTCTCTCCCTCTCTGTGTACCTCTCTCTCTCTCTCTCTCTGACCCTCCCTCCCTCCCTCTCTCTGTCTCTCTATCCTTCTCTCTCTCTGTCCCTCACTCTCTGTCTCTTTGCCCCCCTCCTTCTGTCTCTCTCTGTCCCTCAGTCTCTCTGAACCTCAGTCTCTCTGTCTCTCTCTCTCTGTCCCTCAGTCTCTCTTTCTCTGTCTTTCTCTCTCTGTCATTCTCTCTGTCTCTGTCCCTCTCTCTCCGTCCCTCTCTCTCTATGTGTCTCTCCGTCCCTCTCTCCCTCTGTGTCTCTCTGTCCCTCTCTCTTTCTATGTCCCACTCTCTCTCTTTATGTCCCCCCTCTCTCACTGTATCCCTCTCTCTCTGTTCCTCTCTCTCTGTCCCTCTCTCTGTCTCTTTCTCTCTGTTCCTCTCTCTCTTTGTCTCTCTGTCCCCCTCTCTCTATTTGTCTCTCTGTCCCTCTTTCTCTCACTGTGTCCCTCTCTCTCTCTCTGTTCCTCTCTCTCTTTTTCTCTCTATGTGTCCCTCTCTCTCTGATCCCCCTCTATCTCTGTGTCCCTCACTCTCTCTCTCCCTCTCTCTCTTTTTCTCTCTCTGTGTCGCTCTGCCCCTTTCTCTCTCTGTCCCTCTCACTCTCACTCTGTCCCTCTCTCTCTCTCCGTTCCTCTCTCTCACTCTGTCTCCCACTCTCTCTGTGTCGCTCTCTCCCTCTCTGTCTCTCTCTCTCTTTTCCTCTCTCGCTGTCGCTCTCTCTCCCTGTCTCTCTGTCCCTCTCCCTCTCTCTGTCTCTGTCCAGCTCTCTCTCTCTGTTCCTCGGTCTCTCTATCCCCCCTCTCTCTCTCAGTCTCTCTGTCACCCTCACTCTCTCAGTCTCTCTGTCTCTCTGTCCCTCTCTCTCGCTGTCATTCCCTCTCTCTGTCCCCCTCTCTCTGTCTCTGTCTCTCTCTCTCTCTCTCTCTGTCCCTCTCTCTCTTTCTATGTCCCACTCACTCTTTCTATGCCCCCTTTCTCTGTCCCTCACTCTCTCTGTCCCTCTCTCTCTGTCCCTAACTCTCTCTGTGTCCTTCACTCTCTCTACCCCTCTCTCTCTCTCTCTGACCCTCTCTCTGCCTCTCTCTCTCTCTGTGACCCTCTCTCTGTCGCTGTCCCGTTCTCTCTCTCTGTTACTCTCTCCCTCTCTGACCCTCCCTCCCGCCCTCTCTCTGTCTCTCTATCCTTCTCTGTCTCTCTGTCCCACACTCTTTGCCCATCTTTCCCTCTGTCCCTCTCTTGTCCCTGAGTCTCTCTGCGCCTCAGTCTGGCTTTCTCACTCTCTGTCCCTTCGTCTCCCTTTCTCTGTCTCTCTCTCTCTGACTCACCGTGTCCCCCGCTCTCTCTGTCCCTCTCTCTCTGTTCCTCTCTCTGTGTCTCTCTGTCCTTCTCTCTCTTTGTCCCTCTCTCTCTGTCTCTCAATTTTTCTCTCTCACTCTGTCTCCCACTCTCTTTGTGTGTCGCTCTCTCCCTCGCTGCCTCTCTGTCCCCCTCTCTCACTATTGCTCTCTCGCCCTGTCTCTCTGTCCCTCTCCCTCTCTCTGTCTCTCTCCCTCTCTCTCCCTGTTCCTCTGTCTTTCTGTCCGCCCCCATCTCTCAGTCTCTCTGTCCCCCTCACTTCTCAGTCTCTCTGTCCATCTCTCTCGCTGTCCCTCGGTCTCTCTGTTCCTCTCTCTCTCTCTCTCTCTGCGTGTGTCTCTGTCCCTCTGTTTCTCTGTTCCTCTGTCACTCTGTCTCTCTGTCCCTCTCTGTGTCTCTCTGTCCCTCTGTTTCTCTGTCCCTCTCTCTCTGTCCCTCTCTCTCTATGTGTCTCTCTGTCCCTCTCTCTTTCTATGTCCCACTCTCTCTTTTTATGTCCCCCCTCTCTCACTGTATCCCTCTCTCTCTGTTCCTCTCTCTCTGTCTCTTTCTCTCTGTTCCTCTCTCTCTTTGTCTCTCTGTCCCCCTCTCTCTATTTGTCTCTCTGTCCCTCTTTCTCTCACTGTGTCCCTCTCTCTCTCTCTGTTCCTCTCTCTCTCTTTCTCTCTATGTGTCCCTCTCTCTCTGATCCCCCTCTATCTCTGAGTCCCTCACTCTCTCTCTCCCTCTCTCTCTTTTTCTCTCTCTGTGTCGCTCTGCCCCTCTCTCTCTCTCTGTCCCTCTCACTCTCACTCTGTCCCTCTCTCTCTCTCCGTTCCTCTCTCTCACTCTGTCTCCCACTCTCTCTGTGTCGCTCTCTCCCTCTCTGTCTCTCTCTCTCTTTTCCTCTCTCGCTGTCGCTCTCTCTCCCTGTCTCTCTGTCCCTCTCCCTCTCTCTGTCTCTGTCCAGCTCTCTCTCTCTGTTCCTCGGTCTCTCTATCCCCCCCCTCTCTCTCAGTCTCTCTGTCACCCTCACTCTCTCAGTCTCTCTGTCTCTCTGTCCCTCTCTCTCGCTGTCACTCCCTCTCTCTGTCACCCTCTCTCTGTCTCTGTCTCTCTCTCTCTCTCTCTCTGTCCCTCTCACTCTTTCTATGTCCCACTCACTCTTTCTATGCCCCCTTTCTCTGTCCCTCACTCTCTCTGTCCCTCTCTCTCTGTCCCTAACTCTCTCTGTGTCCTTCACTCTCTCTACCCCTCTCTCTCTCTCTCTGACCCTCTCTCTGCCTCTCTCTCTCTCTGTGACCCTCTCTCTGTCGCTGTCCCGTTCTCTCTCTCTGTTACTCTCTCCCTCTCTGACCCTCCCTCCCGCCCTCTCTCTGTCTCTCTATCCTTCTCTGTCTCTCTGTCCCTCACTCTTTGCCCATCTTTCCCTCTGTCCCTCTCTTGTCCCTGAGTCTCTCTGCGCCTCAGTCTGGCTTTCTCACTCTCTGTCCCTTCGTCTCCCTTTCTCTGTCTCTCTCTCTCTGACTCACTGTGTCCCCCGCTCTCTCTGTCCCTCTCTCTCTGTTCCTCTCTCTGTGTCTCTCTGTCCTTCTCTCTCTTTGTCCCTCTCTCTCTGTCTCTCAATTTTTCTCTCTCACTCTGTCTCCCACTTTCTTTGTGTGTCGCTCTCTCCCTCGCTGCCTCTCTGTCCCCCTCTCTCACTATTGCTCTCTCGCCCTGTCTCTCTGTCCCTCTCCCTCTCTCTGTCTCTCTCCCTCTCTCTCCCTGTTCCTCTGTCTTTCTGTCCGCCCCCATCTCTCAGTCTCTCTGTCCCCCTCACTTCTCAGTCTCTCTGTCCATCTCTCTCGCTGTCCCTCGGTCTCTCTGTTCCTCTCTCTCTCTCTCTCTGCGTGTGTCTCTGTCCCTCTGTTTCTCTGTTCCTCATTCACTCTGTCTCTCTGTCCCTCTCTGTGTCTCTCTGTCCCTCTGTTTCTCTGTCCCTCTCTCTCTGTCCCTCTCTCTCTATGTGTCTCACTGTCCCTCTCTCTCTTTCTATGTCCCTCTCTCTCTTTCTATGCCCCCCTCTCTTCGACTCTCTCTCTCTCTGTCTCTATGACTCTCTCTCTGTTCCTCTCTGTTTGTCTCTCTTTCCCCTACTCTCTCTCTGTCACTCGCTCTCACTGTCCCTCTTTCTCTCATTGTGTCCCTCTATCTGTATCCCTCTCTCTCTGTCCCTCTCTCTCTGTTTCTTTCTCTCTCTATCCGTCTCTCTCTGTCCCCTTCTCTCTCTGTCCCTCTCTCTGTGTCCCTCTCTCTTTGTCCGTCTCTCTGTCCCTCTCCCTCTATGTGTCTCTCTGTTCCCTCTCTCTCTCTGTCTCTCTGTCCCTTTCTCTCTTTCTATGTCCCTCTCTCTGTCTCACTGTCGCTCACTCTGTGTCCCCCTCTCTCTGCGTTCCTCTCTCTGTGTCGCTGTTCCTCTGTCTTTCTGTCCCTCTCTCTTTCTCTCTGTCTCTGTCCCTCTCTCTGTGGGTTTCTCTCTTTCACTCTCTCTTTTTATGTCCCCATCTCTCTCACTGTGTCCCTCTGTCTCTGTCCCCCTATCTGTCTCTCTGTCTCTCTCTCTCTGTTCCTCTCTCTCTGTGTCTCTCTATCCCTCTCTCTCTTTCTATGTGCCCCTCTCTCTATCTCTATCTCTCACTCTGTGTCCCTCTCTCTTTGTGTTCCTCTCTCTGTGTCGCTGTCCCTCTGCCTCGCTGTCTCTCTCTCTCTCTCTCTCTCTCTCTCTCTCTCTCTCTGTCTCTCTCTCTCTCTCTGTGTCTCTAATTTGGCGCTCTATTTCTATGTCCCACTCTCCCTTTCTATGTCCCCCTCTCTCTCAACGTGTCCCTCTCTCTCTGTCCCTCTCTCTGTGTCGCTGTCTCTCACTCTGTGTCCCTCGCTCTCTGTGTTCCTCTCTCTGTCCCTCTGTCTCTCTATTCCTCTCTTACTCTGTCTCTCTGTCCCTCTCTGTGTCTCTCTGTCCCTCTGTCTCTCTGTGTCTCTCTATCCCTCTCTCTTTCTGTGTCCCACTCTCAAATTCTATGTCCCCTCTCTCTCACTGTGTCCCTCTCTCTCTGTCCCTCTCTCTGTCTCTGTCTCTCTCTCTGTTCCTCTCTCTCTGTCCCTCTCTCTCTTTCTATGTCCCTCTCTCTGTCCCTCTCTCTGTCTCTCACTTTGTGTCCCTCTCTCTCTGTGTTCCTCTCTGTGTCTCTGTCCCGCTGTCTCTCTGTTCCTGTCTTACTCTGTCTCCCTGACGCTCTCTGGGTCTCTCTGTCCGTCTGTATCTCTGTCCCTCGGTCTCTCTCTGTCCCTCTCCCTCTCTGTGTCTCTCTGTCTCTCGCTCTCTCTCTCTCTGTTCCCCTCTCTCTGTGCCTCTTTGTCCCCGCTCTCTCTATTTGTCTCTCTGTCCATCTTTCTCTCACTGTGTCCCTCTCTCTCTCTCTCTGTCCCTCTGTCTCTCTCTGTGCCCTCTCTCTGTCCCTCTTGCTCTGTCCTCTCTCTGTTTCTCCCTCTCTGTCTCTCTCTCTGTCCCCCCTCTATCTCTGTGTCCCTCAATCTCTGTGTCCCTCTTTCTCTGTCCCTCTCTCTCACTCAGTCCCTCTCTCTCTCTCTCTCTCCGTTCCTCTCTCTCACTCTGTCTCCCACTCTCTCTGTGTGTTGCTCTCTCTGTCCCTGTCTCTCTGTCCCTCTCCCTCTCTCTGTCTCTGTCCCTCACTCTCTCTGTCCCTCGGTCTCTCTGTCCCCCCTCTGTCTATCTCAGTCTCTCTGTAACCCTCACTCTCTCAGTCCCTCTGTCTCTCGGTCCATCTCGCTCGCTGTCCCTCAGTCTCTATGTCCCTATCTCTCTCTCTCTCTCTGTCTCTCTTTTCCCCCTCGCTCTCACTATGTCTCTCTGTCCCTCTTTCTCTCACTGTGTCCCTCTCTCTGTCCCACTCGCTCTGTCCCTCTCTCTGTGTCCCTCTCTCTCAATGACCCTCTCACTCTCTGTCTCTGTCCCTCTATCTCTATGTGTCTCTCTTTCCCTCTCTCTGTGTGTCTCTCTGTCCCTCTCTCTCTTTCTCTGTCCCACACTCTCTTTCTATGTCCACGTCACTCTCACTGTGTCCCTCTCTCTCTGTCCCTCTCTCTGTCTCTCTGTCTTTCTGTCTCTCTCTCTCTCTCTTTGTTTACCTCTCTCTCTGTCCCTCTCTCTCTCTCCCTCCCTCTCTCTCTAGCTCTCTTTCTTATGTCCCTCTCTCTCTGTCTCTGTGTCCACCTCTCTCTCTGTCTTTCTGTCCACCTCTCTCTCTCTTTCTTTCTGTCCCCCTCTCTCTCTGTCTCTCTGTCCCCTCTCTCTCTCTGTCCCTCAGTCTCTCCCTCAGTCTTTCTGTTCCGCTCTCTCAGTCTTTCTGTCACACTCTCTGCCTGTCTGTCCCTTCTCTCTCTGTGTGTACCTCTGTCTCTCTGGCCCACTCTCTCTGTCCGTCCCTCAACCGCTCTATCTCTCTCTGTCCTTCTCTCTCTCTCACTCTCTCTGCTTCCTTCTCTCTGTCTCTGTCCCTCTCTCGCTGTCCCTCTCTCTCTCTGTGTCCCTCTGTCTCTGTGTTCCTCTCTCTCTCTGTCTCTCTGTCCCCTCTCTCTGTCCCCCTCTCTCTGTGTGTTGCTCTCTCCCTCTCTCTGTCTCTGTCCCTCTCTCTGTGTCCCTGTCTCTCTCTGTGTCTCTCTGTCCTTCTATCTTTTCTATGTCTCTCTCTATTTCTACGTCCCCGTCTCTCTCACTGTCTCTCTCTCACTGTCTCCCTCTCTCTCTGACCCTCTCTCTCTCTGTATTGCTCTGTCCACCCCCGCTCTCTCTATCTCTCTCTCTATCCCTCTTTCTCTCACTCTGTTCCCTCTCTATCTGTCCCTCTCTCTCTGACCCTCTCTCTCTGTCCCTCTCTCTGTCCCTCTCTCTTTGTTTCTCTCTTTGTCCCTCTCTCTCTCCCCCTCTCTCTCACTTTCCCTATCTCTGTGTCCCCCTCTCTCTCTGACCCTCTCTCTCTGTGCTTCTCTCTCTCTCTGGGACCCCCTCTCTCAGTCTCTCTGTCACTCTCTCTGTCTCTCTGTCCATTACTCTCTCTGTCCATGTCTCACTGTCCCTCACTCTCTGTTTCGCGCTGTCTCTGTCGCCTGTCTCTCTCGCTCTGTCCCCCCACCCTCTGTCCCTCTCTCTGTGTCCCCTCTCTCTCTCTGACCCTCTCTCTCTCTCTGTGACCCTCTCGCTCTGTCCCTCTCTCTCTCCCTCCTTCTCTCTCTCTGACTCTCTATCCTTCTCTCTTTCTTCTGTCCCTCTCTCTCTCTGTCTGTTTTGCCACCTCTCTCTCTCTGTCTTTCTGTCACCCTCTCTCTTTGTGTTTCTGTCCCTCTGTCTGTCTGTCTGTCCCTTCTCTCTCTGCGTGTCCCTTTGTCTCTCTGGCCCACTCTCTCTGTCCATCCCTCGCAGGCTCCCTTTCTCTCTGCCCCCCTCTCACTATCTGTCTCTCTGCCTCCTTCTCTCTGTCTCTGTCGCTCTCTCGTTGTCTCTCAGTCCCTCTCTCTCTCTGTCCCCCTCTCTCTATGACCCTCTCTCTCTGTCCCTCTCTCTCTCTGTCTCACCCTCTCTCTCTGCCTTTCTGTCACTCTCTCTCTCTCCGCCTTTCCGTCCCTCTATCTGTCTGTCTTTCTGTCCCTCTACCTCGCTCTCTCACTGCCCCTCACTCTGTCCCTCTGTCTCTCTCTCTCTGTCTCTCTGTCCCTTTCCCTCTCTGTTTTTCTGTCCCTCTCTCTTTATCTCTGTCCCTCTCTCTGTCCCTCACTCCCTCTCTCTCTCTCTGTCCCCTCTCTCTCTGTCTTTCTCTGTGTGTCCTTCTCTCTGTCACTGTCACTCTCTCTCTGTCTCTCTGTCCCTCTCTCTCTGTCCCTCCCTCGCTCGCCCTCTGTGTCCCTCTCTCTCTGTCCCTCTCTCTCTCTGTCCGTCTCTCTCTCTGTCTCCCTCTCTCTCTGTCTCCCTGTCCTCCTCTCTCTCTGTCTCCGGCTCTCTCTGCGTTCCTCTGTCCCTCTCTGTCTCTCTGTCACTCTCTCTGTCGATCTGTCATGCACCTTCTCTCACTCTGTCTCCCTCGCTCTCTGTTTTCCTCTCTCTGTGTCTTTGTCCCTCTCTCTGTTTCGGTGTCACTCTCTCTCTTACTATGTCCCCCTCTATCTCACTGTGTCGCGGTCTCTCTGTCTCTCTGTCACTCTCTCTCTGTTCCTCTCTCTCTCTGTCTCTATGTTCCCCCCTCTATCTCTCTCTGTCCCTCTTTCTCTCACTCTCTCTCTCTCTCTGTCCCTCTTTCTCTCACTGTGTCCCTCTGTCTCTTTATCAGTCTCTCTCGCACTGTGTCTCCTTCTCTCTCTGTTCTTCTCTCTATGTCAATCTCTCTCTGTTTCTCTCTCTGTCCCTCTCTCTCTATCCCCCCCCCATCTTTCTGGCCCACTCTCTGTGTCCCTCTCTCTCTCTCTGGCCCTCTCACTCTGTCCCCCTCTCTCTCTCTGTGACCCTCTGTCTCTCAGTCCCTCTCTCTCTCCCTGCCTCCCTCTCGCTCTGTCTCTCTATCCTTTTCTCTCTTCTGTCCCTCTCTCTGTCTCTTTGTCCACCTTTCTCTCTCTGTGTTTCTGTCCCTCTCTCTCTGTCTTTCTGTCCCTCTCTCTGTCTGTCGGTCCCCGACTCTCTCCCTGTCCCTCAGTCCTCTCTCTCTGTCCTTCTGTTCCACTCTCTGTTTTTTCTGTCCCACTCTCTGTCCTTTGTTCCTCTCTCTCTCTGTCCCTCTGTGTCTCTGGCCCACTCTCTCTGTCCCTCCCTCGCCCGCTCCCTCTCTCTCTCTGTCCCCCCGCCTCTGTCTCTCTCTTTCTCTCTCTCTGTCTCTGTGTCCGTCTCTCTGTCTCTGACCCTCTCGCGCTGTCTCTCTGTCCCTCTCTCTCTCTGTCCCTCTCTCTCTGTACCTCTCTCTCTATGTCCTTCTCTCTCTGTCACCCTCTCTCTGTGATCCTCTCTCTCTCTGTTCCTCACTCTGTCCCTCAGTCTCTTTGTCACTCTCCCTCTCTGTCTCCCCCTCTCTCTCTTTCTGTCTCTCTGTCCCTGTCCCTCCCTCCCTCTCTCTCTGTCTCTCTAACCTTCTCTCTCTCTCTCTCTCTCTCTGTGTGTGTGTGTGTGTGTGTGTGTGTGTGTGTGTGTGTGTGTGTGTCCCTCTCTCTCTCTCTGTCTATCTGTCCCCCTCTCTCTCTGGCAGTTCCTCTCTCTGTGTGTTCCTCTGTCTCTCTGTCCCTCTCTCTCTGTTCCTCAGACTCTCTGTCTCTCAGTCTCTCTCTCTCTCTGCTTCGCTCTCTCTGTCCTTCTCATGCTCTCTCTGTGTCCCTCTCTCTCTCTGTCCCTCTCTCTCTGTTCCTCTCTTTCTGTCTCTCTATCCTTCTCTCTCTGTGTGTCCCTCTCTCATTCTCTCTCTGTCCCTCCCTCGCTCTCTCTCTCTGTGTCCCTCAGTCTCTCCATCCCTTACTTTCTGTCTCTGTCGGTCTCTCTGTCCCTCTCTCTCTCTGTCCCTCTCACTCTGTCCGTCCCTCGCTCTCTCTCTCGATGTCTCTGTCGCCCTCTCTCTCTCTCTCTCTCTCTCTCTCTCTGTGTCGTTCTCTCTGTCTCTGTCTATGTCCCTCTCTCTCTGTCTCTCTGTCCCTCTCTCTCTGGCCCTCTGTCTCCCTGTCTCTCAGTCTCTCTCTCTCTGTCTCGCTCTCTCTGTCCTTCTCATGCTCTCTCTGTGTCCCTCTCTCTCTCTCTGTCCCTCTCTCTCTGTTCCTCTCTTTCTGTCTCTCTATCCTTCTCTCTCTGTGTGTCCCTCTCTCATTCTCTCTCTGTCCCTCCCTCGCTCTCTCTCTGTCCCTCAGTCTCTCCATCCCTTACTCTCTCTCTCTGTCTCTCTCTCTCTGTCCCTCTCTCTCTCTGTCCCTCTCACTCTGTCCCTCCCTCGCTCTCTCTCTGTCCCTCAGTCTCTCCATCCCTTAGTCTCTCTCTATGTCTCTCTCTCTGTCCCTCTCTCTCTCTGTCCCTCTGACGCTGTTCCTCCCTCGCTGTCTCTCTCGATCTCTCTGTCGCCCTCTCTCTCTGTCTGTCTGTCTCTCTCTCTCTCTCTCTCTCTCTGTGTGTCGTTCTCTCTGTCTCTGTCTATGTCCCTCTCTCTCTCTGTCTCTCTGTCCCTCTCTCTCACTCTCCCTCTGTGTCCCACTCTTTCTGTCTCTCTGTCCTTCTCTCTGTCTCTGTCTCTCTCTCTCTGTCTCTCTGTCCCTCTCTCTATCTCTGTCCCTCTCTCTCTCTGTCCCTCTCTCTCTTTGTCTCTCTGTCCCCATCTCTCTCTGTCACCTTTTCTCTCTCTGTGTTGCTCTCTTCCTCTCTATCTCTCTGTCCCTCTCTCTCTATCTGTCTATCCCGCTCCTTCTCTCACTTTTTTCCTCTCTCTCCGTGTTCCTCTCTCTGTGCCTCTGTCTCTGTGTCCACCCCCTCTCTCAGTCTATCTGTCCTTATCTCTTTCTCTCCCTCTCTCTCTCAGCCTCTCTGGCCCACTCTCTCTCTGCCTCTCTCTTTCCCTCTCTCTCTGTCCCTCTCTCTCTCTGTCCCTTGGGCTCTCTGTCCCTCTCTCACTCTGTCCCTCTGTCCCTCTAGCCCTCTGTGTCCCTCTGCCCCTCTGTCCCCCTCTATCTCTGTCTATCTCTCTGTCCCTCTCTCTCTGTCCCTCGGTCTCTCTGTCAGCCCCCCCCCCCCTCTCTCTGTCCCTCTGTCGCTCTGTCCCTCTCTCACTGTGTTTCTCTGCCCCTCTCTCTGTCTCTGAGTCTCTCTCTGTCCCTCTGTCAGTCTGTCTCTCTGTCCCTCTGTCCTTCTCTCTCTTTCTATGTCTCACTCTCTCTCGCTATGTCCCTCTCCCTCTCTCTTTCTCTCAGTCTCTCTGTACCTCTCTCTTTCTGTCTCTCTTCACCCTCTCTCTGTGTCTCTCTGTTCCTATCTCTCTTTCTATGTCGCTCTCTCTCTCACTGTGTCACTCTCTCTCTGTTTCTCTCTCTCTGTCCCTCTCTCACTGTCTATCTCTCTCTGTCCCTCTCTTGCTCTCTCTCTTGCTGACCCTCAGTCTTTCTCTCTGTCTCGCTCTCTCTCTGTCCTTCTCTCGCTCTCTCTGTGCCCCTCTCTCTCTGTCCCTCTCTCTCTGTTCATCTCTCTCTGTTTCTCTGTCCATCTCTCTCCCTCTCTATGTCCCTCTCTCACTCTCTCTCTCTATCCCTCCCTCGCTCTCTCTCTCTGTCCCTCAGTCACTCTATCGCTCAGTCTCTCTCTCTCCCTCTCTATCTCTCTGTCCTTCTGTGTCTCTTTCCCTCTCACTCTGTCCCTCCCTCGCTCTCGCTCTTTCTCAATTTCTCTGTCGTCCTCTCTCTCTCTCTCTCTCTCTCTCTCTCTGTACTTCTCTCTGTCTGTGTCTCTGTCCCTCTCTCTCTGTATCTCTGTCCCTCTCTCTCTCTCTCTCTCTCTCTCTCTGTCCCTCTCTCGGCCTCCCTCTGTGTCCGTCTCTCGCTGTCCCACTCTCTCTGACTTTCTGTCCCCCTCTCTCTCTGTCTCTCTGTGTCCCTCTCTTTCTGTGTGTGTGTCCCTCTCTCTCTGTCCCTCTCTCTCTGTCTCTCTGTCCCCATCTCTATCTGTCTCCCTCTCTCTCTGTGTTGCTCTGTCCCTCTCTGTCTGTCCCTCTCTCTCTGTCTCTCTGTCCCACTCCTTCTCTCTCTCTGTGTCCCTCTCTCTGTGTCTCTGTCCCTCTCTCTCTTTCTATGTTCCCCTCTCTCACAGAGTTCCTCTCTCTCTGTCCCTCTCTCTGTCTCTCTGTCACTCTGTCTCTGTTCCTCTCTCTCTGTGATTCTCTGTCCCCCTCTCTCTATCTCTCTCTCTGTGCATCTTTCACTCACTGTGTCCCTCTCTCTCTCCTTCCCTCTCTCTCTCTCTCTCTGTCCCTATCACTCGGTCCCTCTCTCTCTGTCCCTCTCTCTCCGTCCCTCTCTCTCTCTGTCCCCACTCGCTCTCTGTCCCTATCTCTGTCTCCCTCTGTCTCTCTGGACCACTCTTTCCGTCCCTCCCACGCCCGCGCGCTCTCTCTCTGTCTCCCCCTCTCTCTGTCTATCTCTCTCTCTCTCTCTCTGTGTCCTTCTCTCTGTTTCTGTCCCGCTTTCTCTGTGTCTCTGTCGCACTCTTTCTGTCTCTCTGTCCCCCCTCTCTGTGTCCCTCTCTCTCTGTCCCTCACCCTGTCTGTGTCCCCCTCTCTCCCGGTGTCTCTGTCACTCTATCTCTCGCACTCTCTCTGTCCCTCTATCTCTGTGTTCCTCTGTCGCTCTCTGTCCCTCTCTCTCTCTCTCTCTCTGTGTCCTCTCTGTCTCTGTTCCTCTCTCTCTCTCCCTCTGTCTCTCTATCCCCTCTCTCACTCTCACTCAGTCTCTCTATCCTTCTCTCTCTGTCCCTCTCTCTCTTCCTCTCTGTCCCTCTCTCTCTCTGCCTCTCTGTCCCCTCCCTCTCTGTCTCCCTCTCTCTCTTTCTCTGTGTTGCTCTCTCCCTCTCTGTCTCTCTGTCCCTCTGTCTGTCTGTCTGTCTGTCCCTATCCCCCTTTCTCTCTGTCCCCCTCTCTCTCTGTTCCTCTCTCTCTGTCCCTCTGTCTCACTGTCCACCTCTCTCTCTCTCTGTCCCTCTCTCTCTCTGTCTCTCTGTCCCTCTCTCTCTCTGTCCCTCTCTCTCTGTTCCTCTCTCTCAGTCTCTCTATCCCTCAGTCTCTCTCTCTGTGTCACTCTCTCACACTCTCTCTCTGTCCCTCCATCGCTCTCTCTCTCTGTCGCTCAGTCTTTCTATCCCTCAGTCTCTCTCTGTCTCACACTCTGTCCCTCTCTCTCTGTCCCTCTGGCTCTCTGTCCCTCTGACTCTGCCCCTCCCTGGCTCTCTCTCTCTCTTCATCTCTCTGTCGCCGTCTCTCTCTGTCTCTCTCTCGCTCTCGGTGTCCTTCTGTCTGTCTCTGTCCCTCTCTCTGTCTCTCTCTGTCCATCTCTCTCTCAGTCCTTCTTTTGCTCTCCCTCTGAGTCCCTCTCTCTCATGTCCCTCTCTCTCTGTCTCTCTGTTCCCTTCTCTCTCTGTCTCTCTTTCTAAATCCCTCTCTGTCCCTCTCTCACTCAGTCTCTCTGTCCCTCTGTCCCTCTGTGCCCCTCTGTCTCTCTGTCCCTCTCTCTCTGTCTCGCGGTCCCCCTCTCTCTCTGTCCCTTTCTCTCTGTCCCTAAGTCTCTCTGCCCCTCTCTCACTCTGTCTCGCTGTCCCTCTGTCCCTCTGTGCCTCTCTCGCTGTCCCTCTGTCCCTCTCTCTCTTTCTATGTCGCTCTCCCTCTCTCACTGTGTACCTCTCGCCCTCTCTCTCTTAGTTTATCTGTCCCCACTCTCTCTGTGTCTCTCTTCCCCTGTCTGTCTGTCTCTCTGTCCCTCTCTCTCTTTCTATGTCGCTCTCTCGATCACTGTGTCCCTCTTGCTCTCTCTGTCCTTCTCTCGGTGTCCTTCTCTCTCTGTCCCCCCCTCTCTCTCTTTCCCTCTCTCCCTGTCTCCCTCTCTCTCTGTTCTTATCTCTCTGTCGTTCTCTCTCTCTGTCGCTCGGGCTCTCTGTCCCTCTATCTGTCCCTCTCTCTCTCTCAGTCGCTCTGCCCCTCTCTCTCTCTGTCTCTCTGTCCCTTTGTGTCTCTCTCCCCCTCTCACTCTGTCTCTTTGTCCCTCACTCTCTTTGTGTCCCTCTGTCCCGCTGTCCCCCCCTCTCTCTCTCTCTCTCTCTCTCTCTGTCCTTATGTCCGTCTCTCTGTCTGTCTCTCGGTCCCCCCCATCCGTCCCTCTGTCTCTCTATCCTCTCTCTCTCAGTCTCTCTCTCCCCCTCTCTCTCTCTCTCTCTCTCTCTGTGTCCTTCTCTCTGTCACTGTTCCTCTCTCTCTGTCCCTCTGTCTCTCTATCCCCTCTCTCACTCTCACTCTGTCCCTGACTCTCTGTCCCTCTCTCTCTCTCTCCCTCTGTCCATGTCTCTCTGTCCCTCTCTCTCTCTCTCTCCCTCTGTCCCTGACTCTCTGTCCCTCTCTCTCTGTCTCTCTGTCTCTCTATCCCTCTCTGTCCCTCTCACTCTTCCTCTCTGTCTCTCTCTCTCTCCGCCTCTCTGTCCCCTCCATCTCTATATCCCTCTATCTCTCTCTCTGTGTTGCTCTCTCCCTCTCTGACTCTCTCTACCTCACTCTCTGCATCTGTCTGTCCCTCTCCCCCCTCTCTCTGTCTCTCTCTCTCTGTCTCTCTGTACCTCTCTCTCTGTCCCTCTCTCTCTGTCCTTGTATCTGTCCCTCTCTCTCTCACACACGCACACACACACACTCAGTCTCTCTGTCCCACTCTCTCTGTCTCGCGGTCCCTCTCTCTCTCTGTCCCTCTCTCTCTGCCCCTCGGTCTCTCTGCCCCTCTCTCACTCTGCCTCTCGGTCCCTCTGTCCCTCTCTCTCTGTCTATGTCGCTCTCTCTCTCACTGTATCCCTCTCGCTCTTTCTCTCTCTTAGTTTCTCTGTCCCCACTCGCTCTGTGTCTCTCTTCCCCTGTCTGTCAGTGGCTCTCTGTCCCTCTCTCTCTTTCTATGTTGCTCTCTCCACCACTGTGTCCCTCTCGCTCTCTCTGTCCTTCTCTCGGTATCCCTCTCTCTCTGTCTCTCTCTCTGTCACCCCCCCCTCTCTTTCCCGCTCTCCCTGTCTCCCTCTCTCTTTGTGTCGCTCTCTCTCTGTCCGTCTCTCTCTCTCCCTCTCACTGTCTGTCACTATCTCTCTGTCCCTCTCACTCTCTGTCACTCTGTCTCTGTCCCTCTCACAATGTGCCCCTCTCTCTCTGTGTTCCTCTCT
The DNA here is from genome assembly GCF_047496795.1 of Chiloscyllium punctatum. NCBI lineage: Eukaryota > Metazoa > Chordata > Chondrichthyes > Orectolobiformes > Hemiscylliidae > Chiloscyllium > Chiloscyllium punctatum. The sequence goes on along the minus strand of NC_092757.1, from coordinate 17,852,570 downwards.
CTCTCTGTCCCTTACACTCTCTGTGTCCCTCTCTCTCTCTCTCGATCCCACTCTCTCAGTGTCTCTCTGTCGCTCTATTTCTCGCGCTCTCTCTGTCCCTCGATCTCTGTGTCTCTCTGTCTCTCTCTCCCTGTCTCACTCTCTGTGTGTCTCTCTGTCCCTCTCACCCTGTCCCTCCCTCTCTCCCTCTGTCCCTCTGTCGCTCTCCCTCTGTGTCCCTCTCTCACTGTCCCTTTCTCTCTGTCTCTCTGTCCCTCTCTCTCTCTCTCAATCTCTCTCTCTCTGTCCCTCTCACTCTCTCTGTCCATCTCTCTCTCAGTCTCTCTGTCCCTCTGTGTATGCGTGTGTGTGTGTGTGTGTGTGTCCCTCTCTCTCTCTGTCCCGCTCTCTCTCTCTCTGTCTCTCTGTCCCCATCTATCTCTGTCTCGCTCTCTCTCTCTGTGTTACTCTTTCCCTCTCAGTCTCTCTGTCCCTCTCTATCTCTCTCTGTCTCTCTGTCCCTCTCCCTCTCTCTCTCTCTGTCCCTCTCTCTCTGTTTCCCTCTCTCTGTTCCTCTGTCTCTCTTTCCCCCTTTCTCTCTCTGTCTCTCTGTCCCTCTCTCTTTCTGTCCTTCTCTCGCTGTCTCTCGCGCTCTCTGTCCATCTCTCTCTGTCCTTTCTCGCTCTCTCTGTGTCACCCTCTCTCTGTCCCTAAATCTCTGTCTCTCTGTCTCTCTCTCTCACTGTCCCTCTCTCTCTCTGTACCTCTCTCTCCCTGTTGCACTCTCACTCTGTCTCTCTCTCCCTCTTTCTCTGTCTCTCTGTCGCTCTCCTTCTCTCACTCTGTGTCCCTCTCTCATCTCTGTTCCTCTGTCTCTGTGCCTCTGTCTCATGTCCGCACCCTCCCTCTCTCTCTCAGTCTCTCTCTCCCTCTCTCTGTCTCTCTGTCGCTCTGTCTCTCTGTCACTCTCTCACTCTGTCTCTCTGTCTTTCTCTCTCTCTGTGTCTCTCAGTCCCCCTCTCTCTCTATGTCCCCCTCTCTCTGTCCCTTGGTCTCTCTGTCCCTCTCTCTATGTCCCTCGCTCTCTCTCTCTTTCTGTGTCATTCTGTCTGTCTCTGTCCCTCTTTCTCTCTCTGTCTCTCTGTCCCTCTTTCTTTCTCTCTGTTCTGCTCTCTCTCACTGCCTCTCTTTCCCCTCCCTCTCTGTCTCCATCTCTCTCTGCGTGTAGCTCTCTCCCTTTCTGTCTCTCTGTCCATCTCTCTCTGGGTCTCTCTGTCCCTCAACCTCTCTCTCTCTGTTCCTCGCTCTCTGTCCCTCTGTCGCTCTTTCCCCCCTCTCTATCTCTCTCAGTCTCTCTGTCCCTCTGTCGCTCTTTCCCCCTCTCTATCTCTCTCAGTCTCTCTGTCCCTCTCTCTCTCTGTCCGTCCCTCTCTCTCTCTGTCTCTCTGTCCCCTCTCTCTCTGTCTCCCTCTCTCTCTCTCTCTGTGTTTGTTGCTCTCTCTCCCTGTCTGTCTCTCTGTGCTTCTCTGTCTCTCTTCCCCTCTTTCCTTCTCCGTCTCTTTCTCTGTCTCTCTGACCCTCTCTCTCTCTGTCCCTCTGTCCATTTCTCTCTCTGTCCCTCGGTCTCTCTCTCCCTATCTCTCTAAACCCTGTCCCTCTGTCTCACTGTCCCTCCCTCACTCTGTCTCTCTGTCCCTCTCTCTCTCTGTTTCTCAACGTCCCTCTGTCCCTCTGTCTCACTGTCCATCTCTCTCTCTCTCCCTCTGTCTTTCTCTTTCTCTCTGTGTTACTCTGTCATGCTTCTCTCTCAGTCTCGTTGTCCCTCTCTTTCTGTGTCTCTCTGACTCCGTCTCTCTCTCTCTGTGTCTCTCTCTCTCCCTCTGTCCCTCTAGCTCTGCCCCTCTTTCTGTGTCTCTCTCTGTCCCTCTATCTGTTCTTCTCCCTCTCTATCCCTCTCTCTCTATCTCTCTCTCTGTGTCCACTCTCTGTCTCTATGTCCCTTTCTCTCTCTGTCCCTCTGTCCATCTCTCTCTCTGTCTCTCGGTCCCTCCTCTCTCTCCCTGTACCTCTCACCCTCTGTCCCTCTTTCTGTCCCTTTCTCTCTCTCTGTCCCTCTCTCACTGTGTCCCTCTCTCTCTGTATCCGTCTCTCTCTTTGTCTCTCTCACTCTCTGTCCCTCTCTCACTTTCTGTCCCTCTCTCACTGTGTCCCCCTCTCTCTCTATCCCTCGCTCTCTGTGTCCCTCTCTCTCTGTTCCGCTCTCTCTGTCCCTCTCTTTCTGTCTCTCTCTCTGTTGTCTCTCTGTCTCTGTGTCCGTCTCTCCCTGCCATCTCACTCTCTGTCCCTCTCTCTGTCTCTTTCTCACACTCTCTCTCTGTCCCTCTCTCTCTCTGTCCCTCACCCTCTGTGACTCTCTCTCTCTCTGTCCCTCTCTCGCTGTGTCTCCTTGTCCCTCTCTCTCTCGCTCTCTCTCTCTGTCCCTCTATCTCTGTGTTTCTCTGTCGCTCTCTCTCTCTCTCTGACCCACTCTCTGTTCTTCTCCCTCTCTATCCCTCTCTCTCTGTCACTCTCTCTCTGTCCACTCTCTGTCTCTATGTCCCTCTCACTCTCTGTCCCTCTGTCCATCTCTCTCTCTGTCTCTCGGTCCCTCCTCTCTCTCCCTATCCCTCTCACTCTCTGGCCCTCTCTGTGTCCCTTTCTCTCTCTCTGTCCCTCTCTCACTGTGTCCCTCTCTCTCTTTAACCCTCTCTCTCTGTCCCTCTCTCTCTGTCCCGCTCTCTCTGTGTCTCTCTTTCTGTCTCTCTCTCTCTTTCCTTTCTCTCTCTGTCTCTGTATCCCTCTCTCCTTGTCCTCTCACTCTTTGGCCCTCTCTCTGTCCCTTTCTCTCTGTCCCTTGTAGGGGGTAGTGTAATTTTTAAACGGTTAGCTGCCTTTTAGTCTTTTCTACCTCATAGTAAACACAAGCATGTAGGGGGTAGACGGTTAGCTGCCTTTTAGTCTTTTCTACCTCATAGTAAACACAAGCAGACACTCGAAACTGTTGCCGGACCTCCCCCACGTTTATATGAATGAAACAGTTGTAACAGCTTTCCTCGATAGTTGAGAGGCCGCCCTTAACCACAGTTGTACAACATCATCCATATAAGGGAAGAATGGGAAGCTCAAACACTGATTGGCCAAGTGAATAATAAAAGAGTCGCAGGCACCAGAACCCAAATAAGGAAAAAAGTGGGGAATCCGAGCACTCGTTGGTCAAGGCAGCAGTAGTAGACCCAGCCCACATATACATGTATATAATGTGTGGAGATTACTATGCTTGTGTGTGTGTACCTTTGGGAACAGCACCCGACTTTGCAAAGTTGAATGAAAAAGTTTTGGACAGACTCCTCCGTGTCTTTGTTCCTGGGAAGGGAAATAAAAAGTGCCGTAGATGGGGCTGGACAGCCACTTATCTCGCACACCCTCACCCTCTGTGTATCTCTCTCTCTCTGTCCCTCTCTCTCTCTATCCCTCTCTCTCTCTGTCCCTCACCCTCTATGTCCCTCTCTCCCTGTCCTCTCACTCTCTGACCCTCTCTCTGTCCCTCTCTCTCTGTCCCTCACCCTCTGTGTATCTCTCTCTCTCTCTCTGTCCCTCTCTCGATATGTCTCCCTGTCCCTCTCACTCCCGCTCTCTCTCTGTCCCTCTATCTCTGTGATTCTCTCTGTCTCTGTCCCTCTCTGTCTGTCCCTCTCACTCACTGTCCCTCTCTGGGTCCCTCTCTCTATCCCTCTCTCTGTCATTCACCCTCTGTCTCCCCCTCTCTCTCTCTGTCCCTCTCTCGCTGTGTCTCCCTGCCCCTCTCTCTCTCACTCTCTCTCTCTGTCCCTCTATCTCTGTGTTTCTCTGTCCCTCTCTCTGTCTCTGTGTGCCTCTCTCCCCGCCCCTCTCACTCTCTGTCCCTGTCTCTGTCCCTTTCTCTCTCTCCATCTCTCTCCCTCTCTGTGTCGCTCTCTGTCTGTGTCCCTCTCTCGCTGTGTCTCCCTGTCCCCCTCTCCCTCGCTCTCTCTCTGTCCCTCTATCTCTATGTTTCTCTGTCCCTCACTCTGTCTCTGTCCCTCTCTGTCGCTCCCTCTCGCTCACTGTCCCTCTCTGGGATCCTCTCCCTCTCTGTCCCTCTCTCTCTGTCTCTCTCTCTCTGTCCTCTCTCTGTCTCAAAAACGCTCTCACTCTCTGTCCCTCTATCCGTCTCTCTCTCTGTCTGTCGGTCACTCCCCTCTCCCTGTCTCTCTCACTCTCTGTCCCTCTCTCACTCTCTGTCCCTCTCTCACTGTGTCCCTCTCTCTCTCTCTATCCCTCGCTCTCTGTGTCCCTCTCTCTCTGTTCCGGTCTCTCAGTCCCTCTCTTTCTGTCTTTCTCTCTGTCCTCTCTCTCTCTCTGTGTCCGTCTCTCCCTGCTCTCTCACTCTCTGTCCCTCTCTCTGTCTCTTTCTCTCTCTCTGTCCCTCTCTCGCTTTGTCCCTCACCCTCTGTGTCCATCTCTTCCTGTCCTCTCACTCTCGGTCCCTCTCTGTAACTTTCTCTCTCTCTGTGACCCCCTCTCTCTGTCCCTCACCCTCTGTGACTCTCTCTCTCTCTGTCCCTAAATCGCTGTGTCTCCCTGTCCCTCTCTCTCTCGCTCTCTCTCTCTGTCTCTCTATCTCTGTGTTTTTCTGTCCCTCTCTCTGTCTCTGTCCCTCTATGTCTGTCCCTCTCACTCACTGTCCCTCTCTGGGACCCTCTCTCCATCTCTATCTCTGTCACTCACCCTCTGTCTCCCTCTCTCTCCCTTCCTCTCTCGCTGTGTCTTCCTGTCCCTCTCTTTCTCGCTCTCTCTCTGTCCCTCTATCTCTGTGTTTCTCTGTCCATCTCTCTGTCTCTATGTGCAAATCTCCCCGTCCCTCTCACTCTCTGTCCCTCTCTCTGTCCCTTTCTCTCTCTTTCTCTCTCCCTCTCTGTGTCCCTCTCTCTCTCTCTGTCCCTCTCTCGCTGTGTCTCCCTGTCCCTCTCTCTCTCGCTCTTTCTCTGTCCCTCTAGCTCTGTGTTTCTCTGTCCCTCTCTCTGTCTCTGTCCCGATCCGTCTGTCGCTCTCACTCTCTGTCCCTCTCTGGGTCCCTCTCCCTCTCTGTCCCTCTCTCTCTGTCTCTCTCTCTCTCTGTCCTCCCTCTGTCTCTATGTCCCTCTCTCTCAGTCGCTATCTCTCTGTCCCTCTATCTCTCTGTGTCCCTCTGGTGCTTTGTCCCTCTGTCACTCTGCTTCTCTTCCCCTCTCTCTCTCTGTCCCTCTGTCCCTTACTGTCTCTCTTTCCCTCTCTCACTGCGTCTCTCTCCCTCTCTGTTCGTTTCTCTCTGTCCCACAATCTTTCTGTGCCCCTCTCACTCTGTCGCTATCTCTCTGTCCCACTACCTCTCTGTCCCTCTTTCTCTTTGTGTCCCTCTGTCTCTCTGTTCCTCTCTCTCTTTGTGTCCCTCTCTCTGTCTCTCTGTCCCTCTCTCTCTGTCTGTGCCTCTGTTCCTCTCTCTCTCTGTCTCTCTCTCTGTGTCCCTCACTCTCTCACTCTCTCTCTCTTTCTGTGTCCCTCTCTCTCTGTCCTTCGGTCTCTCTGTCCTTCTCTCCCTCTCTCTCTCCGTGTCTCACTGTCTCTCTCTTCCTCTGTCTCGCTTTCCTTCTCTCTCTGTCTCTCTGTCCTTCTCTCCCTTTTTGTCCCTCTGTCCCGCTGTCCCTCCCTCTCTCTATCTCTCTGTCCCTCTCTCTCTCTCTGTCCCTCTGTCCGTCTCGCTCTCTGTCTCTCGGTCGCCCTCTCTCTCTCTCTGTGCCTCTCTCTCTCTGTCCCTCGGTCTCTCTGTCTCTCCGAGTCTTTCTGTCCCTCTGCCTCTCTGTCCGTCTCTCTCTCTGTCCCTCTGTCCCTCTATCTCTCTGTCCCTCTCTCTTTGTGTCCCTCTCTCTCTGTCCCTCTGTCCCTCCCTCTCTCTCGGTGTCTCTCTGCCGCTCTATCTCTCGCTCTCTCTCTCTTTCCTTCTAACTCTGTTTTTCTCTGTCTCTCTCTCTCTGTCCATCTGTATCTTTCTGTCAGTCTCTCTGTGTCTCTCTGTCCCTCTCACTATGTACCTGCCTCGCATTCTCTCTCTCTGTCCCTCTCTCTCTGTGTCCTTCTCTCTGTCTCTCTTTCCCTCTCTGTGTCCCTCTGTCTCACTCTCCCCTCTCTCTATCTCTCTTAGTCTCTCTGTCCCTCTATCTCTCTCTGTCCCTCTCTCTCTCTGTCCCTCTCTCTCAATCGCTTTCTCGCTTTCCCACTATCTCTCTGTCTCTCTATCTCTCTGTCCCTCTCTCACTCTCTGTTTGTCTCTCTGTCCCTCTCACCCTGTCCATCCCTCTCTCTCTGCCCCTCTCGCGCTCTCCTTCTGTGTCCCTCTCTCACTGTCCTTTCTCTCTGACTCTCTGTCCCTCTCTCTCTCTCTCTCTCTGTGTCTGTGTGTGTGTGTGTGTGTGTGTGTGTGTGTGTGTGTGTGTGTGTGTCCTTCTCTCTCTGTCCCTCTATCTCTCTCTGTCTCTCTGTACCCATCTCTCTCTGTGTCCTTCTCTCTCTCTGTGTTGCTCTCTCCCTTTCTGTCTCTCTGTCCATCTTTCTCTCGGTCTCTCTGTCCTTCTCCCTCTCTCTCACTCTCTGTGTCCCCCTCTCTCTCTCTGTTCCTCTCTCTCTGTCTCTCTGTCGCTCTATCCCCCCTCTCTCTCAGTCTCTCTGTCCCTCTCTCTCTCTGTCCCTCTCTCTCTCTGTGTACCTCACGCCCTCTGTCCCTCTCCCTCTCTGTCCCTCTCTGTATGTATCTCTTTGTCCCTCTGCGTCTCTGTCCCTCTCTCACTGATTCTTTGTCCATCTCTCTCTCTTTATGTCTCTCTGTCCCGCTGTCCCTCTGTCTCTCTGTCTCTCTGTCCCTCTCTCTCTCTCTCTCTGCCCCCCCCTTTCCCTCTGTCTTTCTATCCTCTCTCTCTCAGCCTCTCTCTCCCTCTCCCTGTCTCGTTGTCTCTCTGTCCCTCTATCTCACTGTCCCTCTCTATCTGTGTCTCCCTGTCCCTCTGTGTCTCTATTCCTCTCTCACTCTGTCTCTTCTTCCCTCTCTCTCTTTGTGTCCCTCCCTCCCGCAGTCTCCCTCTCTCTCTGTCTCTCTGTCCCTCTGTCCGTCTCTCTCGCTCTGTCTCTCGGTCCTCCATCTCTCTCTGTCCCTCTCTCTCTCTCTGTCCCTCGGTCACTCTGTCTCTCTTTTTTTCTGTCTATTTCTATCTCTCTGTCCCTCTGTCCTTCTGTCCCCCTCTCAATGTCTCTCTGTCCCCCCTCTCTCTCTCTGTCCCTCTAACTCTGTTCCTCTCTCTCTGTCCCTCTGCCTCTCCATCCTCTCTCTCTCTCAGTCTCCCTGCCACTCTCTCTGTCCATCTCTCTCTCTGTCCCTCTCTCTCTCTCTCTCTGTGTCATTTTCTCTGTCTCTGTCCCTCTGTCTTTCTCTCTCTCCCTCTCTATCTCTGCCTCTCTGTCCCCTCCCTCTCTGTCTCCCTCTATCTCCTTGTGTTGCTCTCTCTCCCTGTCTTTCTCTCTGTCCCTCTCTGTATCTCTGTCTCTCTGTCCCTCGGTCTCTCTCTCTCCCTCTCTCTCTCTCCGTCCCTCTGTCTCGCCGTCCCTCCCTCACTCTGTCTCTCTGTCTCTCTCTCTCTCTCTCTCTCTGTGTCTCAACGTCCCTCTGTCCCTCTGTCTCTCTGTATCTCTCTCTCTGTCTCTCTCTCTCTGTCTTCTATCTGTCTCTCTGCCCCTCTCTCTGTGTACCTCTGTCCGTCTCTCTCTCTGTCTCTCGGAGCCCCTCTCTCTCCCTTTCCCTCTCACTCTCTGTACCTTTCTCTGTCCCTTTCTCTCTCTCTGTCCCTCGCTCACTGTGTCCATCTCCCCCTCTGTCCCTCTCTCACTGTCTGTCCCGCTATCTCTGTCCCTCTCTTTCTCCCTCTCTCTCTGCCCTCTCTCTGTCTCTGTGTCCCTCTCGCACTGTCCTCTCACTCTCTGTCCCTCTCTCTGTCCCTTTCTCTCTCTTTCTGTCCCTCTCTCGCTCTGAGCCTTATCCTCTGCGTCCCTCTTTCCATGTCCTCTCACGCTCTGTCTCTCTCTCGGTCACTTTCTCTATCTCTCTCTCTGTCCCTCTCTCTCTGTCCCTCTGTCTCTCTGCCCTCGCCCCCTCTCTCTCTGTATCCCTCTCTCTCTCTGTTCCTCTCTCTCTGTCCCTCTGCCTCTGTATCCCCTCTCTCCCTCTCTCAGTCGCTCTGCCTCTCTCTCTCTGTCCATCTCTACCTCTCTGTCTCAATCTCTCTCTCTCTGTTATCTCCTCTCTGTCTCTGTCCCTCTCTCTTTCGCTCTGTCCCTCTCTCTCTCTGACTCTCTGTCCCCTCTATCTCTGTCTCCCTCTCTGTGTATGTTGCTCTCTCACTGTCTGTCTCTCTGTCCTTCTCTCTCTGCCCCTCTCTCTCTGTCTCTCTCCCTCTCTGTGTCCCTCTCTCTCTCTCTGTCCCGCTCTCTCTGTCCCTCTCTTTCTGACTCTCTCTCTCTGTCCTCTCTATGTCTCTGTGACCATCTCTCACTGTCCTCTCACTCTCTGTCCCTCTCTTTCTGTCCCTCAACCTCTGTGTCCCTCTCTCTCTCTCTATCCCTCTCTCGCTGTGTCTCCCTGTCCCTCTCTCTCTCGCTTTCTCCCCGTCCCTCTATCACTGTGTTTCTCTGTCCCGCTCTCAGCCTCTGTCCCTCTCTCCCCGTCCCCCTCACAGACTGTCCCTCTCTGGGTCCCTCTCTCTATTAAACTCTCTGTCTGTCTGTCTGTTATCTCTCTCTCTCTCTCTGTCCCTGTCTCTCACTCGCTAGCTCTCTTACCCTCTATCTCTCTATCCCTCTCTCTCTTTGTGTCACTCTGTCGCTCTGTCCCTTTCTCAATCTGTCTCTCTGTTTCTCCCTCTCTCTGTCCCTGTGTCCCTCTATTTCGCTGTTCCCCCTCTCCTTGTGTCCCTATCTCTCTATCTCTCCGTCCCTCTCTCTCTGTCCCTCTGTCCCTTTAATCTCTCCCTGTCCCCCTCTCTCTGTCCCTCACCCTCTGTGTCCCACTCTCTGTCTGTCCCTCTCTCGCTGTGTCTCCCTATCCCTCTCTCTCGCTCTCTCTCTGTCCCTCTATCTCTGTGTTTCTCTGTCCCTCTCTCTGTCTCTGTTCCTCTCTGTCTGTCCCTCTCACTCACTGTCCCTCTCTGTGTCCCTCTCTCTATCCTTTTCTCTGTCACTCACCCACTGTATCCCTCTCTCTCTCTCTCTGTCCCTCTCTCGAAGTGTCTCCCTGTCCCTCTCTCTCTCGCTCTCTCCCTGTCCCTCTATTTGTGTGTTTCTCTCTCCCTCTCTCTGTCTCTGTCCCTGTCTGTCTGTCCCTCTCACTCACTGTCCGTCTCTGGGCCCCTTCTCTATCACTCTCTCTCTCTCTCTCTCCCAGTCGCTATCTCTCTGTCCCTCTACTCTGTCCCTCTATCTCTCTATCGCTCTCTCTCTTTATGTCCCTCTGTTGCTCTGTCCCTCTCTTCATCTGTCTCTCTGTCCCTCTCTCTTTCTGTCCCTGTGTCCCTCTATCTCGCTGTCCCCCTCTCTCTTTGTGTCCCTCTCTCTCTATCTCTCTGTCCCTCTCTCTCTCTCTGTCCCTCTGCCCCTTTCTCTCTCTCTCTGTCCCTCTCTCTCTGTCTCTCACCCTCTGTGTCCCGCTCTCTCTCTGCCCCTCTCTCGCTGTGTCTCCCTATCCCTCTCTCTCTCGCTCTCTCTCTCTCTGTCCCTCTACCTCTGTGTTTCTCTGTACCTCCCTCTGTCCCTTTCTATCTCTCTCTCTGTCCCTCACCCTCTGAGTCCCTCTCTCTGTCTGTCCCTCTCTCTGTCTCTGTCCCTCTCTGACTGTCCCTCTCACTCACTGTCCCTCTCTGGGTCCCTCTCTCTCTGTCTCTCTCTCTCTCTCACTGTCCCTCTCTCTCTCTGTATCTCTCTCTCTGTTTTGCACTCTCGCTCTGTCTTTCTATCCCTCTTTCCCTGTCTATCTATCGCACTCCTTCTCTCGCTCTGTGTCCCTCTCTCATCTCTGGTCCTGTCTCTGTGCCTCTGTCCCTGTCCGCACCCTCCATCACTCTCTCTCAGTCTCCCTGTCCCTCTCTCTCTGTCTCTCTATCCCTCTTTAATTCTCTCTGTTCCGCTCTCTCTCACTGCCTCTCTGTCCCCTACCGCTCTGTCTCCATCTCTCTCTGTGTGTTGCTCTCTCCCTATTTGTCTCTCTGCCCATCTCTCTCTCTCGCTCTCTCTCTCTCGCTGTGTCCCTCTCTCTCTGTTCCTCTCTCTCTGTCCCTCTGTCGCACTATCCCCCGTCTCTCTCTCTCTCTCAGTCTCTCTGTCCCTCTTTCTCTCTGTCCCTCACGCCCTCTGTCCCTCTCCTCCTCTGTCCCTCTCTCTCTGTGTCTCTCTGTCCCTTTATGTCTCTGTCCCCCTCTCACACTGTCCCTCTGTCCGTCTCTCTCTCTCTCTGTCTCTCGCCCCCCCCTCTCTCTCTCTGTCCCACTGTCTCTCTATCCTCTCTCTCTAAGTCTCTCTCTCCCTCTCTCTGTCTCTCTCTCTCTGTCCTTCTGTCTCACAGTCCCTCTCTCTCTCAGTCTCACTCTCACTCTCTCTGTCCCTCTGTCCCTCTGTCTCTCTGTCTCGCTCTCTCAATCCCTCTCTTATCTGTGTCTCCCTGTCCTTCTGTGTCTATATTCCTCTCATTCTGTCTCTTTGCCCCCTCTCTCATTTTGTGTCCCTCTGTCCTTCAGTCCCCCTCTCTCTCTGTCTATCTGCCCCTCTCTCTCTGTCCCTCTTTCCGTCTCCATTTCTCTGTCTCTCGGTCCCCCATCTCTCTCCGTCCCTCTCCCTGTCTCTCGGTCCCCCCCGCTCTCTCTCTCTGTCCCACTGTCTCTCTATCCTCTCTCTCTAAGTCTCTCTCTCCCTCTCTCTGTCTCTCTCTCTTTCTATGTCTCTGTCTCTCTGTCCCTCTCCCTCTCTGTTCCTCTCTCTCTGTCCCTCTCTCTCTGTTCCTCTCTCTCTGTTCCTCTGCCTCTCCATTCCCCCCTCTTTCACTCAGTCTCTCTGCCCCTATCTCTCTGTCCATCTCTCTCTCTCTCTGTGCCCCCCTCTCTCTGTGTGTCCTTCTCTCTGTCTTTGTCGCTCTCTCTTTCTTTTTGTCCCTCTCTCTCTCTGCCTCTCTGTCCCCTCCCTCTCTGTCTCCATCTCTCTCTCCTGTCTGTCTCTCTGTCCGTCTCTGTATCTCTTTCTCTCTGTCCTTCTCCCTCTCTATCTCTCTGTCTCTCTGTTCCTCTCTCTCTCTCTCTGTCGCTCGGTCTCTCTTTCCCTCTCTCTCTCTCTCTGTCCCTGTGTCTCACTGTTCCTCCCTCACTCTGTCTCTGTCCCTCTCTCTCTCTCTGTCTCAACGTCCCTCTGTCCCTCTGTCTCTCTGTCCCTCTCCCTCTCTGTCTTTCTCTCTCTCTGTCCTCTCTCTGCCTCTATGTACCTCTCCATCTCTCTGTACCTCTGTCCGTCTCTCTCTCTGTCTCTCAGTCCCCCCTCTCTCCCTGTCCCTCTCACTCTATGATATTCTCTCTGTCCCTTTCTCCATCTCTGTCCCTCTCTCACTGTGTCCCTCTCTCTCTCTGTCCCTCTCTTGCTGTGTCTCCCTGTCCCTCTCTCTCTCGCTCTCTGCCTGTACATCTATTACTGTGTTTCTCTGTCCCTCTCTCAGCCTCTGTCCCTCTCTGTCCGTCCCTCCCACTCACTGTCCCTCTCTGTGTCCCTCTCTCTATCCCTTTCTCTGTCTCTCTCTCTTTCTGTCGCTCTCTCGCTGTGTCTCCCTATCCCTCTCTCTCTCGCTCGCTCTCTCGCTCTCTCTCTCTGTCCCTCTCTATCTCTGTGTTTCTCTGTCCCTCTCTCAGTCTCTGTTCCTCTCTGTCTGTCCCTCTCACTCACTGTCCCTCTCTGGGTCCCTCTCTCTCTCCCTCTCTCTGTCACTCACCCTCTGTCCCCCTTTCTCTCTCTCTGTCCCTCTCTCGCTGTGTATCACTGTCCTTCTCTCTCTCTCTGTCTCTCTGTCCCTCTATCTCTGTGTTTCTCTGTCCCTCTCTCAGTCTCTTTGTCCCTCTCTCCCAGTCCCTCTCTATCTCTGTGTTTCTCTGTCCCTCTCTCAGTCTCTTTGTCCCTCTCTCCCAGTCCCTCTCACTCTCTGTGCCTCTCTCTGTCCCTTACTCTCTCTTTGTCTCTCTCCCTCTCTGCGTCCCTCTCTCTCTCTGTCCCTCTCTTGCTGTGTCTCCCTGTCCCTCTCTCTCTCGCTCTCTCTTTCCCTCTATCTCTGTGTTTCTCTGTCCCTCTTTCTGTCTCTGTCCCTCTCTGTCTGTCCCTCTCACTCACTGTCTCTCTCTGGGTCCCTCTCTCTATCCCTCTCTCTGTCTCTCTCACTCTTTCTCTGTCTCTCTGTCCCTCCCTCTCAGTCGCTATCTCTCTGCCCCTCTATCTCTCTGTCCCTGTCTCTCTTTGTGTCCCTCTGTCTCTCTGTCCCTCTCTCACTCTGTCTCTCTGTACCACTTTCTCTCTGTCCCTCTCTCTCTGCCCCTCTGTCCCTTTCTCTCTCTCTTTCCTTCTCTCACTGCGTCCCTCTCCCTCTCTGTTCCCCTCTCTCTGTCCCTCACCCTTTCTGTGTCCCTCTCTCTCTGTCGCAATCTCTCTCTCCCACTACCTCTATGTCCCTCTCTCTCTTTGTGTCCCTCTGTCTCTCTGTCCCTCTCTCACTCTATCTCTCTGCCCCTCTCTCTCTTTGAGTCCCTCTCTCTGTCTCTCTGTCCCTCCATCTCTCTCTGTCCCTCAGTCTCTCTGTCCCTCTCTCTCTCTCTCTCTCTTTCATTCTGTCCCCCTCTCTCTATCTGCCTCTCTGTCCCCTCCCTTTCTGTCTCCGTCTCTCTCTATGTGTTTTGCTCTCTCCCTCTCTGTCTCTCTGTCCCTCTCTCTCTCTGTCTCTCTGTCCCTCACCCTCCCTTGCTCTGTCTCCCTCTCTCTCTCTGTCCCTCTCTCCCAGTCCCTCTCACTATCTGTGCCTCTCTCTGTCCCTTACTCTCTCTTTGGCTCTCTCCCTCTCTGCGTCCCTCTCTCTCTCTGTCCCTCTCTCGCTGTGTCTCCCTGTCCCTTTTCCTCTCGCTCTCTCTCTGTCCCTCTCCCTCTGTGTTTCTCTGTCCCTCTCTCTGTCTCGGTCCCTCTCTGTCTGTCCCTCTCACTCACTGTCCCTCTCTGGGTCCCTCTCTCTGTCCCTCTCTCTGTCTCTCTCACTCTGTCTTTCTCTCTCTCTCACTGTCCCACTGTCTCAGTCGCTCTCTCTCTCTCTCTCCCTCTATCTCTCTGTCCCTCTCTCTCTTTGTGTCCCTCTGTCGCTCTGTCCATCTCTCACTCTGTCTCTCTGTCTCTCTCTCTCGCTGTCCCTCTCTCTCTCTGTGTCACTCTCTCTATCTGTCCCTCGGTCTCTATGTCCCTCTCTCACTGTCTCTCTGTCCCTCTCTCTCTCAGAGACTCACTGTCCCTCTGTCCCTCTGACTCAATTTCCCTCTCTCTCTGACACTCTGTCCCCCTCTCTCTTTGTGTCCCTCGCCCACTGCTGTTCCTCTCGCTCACTTTCTCTCTGTCCCACTCTCTCTGTCCCTCTGTCCGTCTCTCCCTCTCTGTCCATCGATCTCTCTGTCACCCTCTCTCTGTCTCTCTCTCGATTCCTCTGTCTCTGTCCTTCTCTCTGTGTGTCTCTTTGTCTCTGTCCCTCTCTCTCTTTTCCCTCTGTCCCGCTGTCCCTCTCTCTCTCTGTCTCTCTGTCCCTCTATCTCTGTCCCCCTCTCTCTCTCCGTCCCTCAGTCTCTCTGTCCCACTCTCACTCGGCCTCTCTGTCTTTCACTCTCTCTGTCTCTCGATCCCCCTCTCTCTCTCTGTTCCCCTCTCTCTGGCCCTCGGTCTCCCTGTCCCTCTCTCTATGTCCCTCGCTCTCTCTCTCTCTCTGTCCTTCTGTCTGTCTCTGTCCCTCTCTCTCTATCTCTCTGTCCCTCTTTCTTTCTCTCTGTCCTGCTTTCTCTTACTGCCTCTCTGTCCCCTCCCTATCTGTCTACATCTCTGTGTGTGTGTTGCTCTCTCCCTTTCTGTCTCTCTGTCCATCTCTCTCTCTCTCTCTCTCTCTCTCTCTCTCTGTGTCCCTCTCTCTCTCTCTGTTCCTCTCTCTCTGTCCCTCTGTCTCTCTATCCCCTCTCTCTCATGCTCTCTCTCCCTCGCTCTGTCACTCTCTCTGTCCTTCTGTCTCACTGTCCCTCTCTCTCTCAGTCCCTCTGTGTCTCTATCCCTCACTCACTCTGTCTCTTTGTCCCTCTCTCTCTTTGTGTCCCTCTGTCCCGCAGTCCCCCTCTCTCTCTGTCTGTCTGTCCCACTCTCTGTGTCCCTCTGTCTGTCTCTCTCTCTGTCTCTCGGTCCGCTCTCTCTCTCTGTCCCTCTCTCACTGTCCCTAGGTCACTGTGTCCCTCTCCCTGTCTGTCTCTTTCTATCTCTCCGTCCCTCTGTCCCTCTGTCCCGCTCTCTCTGCTCTCTCTCCCTGTCCCTCTGTCTCTCTATCCCCTCTCTCTCAGAGTCTCTCTCTGCTTTGAACTCTCTCTCTCTCTCTCTCTCTCTCTCTCTCTCTCTCTCTCTCTCTCTCTCTCTCTCTCTCTCCATCTGTCTCACTGTTCCTCTCTCTTTCTGTCCCTCTCTCTGTGTCCCTCTGTCCGCCTCTCGCTCTGTCTCTCGGTCCCCCCTTTCTCTCTGTCCCTCTCTGTCCCTCTGTCCCTCTGTCACCCTCTCTCTCTGTGTGTTGCTCTCATAACTCTCTGTCTCTCTGTCCCTCTCTGTCTCTCTGTCTCTCTGTCCTTCTCACTGTCTCTCTCTGTCCCTCTGTCCATCTCTCTCTCTCTGTCCCTTGACCTCTCTTCCCTATCTCTCTCTCTCTCTGTCCCTTTGTCTCACTGTCCCTCCCTCACTCTGCCTCTCGGTCCCTCTTTCTCTCTCCGTGTCTCACTGTCCCTCTGTCGCTGGTCTCTCTGTCCCTCTCTTTCTGTGTCTCTCTGCCCCCCTCTCTCACTCTCTCTCTCTCTGTCCCTCTCGCTCTGTCCCTCCCCCTCTGTGTCCCTCTCTCTCTCTGTCTCACTCTTGCTGTGTCTCCCTGTCCCTCTCTCTCTCACGCGCGCTTTCTCTGTCCCTCTATCTCTGTGTTTCTCTGGCCCTCTCTTTGTCTCTGTCCCTCTCTGTCTGTCCCTCTCACTCACTTTCAGTCTCTGGGTCCCTCTCTCTATCCCTCTCTCAGTCTCTCTCACTCTGTCTTTCTCTCTCTCTCTCTGTCCATCTCTCTCAGTCGCTATCTCTCTGTCCTTCTATCTCTCTGTCCCTCTCTCTCTTTGTGTCCCGCTGTCGCTCTGTCCCTTTCCCAATCTGTCTGCTGACCCTCTCTCACTTTGTCCCTCTGTCCATCTATCTCTCAGTCCCTCTCGCTCTTTGTGTCCCTCTCTCTCTGTCTCTCTGTCCCTCTCTCTCTCTGCCCCTCTGTCCGTCTATCTCTCAGTCCCTCTCGCTCTTTGTGTCCCTCTCTCCCTGTCTCCCTGTCCCTCTCTCTCTCTGCCCCTTGTCTCTCTGTCCCTCTCTTTCTGTGTCGCTGTGTCTCCCCCCCCTCTCTGTCCATGTCGATCTGTTCCTCTTTCTGTCTCTCTCTCTCTGTCCCTCTCCTTCTCTGTACCTCTCTCTCTGTCTCTCTCTCTCTGTCGTCTCTCTTTCTCTATGTCTCTCTCTCCCTGTCCCTCTCACTCTCTGTCCCTCTCTCTGTCCCTTTCTCTCTCTGTCTCTCTCTCTCTCTGTGTCCCTCCCTCTCGCTGCCCCGCTCTCTCTGTCCCTCTCTTTCTGTCTCTCTCTCTGTCTTCTCTCTGTCTCTGTGTCCCTCTCTCCCTGTCCTCTCACTCTCTGTTCCTCTCTCTGTCCCTTTCTCTCTCTCTGTCCTCACCGTGTCTCCCTGTCCCCCTCTCTCTCTCTCGCGCTCTCTCTGTCCCTCTATCTCTGTGTTTCTCTGGCCCTGTCTCCATCTCTGTCCCTCTCTGTGTGACCCTCTCACTCACTGTCCCTCTCTGGGTCCCTCTCTCTATCCCTCTCTCTGTCTTTCTCACTCTGTCTTTCTCTCTCTCTGTCCCTCTCTCTCAGTCGCTATCTCTCTGTCCTTCTATCTCTCTGTCCCTCCCTCTTTTTGAGTCCCTCTGTCGCTCTGTCCCTTTCTCAATCTGTCTCTCTGTCCCTCTCTCACTATGTCCCTCTGTCCCTTTATCTCTCAGTCCCTCTCGCTCTTTGTGTCCCTCTCTCTCTGTCTCTCTGTATCTCTCTCTCTCTGTCCATTTCTCTCTCTCCTTCCCTATCTCACTGCGTCCCGCTCTCTCTGTTCCTCTCTCTCTGTCCCTCAACCTTTCTGTGTCCCTCTCTCTCTGTCGCTATCTCTCTGTCCCAATACCTCTCTGTCCCTCTCTCTCTGTGTGTCCCTCTGTCTCTCGCTGTCCTTCTCTCTCTCTCTATCCCTCTGTCCCTCGCTCTCACTGTCTCTCTCTCTCTCTGTCCCTCTCCTCACTCGGTGTCCCTCTGTCCCTCGGTCCCTCTGTTTCTCTGTCTCTCTCTCTCTCTCTCACTCTCTCTCTCTCTCTGTCTCTCTCTCTCTCTCTCTCTCTCTTTGTGTCCCTCCGTCGCTCTGTCCCTCTCTCAGTCTCTGTCTCTCTGTCCCTCTCTCTATCTCACTGTCACTCTGTCCGTCTCTATCTCTGTCTCTTGGTCGCCCTCTCTCTCTCTCTGTCCCTCTCTCTCTCTGTCCCTCTGTCTCTTTTTCCTTCTCTCTCTCTTTTACACTCTGTCCCTCTCTCTCTATCTGCCTCTTTGTCCCTTCCCTCTCTGTCTCCCTCTCTCTCCATGTGTGTAGCTCTCTCCCTCTCTGTGTCTCTGTCCCTCTCTCTCACTCTGTCTCACTGACCGTCTCCCTCTCTCGCTCTGTGTCCCTCTCTCTCTCTATGTTCCTCTCTCTCTCTCTCTCTCTCCATCTGTCTCACTGTTCCTCACTCTCTCAGTCCCTCTCTATCTGTATCTCCCTGTCCCTCTGTGTCTCTATCCCTCTCTCACTCTGTCTCTTTGTCCCTCTCTCTCTTTGTTTCCCTCTGTCCCGCAGTCACGCTCTCTCTCTGTCTCTCTGTCCCTCTCTCTGTGTCCCTCTGTCTGTCTGTCTCTCTGTCTCTCGCTCCCCCTCTCTCTGTGTCCCTCTGTCCGTCTGTCTCTCTGTCTCTCGCTCCCCCTCTCTCTCTGTCCCTCTCTATGTCTCTGTCCTTCGGTCACTCTGTCCCTCTCTCTGTCTGTCTCTTTCTATCTCTCTGTCCCTCTGTCACCCTCTCTCTCTTTGTGTTGCTCTCACACTCTCTGTCTCTCTGTCCCTCTCTGTCTCTCTGTCTCTCTGTCCTTCTCACTCTCTCTCTCTCTGTCCCTCTGTCCATCTCTCTCTCATGTCCCTCGGTCTCTCTCTCCCTATCTCTCTCTCTCGGTCCCTCTGTCTCACTGTCCCTCCCTCACTCTGCCTCTCGGTCCCTCTTTCTCTCTCTGTGTCTCACTGTCTCTCTGTCCCCTGTCTCTCTGTCCCTCTCTTTCAGTGTCTCTCTGTCCCCTCTCTCTCTCTCTCTCTCTCTATCTCTCTCTGTCCCTCTCGATCTGTCCCTCTTTCTGTCTCTCTCTCTCTCTCTGTCCCTCTCTCTGTCCCTCTCCTTCTCTGTCCCTCTCTCTCTGTCTCTCTCTCTCTCTGTCCTCTCTCTTTCTCTATGTCCCTCTCTCCCTGTCCGTCTCACTCTCTGTCCCTCTCTCTGTCCCTTTCTCTCTCTGTGTCCCTCTCACTCTGTCCCTCCCCCTCTGTGTCCCTCTCTCTCTTTGTCCCTCTCTCGCTGAGTCTCCCTGTCCCTCTCTCTCTCTCACGCGCGCTCTCTCTGTCCCTCTATCTCTGTGTTTCTCTGGCCCTCTCTCTGTCTCTGTCCCTCTCTGTCTGTCCCTCTCACTCACTGTCCGTCTCTGGATCCCTCTCTCTATCCCTCTCTCTGTCTCTCTCACTCTGTCTTTCTCTCTCTCTGTCCCTCTCTCTCAGTAGCTATCTCTCTGTCCTTCTATCTCTTTGTCCCTCTCTCTCTTTGTGTCCCTCTGTCGCTCTGTCCCCTTCTCAATCTGTCTCTCTGTCCCTCTCTCACTCTGTCCCTCTGTCCGTCTATCTCTCAGTCCCTCTCGCTCTTTGTGTCCCTCTCTCTCTGTCTCTCTGTCCCTCTCTGTCTGTCTATTTCTCGCTCTCTTTCCCTTTCTCACTGCGTCCCGCTCTCTCTCTGTTCCTCTCTCTCTGTACCTCCACCTTTCTGTGTCCCTCTCTCTCTGTCGCTATCTCTCTGTCCCACTACCTCTCTGTCCCTCTCTCTCTCTGTGTGTCCCTCTATCTCTCTCTGTCTCTCTCTCGGTGTGTCCCTCTCTCTCTCTGTATCCCTCTCTTTCTCTGTCCTTCGGTCTCTCTGTCCCTCTCTCTCTCTGTTTGTCTGTCTCCCACTCTCTCTGTCTCTGTCCCAATACCTCTCTGTCCCTCTCTCTCTCTCTGTGTCCCTCTGTCTCTCTCTGTTTCTCTCTCTGTGGGTCCCTCTCTCTCTGTGTGTCCCTCTCTTTCTCTGTCCCTCCGTCTCTCTGTCCCTCTCTCACTGTCTCTCTGTCCCTGTTTCTCTCTGTGTCTCACTGTCCCTCTCTCCCTCTGTCTCGCTTTCCCTCTCTCTCTGTCTAGCTGTCCCTCTCTATGTCTCTGTCACTCTGTCCGTCTCTCTCTCTGTCTCTTGGTCGCCCTCTCTCGCTCTCCGTCTCTCTCTCTCTGTCCCTCTGTTTGTCTTTCTCTCTCTCTCTCTCTTTCTCTCTGTCCCTCTCTCTCTATCTGACTCTCTGTCCCCTCCCTCTCTGTCTCCCTCTCATTCCATGTGTGTGCTCTCTCCCTCTCTGTCTCTCTGTCCCTCTCCCTCTCTCGCTCTGTGTCCCTCTCTCTCTCTCTCTCTGTTCCTCTCTCTCTGCGTCTGTCTCTCTATCCCTTCTCTCTCTCCTTGTTTCTCTCTGTACCTCTCCCTCTCTGTCCTTCTGCCCCTCTCTCTGTTTCTCTCAGTCCCCCTCTCTCTCTGTGTCCCCCTCTCTCTCTGTCCCTCTGTCTCTCTGCCCCTCTCTCTCTCTGTCCCTCCGTCCCTCTCTCTCTCTCTCTGTGTTCCTCTGTCTTTCATCTCTCTCAGTCTCGCTGTCCCTCTCTTTCTGTGCCTTTCTGTTCCCTCTCTCTGTCTCTCTCTCTGTCTCTCTCTCTCTCTCTGTCCCTCTCGTTCTGTCCTTCTTTCTGTCTCTCTCTCTATCCCTCTCTCTGACCCTCTCCCACTCTGTCCCGCTCTCTCGGTCTCTCACTCTCTGTCCCTCTCTCTATCGCTTTCTATCTCTCTGTCTCTCTCTCCCTCTCTATGTCCCTCTCTCTCTCTCTCAGTCCCGCTCTCTCTGTCCCCCTCCCTCTCTGTCCCTCGATCTCTGTCTCTATGTCCCTCTCTCCCTGTCCCGCTCACTCTCTGTCCCTCTCTCTGTTCCATTCTGTGTGTGTGTGTGTGTGTTTACTTTTCTCTTTCCCTGTCATTCTCTCTTTCTCTCTGTCCCACACCCTCTCTGTCTCTCTGTCCCTCTCTATCTCTCTGTCCTTCTCACTCTCTCTCTCTCTCTTTCCCTCTGACTCACTGTCCATCCTTCACTCTGCCTCTCGGTCCCTCTTTCTCACTCTGTGTCTCACTGTCCCTCTGTCCCTCTGTCTCTCTGCCACCCTCTCTCTGTCTCTCTCTCTCTCTCTCTCTCTCTGTTCTCTCTCTGTCTCTGTGTCGCTCTCTCCCTGCCCGTCTCACTCACTGTCCCTCTCTCTTTCCCTTTTTCTCTCTTTGTTTCTCTCTCTCTGTCCCTCAGCCTCTGTGTCCCTCTCTCTTTCTGTGTCTCTCTGTTGCCCTCTCTCTCTGTCTCTCTCTCTGCGTACCTCTCGATCTGTCCCTCTTTCTGTCTCTCTCATCTCTGTCCCTCTCTCTCTCTGTCTCTCTCTCTCTGTCCTCTCTCTGTGTCTATGTCCCTCTCTCCCTGTCCCTCTCACTCTCTGTCCCTCTCTGTGTCCCTTTCTCGCTCTCTGTCTCTCTCCCTCTCTGTGTCCCTCTCTCTCGCTGTCCCGCTCTCACTGTCCCTCTCTTTCTGTCTCCCTCTCGCTCTGTCCCCCTCTCTCTCGCTGTCCCGCTCTCACTGTCCCTCTCTTTCTGTCTCTCTCTCGCTCTGTCCAATCTCTGTCTCTGTGTCCCTCTCTCCCTGTCCTCTCACTCTCTGTCCCTCTCTCTGTCCCTTTCTCTCTCTCTGTCCCTGTCTCTCTGTCCTTCACCCTCTGTGTGAATCTATCTCTCTGTCCCTCTCTCGCTGTGTCTCCCTGTTCCTCTCTCTCTCGCTCTCTCTGTCCCTCTATCTCTTTGTTTCTCTGACCCTCTCTCTGTCTCTGTCCCTCTCTGCCTGTCCCTCTCATTCACTATCCCTCTCGGGGTCCCACTCTCATTCCCTCTCTCTGTCTCTCTCACTCTGTCTTTCGCTCTCTTTCTGTCCCCCTCTCTCTCTCAGTCGCTATGTCTCTGTCCCTCTATCTCTCTGTCCCTGTCTCTCTTTGCGTCCGTCTGTCGCTCTGCCCCTCTCTCACTCTGTCCCTCTGTCCCTCTATCTCTCTGTCCCTCTCTCTCTGTCCCTTTCCCTCTCTCTTTCCCATTCTCACTGCGTCCCTCTCTCTCTCTGTTCCTCTCTCTCTGTCCCTCAACCTTTCTGTGTCCCTCTCTCTCTGTCGCTATCTCTCTGTCCCACTACCTGTCTGTCCCTCTCTCTCTCAGTGTCCCTCTGTCTCTCTGTCCCTCTCTCTCTCTCTGTCCCTCTGTCCCTCTATCTCTGTGTTTCTCTGACCCTCTCTCTGTCTCTGTCCCTCTCTGCCTGTCCCTCTCATTCACTGTCCCTCTCGGGGTCCCACTCTCTATCCCTCTCTCTGTCTCTCTCACTCTGTCTTTCTCTCTCTTTCTGTCCCCCTCTCTCTCTCAGTCGCTATGTCTCTGTCCCTCTATCTCTCTGTCCCTGTCTCTCTTTGCGTCCGTCTGTCGCTCTGCCCCTCTCTCACTCTGTCCCTCTGTCCCTCTATCTCTCTGTCCTCCTCTCTCTGTCCCTTTCCCTCTCTCTTTCCCATTCTCACTGCGTCCCTCTCTCTCTCTCTGTCCCTCTGTCCCTCTCTCTCTCTCCCTGTCTCTCTCTCTCTCTCTATCCCTCGGTCTCTCTGTCTCTGTCTCTCTGTCTCTCTCTCTCTCTCTCTGTCCCTCCGTATCTCTGTCCCTCTCTCACTGTCTCTCATTCCCTCTTTCTCTCTGTGTCTCACTGTCCCTCTCTCCCTTTGTCTCGCTTTCCCTCTCTCTCTGTCCTTCTCTCTCTCTTTCTCTCTCTGTCCCTCCGTCCGTATCTCTCTCTGTCACTCGGCCGCCCTCTCTCTCTCGGTCCCTCTCTCTCTCTGTCCCTCTGTCTCTCTGTCATTCTCTCTCTCCCTCCCTTTCTCTCTTTCCCTCTGTCTCTGTCCCTCTGTCCGTATCTCTCTCTGTCTCTCGGCCGCCCTCTCTCTCTCTCTCTGTCCCTCTGTCTCTCCGTCATTCTCTCTCTCCCTCTCTTTCTCTCTTTCCCTCTCTCTCTGTCCCTCTCTCTCTCTCTCTCTGTCCCTCTGTCCGTATCTCTCTCTGTCTCTCGGCCGCCCTCTCTCTCTCTCTGTCCCTCTGTCTCTCTGTCATTCTCGCTCTCCCTCTCTTTCTCTCTTTCCCTCTCTCTCTATCTGCCACTATGTCCCCTCCCTCTCTGTCTCCATCTCTCTACATGTGTGTCGATCTCTCCCTCTCACTCTCTCTGTCCCTCTCTCTCGGTCTCTCGGTCCCCCCCCTCCCCCTCTGTCCCTCTGTCCTTCTCTCTCTCTCTGTGTTCCTCTATCATTCTTCTCTCTCAGTCTCGCTGTCCCTCTCTGCCCCCCTCCTCTCTCTCTGTCTCTCCCTCTCTCTGACCCTCTCGCTCTGTTTCTCTCTCCTTCTATACTCTCTCTGTCTCTATGTCCCCCTCTCCCTGTCCCGCTCACTCTCTGTCCCTTTCTCTCTCTCTCTCTCTCTCTCTCTCTCTCTCTCTCTGTGTCCCTCTCTCTCTATGTCCCTCTCTCGCTGTGTCTCTCTGTCCCTCTCTCTCTCTCACTCTCTCTCTGTCCCTCGATCTCTGTGTTTCTCTGCCTCTCTCTCTGTCTCTGTCCCTCTCTCACTCTGTATCTCTGTCCCTCTCTCACTCTGTCCCTCTGTCCCTCTATCTCTCTGTCCCTCTCTCTCTTTGTGTCCCTCTCTATCTGTCTCTCTGTCCCTCACTCTCTCTGTGTCCCTCTGTCTCTCTGTCCCTCTCGCTCTCTGTCTCGCTTTCCCTCTCTCTCTGTCTCTCTGTCCCTCTCTCCCTCTCTGTCCCTCTGTCTGTCTCTGGGTCGCCCTCTCTCTCTGTCCCTCTGTCTCTCTCTGTCCATCTGTCTCTATGTCCTTCCCTCTCTCTCTGTATCCCTGTCTCTCTCTCTCTATCTGCCTCTCTGTCCCCTCCCTCCCTGTCTCCCTCTCTCTACATATGTTTTGCTCTCTCCCTCTCTGTCTCCCTGTCCCTCTCTCTCTCTGTGTGTCTCTCTATCCCTGTCCCTCTCTCGCTCTGTGTTCGTCTCTCTCTGTTTTCCTCTCTATCTGTCGCTCTGTCTCTCTATCCCCTCTCTCTCTCTTTGTGTCCTTCTGTCCCTCTCCCTCTCTGTCCCTGTGTTCCGCTCTCTCTCTGTCTCTCGCTCCCCCTCTCTCTCTGTGTCCCCCTCTCTCTCTCTGTCCCTCTCTCTGTCTGTCCCACAGTCCCTCTCTCTCTCTCTCTGTTGCTCTGTCGTTCTTCTCTCTCACTCTCGCTGTCCCTCTCTTTCTGTGCCGCCCTGTCCCCCCCGCCCACCTCTCTCTCTCTCTATGGCCCGCTCTCTCTGTCCTCTCTTTCTGTCTCTCTCTGTCTGTCCTCTGTCTGTCTCTGTGTCCCTCTCTCCCTGTCCTCTCACTCTCCATCCCTCTCTCTCTCCTTTTCTCTCTCTCTGTCACTCTCTCTCTGTCCCTCACCCTCTGTGTCCCTCTCTCTCTATGTCCATCTCTCGGTGTGTCTCTCTGTCCCTCTCTCTCAATCTCACTCTATCTCTGTCCCTCTATCTCTGTGTTTGTCTGTCCCTCTCTCTGTCTCTGTCCCTCTCTGTCTGTCCATCTCACTCACTGTCCCTCTCTGGGTCCCTCTCCCTCTCTGTCCCTCTCTCTCTTTCTCTCTCTCACACTGTCCTCTCTCTGTCTCTATATCCCTCTCTCTCTCTGTCACTCTGTCCGTCTCTCTCTCTGTCTCTCGATCCCCCCCTCTTTCCCTGTCCCTCTCACTCTTTGTGCATCTTTCTCTCTGTGTCTCACTGTCCCTCTCTCTTTCCCTCTGTCCGTCTCTCTCTCTGTCTCTCTGTCGCCCGCTCTCTCTGTCGCTCTCTCTCTCTGTCCCTCTGTCTCTCTGTCCTTCTCTCTCTCTCTCTCCTTCTCTCTGTCCCCCTCTCTCTATCTGCCTCTCTTTCCCTCCCTGTCTGTCTCCCTATCTCTACATGTGTGTTGCTCTCTCCTTCTCTGTCTCTCTGTCCCTCTCTCTCTCTGTCTCCCTGTTCCTCTCCCTCTCTCGCTCTGTTCCCCCCCTCTCTCTGTTCCTCTCTCTCTGTCCCTCTGTCTCTCTATCCCCTCTCTTTCTCTTTGTGTGCCTCTGTCCCTCTCCCTCTCTGTCCCTCTGTCCTTCTCTCTCTCTGTCTCTCTGTCCCCCTCTCTCTCTTTGTGTACCCCTCTCTCTCTCTGTAATTGTGTCTCTCTGCCCCTATCTCTCTGTCCCTCTCTCTCTGTCCCTCTGTCCCTCTCTCTCTGTGTTCCTCTGCCATTCCTCTCTCTCAGACTCGCTGTCCCTCTCTTTCTGTGCCTCTCTGTCCCCCTCTCTCTCTTCTGTCTCTCTCTCTCTCTCTCTGTCCCTCTCGCTCTGTCTCTCTGTCTGTCTCTCTCTCTGTCCCTGTCTCTGTCCCTCTCCCACTCTGTCCCTCTCTCTCGGTCTCTCACTCTCTGTCCCTCTCTGTGTCTCTCTCTCTCTCTCCCAGTTCCGCTTTCTCTGCCCCCTCCCTCTTTGTCTCTCTCCCTCTGTCTCTCTCTCTCTCACTCTGTCTACTCTCTGTCTCTATATCCCTCTCTCTCTCTGTCCCGCTCACTCTCTGTCCCTTTCTCTCTCTCTGTCTCTCTCCCTCTCTCTGTCCCACTCTCTCTGTCCCTCCTTTTCTGTCTCTCTCTCTCTCTCTCAGTCCTCTCTGTGTACCTCTCTCCCTGTCCTCTCACTCTCTATCCCTCTCTCTGTCCCTTTCTCTCTCTCTCTGCCACTCTCTCTGCGTCCCTCACCCTCTGTGTCCCTCTCTCTCGATGTCCGCCTTTCGCTGTGTCTCTCTGTCCCTCTCTCTCTCTCACCGTCCCTCTATCTCTGTGTTTCTCTGTCCCTCTCTCTGTCTCTGTCCCTCTCTGTCTGTCCCTCTCACTCACTGTCCCTCTCTGGGTCCCGCTCCCTCTCTGCCCCTCTGTCCGTCTCTCTCTCTGTCTCTCGGAACCCCTTCTCTCTCCCTGTCCCTCTCAATCTCTGTCCCTCTCCCTATCCCTCTCTCTGTCTCTCTCGCTCTGTCTCTCTCTCTCTCTCTGTCCCTCTCTCTCAGTCGCTCTCTGTCCCTTTATCTCTCTGTCCCTCTCTCTCTATGTGTCCCTCTGTCGCTCAGTCCCTCTTTCACTCTGTCTCTCTGTCCCTCTCTCACTCTGTCCATCCGTCCCTCTATCTCTCTGTGCCTCTCTCTCTTTCTGTCCCTCTCTATCTGTCCCTCTCACTCACTGTCCCTCTCTGGGTCCCGCTCCCTCTCTGTCCCCAGCTCCCTCTCTCTCTCTGTCCTCTCTGTCATTATATCCAATCTCTCTCTCTGTCCCTCTCTCTATCCCTCTCTCTGTCTCTCTCGCTCTGTCTCTCTCTCTCTCTGTCCCTCTCTCTCAGTCGCTATCTCTCTGTCCCTTTATCTCTCTGTCAGTCTCCCTCTATGTGTCCCTCTGTCGCTCTGTCCCTCTCTCACTCTGTCTCTCTGTCCCTCTCTCACTCTGTCCATCCGTCCCTCTATCTCTCTGTGCCTCTCTCTCTTTCGGTCCCTCTCTTTCTGTCCCTCTCTCTCTCTGTCCCTTTCTCTCTCTCTTTCCCTCTCTCACTGTGTCCCTCTCTCTCTCTGTTCCTCTCTCTCCCTTCCTCAACCTTTCTGTGTCCCTCTCTGTCTGTCGCTATCTCTCTGTCCCACTGCCTCTCTGTCACTCTCTCTGTCCCTCTCTCACTTTGTCTCTCTGTCCCTCTCTCTCTGTTTGTGTCCCTCTCTCTGTCTCTCTGTCCCTCTCTCACTCTGTCCCTCTGTCCTTCTATCTCTCGGTCCCGCTCTCTCTTTGTGTCCCTCTCTCTCTGTCCCTTTCCCTCTCTCTTTCCCATTCTCACTGCGTCCCTCTCTCTCTCTCTCTCTCTCTGTTCCTCTCTCTCTGTCCCTCAACCTTTCTGTGTCCCTCTCTCTCTGTCGCTATCTCTCTGTCCCACTACCTGTCTGTCCCTCTCTCTCTCAGTGTCCCTCTGTCTCTCTGTCCCTCTCTCTCTCTCTGTCCCTCTGTCCCTCTCTCTCTCTCCCTGTCTCTCTCTCTCTCTCTATCCCTCGGTCTCTCTGTCTCTGTCTCTCTGTCTCTCTCTCTCTCTCTCTCTCTGTCCCTCCGTATCTCTGTTCATCTCTCACTGTCTCTCATTCCCTCTTTCTCTCTCTGTCTCACTGTCCCTCTCTCCCTCTGTCTCGCTTTCCCTCTCTCTCTGTCCTCTCTCTCTCTTTCTCTCTCTCTGTCCCTCTGTCCGTATCTCTCTCTGTCACTCAGCCGCCCTCTCTCTCTCGGTCCCTCTCTCTCTCTGTCCCTCTGTCTCTCTGTCATTCTCTCTCTCCCTCTCTTTCTCTCTTTCCCTCTGTCTCTGTCCCTCTGTCCGTATCTCTCTCTGTCTCTCGGCCGCCCTCTCTCTCTCTCTCTGTCCCTCTGTCTCTCCGTCATTCTCTCTCTCCCTCTCTTTCTCACATTCCCTCTCTCTCTATCTGCCTCTATGTCCCCTCCCTCTCTGTCTCCATCTCTCTCCATGTGTGTCGATCTCTCCCTCTCTGTCTCTCTGTCCCTCTCCCTCGGTCTCTCGGTCCCCCCCTCCCCCTCTGTCCCTCTGTCCTTCTCTCTCTCTCTGTGTTCCTCTATCATTCTTCACTCTCAGTCTCGCTATCCCTCTCTGCCCCCCCCACTCTCTCTCTGTCTCTCCCTCTCTCTGACCCTCTCGCTCTGTTTCTCTCTCCTTCTATACTCTCTCTGTCTCTATGTCCCCCTCTCCCTGTCCCGCTCACTCTCTGTCCCTTTTTCTCTCTCTCTGTCTCTCTCTCTCTCTCTCTGTGTGTCCATCTCTCTCTATGTCCCTCTCTCGCTGTGTCTCTCTGTCCCTCTCTCTCTCTCACTCTCTCTCTGTCCCTCGATGTCTGTGTTTCTCTGCCCCTCTCTCTGTCTCTGTCCCTCTCTCACTCTGTATCTCTGTCCCTCTCTCACTCTGTCCCTCTGTCCCTCTATCTCTCTGTCCCTCTCTCTCTTTGTGTCCCTCTCTATCTGTCTCTCTGTCCCTCACTCTCTCTGTGTCCCTCTGTCTCTCTGTCCCTCTCGCTCTCTGTCTCGCTTTCCCTCTCTCTCTGTCTCTCTGTCCCTCTCTCCCTCTCTGTCCCTCTGTCTGTCTCTGGGTCGCCCTCTCTCTCTGTCCCTCTGTCTCTCTCTGTCCATCTGTCTCTCTGTCCTTCCCTCTCTCTCTGTCTCCCTGTCTCTCTCTCTCTATCTGCCTCTCTGTCCCCTCCCTCCCTGTCTCCCTCTCTCTACATATGTTTTGCTCTCTCCCTCTCTGTCTCCCTGTCCCTCTCTCTCTCTGTGTCTCTCTATCCCTGTCCCTCTCTCGCTCTGTGTTCGTCTCTCTCTGTTTTCCTATCTATCTGTCGCTTGTCTCTCTATCCCCTCTCTCTCTCTTTGTGTCCCTCTGTCCCTCTCCCTCTCTGTCCCTGTGTTCCGCTCTCTCTCTCTCTCTCGCTCCCCCCTCTCTCTGTGTTGCCCTCTCTCTCTCTGTCCCTCTGTCTCTCTGCCCCTCTCTCTCTGTCCCTCTCTCTGTCTGACCCACTGTCCCTCTCTCTCTCTCTCTGTTGCTCTGTCGTTCTTCTCTCTCACTCTCGCTGTCCCTCTCTTTCTGTGCCGCCCTGTCCCCCCCTCTCTCTCTCTATGGCCCGCTCTCTCTGTCCTCTCTTTCTGTCTCTCTCTCTCTGTCCTCTGTCTGTCTCTGTTTCCCTCTCTCCCTGTCCTCTCACTCTCCATCCCTCTCTCTCTCCTTTTCTCTCTCTCTGTCACTCTCTCTCTGTCCCTCACACTCTATGTCCCTCTCTCTCTATGTCCATCTCTCGGTGTGTCTCTCTGTCCCTCTCTCTCTCACTCTATCTCTGTCCCTCTATCTCTGTGTTTGTCTGTCCCTCTCTCTGTCTCTGTCCCTCTCTGTCTGTCCATCTCACTCACTGTCCCTCTCTGGGTCCCTCTCCCTCTCTGTCCCTCTCTCTCTTTCTCTCGCTCACAATGTCCTCTCTCTGTCTCTATATCCATCTCTCTCTCTGTCACTCTGTCCGTCTCTCTCTCTGTCTCTCGATCCCCCCTCTTTCCCTGTCCCTCTCACTCTTTGTGCATCTTTCTCTCTGTGTCTCACTGTCCCTCTCTCCTTCTGTCTCTCTGTCCCTCTGTCCGTCTCTCTCTCTGTCTCTCTGTCGCCCGCTCTCTCTGTCGCTCTCTCTCTCTGTCCCTCTGTCTCTCTGTCCTTCTCTCTCTCTCTCTCTCCTTCTCTCTGTCCTCCTCTCTCTATCTGCCTCTCTGTCCCCTCCCTGTCTGTCTCCCTATCTCTACATGTGTGTTGCTCTCTCCTTCTCTGTCTCTCTGTCCCTCTCTCTCTCTGTCTCCCTGTCCCTCTCCCTCTCTCGCTCTGTGGCCCCCTCTCTCTCTGTCCCTCTCTCTCTGTCCCTCTGTCTCTCTATCCCCTCTCTTTCTCTTTGTGTCCCTCTGTCCCTCTCCCTCTCTGTCCCTCTGTCCTGCTCTCTCTGTGTCTCTCGGTCCCCCTCTCTCTCTTTGTGTACCCCTCTCTCTCTCTGTCCCTGTGTATCTCTGCTCCTATCTCTCTGTCCCTCTCTCTCTCTGTCCCTCTCTCTCAGTCGCTATCTCTCTGTCGCTGTATCTCTCTGTCCCTCCCTCTCTATGTGTCCCACTGTCTCCCTGTCCCTCTCTCTCTCTCTTTCTCTCATTCCCTCTCCCTCTCTCGCTCTGTGTTCGTCTCTCTCTGTTTTCCTATCTCTCTGTCGCTCTGTCTCTCTATCCCCTCTCTCTCTCTCTTTGTGTCCCTCTGTCCCTCTCCCTCTCTGTCTCTGTGTTCCTCTCTCTCTCTGTCCCTCTGTCCCTCTCTCTCTCTCTGTGTTCCTCTGTCATTCTTCTCTCTCAGTCTCGCTGCCCCTCTCTTTCTGTGCCTCTCTGTCCCCCTCTCTCTCTTCTGTCTGTCTGTCTCTCTCTCTCTCTGTCCCTCTCGCTCTGTCTCTCTGTCTGTCTCTCTCTCTTTCCCTGTCTCTGTCCCTCTCCCACTCTGTCCCTCTCTCTCGGTCTCTCACTCTCTGTCCCTCTCTGTGTCACTCTCTCTCTCCCAGTTCCGCTTTCTCTGCCCCCTCCCTCTCTGTCTCTCTCCCTCTGTCTCTCTCTCTCTCTCACTCTGTCTACTCTCTGTCTCTATGTCCCTCTCTCTCTCTGTCCCGCTCACTCTCTGTCCCTTTCTCTCTCTCTGTCTCTCTCTCCCTCTCTCTGTCCCACTCTCTCTGTCCCTCCTTTTCTTTCTCTCTCTCTCTCTCTGTCAGTCCTCTCTCTGTCTCTGTGTACCTCTCTCCCTGTCCTCTCACTCTCTATCCCTCTCTCTGTCCCTTTCTCGCTCTCTCTGTCACTCTCTCTCTGTCCCTCACCCTCTGTGTCCCTCTCTCTCATTCTCCGCCTTTCGCTGTGTCTCTCTGTCCCTCTCTCTCTCACCGTCCCTCTATCTCTGTGTTTCTCTGTCCCTCTCTCTGTCTCTGTCCCTCTCTGTCTGTCCCTCTCACTCACTGTCCCTCTCTGGGTCCCGCTCCCTCTCTGTCCCTCTCTCCCTCTCTCTCTGTCCCTCTCTCTCAGTCGCTATCTCTCTGTCCCTTTATCTCTCTGTCCCTCTCTCTCTATGTGTCCCTCTGTCGCTCTGTCCCTCTCTCACTCTGTCTCTCTGTCCTTCTCTCACTCTGTCCATCAGTCCCTCTATCTCTCTGTGCCTCTCTCTCTTTCTGTCCCTCTCTATCTGTCCCTCTCACTCACGGTCCCTCTCTGGGTCCCGCTCCCTCTCTGTCCCTCTCTCCCTCTCTCTCTCTGTCCTCTCTGTCATTATATCCAATCTCTCTCTCTCTGTCCCTCTCTCTATCCCTCGCTCTGTCTCTCTCGCTCTGTCTCTCTCTCTCTCTGTCCCTCTCTCTCAGTCGCTATCTCTCTGTCCCTTTATCTCTCTGTCCCCCTCCCTCTATGTGTCCCTCTGTCGCTCTGTCCCTCTCTCACTCTGTCTCTCTGTCCCTCTCTCACTCTGTCCATCCGTCCCTCTATCTCTCTGTGCCTCTCTCTCTTTCTGTCCCCCTCTCTCTGTCCCTCTCTCTCTGTCCCTTTCTCTCTCTCTTTCCCTCTCTCACTGTGTCCCTCTCTCTCTCTCTGTTCCTCTCTGTCCCTTCCTCAACCTTTCTGTGTCCCTCTCTGTCTGTCGCTATCTCTCTGTCCCACTACCTCTCTGTCCCTCTCTCACTCTGTCCCTCTGTCCCTCTATCTCTCTGTCCCCCTCTCTCTTTCTGTCCCTCGCTCTCTCTGTCTCTTTTTCTCTTTCTCTCTGTCACTCTCTCTCTCTCTGTCTCTCTGTCCCTCTCCCTCTCTCGCTCTGTGTCCCTCTCTCTCTCTGTTCCTCTCTCTCTGTCCCTCTGTCTCTCTATCCTCTCTCTCTCTCTCTTTGTGCCCCTCTGTCCGTCTCCCTCTCTGTCCCTCTCTCTCTGTCTCTCGGTCCCTCTCTCCCTCTGTCTCCCCCTCTCTCTCTCTGTCCCTCTGTCTCTCTGCCACTCTCTCTTTGTCTCTCTCTCTCTGTCCCTCTGTCTCTCTGTCCCTCTCCAACTCTGTCTCTCTGTCCCTCTCTCTTTGTGTCTCACTGTACCTCTGTCCCTCTGTCTCGTTTTCCCTCTCTCTCTGTCTCTCTGTTCCTCTCTCTATGTGTCCATCTGTCCCTCTGCCCTTCTCACCCACTGCCTCTCTGTCCCTCTCTCTTGCTTTCGTTCCCACCCTCTACCCCTCTCTATCCCTCTCTGCCCCTTTGTCTCTCTGCCCTCTGTCTGTCTCTCCATCCCTCTCCCCCCTCTCTCTCTGTGTCCCTCTCTCTGTCCCTCTGTCTCTCTATCCCTCTCCCTCTGTGTCTCTGTCCCTGCCGCTCTCTGTCCCTCTCTCTGTCCATTTCTCTCTCTCTGTCCCTCTCTCATTGTGTACCACTCTCTCTGTCCCTCGCTCTCTGTCCCTCTCTCTCTCTTTGTGTCCCTCTGTCCATCTCTCTCACTTTCTCTGTCCCTCTCTCTCTCTTTGTGTCACTCTGTCCCTCTCTCTCTCTGTCCCTCTGTCCCTCTCTCTCACTGTCTCTTGGTGCCTCTCCCTCTCTCTCTGTCCCTCTCTCTCTTTCCCTCTGTCTCTTTGCCCCCTCCCACTCTGTCTCTCTGTCCCTCTCTCGCATTGTGTCCCTCTTTCCCGCTTTCGCTCGCTCTCATTGTCGCTGAGTGTCTCTATCCCCTCTCCCTCCGTCCCTCGCGCTCTCTGTCCCTCCCTCTCTCTGTGTCTCTCTGTCTCTTTGTCCCGTTCTTTGCCCCTCTGTCCCGCTGTCCACCTCTCTCTGTCCCTCTGTTCCTCTCTCTCTCTCGATCTGTGTCCGTCTCTCTCTTTGTTCCTCTCTCTCTGTCCATCTGTCTCTTTATCCGCGCTCTCTCAGTTTCTCTGTCCCTCTCTCTCTCTGTCCCTCGAGCCCTCTTTCCCCATCTCTCACTGTCCCTCTCTCTGTCTCTGTCCCTCTGTGTCTCTGTCCCTCTCTCTCTTTGTTTCCATCTGTCCCGCTGTCCCTCTCTCTCTGTCCCTCTCTTCTCTGCCCCTCTGCCCGTCTCTCTCTCTGTCCCTCTGTCGTTCTCTCTCTCTCTCTGTACCTCGGTCTCTCTGTCCCTCTCTCTCTGTGTCTCTATCTCACTGTCCCTCTCTCACTCAGTCTCTTTGTCCCTCTCACTCTCTGTGTCTCGCAGTGCCTCTGTCCCTCTGTCTCTCTGTCCCTCTCTCTCTGTCCCTCTTTCTCTCACTGTGTCCCTCTCTCTCTCTGTCCATCTCGCTCTGTTCGTCTCTCTGTCTCTCTCTCTATGTCTCTCTCTCTCTCTTTATCCCTCTCTCTCTCTGCCCCGCTCTCTCTGTCTCTCTCTGTCTCTATGTCCCTCTCTCCCTGTCCCTCTTACTCTCTGTCCCTCTCTCTGTCCCTTACTCTCTCTCTGTACCTCTCTTACTGTGTCACTCTCTCTCTCTCTGTCTCTCTCTCTGTCCCTCACCCTCTCTGTGTGCGTCTCCCTCGCTATCCCGCGCTCTCTATCCGGATCTCTCTGTCTCTCTCTCTGTGTCCTCTCTCTGTCTCTGTGTCCCTCTCTCCCTGTCCCTCTCACTCTCTGTCCCACTCTTTGTCCCTTTCTCCCTCTGTCCCTCTCTCTCTTTGTGTCCCTTTCTCTCTGTCTCTCTGTCCCTCTCTCGCTCTGTCCCGCTCTCCGTTTCACTCTCTGTGTCCCTCTCTCTCTCTCTCTGTGTGTGTCCCACTCTCTCTCTGTCCCTCTCTCACTCTCTCTCTGTCCCTCTGTCTCAATTTCTCTCTCTATCCGTCTCTCTGTACCTCTCTCTCTCTTTGTGTCCCTCTGTCCGGCTGTCCCTCTGTCTCACTGTCTCTCTGTCCCTATCTCTCTGTCCCTCTCTCCATCTCTCTCTCGGTCCCTCGATCTCTCTGTCCCCCTCTCTCAGTCTCTCTCTGTCTCACTCTCTCTCTCCCTCTGTCTCTCTGTCCTTCTCTCTCTCGGTCTCTTTGTCTCTCTCTCTCACTCTTTGTTTCCCTCTGTCCCGGTGTCGCTCTCTCTCCCTGTCTCTCTCCCTCTGTCCCTCTCTCTCTCTTCTCTCTCTGTCCCTGTCAATCAGTCTATCGGTCCTTCTCTCTCTGTCTCTCTGTCCCTCTCTCTTTTTCGCTGTGCCCTCTTCTCTCTCTGCCTCTCTGTCCCCTCCCTCTCTTTCTCCCTTTCTCGATGTGTGTTGCTCTCTCCCTCTCTGTCTCTCTGTCCCTCTCTCTCCTTGTCCCTCTCTCTGTCTGTTCATCTGTCTCTCTGCCCTCTCTCTCTGCCCCTCTCTCTCCCTGTCCCTCCCTCTCCGTGTCCCTCTCTCTCTGTTCCTCTGTCTCTTTGCCCTCTCTCTCTGCCCCTCTCCCTCTCTGTCTCTCTGTCCCTCATGCTCTCACAATCTCTGTCCCTCCCTCTCTGTTCCTATCTCTCTGTCCGTCTATCTCTCTATCCCCCCCTCTCTCAGGTGCTCTGTCCCTCTCTCTGCCCCTCTCTCTCTGTCCATGGGTCTCTCTGTCCCTCGGTCTCTCTGTCCCTCACTCTCTGTCTCTGCCTCTCTCTCTCTCTGTCCCTCTGCCTCTCTGTCCCGCTATCGCTCTGTCCCTCTCTCTCTCTCTTTGTGTCCCTCTGTCCCTCTCTCTCTCTGTCTCCCTGTGCCTCTCTCTCTCTGTCCCTCTGTCTCTCTGCCCCTCACTCTCTGTGTCCCTTTGTCTGTCTGTTCCTCTCCCATTCTGTCTCTCTGTCCCTCTCTCTCATTGTGTCTCACTGTCCCTCTGTCCCGCTGTCCCTCTCTCACACTGTCTCTCTGTCCCTCTATCCGTGTCTCTCTGTCTCTCGTTCCCCTCTCTCTCTGTCCCTCTCTCTGTCCCTCTGTCTCTCTGCCCCACTCTCTCTGTCTCTCTCTCTTTCATCTGTCCCTCTCTCTCTCTCTGCCTCTCTGCCCCCTCGCTCTCTGTCTCCCTCTCCCTCTCTGTGTGTTGCTCTCTCCCTCTCTGTCTCTCTGTCTGTCGGCCTCTCTCTGTCTCTCTGTCTTTCTCTCTCTGTCTTACTGTCCCTCTGCCCCTCTGTCTCTGTGCCCCTCTCTGTCTCTCTGTCCCTCTATCTCTCTGTCCCTATCTCACTCTTTGTGTCCCGCTGTATCTCTGTCCCTCTCTCACTCTGTCTCTCTGTCCCTCTCTCTTTTTGTGTCACTCTGTCCCACTCTCTCTGTCTCTCTGACCCTCTCACTCTCAGTCCTTCTGTCCCTTTCTCTTTCTGTCTTTCGGTCCGTCTCTCTCTATGTGTCCCTCTGTCCCGCTGTCCCTCTCTCTCACTGTCTCTCTGTTCCTCCATCCGTCTCTCTAACTCTCACTGTCTTTCGAATCCCCTCTCTCCCTCTGCCCCTCTCTCTCTGTCCCTCAGTCTCTCTGTGCCTCGGTGTCTCTGTCCCTCTTTCTCTGTCTCGCTCTCTCTCTGTCCCTCTGTCTCACTGTCCCTCTCTCGCTTTGTCTCTCTGTCCCTCTCTCTGTCTTACTGCCACTCTGCCCCTCTGTCTCACTGTCACTCTCCCTCTCTCAGTGTCCCTCTCTCTCTCTGTCCCTCTCTCTCTCTCCCTCGCGCTCTCTGTCTCTCTGTCCCTCTCTCTCCTTGTTTCCCTCTGTCCCGCTGTCCCTCTCTCTCTCTGTCTTTCGGCCCCGCTCTCACTCTGCCCCTCTCTCTCTCTGTCCCACGGTCTCTCTCTGTCCCTCTCTCTCTCTCTCTTTCTCTCTGTCCCTCTGTCTCACTGTCCCTCTCTCACTCTGTCTCTCTGTCCCTCTCTGTGTGTGTCTTACTGTCCCTCTGTCCCTCTGTTTCTCTGTCCCCCTCTCTCTCTCTGTCCCGCTATCTCTCTATCCCCTCTCTCTCTTTGTGTCCCTCTGTATCTCTGTCCTTCTCTCTCGCTGTCTCTCTGTCCCTCTCTCTGTGTCCCTCTGTCCCTCTCTCTCTCGCTGTCTCTCTGTCCCTCTCTCTCTGTCCTTCTATCACTCTCTCGCTCTCTGTCTTTCGGTCACTCTGTCTCTTTGTGTCGTTCTGTCCCGCTGTCCCCCTCTCTCACTGTCTCTCTGTCCCTCTATCGGTCTCTCTCTCTGTCTCTCGTTGCCCACCCTTTCTCTCTGTCCGTCACTGTCTCTGTCCTTTGGTCTCTCTGTACCCCTCTCTCTGTCTCTCTCAGCCTCTCTCTCTCTCTCTCTCTGTCCCTCTGACTCTCTGTCCTTCTCTCTCTGTCTCTTTGTCTCTCTCCCTCTCTCTCTTTGTGTCCCGCTCTGCCGCTGTCCCTCTCTCTCTCTGTCTCTCGTATACCCCCTCTCAACCTCTCTGTCGCTCTGTCCCTTTCTCTCTCTGTCTCTCAGTCCCTCTCCCTCTCTCGATCTGTGTCCCTCTCTCTCTCTGTTGATATCTCTCTGTCCCTCTATCTCTCTCTCCCCCGCCTCAGTTGCTCTGTCCCGCTCTTGCTGTCCCTCTCTCTCAGTCCCTGCCGCTCTCTTTCCCTCTCTCTCTGTTCCTCTCTCTCTCTTTGTCCCTTTGCGTCTCTGTCCCTCTCTCTCTCTCTGTGTCTCTCTCTGTCCCCCTCTCTCTCTTTGTGTCCCCCTGTGTCTCTGTCCCTCTCTCAGTCTGTCTCTCTGTCCCTCTCTCTCTTTGTGTCCCTCTGTCCCTCTCTGTCTCTGTCTACCAGTCACTCTCTCTCTCTCTCTGTCCCTCTGTCTCTCTCTCTCAGTCTCTCGGTCCCTCTCTCTCTGTGTCCCTCTCTCTCTCTGTCCCTCTGTCTCTCTGCCCCTCTCTCTCTGTCTCTCTCTCTCTCTGTCCCGCTGTCTCTCTGTCCCTCTCTCTCTTTGTGTCTCACTGTCTCTCTCTCACTCTGTCTCGCTTTCCCTCTCTCTCTCTCTGTCTCTATGTCCCACTCTCTCTTGGTGTCTCTCTGTCCCGCTGTCCTTCTCTCTCACTGTCTCTCGTTCCCCTATCTCTCTGCCCCTCTCTCTCTGTCCCTATGTGTCTCTGCCCCCTTCTCTATCTCTCTGTCCCACTACCATTCATCTGTCCCTCTCTCTCACTCTGCCTCTCTGTCCCCTCCCTCTCTGAGTCCCTCTCCCTCTCTGTGTGTTGCTCTCTCCTTCTCTGTCACTCTGTCCCTCTTCCTCTCTCTCTCTGTGTGCCTGTCTCTCTCTGTTCCTCTCTCTCGGGTCCTCTGTCTTTCTGTCTCCCCCCTCTCTCTCTCTCTCAGTCTCTCTGTCCCTCTCACTCTCTCTGTCCCCCTCTCTCTTTCCCTCGCGCTCTCTGTCCCCCTCCATCTCTGTCCCTCTCTCCCTGTGTCCCTCTGTGTCTCTGTCCCTCTCTCACTCTGTCTCTTTCTGCCTCTCTCTTTGTGTCCCTCTGTCCCGCTGTCCCTCTCTCTCTCTTTCTCTCTGTCCCTTTCTCGCTTGCTGTCCCTCTCTCTCTCTATCCCTCTCTCTCTCTATCCCCTCTCTCTCTCTCAGTTGCTCTCTCTCTCTCTCTCTCTGTCCCGCTGTCTCTCTATACCCCTCTCTCTCTCAGTTGCTCTGCCCCTCTCTCTCTGTCCCACTCTCTGTGTCCCTTGTGCTCTCTTTCCCTCTCTCA
Organism: Chiloscyllium punctatum; assembly: GCF_047496795.1. Lineage (NCBI taxonomy): Eukaryota > Metazoa > Chordata > Chondrichthyes > Orectolobiformes > Hemiscylliidae > Chiloscyllium > Chiloscyllium punctatum. The sequence goes on along the minus strand of NC_092757.1, from coordinate 17,816,389 downwards.
TTCTATCCCTCTCTCTCTGTGTCTCTCTGTCACTCAGTTTATCTGTCCCTCCCTCACTCTGTCTCTCTGTCCCTCTCTCGCTTTGTTTCCCTCTGCCCCGCTGTCCCTCTCACTCTCTGTCCTTCTGTCCCTCTCTCTCTCTGTCTTTCGGTCCCTCTCTCTCTTGGTTTCCCTCTGCCCTGCTGTACATCTCTTACTGTCTCTCTGTCCCTCTATCCGTCTCTCTCTCTGCGTCTCGTTCCCCCAACCTCTCTCTCTGTCCGTCTCTCTCTCTGTCCCTCTGTCTCTCTGTTCTTCTCTCTCTGTCTGTTTGTCTCTCTCTCTCTCTCTCTTTGTGTCCCTCTGTCCCGCTGTTCTTCTCTCTCTCTGTCTCTCGTAACCCCACCTCAACCTCTCTGTCTCTCTGTCCCTTTCTCTCTCTCTCTCTCTCTGTCCCTCTCCCTCTCTCGATCTGTGTCCCTCTCTCTCTCTGTTCCTCTCTCTCTGTCCCTCTATCTCTCTATCCACCCCTCTCTCTCAGTTGCTCTGTCCCGCTCTTTCTGACCCTCTCTCTCATCCCTCGCGCTCTCATTCCCTCTCTCTCTCTTTGTCCCTTTGTGTCTCTGTCGCGCTCTCTCTCTGTGTCTCTCTGTCCCTCTCTCTCTCTTTGTGTCCCTCAGTGTCTCTGTCCCTCTCTCTCTTTGTGTCCCTCTATCCCTCTCTGTCTCTGTCTCCCTGTGCCTCTCTCACTGTCCCTCTGTATCTCTCTCTCAGTCTCTCGTTGCCTCTCTCTTTGTGTCCCTCTCTCTCTCTGTCCCTCTGTCTCTCTGTTCCTCTCCCAATCTGCCTCTCTGTCTCTCTCTCTCTTTGTGTCTCACTGTCCCTCTGTACCTCTGTCGCGCTTTCCCTTGCTCTCTCTGTCTCTCTGTCCCACTCTCTCTTGGTGTCCCTCTGTCCCGATCTCCTTCTCCCTCAATGTCTCTCTGTCAATCGATCCGTCTCTCTCGCTGTCTCTCGTTTCCCTCTCTCTCTGCCCCTCTCTCTCTTACCCTATATCTCTCTGCCCCCCCCCTCTCTGTCTCTCTGTCCCTCTCTCTTTCATCTGTCCCTCTCTCTCTCTGCCTCTCTGTCTCCTCCCTCTCTGCGTCCCTCTTCCTCTCTGTGTGTTGCTCTCTCCCTCTCTGTGTCTCTGTCCCTGTTCCTTCTCTCTGTGTGTGCCTTTATTTCTCTGTTTCTCTCTCTCTGGTCCTCTACCTTCTATCCCCTCTCTCTCTGTGTCGTTCTGTCCCGCTGTCCCCCTCTCTCACGGTCTCTCTGTCCCTCTATCGGTCTCTCTCTCTCTGTCTCTCGAAGCCCACCCTTTCTCTCTGTCCGTCTCTCTCTCTGTCCTTTGGTCTCTCTGTACCCCTCTCTCTGTCTCTCTCAGCCTCTCTCTCTCTCTCTCTCTCTCTCTCTCTCTCTCTCTCTGTCTCTCTGTCCCTCTCCCTCTCTCGATCTGTGTCCCTCTCTCTCTCTCTGTTGATATCTCTCTGTCCCTCTATCTCTCTCTCCCCCGCCTCATTTGCTCTGTCCCGCTCTTGCTGTCCCTCTCTCTCAGTCCCTGCCGCTCTCTTTTCCTCTCTCTCTGTTCCTCTTTCTCTGTGTCCCTCTCTGTCCCCCTCTCTCTCTTTGTGTCCCTCTGTCTCTCTGTCCCTCTCTCAGTCTGTCTCTCTGTTCACCTCTCTCTTTGTGTCCCTCTGTCCCTCTCTGTCTCTGTCTACCTGTCACTCTCTCTCTCTCTCTGTCCCTCTGTCTCTCTCTCTCAGTCTCTCGGTCCCTCTCTCTCTGTGTCCCTCTCTCTCTCTGTCCCTCTGTCTCTCTGCCCCTCTCTCTCTGTCTCTCTCTCTCTGTCCCGCTGTATCTCTGTCCCTCTCTCACTCTGTCTCTCTGTCCCTCTCTCTCTTTGTGTCTCACTGTCTCTCTCTCTCTCACTCTGTCTCGCTTTCCCTCTCTCTCTCTCTCTCTGTCTCTAGCTCCCACTCTCTCTTGGTGTCTCTCTGTCCCGCTGTCCTTCTCTCTCACTGTCTCTCGTTCCCCTATGTCTCTGCCCCTCTCTCTCTGTCCCTATGTGTCTCTGCCCCCTCTCTCTATCTCTCTGTCCCACTACCATTCATCTGTCCCTCTCTCTCACTCTGCCTCTCTGTCCCCTCCATCTCTGAGTCCCTCTCCCTCTCTGTGTGTTGCTCTCTCCTTCTCTGTCACTCTGTCCCTCTTCCACTCTCTCTCTGTGTTCCCGTCTCTCTCTGTTCCTCTCTCTCTGGTCCTCTGTCTTTCTGTCCACCCCCCTCTCTCAGTCTCTCTGTCCCTCTCGCTCTCTCTGTCCCCTCTCTCTTTCCCTCGCGGTCTCTGTCCCCCTCTATCTCTGTCCCTCTCTCCCTGTGTCCCTCTGTGTCTCTGTCCCTCTCTCACTCTGTCTCTTTCTGCCTCTCTCTTTGTGTCCCTCTGTCCCGCTGTCCCTCTCTCTCTCTTTCTCTCTGTCCCATTCTCGCTTGCTGTCCCTCTCTCTCTCTATCCCTCTCTCTCTCTATGCCCTCTCTCTCTCTCAGTTGCTCTCTCTCTCTCTCTGTCCCGCTGTCTCTCTATACCCCTCTCTCTCTCAGTTGCTCTGCCCCTCTCTCTCTGTCCCACTCTCTGTGTCCCTTGTGCTCTCTTTCCCTCTGTCACTCTATCCCTCTCTCTCTCTGTCTCTCTGTCACTCTGTTTATCTGTCCCTCCCTCACTCTGTCCTTCTGTCCCTCTCTCTCTCTGTCTTTCGGTCCCTCTCTCTCTTGGTGTCCCTCTGTCCTGCTGTCCATCTCTCACTGTCTCTCTGTCCCTCTATCCGTCTCTCTCTCTGCCTCTCGTTCCCACACCCTCTCTCTCTGTCCGTCTCTCTCTCTGTACCTCTGTCTCTCTATCTCCCCCCTCCCTCTCAGTTGTTCTGTCCCTCTCTCTCTCCCTCTCTCTGTGTCCCTTGCGCTCTCTTTCCCTCCTACACACTGCCCCTCTCTCTCTGTGTCTCTCCGTCCCTCTGTGTATCTGTCCGTCCCTCACTCTGTCTCTCTGTCCCTCTCTCTCTCTCTGTCCCTCGGTCTCTCTGTCAATCTCTCTCTCTCTCTCTCTCTCTCTCTCTCTCTCTCTGTCTCTCTGTCCCTCGGTCTCTCTGTCACTCTCTCTCTGTCTCTCTCTCCCTCTCGACCCCCTCCCTCTGTCTCACTGTCCCTCTCTCTGTTTCTTACTGTCCCTCTGCCCCTCTGTCTCCCCGTCTCTCTCTCTCACTCAGTCCCGCTATCTCTTGGTCCGTCTCTCTCTCTCTGTGCCCCTCTGTTCCTCTGTCCCTCGCTCTCTCTGTCCCTCTCTCTCTGCCCCTCTGTCCGTCTCTCTCTCTCTCTCTCTCTCTCTTTGTCTCTCTGTCCCTCTGTCTCTCTGTCCCTCGGTCTCTCTGTCACTCTTTCTCTGTCTCTCTCTGACTCTCGCCCTGTCCCTCTATCTCACTGTCTCTCTCTCTTACTCTGTCCCGCTATCTCTCGGTCCCTCTCACACTTTCTTTGTGTCCCTCTCTTTCTCTGTCCCTCTGTCTCTCTGTGTCTCTGTCCCTCTCTCTCGCTCTGCCCCTCTGTCGGTCTCTCTCTCTCTCTCTCTCTCTGTCCCTCTTTCTATGTCCCTCGGTCTTTCTGTCTCTCTCTCTCTGTCTGCCTCTCTCTCTCTCCCTGTCCCTCTGTCTCACTGTCCCTCTCTCTGTTTCTTCCTGTCGCTCTGCCCCTCGGTCTCCCTATCTCTCTCTCATACTCTGTCCCACTATCTCTCGGTCCCTCCCTCTCTCTTTTTGTGTCCCTATGTTTCTCTGTCCCTCTCTCTCTCTGTCCCTCTGTCTCTCTGTGTCTCTGTCCCTCTCTCTCGCTCTGCCCCTCTGTCGGTCTCTCTCTCTCTCTCTCTCTCTCTCTCTCTCTCTCTCTCTCTCTCTCTGTCCCTCTTTCTATGTCCCTCGGTCTTTCTGTCACTCTCTCTCTGTCTGCCTCTCTCTCTCTCCCTGTTCCCTCTGTCTCACTGTCCCTCTCTCTGTTTCTTCCTGTCGCTCTGCCCCTCGGTCTCCCTATCTCTCTCTCATACTCTGTCCCACTATCTCTCGGTCCCTCTCTCTCTCTTTTTGTGTCCCTATGTTTCTCTGTCCCTCTCTCTGTCTCTGTCCCTCTATCTCTCTGTCCATATGTCCCTCTCTCTATATCTTTCGGTCCCTCTCTCTCTCTGTGTCCCTCTCGCTCTGTCCCTCTGTCTGTCTGCCCCTCTCTCTGTGTGTGTCTCTCTCTCTCTGTCCCCGTCTCTCTGTCCCTCTCCCACTCTGTCTGTCTGTCCAACTCTCTCTCTTTGTGTCTCACTGTCTGTCTGTCCCTCTGTCTCGCTTTCCCTCTCTCTCTGTCTCTCGGTCCATCTCTCTCTTTGTGTCCGTCTATCCCGCGGTACCTCTCTCTCACTGTCTCTCTATCCCACTATCCGTCTCTCTCTCTCTCTCTTATTCCCCACTCTCTCTGTCCCTCTGTGTCTCTGCCCCCTCTCTCTCTCTGTCCCTCTCTCTTTCTCTCTGTTCCTCTCTCTCTCTCTGCCTCTCTGTCCCCTCCCTCTCTGTATCCCTCTCTCTCTCTGTGTTGTTCTCTCCCTCTCAGTCTCTCTGTCCCTCTCCCTGTTTCTCACGGTGTCCCCCCTCTCTCTGTTCCTCTCTCTCTCTGTAACGTTGTCTCTCTGCCCGTTTCTCTCTTTCTCTGTCCCTCTCCAATTCTCTCTGTACCTCTCTCTCTCTGCCTCTCTGTCCCCTCCTTCTCTGTCTCTCTCTCTCTGTGTTGCTCTCTCCCTCTCTGTCTCTCTATCGCACTCCCTCTCTCTCTCTCTCAGTGTACCACACTCTCTGTTCCTCTCTCTGTGTGTCTCTCTGACCCTCTGTGTCTCTGTCCCTCTCTCACTGTCTCTCTGTCCCTCTCTCTCTTTGTTTCCCTCTGTCCCTCGGTCCCTCTCTCTCTCTCTGTCCCCCTCTCTCTTTCCCTCGTGCTCTCTGTCCCCCTCTATCTCTGTCCCTCTCTCCCTGTGTGTCCCTCTGTGTATCTGTCCCTCTCACCCTCTGTCTCTTTCTGCCTCTCTCTTTGAGTCCCTCTGTCCCGCTGTCCCTCTCTCTCTCTCTTTCTCTCTGTCCCTTTCTCGCTCGCTGCCGCTCTCTCTCTATCCCCTCCAACTCTCTATCCCTCTCTCTCCCTCAGTTGCTCTCTCTCTCTCTGTCCCGCTGTCTCTCTATACCCCTCTCTCTCTCAGTTGCTCTGCCCCTCTCTCTCTGTCCCACTCTCTGTGTCCCTTGCGCTCTCTTTCCCTCTCTCACTCTATCCCTCTCTCTCTCTTTCTCTCTGTCACTCTGTTTATCTGTCCCTCCCTCACTCTGTCCTTCTGTCCCTCTCTCTCTCTGTCTTTCGGTCCCTCTCTCTATCTTGGTGTCCCTCTGTCCTGCTGTCCATCTCTCACTGTCTCTTTGTCCCTCTATCCGTCTCTCTCTGCCTCTCGTTCCCCCACCCTCTCTCTCTGTCCGTCTCTCTCACTGTCCCTCTGTCTCTCTGTGCTTCTCTCTGTCTCTTTGTCTCTCTCTCTCTCTCTGTCTCTCTCTCTTTGTATCCGTCTGTCCCGCTGTCCTTCTCTCTCTCTGTCTCTCTGTCCCTTTCTCTCTCTGTCTCTCTGTCCCTCTCCCTCTCTCGCTCTGTGTCCCTCTCTCTCCCTGTTCCTATCTCTCTGTCCCTCTATCTCTCTATCCACCCCTCTCTCTCAGTTGCTCTGTCCCGCTCTTTCTGTCCCTCTCTCTCATCCCTTGCGCTCTCATTCCCTCTCTCTCTCTTTGTCCCTTTGTGTCTCTGTCCCTCTCTCTCTCTCTGTGTCTCTCCGTCCCTCTCTCTCTCTTTGTTTCCCTCTGTCCACTCTCTGTCTCTGTCTCTCTGTCCCACTCTATCTTTGTGTCCCCCTGTCCCTTTCTCTCACTGACTCTCTGTCCCCCTCTCTCTCGGTCCATCTGTCCCTCTCTCTTTCTCTCTTTCGGTACCCCCTCTCTCTTTGTGACCCTCTGTCCCGCTGTCCCTACCTCTCACTGTCTCTCTGTCCCTCTATCCGTCTCTCTCTCTGTCTCTCGTACCCCCTCCCTCTCTTTGTGTCCGTCTGGTCCGCTGTACATCTCTCTCACTGTCTCTCTATCCCTCTATCCGTCTCTCTCTATGTGTCTTTTTCCCCCGTCTCTCTGTCCCTGTGTCTCTCTGCCCCCTCTCTCTCAGTCCCTCTCTCAATCTCTCTGTCCCCCTCTCCCTCTGTCTCTCTGTCCCCTCCCTCTCTGTCTCCCTCTCTCTCTCTCTCTGTTGTTCTCTCTCTCTATCTCTCTGCCCCTCTCCCTCTGTCTCTCTGTGCCCCCCTCTCTCTGTCCCTCTCTCTCTGTGTCCCTCTGTCTCTCTGCCCATCTCTCTCTGTATCTCTCTCTGTCCCTCTGTCTCTCTGTTTCTCCTCCCACTCTACCTCTTTGTCTCTCTCTCTTTTGTGTCTCACTGTCCCTCTGTACCTCTGTCGCGCTTTCCCTCGCTCTCTCTGTCTCTCTGTCCCACTCTCTCTGGTGTCACCTCTGTCCCGCTGTCCTTCATCCTCACTGTCTCTCTGTCACTCGATCCGTCTCTCTCGCTGTCTCTTCGTTTCCCTCTCTCTCTGCCCCTCTCTCTCTTACCCCTATGTCCTCTCTGCCCCCTTTATCTCTGTCTCTCTGTCCCTCTCTCTTTCTTCTGTCCCTCTCTCTCTCTGCCTCAATGTCTCCCTCCCTCGCTGTCTCCCTCTCCCTCTCTGTGTGTTTCTCTCTCCCTCTCTGTGGCTCTGTCCCTGTTCCTTCTCTCTGTGTGTGCCTCTCTCTCTCTGTTTCTCTCTCTCTGTTTCCTCTGCCTTCTATCCCCTCTCTCTCTGTCTCTCAGTCTCTCTGTCCCTCTCTCTCTCCCGGCCCTCCTCTCTCTGTCCCTCGCGCTCTCTGTCCCCCTCTCTCTGTCCCTCTCTCCTGTTGTCCCTCTGTCCCTCTGTGTTTTCTGGCCCTCTCCCCACTCTGTCTCTTTGTGCCACTCTCTTTGCGTCCCTCTGTCCCGCTGTCTCTCTCTTTCCCTTTTTCTCTGTCCCTCTATCACTCTCTGACCCACTTTCTCTCTATCCCCCCTCTCTCTGTCAGTTGCTCTCTCGCTCTCTGTCTCTCTGTCTCTCTATCTCCCCTCTCTCTCTCTCAGTTGTTCTGTCCCTCTCTCTATCCCTCTCTCTGTGTCCCTTGCGCTCTCTTTCCCTCTCTCACTCTGCCCCTCTCTCTCTGTGTCTCTCCGTCCCTCTGTGTATCTGTCCGTCCCTCACTCTGTCTCTCTGTCCCTCTCTCTCTCTCTCTGTCCCTCGGTCTCTCTGTCTCTCTCTCTCTCTCTCTCTCTCTCTCTCTCTCTCTCTCTCTCTCTCTCTCTCTCTCTCTCTCTGTCTCTCTCTCTCTCTCTCTCTGTCTCTCTCTCTCTCTCTCTCTCTCTCTCTCTCTCTCTCTCACTGTCCCTCGGTCTCTCTGTCACTCTCGCTGTCTCTCTCTCTCTCGACCTCGTCCCTCAGTCTCACTGTCCCTCTCTGTGTTTCTTACTGTCCCTCTGCCCCTCTGTCTCCCTGTCTCTCTCTCTCTCGCTCTGTCCCGCTATCTCTTGGACAGTCTCTCTCTCTCTGTGCCCCTCTGTTCCTCTGTCCCTCTCTCCCCCCGTCTCTCTGTCCTTCTCTCTCTGCCCTCTGTCCGTCTCTCTCTCTCTCTCTCTCTCTCTTTCTCTCTCTGTCCCTCTGTCTCTCTGTCCATCGGTCTCTCTCTCTCTCTCTCTCTCTCTCTCTCTCTCTCTGTTCCTCTGTCTCTAAGTCCTCGGTCTCTCTGTCACTCTCCCTCTGTCTCTCTCGCCCTCTCCTCTGTCTCCCTGTCTCTCTGCTCTTACTCTGTCCCGCTCTCTCTCGGTCCCTCTCAGTCTCTCTTTGTGTTCCTCTCTTTCTCTGTCCCCTCTGTCTGTCTGTGTCTCTGTCCCTCTCTCTCTCTCTGCCCCCCTGTCGGTCTCTCTCTCTCTCTCTCTCTCTCTCTGTCCCTCTGTCTATGTCCCTCTCTCTCCCTGCCCGTCTCTCTCGTTCTCTGTCCCTCTCCAATTATCTCTGTACCTCTCTCTCTGCCTCTCTGTCCCCTCCTTCTCTGTCTCTCACTCTCTCTGTGTTGCTCCCTCCCTCTCTGTCTCTCTGTCGCACTCCCTCTCTCTCTCTCTCTCTCTCAGTGTACCACTCTCTCTGTTCCTCTCTCTCTGTGTCTCTCTGACCCTCTGTGTCTCTGTCCCTCTCTCACTGTCTCTCTGTCCCTCTCTCTCTTTGTTTCCCTCTGTCCCTCTGTCCTTCTCTCTCTCTCTCTGTCCCCCTCTCTCTTTCCCTCGCGCTCTCTGTCCCCCTCTATCTCTGTCCCTCTCTCCCTGTGTCCCTCTGTGTCTCTGACCCTCTCACTCTGTCTCTTTCTGCCTCTCTCTTTGTGTCCCTCTGTCCCGCTGTCCCTCTCTCTCTCTTTCTCTCTGTCCCTTTCTCGCTTGCTATCCCTCTCTCTCTCTCAGTGCTCTCTCTCTCTCTGTCCCGCTGTCTCTCTATAACCCTCTCTCTCTCAGTTGCTCTGCCCCTCTCTCTCTGTCCCACTCTCTGTGTCCCTTGCGCTCTCTTTCCCTCTCTCACTCTATCCCTCTCTCTGTGTCTCTCTGTCATTCTGTTTATCTGTCCCTCCCTCACTCTGTACTTCTGTCCCTCTCTCCCTCTATCTTTCTGTCCCTCTCTCTCTTGGTGACCCTCTGTCCTGCTGTCCATCTCTCACTGTCTCTCTGTCACTCTATCCGTCTCTCTCTGCCTCTCGTTCCCCCACCCACTCTCTCTGTCCGTCTCTCTCTCTGTCCCTCTGTCTCTCTGTCCTTCTCTCTCTGTCTCTTTATCTCTCTCTCTCTCTCTTTGTATCCCTCTGTCCCGCTGTCCTTCTCTCTCTCTGTCTCACCTACCCCCCTCAACCTCTCTGTCTCTCTGTCCCTCTCCCTCTTTCTCACTGTGCCCCCCCTCTCTCTGCTCCTCTCTCTGTGTACCTCTGTCTCTCTATCCCTCTCTCTCTCTCACTCACTCTCTCTGCCCCTCTCTGTCTCTGTCCCTCTGTCTCTCTGCCCGTCTCTCTCTTTCTCTGTCCCTCTCCAATTCTCTCTGTGCCTCTCTCTCTCTGCCGCTCTGTCCCCTCCTTCTCTGTCTCTCTCTCTCTCTGTGTTGCTCGCTCCCTCTCTCTCTCTCTATCGCACTCCCTCTCTCTCTCTCTCAGTGTACCACACTCTCTGTTCCTCTCTCTCTGTGTCTCTCTGACCCTCTGTGTCTCTGTCCCTCTCTCACTGTCTCTCTGTCCCTCTCTCTCTTTGTTTCCCTCTGTCCCTCGGTCCCTCTCTCTCTGTCTGTCCCCCTCTCTCTTTCCCTCGCGCTCTCTGTCCCCCTCTATCTCTGTCCCTCTCTCCCTGTGTCCCTCTGTGTCTCTGTCCCTCTCTCACTCTGTCTCTCTGTCCCTTTCTCGCTTGCTGTCCCTCTCTCTCTATCCCCTCTAACTCTCTATCCCTCTCTCTCTCTCAGTTGCTCTCTCTCTCTCTTTCCCGCTGTCTCTCTATACCCCTCTCTCTCTCAGTTGCTCTGCCCCCTCTCTCTGTCCCACTCTCTGTGTCCCTTGCGCTCTCTTTCCCTCTCTCACTCTATCCCTCTCTCTCTGTGTCCCTCTGTTTCTCTGTTCCTCTCCCACTCTGTCTCTCTGACCCTCTCTCTCTTTGTGTCTCACTGTCTCTCTCTGTCCCTCTGTCTCGCTTTCCCTCACTTTCTCTCGGTCTCTCTGTCCCTCTCTCTGTGTGTGTCTCTCTGTCCCTCTGTCCTTCTCTCTCACTGGCTCTCTGTCCCTCTATCCGTCTCTCTCTCTGTCTCTCCTTCCCCTCTCTCTCTTTGTCCCTCTCTCTCTGTCCCTATATCATTCTGCCCCCTCTCACTCTGTCTCTCTGTCCCTCTCTCTTTCATCTGTCCCTCTCTCTCTCTCTGCCTCTCTGTCCCCTCCCTCTCTGTCTCACACTCCCTCTCTTTGTGTTGCTCTCTCCCTCTCTGTTTCTCTGTCCCTCTTCCTCTCTCTCTCTGTGGCCCTCTCTCTCTCTGTTCCTGTCTCTCTGTTCCTCTCTCTCTGTTCGTCCGTCTCTCTATCGACTCTCTCTCTCTCTCTTTCCCTCTCTCTCTGTCCCCCTCTCTCTGTAACTCGCGCTCTCTGTCGTTCTCTCTCTCTGTCCCTCTCTCCCTGTGTCCTTCTGTCACTCTGTGTCTGTGTCCCACTCACACTCTGCGTCTTTGTGCCTCTCTCTCTTTGTGTCCCTCTAATTCTGTTTCTCTCTGTCCCTCTCTCACTCTTTGTCCCTCTGTCTCTCTATCCCCCCTCTCTCTCTGTATTGCTCTCTCCCTCTCTGTCCCTCTGTCTCTCTATCTCCCCCCTCTCTCTCAGTTGCTCTGTCCCTCTCTCTCTGTCCCTCTCTGTGTCCCTTGCGCTCTCTTTCCCTCTCTCACTCTGTCCCTCTCTCTGTGTGTCTCTCTGTCCCACTGTGTATCTGTCCCTCCCTCACTCTGCCTCTCTGTCCCACTCTCTCTTTGTTTCCCTCTGCCCCGCTGTCCCTCTTTCTCTCTCTGTCTCTCTGTCCCCCTCTCTCTCTGCCCCTCTGCCCGTCTCTATCTCTCTCTCTCTCTCTCTCTCTCTCTCTCTCTCTCTCTCTCTCTCTCTCTCTCTCTCCCTGTCCCTCTGTCTCACTGTCCCTCTCTTCTCTGTTTCTTACTGTCGTTCTGCCCCTCTGTCTCCCTGTCTATCTCTCTTACTCTGTCCGGCTATCTCTCGGTCCCACTCTCGCTCTCTTTGTGTCCCTGTGTTTCTCTGTCCCTCTCTCTCTCTGTCTCTCTGTCACACCCTCTCTCTGTCCCTCTGTCCATCTCTCTCTGTCTCTCGGTCCCTCTCTCTCTCTTTGCCCCCCTCTCTCTCTCTGTCCCTCTGTCTGTCTGTCCCTCTCTCCCTGTCTCTCTCTCTCTCTGTCCCCCTGTCTCTCTGTCCCTCTCCCACTCTGTCACTCTGTGCCTCTCTCTCTTTGTGTCTCACTGTCCCTCTGTCCCTCTGTCTCGCTTTCCCACTCTCTGTCTCTGTCTCTCGGTCCCTCTCTCTCTTTGTGTTTCTCTGTCCCACTGTCCCTTCTCTCACGGTCTATCTGTGCCTCTATCCGTGTCTCTCTCTGTCGCTTGTTCCTCCTCTCTCTCTGTCCCTCTCTCGCTCTGCCCCCGACTCTCTCTCTCTCTCTGTCCATCCCGTCTTATCTCTGTCCCTCTCTCTCTCTTTCTGCCTCTCTGGCCCCTCCCTCTCTGTCTCCCTCTCTCTCTTTGTGTTGTTCTCTCCCTCTCTGTCTCTCTGTCCCTCTCCCACTTTCTCTCTGTGCTCCACTCTCTGTGTTGCTCTCTCTCTCTGTCTCTCTCTCTCTTTATCCCTCTCTCTCTCTCAGTCTCTCTGTCCATCTCTCTCTCTCTGTCCCTCTGCCCGTCTCTGTGTTTCTCTGTCCCTCTCTTATTCTCTCTGTACAACTTTCTCTCTGCCTATCTGTCCCCTCCTACTCTGTCTCCCTCTCTCTCTCTGTTGCTCTCTCCCTCTCTGTCTCTGTCCCACTCTCTCTCTCTCTCTCTCTCTCAGTGTACCTCTCTCTCTGTTCCTCTCTCTCTGTGTCTCTCCGACCCTCTGTGTCACTGTCCCTCTCTCACTCTGTCTCTCTGTCCCTCTCACTCTTTGTTACGTTCTGTCCGCTCTCCCTCTCTCTCTCTGTCTCTCTGCCCCTCTCTCTCTGTCCCTCAAGTCTCCCTGTCCCTCGGTCTCTCTGTCTTTCTCTGCCTGTCTCGCTCTCTCACTCTCTGTCCCTCTGTCTCACTGTCCCTTCCTCACTCTGTCTCTCCGTCCCTCTCTCTCTGTTTCTTACTGTCCCTCTGCCCCTCTGTCTCTCTTTCCCACTCACTCTCTCCCTCTCTCTTTGTGTCCCTCTCTCTCTGTGCATCTCTCTCTGTCCCTCTTTCTCTTTATTTCCCTCTGTTCCGCTGTCCCTCTATCACTCTGTCTTTCGGTCACCCTCTCTCTCAGCCGCTCTCTCTCTCTTTGTGTCCCTCTGTCCCTCTCTCTCTCTGTCCCTCGTTCTCTCTGCCACTCTCTCTCTGCCTCTCTCTCTCAGTCTCTCTCGCTCTCCCTCAGTCTATCTTTCCCTCTATCTCTGTCACTCCGTCCCCTCCCGCTCTGTCTCCCTTTCTCTGTCTCTCTGTCCCTTTCGCTCTCTGTCTCTCTGTCCCTCTCCCTCTCACGATCTGTGTCCCTCTCTCTCTGTTCCTATCTCTCTGACCCTCTATCTCTCTATCCCCCCTCTCTCTCAGTTGCTCTGTCACTCTCTCTTTCTGTCCCTCTCTCTCTCAGTCCTTCGCGCTCTCTTTCCCTCTCTCTCTCTGTTCCTCTCTCTTTCTCGGTCCCTTTTTGTCTCTTTCCCTCTCTCTCTCTGTGCCCCTCTGTGTCTCTGTCCCTCTCTCACTCTGTCTCTCTGTCCCTCTCTCTTTGTCTCTCTGTCCCTCTCTCTCTGTGTCTCTCTGTCACACCCTCTCTCTGTCCCTCTGTCCATCTCTCTCTGTCTCTCGGTCCCTCTCTCTCTCTTTGCCCCCCCCTCTCTCTCTGTCCCTCTGTCTGTCTGTCCCTCTCTCCCTGTCTCTCTCTCTCTCTGTCCCCCTGTCTCTCTGTCCCTCTCTCTCTGTCTCGCTCTCTCTCTGTGTCCCTCTGTCTCTCTGTTCCTCTCCCACTCTGTCCCTCTCTCACTTTGTGTCTCACAGTCCCTCTGTGTCTCTGTCTCTCGTCCCCCCCCCTCTCTGTCCCTCTCGTTGTGCACCTCTGTCTCTCTGCCCCCTCTCTCTCTGTCTCTCTCTCTCTTTCATCTGTCTCTCTTTCTCTCTCTGCCTCTCTGTCCCCTCGCTTTCTGTCTCCCTCTCCCTCTCTGTGTTTTGCTCTCTCCCTCTCTGTCTCTCTGTCCCTCGGCCTCTCTCTCTCTCTGTCTCTCTCTCTGTTCCTCTCTCTCACTGTCCCTCGGTCTCTCTATCCCTCTCTCTCTCTCAGTCTCCTTGTCCCTCTCTCTCTCTCTGCCTCTCTGGGTCTCTGTCCGTCTCTCGGTTTCTCTGTCCCTCTCTTATTCTCTCTGTAACTGTCTCTCTGCCTCTCTGTCCCCTCCTTCCCTGTCTCCCTCTCTCTCTCTCTGTGTTGCTCTCTCCCTCTCTGTCTCTCTGTCCCACTCCCTCTCTCTCTCTCAGTGCACCTCTCTCTTTGTTCCTCTCTGTCTGTGTCTCTCTGACCCTCTGTGTCTCTGTCCCTCTCTCACTCTGCCTCTCTGTCCCTCTCTCGCTGCCCCTCTGTCCGTCTCTCTCTCTCTCTCTGTCTTTCTCTCGCTCATCCACTCTCTCTCTGCCCTCTCTCTATCCCTTAGTCTCTCTGTCCCTCGGTCTCTCTGTCCCTCTCTCTCTGTCCCTCTTTCTCTTTGTTTCCCTCTGTCCCGCTGTCCCTCTCTCTCTCTTTCTCTGTCTCTCGTACGGACCCTCTCTGTCCCTCTCTCTCTCTCGCTATCTCTGTATCCCTCTCTCTCACTTTGTGTCCCTCTGTATCTCTGTCCCTCTCTCTTTATGTCTCTCTGTCCCGCTGTCTCTCTGTCTCTCTGTCCCTCTCTCTCTCTCTCTCTGTCTTTCGGTCTCTCTCTGTATTTGTATCCCTCTGCCCCGCTGTCCCTCTCTCTCACTGTCTCTCTGTCCCACTATCCGTCTCTCTCTCTGTGCTCCTTTCCCCCTCTCTATCTCTATCCCTCTCCCTCACTTTGTGTCCTCTGTATCTCTGTCCCTCTCTCTCTTTGTGTCCCTCTGTCCCTCTCTCTTTGTCCCTTGTTCTCGTTGTCCCTCTCCCTCTCTCGATCTGTGTCCCTCTCTCTCTGTTCCTATCTCTCTGTCCGTCTATCTCTCTATCCACGCACCCCCTTCCAGTTGCTCTGTCGCTCTCTCTCTGTCCCTCTCTCTCAGTCCCTCGCGCTCTCTTTCCCACTCTCTCTCTGTTCCTCTGTCTTTCTCGGTCCCTTTTTGTCTCTGTCCCTCTGTGTGTGTGTGTGTGTCACTCTGTCCCTCTCTCTCTTTGTGTCCCTCTGTGTCTCTGTCCCTCTCACACTCTGTCTCTCTGTCCCTCTCTCTCTGTCTCTCTGTCCCTCTCTCGCTGTGTCCCCCTCTCTCTCTGTCCCTTTGTCTCTCTGCCCCTTTCTCTGTCTCGCTGTCTCTCTGTGTCCCTCTGTGTCTCTGTCTCTCTCTCACTCTGTCTCTCTGTCCCTCTCTGTCTCTCTGTCCTTCTGTCCCTCTCTCTCCCTGTCTTTCGGTCCCTCTCTCTCTTTGTGTCCCTCTGTCCTGCCCTCCCTCTCTATCACTGTCTCTGTCCCTCTATCCGTCTCTCTCTCTGTCTCTCATTCCCCCCACCTCTCTCTCTGTCCCTCCCTCTCTCTCTCTCTCTCCCTCAGTCTATCTTTCCCTCTATTTCTGTCTCTCTGTCCCCTCTCCCTCTGTCTCCCTTTCTCTATGTGTGTTGCACTCTCCCTCTCTGTCTTTCTGTCCCTTTCTCTCACTGTCTTTCTGTCCCTCTCCCTCTCTCGATCTGTGTCCCTCTCTCTCACTGTTCCTATCTCTCTGACCCTCTATCTCCCTATTCCCCCTCTCTCTCAGTTGCTCTGTCCCTCTCTCTCTATCCCTCTCTCTCATTCCCTCGCGCTCTCTTTCCCTCTCTCTCTCTGTTCCTCTCTCTTTCTCGGTCCCTTTTTGTCTCTGTCCCTCTCTCTCTCTGTGTCTCTCTGTCCCTCTCTCCCTTTGTGTCCCTCTGTGTCTCTGTCGCTCTCTCTCTCAGTCTCTCTGTCCCTCTCTCAATGTGTCCCTTTCTCTCTCTGTCCCTATGTCTCTCTCCCTCTCTCTCTGTCTCTCTCTCTCTCTCTCTCTCTCTCTGTGTCCCTCTGTCTCTCTGTTCCTCTCCCACTCTGTCTCTCTGTCCCTCTCTCTCTTTGTGTCTCACTGTCTCTCTGTCCCTCTGTCTCACTTTCCCTCTCTCTCTCTCTTTCCCCCTCTCTCTCTGTGTGTCCCTGTGTCCCGCTGTCCTTCTCTCTCGCTGTCTCTCTGTCCCTATATCCGTCTCCCTCTCTGTCTCTCGTTACCCCCTCTCTCTCTCTCTCTCTCTGTCCGTCTCTCTCTGTCCATCTGTCTCTCTGCCCCTCTCTCTGTCTCTCTCTCTCGTTCATCTGTCCCTCTCTCTCTCTCTCTGCTTCTCTGTCCCCTCGCTCTCTGTCTCCCTCTCCCTCTCTATGTGTTGCTATCTCCCTCTCTGTCTCTTCGTCCGTCTTCCTCTCTCTCTCTCTCTCTCTCTCTCTGTCTCTCTCTCTGTTCCTCTCCCTCTGTTCCTCTGTCTTTCTATCCCCGCTCTCTCTCAGTCTCTCTGTCTCTCTCTCTCTCTATCCCTCTCTTCTGTGTCCCTCTGTCCCTCTGTGTCTCTGTTCCTCTCTCACTCTTTCTCTTTCCCCCTCTCTCTCTTTATGTCCCTCTATCCCGCTGTCCCTCTCTCTCTCTGTCTCTCTGGTCCTCTCTCGCTCTCTGTCCCTCTGTCTCTCTATTCCCTCTCTCTCTCTTAGTTGCGCTCTCTCTTACTGTCCCTTTGTCTCTCTCAGTTGCTCTGTCCCTCTCTCTCTCTGTCCCTCTCTCTGTGTCCCTCGCGCTCTCTTTCCCTCTCTCTCTGTCCCTTTCTCTCTGTGTCTCTCTGTCCCTGTGTGTCTCTGTCCCTCTCCCTCTGTCCCTCTCTCTCGGTCCCTCGGTCTCCTTGCCCCTCTCTCTCTCTGTCTCTCTCTCTTTCTCTCTCCCTCAGTCTATCTTTCCCATTATCTCTGTCTCTCTGTCCCCTCCCCCTCTGTCTCGCTTTCTCTATGTGTGTTGCTCTCTTCCTCTCTGTCTCTCTGTCCCTTTCTCTCTCTGTCCCTCTCCCTTTCTCGATCTGTGTTCCTCTCTCTCTCTGTTCCTATCTTTCTGTCCCTCTATCTCTCTATCCCCCCCTCTCTCAGTTTCTCAGTCCCTCTCTCTCAGTTCCTCGCGCTCTCTTTCAATCTCTCTCTGTTCCTCTCTCTCTCTGTCCCTTTTTTGTCTCTGTCCCTCTCTCACTCTGTGTGTCTCTCTGTCCCTCTCTCGCTTTGTGTCCCTCTGTGTTTCTGTCCCTCTCTCACTCTGTCTCTCTGTCCCTCTCTCTCTGTTATCTGTCCCTCTCTCTCTGTCTCCCTCTCTCTCTCTCGGTCCCTCTGTCTCTCTGTCCCTCTCTCTCTCTGTCTCTCTCTCTCTCTCTCTGTCCGTCTGTCTCTCTATTCCTCTCCCACTCTCTCTCTCTCTCTGTCCCTCTCTCTCTTTGGGTCTCACTGTCCCTCTGTCCCTCTGTGTCCCTCTGTCCCACTGTCCTTCTCTCTCACTGTCTCTCTGTCCCTCTATCCGTCTCTCTCTCTGTCTCTCGTTCCCCTCTCTCTCTCTCTCTGTCCCTCTCTCTCTCTGTCCCTCTGTCTCTCTGCCCCCATCTCTCTGTCTCTCTCTTTCATCTGTCCATCTCTCTCTCTCTGCCTCTCTGTCCCCTCGTTTTCTGTCTCTCTCTCACTCTCTGTGTGTTGCTCTCTCCCTCTCAGTCTCTCTGTCCCTCTGCCTATCTGTCTGTGTGACCCTCTCTCTTTTTTCCTCTCTCTCTCTTCCTCTGCTTTTCTATCTCCTCTCTCTCTCTCTCAGTCTCTCTGTCCCCCTCTCTCTCTATCCCTCTCTCTCTGTGTCCCTCTGCCCCTCTGTTTCTCTTTGTCCCTCTCTCCCTTTGTGTCCCTCTGTCCCGCTGTCCCTCTCTCTCTGTATCTCTGGCCCTCTCTCGCTCTCTGTCCCTATATCTCTCTATCCCCTCTCTCTCTCAGTTGCTCTATCCCTCTCTCTCTGTCTCTCTCTCTCTCTCTCTCTGTCCCTCTGTCTCACTGTCCGTCTCTCACTCTGTCTCTCTCCTTCTCTCTCTGTGTCTTACTGTCCCTCTGCCCCGCTGTCTCTCTGTCCCTCTCTCTCACTTTGTGTCCTCTGTATCTCTGTCCCTCTCTCACTCTGTCTCTCTGTCCCTCTGTCTCTCTGTCTCTCTCTCTTTCTCTCTCCCTCAGTCTATCTTTCCCATTATCTCTGTCTCTCTGTCCCCTCCCACTCTGTATCGCTTTCCCTATGTGTGTTGATCTGTTCCTCTCTGTCTCTCTGTCCCTTTCTCTATCTGTCTCTCTGTCCCTCTCCCTCTCTCGATCTGTGTCCCTCTCTCTCTCTGTTCCTATCTCTCTGTTCCTCTATCTCTCTATCCCCCCTCTCTCTCATTTGCTCTGTCCCTCTCTCTGTCCCTCTCTCCGTCCCTCGCGCTCTCTTTCCCCCTCTCTCTCTGTTCCTCTCTTTCTCTCTGTGTCCCTTTATGTCCCTGTCCCTTTCTCTCTTTGTGTCTCTCTCTGTCCCCCTCTCTCTTTGTGTCCCTCTGTCTCTCTGCCCCTCTCTCTCTGTCTCTCTCTCTCTCTCTGTCCCTCTGTCTCTCTGTTCCTCTCCCACTCTGTCTCTCTGGCCCTCTCTCTCTTTGTGTCTCACTGTCCCTCTGTCCATCTGTCTCGTTTTCCCTCTCTCTCTCTGTCTCTCTGTCCCTCTCTCTCTCTGTGTGTCCCTCTGTCCCGCTGTCCTTCTCTCTCACTTTCTCTCTGTCCCACTATCCGCCCCTCTCTCTCTGTCCCTCTGGCTCTCTGTCCCCGGTCTGTCTCTCTCTCTTTCATCTGTCCCTCTCTCTCTCTGTCTCTCTGTCCCCTCGCTTTCTGACTCCATCTCCCTCTCTGTGTGTTGCTTTCTCCCTCTCTGTCTCTCTCTCCCTCTGTCTCTCTCTCTGTGTCTCTCTCTCTGTTCCTCTCTCTATGTTCCTCTGTCTTTCTATCCCCTCTATCTCTCTCTCAGTCTCTCTCTCTCTGTCTCTGTCCCTCTCACTATGTGTCCCTCTGTCCCTCTGTGTCTCTGTCCCTCTCTCTATCGGTGTCTTTGTCCCTCTCTCTGTTTGTGTCCCTCTGTCCCGATGTCCCTCTCTCACTCTGTCCCTCTGGCACTCTCTCGCTCTCTGTCCCTCTGTCTCTCTATCCCCATCTCTCTTAGTTGCTCTCTCTCTCTGTCCCTCTGTCTCTCTCAGTTGCTCTGTCCCACTCTCTCTCTCCCTCTCTCTGTGTCCCTCGCGCTCTCTTTCCCTCTGTCTCTGTCCCTTTCTCTCTGTGTCTCTCTGTCCCTGTGTGTCTCTGTCCCTCTCTCACTCTGTCTCTCTGTCCCTCCCTCTCTTTGTTTACCTCTGTCCCGCTGTCCCTCTCTCTCACTCTTTCTCTGTCCCACTATCCGTCTCTCTCTCTTTCTCTCGTTCTCCTCTCTCTCACTGTCCCTCTCTCTCTCTCTGTCCCTCTGTCTCTCTGCCCCCTCTCTCTCTGCCTCCCTGTCCCGTCCCTCTTTGTCTCCCTCTCCCTCTGTATGTTGCTCTCTCCCTCTTTGTCTCTCTGTCCCTCTCCCTCTCTCTCTTTGTTCCTTTCTCTCTCTGTTCCTCTCTCTCTGTTCCTCTGTCTCTCTATCCCCCCTCTCTCTCT
This sequence comes from Chiloscyllium punctatum, assembly GCF_047496795.1. Lineage (NCBI taxonomy): Eukaryota > Metazoa > Chordata > Chondrichthyes > Orectolobiformes > Hemiscylliidae > Chiloscyllium > Chiloscyllium punctatum. The sequence goes on along the minus strand of NC_092757.1, from coordinate 17,797,580 downwards.
CTCAGTCTCTGTGTCCTTCTCTCTCTCTGTCCCTCTCTCTCTCTGTCCCTCGTGTTCTCTTTCCCTCCCTCTCTCTGTCCCCCTCGCTCCCTGACACTCTGTACCTCTGTGTCTCTGTCCCTGTCTCACTTTGTCTCTTTGTCCCTCTCTCTCTTTGTTTCCCTCTGTCCCGCTGTCCCTCTCTCTCTCTGTCTCTCTGTCCCTCTGTCCGTCTCTCTCTCTCTCTCTCTTTCGCTGACTCCTTCTCTCTCTCTGCCCCTCTCTCTCTGTCCCTCTGTCTCTCTGTCCCTCGGTCTCTCTGTCCCTCTCTCTCTGTCTCGCGCTCTCTCTCTCTCTGTCCCTATGTCTCACTCTCCCTCTCTCACTTTGTCTCTCTGACCCTCTCTGTGTGTGTCTTACTGTCCCTCTGCCCCTCTGTCTCTCTGTCCCACTCCTTCTCTCTATCAGTGTCCCTCTCTCTCTGTCCCTCTCTCTCTGTCCCTCTGTCTCTCTATCCCATCTCTCTCTCACAGTCTATCTGTCCCACTCTCTCTGTCCCTCTCTCTCTGTCCTTCGCTCTCTCTGTCCCTCTCACTTTGCCTCTCTGTCCCTCTGTGTCTCTGTCCCTCTCTAATCTGTCTCTTTGTCCCTCTCTCTCTTTGTGTCCCTCTTTCCAGCTGTCCCTCTCTCTCTCGCTGTCCCTCTGTCCGTCTCTCTCTTTGTCTCTCGGTCACTCTGTCCCTCTCGCTGTCTCGCTCTCTCTTTCTCCCTCTCTCTCTGTCCCTCTGTCCCTCTCTCTGTCTCTCTGTCCCTCTCCCTCCCTGTGTGTGTGTGTGTCCCTCTCACTCTTTTCTTTTCTCTCTTTGCCTCTGCCTCTCTATCCCCTCTCTCTCTTTCTCTCAGTCTCTCTCTCCCCCTCTCTCTCTGTCCCTCTCTCTCGCTGTCCCCCGGTCACTCTGTCTCTCTCTCTGTGTCTCAATGTCACTCGGTCACTCTGTCCCTCTCGCTGTCTCGCTCTCTCTTTCTCGCTCTCTTTCTGTCCCTCTGTCCCTCCCCCTCTGTCTCTCTGTCACTCTCTCTCTTTGTGTCCCTCTTTCACGCTGTCATTCTCTCTTTCTGTCTCTCTGTCCCTCTCTCTCTCTGTCCGTCTGTCCATCTCTCTCTCTGTCTCTCGGTCGCCCTCCCTCTCTCTGTCCCCCGGTCTCTCTCTGTCCCTCTATCTCTGTCTCTCTCTCTGTCTCTCTCTCTCTCTGTCCCTCTGTCTCTCTGTCTCTTTGTCCCCCTCTCTCTTTGTGTACCTCTGTCACGCTGTCCCTCTCTCTGTCCGTCTCTCTCCCTGTCTCTCGTCACCCCTCCCTCTCTTTCCCTCTCTCTGTCTCTGTCTCTCTCTCTCTATCTGTCCCTCGTTCTTTCTGTCCTCCTCTCTCTCTATCTCCCTCAATCTATCTGTCCCCCCTCTCTCTGCCTCTCTGTCCCCTCCCTCTGTCTCACTCTCACTCTATGTGTGTTGCTCTCTCCCTCTCTGTCTCTCTATCGCTCTCTCTCTCTCGGTCTCACTGTCGCTCTCCCTCTCTCTATCTGTGTCCCTCTCTCTCAGCTCCTCTCTCTCTATCCCTCTGTCTCTCTATCCCCCCTCTCTCCCAGTTGCTCTGTCCCTCTCTCTCTCTGTCCCTTGCGCTCTCTTTCTCTCTCTCTCTCTGTCCCTCTCTCTCTTTGTTTCCATCTGTCCCGCTGTCCCTCTCTCTCTTCCATCTGTCCGTCTCTCTCTCTCTGTCTCTCTATTTCCCCTCTCTCTTTTTGCCCCCCTCTCTCTCTGTCCATCAGTCTCTCTTTCCCTCAGTCTCTCTGACACACTCTCTCTCTCTCTCTCTCTGTCCTTTCTCTCTCTTTGCCTCTTTCTCCCCTCCCTCTCTGTCTCCCAGTGTCTCTCTGTGTTCTTCTCTCCCTCTTTGTCTCTCGGTCCCTCTATATCACTGTCTCTCTTTCCCTCTCCCTATCTCTCTCTTTCCGTCTCTATCTCTGTTCCTCTCTCTCTGTCCCTCTGTCTCTCTATCCTCTCTCTCTGTCTCTCTCAGTTTTGAAGTATTTCAGGGGGTGTGTGCTGCCTTGTTATGGCATGATGAACTGAGAATAAACGACCTAGTTCTCCAAAAATATCGAGCTGCTTTCATTCAGAAAGTGGTTCCTGATTCCTCTCGTGGCGGCTAGAGAGGATAGCTCTCCCTCACCTCACGGCCCTTGCACGAATCTCTTGTTGCCTCTTCTCGCTTTCTCGGTGTCAGACTTTCCCCGCTAGTTGCGACCATCCTTTTGTGACGTCACTGTGCAGCCACATGCGCCTTCGCGTCATTCAGGACATTGTGAGACTGTCAGAAATAAAATAATGAACAGGGAGAGGAGCAAAGTGTCTCAGAAAAAAAATCTGCTGCTTGTACAGTGACACTGGGACGCCAGCAGTTGGCGGTATTGTATCACTTTAAACAAAGAGAGACAGAGAGAGTCTGATACATTTATTCATCAAATTTTAGTTAATTATTTATTGATCAACTCAAGTTAATACTTCAGTTAATATCGGATCTACACCTTCACTCCCCGGCGCCCATCCCCTGTCTTGGGTAGTTCTTGTGCAGATGGGCGTCTTCCTAACAACATTTGCTGCTCTTGGACTCCTTGTGCACCATACTCTGAGATCCTCCTCTTTGCGCTTCCTGCTGTAGATTATTTTACAGTTGGCGACCATAAACCCAGAAGAACGTAAGGTCACACACTTTCTCATTACTAGGATGAATATTTGAATCATAAGCATTCATATAACCTGTGTGGTATTTCAATAATACCTCTGAGCTATAAAGAAGAAATGAACTTAAGAAATCGGAGCATGAGTCTGGAATTCTGCTCCACGGACCAGCTCCGATATTTAATACAATCATGGCCGATCTCATCGATGAAGTGTTTTGAAAGGTTAGGAATGGCATACATTAACACCCAGATTGCTCACGTCCTCGATAATTCGCCCACAATCGTAATAGATCCATACTGACGCCATTTCTCTGGCTCTTCACTCATCCCTGGAACATCTGGATAACAAGGACACCTACATCAGACTTCTGCATATTGGCTTTAGTTCTGCCTTGAACACCATAATGCCAACAAGACTCATCAACAGAGTCTGAGTCCGAGAACTCTTTCCTCACATCGAGAAGTGGCTCATTAACCTTCTGACCTGCAAATCACAAGGAATACGGATAGCTGGTAACTCCTCCTCTACAATTATCCTCAATACTGGTGCCCTTCAAGTCTGTGTACTCAGCCCACTTCAATATTTATTACACTCCCAAGACTGCACCGATAAATTCAGCTCCAAATCCATTTACAGATTTACTAATGACACCACCACATTGGGTCGGTCTCAAATAACAGCGAGACACGGTACAGGAAATAAAGCGTGGTGACATGTTATAAAGACAACAATCTTTCCTTCAATGTCAGGAAAACAAGGGAACTGGATATTGACTTCAGGAATTCGACCGAAGGACAGACACTGGTCTCTGCCGTTGGTGCTGAGTTGGAAGTGATGGACAGCTTCCAATTCCGAGGAATAAATTTACAAACAATCAGTCTATCCATGTCAACTCTCCAGCCAAGAAAGCACATCAATTCATGAAGAAAATTTAGCATTTTGGCAATGAATCTCACCAATTTTTATATTTCACTGCAGAAAATATTCTATCCAGTCACTTCGTATGGTAACTGCTCTGCCCAGACTGAAAGAATTTGCAGAGATGCGTGTACCTAACCGAATCCATCACGCAAATCATATTTCCTTCCATTGACTCAGTCGTGACTTCCCACTGCTTCAGGAATGTAATCAAAACAATCAATGGGCAATCGACAATAGGTGCAGGAGTAGGCCATTCTGCCTTTCGAGCCTGCACCACCTTTCAATATGATCATGGCTGATCATCCTTAATCAGTAGCCTGTTCCTGCCTTATCTCCATAACCCTTGATTCCACTATCCTTAAGAGCTCAATCCGACTCTTTCTTAAATTAATCCAGAGTCTGGGCTTCCGTTAACCATTGGGGCAGAGCATTCCACACAGCCACCACTCTCTGGGTGAATGAGTTTCTTCTCATCTCTGTCCTAAATGGTCTACCCCGTATTTTTAAGCTGTGTCCTCTGGTTCGGCACTTAGCCATCAGCGGAAACATGTTTCCTGCCTCAAAAGTGTCAAATCCTTTAATAATTTTATATGTTTCAATCAGATCCCCTCTCAGTCTTCTGAACTCAAGGGTATACAAGCCCAGTCGCTCCAGTCTTTCAGCGTAAGGTAGTCCCGCCATTCCAGGAATTGTCCTCGTGAACCTACGCTGCACTCCCTGAATAGCCAGAATGTCTTTCCTCAAATCTGGAGAACTGAACTGCACACAGTACTCCAGGTGTGGTCTCACCAGAGCCATGTACAGCTGCAGAAGAACCTCTTCGCTTCTATACTCAATTCCTCTTGTTATGAAGGCCGGCATGCTATTGGCCTTCTTCACTGCCTGCTGTACCTGCAGGTAGTGAAGGCCCCTCCCACCACCGCAATGTTCTTTTCCAACCTCTTCCATTGGACAGAAATGTAAATGTTTGAAAATACGCACCAATGGATTAAGGATCAATTTCTTCCTTGTTGTTATTAAACTTATGAATGCACCTGTAATATATTAGAGTTGATCTTTCTCTGCCCTTGCTAAAAAACTGTGAAGCTATATTAACTTGATGTCCTTATGGAAGGTATGATTTATACTGAAGAGAATGCAACACAATATTTTTCACTGTTTCTCAGAATGTATGACTATCATAAAACAAGCAAAATCAATCTGCATACCATCCATTTGGGTCTGGTCTGCTCGATAACACATTCATCCTATGTCTCCTGTGGTCTGTGGAAAAGACTTCCACTATCCATTACTTCCATGCCTGTCATAATTTCGAAAGGATTTATTTACTCTCCCTCAGCCTCGAAGTTCATGGGAAAGAAATGATTTATTATATTGTCCCGCATCATTTACGATGGGAGGTGGCAGGACTGCAGAGTTGATGTCTGACACCTGAGTGCTGAAGTCAATTCGACTTGTCTATCCGTTGCTTCTTATGGTTTCTAGCATGCAACTATTTCTGTGTCGTAGCTTCACCAGGTTGACACGTTACTTTTAGTTATAACCACTGTATGCACTCATAGAACATAGAACACAGAAATGTACAGCACAGAACAAGCCCTTTAGCCCACGAGATTTAATCCTAATGTCAAATATAGTAAGCTCACGTACGCAACCATCAACTCACTGCTATCAATGTGCATGTCCAGCAGTCGCTCAAATGTCCCCAATGACTCTGCTTCCATGACCACAGCTGGCAACCGATTCCATGCATTCACAACTCTCTGCGTCAAGAATCGGCCTCTGAAGTCTCCTTTATACATTCCTTCTAATATCTTCAATCTATGACTTCTCGTACCAGAGAATTCTGCCCTGGGGAAATGGCTCTGGTTGTTGATTCTATCTATTCCTCACATTATTTTCTATACCTCGATCAGGTCTCCTCTCTTCCTCCTTCTCTCCAGAGGGAAAAGTCCGAGCTTATTCAAACTTTCTTCATAAGGCAAGCCCTCCAGTCCAGGCAGAATCCTGGTAAACCTTCTTTGCGTTTTCTCCAAAGCTTGTGCATCTTTCCTATAAATGGGCGACCAAAACTGGACGCAATATTCCAAGGGTGGTTTCACCAGGGACTTGTAGGGCTGCAGCAAAACCTCGCACCTCTTAAACTCTATTCCCATTAATGTAAGCCAAAACAACGTATGATTTCTTAATAACCCCATCCACTTGGGTGGCAACTTTGAGGGATCTATGTACTTGCACACCCAGATCCCTCAGTTCCTCCACACTGCCAAAGAACCTGTCTTTAATCCTATATTCAGCATACGTCTTCCACCTTCCTAAATGCATCACTTCACGTATATCCAGGTTGAACTCCATCTGCCATTTCGTAGCCCAGCTCTGCATGCTATCTATGTCCCGCTGCAACCTACAGTAGCCGTCTAGGTTGTCGACGACACCTGCAACCTTAGTGCCATCTGCAAATTTACTAACCCACGCTTTAACCTCCTCATCCAAGTCATTTACAAGCACTACAAAGAGCAGAGGCCCATGAACAGAGCCCTGGGGGACTACAATCAACACTGACCTCCAGGCAAAATACTTTTCACCTGCAACCACTCTCTGCCTTCTGTCAGCCTGCCAATTCTGTATCCAGATCGCCAAATCTCACTGTATCCCTGACTACCAGACATTATGAATGAAACTCCTGTACTCTTCATTTAACAAGGTTTGATCAATGTCTCCAAGTCATAACTCTCCCATTCATCTGCTTCCCCTTCCCTCCCATTTCTTCGTTGTCATGTCTTTGGGATGTACTATCTTTAGAGCCTTGGTAAATTTGTACAGTGCATCTTGGAGGCTGTCATTGATTTATACCATGCAGAAGGACTGGTTTATATTTACAACAGTCTCTAACACATTGATTAAAAGGCAGAGCATTTAGTAACAGCTGAAACAAAAATAGACAAGGTTTCTTCAGGATTAAAGCACCTATCACTGCCGAGAACAGAGAGAACTCCTGAGCAGGTGAAGACGTCTCTGTATCTTGTTCAGAGTACCAAGCTGTTTTGTTGCCTAAGAACAAATCACATCGTTGCTGGCAGCAGACCGCCTTTGTCATTGGTGAACTAGTGGCCAATCGTCAATGAGCTCCTTGTTACAAACCAAAGTTGCATCTGTGTATAACTCCGTTCATCTCCAATAACACCTCAATTATTGGGTCACTCTCAGGTGAATTGCTGTTAAACCTTCCAGCTATCCTCCACTTCCGATCTGTTTGTAATGTCGCTCTTTTCACATTTTAGTCAACAATTAAACTCAATTCTTTTAAAAAAAATTGTTTCTTTATATGTATTCGACCTGAGAAAACTAAAATGCCATTTCAAAAACGCATTTACTTGCAAAATACACGATGCACATTTTTTAAAAAAAGTGCAGTCTATTAATTCTTTTTCCCTTCTTGCAATGTGATGCAACCTTCGCATTTCTTTTACGTATTCCACCATTTCTATTTTAGGACAATGTATCTGAATTCACAATAGGTTTTCTAGTGATGTGTGTAATTAAATGGTTACAACAAACGACACAATCGAAATATCTTGCATTGTTAATTTGAAACTTTTAAAGAAGGCCAGTGCATTACAATCTGTGTAATTTTGTGTTTCATTGTTCTTTGTTGGGTGGTCTTCGAAGAGCTAAAAATCTAACAGCAATCCCAAAGTCCCCTTTCCTATGGAAGAGGACTTTTCTAATGATCGGTATTGATTCTAATAGAAATATCCTCCCGGTTCTAAATTCCTAATTCATCATCCTGGAACAAGAAAGCACTTCGACCCAATTCAGAAGCATCAGCGGCCATTTTGAAAAGACTGGAAAACGCAGGGCTGGCCAAAATAGGGTCACTGATTCAAATTGCTTTCATCCTTTCAATATTAACTTTGCACGCTGAGAACTAAAACACCTTTCTCTTATTTCTTTCAAAAACGTGTTAAAGGTACAGCTATCCAGCTATAATTATGGACAAATTTCATGTAAAGTCTAACAATCCAAAAATCTGTTAATTTCTCAGTTAGTTTTAGGACATTCTACAAGTATAACTTTTGCTATCTCCATCAACATCTCTGTGCTTGTGTGAGCATGTCTGTGTTACTGCACGTGCACGTGTGTCTCTCCAAGTCGATAAGTCTGCTTCTGCCTGTCGGTGTCTCTGCACATCTCTCTGCATATGTGATTGTGTCTGATTATTTGTACGGATTTCCGTCTGTCACACACACACACAGACAGGGACAAAACACACACACACACACACACACACCCATTTCAATTCTTACAATGCCAAAAATGACAGAGAGCCCGTTGCACAGAGTACAGACACAGAGATACATAAACATGGAGACACACAATAATACACACAATGAGACACAAACACACACACATAGGCACAGATAGTCAGACAGAGATAGATGGGTAGACACACACAGAATCACAGAGACAGGAACACACGATAATGCACACACACACATTAAGAGAAACACATGCATAAAGCCAAACAGAATCAGTGTGTAGTAACTGACACTGTCCTGTGTCTAACCATCTGTAGCACAACCTATGTCCATCAGCTCGTTCTCAGTTTTTACAGTTGAAGTGTTGATGAGAAAGTGGAACAATCGCTTAAAGTCTCTCAGCATAATATACGTGAAAAGGTGAATCTAGTTAAACGTTCATGGTCATTTGAGCAACTAACAGACTTGTACACCACATCTGTGTAAACATTGGATGTCCAGCTGTGAAATGGACTGATAATGATGACAATTAGTTATGTTGTCCATAATTAGGTAGAATTAACTTGCAGTGTAGCTTGCTCAGCATCACAGTCACAAAAATTCTCTGTCTCCACCACCCACAATCAGTAGCATTGGAGAGTGCCACAGACAAGACGCACAGTCGAAATTCCCCAAAGTTCCTCACAGAGCAGCTTCCACACCCACGGCATTATCGCGTGGAACACTGAGCACAGCAGATACATGGGACACCAGTTGACAATTCCACATCCAGCCACTCGGCACCCTGGCTCAGAAAAACGTCTCAGTGCCAGAAGGGCCGTTGGTTGGAAATCCTCGAACTCCCTCACTTACATCATTATGGGTTTATCTGGACAAAAAGAATTGCAGCAGTTCAAAACGATAACTCATCGTCAACTTCGCCAGAACAATTACATCTGAGTAGTACGTGGTAACCCAGTGGCAATGAGCCACACACATTAATGAATCACAAAAGGTCACTATTTGAAACCCACGTGCTCCAGTGCTGAGCTTTTGAATAAGTTGTGTCCATATTCCAGAAAATTGAAATGCGATTTCATTTGAATGTACCAAATTCTGAACAGGCATCAAAGGGGAGATGGTGAGAAATTGATTCTGTGGGTCTGGGTATCTGAAACACGATAACACAGTCTCTGGAGTTGCATAAAAACTCAGCAGGTCTGTCAGCATCTGTGAAGAGAAGTCAGTGTTAATGTTTCACCATTTGCATATCTTTTAGTTATTATTGCCACTCTCTCGGGGTCAGGGGCAGGTTATTTGGGAATGAGATGACGAGAGCGCGAATAACTGTAAGGCCTCTGAGTCTTTCATATTCTCTGTCCCTGACGATTGCTGATGCACCCTCACTGAGTGCATTTCAGATTGAAAGACACAGATTGCTGCTGTCTCAGGGAGTCATGGTATATGTGGACTGGACAGGAAACTGGATATGAAATCTAAATCTAGCTTTGATTGGATTGACTACTAGAACACACTGAACATGTTAAACAGGCTGTATAGACCTCTCCTTCTTTCTTCAGCGTTATCCCCATTCCAATTGTTCAGTAATTATTACTTTTCTAACTTCCTACCGCTCCCCTGAATTCCCCAACTCTCATAACATATGAGCTAACCTTTCCCTTCTCTCAGCAGATGTTGCATGACCTTATCAGATTCCACTGAATGGCCTGTGTTCATTTCAGTGAGAATTACATCCCCCTATTTCAGTTTCTGTGAGAGGAAATATTCTTCAATCCGACTCCTTTATAGCCTGTTTGTTCCCAGAGAAAGGAGGCATTGTTCTGTCCAAATTAATAACATGCTCAGAAGCGCATCCATATAATTTGATGATTTTAAAAATAAGATATCTTAAACAGAATGAAATTCATACTGAAAACAATGCGATCTGTAAGGGGTTGGAATTCAGTCATGCGAGATGAAAGTGAGGACTGCAGATGCTGGAGATCAGAGTCAAGATTAGAGAAGTACAGGAAAAGCAAAGCAGGTTAGGTAGCATCTGAGGAGCTGGAGAATCGATAATTTCGTGCAAAAGACACTCATCAGGAATGAGGGTGGGAGCGTCCAGCGTTGACAGATAAATGGGAGGGATTGGGGCTACGGGCAAGGTAGCTGAGAGCATAATAGATGGATGAAGGTGGGGGTAAAGGTGATTGGTCAGAGAGGAAGGTGGAGCGGATAGGCGGGAACTGAGATAAGGTGGTCGGAGGGGGAAATCAGGCAAATGGTAAAGCCACATTGATGCCCTGGGGTTGGAGGTTCCAGAGGAGGAAGATCAGGCGTTTTTCCTCAAGGTGTTGGGTAGTGAATGAGTGGTGATAGACAAGTTTCTGGTCCTACATGTCCTCGGTAAATTCGGAGATAGAATTCAATTCTCCCTCTGTCAGTTGTGATTTGGTATGATGCTCCTGACCTGTCAAAACGCAGATCTAAGAGAATACACAAACAACCTCTCACTATACATTTCACTCAGAATAGTGACAATAATAGGACGGATTAAAACAAAATGCAATCTGTGTTGAATGCTGGATGTAGGGAATCATGTTACTGTAGAGCCTTTACAACACTGACCTCCGGCTTTTGGCCCATCATTCACACGCCAGTCTGCATTCCCTCTTGAAACCTATCCAATTACCCAGATTCCTGTCGGATTGAAGACTGTCTGAGTGAAGTTTGCACATTCTCCCCGTGTCTGCGTGAGCTTCCTCCGGGTGCACCAGTTACCTCACACAGTCCAATGATGCGCAAGTTAGGGGGGATTTGCAATGCTTAATAGTCATAAGTGTCCAGGTGAGAGTAGGTTAGGTTGGTTCGCCATGAGAAATGCGGGGTTAGAGGAACAGCGTAGAGGGTAGTATTCGTGGGATGCATGATGGGCCGAATTGCCTGTTTCTACACTGTAAGAATTTTATGATCCTCTGCTCCATCTCATCTATCTCGATGGATGAGGTGAACTACCACCTGATCAAATATCCCCTTCAACGGGTCAACGTTTGTTTTCTATTCGACAAAGAACTGCGGATGTTGCAGACCTGAGAGACAGCACAGAAATTGCTGGGAATGTCAGCTGGGAAGGTCCGGCAGCATTTGTGGGGAGTGAACCTTTTGGATCCAGTGATTGTTCTTAAGAGCTGAGACCTGATGACTTTTACAAGCAATTTCTTGCTTTGCTTTCAGCCCCAGTGCAGTTGGTGATGATCACGGCCTTGTTATTTGAGAAAGCACTGAACAGGGTGATGATCACGGACTTGTTATTTGAGAAAGCGCTGAACAGGTTGAAGCGTTTGTACAATGTCAGCTGGAAAGTTAGATTGGAAAATTAGGTCAGTTCTCCTTGGTGAATAGAAGGCTTAACCCAGGTCTACACTTGCCACCGCAAGATTCGAAAGACATTCATCTTCAACAACGACCTCACCTCTTTCCACCGCCCCAAAAGATCTATACATATCCAGTAGAGATTTTCATGCACATGTAACCACCTCATTTACCATGTCTGTTGTTCTCGACACGGTCTCCTTGACACTGGGGAGACAGGAAGGGAAAATGCAGAGCGTTGAGGAGGACATCTCTGGGAAACATGCCCCAAACAATTCCACCGTGTTTCTGCTGACTACTTCATCTCCCCTTCCCATCCAAGTGCATGCAAGTACTGGGTATCGCCCACCATCAAATACAAGCTACTCGATTTGTGGAGGAAGAACTCCTCATCTAGCTCTATGGGGCCCTCCGAACACTCAGCGTCAACGTTAAGTTCACCAGTTTCCTCATTTCCCCTCCGTATCCTCCCATCGTAGATTAAACCCTCCAACCCAGCACCGCCCTCTTGTCTGTCCTACCTGTCTATCTTCCTTCACATCAATCAGCTCCACACCCCACTCCAATCTATCGCCATCATCCGGCAGACCTCCTTTTATTCACTGATCCACTCATTCCTACCTTCTTCAATTCATTCTCTCAACTCTTCTCAATTTGCCCTTTCCCCTCCTGCTTCAAAGGTTCAGCACTAAACTTGTCTCTGGGGAGACTGATTCGAGTCTGTACGTCAGAGGGTGGATTCAAGACAGAGACAACGAGAGACAAAACAATCTGCATGGCGTAAAAACAAACATGGGCTGGGTTCCATTCCCGTTTTCCAGGCTGCAGAATTACGTGTGTGTATCCACACATGAAATTGTTCCCTTGTGACGTGGATGAGTTTTCACTTTCTGGCATCGGCTGTCCTCATCTCTGCACAATCGAAGTCTCAGCCTGTATTTTGGTCAAGTAAAACTTGTACAGGATAATTGCAGGTTCAGTAACTGCAGTCTGAAGACGGAACGCGCTGACAGGAATATTAAAACAGCTTGATGTACCGAACATTTTGCAATCGCCCCATGTCTCGGCCGTCAGTGTGTCTAGTACTAATTGATTTAGTATATTTGCTTCCCTTACTGCCCTTAACTCAGTATTAATGAGCGTCAGACCTTCCTCCGTCTCATTTACTGGCGGTTATACACTGTATGCGAGACCATTCATCAAGTTTATTGACACCATTGTCCCTACTCACAAGAGAATAGACCATCCAATATTCGCTCCTAGTGTAGTCCAGGAGTGTGTACACATTCCAATTCCGGAGGATGTCACTTCTTTTCGCCCACTCCTTGTATTTGGGATGAACACTGTCGTGCCAGTAGACAGTACCACGGGGTAGCAGCACCTCTTCCATCCCAGGCGGTGATGTCATCCTTTCTCTGCATAGGCCCATATTAGACAGGCCAACATGGTCTGATTATTGATAAATGATCGAATAATGTGTAAAATCGTACCACTTGCCTAGGTCATTGTTCAAGAACAGCGTCGTATAACACTGGGAGGTCCCCAAATGTAGTCTGCCCTGATGTGTGCAAATACAGTTTCTCCCTTGCCTTCCACTCTATTGAAGTCTGTGGTCGGAAGGGTGCCAGCATTAGGACTGCAGTTAGCCTTAATTTCGGGTGGTGGCGCGAGATTTGCCCTAATTGCTCCCCCTATCGGAGTCAGGTTAGTCGCTTCCCGTGGAAGCAGACATCTAGCATTTCTTCCCAAGACCTCTCTTATTTGTCCGGCAGTCCATCGTCGGGCTGTGTGCAAACATATCCAAAAATGGAAGCCAAACTCTTAACTCCGGTGTTGTATTAGGGCCAAGGCACACGTTCTGTTCCTTTCACATCTAGCGATAGCCCTTCGCACCTCCCAACCAACGAGCATCGCATTTACGCCATCTATCGCATAAAGCGTCAATTCCACTTCCGAGTTAGACTCACTCCCGAACCCGCATCAACACCCTCTAGGTTCTAGCGTGACATTAATACGCTCTGCTCTGCTTGGTGTTTGATCCATTATTTGTTTTGGATGGTTGATGTGCCCCGATGCGACGATTTCCTGTCATGCATTTCGCGGGGGCAGGGGGCTGTACCACTATATTCACCACATATATCGGAGAAGAGTCTATCTATTCCACACCACCAGGCTTCCTCATTCCTCTTCTGCGTCTTGGTTATCATTATCCTTGCCATGGACGTCCTCACTTGAGAATAGAATACCTATATCCCGTGTCAGGTGTCCCTGCAGACGTGGTAGCTTCTACTGAGTGACAGTCAGTGGGACCATAAGGATCCCTGCATAAATATTTATTGTCCAATTTATAGTCGTACTGGTTACTAAACGGCCAGGGGTCACATGTAAAGGTCAATTTAGCACCCTTGGTTAAGACTACAGTCTGTGGCTGAATTCCAGACGCCCCTGCCTTCACAACTCGTCCTGCCAGGGCAACCCCATATTTGTATGAGCCTTCGAATCACTACTTGCACTTATTTATTCTGGTGTTGTCTGATGTCTCTTCAATTCCAGCTACACGTTTGCAATGGCTGGTGTGGATCAACGTGGCTCTTTGGGAGATCTTAACAGCTGACTGTGTTGTAAGGAGCACTTCAAACGGTCCCTCCCACCTCTTCGCTTTTCCACAATTCCTCCTGAAGTCTTTCACCACTATCCAGTCTCCAGGTTCTAGGTCGTGCATCTTCCCTTCTGCTGATTGGGGTACTGCTGCCTTCACTTGATTCTGTATTTGAGACGCAAGCGCAGGCAGTTGCATGGTGGCACGATGGTGAGCACTGCTGCCTCACAGCGCCAGAGACCCGGATGCAGTTCCCACCTCAGGCAGCTGTCTGTCTGGAGTTTGCATATTCTCCCCGTGTCTGCGTGGGTTCGCTCCTGGTGTTTCACGTTTCCTCAAACAGTCCAAAATGTGCAGATTAGGTGAATTGTCCATGCTAAATTGCCCGTAGTGTTAGGTGTAGGGGTAAATGTCGGGGAGTGATTCTGGCTTGGTTGTTCTTCAGAGGTTCGGGGTGGACTTGATGGGCCGAAGGGCCTGTTTCCACACTGCAAGTGATCCAATGTAATCGCATCCTCACAGTGGCCTGTTATCGGTCTTATCTTAGGTTTTCGGCCAATTTCTGTCTTGGGAGGCAGAACAAACAAAATCTCTAACGGGCCAAGATTGGCTATTCCTCTCCTTCTAGTTTTCATATACTTTTACACAATTGGAAGTGGTTTGTCCATGTCACCCCGAGTTCCTCACAACGTTTGTCAATTTATCTTTTAAGGTAGCATTTCTCATTCCACTGCCACCGCTTGCTGGGTGGTAGGCACAGTATAGTCTCACGTTTATTCCCAAGTAATCACTGATCTACTTTAGGGCAATATTGACAAATAGTGTCACATTGTCGTTGTAAAGCCATTCAGGAATTCCCCATCTCAGAATAATTTCAGTTCCCAAAGACTTGGCTCCTGCAATGACATCCTGTTTCGACGTGGGTAGCGATTCCACCCATTTCAAAAGTTTGTCAACTATTACCAGAGCTCAAAATGTGTTGCTGGAAAAGCGCAGCAGGTCAGGCAGCATCCAAGGAACAGGAGAATCGACGTTTCGAGCATTAGCCCTTCTTCAGGAATGAGGAACGTGTGTCCAGCAGGCTAAGATAAAAGGTAGGGAGGAGGGACTTGGGGAGGGGTGTTGGGAATGCGATAGGTGGAGGGAGGTCAAGGTGAGGGTGATAGGCCAGAGTGGGGTGGGGGCGGAGAGGTCTGAAAGAAGATTGCAGGTTAGGAAGGCGGTGCTGAGTTCGAGGGATTTGACTGAGACAAGGTGGGGGCGGGGAAATGAGGAAACTGGAGAAATCTGAGTTCATCCCTTGTGGTTGGAGGGTTCCCAGGTGGAAGATGAGGCGCTCTTCATCCAACCATCGTGGTGCCATGGTCTGGCGATGGAGGAGTCCGAAGACCTGCATGTCCTAGGTGGAGTTGGGGGGGAGTTGAAGTGTTGGGCTACGGGGTGGTTGGGTTGGTTGGTCCGGGTGTCCCAGTCAATGCCTTTTCCTTTCGCAGGGTAATATTTCAATAAAATACATCTGTAAATGTTCAAAGTCTCCTTGGGATTGTGGGCGTCCTGCCTGACCCATCTGTATTCCCTTCCCCACATTATTAGTGGCACAGATAACACATCATTCACAATATTTTCAGGGGTAATGAGTAAATCCCTTCGTCTAACAGTGCGCCGAAATACTGTCGTACATCCCCGCTTTTGACACATGATCCTCACTGTGTGTTATTTGGCATAGAATGGGAATAATGATCGCGGAAGACAGGTTTACCAATGGGGCTACACCACACCAATTCCCTCATTCTGCATCCTTCCCTTGTCAATTCACGCTTCTCCTCCAGCGTGGCCTGTGACTGTAACTCCCATAAATCTGCTTTGCATTACAAATATTTGACATACACATGTCAACTGATCACTTGGCGGCTGCTGAGCTTCCGGCCTTACGGCTGAGTTTGCATTCACATTGCCTTGAGAAAGAAAGTGGGCTTCACATTTACAGACAGCGATTGATTTAGGCGATAGGACCGCTTCCAGGAGTCAGAAACAGGCCTCGGTGTATGTTGGGCTTTCCAGTGTAGGCCAAGAAGCCCCTGTGTTTCCATCGGGTTCAAATAATATGTACAACCCCCAATACATATCTGCTGTCCATGTAAATGTTCACTCTTCTTCCCTCAGCCAATTTACATGCCTCAGCCAAGAGAATCAGCTCTGCTGCTTGAGCTGACAGATGAGAAGGGAGTGATTCCGTTTTGACTCCCTAATGGGTAGGTACTACAGCATACCAAACACAATTCTGACCTGTCTGTTGGCTCCTGAATGATGATCCATACACAAAAAACACCATATCCTGATTTTCAATTTGTGAATCTTGCACACCTGGTTTTCGGCTGCAAATTTCATTAGTTCCAGAGACACAATCATGTGAGTCTCCGTCTCCTTCTCTGCAGAGAAGGCGAGCAGCATTACGGACGTTGCATCTCTTTATTGTAATGTTAGCATCTCCAATAGCACAGTATTGTATCTGAGCCAACGTGCTGCCGACATGTGTGCTATGTTTTGCTTGGAAAACAGTAAGGATGCATGTGGGACCAGTAGGGATAATTGGCCATAGCTGGCTGTGTCCCTGGACGCTACAACAAACTTTTTCAGCTGCAGCCACGGCTCGCAGGCATTTCGGCAATCCTGCCGCTACGGAGTCTACGTTTAGCCGAAATGTAAGCTACCTACGTGAATCTTCCCACATTATCCTGCATCAGCACAGATGTCATGCAGCCACGCATCTCATCTACCGTTTGTACAAAAGGCTTTGTTGGATTGGGAATCCCCAGTATAGGGATTCCCCAATACAAGCTTGGAGCGCCATTTTCAATTCAACTGCAACGGACTCTGGTTCTGCAACTCTTAGCCATGGGAAGTGTCACTTAGAGGGGCCTCAAGAGTTGCGTAATGTGGGATAAACATTCTACAGCAGGAACGCATGACCAGAAAGGATAGCAATTGTTTCATCATGTGAGGCTTTGGAATTTGATGGATCACTTGAACTCTGTCTTCATCAATGGCCCTCTTTTGTTCAGATAAGAATTGACCGAAGAACTTCATCTGTTGTTCCACAAATTGTAGTTTTGCGAAACTAGCTTTGTGCCCATCCCTGGCTCGATGGCAGAGCAACGCAAGGGTATCTTTCTCACATTGTTCCTCTGTTGGTCCTCTATTCGTCGACATAGTGCAGAAGCGCTGACCCCAAGGTTAAAACAAGAGTCTCCAGACTTCTGCATACACTCTCATTAATTATGATGGGGGACTCACAGTAATCTTGACAAAGTCACGTTAAAGTACATGATTTACGTTTGAATGGAAAAGTGAACCAGAATTGACTTTCTGGGTGTACCGGTACACTAAAGAAGACATTTGCTAAATCCACAGCAGAGAACCATTTACTGTACGGTGGAATTTGAGCTAATATAGTACAAGGATTGGAAACATTTTGGGCGGATGGAACAACAGCATAATTGACTACATGCAGGTCTTGAACAAATCTCCATTTCCCCGATTCACCTGGAATGATTGTCTTTTTGACCAGAAAAATGGGGGGGTCCCATAATTGATTATCCACAGGGGATTATCACTCCAGCCTTCAGAAGGGATTCAAAGACGGGAGGCAGTCCTTTTACACCCTCAGGTTTTAACGAGTCTTGTGTTCTGCAAGGACGATACTCAGACTTCGGGGTTATTCTCATGTGTTCACAGCTTCGTATGAACCCCATACCACGGTTGTCTTTTGCCCTGCACCCAGTAGGGACCCTTCTTAATCTTGGGTCCAAGGCATCTACCATAGCCAAACGCCACGCTTCCTTCTTGGCGGGAGTTACCTGGACTGCCCTATCTGCCTGAGTTAGCCAATTTAGTGTCTTCATATATGTCCTTATATCTGCATTGAAGCAGATACGCACATCGTCCCTGAAGACACAATCTTTCGTTTTTTGTGCCTGTTGTACCCATGGTAACACGTGGATAAGGACCAGGTACTGGAAAGTGTGACGAAGGCAGACAGACGCGAGATGGGTGACCTGAACGCAATGGCAAAAGAGCAGAAGGAAGCCATTCTCAACAGCGATCCTCTCCCGCCACGTTATTCGATATCATCATGGCTGACACAACAATTTTAAGTCTTTTTCCAGCCTATCCACATCATCGCGTTGCCTACTTGCTAACAGATATTTATCGATCTCTATCATAAATAGACATCAAAAATGTAAATCTATGAGAGGAAAATGTTCCGTTTCGAGACAGTTGGGTTTCTGTACAAATATTGTTGGGTTTTCAGGTGAGCAGCCGAGTCTGGTCTGACCACCTTCTAAAGCATAAACTAAAACTCGACTCTGATGGGACTCAAACCCACAACCTTTGAATAGCAACCTAAACAAACGCATAAAAGTCCAACGCACTATCCATTGCGCCACAGAGACACAGCAGCAGCATTGCTCAAGCATACAAGTTTGCCTTTGACCCATTGCGTTCAGGTCACTCATCTCGCATCTGTCTGCCTTCGTCACACTTTTCAGTACCTGGTCCTTATCCACGTGTGCTCTGGCTATTCACTTGTTCGGCTACAGACTGCTGAAACGTTGTCATGACACTCAGCTTTACCACATGTTCAGATAATGATTTCCAGATAAACAACACGCTATAGGTGAAAGCATTTTTCCCAAATCTCCTCAAAATATCTTGTCTCCTGTCTTTCATTTATGTCACTCTATTCCTTCCCAATACAGGTTTATCCCTGTCATACATATCTATCCTCTTCGTAAAATGTGCACGTTAATTGGTTATTCACTCAGTCTTCTCTGCGCTTAAATAAAAAACCCCAGAAAAGAAGGTTTACCATCGCAGGCTGTAAAATACGACTCACGACCCCTGATGTATGTCAATGAGTGGCGATTAAGCCAGAGAGCCATAAGATCAGTGCACAATTCGTTCGCCCAGGAAACAAGTAAAAATGTTAATCCAATTAACACTAGTTTTCTTGTTTGGTATATGCTGCACTGCACAGCACACATACACCATGAAGGCCATTACAAATCATATGAGAAGGAATGTTTGAGGAGATTGGTTAAACCAAATCAGTTTTTATTGTGAGCATTTTATTAAAATGATCACAGATGTGCAGTCAGTGTAAACCTATCCGAAGTATATGTGACGGCAAGTAGACCCTATCTTTGTGATATGGAAGGCTCCTTTCCTCAAGTACCATTGGCGAAGGCATCCAGCGACAGGAGGCAGGATTTGGGACCATGGGTACAACAGGCACAAAAAACGAAAGATTGTGTCTTCAGGGACGATGTGCGTATCTGCTTCAATGCAGATATAAGGACATATATGAAGACACTAAATTGGCTAACTCAGGCAGATAGGGCAGTCCAGGTAACCCCCGCCAAGAGGGTAGCGTGGCGTTTGGCTATGGTAGATGCATTGGACCCAAGATTAAGAAGGGTCCCTACTGAGTGCAGGGCAAAGCACAAGCGTGGTATGGGGTTCATACGAAGCTGTGAACACATGAGAATAACCCCGAAGTCTGAGTATCGTCCTTGCAGAACACAAGACTCGTTAAAACCCGAGGGTGTGAAATGACTGACTCCCGTCTTTGAATCCCTTCTGAAGGCTGGAGTGATCATCCCCTGTGGATAATCAATTATGGGACCCCCCCATTTTTCTGGTCAAAAAGACAATCATTCCAGGTGAATTGGGGAAATGGAGATTTGTTCAAGACCTGCATGTAGTAAATTATGCTTTTGTTCCGTCCGCCCAAAATGTTTCCAATCCTTGTACTATATTAACTCAAATTCCACCGGACAGGAAATGGTTCTCTGCTGTGGATTTAGCAAATGCCTTCTTTAGTGTACCGGTACACCCAGAAAGTCAATTCTGGTTCACTTTTCCATTCAAAGGTAAATCATGTACATTCACGTGACTTTGTCAAGATTACTGTGAGTCCCCCATCATAATTAATGAGAGTGTATGCAGAAGTCTGGAGACTCTTGTTTTAACCTCGGGGTCAGCGCTTCTGCACTATGTCGACGAATAGAGGACCAACAGAGGAACGATGTGAGAAAGATACCCTTGCGGTGCTCTGCCATCGAGCCAGGGATGGGCACAAAGCTAGTTTCGCAAAACTACAATTTGTGGAACAACAGATGAAGTTCTTCGGTCAATTCTTATCTGAACAAAAGAGGGCCATTGATGAAGACAGAGTTCAAGCGATCCATCAAATTCCAAAGCCTCACATGATGAAACAATTGCTATCCTTTCTGGTCATGCGTTCCTGCTGTATAATGTTTATCCCACATTACGCAACTCTTGAGGCCCCTCCAAGTGACACTTCCCATGGCTAAGAATTGCAGAACCAGAGTCCATTGCAGTTGAATTCAAAATGGCGCTCCAAGCTTGTACTGGGGAATCCCTATACTGGGGATTCCGAATCCAACGAAGCCTTTTGTACAAACGGTAGATGAGATGCGTGGCTGCATGACATATGTGCTGATGCAGGATAATGTCGGAAGATTGACGTAGGTAGGTTACATTTCGGCTCAACGTAGACTCCGTAGCGGCAGGATTGCCGAAATGCCTGCGAGCCGTGGCTGCAGCTGAAAAAGTTTGTTGTAGCATCCAGGGACACAGCCAGCTATGGCCAATTATCCCTACTGGTCCCACATGCATCTTTACTGTTTTCCAAGCAAAACACAGCACACATGTCGGCAGCACGTTGGCTCAGATACAATAATGTGCTATTGGTGATGCCTAACATTACAATAAAGCGATGCAACATCCGTAATGCTGCTAGCCTTCTCCGCAGAGAAGGAGACGGAGACTAACATGATTGTGTCTCTGGAACTAATGAAATTTGCAGCCGAAAAAGAGGCGTGCAAGATTCATAAATTCAAAATCAGGATATGGCGTTTTTTGTGGATGGATCATCATTCAGGAGCAAACAGACAGGCCAGAATTGTGTTTGGTATGCTGTAGTAACTACCCATTAGGGAGTCAAAACGGAATCACTCCCTTCACATCTGTCAGCTCAAGCAGCAGAGCTGATTCTTTTGGCTGAGGCATGTAAATTGGCTGAGGAAGATGAGTGAACATTTACATGGACAGCAGAAATGTATTGTGGGTTGTACATAATATTTGAACCCGATGGAAACACAGGGGCTTCTTGGCCGACACTGGAAAGCCCAACATACACCGAGGCCTATTTCTGACTCCTGGAGGCGGTCCTTTCGTCGAAATCAATCGCAGTCTGTAAATGTGAAGCCCACTTTCTTTCTCAAGGCAATGTGAATGCAAACTCAGCCGTAAGGCCGGAAGCTCAGCAGCCGCCAAGTGATCAGTTGACATGTGTATGTCAAATATTTGTAATGCAAAGCAGATTTATGGGAGTTACAGTCACAGGCCACGCTGGAGGAGAAGCGTGAATTGACAAGGGAAGGATGCAGAATGAGGGAATTGGTGTGGTGTCGCCCCATTGGTAAACCTGTCTTCCGCGATCATTATTCCCATTCTATGCCAAATAACACACAGTGAGGACCATGCGTCAAAAGGGGGGAATGTACGACAGTATTTCGGCGCAGTGGTACATGAAGGGATTTACTCATTACTCCTGAAAATATTGTGAATGATGTGTTATCTGTGACACTAATAATGTGGGGAAGGGAATACAGATGGGTCAGGTAGAACACCCCCAATCCCAAAGAGACATTGAACATTTACAGATGTATTTTATTGAACTAATACCCTGCGAAGGGAAAAGGCATTGACTGGGACACCCGGACCAATCAACCCAACCACCCCGTAGCCTAACACTTCAACTCCCCACCAACTCCACCAAGGACATGCAGGTATTTGGACTCCTCCATTGCCAGACCATGGCAACACGATGGTTGGAGGAAGAGCGCCTTATCTTCCGCCTGGCAACCCTCCAACCACAAGGGTTGAGCTCAGATTTCTCCAGTTTCCTCATTTCCCCGCCCCCACCTTGTCTCAGTCAAATCCCTCGAACTCAGCACCGCCTTCCTAACCTGCAATCTTCTTCCAGACCTTCCGACCCCACCCCACTCCAGCCTATCACCCTCACCTTGACCTCCCTCCACCTATCGCATTCCCAACACCCCTCCCCAAGTCCCTCCTCCCTACCTTTTATCCTAGCCTGCTGGACACACTTTCCTCATTCCTGAAGAAGGGCTAATGCCCGAAACGTGGATTCTCCTGTTCCTTGGATGCTGCCTGACCTGCTGCGCTTTTCCAGCAACACATTTTCAGCTCTGGTAATAGTTGACAAGCTTTCCAAATGGGTGGAACCGCTCACCACGTCGAAACAGGATGCCATTGCAGGAGCCAAGTCTTTGCTAACTGAAATTATTCTGAGATGGGGAATTCCTGATTGGCTTTACAACGACAATGTGACACTATTTGTCAATGTTGCCCGAAAGTAGATCAGTGATTACTTGGGAATAAACGTGAGACTATGCTGTGCCGACCACCCAGCAAGCGGTGGCAGTGGAAAGAGAAATGCTACCTTAAAAGATAAATTGACAAACGTTGTGAGGAACTCGGGGTGACATGGACAAAGGCACTTCCAATTGTGTTAAAGTATATGAAAACTAGAAGGAGAGGAATAGCCAATCTTGGCCGGTTAGACATTTTGTTTTTCCGCCGCCCAATACAGGAATTGGCCGAAAACCTAAGATAAGACCGATAACAGGCCACTGTGAGGATGAGATTACATTAGATCACTTGCAGTGTGGAAACAGGCCCTTCGGACTAACAAGTCCACTCCGACCCTCTGAAGAACAACCAAGCCAGAACTACTCCCCGACATTTACCCCTACACCTAACACTACGGGCAATTTAGCATGGACAATTCACCTAATCTGCACATTTTGGACTGTTTGAGGAAACGTGAAACACCAGGAGCGAACCCACGCAGACACGGGGAGATTATGCAAACTCCAGACAGACAGCTGCCTGAGGCGGGAACTGCATCCGGGTCTCTGGCGCTGTGAGGCAGCAATGCTCACCATCGTGCCACCATGCAACTGCCTGCGCTTGCGTCTCAAATACAGAATCAAGTGAAGGCAGCAGTACCCCAATCAGCAGAAGGGAAGATACACGACCTAGAACCTGGAGACTGGATAGTGGTGAAAGACTTCAGGAGGAATTGTGGAAAAGCGAAGAGGTGGGAGGGACCGTTTGAAGTGCTCCTTACAACACAGTCAGCTGTTAAGATCTCCCAAAGAGCCACGTTGATCCACACCAGCCATTGCAAACGTGTAGCTGGAATTGAAGAGACATCAGACAACACCAGAATAAATAAGTGCAAGTAGTGATTCGAAGGCTCATACAAATATGGGGTTGCCCTGCCAGGACGAGTTGTGAAGGCAGGGGCGTCTGGAATTCAGCCACAGACGGTAGTCTTAACCAAAGGTGCTAAGTTGACCTTTACATGTGATCCCTGGCCGTTTAGTAACCAGTACGACTATAAATTGGACAATAAATATTTATGCAGGGATCCTTATGGTCCCACTGATTGGTACTCAGTAGAAGCTACAACGTCTACAGGGACACCTGAAACGGGATATAGGTATTCTATTCTCAAGGGAGGAGGTCCATGGCACGGGTAATGATAACCAAGACGCAGAAGAGGAATGAGGAAGCCTGGTGGTGTGGAATAGATAGACTCTTCTCCGATATATGTGGTGAATATAGTGGTACAGCCCCCTGCCCCCGCGAAATACATGACAGGAAATCGTCGCATCGGGGCACAGCAACCATCCAAAACAAATAATGGACCAAACACCAAGCAGAGCAGAGCGTATTAATGTCACGCTAGAACCTAGAGGGTGTTGATCCGGGTTCGGGACTGAGTCGAACTCGGTAGTGGAATTGGCGCTTCATGAGATAAATGGCGTAAATGAGATGCTCGTCGGTTGGGAGGTGCGAAGGGCTATCGCTAGATGTGAAAGGAACAGAACGTGTGCCTTGGCCCTAATACAACACCGGAGTTAACATTTTGGTTTCCATTTTTGGATATGTTTGCACACAGCCCGACGATGGACTGCCGAACAAATAAGAGCGGGCTTGGCAAGAAATTCTAGCTGCCTGCTTCCAGGGGAAGTGACTACCCTGACTCCGATAGGGGGAGCAATTAGGGCAAATCTCGCGCCACCACCCGAAATTAAGGCTAACTGCAGTCCTTATGCTGGCACCCTTCCGACCACAAACATCAATAGAGTGGAAGGCAAGGGAGAAACTGTATTTGCACACATCAGGGCAGACTACATTTGGGGATCTCCCAATGTTATACGACGTTGTTCTTGAACAATGACTTTTGCTCTGCAACCTAGGCAATTGGTAAGATTTTACACATTGTTTGATCATTTATCAATAATCAGACCATAATGGCGGGTCTAATATGGGCCTCTGCAGAGAAAGTATACCACCACCGTCTGGGATGGAAGAGGTGCTGCTACCCCGTGGTACTGTCTACTGTCACGACAGTGTTCATCCCAAATAAAAGGAGTGGACGAAAAGAAGTGACATCCTGCGGAATTGGAATGTGTACACACTTCTGGACTACACTAGGAGCGAATATTGGATGGTCTATTCTCTTGTGAGCAGGGACAACGGTGTCAATGAACTTGATGAATGGTCTCGCATACAGTGTATAACCACCAGTAAATGAGACGGAGGAAGGTCTGACGCTCATTAATACTGAGTTAAGGGCAGTAAGGGAAGCAAATATACTAAATCAATTAGTACTAGTTATCCTGACGGCCGAGACAGGGGGCGATTGCAAAATGTTCGGTACGTCAAGCTGTTTTACTATTCCTGTCAGCGCGTTCCATCTTCAGACTGCAGTTACTGAAACTGCAATTATCCTGTAAAAGTTTTACTTGACCAAAATACAGGCTGAGACTTCGATTGTGCAGAGATGAGGACAGCCCGATGCCAGAAAATGAAAACTCATCCACGTCACAAGGAAACAGTCTCATGTGTGGATACACACACGTAATTCTGCAGCCTGGACAATAACAGGAAAACGGGAATGGAACCCAGCCCATGTTTGTGTTTACCCCATGCAGATTGTTTTGTTTCTCGTTGTCTCTGCCTTGAATCCACCCTCTGACGTACAGACTCGAATCAGTCTCCCCAGAGACAAGTTTAGTGCTGAACCTTTGAAGCAGGAGGGGAAAGGATAAGTTGAGAAGAGTTGAGAGAATGAATTGAAGAAGGTAGGAATGAGTGGATCAGTGAATTAAAGGAGGTCTGCCGGATGATGGCGATAGATTGGAGTGGGGTGTGGAGCTGATTGATGTGAAGGAAGATAGACAGGGAGGACAGCCAAGAGACGGTGCCGGGATGGAGGGTTTATTCTGCGATGGGAGGATACGGAGGGGAAATGAGGAAACTGGTGAAGTTAACGTTGATGCTGAGTGTTCGGAGGGCCCCATAGAGCAAGATGAGGTGTTCTTCCTCCACTCATCGAGTAGCTCGTATTTGATGGTGGGCGATACCCAGCACTTGCATGCACTGGGATTGGGAAGGAGAGATGAAGTAGTCAGCAGAAACACGGTGGAATTGTTTGGTGCATGTTTCCCAGAGATGTCCTCCTCAGCGCTCTGCATTTTCCCTTCCTGTCTCCGCAGTGTCAAGAAGACCGCGTCGAGAACAACAGACAAGGTAAATGAGGTGGTTACATGTGCATGAAAATCTCAACTGGATATGTAAATATCTTTTGGGGCGGTGGAAAGAGGTGAGGTGGTTGTTGAAGCTAAATGTCTTTCGACTCTTGCGGTGGCAAGGGTAGACCTGGTTTAAGCCTTCTATTCTCCAAGGAGAACTGACCTAATTTTCCAATCTAACTTTCCAGCTGACATTGTACATACGCTTCAACCTGTTCAGCGCTTTCTCAAATAACAAGTCCGTGATCATCACCCTGTTCAGTGCTTTCTCAAAAATCAAGGCCGTGATCGTCACCAACTGCACTGGGGCTGAAAGCAAAGCAAGAAATTGCTTGTAAAAGTCAACAGGTCTCAGCTCTTAAGAACAATCACTGGATCCAAAAGGTTCACTCCCCACAAATGCTGCCGGACCAGCTGGCATTCCCAGCAATTTCTGTGCTGTCTCTCAGGTCTGCAACATCCGCAGTTGTTTGTCGAATAGAAAAAAAACGTTGACCCGTTGATGGGGATATTTGATCAGGTGATAGTTCACCTCATCCATAGAGATAGATGAGATGGAGCAGAGGATCATAAAATTCTTACAGTGTAGAAACAGGCAATTCGGCCCATCATGCATCCCACGAATACTACCCTCTACGCTATTCCTGAAACCCCGCATTTCTCATGGCGAACCAACCTAACCTACTCTCACCTGGACACTTATGACTATTAAGCATTGCAAATCCCCCCTAACTTGCACATCATTGGACTGTGTGAGGAAACTGGTGCACCCGGAAGAAACTCACGCAGACACGGGGAGAATGTGCAAACTCCACTCAGACAGTCTTCAATCCGACACGAATCTGGGTAATTGGATAGGTTTCAAGAGGGAATGCAGACTGGCGTTTGAATGATGGGCCGAAAGCCTGAGGTTCGTGTTGTAAAGGCTCTACAGTAACATGATTCCCTACATCCAGCATTCAGCACAGTTTGCATTTTGTTTTAATCCGTCCTATTATTGTCACTATTCTGAGTGAAATGTATAGAGAGAGGTTGTTTGTGCATTCACTCAGATCTGCGTTTTGACGGGTCAGGAGCATCATACAAAACAACAACTGACAGAGGGAGAATTGAATTCTATCTCCGAATCTACCGAGGACATGTAGGCCAGAAACTTCTCTATCACCACTCATTCACCACCCAACGCCTTGAGGAAAAACGCCTGATCTTCCTCATCTGGAACCTCCAACCTCAGGGCATCAATGTGGCTTTACCATTTGCCGGATTTCCCTCTCTGACCACCTTATCTCAGTTCCCGCCTATCCGCTCGACCTTCCTCTCTGACCAATCACCTTTACCCCCACCTTCATCCATCTATTACGCTCTCAGCTCCCTTGTCCGTAGCCCCACTCCCTCCCATTTATCTGTCAACGCTGGACGCTCCCACCCTCATTCCTGATGAGTGTCTTTTGCACGAAATTATCGATTCTCCAGCTCCTCAGATGCTACCTAACCTGCTTTGCTATTCCTGTACTTCTCTAATCTTGACTCTGATCTCCAGCATCTGCAGTCCTCACTTTCATCTCGCATGACTGAATTCCAGCCCCTTACAGATCGCATTGTTTTCAGCATGAATTTCATTCTGTTTAAGATATTTTATTTTTAAAATCATCAAATTATATTGATGCACTTCTGAGCATGTTATTAATTTGGACAGAAAATTGCCTCCTTTCTCTGGGAACAAACAGGAGTCGGATTGAAGAATATTTCCTCTCACAGAAACAGAAATAGGGGGATGTAATTCTCACTGAAGTAAACACAGGCCATTCAGAGGAATCTGATAAGGTCATGCAACATCTGCTGAGAGAAGGGAAAGGTTAGCTCATATGTTATGAGAGTTGGAGAATTCAGGAGAGCGGTAGGAAGTTAGAAAAGTAATAATTACTGAACAATTGGAATGGGGATAACGCTGAAGAAATAAGGAGAGGTCTATACAACCTGTATAAAATGTTCAGTGTGTTCTAGTAGTCAATCCAATCAAAGCTAGATTTTGATTTCATATCCAGTTTCCTGTCCAATCCACATATACCATGACTCCCTGAGACAGCAGCAATCTGTGTCTTTCAATCTGAAATGCACTCAGTGAGGGTGCATCAGCAATCGTCAGGGACAGAGAATATTAAACACTCAGAGGCCAAACAGTTAATCGCGCTCTCGTCATCTCATTCCCAAACAACCTGCCCATGACCCTGAGAGTGTGGCAATAATAAGTAAAAGATCTGCAAATGGTGAAACTTTAACACTGACTTCTCTTCACAGATGCTGACAGACCTGCTGAGTTTTTCTGCAACTCCAGAGACTGTGTTATCGTGTTTCAGATACCCAGACCCACAGGATCAATTTCTCACCATCTACCCTTTGAAGCCTGTTCAGAATTTGGTACATTCAAATGAAATCACATTTCAATTTTCTGGAATATGGCCACAACTTATTCAAAAGCTCAGCACTGGAGCACGTGGGTTTCAAATAGTGACCTTTTTGTGATTCATTAATGTGTTTGCCTCATTGCCACTGGGTTACCACGTACTACTCAGATGTAATTGTTCTGGCGAAGTTGACGATGAGTGATCGTTTTGAACTGCTGCCATTCATTTTGTCCAGATAAAACCATAATGATGTAAGTGAGGGAGTTCTAGGATTTCCAACCAATGGCACTTCTGGCACTGAGAAGTTTTTCTGAGCCAGGGTGCCGAGTGGCTGGATGTGGAATTGTCAACTGGTGTCCCATGTATCTGCTGTGCTCAGTGTTCCACACGATAATGCCGTGGGTGTGGAAGCTGCTCTGTGAGGAACTTTGGGGAATTTCGACTGTGCGTCTTGTCTCTGGTACTCTCCAATGCTACTGATTGTGGGTGGTGGAGACAGAGAATTTTTGTGACTGTGATGATGAGCAAGCTGCACTGCAAGTTAGTTCTACCTAATTATGGAGAACATAACTAATTGCCATCATGATCAGCCCATTTCACAGCTGGACATCCAGTGTTTACACAGATGTGGTGTACAAGTCTGTTAGTTGCTCAAATGACCATGAACTTTTCACTAGATTCACCTTTTCACGTATATTATGCTGGAGACTTTAAGCGATTGTTCCACTTTCTTATCAACACTTCATCTGTAAAAACTGAGAACGAGCTGATGGACACAGATTGTGCTACAGATGGTTAGACACAGGACAATGTCAGTTATACATACTGATTCTGTTTGACTTTATGCATGTGTTTCTCTTAATGTGTGTGTGCATTATCGTGTGTTCATGTCTCTGTGATTCTGTGTGTGTCTACCCATCTATCTCTGTCTGACTATCTGTGCTTATGTGTGTGTGTTTGTGTCTCATTATGTGTATTATTGTGTGTCTCCATGTTTATGTATCTCTGTGTCTGTACTCTGTGCAACGGGCTCTCTGTAACTTTCGGCATTGTAACAATTGACATGGGGTTTAAACCCGAATCTATCTATACCTCTGTGTGTGTGTGTGTGTGTGTTTTGTCCCTGTCTGTGTGTGTGTGTGACAGACGGAAATCCATACAAATAATCAGACACAATCACATATGCAGAGAGATGTGCAGAGACACCGACAGACAGAAGCACACTTATCGACTTGGAGAGACACACGTGCACGTGCATTAACACAGACATGCTCAAACAAGCACACAGATGTTGATGGAGATAGCAAAAGTTATACCAGTAGAATGTCCTAAAACGAAATGAGTAATTAACAGATTTTTGGATAGTTTGACTTACATGAAATTTGTCCACAATTTTAGCCGGATAGCTGTATCTTTAACACCATTTTGAAAGAAATAAGAGAAAGATGGTTTAGTTCTCAGCGTGCGATGTTAATGTTGGAAGGATGAAAGCAATTTGAATCAGTGAACCTATTTTTGCCAGCCCTGCGTTTTCCAGTGTTTTCAAAATGGCCGCTGATGCTTCTGAATTGGGTCGAAGTGGTTTCTTGTTCCAGGATGATGAATTAGGAATTTAGAACCTGGAGGATATTTCTATTAGAATCAATACCGATCATTATAAAAGTCCTCTTCCATAGGAAAGGGGACTTTGGGATTGCTGTTAGATTTTCAGCACTTCGAAGACCACCCAACAAAGAAAAATGAAATACAAAATTACATAGATTGTAATCCACTGGCCTTCTTTAAAAGTTTCAAATTAACAATGCAAGATATTTCGATTGTGTCGTTTGTTGTAACCGTTTAATTACACACATCACTAGAAAACCTTTTGTGAATTCAGATACATTGTTCTAAAATGAAAATGGTGGAATACGTAAAAGAAATGCAAAAGTGGCATAACATTGCAAGAAGGGAAAAAGAATTATTAGACTGCACTTTTTAAAAAAAATGTGCATCATGTATTTTGCAAGTAAATGCGTTTTTGAAATGGCATTTTAGTTTTCTCAGAGCGAATACATATAAACAAACATTTTTTTGCAGAACTGAGTTTAATTGTTGACTAAAATGTGAAAAGAGCGACCTTACAAACAGATCGGAAGTGGAGGATAGCTTGAAGGTTTGACAGCAATTCACCTGAGAGTGACCCAATAATTGAAGTGTTATTGGAGATGAACGGAGTTATACACAGATGCAACTTTGGTTTGTAACAAGGAGCTCATTGACGATTGGCCACTAGTTCACCAATGACAAAGGCGGTCTGCTGCCAGCAACGATGTGATTGGTTCTCAGGCAACAAAACAGCTTGGTACGCTGAACAAGATACAGAGACGTCTTCACCTGCTCAGGAGTTCTCTCTGTTCTCGGCAGTGATAGGTGCTTTAATCCTGAAGAAACCTTGTCTATTTTTGTTTCAGCTGTTCCTAAATGCTCTGCCTTTTAATCAGTGTGTTAGAGACTGTTGTAAGTATTAACCAGTCCTTCTGCATGGTATAAATCAATGACAGCCTCCACGATGCACTGTACAAATTTACCATGGCTCTAAAGATAGTACATCCCAAAGACATGACAACGAAGAAATGGAAGGGAAGGGGAAGCAGATGAATGGGAGGGTTATGACTTGGAGACAGTGATCAAACCTTGTTAAATGAAGAGTACAGGAATTTCATTCATAATGTCTGGTAGTCAGGGATACAGTGAGATTCGGCGATCTGGATTCAGAATTGGCAGGCTGACAGAAGGCAGAGTGTGGTTGTAGATGAAAAGCATTCTGCCTGGAGGTCAGTGTTGATTGTGGTCCCGAAGGGCTCTGTTCATGGGTGTAGGGGGTAGTGTAATTTTTAAACGGTTAGCTGCCTTTTAGTCTTTTCTACCTCATAGTGAACACAAGCATGTAGGGGGTAGACGGTTAGCTGCCTTTTAGTCTTTTCTACCTCATAGTAAACACAAGCAGACACTCGAAACTGTTGCCGGACCTCCCCCACGTTTACATGAATGAAACAGTTGTAACAGCTTTCCTCGATAGTTGAGAGACCGCCCTTAACCACAGTTGTACAACATCATCCATATAAGGGAAGAACGGGAAGCTCAAACACTGATTGGCCAAGTGAATAACAAAATAATCGCAGGCACCAGAACCCAAATAAGGAAAACAGTGGGGAATCCTAGCACTCGTTGGTCAAGGCAGCAGTAGTAGACCCAGCCCACATATACATGTACATAATGCGTGGAGATTACTATGCTTGTGTGTGTGTACCTTTGGGAACAGCACCCGACTTTGCAAAGTTGAATGAAAAAGTTTTGGACAGACTCCTCCGTGTCTTTGTTCCTGGGAAGGGAAATAAAAAGTGCCGTAGATGGGGCTGGATAGCCACTTATCTCGCACAATTGGGGGCTCCTCCGGGATGAAATAATTATTGCTGGGGGGGGAGGCAGTCTCTTCGGCTCACGGATCAAGCCTGATTACAACAAAGACGCGTCTAGTATATATTTATACTTCGCACTGATCAGCTTGGTCCGTCGGCCGTCGGCCAAGAGAGGATGTGACCCGGCTCATTTAAAAATAATTTTGAATCCTGGAAAAGGAACACACGGACGAGTGCTGGGACGACCGGTTAGTGACTATACACGGGGGTACACACATTTAAAAAGGCCAGACAACTCCGTGCACGGATCAAGGTAAGAGATTCTTCTGTTCTTCCTTGTTGGCCGCGTGGTTTTGACGGTCATCTGTGAAAATGCTTTGGGCGTTTAAGACCAGGACTGAAGATAGACCACGGGAAATTGTGGTTTTGACGGTCATCTGTGAAAACGCTTTGGGCGTTTAAGACCAGGACCGAAGATAAACCATGGGAAATCAGACTTCTAAGGAAAAGTCAGGGAAGACTGCAAATGGGAAAGAAATACCCCTCGATAGTCCATTAGGTCGGAAGTTAAGTCTATGGACGGACAGTAGTAGAACGAAGGACTTAAAGAAAGAGACCATGATAAAATATTGTTGTTTTATATGGACCAAAGAACCTATCCGCGCCCCCTCGGTAGTTTGGCCCGAGTATCGGTCTGATGAAGACTGGGTGTGTCAAATCCTAAATGTATATGTTAACAGAAAACAACCGTTTGACCCAGAGGAGAGCAAATATGCCGCCGCCTGGTTGGCGGGCGACGGCGAGAGTCCCACGCGTCTCTATCCTCTGATTCCCCAAACAGACCCGAGGAAGCCCCAGAAGTCTTGGGACATCCTCACCGACGGTTTGCCACCGTCTTCCCCGCCCCCGTATATACCACCCGCGCACGACCAGGCGTCCAGCGCGGACCTCCCTCCTGCGACGGATAATTCCGAGTCCCAGCAGGCTACGACCAGTGAGGAAGGGACTGCTGGGGGGGGGGCACAGGAGGGGGCGCAGAACTCACCCCAGGCACTAGGAAATCACTCCGACTCGAGATGCGGAGAGGTCGAGAAGAGGGATTGAGAGCTGGGAGGAGTGACAATATTGAACAGCTGAACCCCTTACGAGAGGTGCCGTTTGGGAATGAACGGACCGGGTTCGCAGTACAACCTTTAAATTCTGGGGATATCCGGCAACTCCGTAATGAACTACCCCGTCTACTGGACGACCCCGTCAGTGTGGGAATACAACTGGACCAATTTCTGGGGCCCAGTATATACACATGGGCTGAACTGCAGGCCATGATGAGAATACTATTTAATTACGATGAAATTGTTATGATCCGGAATAGTGCAATGGCCATTTGGGATAGGGAGCATCAGGACGGCCCTCAGCGTGGAGAGCAGAAGTACCCCTTAGTGGACCCCCGGTGGGATCATAACGACGCGGGGGGACGGGCCAATATGACAGACCTCAGAAGCCTTATAATCAGGGGGATCCAAACCTGCGTGCCCAAACAGCGGAATTTAGCAAAAGCATTTGAAGTTGGACAGAAAAAGGATGAATCCCCGAGTGAGTTTTTAGACCGTTTGCGGGAGTCCATGCGAAAGTATTCAGGTTTAGACCCCGATGGGGAAATAGGCAAGAGCATGCTTAAGGTGCACTTTGTGACTAAGTCATGGCCTGACATTCAGAAGAAATTACAGAAAGTGGAGGATTGGGCTGAAAAGGATGTTGCAGAATTATTACGGGAAGCACAGAAGGTGTACGTTCAGAGGGATGTAATAAGGGAGAAACATAAGACAAAAATGATGGTGGCAGCTGTACGGGAAGCTTGTAAGTCCACCGGAATGGGGGAGGGAGATTATGGGGTGGAAAGAGGAACGTCGAAGAAAAGTTGGAGAGGGAGGGAAGCGAGACAGGGCAGAAGTGAGAGAGGAGGATCTTATGGAATTGAGCGCCCTCAGAAGGCCGGATGTTACCATTGCGGGAAACTGGGACACTTCAAAAGGGATTGTCCCGAGACTAAAAGGGAAAGAGAAGGGATGTATGAAATGGAGTGTGAACAAATGGATTAGGGAAGTCAGGGGAGGATCGGAACACGGGCCTACCAAGAACCCCTGGTAAATTTACTGGTGGGCCCATTTAGACAAGATGTTACCTTCTTAGTTGACACAGGCGCTGGCAGGTCCTCAATTCCCCTCCATCCGAGGGGGGTTGGCTTCCAAGCTAAAACATTAAACATTTCAGGAGTTAAGGGTGGGGTTTTTAATGCGAAAATATTCGAACCACAACCCTTGCAGCTCGAGGAGGAGGAGCTCCAGGTGGAACTCCTTCACCTCCCCCATCTTCCCTATGGGTTGTTGGGACGGGATTTGATAGTCCGTTTCGGATTGCGAATAGAAGTGGGAGAAGAGGAAGAATTAGCCGTTACCATGTCATACCTTAGTGAGTCCCGATTGACAGAGATAGACCCTAGGGTTTGGGTCGCCAAAGGGAACCGGGGAGGACTCGCAATTCGATCTGTGGAGGTAAAATTAAAGCCCCAGAGCCCCGACGTCAGAGTGCGCCAATACCCCATCTCTTGGGAAGGGAGGCAGGGCCTGAAGACAGTTATGGAAGACCTAATAAAAGATGGATTGGTAGAGCCCTGTATGTCACGATACAATTCCCCCATCCTGCCGGTCCGGAAGTCGGATGGGAGCTACCGAATGGTCCAAGACCTAAGGGAAGTAAATAAAATTGTCCAAGTACGGCACTCTGTGGTACCGAACCCATACACTATTCTGGGGCGAATCACCCCGGACCACGGCTGGTTTAGTGTTATAGACTTAAAGGATGCCTTTTGGATGTGTCCCCGGACAAGGACAGTAGGGATCTTTTTGCTTTTGAATGGGAGGATCCTGATACTGGCAGAAAACAACAGTACAGGTGGACCGTACTCCCCCAAGGATTCACTGAGTCCCCGACTCTGTTCGGGCAGATTCTGGAACAATTATTGGAGGGACTAACCTTGTCCCCGGCCCTTAAGCTTATACAATACGTGGACGATCTCCTTTTATCCGGACCGGCGGAGGAGGACGTCCTACTTGGGACTAATGCCCTGTTAAATTACCTAGCTGAGAAGGGGTTAAGAGTGAGTCAGAAGAAGCTCCAATATGTCGAGAAAGAGGTAAAGTACCTAGGACACTTGATAAGCCAGGGACAGAAACGAATAAGTCCGGGAAGAGTTCGGGCAATAATCGAACTAGGCCTCCCAACGACCAAGAGGGAGTTGCGGAAGTTCTTGGGACTCTTAGGCTATTGTCGGTTATGGATAGACGACTATGCCCCCCTTACTAAAGACTTGTACCTAAAACTCATTGAGGAGGCACCCAACAGAATAAAATGGGAGGAGGAGGAGAGAAAGTTAATTGAAATCCTAAAAGGAAAATTGATGGCCGCACCTGTTTTAAGCTTTCCGGATTTTAGTAAGACATTTCGCCTCTTTGCGAACTCCAGAAAGGGAACTGCTCTTGGAGTATTGACCCAGGACTGGGGGGAAAGGAAGCCCGTGGCTTTCCTGTCAAAAATTCTGGATCCAGTCTCCCGAGGGTGGCCGGAGTGTGTCCAAGCGGTGGCAGCCACGGCAAAGCTGGTAGAGGAAAGCAGGAAGTTGACTTTCGGGGCCCCCTTGATAGTCACTACTCCCCACCAGGTTAGAACTATCCTGAATCAGACGGCCGGGAGGTGGCTGACTGACTCGAGAATTCTGAAATATGAAGCCATATTGTTAGACCGAGAAGACCTCCGAATAGAAGTCGGGGGCTGCCAGAACCCGGCGGACTTTCTTTGGAAAGGGGAAGGGGAGGAGGAACTGGAACACTGCTGTTCAGACATAATAGAGTACCAGAGTAAAGTGAGGGAAGATCTGAGGGATACCCCCTTACATGCAGGTAGGCGGTGGTACATTGATGGGTCCTCTCGAGTGATAGATGGGAAGAGACACAACGGTTATGCAGTCATTCGTGAGACTGGTTGGGAATTAGTGGAAAGTGGACGGCTGCCGAATGCCTGGTCGGCACAAACGTGCGAATTGTACGCCTTGCACCGGGCTGTGAGGAATTTAAAGGGAATAGCCGGGACAATCTACACTGACTCTAAGTATGCCTTTGGGGTAGTACACACCTTTGGGAAGATCTGGAAAGAAAGGGGAATGATAAATAGTAGAGGAAAGGAGTTGGTCCACGAGGAACTAGTAGCCATGATCTTGGAGGATTTCTTGCTGCCACAAGAGATTGCTGTAGTACATGTGACAGGACACCAGAAAGACGATAAAATAGAGACCCTGGGGAATCAATTGGCAGATGAACAGGCAAAATTGGCTGGGATGGGGAAGGAAGTAATAAACTGCCTGGTAAGGATTCCACAGATATCCGAAATTACCGAAGTGCCCACGTTTACTGACAAAGAAGAAACTCTTCTCGCGTCTCTGGGGGGTACAAAGGATAGGGAAGGCAAGTGGACCTTACCCGATGGCCGCCAGCTACAAAATCGACCGTTGACGCGGGACATTATTGCCCGTTTACACCAAGGGGGTCACTAGGGCGCCCAGGCACTGTGTGATGCCTTCCTGCGCCGATATGCTCACCCTGGTCTGTACACGTTAGCCAAGCAGGTCACAGGAGATTGCATAACATGTCGAAAGATTAACAAAAGGGGGCTGCGGCAGCATGCAAGACAAGGGGGTAGGAGTCCGGCCTATAGGCCGTTTGAGTATGTTCAGGTAGATTACACTGAGCTCCCCCCCATAGATCGCCTGAAGTATCTATTAGTAGTGGTAGATCACCTGACAGGACGGGTGGATGCTTTCCCCACTACCACAGCAACGGCAACTCAGGTTAGCAAGATTCTGCTCGAACAAATCATCCCACGATTTGGGCTACCCCGCGCTATTGACTCTGACCAGGGGAGCCACTTCACCTCGACCGTCCTCCAGAATGTAGTGAAAGCAATGGGGATTGACTGGGATTTGCACACCCCCTGGCATCCCTCCTCCTCGGGCAAGGTCGAAGGAATGAACCAGACCATCAAAAAGCAGCTAACCAAGCTCACTAGTGAAATCGGCCTGCCTTGGACCAAATGCCTACCCCTTGCCCTGTTGCAAATTCGCACCCAGCCAAGGCGGGATTTGGGCGTCTTCCCTTTCGAAATGTTATTTGGCCTCCCGTTCCATGGGCCGAAGGGGGAACCTCCTGTATTCGAGTCTTGGGATATGTTTGTGCAAAAATATGTGGTGGCTCTGGGGTCTGCTCTATCTCGTTTACGCCAACAGGGAATTTTGGCCCAGACGCCGCCCCTCGAGTTTGCGGTGCACACCGTCAAGCCGGGTCAGTGGGTCCTGATTAAAAGCTGGAAGCAACGTACCCTCGAACCAACTTGGGACGGTCCCTTCCTGGGACTTTTGACGACCGAAACGGCTGTCCGTACGGCCGAAAAGGGCTGGACACATTACACTCGAGTCAAGGGACCAGTGCCACAACCGACGGAGGACGAACGAACCTCTCTGACAAAGGCATCTAAGGAACAGAGACCCTGAGAACGAACTAAT
This sequence comes from Chiloscyllium punctatum, assembly GCF_047496795.1. Taxonomy (NCBI): domain Eukaryota; kingdom Metazoa; phylum Chordata; class Chondrichthyes; order Orectolobiformes; family Hemiscylliidae; genus Chiloscyllium; species Chiloscyllium punctatum. The sequence goes on along the minus strand of NC_092757.1, from coordinate 17,760,594 downwards.
CGGACTTTGGCGAGTCTAAAGGAACTGTGCCCTCGGGCTACGGGTGTCGCGGAAAAAAAAAATGCGGTCAATCGTATTGTTAACTTGCTATGCCATTATCCTTGGGCTGGGTCATAGTGTGCGTGTTACCCAATTTGGCCTCCGGATGAAACAAATAGAGGACCGTCAGTGGTTCACCATCTCCGTTCTTGCCAACCAATCAACACAGACATTTAGCTTAGACCTATGTGAGTTGTTGCCCTGTAGGACTAAAAGTCAACTGAATCAAACCAAGCAGAATCTAGAGAGAGAAAGGGGATTCCAGGGTCAGACGTTAGTATTACAATTGCATGGTAGGGAAGGCCTAAGTGGGCTTCCAGCCCCCGGGGTCCAGGCTATGGCGGCAGTAAACCGTGATCCCATCACCCCTGGAAGAGATTGTGGGCAGAATCAGTGCAATCCGCTTTATCTGACCATAAAGAACATGGAAAAGAACGAGGCGAGCCTTAATAGAACAATACTGGGTATTAGAGTTGGGGGCCATTCAGGATGGGGGGGGGGATGCAGCTGTGCTGCACGAAAATCACGGTCATTGAAGCTGAGTCTGGGGGCTCATCCACCACTGATAAGCAGGAAAAGATTAGAATAATTGAGACGAAGGATTTGGAAAAGACCTTTGAAATAGAAACGGGATACGGGTAGGCGAATGCCTGGATGGAATGGGTCAAATATACTGTAAGGAGCATGAAAAAGAGTGATTGCTACGCATGCACGAGTGCCCGCCCTAACCCTCAGGTGGTCCCATTCCCGCTGGGATGGGAGAAACACCCACGAGCCATGGACTGCATGATAAGGCTGTACCAGGACCGAGAGGCCTGGAACGACCCCACTTGTCGACCCTTGAGTTTGAAGTTTCCCCCCGTCAGGTCTGAGGGGGCGCCCCGCCCGCCATCATTCTCAGGGGTAACGGGTACGCACCAGTCCTGCGTCTCTCGGACGGGATTACAGTGGGACGACGATGTGGGGACATTTGACAAGTGCAGCGGATCAATCCGGCTGGTCAATGAAACTACCGGGGGCGGGAATTACTCCCACATTCATGTGCCTAGGGCAGACCTCTGGTGGTACTGTGGTGGGAGGGTTCTGCGACCGACCCTGCCCCAAACATGGACGGGCACTTGTGCGATCGTTCAATTGGCCATCCCATTCACCCTGGTATTCGAAAAACAAGAGCGACCCCTTTCTAGTGGAAGAACTGAGAGAGCTTTGGAGACCTCTTTCGATGATAACATATATTTAGATGCCATCGGGGTCCCCAGGGGTGTTCCTGACGAATACAAGGCTAGGAACCAAATAGCGGCGGGTTTTGAGTCGTCACTGTTCTGGTGGGTGACCATCAATAAGAATGTGGATTGGATTAATTATATTTACTACAATCAGCAGAGGTTCATTAATTATACCCGGGATGCAGTGAAAGGAATAGCAGAACAACAGGACGCCACTGGAAGGATGGCATGGGAAAATAGGTGGGCCTTAGACATGATGTTGGCAGAGAAGGGGGGTGTTTGTGTCATGATAGGCACTCAGTGCTGCACTTTCATCCCCAACAACACAGCCCCTGATGGGTCCATCACCCGCGCCCTGGATGGACTCACCACATTGGCGGACGAACTGGCCGAAAACTCGGGCATCGACTCTGGCCTCACGGACTGGTTGGAAGCTTGGTTCGGCAAATGGACGGGGTGGTCGTTCCCTTTCTTGTCTCATGTATAGTGGTGGCAGGGGTAGTCACTGCCCTTGGGTATTGCGTTATTCCCTGTGTCCGGGGATTAACTCAACGACTGATCGAAACCGCCCTTACGAAGAAGGATGTTCCCTATGGGCAGGTTGAACGAATAAATCTCGAGATGGAACAACGTGAATCCCTCTTGGGCGGGGGTAGTATTAGAGAAAGGCAGTTTGATGAACAAGCTCGGGAGTTATTAAATGCCCTGGAGAAGAAACTTACGGTTGAAAAATTACAGGTCGTAAGAAAAGATACGGGGGATTTGTAGGGGGTAGTGTAATTTTTAAACGGTTAGCTGCCTTTTAGTCTTTTCTACCTCATAGTGAACACAAGCATGTAGGGGGTAGACGGTTAGCTGCCTTTTAGTCTTTTCTACCTCATAGTAAACACAAGCAGACACTCGAAACTGTTGCCGGACCTCCCCCACGTTTATATGAATGAAACAGTTGTAACAGCTTTCCTCGATAGTTGAGAGACCGCCCTTAACCACAGTTGTACAACATCATCCATATAAGGGAAGAACGGGAAGCTCAAACACTGATTGGCCAAGTGAATAACAAAATAATCGCAGGCACCAGAATCCAAATAAGGAAAACAGTGGGGAGTCCGAGCACTCGTTGGTCAAGGCAGCAGTAGTAGACCCAGCCCACATATACATGTATATAATGCGTGGAGATTACTATGCTTGTGTGTGTGTACCTTTGGGAACAGCACCCGACTTTGCAAAGTTGAATGAAAAAGTTTTGGACAGACTCCTCCGTGTCTTTGTTCCTGGGAAGGGAAATAAAAAGTGCCGTCGATGGGGCTGGATAGCCACTTATCTCGCACATGGGCCTCTGCTCTTTGTAGTGCTTGTAAATGACTTGGATGAGGAGGTTGAAGCGTGGGTTAGTAAATGTGCAGATGGCACTAAGGTTGCAGCTGTCGTCGACAATATAGACAGCTACTGCAGTTTGCAGCGCGACATAGATAGCATGCAGAGCTGGGCTACGAAATGGCAGATGGAATTCAACCTGGATAAACGTGAAGTGATGCATTTTGGAAGGTGGAACACGTATGCTGAATATAGGATTAAAGACAGGTTCTTTGGCAGTGTGGAGGAACAGAGGGATCTGGGTGTGCAAGTACATAGATCCCTCAAAGTTGCCACCCAAGTGGATGGGGTAATTAAGAAAGCACACGTTGTTTTGGCTTTCATTAATGGAGGATAGAGTTTAAGAGTTGCGAGGTTTTGCTGCAGCCCTACAAGTCCCTGGTGAAACCACTCTTGGAATATTGCTTCCAGTTCTGGTCGCCCATTTATAGGAAAGATGCAGAAGCTTTGGAGAAAACGCAAAGAAGGTTTACCAGGATTCTGCCTGGACTGGAATGCTTGCCTTATGAAGAAAGTTTGAATAAGCTCGGACTTTTCCCTCGGGAGATAAGGAGGAAGAGAGGAGACCTGATCGAGATATAGAAAATAATGTGAGGAATAGATAGAATCAACAACCAGAGCCATTTCCCCAGGGATGAATTCTCTGGTATGAGAAGTCATAGCTTGAAGATATTAGAAGGAATGTATAAAGGAGACGTCAGAGGCCGATTCTTGACGCAGAGAGTTGTGAATGCATGGAAATGGTTGCCAGCTCTGGTCATGGAAGCAGAGTCATTGGGGACATTTGAGCGACTGCTGGACATGCACATTGATAGCAGTGAGTTGATGGTTGCGTACGTGAGCTTACTATATTTGACATTAGGATTAAATCTCGTGGGCCAAAGGGCTTGTTCTGTCCTGTACATTTCTATGTTCTATCTTCTATGAGTGCATACACTGGGTATATCTAAAAGTAACGTGTCAACCTGGTGAAGCTACGACATAGAAATAGTTGCATGCCAGAAACCATAAGAAGCAACGGATAGACAAGTCTAATTGACTTCAGCACTCAGGTGTCAGACATCAACTCTGCAGTCCTGCCACCTCCCATCGTAAATGATGCAGGACAATATTTAAAATCATTTCTTTCCCATGAACCTCGAGGCTGAGGGAGACTAAATAAATCCTTTCGAAATTATGAAAGGCATGGAAGTAATGGATAGTGGAAGTCTTTTCCACAGACCACAGGAGACATAGGATGACGGTGTTATCGAGCAGACCAGACCCAAATGGATGGCATGCAGATTGATTTTGCTTGTTTTATGATAGTCATACATTCTGAGAAACAGTGAAAAATATTGTGTTGCATTCTCTTCAGTACAAATCATACCTTCCATAAGGACACCAATTTAATATAGCTTCACAGCTTTTGAGCAAGGGCAGAGAAATATCAACTCTAATAGATTACAGGTGCATCCATAAGTTTAATAACAACAAGGAAGAAATTGTTCCTGAATCCATTGGTGCGTACTTTCAAACTTTTGCATCTTCTATCCAATGGAAGAGGTTGGAAAAGAACATTGCGGTGCTGGGAGGGGCCTTCACTACCTGCAGGTACAGCAGGCAGTGAAGAAGGCTAATAGCATGCCGGCCTTTATAACAAGAGGGGTTGAGTATAGAAGCAAAGAGGTTCTTCTGCAGCTGTACATGGCTCTGGTGAGACCATGGCTTCTTCTCTGGTGAGACCAGGTTCTTCTGCAGCTGTACATGGCGCTGGGAGAAGGCGAAATCTGATGTAATGGTGTTACAGTTGAATAAAGGTAATTATGAGGGCATGAGAGAGGAACTGACTAAAATAGACTGGAAGCAGAGGCTAACCGGGAAGACACTAGAGCAAAAATGACAGGAGTTTGTAGGTATAATTGAGGACACTGTACAGAGGTTCATTCCCAAGAAAAGAAAGATTAACCGGGGAGGGATTAGACAACCTTGGCTGACAAAGGAAGTCAGGAAATGTATTAAAGAAAAAGAGAGATCCTATAAAGTGGCTAAGAACAGTGGGAAATCAGAAGATTGGGAAGGATACAAAAGCAAACAGAGGATAACAAAGAGTGTAATAAGAAATGAGAGGATCAAATATGAAGGTAGGCTAGCCAGTAATATTAGAAATAATAGTAAAAGTTTCTTTCAGTACATAAGAAACAAACGACAGGCAAAAGTAGACATTGGGCCACTTCAAACTGATGCAGGGAGCCTAGTGATGGGAGATAAGGAAATAGCAGGAGAACTTAACAAGTACTTTGCGTCAGTTTTCACAGTGGAAGACAGGAGTAATATCCCAAAAATTAAAGGGTGTCACGGGGCTGAGTTGAGTATGGTTGCCATTACGAAAGAGATAGTGCTAGAAAAGTTAAAAAGTCTTAAAATTGATAAATCTCCTGGCCCCGATGGGATACACCCTAGAGTTCTGAGAGAGGTTGCTGAGGAAATAGCAGAGGCATTGGTTGAGATCTTTCAAGAGTCACTGGAGTCAGGAAAGGTCCCGGACGATTGGAAGATGGCTGTAGTAACCCCCTTGTTCAAGAAAGGATCAAGGCAAAAGATGGAAAATTATAGGCCAATCAGCTTAACCTCGGTTGTTGGTAAAATTCTAGAATCCATCATTAAGGATGAGGTTTCTAAATTCTTGGAAGAGCAGGGTCTGATTAGAACAAGTCAACATGGATTTAGTAAAGGGAGGTCATGCCTGACAAACCTGTTGGAATTTTTTGAAGAGGTAACAAGTAGGTTAGACCAGGGGAACCCAGTGGATGTGGTCTATCTGGACTTTCAAAAGGCCTTTGATAAGGTGCCACACGGGAGACTGCTGAGCAAGGTGAGGGCCCATGGTGTTCGAGGTGAGCTGCTGGGATGGATTGAGGATTGGCTATCTAACAGAAGGCAGAGAGTTGGGATAAAAGGTTCTTTTTCAGAAAGGCATCCGGTGACGAGCGGTGTCCCGCAGGGTTCGGTGCTGGGGCCACAGCTGTTCGCATTATATATTAATGATTTGGATGAGGGAACCGGGGCATTCTAGCGAAGTTTGCCGATGATACAAAGTTAGGTAGACAGGCAGGTAGTACTGAGGAAGTGGGGAGGCTACAGAAGGATCTAGACAGGTTGGGAGAGTGGTCCAGGAAATGGCTGATGGAATTTAACGTGAGCAAGTGCGAGGTCTTGCACTTTGGCAAAAAGAATATAGGAATGGACTACTTTCTAAATGGTGAGAAACTTAATAAAGCCAAAGCACAAAGGGATCTGGGAGTGCTCGTCGAGGATTCTCTAAAGGTAAACATGCAGGTTGAGTCTGTGATTAAGAAAGCGAATGCAATGTTGTCATTTATCTCAAGAGGGTTGGAATATAAAAGCAGAGATGTACTACTAAGACTTTATAAAGCTCTGGTTAGGCCCCATTTGGAGTACTGTGTCCAGTTTTGGTCCCCACACCTCAGGAAGGACATACTGGCACTGGAACGTGTCCAGCGGAGATTCACACGGATGATCCCTGGAATGACAGGTCTAGCATATGAGGAACGGCTGAGGATACTGGGATTGTATTCGTTGGAGTTTAGAAGATTAAGGGGAGATCTAATAGAGACGTACAAAATAATACATGGCTTTGAAAAGGTGGATGCTAGAAAATTGTTTCTGTTAGGCGAGGAGACTAGGACCCGTGGACACAGCCTTAGAATTAGAGGGGGTCATTTCAGAACGGAAATGCGGAGACATTTCTTCAGCCAGAGAGTGGTGGGCCTGTGGAATTTATTGCCACGGAGTGCAGTGGAAGCCGGGACGCTAAATGTCTTCAAGGCCGAGATTGATAGGTTCTTGTTGTCTAGAGGAATTAAGGGCTACGGGGAGAACGCTGGCAAGTGGAGCTGAAATGCGCATCAGCCATGATTGAATGGCGGAGTGGACTCGATGGGCCGAATGGCCTTACTTCCACTCCTATGTCTTATGGTCTTATGGTCTTACCACACCTGGAGTACTGTGTGCAGTTCAGTTCTCCAGATTTGAGGAAAGACATTCTGAGTTTTCAGGGAGTGCAGCGTAGGTTCACCAGGACAATTCCTGGAATGGCGGGACTACCTTACGCTGAAAGACTGGAGCGACTGGGCTTGTACACCCTTGAGTTCAGAAGACTGAGAGGGGATCTGATTGAAACATATAAGATTATTAAAGGATTGGACACTTTCGAGGCAGGAAACATGTTTCCGCTGATGGCAAAGTGCCGAACCAGAGGACACAGCTTAGATATACGGGGTAGCCCATTTAGGACAGAGATGAGAAGAAACCCCTTCACCCAGAGAGTGGTGGCTATGTGGAATGGTCTGCCCCAGAGGTTAATGGAAGCCCAGCCTCTGGATTAATTTAAGAAAGAGGATCGTGGAATCAAGGTTTATGGAGATATGGCAGGAACAGGATACTGATTAAGGATGATAAGCCACGATCATATTGAAAGGTGGTGCAGGCTCGAAAGGCAGAATGGCCTACTCCTTCACCTATTGTCTATTGTCCATTGATTGTTTTGGTTGCATTCCTGAAGCAGTGGGAATCACGACTTAGTCAATAGAAGGAAATATGATTTGCGTGATGGATTCGGTTAGGTACACGCATCTCTGCAATTTCTTGCAGTTTGGGCAGAGCAGTTACCATACGAAGTGACTAGATAGAATGTTTTCCGCAGTGAAATATAAAAATTGGTCAGAGTCCTTGGCAAAATGCTAAATTTTCTTCATGAATTGATGTGCTTTCTTGGCTGTAGAGTTGAGATGGATAGACTGATTGTTTGTAAATTTATTCCTCGGAATTGGAAGCTGTCCATCACCTCCAACTCAGCACCAACGGCAGTGACCAGTGTCTGTCCTTCGGTCGAATTCCTGAAGTCAATATCCAGTTCCCTTGTTTTCTTGACATCGAAGGAAAGATTGTTGTCTTTATACCAATTCACTAAGCTGTATTTCCTGTACACTGTCTCACTGTTATTTGAGAGCTACCCAATGTGTTGGTGTCATTAGTATATCTGTAAATGGAGTTGGAGCTGAATTTAGCGGTGCAGTCATTGGAGGGTAATAAATATTGAATTGGGCTGAGTACACAGGCTTGAAGGGCACCAGTATTGAGGATAATTGTCGAGGAGGAGTTACCAGCTATCCTTATTCATTGTGATTTGCAGGTCAGAAGGTTAATGAGCCACTTCTCGATGTGAGGAAAGAGTTCTCGGACTCAGACTCTGTTGATGAGTCTTGTTGGCATTATGGTGTTCAAGGCAGAACTAAAGCCAATATACAGAAGTCTGATGGAGATGTCCTTGTTATCCAGATGTTCCAGGGATGAGTGAAGAGCCAGAGAAATGGCGTCTGCATGGATCTATTGCGATTGTGGACCAATTATCGAGGACCTGAGCAATCTGGGTGTTAATGTATGCCAGTCCTAACTTTTCAAAACACTTCATCGATGAGATCGGCCATGATTGTATTAAATATCGGAGCAGGTTCGTTGAGCCGAATTCCAGACTCATGCTCCTACTTCTTGAGTTCATTTGTTCTTTATAGTTCAGAGGGAAACATGCTAACGAATGGCCCTGGTGGACAATGAAGATCCACAAACACAAACCCCATTGGTGGGCGGCACGGTGGCACAGTGGTTAGCACTGTTGCCTCACAGCGCCAGAGACTCGGGTTCAAATCCCACCTCAGGCGACTGACTGTGTGAAGTTTGCACGTTCTCCCCGTGTCTGCGTGGGTTTCCTCCGGGTGCTCCGGTTTCCTCCCACAGTCCAAAGATGTGCAGGTCAGATGAATTGGCCATGCTAAATTGCCCGTAGTGTTAGTTAAGGGGTAGATGTCGGGGTATGGGTGGGTTGCGCTTCGACGGGGCGCGTGGACTTGTTGGGCCGAAGGGCCTGTTTCCACACTGTAAGTAATCTAATCTAATCTAATTTCTCGGCTATAAATCCATCGTCCTAAAGGTTTCAGCAATGCAAGGGATTATTGAAATACCACACAGGTTATATGAATGCTTATGATTCAAATATTCATCCTAGTAATGAGAACGTGTGTGACTTTACGTTCTTTTGGGTTTATGGTCGCCAACTGTAAAATAATCTACAGCAGGAACCGCAAAGAGGAGGATCTCAGAGTAAGGAGCACAAGGAGTCCAAGAGCAGCAAATGTTGTTAGGAAGACGCCCATCTGCACAAGAACTACCCAAGACAGGGGAGGGGCGCCTGGGATTGAAGGTATAGATCCGATATTAACTGAAGTGTTAACGTGAGTTGATCAATAAATGAATTAGCTAAAACTTGATGAATAAATGTATCAGACTCTCTCTGTCTCTCTTTGTTTAAAGTGATACAATACCGCCAACTGCTGGCCTCCCAGTGTCACTTTACAAGCAGATTTTTTTCTGAGACACTTTGCTCCTCTCCCTGTTCATTATTTTATTTCTGACAGTCTCACAATGTCCTGAATGATGCAAAGGCGCATATGGCTGCACAGTGACGTCACAAAAGGATGGCCGCAACCAGCGGGGAAAGTCTGACACCGAAAAAGCAAAAGGAGGCAACAGGAGATTCGTGCCAGGGCCGTGAGGTGAGGGAGAGCTATCCCCTCTGGCCGCCACGAGAGGAATCAGCAACCATTTTCTGAATGAAAGCAACTCGATATTTTTGGAGAACTTGGTCGTTTATTCTCAGTTCATCATGCCATAACAAGGCAGCACACACCCCCTGAAATACTTCAAAACTGAGAGAGACAGAGAGAGAGGATAGAGAGACAGAGGGACAGAGAGAGAGGAACAGAGATAGAGACGGTCAGAGAGAGATAGGGAGAGGGAAAGAGAGACAGTGAGAGAGAGGGACAGAGAGACAAAGAGGGAGAGAGGAACACAGAGAGACAGTGGGAGACAGAGAGGGAGGGGACAGAGAGGCAAAGAGAGAGAGAGAGGACAGAGAGAGAGAGAGAGTGTCAGAGAGACCGACGGAAAGAGAGACCGAGGGACAGAGAGAGAGAGGGGCAAAAAGAGAGAGGGGAATAGAGAGACAGAGAGAGAGAGAGACGGACAGAGGGAAGAGAGAGAGGGACAGCGGGACAGATGGAAACAAAGAGAGAGAGGGACAGAGAGACAGAGTGAGAGAGGGACAGAGACTCAGAGGGACAGAGAGAGAGAGGGACAGAGAGAGAGAAAGAGAGCGCAAGGGACAGAGAGAGAGAGGGTGACAGAGAGAGAGAGAGGGACAGGACAACTGCGAGAGAGGGGGATAGAGAGACAGAGGGATGGAGGGAGACGAACTGAGAGAGAGGCACACAGATCGAGAGAGGGAGAGCGACAGTGAGACAGAGAGAGAGAGGGACAGAGAGGGTGGGAGGGAGAGAGCAACACACATAGAGTGAGAGTGAGGGAGGGGACAGAGAGGCAGAGAGAGAGGGGACAGATAGACGGAGGGAGAGACAGAGAGGAGGATAGAGAGACCGAGGGACAGATAGAGAAAGAGAGAGAGAGAGACAGAGAGAGGGATGGGGGGGGGGGGTGACGAGAGACAGCGAGAGAGACGGACAGTGGGACAGAGAGAGAGAGGGACAGACAGACAGACAGACAGAGAGGGACAGCGACACAAAGAGAGAGGGGGACAAAGAGACAGAGAGAAATAGGGACAGAGAGACGGAGGGACACAGAGAGAGAGACAGAGAGAGTCAGGGAGAGAGCGATAGAGAGAAACCGAGGGACAGAGAGAGAGAGAGAGGGCGACGGAGAGACAGAGAGAGAGATGGACAGACGGACAGAGAGAGAGAGGGACAGAGAGAAAGAAAGAGAGAGTGACAGCGAGACAGAGGGACACAAAGAGAGAGAGGGTCAGAGAGACAGAGGGAGAGGGAAAACGAGACAGATGGACAGTGAGATACAGAGAGAGAGGGACAGAGAGACAGTGAGAGAGGGACAGAGAGACAGAGGTACAGAGAGAGAGAGAGAGAGACAGCGAAAGAGGGACAGAATGACCGAGCGACAGAGAGAGAGGGGGACAGAGAGAGAGAGAGAGGGAAACAGAGAGAGAGAGAGGAACAGAGGGACAGAGAGAGGGGGGGAAAGAGAGACAGAGAGTGGGACACAGAGAGAGAGAGGGACAGAGAGAGGGGGGGAAAAGAGAGCACAAGGGACTGAGAGAGAGGGACAGAGAGAGGGACACAGCAAATGAGAGAGAGGGGGTTAGAGAGATAGAGGGACAGAGAGATAGGAACAGAGAGAGAGAGGGATACAGATCGAGAGAGGGAGAGGGACAGAGAGAGATAGAGAAAGGGACAGAGAGACAGAGAGGAAGAGAGGAACACACATAGGGAAAGAGAGACAGAGGGGGAGGGGACAGAGAGACAGAGATAGAGGGACAGAGTGAGAGACTGGGAAAGAGAGTGAGAAGGACAGGGAGGGAGGGAAAGAGTGAGAGAGGGACAGAGATACTGATACAGAGAGGGCGGATAACGAGACAGAGGGACAGAGAGAGAGGAACAGAGAGAGAGAGGGAGTGCGACAGAGAGACAGATAGGGAGAGAGCAACACACAGTGAGAGAGGGAGACAGAGAGGAAGGGGACAGAGAGGAAGAGAGAGAGAGAGGGACAGAGATAAAGACAGAGGGACAGAGAGACAGAGAGAGAGAGACAGAGAGAGAGGGAGGGGCAACGAGAGACAGAGAGAGAGACGGATAGATGGAAAGAGAGACAGTGAGAAACAGAGACAGAGGGACAGAGAGCGAGAGAGGGACAGGGAGAGAGGTACAGGGAGACAGAAGGAGAGAGAGATGGGATAGAGAGACAGAGGGACAGAGAGAGAGGGACAGGGAGAGAGGGAGGGGGAACGAGAGACAGAGAGAGAGACGGATAGAGGGACAGAGAGACAGTGAGAGACAGGGACAGAGGGACAGAGAGAGAGAGGGACAGAGAGAGAGGTACAGAGAAACAGAGAGAGAGAGAGATGTGATAGAGAGACAGAGGGACAGAGAGAGAGGGACAGAGAGATGGACACTGAGAGAGAGATAGAGTGGGACAGAGAGACAGAGGGGCAGAAGGACAGTAAGACACAGAGAGAGAGGGTCAGAGAGACAAAGTGAGAGAGGGACAGTGAGACAGAGGGACAGAGATAGAGAGAGTGAGACAGAGACCGTGGGACAGAGAGACTGAGGGACAGAGAGGGAGGGGCAGAGAGAGAGAGGGGGACCGAGACACAGAGAGAGAGAGAGAGAGAGAGAGAGAGAGAGAGAGAGACAGACAGAGGGACAGAGAGACAGAGAGAGAGAGGGACAGCGAGATAGATGGAAACAAAGAGAGAGCGACAGAGAGACACAGTGAGAGAGGGACAGAGACACAGAGGGACAGTGAGACAGAGAGAGGGGGACAGAGAGAGAAAGAGGGAAAGAGAGCACGAGGGACAGAGGGAGATAGGGACAGAGAGAGGGACAGAGCAACTGAGTGATTGAGAGGGGATAGAGAGACAGAGGGACAGAGAGCGAGGAACCCAGAGAGAGGGACACAGATCGAGAGAGGGAGAGGGACAGAGAGACAGAGAGAGGGAGGGACAGCGGGACAGAGGGGCACAAAGAGAGAAATGGACAAAGAGAAAGAGTGAGAGAGGGACAGAGACACAGAGGGACAGAGAGATACAGAGAGAGAGAGAGGGAAAGAGAGCGCGAGGGACAGAGCGCGACGGACAGAGACAGAGGGACACAAAGACTGAGGGGGGGGGGATAGCGAGACAGAGGAATAGAGAGAGAGGAACAGAGAGAGAGGAACAAAGTTAGAGAGAGTGGGACAGAGAGACAGGGAAGGAGAGAGCAACACACAGAGGGAGAGGGAGACAGTGAGGGAGGGGACAGATTGGCAGAGAGAGTGGGACAGATGAAAGAGAGAGAGACAGAGAGACAGAGAGAGTGGGACAGAGAGACAGAGAGAGTGGGACAGAGGGACAGAGAGAGAGAGAGAGAGAGAGAGAGAGAGACAGAGAGACAGAGAGAGGGACAGAGTGACCGGGGGACAGAGAGAGAGAGGGACAGAGAGAGAGGGAGAGAGAGACTGAGAGAAAGAGAGAGAGGGGATAGAGAGGCAGAGGCAAAAATAGAAAAGAACAGAGAGAGGGGCACAGAGAGAGAGAGAGGGAGAGGGACAGAGAGACAGAGAGAGAGGGACAGAGGGACAGAGAGAGAGGGAGAAAGAGAGAGCTAGACAGGGAGAGGGTCAGAGTGACCGAAAGACAAACAGAGAGACCGACAGAGGGACAGCGAGAGAGAGAGGGACAGCTGGAAAGAGGGATACAAAGAGAGAGAGGGAAAAAGAGACAGATGAGAGAGGGACAGAGACTCAGAGGGACAGAGAGGCAAAGTGAGAGGGACAGAGAGCGCGAAGGACAGAGTAAGAGGGACAGAGAAAGAGGGACAGATAGACTGAGAGAGAGAGAGAGAGAGATGGGATAGAGAGACAGAGGGACAGAGAGAGAGGGACACTGATAGAGAGAAGGAGTGGTACAGAGAGACAGAGGGGCAGAGGGACAGTAAGACACACACAGAGAGGGTCACAGAGACAAAGTGAGAGAGGGAGAGTGAGACATAGGGACAGAGAGAGAGAGCGAGACAGAGAGAGAGGGACAGAGAGACCGAGGGACAGAGAGACTGAGGGACAGAGATATCGGGGCAGAGAGAGAGAAGGGGTCAGAGAGAGAGAGAGAGAGAGAGAGAGAGAGAGACGGACAGAGGGACAGAGAGACAGAGAGACAGAGAGACAGAGGGACAGCGGGACAGAGGGAAACAAAGAGAGAGAGGGACAGAGAGACAAAATGAGAGAGGGACAGAGACACAGAGGTACAGAGTGTCAGAGAGCGAGGGGGACAGAGAGAGGGAGGGAAAGAGAACACGAGGGACAGAGAGAGAGAGGGACAGAGAGACAGAGAGAGAGGGGGCAGAGAGACAGAGGGACAGAGAGAGAGAGGGACAGAGAGAGAGAGAGGGACAGTGAGAGAGAGGGGAATGAGAGAAAGAGAGAGAGACGGATAGTGGGACAGAGAGACAGTGAGAGAGAGGGACAGAGGTAAACAAAGAGAGGGAGGGACAGAGAGACAGAGTGAGAGAGGGACAGAGACACACTGGGACAGACAGACCCAGAGAGAAAGGGACAGAGAGAGAGAGGGAAAGAGAGCGCGAGTGACACAGAGAGAAGGACAGAGAGAGAGGGACAGAGCAACTGAGAGAGACAGAGGGACAGAGAGAGAGAGCAACTAAGAGAGAGAGGGGATAGAGAGACAGAGGGACTGAGAGCGAGAGAGTGCCAGAGAGACACAGAGAGAGGGACAGCGGGACAGAGGGACACAAAGAGAGAGAGGGACAAAGAGACAGAGTGAGAGAGGGACAGAGACACAGAGGGACAGAGGTACACATAGAGAGAGGGGCAGAGAGAGAGAGGGTATAGAAAGACAGAGGAACTTAGAGAGAGGAAAAGAGAGAGAGGGACACAGAGAGAGAGAGGGAGAGAGCAACACACAGAGAGGGAGATGGAGACAGAAAGAGAGGGGACAGAGAGACAGAGAGAGAGAGAGAGAGAGGGATAGATGAAAAAGAGAGAGAGACAGACCGGGGACAGAGAGCCAGAGGGACAGAGAGAGAGGGACGGATAGTGGGACAGAGAGAAAGTGAGAGAGAAGGACAGCGGGACAGAGGGACAGAGAGAGAGAGAGGGACAGAGAGACAGAGAGAGAGAGGGAAAACGAGACAGAGGGACAGATGGACAGTGAGAAACAAAGAGAGAGGGACAGAGAAACAGAGTGGGAGAGGAACAGAGAGACAAAGGGACAGAGGGAGAGAGAGAGAGAGAGAGACAGAGAGAGAGGGTGAGAGAGACAGAGGGACAGAGAGGGAGATGGACACAGAAAGACAGGGACAGAGAACAGAGAGAGAGAGGGACAGAGAGACAGAGTGAGAGAGGGACAGAGACACAAAGGAACACAAAGAGAGAGCGGGACAGAGAGACACACAAAGAGAGAGAGGGACAGGGACATAAAGGGACACAGAGAAAGAAGGACAGAGAGAGAGGTGAAAAGAGAGCACAAGGGACTGAGAGAGAGGGACAGAGAGAGGGACACAGCAAATGAGAGAGAGGGGGGATAGAGAGATAGAGGGACAGATAGATAGGAACAGAGAGAGAGAGGGATACAGATCGAGAGAGGGAGAGGGACAGAGAGAGATAGAGAAAGGGACAGAGAGACAGAGAGGAAGAGAGCAACACACATAGGGAAAGGGAGACAGAGAGAGAGGGACAGAGAGAAATACAGAGGGAAAGAGAGACAGAGAGAGAGGGGCAGAGAGACAGAGGGGCAGAGAGACAGGGACAGAGAGAGAGGGAGGGGCAACGAGAGACAGAGAGAGAGACGGATAGATGGACAGAGAGACAGTGAGAAACAGGGACAGAGGGACAGAGAGAGAGAGGGACAGAGAGAGAGGTACAGGGAGTCAGAAAGAGAGAGAGATGGGATAGAGAGACAGAGGGACAGAGAGAGAGGGAGGGGGAACGAGAGACAGAGAGAGAGACGGATAGAGGGACAGAGAGACAGTGAGAGACAGGGACAGAGGGACAGAGAGAGAGAGAGAGGGACAGAGAGAGGTACAGAGAAACAGAGAGAGAGAGAGATGGGATAGAGAGACAGAGGGACAGAGAGAGAGGAACAGGGAGAGGGACACTGAGAGAGAGAAGAAGTGGGACAGAGAGACAGAGGGGCAGAAGGACAGTAAGACACAGAGAGAGGGTCAGAGAGACAAAGTGAGAGAGGGACAGTGAGACAGAGGGACAGAGATAGAGAGAGTGAGACAGAGACCGAGCGACAGAGAGACTGAGGGACAGAGAGGGAGGGGCAGAGAGAGAGGGGGGGACCGAGACACAGAGAGAGAGAGAGACAGACAGACAGAGGGACAGGGAGACAGAGAGAGAGAGGGACAGAGAGAGAAAGAGGGAAAGAGAGCACGAGGGACAGAGGGAGATAGGGACAGAGAGAGGGACAGAGCAACTGAGAGATTGAGAGGGGATAGAGAGACAGAGGGACAGAGAGCGAGGAACCCAGAGAGAGGGACACAGATCGAGAGAGGGAGAGGGACAGAGAGACAGAGAGAGGGAGGGACAGCGGGACAGAGGGGCACAAAGAGAGAAATGGACAAAGAGAAAGAGTGAGAGAGGTACAGAGACACAGAGGGACAGAGAGATACAGAGAGAGAGAGGGTGAAAGAGAACGCGAGGGACAGAGCGAGAGGGACAGAGAGAGAGGGACACAAAGACTGAGAGAGAGAGGGGGGATAGAGAGACAGAGGAATAGAGAGGGAGGAACAGAGAGAGAGAGGAACAAAGAGAGAGGGAGTGGGACAGAGAGACAGGGAAGGAGAGAGCAACACACAGAGGGAGAGGGAGACAGAGAGGGAGGGGACAGATTGGCAGAGAGAGTGGGACAGATGAAAGAGAGAGGGACAGAGAGACAGAGAGAGAGAGAGGGGGGGCAGAGTGACAGAGGGACAGAGAGAGAGAGGGACAGAGAGAGAAGGGAACGAGAGACAAAGAGAGAGAGACGGATAGAGGGACAGAGAGATACAGAGAGAGGGACAGAGAGAGAGGGATAGAGCAACTGAGAATGAGGAGATAGAGAGACAGAGGGACAGTGAGAGAGTGAGCAACTAAGAGAGAGAGAGGGGATAGAGAGACAGAGGGACAGAGAGTGAGAGAGGGCCAGAAAGACAGAGAGAGAGAGGGACATCGGGACAGAGGGACACAAAGAGAGAGAGGGACAAAGAGACACAGAGGGACAGAGGGACAGAGAGAGAGAGAGGGATAGAGAGAGAGGGACAGAGAGACGGAGAGGGAGAGAGTAACACACAGAGAGTGAGAGTGAGACAGAAAACGAGGGAACAGAGAGGCAGAGAGAGAGAGAGGGACAGATGAAAGAGAGAGAGACGGAGAGAAAGGGGGCAGAGAGACAGAGGGACAGAGAGAGAGGGACAGAGAGAGGGGAACGAGAGATCGAGAGAGACGGAGAGAGGGACAGAGAGACAGTGAGAGAGAAGGACAGTGGGACAGAGGGACACAGAGTGAGAGGGGGACAGAGAGACAGAGAGAGAGAGGGAAGGTGAGACAGAGGGACAGAGGGACAGTGAGACCCAAAGAGAGAGAGGGACAGTGCGAGAGAGAGTGGGAGAGGAACAGAGAGACAGAAGGACACGCAGAGAGAGAGAGAGAGAGATAGATAGAGAGAGAGAGACAGAGAGAGGTGCAGAGAGACAGACGAACAGAGAGAGAGAGAGGGATAGAGAGAGAGGGACAGAGAACAGAGTGAGAGAGGGACAGAGCGACAGAGTGAGAGAGGGACAGAGACACAGAGGGACACAAAGCGAGAGAGGGACAGAGAGACACACAGAGTGAGAGAGGGACAGAGACAAAAAAGGGACGGAGAGAGAGAGAGAGGAACAGAGAGAGAGAGATTGAAAGAGAGCGCGAGGGGCTGAGAGAGAGGGACAGAGAGGGAGGGACAGAGAAACTGAGAGAGGGGGGGGATAGAGAGATAGAGGGACAGAGAGATCGGAACAGAGGGAGAGAGGGACACAGATCGAGAAAGGGAGAGGGACAGAGAGAGAAAGGGACAGAGAGACAGAGCGGAAGAGAGCAACGCACATAGAGAAAGGGAGACAGAGTGGGAGGGGACAGAGAGACAGAGATAGAGGGAAAGATATACTGAGGGAGAGAGAGAGAGACAGAGAGAGAGGGACAGAGAGACCGAGGGACAGAGAGAGAGAGAGAGAGGGACAGAGACACAGAGGGACAGAGAGACAGAGAGAGAGAGGGGGCAGAGAGACAGAGGGACAGAGAGAGAGAGGGACAGAGAGAGAAGGGAACGAGAGACAAAGAGAGAGAGACGGATAGTGGGACAGAGACAGTGCGACAGAGGGACAGCGGGACAGAAGGAAACAAAGAGAGAGAGGGACAGAGAGACAGAGTGAGAGAGGGACAAAGACACAGAGGGACAGAGAGACACAGAGAGAGGGACAGAGAGAGAGGGATAGAGCAACTGAGAGAGAGGAGATAGAGAGACAGAGGGACAGAGAGCGAGAGAGGGCCATAGAGACAGAGAGAGAGGGACAGCGGGACAGAGGGACACAAAGAGAGAGAGGGACAAAGAGACACAGAGGGACAGAGGGACACAGAGAGAGAGAGGGATAGAGAGAGAGAGGGACAGAGAGACTGAGAGAGAGAGAGGAGATAGAAAGACAGAGGAACGGAGAGAGAGGAAAAAACAGAAATCGACAAAGAGAGAGAGAGAGGAAGAGGGACAGAGAGACTGAGAGGGAGAGAGCAACACACAGAGAGTGAGGGAGACAGAAAACGAGGGAACAGAGAGGCAGAGAGAGAGAGAGGGACAGATGAAAGACAGCGAGACAGAGAGATAGGCGGCAGAGAGACAGAGGGACAGAGAGAGAGAGGGACAGAGAGAGAGGGGAACGAGAGACAGAGAGAGACGGAGAGAGGGACAGAGAGACAGTGAGAGAGAACGAGAGTGGGACAGAGGGACACAGAGTGAGAGGGGGACAGAGAGACAGAGAGAGAGAGGGAAGGTGAGACAGAGGGACAGAGGGACAGTGAGACCCAAAGAGAGAGAGGGACAGAGCGAGAGAGAGTGGGAGAGGAACAGAGAGACAGACGGACACGCAGAGAGA